>NC_056690.1:78508052-79896802 GCF_018350215.1 Panthera leo | reverse complement strand
CTCTTCTCCCTCTTTCTCAAAATAAATAAATAAGCTTTTTAAAAAATTTAAAATATTAAAAGCATTTAAAATAATTGAAAGTGTTAAAAGTGATAAAAGGTCTAAAAAAGCAGAATCTGGGAGATAGTAGCTTTGACTTAGAGATTCATAAAGAAATGTATCCTTTTTCCTTTGTTTAGATTCCTTGACTGAAACATTTACTTCCCTGAATTTGAATTTGGGTAATGTTTTGGGGTGGGGGGAGGGTAGCTGGTAGTTTTGTTGAAGTACTTCTAACTTCCATCAAAGCACAGAATGGTGTGCTCTAAAATGCCAAACCACTAAACCTGGGGATATCTTGGGGAGTCTGTGGATGTTATTCAGAGGGAGCAAGAATTAGAGGCGGAAAATTGTCTTTGTTTCTAAAAGCTGGATTTGGAAATTCAGTTTCTATCGGTGACAAAGACACAGGCAGTGCCAATACCAATCAGACATTTTCATAACACGTTGCAGTTATTGGACATACCTCGAAATATTTGTGCTCATCACTGCTTCTGTGACAAATTGGTTTTTTAACGTTTTGATACCTATTTCCAGATCATCGGGGTACCTGACTGGCTCAGTTCAAAGAGCATGTGACTCTTGCTCTCGGGGTTATGAGCTGGCTGTAGAGAGTACTAGAAATAAATATATAGATAAACTTAAGAACCATCACTGGTATCTTTTGTAATTCTGTGTATTTTATGTATACATTTAGAAACAGTATTTAGAGAGCTCTCCTCTTTCCCATGTGTGTTGTGTCTTCCTGTAACATGTTTCTTTTTCTCTTTCTGTAGCATCAGCCACTACGTGATTGTCATGTCCATGACCATCGTTCTGGTGTTTCTCAATGGCCTCGCCCACCTGCTCACGACAAAGAAACTCAGACTCTGTGGCAAACCCAAAAGCCACCTCATATGATGTTGCCCAAGCCATCATTTAACATCTGGATCCTGCTTCCCGTTCTCCTCTTACACTAAACTCTTATCAAGGATTCAGTAAGAAAATGGACATTGATATACAGCATATTCTGCTCCTACAGAGAAAAAGACATGCGGAAGTCTGAGTTTACAGGTTATCTGCAATAAAGGAGCTTCCATTTTCTTGAGTTTCTGTGTGTGTCAAATAGTGGTTCTGTCTGTGGAAGGGCATCGTGGACTTTCTCCATTTTCAGTTTCTTCCTTTAGCTGTCGGCCCCTCTCACTGAGCTTTTTTAGAGCACCTGGAAACAGTCGGCTCAGCAACCGCGCAGCGTCCCCTAGATGCGGCCGAGAATGTGCTCCCGTGGGGGCAGTGCTGCTCACGTCCACGGCCAGCACTAGCTGAGCTTGGAGCAGGTCACCCGGCTGCACCACAAATCTTTATCGGCGCTCAGCCCTGGTTTTGCAAGGAATGATCACGCTAGAAAGAGAATCAGGATCTGTTCCTTACCGAAGCTTCAGTAGAAACAGTGTTGGCAGGCGTTTGCCATTTTCCCTCGGAGTGCAGCGACACTGTCTTCTTAGTGCTCTTCAGGGTTTTCATAGTGTCCCAGCCAGGTGCAGGTTGACCGTCCCTTTTTTTTTTTTTTTTTTCCATTTCTGGATTCCCATTGGAATATCTGTAGATAGAAAGGTAGAAAATACTTGGTATTTGTGTCTGATTCAGGGAAAAATTTTTAAAGGATTAATTTTTACTTGTAGACTCCGTATCTGTTACCCGCATAGCTTTTAGCACATATTGTTTCAACAGAATTCTTTAGGTCAGTGTTAAACTTTCTGACCATATCATAGGAATCAGTGTTAAAATTGCTTATCTTTCTCGTTGGAAGATTCTAGCCCAAAGGCTTAGAGTCCTCTCACTAAATTTAAATTTCCATTTGTAAACTAATTCTAATGGACAGAATAGTTTGAGAGTAATTTTTATTTGGGTTTTTCATAAAGTGACCTTTATGTATCACTGTAGACTTGGCCTTTAGCCCATTGTGTGCCGGTAGATTTTGGCTGATGCTAAGCTTTGCTAGTCTGCGTCCCATTTTTTAAAAAATTCCTTTTGAGTTAAATTATTGCATTACTAGTTCACATTAATGGCCAGGAAGCCCCCTACAAAATACTATCTTTTTTAAATTGGCCGGTGAGTGAACAAATACAATTTAGAAGATTCAAAAAGCAGTTTGGCAAAACGCACTTTCTTAATTTCTGCTTACAATGAAGTGCGGTAATAAGTCGTGATAGTACTTCATGTACCAATGACAGCACTATGGTACAAGAAAAGAAAGAGACGCAGATTTCAGTGTAAGACCACTTGCATCCGTGTCTGATATAAAATCTTGCTGGACAATTAAGCAGCTGCTGTCACAGATGATGGTATTGGCAGATACGGAACCCGTGAACTTTGACGTTGCTTCAGGATTTTTAATCGTTTTTTTTTTCACAAGTCAGCGAAAATCAACTTTATAAACACCATTTAACTCCTTTTATGCCTAGTTTTACCTTCCATCTTTTCCCAGATTTCCACACAGAGGAATTAATGAATATTTTATTATGACATTGTAAAAGGTGCTCAGCGATTTGCCTTTATTTTGCTCTTTGAAGCACGTCTTCATGTTGTCCTGTGTCCATGTGAGCTGACAAAAGAGCGATGTGTACTTGCAGCCGTGGGCTCGCCTTGCCGCACTGTTACCTGGACCCCTCAGACTTTGGGGAACAGAGTTCTAGACAGGCCTTTTCTGTCGTGCATCTTATCAAATATCTTAGTGTTTTGAAATGCATATTTTTACATTGAATAACAGAAAAAATAAATATTATTTAAATGTATTTCTGTTTAAGTCATTTACTTTTTCATTCTAACTATTAATACCAGATTTCCATATCAAACTTAAGACATTTGCTAGTTAGCATTTGCTTAAATTAGGAATTGCTATGGGAATTAAAGGCGGCATATCAGGTTGAGAAAATACTGAACAAAAAAGCCATGGTATGTCACGTGGACCGTGGATAAACCTTGGAGGATACTCTAAGGATTTAGGAAACTACCTGCAGTCTATTCATAATTAACCAATGTTTTAATTCTCTGTATTATTATATTTAGTATGCACTATTTAGAACACAAATGTCTTGGCACAAAAACAGACACTCAGATCAATGGAACAGAATAGAGAACCCAGAAATGGACCCACAAACGTATGGCCAACTAATCTTTGACAAAGCAGGAAAGAATATCCAATGGAATCAAGACAGTCTCTTCAGCAAGTGGTGCTGGGAAAACTGGACGGCGACACACAGAAAAATGAACCTGGACCACCTTCTTACAACATACACAAAAATAAACTCAAAATGGATGAAAGACCTCAATGTAAGACAGGAAGCCATCAAAACCCTCGAGGAGAAAGCAGGCAAAAACCTCTTTGACCTTGGCCACAGCAACTTCTTACTCAACACGTCTCTGGAGGCAAGGGAAACAAAAGCAAAAATGAACTATTGGGACCTCATCAAAAAAAACCTTCTGCACAGCGAAGGAAACAATCAGCAAAACTGAAAGGCAACCAACAGAATGGGAGAAGATATTTGCAAACGACATACCAGATAAAGGGTTAGTATCCAAAATCTATAAAGAACTTATCAAACTCAACACCCAAAAAACAAATAATCCAGTGAAGAAATGGGCAAAAGACATGAATAGACACTTCTCCTAAGAAGACATCCAGATGGCCAACCAACACGTGAAAAAATGCTCAACCTCATGCATCATCAGGGAAATACAAATCAAAACTACAATGAGATACCACCTCACACCTGTCAGAATGGCTAACATTAACAACTCAGGCAACAACAGATGTTGGTGAGAATGCGGAGAAAGAGGATCTCTTTTGCATTGTTGGTGGGAATGCAAGCTGGGGCAGCCACTCTAGAAAACAGTATGGAGGTTCCTCAAAAAATTAAAAATGTGGGGCGCCTGGGTGGCTCAGTCGGTTAGGCGTCCGACTTCAGCTCAGGACACGATCTCGCGGTCTGTGAGTTCGAGCCCTGTGTCGGGCTCTGGGCTGATGGCTCAGAGCCTGGAGCCTGCTTCCGATTCTGTGTCTCCCTCTCTCTCTGCCCCTCTCCCGTTCATGCTCTGTCTCTCTCTGTCTCAAAGATAAACATTAAAAAAAAAAATTTTAAATGTTAAAAAAGGGATACAGGTATGTTGTTTTGAAGGGGCACATGCACCCCAATATTTATAGCAGCACTAGCAACAATAGCTGAAGTATGGCAAGAGCCCAAATGTCCATTGATGGATGAATGGATAAAGAATGTATATATATATATATATATATATATATATATATATATATACACACACACACACACACACATATACATACATATATATGTATGTATATGTGTGTGTGTGTGTATATATATATATATATATACACATTCTTTATCCATATATACATATATATACATATATATGTACACACATATATACATATATATGTACACACACATATATACATATATGTACATATATACATATATGTATATATACACATATATATGTATATATATGTGTATATATACATATATATACATACATATATGTATGTATGTGTGTATATATATATATATATATATATATACACACACATATACAAAATGGAGTATTAGCAATCAAAAAGAATGAAATCTTGCCATTTGCAATTATGTGGATGGAACTAGAGGGTATTATGGTAAGTGAAATTAGAGAAAGACAAATATCATATGAATTCACTCATATGAGGAATTTAAGATACAAAACAGAGGAACATGAAGGAAAGGAAGCAAAAATAATATAAAAACAGGGAGGGGGGGCATCAGCTCTGCAGGGGAGAGCCTGGTGAGCTCCTATATCTACCCTAGACACCGGCTGGTCAAGGGGCCTGAAGAGAGTGAGCTAAATTGACTCAGTCATTTGGGGCGGACCTCCCCTCCCCCCATCCTTCGGGCAGTTCCAAGGACTCCTCTAAGGGACCAGAGAGAACTTGGTAATTTCTCACCTTTCCAGAGTCGTTCTTTATATATTGACATTTTCTCATCCTCTGTAAGATGCTTTGAAATGGGATTGTTATGGTACGTGTTTTCAGTACTATGGTAACATGTTGTAGCATTTTCACATTTCTGCATCAGCATGGTATGTAAAAAAGGTAGATGAGATTTCTGCACTTAATACAGTACAGAATAACTCATTCTATAACAAGGGTATTTGAGAAGTAATGTATCACTTACTAATTTCTTTAGAGACACAAACAGATCACAACTATTTTCAACTCGAACTGCAGTATTTATTTGCTGCCTAGCATTTCTCAAAGTATGTCCCTTAGAACATCGGTTACTTAGGATACAGATGTCATAATAAAAAGGGTTCCCTGATCAAATATATTTGAGAAGCACTTGGTCAAACAAAGTTAGTAGGTGTATTTATTGTAGTACTTAGGGAATTTAACTTGATCTACGCATTATGGAGGGAGAAAGATCGCAGTACACCAGCAGCTTCTACTTGCTTGGCTGGAGACCTATCTTAAAGTCTCCCCTCCAACTGGCGAGCATACTTTAGAAATGTTGTCATATACTTTGACACTTAAAACCTTAGTTTGTCACACTGTTTTGGGGTGTTGCATGTTTAATTGAATCTGTTTTCCTGAAAAGATTTTAACCCCTAATGTGGGAAAACTTTAAAATGTACTAGCAATTTGGGGTGCCTGGGTGGCTCAATCGGTTCAGCATCTGACTCTGGATTTCAGCTCAGGTCATGATTTCACAGGTTCATGAGTTTGAGCCCCGTGTCGGGCTCTGTGCTGGCAGTGCAGAGCCTACTTGGGATTCTGTCTCTCTCTCCCCCCCACCCCCTCAGTTTCTGCCCCTCCTCTGCTTGTGCTCTCTCTCTCTCTCTCTCAAAATAAATACACTTAAAAAGTGTACTAGCAACTTTACTTGCCTCTGTATAAATTATGCCTATGATGATTTAGTCTTTCATGTGGGACCCTTCAGTAGTACCATATGGATGGCATCCAGTCCATCACAGATCATCAGACAGCCCTGATAGAATCTGGACTAAGTCTTTATACCATAAATTTATAGCCTTTACCAGAAAAATAAAAATCACAGCAAATATTGGCTTACTCTCTTGCGACTTGCCTACAAAAGACGATTACGAAAGTTTTATGCCTTCCTTGGGTTTTCTGTTTTATTTATTTCTCTCTTGCCCTGTTTTCTCTCTTTTCATGTCACTCCTCTCTCTCAACCATGTTCGAACCCAGTGTGTATACAAATAATGGGTTTTCTTCACGAATTGGTTCCCATCGGTTCTGATGTTCAGTGTAGACATGGTGTGAGTATACAGCGCTCAGCTGTGCCAATGTCTGCTTGGCACTCTTTCCTCGGGACTAAGTCTGCCTCCATTGTTAACCGTGTATCTCTGGCAGGAGCCAAGTGGTTTCTTATGACTTTTCCTTCACCATAGTTGACAAATTTAGAGGTGCACATCTGACCCAATCTGGGCCAATCTGAGTTCTTTGCAAGATTTTCAAGCTAGAAAGGAGAGAAAATTTCTAAGATGCAAAGTTCAGGAGCTATTGATGGTTAGGTTGGATTGAGATACTCTAGATACCTTCTAATAGGTAACTTTCCATCACATGCTTATCTGACAAAAAGAAGGATTATTTTTACAGTGATTCCTAAGGACAGCAGATAAGGACCATTCCAAAACTCCACTTAAAATGCTGATTTTTGTATATTCTTTTTACCTTATGCTTTCTAGATTGGAAATCAATGGGACAGGATAGTTCAGTGATGTTCTTCACAGATCTCTGTGGCTCTGCCCTCTGCTGCCCAAGTTCCCTTTGTTCCAACCATCTTGGAACCCTTCCCATTCATTTCCAACATAATTTTGTCTCGATCTCCTGTGACTTGCATCCAAGAGCGTTAATTGATGTGCATGCCTTGAATGTGTTTGTACAAGTAACTCTTCAATGTTTAGTGCAATTTATATTTATGGCTTTTTAAAAAATTATGGTAAAACTTACAAAGTGCCAGGCCCTGTTTAAATGGTTTACACATACTGAACTATTTAATCCTCGTAACAACCCCGTGAAGTAGGTATTATTATACCATTTTACAGATGGGAAAACTGAAGCCCAGGGTGATTTATAAAGATCCCACGACTAGTATAAGACTGGCAGGCTGGCTTTGCTTTTACATTTTCAACAGACGGTTGCCGCCGAAACATTATATCCCGGAATCTGCATACGAGCATTTGTAGATTTTTGCTTCTGAAAGCACAGTCACTGTACCCAAGCAGGTGACATGAAAACTAGACTCTGCAGTTGTGTGTGCATAATCAAGGGTAAACAGCACGATTAAGAAAACATACTTTTGAAGTTGCCTACACGTCTGTAATACGCATGTGACACGCTTACACCGGATTCTTCACATTTGAGGCAAATGCCAGCTGTCTTCCAAGTGGTATATAAAGCAAAAGGAGCAAAGTTTCCTCACTTTTATTTCATTAGCATTATAATAAGAAAGGGAATATTTGCTGACTGTTTCAAGCACTTGAAGTTTTGTAAAGACCTGAAAGTCCAGAGTGTGCTTAGTGTAGTGGGTCAAATTGTGGCCGCTGGAAAGATATGTCCACACCCTAACCCTGTGAATGTGACCTTATTTAGGAAGACGGTCATTGCAGATATAATTAAGGGTTTTGAGATGAAATCACTCTGGATTATCCGGGGGCGGGGGGGGGGGGCATAAATCCAATAGCAAGTGTCCTTGTGAGAGAAGAAATGACGTGAAGACAGAGGCAGTGATGTAGCCACAAGGCAAGAAAGGCTAGGGGCCACCAGAAGCTGGGAGACGCCAGGAAGGATCTTCCCTTCGGGCCTTCAGAAGGAGGGTTTCCCCCAGCAACCTTGATTTACAACTTCTGGGCTCCAGAACTGTGAGAGAATAAATTTTCATTGTTTTAAGCCACCCAGTTGGTGATAATTTGTTATGGCACCCCTAGGAAATGAATATATATGGGGAATTTAGCTTTACAGAATCAGACTGAATCACGGCACTTGCATGGCTAATTCATAAAGTTTTCTAGATCACGAGTTTGAGTACCATAGTTCACCCTAAAACGTGGATATAAAGATATCAGCGCGTAAACTTAGGGGTGGAGTTAAACACTCTTTAATGTCAAGATTGCTGATGATTTTTTTCTGGAATATTTCAGCCATATTTTTCTGGAAGTAAAGAGCTCCTTAGACTTTCCATTTCCCTTCAATATTTTTGGTGTTTATGCATCTGGATTCAGTTGAAACCAGAAAGTGGAAAGCTTGTCATAAATCTGGTTGTCTTTCAAACCTTTGCCCTCGGGCTTGAGAAGAGCCTTCACCCTCCTTAACACCACGGCATCCATGACCTAATCCAGAATGCAGGAGGGAATTTTCCCACAGGAGCCCTGCACACAAATCCTCTCAGTCTTGATCCAGATTTGGCGTGAACTAGACATGCCACCACAGGCCCCGTGACAGGGCCTGGCACCATCACAAGAACATTCCTTGAACCTTAGAGTGAAGCCTTCAAGTGATGTTTCCTTTGTTAAGCCACGAATTTTGTGTAATGTTAACTGACACTCCGGTTTATAAGATCCTATCTCACTCATGTCAGTCCGATGGTTGGAGCTGCTGTTCTTAATGCTTCCGGGGCCTCAGAGCCTGACCAAACTCACCGGGGTCTAAGATGGGAGTATAATGAGGTGAGGGCCTGTTAGCCGTCCCCTGGATTGGAGAGCTTGTGTGGCCAGAGTTTTACCGGTTTCCTTGTTTTACCTGGGGGACCTGCTCCTCCACGAGGTGGACAGAGCTGGTGGGGCCTGGATGGCATTACCAGTTTGGCCTAGCGAGGTGAAGCTTTGATGAGAACTGAAGATGCGCGTGACCCCTGTTGCTGCGTTAGATGCAGTTCTGTCAATGGCTAGTCAGTGCCTCCTGCAGAGAACTGTCTGCTCTCCTCATCCCTGGTGACCCCAGCTCCCAGCTGTTACTGTTGCTTTTCTGATTGGCAATTTGAGGTTCTGGCCTTGCTCCTGAATAGATCCTGGGCTGTAGCAGTCACCAGTACTGAATACCCTATTCTCTTATTCAGCAAATTCAGCTTTTTCAGATTGAGCCGGTTCACCTGTCAACAGAGCAAAAACTCTTTCCTTCAAGAAAGAAAAGTTTTTCTTCCTTTCATGCATCTGTCTGCCCAACCATTCTTCCGTTCACCCCAGCACCCCTGGGTCTCCCTACAAAAAGCTTTCCTTGAGTCCTTGTGTGTCAGCTCTGAGGTTGGGTGAAGGAACCCAAGTTGGTTAAAATCCAATACTGACTTTACAATCCCGTTCTCAGGCTTTGCAGGTGGACGGAAAAGCTAGCAGGAGTAAGATTTAAAAAAAAAAAAAAAAAAAAGAGGGAAGGATCGAAGGTATTCTCTGGATCAGTTTACCCAGGAAGGCAGCAAAAATGAAAAGTGGTATAAAGCCATCAGAAACATGGAACAAATCTGGGGTGCCTGGGTGGTTAAGCTTCCAACTCTTAATTTCAGTTCAAGTCATGATCTCAGGGTTCGTGAGATTGGGCCCCATGTTGGGCTCTGCACTGACAGCTCAGAGCCTGATTGGGATTCTCTCTCTCCCCTTCTCTTTCTGCCCCTCCCGCATCTGTATGCATGTGCTCTCTGTCTCTCAAAATAAATAAACTTAAAAGAAAAGAAAAGAAAGAAAGAAAGAAGAAAGAAAGAAAAAAGGGACATGGAAGAGATCTTCCACCAATGCTTCTTACTGCCCGCTTCCTGTCCCAATCAGAATCATGTTACTGCTTGGGAGAGCTCTGGGGAGAATGACGTAGAAGGCTCATGGTAGTGACTCACCAAAGTCACCAGCAGCCTCCACAACGCCCCATCACTGGCTTGCCCGAGTCTGTGTCGTGCTTGTGGCCGCCATTTTATAGCCTTACCATGTCTGTGCTGCATTTCACATGGAGACATGATGCTGCTCATCTACTTATCCAAAGGACAAACATGTTGAATTGCTTTGGGGGAATCAGGGTGAGGTTGCTATCTACGGAGACCTTTTTTCTTTTTCCCTCTGATGGCAGCTTCCTTACTTGGGAGGCAAACCCCAAACCTTGGCTTTGTTAGATCCATATTCTAAAGACTAAGAAAACAGAATTGGGTGGTTGCTATGCAAGAAACAGTAACACGTCTTACTTGGAACAAAACTCCAGAGACTTTGAACTACCTGAAAATTTAGATCATTTTCAAAATGGCACTTCGTTCAGAGTTGTCATCCTTTATCGCACAGTGCTTTTCAGTTTGAATAATTAGAATCGCAGTATGGACAAGAAGGAGTAGAAACTTGCTTCTAAAAGCTTAAGCAGAAAATTCCTGAAAATTTGCCAAGAAGACTATTTTTGCCAGCTACTGCCACGTAAACAATGGCATTTCCTTCAACTAACATGTTTTCAGAGGCTTTTAATTTCTTCTGTTTCTTTTTAGAGTAGATGGTCTAAATGGCCTAAGCCTGTCAAGATGGTTTGACTCATTGTTTCAGGGTTGCTGACACCTTGGAAGGACAGATGGATAAAGTCGGTGCATCCCCCTGTTATGTTGCTGCTCTTGTAGGTTCTGCCATAACCAGCGTCAAAGAAAGACTCCCCCAGGAGGGCCAGGTATACAAAGGCCTGAAACACATCACAAGGCTCAGGCATTCTTATCCTCATCCTCACTGTCACCAGGGGCAGTGGGGGAGGGAGTTGGAAGCGAATTTGCCAGGATCTACCTGTTGGTCACAGAACCCGGTGCTGGCAACAGCCTGGCTGCAGGAGGGCGCAGTTTAAGCAAGGATATTGGAATTTAATATGTGCTGTTGGGGGGCAAGGGGGGGTGCATTTAAATAAAAATAAGTATTTATCATCTCGGTGTCTTTTTAAAAGCTTGTCCCTCAGGGGAAGCCTCCTTCCCAAGCCACCCTGCTTTGCACACTGGCGGTTGTTCTGGTTTCACACTTGGTCTGTGACGACAAAAGTGTCACCTCCTTCCTCCTCTGGCAACTTGTGATGTGTCTGTCAAGTCCCCAAAGCAGATCCATTCTGGAATGTCTTTTGACAGGACGGCCGCGGAGGAAAGCTTATTGCATACATTGTGAAGTAATAACAGACATCAAACTCTATGTTATGGTTATTACCCGAGACACTTTTAAAGTAGATCACTCTCCAGTTTGAAAGGTTTGGCTTTTTAAGGGGGCCTGCAGGCTGCTATTTATCTTGGCTCTTCTGCCTGTATTGGGATAATTTGTCTTTGGTTAGTTCTTGGGGCGGTGGAGTCTGTACTAATCAGACACAGAATGAGACTTTTCACTTGCTTTTGAAATTCAGGGGGATGCCATTCTTTAGAGTTTATAATCCTTTAGCTTCCCAGACCCTTTGATTGTCTGCCTACTTCTAATTTATTTATTTATTTATTGAGAGAAATAGAGTGAATGGGGGAGGGGCGGAGAAAGAGGGGGAGACAGAGAGAGAATCCCAAGCAGGCTCCACACTTATCAGTGCAGAGTCCGATGCAGGGCTCGAACTCACGAACTGTGAGGTCATGACCTGAGCTGAAACCAAGAGTTGGGTGCTGATTTTCTTCCTACTTTTAAGTGATCTCTTGAAAAGGCATAAAATAGCATTAAACTATATTCTGTCATGTAGATCTCCACATTCACATTTCTGGAGCTGAGAATACTATTTCTTATTACCTAAGTATTCTGTGTAATTCTTCTGTCCCTTTAACAAAGATTTACTGGGTTCTTACCACGTGCTACCGACATTGCAGCAAATGACAGAGATATAGACAGATCACTGGGCTCTCGTGATATATGTGATATAACTAATATATATCCCAAGCTCTGTGGGAGCCCAGAGGGAAACTGATAACTTCTGACAAGGTGGAAAGAAATTGGGGGAGATCTCACAGTCGTTAATACTTGAAGTAAGCCTTTTGGGGACAGTTATCATTAACCCAGACGGGTTTGAGACACATGGTTGGCAATCGTCTAGGTAAAAGACTGACTGAGCCTGAATTCATACAAATCTTTTGCAGGTTGTTGAATCGACAGTAATTTCATGAAGGACGAACTTCACAGGTAGTTCCTCGGTCCCCAGGTCACTATGTAAATACAAGATGCACATCATGAGCACTGACCAGTCATGTTACTCCTTTCAAAGTCTGTCAGTGGGTCAGGTGGTCGACGCACGTCAGTTATTCAGTTCGTACGCAGACAGCAATGCGTGTCATTCTGTTGCCTCTTTGTCTCCCAGTGATAAAACCACATGACCTCTTACAAAAATGGATAATCATAAGAGGGAATTGACCAATAAAGATGAAATTGTGACAAAGAAACCAAAAGTGACAGCACTGTAAACGAAATCCGAATCAAACATAAATGGGTTATGAAGTGCCTGGGTGGCTCAGCTGGTTAAGCATCCGACTCTTGATTTCAGCTCCGGTCAGGATCTCACGGTTCATGGGATCGAGCTCCCCTGCTTTTTTTAAAACAAGATGCTAAGTTTGTGGTGATTATGCAGCAAAAGAAAACTTAAACACTTCATGACAGTTGCCAGTAAAAGTTGACTTCATTTGCTTCACAGAAATTCTGGTAGAGGACTTTTTTCCAGAGGAGAAAATGGACTGGTTTACCAGTAGCTCCTGTATAAAGTCAGGGCTTCCAAATCTCAATGTTTCTTCTGCTACAACACCCCCCTACACACACACACACACACACACACACACACACACACACACACACTGAGTGTGAAGGCAACACCTGACACTCTTCATATCACCCAGTGGGACTGCAGCTCAGAGAAAGGAGGTGGTTATATCACTGTAGCTACATTATTGCCACGCGTATTAAACTGTCTTTTGCCTGTGGCTCAGAAGTCTTCTGTCTGGGTCTATGAAGATACCTTGTTAGCTTGCAATCAGAGTAACATCTTAAAACCTTACAGGGATCTTGACATGACCTATGCCACACTTTGTTTCTTTACCCATCTTTTAATGGACATTTGCGTTGTTTCCAGTTTGGAATTGTTATAAATAAAGCTGCGATCGACATCTGTATGTAAGTCTTTGAACATGTGAACGTATACTTCCTTTTCTCTTGGATAATTACCTAGGAGTAGAATGGCTGGATCATATAGTAGGTGTATGTTTATTTTTTAAATATGTTTTCAAACTGTATTCCAAAGTGTTTGTACCAGTCTTTAGTCCCACCAAAAGAGTGTAAGAGTCCCGGTTCCTTGCCAACACTTGACATGGTCTTTTTACATTTTAACCATTCTAATAGGCGTGTAGTGGAATCTCACTGTGATTTGTGTTTGCATTTCTCTAATGACTACTGTGTTAATATGCTAATGCCAGTATATCTTCTTTGGTGAGGTGTCCATTCAAATATTTTGCCCATTACAAAATAGAGCTGTTTAAAAGATCTATATGTAGGTCTTTCTCTGCTAATTGCATCATCTCTGTCATTTCTAGGTCTTTCAATTAGCTGTTTTCCTCCTGGTTGTGGATCATATCTTACGGCTTCTTCACATGTCTGGAAATTACGGATCGTAAGCTAGCTATGGGTGCTACACAGTTGAGTGTTTAGACTCTGTTGCTTCTTTAATACAGTGTGGAATTTTGCTCTGGCTCGTGGTGAATTTGTAGATCATCTTGATATGTTCAAGGGCTGTTTTAGAGCTGTGTCAGTGTCGGTCTAGAATAGCCTCTCTGGGGTCTCTATTGAGTAGCCAGGGCCAATGACATTTCTCCACTCTGACTGGCCAGTCTTTGAACATGACCCAGACCTATGTAGGCTCCAGTACTTGCTCAGTCCTGCAGCATCTTGGATCAGCCTCATGGTGTCTTGTCCTAAGATGAGTAGCCTGATATTTAGCCAAAGACTCAAGGGCACCCCCCCCCCGCCCCACCGCCCGCAGATATCTGGAACTCTCCCTGCATAACTCCCTTCTCTATGTACCTTGCCCTGCACTTTCCAACTGTCTTACTAGTCCAAACTTCCAATTTCTTTCTCCTCAGCTCAGCAAGACCACTGTTCTCCGTTTGGCTTCCTCCTTGTGACATAGTCTAAAAAGTGCCTGCAGAAAGGGTATCATGGGACACCCCTCTTAGGGATCACAGACTTGTGCTGCCTTTTGCCCAACTTCTGGAAACCATAATTCCATGTGCTTTGTCTAGTGTTAGAGTTGTTCTCTGTAGGAGAGCTAGTCCAGTAGCAATTAATCTGCTGTGGCCAGAAGCAGAATCCCAAATGTGCTGTAATGAGGAATTTCCTTTAGAAAGGCAGGTCAGGGAGGACCTCTCCAAGGAACAGATGATGACTAGGGTATCAAGCTGTGGAGCAGTGGGTCACCTGCCTCCTAAAGGGAGCCCTGTTTTGCCTCCTAACTGGTTCCTCTGAGATGAAGGGAAAAAAGGGTTATTTCAATAAATTTAAAGACAATTTGCTTTGTTTTTGGTTTTCAGCAAAATCATAAAGTTAAATGTGTTGCGAGCTGGTTCCCGGTAGGGTCCCCTAGCTGTTTACATTCAGGATGTGGTATTTTTTTAAACTATGTGTTCTGTTAGTCTATAAAGTAAAAACCCTAATGTGGTTAATGAAGTGTCTTGAGGGAACATTCAGCTTTGAAAACGATGTCCCTCTCTGGCAAAAAGGAGGATTAAGCCCTCCAAACATTAAAAGCACCAGGTAGCGCCAGACTCTCATTTTGTGTCAAGAGGTGAGTTGACTGGGTTCGGATGTTCACTGTGCCCGCTATAGTTGCCACTCTGGGCCAGGTCCTTGACTCCTCTGGGCTGTGTGTGTATTTTTTCCTCTATAAACCAAAGCGTTAGACTAGCTTCTTTCTGGCTCCAAGGAAACGAGGAGAAGGCTTTTGTTCCATGTACCTGGTTTTAGAATCAGTCTGTCGGATGTGGATCTGAACCTTGGAACCGCTCCCTCTGGAGCCCCAGTTTTCTCATCTTAAAAACTGCATTCACGTTAAGGTTATTATGAGGACAAATGACAGCAAGCAGTGAACTTAAGCCTGGGGCCTGGCATGACATCGAAGTCTGTGGTAGGCCACAAAAAAAAGAAACTTCTAGAGTAATGAGTGGGAAGTAAGCATTATATGGCCTGTGGGTACCGGGTTGGTAGTTCTACAAGTTCAGGCTGATGGCCGTGTGTAGCCTTGGTGAATGTAAGGCTTAAATAAGAAAGGAGTAACTCCAAGCACTTGAAAAGTGAAGGAGGCAATGATTTTTACATGTGTATGGATCAAACGGAATTGTTTCACAGAACATGTGCACAAGCGATTCCCTTAGGGCCGGAAAACGCAGCCAACAGCTGTTTCTATTTTGGTCTTCGACTTGCTCTCTCCCTCTGCCAGCCTCCTAGCTCCACCAGATTGGCTGGAGGTCATCCAGGGGGACTTTGTTAAGCTTCCTTTCCTCAGGGAAGTAGGAACCCACTGTGCTTTCTCTGTAGATTCTCAGAGATTCCTCTGTTCTTGACTTCACGTCTTAATGGCCAACACTTCCCAGATGGCTCAGAGCTGGTCCCTGGAGTTTTGAGCTGTTGTCACAGGCTCTGACTGCTCTTCTCTCATGGGGGAAAGGAATCAACAGGGGAAAACAGGTAAAGTCTTGTAACAGACTCCGTTGTTTGCTGCTGACCCAGTATCGATTACCCTTCCCTGTTTTACTAACTCAGGGTGGCCTGCTAAAATATAGACCTCAGTCTTTGTGGTTAAGGTGAAACGGTCTGTCCAATGAGATGTAAGAGCAGGCTGCCTGGGGAGGCTTTTGGGAATGCTCCTTATAAAGGGGTTGACTCAACAGGCCACGCCTTTTGCACTTTCCTTTCACCTTTTCTGGAGGTGGAGGACACTTCTTATAAACGTGGTGCTAAAGGCCATGCTTGGCCTGAAAATGAAGGAACGGACAGCAAGAAACAGGGCAGGTTGCTGGTAGCCCCAGGGAGCTGCCAGACCAGCCCTGGATGACCACTCCTGGACTCCTTCTTCTATGACAATAATAAAACCCCTGCTTTGTTTAAGCCCCTGTTTAGTTGGTTTTTCCATTATTTTCAGTATGCAAGCCTAAGTGAACCTCCTTTAAGTGTGAAATTGAGATAAATATTTGTTTCTATACATGGATAAACTCTTTGGCATAGGAGGTACGTAAGCAAAGGCTCAATGGTCATTACTCAGGGATGCCTAAGGGAGTCTTCCAGGAAGTGGGGAGTTGAATTTGTCAGAAAAGCAGCACATCGGCCTATAAAGAAAATCATTTGAGGGGTGCCTGGCTGGCTTAGTTCATAGAGCATTCAACTCTTGATCTTGGGATTGTGAGTTCAAGCCCCATATTGGGTGTAGAGAGTACTTAAAAAATAAATCACAACTAAAAAAAATCATTGGAGATAAAGGTGGCTTCTGGCACCTCAAAGTGAGATTCTAATTACGGTGAAATAAAATTTCTTTATTATTTTATCACTTAAGGAAGGTACAACTGATGTATGTGATATATTTCTGCTTCCCACATTTTTTCAAATCCATGAAGATTTAAAAAGAAACTTGTAAAAAAAAACCTGCCAATTTAGGAAACAGAACTGTCATACAGTGTATTAAGTACACCTTAATTAAAAAAAGGGTTGTTTCAGGGCGCCTGGGTGGCTCAGTCGGTTAAGCGTCTGACTCTTGATTTTGGTGCAGGTCGTGATCTCAGGGTTAATGGGATAGAGCCCCATGTTGGGCTCTGTGCTGGCAGCATGGAGCCTGCTTGGGATTCTCTTGCCCCCTCTGTCTTTGCCCCTCCCCTGCTCACACATGTGCTTGCTCTCTCTCTCTTTCTCAAAACAAATAAACTTAAAAAGATGGATTGTTTCATGTCTACTCTTAGGGGACTTCTAATTAGTCATGACAAGTTCAACACATGTTTATCTTGATTCCTTCTTGGAACCTCACTAAAATTAAAGAAATAAAAATACAGAAACCCACAAAGACAAAGAGAGGATAAGAGGTGAGAGAGGCAGGCAAGAGAAGTTGAGAAGTTTTTACAGAAGATGGAGAAGGGATGGACAAGAAGGGAAATTAGTGGAGGAGAAGAACATAAAAATTAGTGCCTGCAACCTAGAGCTAACATACTTAATGGTGAAATATAGGCTTCCTGCCTATGGTTGGGAAGGAGACAAGAATGCCTGATACTGATTTTTCTACTCCTATTCAACATTGTATTGGAGGTACAATGAAACTTAAAATAATACCATTTATAATAATAACTCAAAACCACAGATGCCTAGCAACAAACCTGTTAGATGTTTTTTTTTAATTGCTTTGTAAAAACTATATAATATCATTAAAAGAAACTAAGAATATTGAACTAAATGGAAGGAATTACCATGTTTGTGGTTGGGAAGAGAGAATAAAGAGACCATTTTGTAAAGTTGTAATTCTTCCCAAATTAATTTATAGGTTCAGTGCAATTCCAATCAAAATCCCAGCAGGCCATGTTGTGGAAATTGTCAAGCTGATTCTAAACTTACATGGAAATGCAAAGGGTCAGCAGTAGTGTAGAAACGGGCAAATTTATTCTAAAATCACAATTACTATAATGTTGGTACAAGGTGAATCAACAGAGTAGTAGAAAAGAATAGAATATTCAGGAATAAACTCACATATATAAGGACCCTGAGAGCAGTGAAAGAAAGGCAATTTTTCAATACAAATGGTGTTGTGTCAATTGGATATCCATATGGGAATAAAATGTGTCTTGATTCATACCTCACACCATATTTAAAAAGGCAGTTCCAAGGACATTGTAGGGAAAGGAAAGCCACAATGCTAGAAGAAAAGATAGGCACAAAAGTCACTAAGTATATGGGAAAATATTGACGTTTTGGACTTACATTAAAATGAAGAACTTCTAGGGGCACCTGTCTGGCTCAGCGGGTAGAACACGTGACTCTTGATTGCCAAGTCGTTAGTTCGAGCCCCACCTTGGGTGTAGAGTTTACTCAAAAAGGAATAAAAACATACAATCTTTTTTTAAAAAAATTAAGAACTTCTGTTCATAAAAAGACTCCATTATGTTAGTCAAAAGGGAAGCTTTTAAAGAGTCAGAAAAGATACTTGCAATACATGTAATTGGCCGAGGGCTTATGTCAAGAACATACCGTTTCTTCAAATCCACAAGGAAAAGGGCACAAGCTAGTTAACAAGAGACTCGCTGATGTTAAATAACTTCTTCAAAGGCGGAACAATATACAGTAGTCTCCCTTGACCTTCAGTTCCGCGCTTTCGGCGGTCTCGGTTACCTGGACGACCGCAGCCGGAAGCCGGTGATCGGCCTCTGACGCCTCTGACGCAGCGTCAGAACGTAGATGATAGTCCGGTGCTAAGTCACGCTGTGACGTCATTCTCCTCACTCATCCCTCTGGCCGGCGCTTTATCATCTCGCGTTGTCGCAAGAAGAAAGGTGAGTCCAGACGACCTTGAACAACATGGGGGTCAGAGGTGCCGAACAGCGCGGTAAAAAAATCCACCTGTAACTTTTGACCTCCCCCAATATAACTCCTAATAGACCACTGTTGACCGGAAGCCTTACCGAGAACACAGTCGGTGAACACATGTTTTGTATATGTATTGCATACTGTATTTGTATAAGCAAGCAAGCTAGAGAAAGGAAATGTTAAATCGTAAGGAAGAGAGAGTACATGGACAGTATTATACTGTAATAATAAAAAATAAAATGCGCGTAGAAGTTTGACCCTGTAAGTTCAAACCTGTGTTTTCCTTCCTTCCTCCCTCCCTCCGTTCCTTCCTTCCTTCCTTCCTTCCTTCCTTCCTTCCTTCCTTCCTTCCTCTCTCATGTTTATTTCTTCTTGAGACAGACACATACATACACACAGAGTGCGAGCAGGGCAGGGGCAGAGACAGAGGGAAACACAGAATCCGAAGCAGGCTCCAGGCTCCAAGCCGTCAGCACTGAGCCAGAAGTGGGGCTTGAACTCACAAACCTGAAATCATGACCTGAAGTCAGTCGCTTTACCGACTGAGCCGTCCAGGCGCCCCTAAACCTATGTTTTTCAAGGGTCAACTGTACAATAAGATTTTGAGAGAGAGAGAGAGAGAGAGACCACATTCAGGTAACTTTTATTACAGTATGTTGTTATAATTGTTTTATTTTATTATTAGTTATTGTTGTTAATCTCTTACTGTGCCTAATTTAGAAATTAGATTTTATCCCCGGTTGTTATGTTTAGGGGAAAAAATGTGGTACATAGAGGGTTCAGTACCGTCCGTGGTTTCAGGCATCCTGGGGGCCTTGGAAATGACCCCTTATGGCTAAGGAGGGACTACTATAGCGGTGTTTCAAAGCAGAGGCTCTAGACTAAGGTCATCTGAGTTCAAATCCTCGCTGTGCCTTTTATTAGCCTGTGGCCTGGCTGTAAATTTCATAACCTCAGGTGCTTCAGTGTCCTGCTAATAATAATACCCGTATCTTCAGGCTGTTGTGAGGCTTAAATGAGCCAATATAAACAAAGCTCTGAGAACCATTACTGGCCCTTTGTACTAATTGCAGCAATCCTGATCACAATTATCAAGGATTCAACCTTTATTTGTCTTCATCCAAAACTCATCTCTCACCACTTACACTATCTGGCCTTTGGGAAATGTTTGCTGTTCAGCTTCGGAGTCACTCAAACCTTGAATAAGGTGCTGGTCAACCATAACTCTTACCAAACTTTGAATAGTTATGTGATTTCTTATAAATGTACTCGCTCATTAAGAAGTAGTGGAGTAATAAAGAGATGATGAAGGAGAATTCAGCTGTATTTAATACTGCATGTCAGACACTAGTCTAAGCACTTAACACACTATTTCCCCTTTAATGGCTGCATGAGGTTTTCAAAGTAGAAACTGTTATTATCCTCATTTTGTTTTATATTCTTTAAGTTTATTTATTTATTTTGAGAGAGCGAGTGCAGGTGGGGGAGGGGCAGAGAGAGAGGGAGATTGAGAGGGAGTAAGAGAAAATCCCAAGCAGGCTCTGTGCTGTCCGTGTAGAGTCCAGGGTGGGGCTCAATCTCACGAACCCGTGAGATCATGGCCTGAGCCAAAATCAAGCGTGTGATCATGGCCTGAGCCAAAATCAAGAGTCAGATGCTTAGCCGACTGAGCCACCCGGGCGCCCCTATTATCCTCATTTTAAATGGAGGAAACTGAGGCACACAAGATTTAAGACACTTGCCCAAGGTCATACAGCTGCTTAGCCATACTCTGTAGATCACTGCTCTGTTGATCTGAGAATGCCATAAACTTTCTATAGGAGTAGTCAGGTATCAATGAACTCATTTAAAAAGTTAAGTATTTACATAATGACATGTAACGCTGTTCTTTAGCATTCTCAGGGATGCACAATATACCCATAAGATATAATTCAAACTATTTATGTTAATAAGGAATTCGCGCTATATGTATGTAAATAAGCTGTCATAACGTATTACGTATGAGTAGAAAAGCACATGCAGGCAATACACTAAAACAGTAATAGTTATTTCCATTTCGTGGGATCAGAGCTGGTTTCGTTTTCTTTTATAAGCTATTTCACATTTTTCAATTTTCTATCATAATTTTACTGCAATGTTACTGTTATAAGAAAAAATATTAGAGAAAATTGTATAGTGCCACAATTTCCAAATCCTGATTGAAGACTAACAAATACCTGTCTTCAGTCCTGCTGAGTCTTTGTGACCCCCTCAGTGGCTCAGCTGTCTTTCAAAGCCAAGTTTTGGGCAAAAATTCTGTTTCCGAATGTCAAGGTTATTTCCACATTTAATCTCATATTGGGACAGACTTCATGGATCTGATCTTCCACTTTCTGCTGTGAAACGGCAAAGCCACTTCTTTGTGTTGCTCTTTGAGAATGCTAATGGCCCGTGTGTGGGAGGTGTCACACGAGGCTAGGGGAAGGCACTTTCTTTGGGCAAGTGACAATGTCAGAGCAACAGAATGTCCTGGTTCAATCTGTGGGCAAAAGACTTCCTGCGTGAATTTGAGATTGATGACGGATGGCAGGAGATGTGGGGAGTTGGGCTGGGCAGTCAAGTTTTGGTCAGGAAGGGAAACTTTGGGGGTGCCTGGGTGGTTTAGTTGGATAAGCTTCAGAGTGTTGGTTTTGGCTCCATTCATGATCCCAGGGTCATGGGATCGAGCCCCAAGTCGGCCTCCTCACTGGGTGTGGAGCCTGCTTAGTATTCTGTCTCTCTCCCTCTGCCCGTAGCCTTTGCTCACGTGTGCACATGCACGTGCTCTCTCTCTCTCTCTCTCTCTCTCTCTCAAAAACAAAAAGGTAAATTTGGAGAAATGTTCTGAGATGGGAGAGTGATGCTGGGGAGCTAGGTTTGTGAGGGAAGGAGACAGGTCTGGGTAGACTCCAGGGTAGCAAGGTTATCCGGGGTGCTCCATAAAGGACCGGGAAGTGTTTGGTAGGCTCCTGGTCATATCCCCGGGAAACCCAGCATAAGGCCCGGCAGGGAAGAGGCGAAGACACTGTCTTGACTGTAACAGATGTGAACTGTGGTTATGGACAGAGCAGGGAATTTGAGTCTCTGAGACTTTCCCTTTCCCCGCCAGTCACATGGTCCTGGTGCAGACAAGCCAACGGAGATCATAGCCATCCATCCACCAGCTCAGTTCTCCCCATCCTTAGCACCTGCTGCTCCCACAATCCAAGGCAAGATTCACACTGTCTTCCTCTTCCTCTCTCCTCCCTCTCCAGGCTCTGACTGTTCTGAGGCTTTTCTGAGCCTGCTGGCTCTTTGTTTTGTGTTGTTGTTTTTTTTTTTAAATGTGAAATTTATTGTCAAATTGGTTTCCATACAACACCCAATGCTCATCCCAACATGTCTGGCTATTTGTTTTAACCATATTACACATTTTCTTCGAACAACCCTGCCTCTGCAAAAGAACAGGGAGAGGAGTAGGGCAGATTGAGAAACGTGAAGGAAAAACGGTCAGAATTTGGCAAAAGCCAGGACTTGGGGAGAGACGTGAGTTTAAATGACCTGGAGGTTTTTCTGTTAGATGAGTAGCTGGGGCCTTAGGTAGCCGTATGGTCATCCGAGGCCTTGCTTCTTTCTGTTCTCACCTTAGGGGCACACAGTGGTTCATCCATAGCTGCAGGGTCTGGTCTCTGGGCCCGCCTGCTGGTGGTTGACAAGAGTCTGGGCGTTTGGTAGAGAGAAGTTCTCTACAGAACTTTTCATACAGTGAATGACTTTCTTACCCACCTCCACTCACACACAGTGAAATTTCTCAGTATTGCAGGTGACAATGTTTCAGGAAATAAATGACAAAACTAAGATTTATATGGCCTGATTGGGAACCTGGGTATTTTCCCTCTCTCGGAGTCAGGCATTCGTGTCCGAAATGGGTGATCTACCGAACAAAGATTGACAGGTGCTGGGCCTTGGTGCCCCGCCACAGTGTGCCATTTAAGTTGACTGAGCAAATTAGCTTACGGGGCATCCCAGAAGGTCTGCTTTGGCTGACCTACCGAGACTATAGGGAATTGATTGCACTATTCTGTCTACTTGTGTGTATGTTTGAAAGTTTCCAGGTTAGAAAGTTCGAATTTTCCCTTGCAGAATGGCCGCAAGCCCTTTGGAGATGGGGCTTAGGGCAAGTCGAGTTGGAGATAGCTTTAGTTGGGGTTTAGTGGGATACATTTGTGTTCTTTTGTAGTTTCTTTTGTGTCTAGTAGAGTTCTCTCTATCCCTCTGGGGCAGGAATGGCTTTGAAAAATACCCCCGCTGCCTAATGTGCTGACTTAACGGGCATCAAGACGCACAGGTGTTGTTCAGAAGTCAAGTCATGGTATTAATGTGTCTGTCCCCTGGCACAGAGCACCAGTACGTGAGAGTCAAAGAGAAGGTTTGAAAAGCAGTCGGTGCAAAATCCTCCTTTTCATCAGATGGGTAAAATCATATTCTCTTTTTGTAATATTTGATTCTTTGATACCTTATTAAAATTGGAAGTTCTCTCTTATCAGGAATATAAGAGAACACAATTATACATGTACTGTATATTTTAAATCTTTTTAAACATAAGGATTGTTTGAAATCAAATTTAGAAGATTGTTTTTTTATTAAAAAAAAAAAAAACCTATTTAATATATTCAACACAAGGACTCAACCAGAGACTTAATTTCAAAAATGACAGCACAGCTTAAGATACAGAGTCCTAGACAGAAATGAAGGAAAGGACAGACTCTCTACAGAGGAAATAAAAAGACAATACAAGGAGAGAGGCTAGAGAGTCAGGGTTCTTGGCTAGAGACCTGCTTTGAGTAGGTTTCTTGCAGGTATTTCTTTAAAAAAATTTTTTTGAAGTTTATTTATTTTGAGAGAGAGAGAGAAACAGAGCACATGAGCAAGGGAGGGGAAGAGAGAGAGAATCCCAAGCAGACTCCATTGCTGTCAGCACAGAGCCCAACATGGGGCTTGAACTTGAGCGATGAGATTGTGACCTGAACCAAAGTCAGGAGCCTGCTGCTTAACCAGCTGAGCCACCCGGGTGCCACTCTTGCAGGAATTTCTTAAAGGCTGTGGGGTCTTTCCAGAGCTTGGCAGCACGGGTGTTCAAAGGGCTCTCGGTGTTGGCTTTTCCCAGCAGGCTCTGGATGGACAGCAGGATGGTCCATCAGGATGTCCAAGCAGATGCTACCCTGGGTGTCCACACTGGGTGGTAGCAGGGCGTGAGGAACTTGACCATGGGTGCATCGTAAGGATAGCCACTGGCAGACTCCAGGCAGAGCTTATACCTCAGGTCTTCATATACTGTGTCAACTGCCCCATGAATGGTCCCCAACCATTTGAAAAGGTTGTCTGATTCAGGGAGGGCAGAAACCCCTTTGTCACCCGACGTCATGAGGGTCATCAGCTCCTGCTGTAGCGTCTTGCCCACGGGGCCCCGGGTGGTGACCCCACTGGGCTCAGCAAAGTTGTGGGTGGTGGCGACACTGGCAGTGGCTGGGTCTCGGTTCTGGGAAGCCATCCAGGTGGCACCAGCAGGGAGACGTAAACTCAGCACGACTACAGCCCAAATTTAGAAGGTTCTCTTTTTGTGGAGCCCAGACTTCTAACAGGATTACAAACACCAAAGAAGCCTGTTTGTGAATACACAGATTTTATGCATACAAACTAAAAATAATTTAAAAACTGAGATCAGTCATCCTAGAAGGAAGAATGATTATTTTTCTATTTTCTCTGTAGAAAGTAACAGTGTAAAATAATTGTAATATGAAAGGCTGATCAAAAAGTAAGCAGCCAAAAAATGTACAGGTAGAAGTATTATAGGGGTATATTAACAGTGAAATAATTTAAAATGTGATTTATTGTATTTTCCAACTTTTAAAAATTGTAATTTGATGTAACCTCTTTTCCCATTCTAAATGTATATTTATTTTTATATTTAATTTTTATAATATTATATTCCTTCTCTTTAAGAACCCCCTCCCTTCCCCTCCCCATTGTATAAATGTCAGGTGCTACAGTGGCCAGTCCTGCTTAGTTTCCTTCACTGATGCCTCCTTTTCTCTCTGATTTCCAAACTTTGGAGAGCCCCAGGGCTCAGTTCTTAGACTTTTCCTTGTCTGGATTAACTCCCCAGGTATATGGGTAGTCAGGGTTTAACCAGAGAAGCAGAACCACAATGGAATTGGGATTTATTGTTGGGATAAGACCTTATACCATTGGGAAGGAAGGTCTGACATGGGGCAGGAAGAGATCTGAGCAGAATTCCTGAGTAGGAAGCACTGGGGTGACGGACAGAGTTGGGGCTCCCAGAGGCACATCCACCTGCTACTGTGGGACTACAGCAGAGAGATGGAGAAGTCTAGGGAAGGCCATTGCCTCTGAGTCTGGTGGTGGGCTCGGGGCCACTGTTGGCCAAGAGGGCCACCAGTTGGGAAGAGGAGCTGGATGAGAGGGGAGAGAAGAGCTGGGGCCACCCGTGCCTAAGTGTCTGTCTCTGTCCGTATCTATTCAGACACCGTCAGAGAGTAATGATGGCTGCTTCACTCCCGCCTCCCAGTTTCATGCACATCTCTTTTTTGGTCAGTCTTAATATGGAACCATACAAGAAAAAAGATTCTGGAATATACTTCTGTTTGGCCAAGCGGGCACAGTTCAAAAGCACATGCTAGGTAATCTCACTTTGTTTCGTGGCTTTAATTCCACACATACTCTGATGATTCACAAATTTCTAATTCCTGTCTGGCCTTCTCTGGAATCCAGATTTATGTCTAACTCCCTCCTCAAGCCACCACTTAGATATTTAATAGATGTTTCAAACCTAACATATAAGAAAAATGAGCTCCTAATCTGCTTTCCTGAACCTGTTCTTTCCAGAATCTTCCTCTGAGGAAGCGTCCAGGTGCTCTGGCTAAAAATCTCAGGATTGTACTTTACTCCTCTCTGTCCCACCCAACAAGTAATCGATCAGAAAATCCCCTTGGCTCTTCCTTCAAGAAATATCCGTGACTTACTACTTCTACTGTAGAAGCCCCCCCTTCCAAAAGATTCATACCCTAACCCCTAGACTCTGTGAATATTACCCAAAATGGCTTTAAAAAGGGGGTCTGGAGCATTGACAAAATTAATGATCTTGAAATGGGGAGATCATCCACATGAGACCTAAATACAATCACATGTATCCTTAAGGAGGAGACAGAGGGAGATTTGGGATCTCCCCCAGAGGAGAAGGGGGATATGAAGATGGAGAAGAGAGAGGTGAGAAGATGCCAGCCTGGAAGATTGGAAAGATGTGGCCACAAGTCAAGGAATGGCACAGCTACCAGAAGCGCTCAGAGGCAGGAAGTGGAGTCTAGAGAACACACAGCCTTGCTAACACCTAGCTTGTGGCCCAGTGATACTGACTCTGGTCTTCTGGACTCCAGAACTGCGACAGAGTAAGTTTCTGTTGTCTTGAACACCAAGTGTGTGATAATTTGTTACAGCAGCCACCAAAACCAGTTTACCACTTCCTCTCTGACAACCATGTTGCAGAGTGCCACAGAGTGTCTGGATTATTCCAGCAGCCTCCTGTCTAACTGACCACTCTGCTTCTACCATTGTCCCACTCACTGTGGTCTAGTCTCCGCACGGCAGCCACAGTGCACCTTTAAAAATGTAGTTCATAGGGGCGCCTGGGTGGCGCAGTCGGTTAAGCGTCCGACTTCAGCCAGGTCACGATCTCGCGGTCCATGAGTTCGAGCCCCGCGTCAGGCTCTGGGCTGATGGCTCGGAGCCTGGAGCCTGGTTTCCGATTCTGTGTCTCCCTCTCTCTCTGCCCCTCCCCCGTTCATGCTCTGTCTCTCTCTGTCCCAAAAATAAATTAAAAACGTTGAAAAAAAAAAAAAATGTAGTTCACATCACGTCACTCATCTTTCGAAACCCTTCCATTGTTTCCCTTCTCAGAGTACAATATACTGTTTTCATAATCAACTTACAGAGCTCTATTTAACTTGGTCCCTTTTTACCTGTCTGAGTTTCTCTCTGACATTCCACTTTCATACCATTAGCTTCCTTGATGTTCCTTGAGCATACAAAGTGTGTCCCTGCCTCAGGACTCTTGCACTTGCTCTTCCATCTACTTAGATTGGCCTCCTGCCTCCCACAGCCACCTGGGTTACTTCTTCACTTGATAGATGAGACCTTCTCTGTCCACTCTTTTAAAAATACCAGCCATCCAACCTCACTCTCACATTGTAATGCTCTTCCTTTCTTACTTCATCCACAACCATATCAAAGTCTGACATACCTATTCTTGTTTAGTTGTTTAATTCTTCGCCCTCCCCCATTAAAATGTGAGCTCTGTGAGGGCAGGGGTATCTATCTGGATTTTTTTTTTCTACCAGCATTGTATCCCCGATACCCAGAAAGGGCTATGATGCATAATGGATACTGAATAGTATTTACTGAAGGAATGAATTATCCAAGAATGCTCAGTTAGTTTTACATCACATTTTACTTCATTAAAAGTTCTTGCACTAAGTTGTAATAAGCAATCACCCACCTCATTCCTTGGTTTCATTAATATTCTCTGGAGATGGTAATGCTTCCACTTTTCCAAATGTCAGTCTGGTCAGCAGCTGAACCATATGTTGGATTCAGTCATAATGTAAATAATGGGACTATCGTGCATGGTAGAAAGGAAGGCCTTCCCCCCATTTCTGTGTCCTCCTCATTCCCCTAGTTTAAACTGGAAGGAAGGGCTTCAGTGGGAATTTGGTATTCCTTTAAGGGGTTTTCCCAATCCAACAGTCTGATCCCGGCTGTGGGTTTAATAAGCACCATTCAGCACATCTATCCGCCTCCTCCAATTCTCCCTCCCCCAGTCACTTCCTGTCACAGCAACCCTTTCAGAATTAAACTCCAATTCTAAAACAAATGAAGCAAAGGCAGGAAGGGGGGATGAATCACAGCATATGGGAACAGTTTTGTTTGAAAGCATGATCAGCATTCTTTGCAAACAAGCTGTGACCATATGTGGCAGGGTGGGTATAGACTGAGTTTTAAAATACAAGTGATAAACTGTGATAAGTGTCTGAGTTAGAAAGCTCATTAATGATTGGTTTGATAGTGAGAAGTGATACCTTGAAAGAAGTCTCTCTCTCTCTCTCTCTCTCTCTAAGGAGATAGATATTTCTGTGCCTTTTTATATATTGAAAGATTGCAAAGAGGTGGCCTGTAGTGAGTTAAAATTCTTGCCATGTATTAGCAGAGAAGCCATGGACAATTGGTTAGGACTTGGCTAAAACCAAGGTCACTTGAATTCAAATTTATCGATATACCAACGGAAGTTATTTTGAGGACCAGGCCTATTGCCTCTAGGTGCTCATCCCTAAGGAAGAGAGAAAAGAGACGTAAAAGATGTGTATGTGTTTCTTTTATTGATTCATTCATTTTAATAAATACTTTTGAGTTCGGACCAAAAGCCAGGCACAGGGTTAAGCCCTAGATATTTGGTGAAGAGCAAAGATCCTGGGTATCGTACGGTAAGCAAAAATCATCACAGTTCCTGCCTTCATGAAGCTTACAGTCCAGAGGGAACATAGTAATCAAATAATCGCACAAACAAATGAAAAATAACAACTGTGGTTTGGGTTACCGAGGAGAACAACAGTATGGGTTCTATGAGAGACTCTGATGGGAAGCCTGACCTGGTCTGAGAAGTCAGTAATGATGGTTGACTTACAGCTGAGAGACGGGTTATTTAAGAGGGGACAGGGGTGTGCTCAGAATTCAGGGCAGAAAGGGAGATGTGCACAGTTGCCCTGGGACAGGTGAGGTTGCAGTGTACTCAAGGAGCTATAACAAGTACAGTGAAGGACCATGAATCTGGAGCTTGAAAGTAAGAAGTCAAGAGACAGAAAAAAAGAGGTAGGAAGGGGCATGACTACCCAGTGCCTTGTGGGTTATGTTAAGGATTTTGATTTCATTCTCAAGAAGCCATTGGGAAGGGGGTTGGGGCAGCGAATCAAGAGCACAGCCCCCCCCCCCCCAAGCTCTCTGTATAACCATCCCCCTAACCTCTCTCTTATACCCCCCTCCCCAGCCGAGCTCTCTCTTATACGCCTCCGTTTTGGGTCATAGACAATGTGCTGTAGGGAGGTACAAGGGGTAAAAAAAAAAAAAAGGTGAACCAGAAACTTACTGATCTCCTCTCATAAGGCTTACAGTCTAGGATGCAACATGGGAGATAAAGATAGTCCATTAATAAATACTTTCAATTTACATAATGTAACAAAAGAACAACATAGGAGTCTCTGAGATCAAATGACTGTGGTCCTCTCCTTGGGTAGAACTAACTGCAGAACCTCAGGGAAGCTTTCTTCTGAAGGTTAGGTTGACTAAGTGTTATTGATATGATTATTGGAAATTTCAATTCGCCTTGTATCTTCTACTCCCAATCCCTGTTTCGTTAGGTGACCTTGACTTTCATGCTTTCTCCCTCTGTATATAAATGGCAGGGAGTAGGTAGCGAAGTGCTTGTGTTTCTGGAAAATGCAAAAGCCCATTTATTCTGAGTGCCAACTCTGGGACATACACGGTGGTAAATGAAACAATAAACTATCAGATCATTGGGCAGCTCTGATTTTGTTCTGTCTATATATAATCCACCAGGAGGGTAGTAGTATTGACATTTCTAAATTAACACCCTTTTCCTTACTAAACCAATTACTTCCAACATGTTACAGTTCATCACCTCAAAATAGTTTTTTTTTTTTTTCCAATCAGTCGAAGACAGAAAATCCATAAGCAGTTTATCAGTGTGTGATGCTGTTTGCATTTCAGTGCTGCTCCCAATTTGGATTTTCATCATTCTTTGGACTCTTAGCCCAATCCCTTCACAAATTAATGTATTTGTGTGAAAACAAGCAGCAATTCTTGTTTATAAATGTAGTCTGGAAATCAGCCAGAGCGTACTCACTAGAAACTTCGGGTGTGGTTGATTGTTCCTGAAGATAAAGCTCAATATTGTTATTCTTCTAAATTGACGTACCCCTTTCCTGAAACATACCAGCCTTGGCCTACGATGGAATTGTATGTGGTAATCCACAAGCAGCTATTGAGCATGGTTTGAATTCTATCTGAACTACTTGCCGTATCCGTTTAACGTACTTGATAATTCTGATTTAATTCTATATCAGTCATTTAACAGTATATATCTTGGACAAGTTACTTAAATCCTCTGAGTTTCCCTTTGATCTTTAGTAAAGTAGCAACAGTTGTATCTGCTTTGCCCTTTTGGTCTAGTTGTGAAATTAAATGAGAACGTATTTGTAATTATTCTTTGTAAACTCAGTATTTATGTGTAGGATATGCCATTCTTACTACACATGGTACAATCGCATCACTGACCCCTAGTTCTTCACCCCGTCCTGTAAGTAAGCCCTTGGACGTGTGAATTTGCCAGTCCCTTTCTGAAGAGGGAGGGTATATCTCCCTGCCTCTTGACTTTAGTTTGGATGTATTACTTGCTTTGGCCCACAGAATATGGTAAAGGTGACAGTATGCGGCTCTGAGCCTAGGTCTAAAGAAGCCAGATATGTTTCTGCTTGTTTTTGTGTGCTGTGCCAATTTCCATGAGAAGAACACATCTCTGGTCCCAAGAAGATGAGAGGCGTGTGGAACAAAGCCACTCCAGTCTAGCTATCCCAGCTCAGCCCGGCCTAAACCAGCTGACTCCCAGCTGACCTGCAGATCCGTGGGTAAGTCCAGCCCAGGTCGGTAGAACACCCAGGCGAACCATGTAAATTAAATAAATGTGTATTATTATGTAGCACTGACGTTTTGGTGTCATTTTGAATGTAGCGTTATTGTAGTCATAACTGACTGGTCTGTCACCCATCAACCATCCACCTATCCAGCTACTTAAACATCCTTTGGTTCACTAAGACTAAGGTATCTTCAAGGGAAAAAGACAAGAGGCTTCAGTTTTGAGTAGATTTTTCCTTCTCTCCCTTCTCTTTTCTTCTTTTCCTTCTCTTTACCTAATTTCAGAAGTAAATTGTTCAAGAGTTGCAAATATGAAATTTTCCACATAGCACTCCAAATAGACTGAATAAAAGGCTCAGTAGAGATCTAACAAATAATGTTTTAGTGAAAATGTTTACTTCTAACTGGTATGTAGATGAGGAATCTGTTAGGATCACATGCTGTCTTGTTTATTGTCTGATTTATAAACAAGACTGATCTACAAGTATATGCAAAAGGTAGAGACAGGGCCTGAAATTTCACTAAGAGCCTTAGTGTGCCACTAGATTTGGGAGTCTTTTAGGACACCTATATGATGAGCTAACAATTCAATGTAACACACACATATTGAGTGTATACCACACATGGGGCATAGTGTAAGGTCCTGGGGAAATAGAAATGAACAAGACATAGTAGCTCCCTCTTAATGATCCAGTGAGGGAAATGAAATGCAAATTACTCATGATACTGTATCTATTAATTCTGTAACACGCTTTTTTTGTACTTTGGAAATCAAGATGGCGTGTCATAGTTTAGTTGATCGTGGTTTTCTCATTCTTTGTGGTATAGAGGATAGTGATGCAGATTATACTTGATAACCCTCTTAGAGCCACGAAAATACAGAAGTAAGTTACTATGAGAACAGCGTATATACTATGTCATAGGATCAAAAAGCAAGGAGGGATTGCTTCTCCCAGATAACCCGGAGAGAGACTTCATAGAGGAAGAGACATTTAGAGAAGATGGATTTCAACAAGAAAAAGTGCTAGAATAAAGACCACTGTAGGTCAATTGGTTCCTTAACTGTCTATCACCGAGGGGTACTTTTATTGCCTATTTCTTTCCCTGTCCCGTGTTGTTTTTACAACGATTTTGTCATTATAAATAAATTTACATTTATCAAGAGATACTTCACTTCTCAACTTGATAGCAAAAGCCGTACATTACTGTCATCAGAATTTCTAATCAGATGAGATACTCCGTACTCAACTACTGAGTTAGCATTTTTGGCCAAAAGCCAAGAACTTTAATATTTTAGTTTGTACTAGGGTTTTTGAAATATTGACAAGCATTCATCCTAGATGGGAATGCCATTCTACATGAAAAATGCATCCTAAGAAAATAAATAGACATGGGACCCACAGGTTGTGATCCTTAATATAGTTTGCCTAGTGCTTTGTGCAAAAGAGGAAAGATTAGAAGAGGTGAGACAGGAAGTAAGAGAGGTCCAGCTCGCAGAGTCTTGAACGTCATCCTTAGGAATTTAGACTTTCATTGTAGCTATCACTGAAAAAATCATCTGCTTGAATATGAAAGGACATATAGTTTGAATTTGGTTACCAAAAAAAGAAGAAGAAGAACTCCTCTATATCATAACCACAAGAAGTAGATCCCGGATGACTAAATTCCTACCGAAAGGACACAGACATGCCACAGCCTGTGCGTTCACCTATAGCACGGCAGCTGCCACTAAGTGTAGGAGTGTGTAAGCTTCGCCATCAGTTCTCTATTTCTGATGTGAGGATTCCAAGCAGAGTATTGCATAATAGTAAGAGTTTAACTTCTGGAGTTAAACCACCTAGGTGCATGTTCCAATGCCACTGCGTGGCCTTAGGTAAGTTATTGAAGATCTTTGACCTTCAGTTTTCTTATTTATAAGTGGAGACAATGATGTTATCAATATTAGAAGCTATTTGTAAGAATGACATAATTTTTGTCAGTTGTCTGATGCATAGTTAGCAAGACTTAACACTTAATTCGTTTCTTTTAGAACTTGCTTGGAAATCCAAATGTCCAAAGACTGGGTGATGGCATAGAGCAATAAATTCAATCTTCTCTCTTCCCATCATCTCCTAAGATGCCAAACTGGCTGCTAATCAAAACCCTAAGGAGAAAACATATGCTCAAGACACCAGCTTCATCTTGGCAACGGTCTGCATTTAACTTGACAGTAAATAGGAGGTGACAGCTGAATCTGGTGTGGAGATTCCAGAAGGGTGATTTTCTTGGAGGACGTTAACGGGAAGCTCACCTATTGCAAACAATTATCATTGCAAATACATGAGAGCAGAGGATACAGGATTTTACAGAAGAAAATTCTGGAATCCCTGGACAGGGTTGAAGTGAAATGGGAAATAATGTTGATGGAATACATCCTGTTGATGAGACCAGGGCTGCCATCACCACCTCCGTTCCACAAGTTTCTTTAGAAATTCCTTTTAATCAGCCGTGTCGGAAATTGGCACTGCAGAAAATATTTTTCCCCACAAATGTGCTCAAATATATACTGAACAGTAATAATTAACGCTTACCTTTGTCATGTATTTGTGGAGTGTTCAAAGTGCTTTCACATTTACAATTCCATGTTTTTCCCAATGACCTTTTGAGGAAAGTGCAGCATTATTATCTCCCTTTTCCGTATGAGGAGTCTAAAATGGTAAATGGCACAGGGAACCTACCTAATGTTCATGGTTAGTAAGTGAAAAAGACTCCCTTGTGACTTAAATTTGCATCTCCTTTGTCCTGATCTTTATGTGAAGATTTCCATTATTTTCTCATAAGGCAATGATAGTCATGATCCGCCCCCGTTTTGGAGAATTTCCTCCCATATTAATTATATTTTCTTATGCAACAGTTTTATGTCAGTCCTTGCCGCTTCAAGGGTCACAAGAGACTAACATTCGCTGTTTCATCCTGCATAGTTTTGGGAGGATGTTATGGAAAATTGGCAGCCTGTCATTTCCTTCCTCCGGTTTGATCCCAGGCTTTCAGAAGATTGGAGACTTGAACTTATCTGTGTAAGTTAGGTGAGGGTTGAATTACTGAACACCTGGTCAGAGTAAGACTTCATTTATCTTTTCATACCTTAAGTCTGTTCACCTTCTAATCTTTTCTGAATAGGACATCAACTGTAACACAATGGATTCCCTTCCTTTTTCTTTCTGGGGTCAAATATAGTAAAATCCACTGTCCTTCACAAGAAGAAACTCTCTTTGGCTCAGAGACTTTCACATTCCTTCCATGTTACTCAGCATTTTACAGGCATTTTGAGGCATAAAACACCCCCACCCCATGTCCCCCCCCCCTCATTTGAAACAGGAAATTGCCTCTGAGAAATTCTTGGGTGAAGAAAAACAATGGAATGAAATCCTACGTAAGACATCTCATGAAAGTTACAATAGCTTTTTGTAAAAACCCCAGTGTTCTCATCCTTTTACTAGTAGTTCTAGTCACACATTAACAGCATTTTATTAGTAATTATGTCAGTGGTTGTTAAAATCACCTCTTCTACGGTTTCAAAAGGACTGGTTCGGTTATCTCTATAATAGACCATCCCCAAATTGACTTGACTTGTAACAACATTCGTCCATTTGCTTATGATTTTGCAATTTGGGGAGGCCAAAGAAGTAATTTGGGTGATTCTACTCATTTCTCTCAGAGTCTGTCATGCAGCTGCAGTGGTCTGGAGGCTTAAGTGGGGCAGGAATGTTCGAGACGGTTTCTGTGCAAAGCTGAAAAGTATCTCCCAAATTTCACATTTACCCAGAACCTCAGAATGTGATGTTATTTGGAAAGGGGTCTTTGCAGATGTGATTAGCTAAGATGAAATCATGCTGGGGTAGAATGGGCCCTAATTCAACATGACCGGCGTCCTGACAGGGAGAAAAAAGGAAGAACACCATGTAACAAGAGACAGATACTGGAGTGACGTCGCTGTAAGCCCAGAAACACCGAGAAGTGTTGGGAACCACCAGAAGCTGGAAGAAGCAAGGAACACACTCTCCCTCAGAACCTGCAGAAGGAACCAGCCCTGCCTACACACCTTGATTTTGGACTTGTAGCCTCCAGAAGTGTGAGTGAATAAATTTTCTATTGTTTTAAGCCACCCAGTTTGTAATAGTTTGTTATAGCAGCCCTAGGAAACGAGGACAGATTTCCTTGCCTTGGCTGGGATGGCTGGAACAGCTGGGGACTGACCAGTCCGCCTCCCTCCACCCCTTCCCCCTCCCATCTCTCTGGGTCTCTCCAACCAGGTGGTCCCTCCACCACAGTAGCTGGGCCCCTTTATGTGGAGGCTCCATGTTGCAAGAGTGAAAGTAGAAGCTACTAGACATCTGGTGGATCAGGCCCAGAGCTATCACCAGCTTACCTCTGCCATGTTCTGTTGGTTAAGGCCAATTGCAGAGCCTGCTCAGATTCGGGAGGAGGAAACAGACTCCACGTGTTGATGGAGGAGTGATAGAGGTCCACAGGCATGGAAGGACTTGGTGTCCATCTTTGGAAAGAGTCTCAAACAAGGATTGTGTCCACCTGAGTTTGAGTATTTTACTACATGACCTCTTAGTACAAGTTATGATATAGGCTTCACAAGACTTCTTTTTTCTTTAATTAAAAAAAAATTATTTTAGAGAGAGTACAAGGGCCAGAGGGGCAGAGAGAGAAGGGCACAGAGGATCTGAAGTGGGCTCTCTGCTGACAACAGCGAGCCTCATGTGGGGCTCAAACTCACAAACTGTGAGATCATGACTTGAGCTGAACTCGGATGCTCAACTGACTGAGCCACCCAGGCACCCGGCTTAACAAGAATTCTTAGACTGACAGTCTTCGAAATGTTCGGGTCATGTCTTTGAATGTCTGCCAACCTAAGCCTGTGTGTTGGCCTCTCCCAGCAGGGCAAGCAGAAGTCCAGGGTTCAGGCAGCCCACGCTGAGGCTCTAGGATCTAGGATTCAGCGTGGGGGGGGGGTGCAGTTGCCCATGGGAAAGATATTGTGGCATTGCCTGTGGCAGAAGTGACTGTTTCTGAAGTCAGTTGTGACCACGATACGTGCCGTTCTCCAGACTAGAGTTTATAGGAAGAAGGTGCCTTTCTGGGAAAGATTGTAAATGTTGACAGGGCAATGCGTGTGAACAGGCGAAAAAGAAGTAGCTGTAAGAATAAAAATCAGTAGCTGAAAACTTGAGAGTTTTAGAGACCACAAGTATTGAACTTGAGTTGGTTTGATTCTAAATCCCTGTACCTTCCACCACACTCTTCACGGTATTTTCTTGAAGTACTGAAACGTCTGCGCAGGAACCTAAAAAATGATAAAAAACCAAAACCAAACAAACACAAAAGCCCAAAGAAGCTATAACTTAATGTCATTAAGAAATGGAATGATATTGTGGAGTAATGCGATAGATGTCTCTTTCTCAGGCAACATACTTTTTCCCTTAAAAATGCATTACTAATATCTGACACACACAAAAGAATACACGTATTCCACAGGGAAATAATAATATACGCTGTGAAGCCACCCCCCAACTTAGGAACTGGAGCATCGACAATATCGTGGCATCAGACTTCTTCCCCTTTTCCATCTGGATAGTCTCCATCTGATCTTGAACCACAATTCTGAATCTTGTATTTATCATGGCCTTGGCTATTAGGCAACTAGATCTTCAGGTTCTAATTAAAAGAGGGGGAAATCTAGCTTGGCTCCTCGTTAACTCGAAAACGATGTTCTGGTTATTAGCGTGTTAACTCATCTGTATTTTGCGTATCCTGTAAAAGCGTGGCAGCGACACCTCTATGATGAGCAGCCTCTAGAAGTGGTAGTGATACCATGAGCGCTGCTGGGATTGTGATAATGCCTCACAGTTAACCAGATGTAGCAGCTTCCTTCCTCCGGGCTTCTGCAGGCACTGTGGGCCCAGGACACTTTCAAAGACCTTCTTTCGTGTTCTGCTCTTCAGTTGCATGTGTTTTTCATCTTCTCCTTGGGCGTGTAGCTCAGCTGTTCTCCAACTCGCATCTGTAGCTTCGAGAAGACTGGAGAGACTAAAGAGTGTCAGAGCAGACAATGTGGCAGCCATGGGGCTGTACCAACAGAAGTGTGTGAAGTAATTTGCATAATCTGTTTTCCAAGAAAATCGCAGAAGCGTGGAAAAGCTTTTTCGGGAATAGGCAAAACCTCAAAGGCAAAGAGTCCACCTGGGACATCCTTGCTGTTGAGTTACTTCAGGGGCGTATAAATCATGCAAATTCTGTTACGATCCCTTTCGTTGCAGACAAATACGTTTTTTTTCCACTCGGAGAGTTTTTAATTTCATTTCCCTTTTATAAAAGTAAAATGATATGCACACAGGTTTTTGTTGTTGTTGTTGTGCAGAAGATCTAATAATTAAGTGAGCCGTTGCCTCCTCTCGCATCCCCAGGGCAACTTCCTAGAGTCACATCCGCTGTTAGTAGTTTTCAGTTCCAGCTCTTCCGGTGGCCACCTCAAATAATGCTTAGCTAATATCCTGAGACAATACGCTACTTCTTGACTGTGTATTCATTCATCCCTATTGAATTTTGATAGTATTCTGTTTTTTCTAGTGGCTGCAACCGCATTCTGTGTGATCTCATGACTCACTACGCTCCCGCATTGAGGGACGTGCCTGCTGCTCAAACGCACCAGGTTTCCTTCTGCCTCAGTTTCCTCGTCCTTGCTGTTCCTGACGCCTGGAGTGCATTTCCTCCCAGTATGCACGCACCCCACTCCCTCTGGTCTTTACTTGAGAGTCATTTCAAGAAGACAGAGCTGGGCTTGAAATCCAGACCCTAGCTCCAGAGCCCTTGCTCCTAACGCACTACACACATCCTCAAGTCAAGGTCGACAATACTGCATTCTGTTCTATGCTTACATCGAAATCTTCCATGAGTGGATTTTAAAGTTTGAAAACTAGTAGTCTGTTTTTACACTGCATATTAGGATTGTTGTCCTTCTTTGCAGCTCCCAAGTCATGACTTTGTTGCCACTCGGAGGAGACTGCTCCCAGCCACTTCCTTCCTTTGTGCCCAACTTTATTTCCCTCTCTGACGCTGGAGGCTGGTGAGGCTGTCATCAGTCGGAGGTGGTGTTCCCCTCACTGAAATGGCCAACGGTGGTCCCTCTCTTATTCTCTTTGCTGTTATGGATTTATTCCTTTATTTCCATTTGGTTGACATCTCAAGTGTAGTGGAAGGCATGGCAGAAGAAGCAGAACGAGGGAGGGAAAGCAGATGCCAGTGTTCAGTGACTCACCTTGAACTGGAAGCCCCAGCAGATAGAGTTTTTGAAATTTTATTTTAAAATGAGAACCTGGGGTGCCTGGGTGGCTCAGTCGGTTAAGCATCTGACCTAGGTTTAGGTCATGATCTCACGGTTGGTGAGTTCGAGTCCCACACTAGGGGGCTTGACTCTCTTTCTCTCCCTCTCCCTCTCCCTCTCCCCCTCCCCCTCCCCCTCCCCCTCTCCCTCCCCCTCCCCCTCTCCCTCTCCCTCTCCCTCTCCCTCTCTCCCTTTCTCTCTCTCTCTCTCTGCCCCTCATGCGATTCTGACTCTCTCTCTGCCTCTAGCTCACTGCACCCTCTCTTTCTCTCTCTCAAAAATATAAATAAATAAAAATACAATGAGAATCTGGGACAAAAAAGTTAGGGGGAGAACTAGAATTTATTGAATGGCTCACCATGTGCCAGACACTGAAAGAAGTTATTTCTCTCATATCAGTGAACTGAATCTTCTCTGTCCCCAAAGTAGATGGCTACATTGATTTCTTTTTTGTAGATGAGGAAACTGAAGCTTACTTAGAAAGTTAAGGAACTGGCCCGAGATGACAGTCTGAGAGGCTAAAGGATCTTACGATGGAACGAGAGGAGAATTTTAGAGGCTTGAAATCTTCTCTTCATGCCTCTCATGTGACATTTGGGGCCTTCAGTGCCCTCTCACAAGGGAAATTCAGATCAGAAGCCCCGGGATAAATATAGTCTGGCGACTGTCGGGCGTATGGTCTCCTCGAGGAGAAACCTAGGCTTTTGCTTACAGCCTCCAGGAGTACCCATCGGCTCGTGGGCAAGCAGTTCGTGCTTCTCTCTGTGTTGTCACCCTGGACAGAAGCTATATGGCTTATGTTTGCTACCAGGGAGGGATATTTAGCTTTTATTTTTGAGGGGTAGAAAAAAGTAAATGAGGGTATATTTTAAAAGTGATGAAAATTGGTAGGATACACCCATGTACTTCCAAACCCCTGTATTTTCTGAACTAATTATATAAAAAGATCATACGTCTTTAAAAGAAGCCTGATGATGCGCACACAGTTGAGAGTTCATTGGATTAGACTATTGTGCAAATGTATATAAAATAGAGTAAATGGACTTGCAAACCCCTAAAAATAAAGCCAGCCTCTACCATTCCTAACGATATTCTGAAAATTCCTAAATATACCTTTGATGAATTTTGGGTGCATGGGGAAATATTTCCCAAACTGCCTGACTTTTGAAAAAAAATTTTATTTATTTGTTTTTGTGTTCAAGTATAATTAACATACAGTGTTATGCTAGTTTCAGGTGTACAATATAATGATTCAATAATTCTGTATGTTTTTCAGTGCTCAGCAAGGTAAGTGTACTCTTAATCCCCTTTATTTTACCTACCCCCCCCCCCCCACCTCCCCTCTGGCAACCACCCATTTGTTCTCTGTGTTTAACAGTCTGGGTTTTTTTGTTTGTCTCTTTTTTTTGTGTATTCGTTTGTTTCTTGAATTCCACATATGAGCGAAATCATATGATAGCTTATTTCACTTAGCATTACACCCTCTAGGTCCATTCACGTTGTTGCAAATGGCAAGATTTCATTCTTATTTTTATGTCTGAGTAATACTCTGTTGTATATATGTATCATATCTTCTTTATCCATTCAACTATCGATGAGTTACTTCCATGTCTTGGTTATTGTAAATAATGCTGCAATAAACATAGGGGTTCATATATCTTTTTGAATTAGTTTTAATTTCTTTTGGGTAAGTCCCCAGTAGTGGAATTACTGGATCGTATGGTAGTTCTATTTTTAATCTTTTGAGGAGCCTCCGTACTGCCAGATTACCTGACTCTTTCTTTCCATTAGGACCAGTTAGGACAGGAACGGTCTTGCCTGAGAAACAGCTAGAACTGTAGGAACAAAAACTGGTAGATTTCAAAAACCCTTTGGGCAACTGCAGACTTAAATTTTGTAGCAAACACATTAAAATAACTTCCAATCCATGTGTTATGGGGAAAATGAATCACTTCTGTGCTGTCTTCAGAAATTCAAATGAAGTCATTTTTCAAAGGGAAAAGAAGTTGCAAAAATGCTAAGGTTGACCACTTCTCGATAAGCTCTATTCCCGAGCAGACAAGTGTATTGAAATTACTTTAGGAAGGTTGTCAGCTTCTACTTGTTTGGGTCTAAATGAACTCCTAATATAAAAATGATCCTGAGTTAGACCTTGGCAGTCCCCTGCTTACAGATGGATTGAGTTCCCCAAATTGGATTCTAACCCAGTTGTTAGGAAATAAGAATACGTTTTGCAGTGAAACGATGTTGTACATGATGGTTAGAGTCCCAGGCCAGCCCACAAAACTCCATTTAACTCCCAGTGTTCTAAAAAGAATATTATCGACCGGCATTTTTCAAACCGGAAGCCTCAACTTATTAGTGGTCATAAAAGCAATTTAGTGAGTGGTGACATCCTTTTAAAAATAATGAAATAGAAGGGTGTCTGGGTGTCTCAGTCGGTTAAGCATCCACTTTCAGCTCAGGTCATGATCTCAGAGCTTGTGGGTTTGAGCCCCGCATCAGGCTCTGTGCTGACAGCTCAGAGCCTGGAGCCTGCTTCCGATTCTGTGTCTCAGCCTCTGCTCCTCCCCAACTCACACTTTCTCTCCCTCTCTCTCTCTCTCTCTCTCAAAAATAAGTAAATATTTAAACCAATTAAAAAAATAAAAATGAAATAGAATAGAATGAAAAGGGAAAATATCAGAGTACGCTGCAGGAGATAAGAGTAGGTATTGTTTCATGGAACTCTGGTTTCAGATATGTGTGTGGTATGCGTATGTATACCGGGTAACAATGCAAATGTATATTTTACTACGGCATAAGTTCAAAGAAAATTCGAATAGCATGGCAGTAAGCCATGCCTCCCTTTAAGACTTGTTCAGAATCACAGTTCTGGGTGTCAGGCTTCCATTTCTGCAGAAACCTTGGATTTCAAGTGACTTAAACTAACTCCTATTAAGCAGGTGATGGTTTGTAGCAGAGAGGAGATGTGTGTGTGTGTAGCTCTTGAGTGAGAAGCTGGGGTCCCTGGGAAGGAGAGGAAGAGTAGGGGTGCTGTATGCTGGTGGAGTGGGGAGTTATGACTGGGATTCCCAGGTGGGAGTTGACAAGTTTTTTGTGCTACTTATGAGCTAAAAATGGTTTTTTACACTTGGAAAAAATTGTTACGGAAAGAAGAAGAAAATGTGACAGAAGCCATGTGTGTCCAGCGAAGCCTAAACTATTAACTGTCTAGTCCTTTGCAGAAAAAGTGTGCAGAACCCTTTATTCTAGGGGAACGAGGAGCAAGTAATTGTGAGGACTCTGAGCGAAAGTAAGAATAACCCAAAGTTCACTCTAAGTACCGAGCCAGAAGATAAGGATGTATCTTCACCTAGTGTTACTACAAAGGAGCAAGGATAAGGATAAGCCTTAAAAGTTCTCAGTGAGAGAAGATGGAGTTACTAAGAAGTGACTGTCAGACTGACAGCCAGCTTCTCATTAGCCAAGATAGAACAGAAACAAAGTATTAGAAAAAATGCTTTAGCCTGGAATTTTATGCCAGCTAAGTCATCTTCCAAGATTGAGGGTCAAATCATTGGTCTTAGCAATATTTTCTTTGGATCTGCGCCTGAATCAAAGCAAAAATAAACAAATGGGACTACATCAAAATAACAAGCTTTTGCACGGCGAAGGAAACCATCAACAAAATGAAAAGACAACCTACTGAATGGGAGAAGATATTTACAAATGACATATCCAATAAGGGGTTAATATCCAAAATACAAAAGGACTCCTACAACTCAACACACACACACACACACACACACACACACACACACACACACACACACAGAGTCTGATTAAAAAATGGGCAGAGTAGCACCTCGGTGGCTCACTTGGTTAAGCATCTGACTTCGGCTCGGGTCACCATCTCACAGTGTGTGGGTCTGAGCCCCGTGTCAGGCTCTGTGCTGACAACTCAGAGCCTGGAGTCTCCTTCAGATTTTGTGTGTCCCTCTCTCTATGCCCCTCCCCCCCTTGCACTCTGTTTCTCGTTCTCTCTCAAAAAGAAATAAACATTAAAAGATTTTTTTAGAAAATAGGCAGAGGACTTATTGGATAGACATTTTTCCAAAAGCATACAGATGGCCAACAGACACATGAAAAGATGCTCAACATCACTCATCACCAGGGAAATGCAAATCAAAACCACCATAAGATACCACCTCACACCTGTCAGAATGGCTGTTGCTAAAAAGACAAGAAATAACAAGCGTTGGCTGGGATGTGGAATAAAGAGAACCGTTGTGCACTATTGGTCAGAATGTAAGTTGGTGCCACCACTGTGGAAAACAGTGTGGACATTCCTCAAAAAACTACAGATAGAACTGCCATGTGATCTGGCAATTCCACTTCTGGGAATTCATCTAAAGAAAACAAAAACACCAATTAAAAAATATACGTGCACTTCTCTGCTCATTGCAGCATTATTTGCAATAGCCAAGATATGGAAGCAAATTAAGTGTCCATCAATAGATAAATGGATAAAGACGATGTGGGGTGGTGTGTGTGTGTGTGTGTGTGTGTGTGTGTGTGTGTGTGTAATCAGGCATAAAGGATTATAGATCTTGCCATTTGAGGCAACATGGGCTTAGAGAGTATAATAGTAAGTGAAATAAGCCAGTCAGAGAAAGACAAATACCATATGATTTCACTTATATGTGGAATCTAAAAAATGAAACAAATGAACAAACAAAGCAGGAACAGACTCATAAATACAGAGAACTGGTAGTTTCCAGAGGGGAAGGGTAGTAGGAAGGTGGGCAAAATAGGTTAAGAGGATTAAGAGGTAGAAACTTCCAGTTATAAAATAAGTAAGTCGTGGGGATGGGAAGTAAAGGTAGGAAATATGCTCACTAATACTGCAATAACTTTGCCTGGACGGCTCAGTCAGTTAAGTGTCTGATCCTTGATTTCGGCTCAGGTCATGATCTCACAGTTTGTGGGATCGAGCCTCACATCAGGCTGCAGGCTAAAAGCACGGAGTTTGCTTGGGATTCTCTCCCTATCTCTCTGCCCTCCTCCGCTTGTTCTCTCTCTTTCTCTCAAAATAAATACGTAAAATAAACTTAAAAAAAAGAATCTTTCGAAAAAATATTGTAATAACTTTCTATGGCAACAGATGATAACTAGACTTACTGTGATCATTTCATAATGTACATAAATGTTGAATCATTATGTTGTACACCTGAAACTAATATAATATTGCATGCTAACTATACTTCAATAAAAAAGATTAAGGGTTATATAAAGAAAATTTCTAACATAAAAAGTTTATGACAATTTCCCTTCTATAATTCTTCAGTGAAAATAACTTATTAAAATAGGTATTAAGTGAAAAGAGAAGAGAATCTCGAAGGACATTTGTAAAAACTAATGTGTATTTGACCATCAAGCAGGGCTCAAGAACTGTCAAAGGATTAAATCATATAGAGTATGTTTTCTAATCACAGTGGAATTTAGAAATCAAAAGATTACTAGTAAATCCTCATATGTTTAGAAATTAAGTAATGCACTTCTAAATACCCATAGATCAAAGAAGAAATATTTCAATCAGAATGATAATGAAATATGACACATCAAAATTTGCAAGATGTAACTAAATATGTAAATATTTAGTGAGAAATTCATAACATTAGAAGCATGTGTGGGCACCTGGGTGGCTCAGTCAGGTGAGTGGCCAACTCTTGGTTTCAGCTCAGGTCATGATGTCACAGTCGTGGGATTGAGCCCTGCTCAATGTGGAGCCTGCTTGGGATTCTCTCTCCCCCTCTTTATTTGCCCCTTCCCCTCCCCCAAATAAATACATAAAAACTTAAAAAAAAAAAAAAAGGATGTGTGAGAAAAAAAGGAAGGCTGAATTGAAGGGTTAACTGTGCATCTCAAGAAGTTACAAAAAGAATGACAGACCCAGAGAAAGTATAAAATAGAAATTAATAAAAATAAAAGCAATAACAATAGAAATCAATGAAATAGAAAACAAATATATAGTAAAGGAGATCAACAAGGCCAAGAGTTGATTCTTTAAAAAGACTCCTAACATGGGAATCTCCTGGTGATCTGAATCCATTAAAAAAAGAAAGATGACACATACAACCGATCTTAGGAATGAAAAAAGGGTCATCATTACAGATCTAATAAGTAAATGATAACTATCTAAATGTTAAGAGAATATCATGAGCCATTTTGTATATATGTTGAGTTTGAAAATTTAGACAAAGTAGACAAATTCCTGAAAATATACAACTCGCCCAAACTGGCAAGATCATATAGACAACTTGAATATGTCTAAATATTAAGGAAATTAAATCAGTAATTTAAAATCTTGCCAGAAAGAAAACACCAGGCTCAGTTGGATTTACTTGTGAGTTCTACCAACAATTAAGGGAGAAATGAACGATCTTAAGCTCTTTTAGAGAAAGGAAAAAAAGGGGAAAATCCCCCAATGTATTTTATGAGGCAAATGTAACCTTGATATCAAAATTTCACAAAGACTTAATGAGAAAGGAAAGTTACAGACCAATTTTACTCATGAACATAAATACAAACATCATAAATAAATTATTAGCAAACCAAACTGGCAATGTGTAAAAGTAACACACCATTTATCAAGCAAAACTAACAGTGTAATTTGCCTGTTAAAAGAATAAAGGAGAAAAAGCATATAATCATCTACATAGATGCAGAAATGATACTTGATAAAACATCCATTCATGGAAGAAAATCTTGGCAAATTAGGAAAAGAAGGAAAATTCTTTAGCCTGATAAAGTCTTGAGAGAGAGTACAAGAGTGGGAGCACCCTGGCACAGGCTCATGCTTATTTCGAAAGGTGATAAATGTCCTTGTGTATAAAAATTAGATCCCCATCTATACCATTCAGAAAAATAAATCCTAGGAGGATTAATGCCATATATTTGAAAATAAAATTTCCAGAAGAAAATATAGAAGAGTATATTTATGATATCAATAGGGAAGAGAATTTCTTAGTAAAGACATAGAAAGCACAAACTTAAAAGATTAATGAGATTTACAGTGTTAAAACTAAAAATGTTCAACAAAAGACATCATAGCTGGGTGCCTGGGTGGCTCAGTCATTTAAGCATCCAGACTCTTGATTTTGGCTTAGGTTGTGATCTCATGGTTCATGGGATTGAGCCCTGTTTCAGGCTCTGCCCTGGGTGTGGAGACTGCTTGAGATTCTCTCTCTGTCTCTCCCTCTGCCCACCCCCACCCCTGCTAAAACAAAACAAAACAAAACAAAACAAAACAAAACAAAACAAAACAAAACAAAACAAAACCACATTGTAGCAAAGTTAAAGAACAAGTCCAGATTAGGGGAAGATATTGGTGGGTTTTTTTTCTTTTCATTTTTTTAGAAATTTATTTTTGGAAGAGAGAGACAGAGTACAAGCTGGGGAGGGGCAGAGAGAGAGGGACACACAGAATCCGAAGCAGGTTCCAGGCTCTGAGCTGTCAGCACAGAGCCCGACGCGGGGCTCAAACCCAGGAACCATGAGATCATGACCTGAGCCGAAGTTGGACGCTCAACCGACAGAGCCACCTAGGCGCCCCGATAAAGATATTTGTTTTTTTGTTTGTTTGTATTTATTTTTATTACTTTAATTTTTTTATTCTCAAGTTTGTTTTTAACTTTATTTTTGAGAGTGAGGGTGACACAGCGAGTGGGAGTGGGAGTGGGGAGGGGCAGACAGAGAGGGGGAGAGAGAATCCTAAGCAGGCTCTTCGCTGTCAGTGCAGAGCCTGATGCAGGGCTCGATCCCAATAACAGCGAGAGCATGCCTGAGCCAAAATCAAGAGTTGGATGCTTAACCGACTGAGCCACCTAGTCACTAGGGGAAGATATTTGTAAAGGATTAGCAACTAGAATTTATAGAGAGACCCTAAAAATCAGTAGGAAAAAGGCCACTCAGTAGAAATCTGGGCAAAGGCTACAGACTGACACTACAGTAAAAAGGAAATTGAGATGGCTGAAAAACATGAAAAGATGCTTTCCCCAACGTGCTACCAGGAACGTGGAAATGGAAGCAACATGGTGACATCACACATATCAGAAAGGCAAAATCTAAAAAAGTCTGACCATGCCAAGCACTGTGGTGAGGGTGTGAAACACTAAGAGCACTCCCATGTTACTGGTAAGAGAGTAAATTCTTTTTTTTTTAATGTTTTTATTTATTTTTGAGACAGAGAGAGAGCATGAGCAGGGGAGGGGCAGAGAGAGAGGGAGACACAGAAGCCGAAGCAGGCTCCAGGCTCTGAGCTGTCAGCACAGAGCCCGACGTGGGGCTCGAACTCACGGACCATGAGATCATGACCTGAGCTGAAGTCGGAGACGATTAACCGACTGAGCCACCCAGATGCCCCAAGAGAGTATATTCTTAAAACCACTTTCGAGAGCAATTTGGGAATAATTAGTAAAGCTGAGGATGAGCCCAGCCCATGATTCACCTCTAAGGAAGTTCTCATACACACACACAAATAACTATGCAAAGCGACGAATGTGTTGGCTAACCTTACTGTGCTTATTGTGGTAGTAATTTCACAATAGACGTGTGTATTACATTATCCCGTTGCGTACCTTAAGCCTACACAGTGTCATACGTCAATGGCATCTCGATCCAGATGGAAAATGTGTTGTAAATTTTTTTAAAATGTCCTAAATCTTATAAAAGCACGTAGGAAGAAGACTAGAAAGAAACTCGTAGAAAGCTGAGCAGTTGTTAACAGTCTGGGTAGTGAGATTATAAAAAAATAAGTTATTTGCTTTGTTTTACTCTTAAGATCTCCCTAAATCTCTCCGAAATGTCACTTATAAAAATATATTTAAAAATCAGTGCATCTCCCAAACAAGAGCCAAACTGAAATACTGCTGTAGAAACTTTCCCACTTGGCACTGTAACCCCCTTATCTCTGGCCCGGCACATCCCTCTGAACTTCTCTTCTTTTCCCACAACTTCTGGGCCGGAGACAAAATGGTCATAATTAATATGCAAATGCTACAGGTCACCCCTCCAGTGGCAGCTGTCCCAGCAGAAAAACCTTTCTAGCTCCGTTAAATTGTGTGGCTTCTTTCCTTCTCACAACGTGTAGATTACTTTTCTGCTTCCAAAAACCCTTAGGAAAACACTCTTAATCTGAGGTAACAAGTCAACACAACCGATGATGTGGGCAGGTTCTCTAGGCCTGCTTTTTTTTTTTTTAATTTTTTTTTTTTAAACGTTTATTTATTTTTGAGACAGAGAGAGACAAAGCATGAACGGGGGAGGGGCAGAGAGAGAGGGAGACACAGAATCAGAAGCAGGCGCCAGGCTCTGAGCCATCAGCCCAGAGCCCGATGCGGGGCTCGAACTCATGGACCGCGAGATCATGACCTGAGCTGAAGTCGAACGCTCAACCGACTGAGCCACCCAGGTGCCCCATGCTTTTGATGTTCAAATACTCCTGATGAAAAGAGCACCCTTCAGGTGAAGAAGGACACAAATCATTAGAGCGAAACTTAGAGCAGGTACTGCTCTAAGAACCCAGGTATCATGGGGCACCTGTGTGACTCAGTCGATTAAGTGTTTGACTTTGGCTCAGGTCATGATCTCATGGTTCATGATGAGTTCAAGCCCCACGAGGGCTCTGTGCTGACAGCTCAGAGCCTGGAGCCTGCTTCGGATTCTGTGTCTTCTTCTGTCTCTGACCCTCCCATGCTCACATTCTGTCTCTCTCTCCATCTCTCAAAAATAAAAATAAATGTTAAAAAAATTAAAAAAAAAAAAGAGAACGCAGGTATCAAATCAAGAGCAAGCCACTAATTTCTGTATCAGTGGTTCTCAAACTAATTTAGCATGGATCAGAATCACCGGAAGACTTGCCACAACATAGTTTTGACTGGGCCACCCCTAGAGTTTCTGATTCAGTCAGTTGGGGTGGGGCTGAGAATTTGCATGTTTTAATTTCTAAATTTTTAAAATTGTCAATTGAGGTATAATTGACATATCACATTGTATTAATGTCAGGTGTACAACATAATGATTTGATATAATCATTGCAAAATAATTGCCATAATAACTCTAGCTGACGTCCATCACCTTACCTACTTATAATTTTTTTTCTTGTGATGAGAACTTTAAAGATCTACTTTTTTCTTTTAAGTTTTGTTTTTATTTTGAGACAGAGAGAGAGGAGAGAGAGAATCCCAGGAAGGATCCGCACTGTCAGTGCTCAGAGCCTGACGTGGGGCTTGATCCCATGAGTGATGAGATCATGGCCTGAGCTGAAATCAAGAGTCAGATGCTCAACTGACTCAGCCACCCAGGCTCCCCAAGATCTACTTTCTTAGCAACTTTCAAATATGCAATAGAGTATTAGTAACTACAGTCACCATGCTGTACGTTATATCCTCATGACTATTATAAGAATTTGCATTTTAAACAAGTTCCCACGTGACTCTGCTGGTGTGGCAGGTCTGGGGACCACACTTGGAAAGTCACTGTTTCAGATCTTGATCTTGCTGGCCTTCAGGCATTGTAGCTATGGTTTAGATGTCTTTTTTTAAGGACCTCCTTGATTTCATCCCCTTGGAATTTAAATGTTGATTTTAGGCTTCAGAACCAATGGATTCTGTTGTCTGCTACCCATGTTGTGTCCCATGAAAAAAGTGTAATACTGTCCAAATGGAATCCTTGTATCACTTGCTTCCTTCCCACTGGATGTTGAGAGAAGAGTTCAGAGGATTTTGATGTCAGATTGTTGAGTTATAGGGTTACCAGTGAAAGCGTCAAAAATTGCTACTGTATCTTTTTATTTAATTTTTTAATTTTCTAAAAAGATTTTGTTTGTAACTAATCTCTACACCCAATGTGGGGCTTGAACCTAAACCCTAAGATCAAGAGTCACATGCTCTATGACTGAGTCAGCCAGGCACCCCTACTACTGTATCTTTCTAGCACCCAAAATTGCTACTGTGTCTTTATGGCAAAGATTGTCACTATGTCTTTTTAAAGCAAAGATTGCCACTGTATCTGTTTTCTGATCAGCAGTAGAGAATCTGGGCTTCTCGTTGAGACATATGCCAGAGGTGATTTTTAAATTATGTAGAAGTTATACACACACTCTCTGACATTGGAGAAGAACACTGTTTTACGGGCTTCAGAAAGCATTGTACTTTAATCTTCTTTTCGAGACAGGCTGACAGACTGACAGACTGAGTTGCTTAATCATGTAGGGCATGATTATACCGAGACAGTATTTCTACAAATATTTTAAACAATTTGAAGAAACAGGATTAGATTCAGTAATACACATGTTAGTACAAAGGAAGAAAAACACATACTCTTCCCCCACTTTTTAACTTCTCTCTCTCAGTATTAATTTTATTTTTTTTTATTTTTTTTATTTTTTTTTTTTTATTTATTTTTGGGACAGAGAGAGACAGAGCATGAACGGGGGAGGGGCAGAGAGAGAGGGAGACACAGAATCGGAAACAGGCTCCAGGCTCCGAGCCATCAGCCCAGAGCCCGACGCGGGGCTCGAACTCACGGACCGCGAGATCGTGACCTGGCTGAAGCCGGACGCTTAACCGACTGCGCCACCCAGGCGCCCCTGGATTAATTTTAAAAGAAAACATGCAGGGCCTAGTCACACTCACAGATGGACTGAAATCTTTCTTCTTTATGAGCTGAGTCTGGTTTGGCTTATTTTAAAATTGTTTCTCCCCCTTTTCTTTCCTTTTATTTTTTAAGATGATCTAGAGCCATCATCTCAGTGACAAAAATAACTAGTCATTAGTCTGACGCTAACTGAATGGTTCCTTTAATGGGGAACCCTCAAGGAAAATAGAAGCCAGTATTTTCTTCAGTTAGTTATTACTGAAATCCTTTTCTGATGTGCAGTTCTCTCTCCAAAAGACCGTCTTAGGATTTAAAAAGATTTAAACTGATACTATTTTATGAACCTATCTAGACTAAGAAATAATACTTAGAGAAACCTTGGGTGGGGGCGGGGGGTGGTGCTGGTATGTAGGAAGCCTTCTTGACATCTGTTAAAACACCATAGTTTTGGATGATGCTCTCCTGAGGACAGTAGGAGAAAAAGCAGAAGTGAACTTTCAACCAGACTTCAAGTGTCTTTGAAGAAACTTCTGCTGAGCCCTCTAGACAGTGACAGATACTCACCAGAAAATCTATTCCCTCAATCTATTTCCTGTGCTTCCTGCTTCACCTGTGTATGTCTGCTGGTTGTTCTTGGTCCGACTCTCCTGCCTTCATTCTCCTTTCCCAAGCTCTTCTCCTTCCTTATTTTCTGACTACCACCCTCTCTTCTGCTGTGAGCCCTCCAGAACGCCCCTGGAGATAAGCTCCCAATAATGCGTGTTTTCCAAAGGGAAGGATATACAATAAGGAAAGGAGAAAGTATGGAGTGAGGGGTGGGAGGGAGGGTTGGGAGTGAGGACAGAACTTAAAAAGGGGGCGGGGGGGTGCACAGTAGCCCAAAGGTGGAAACAGCCCAAATTTCCGCCATCAGATAAATGGATTAACAAAATGTGGTCGGGACACCTGGGTAGCTCAGTTGGTTAAGCGTTTGACTTTGGCTCCGGTCACGATCTCACAGATCATGAGTTCAAGCCCCGCGTTGGGCTCTGTGCTGACCGCCCAGAGCCTGTTTCAGATTCTGTGTCTCCCTCCCTCTCTGTCCCTCCCCCGCTCACAGTCTGTCTGTCTGTCTGTGTCTCTCTCTCTCTCTTTCAAAAACAAGCAAAAACCCAAAATGTGGTCTATACATACAATGGAATATTACTCAGTCGTAAAAAGGAATGACATACTGGTGCATATGCTACAACATGGATGAACCTCAAACATTTTATGCTGGGTAAAAGAAGCCAGGCACAAAAGGTCATGTATTTTATAATGCCATTTATGCAGAATATCTAGAATAGATAAATCCATAGGGACAGAACAAAGATGGGTGGTTGCTGGGGACTGGAGAAAACTACTAACTGGGGGAGGGGTTTGACTTTGGGGACTTTGGGACAAGACAGGTGATGGTTGTATAGCATTGTGAATGTACCAAGTGCGAGTGAATTGTTCACTTTATCTATTTGTTTTTGTATGTAAGCTCCATGCCCAGTGTGGAGCTTGAACTCACAACCTTGAGCTCATGACCTGAGCTGAGATTAAGAGTGGGTCGCCGCTTCACCGACCGAGCCACCCACGGGCCCCAAATTGTTCACTTTAAAGGATTAATTTTATGTTACATAAATTTCATGCCAATAAACTTAAATTTTTTTATGTTTTTATTTATTTTTTAAAAATTTTTTTAACGTTTATGTTTGAGACATAGAGAGACAGAGCATGAACAGGGGAGGGGCAGAGAGAGAGGAAGACACAGAATCCAAAGCAGGCTTCGGGCTCTGAGCTGTCAGCATAGAGCCCGATGTAGGGCTCAAACCCACAGACTGTGAGATCATGACCTGAGCTGAAGTCGGAGGCTTAACCAACTGAGCCACCCTGGCACCCCTGTTTTTATTTGTTTTTGAGAGAGAGAGAAAGAGAGTAGGGGAGGGGCGGGCGGGTGGGGGGGGACAGAGGATCTGAAGCAGGCTCTGGGCTGACAGCAGAGAGCCCGGTGTGGGCCTTGAGCTCACAAACCAGGAGATCATGACCTGAGCCAAAGTCTGAGGCTTAACTGACTGAGCCACCCAGGCGCCCCTCTAAACTTCAGATGTTTTCAAAAGAGGGCACTTTGTCAAAATTTCCAACTCCACTTTTAGATTTTTATAACCACATCACTTTAATGGTATCTCAAAGAAAGTTTCACATTTAATTTCGATATTAAGCAAGGAGAGGTCCTGGGCTGACCTCCAGATCTTGAGTATTGTATCAATCCTCAATAAAAATAGCCCTAATAACAATGGAGATAATAAAGTCTCCCTGTGAGTCAGTGATAGAACTGAGGATGGATCCCAAGGAACATTACCTCTTAGTCTCTTCTACATTCCGCTGACGTCTCTCCCCGTCCCTGAAACTCCTGACGTAATTGAAGACGACTTGTCAGTGATATCATTCACCCAACCAGGAGAAAGCGCAGAGGAGCCCTGAACATGGGTTACAGATCGCCATGTCCTCTGGAGGCTGCCGCATTCAGATTCAGTTTTGCCCTTGGCAAACTTGTGAAGCAAGATGAAATCTGTCTGGGCTGCCCTTAACTCACTCTCTTCTAATCGTACACCCCTTTTGGGGGCCTTCCTTCCCCCCTTTATCTTCTGGCACCTAGAGACAGCTTCCATCCCTTCATCCCCCCATTTCTTATTCTTCCATCTACAACGGTATTTAGAAAAGAGGTTGACATCATTTCTTCCCCAGGAGTGAATTTTCCATAAGTCTCCCAGACAAATATTGTTGGAGATATCTCCATCATTTGATACTGGACATTTTTGCAGGGTTTCTAAGTGTTCACAGGACCCACCATCCATCTGCATGGTGTGCTTTATTTAGGAAGAGGCACACTGGGGACAATCACTACTGCACATCACTGTCAAGTTTGTTTGAAATCTAGGTACCACAGAGGAGAAAGAGCAAATATAGTCAGAGAAGCCTAGCAAGAAAACTGACTTTCAACAGATTGAATTGTAGAAAATTAGAAGTATATAACTGAAGTATAGAAGTGAAGTATAGAAGTATAGAAGTGATTAGGATTCTAGTTTTAGCTTTGCCCACAGGCAGATAGGTGGGTTTCTACACCTAGAAGAATCAAGGAGTTGACCAGTGATCTAATTTGGACTAGTTCCATTTTAACTGAAAAATGGTTTACCCTCAAGGAATTGTGAGTCATTTCTGTATTCTCTTCCCCACACCACGTGGTATCCGTTAATAACAACATGCAACCACGGTGTCCTTGCTTCACCGAGTCACAAAGATGGGGGACCAGGTGATGGGCAGCTAAACTATAGTCAGAAAAGCAATACATCTGTGCTTGCAAATAATCCACTTTTAGCCCCTCACTTTGTTAGTACAGCCTCTTTTTGCAACTTCAAAATCGTTAATTTATTATGTGGTTTCAAGGATGCATACCCCTTTCCTTTCCTTTCCTTTCCTTTCCTTTCCTTTCCTTTCCTTTCCTTTCCTTTCCTTTCCTTTTCTTTTGTTTTCTTTTTTTTTCTTTTTAGACTTTTAAATAATCTACACCCAACATGGGGCTCGAACCCACAACCCTGAGATCAAAAGTTGTATGCTCTACTGAGGAAGCCTCCAGGCACTCCTCATACCCCGTTTCTGATTCTTGTTACCAGGAACCTATGGGAACCCCTGCTTTCTAGGAACAAAAGGTGTTATCAGTGTTAGATGATCCGGTTAGCAACTGTTGGGAACTGCTGGTCAACCAAGATAACCTTGGAGCTTTGTCAGCTAGTAGGTGTCTCTCTGGGAGCTCAGCTTGCTTTGTGTCCTGTCCATTCTGATCTGTCAGGTCGCAGCCATGCACCAGAGAACCAGAAGGTTGAGCAAAACTATTTACGCGTACATCTCACTCCCAATTTTCACATGTTTTAAATGCAGACTTATAAGATCGCAAGGAATATGGGCAACGTAGTTGTGCAAAGAGGCCTTATCAGGACCCTTCTTTCAATGAGACCTAGACACTCGTCTGCATCTTTTCCTGATGTTTTGGTCTGCTGAATGTTCACTGAATATTTGCCATTGGTTTTTATAAATCCTCTTTGGGGGTGGGGACTACGATGTTTCCTCTTCTTATTTTCCGTATTTATTTTTCCATTTGAAGTTCAGTCTTTTGGGGGAAGTTCCTTGGTCTGTGTTTGGGAAAATTCCTTGTGGGGCTGATGCCAGAACTCTGGGTGACTTTGAAGTCCAGACAACACCAAACTGAACATGGTCATAGTTGGTTTTTGTTTTTTGTCCCTCTGCTATTTGCACAAGTATCAGTTAACACTCAGTACCTTTGGGCAAGCCCATGGAACCTTTAGAAACTAGATGGATCCCAATGAGTAAATTAATTCAACAATACTGCAGAGATAACATTAACATGCCTGTGAGTATGGATTTAAAAAAAGAAAAAAAGGTGAATACATCACCCTTTCTTCAACTGCTAGTGCTCTCTCTCTCTCTCTCTCTCTCAAAATAAATAAATAAACATTAAAAAAAAAGAGAGAGTCCTTGAGGGTCCTGTTGACATGGCAGCTGGGTTCAAAGCAAGTGATTCAGCAGAGGGACAGAAGATACCATGTCTTTTCTAATCTAGCATAAAATCGGTTCTGCAAATCACTAGTTGTGCAACATCCTGTTGGGTGTACAGACCAGCCCACAGTCAGTGTGGGAGGAGCGTATACAACATGTGAATACCAAGAGGCAGGGAACGCTGAGGCCATCTTGGCAACTAGCCACACCTAGATATACCTGGTCACGTTATCTTAGACCAGATGAAGTCATGGGAGAGCCAGTAAATCCTCTGTTTTCAGTGGCCTCTCTGTGAACTATAGACTTGCTTACCTCCTAGGGCTTTTCCCTAGCTTGCCTTCCTATTTTGTTTCCAAGCCTTTGAAAAGTCTGGACTCCAATCTTAAAAATTCCTGAGAATCGGAACATGGCAGAGTTGGAAAGATCAACAATTACCTGGTCCAATTCCCTCCTTTTATAGCTATCGCTATTCTTAAGACCAATCTAAGATAGGTCTTAGGTTACCTATGATAACCCATACCTATACGTCAGATTGAGGGCCCTGGAAATTTCCTTTAAGTGACTTGGCTTACTAAGATCCAGAAGGTCGAGGGTTTACGAGTTACCTTTATACTGCTTCCCTTCTTATTTTAGGGCTTTGCTCTCTGCTGTATTGCACACCCCCCTCCCCCTGTTGCCTAGGCCCTGTGGTTATGTGAACGAATGAACAGAGAATCAGTTTTGAAGAAGGATGGAAAAAATGCTTATGACCTTTGATGCCAGGAATGTAAGCTGGTAAAGGATTAGAGGGAGGTTGGGGTATTTTATTTCTTGGTTCAGCCCAGTATATGCTCCCCCCTCCAATCTGGTGGGAATGGGGGGTCATGCCAGGCATTGAAGGGATAAGTGGACCAAACCTCTCATACTCAAATCCACCCTTCCTTGTGCCCTCCCTGTCAAATACCCGAGTCAACTTTCTTCTCTCAAAAGGGGTCATGGGATTCCCTATTCCTTACTCCCGTGGCTGTCCCCCCTGTGCATAATTGCCAACACGATCAACCAAATGGAAACAGAAGCCACTGTTTTCGGGCTCGGACCAATGTGAGTGGAACACTGAAAGATACACTATTACATTTCTGGAGAAGACAGGAGAAGAGCAAAGAATCAGAACTAAGAAGGCCTCTGAGGCTTTGGTTTTTAGAATGGTACTTATTTTGGGACTGGACCTCTCCCCCCAGGCTGCGTTTTATAATTATACATGTTAATACTGCACCAAGTGCCAGCACCACTGACCTCATACAAAAATGGCAGCTCTTCTCATTACAGCTCCAACCTACTAAATGAAGCTCGGTATGTCCTGTTTAGGCCGAATCGGAGAAGTGTAAGGCACTGTAGCTCAGGGGAAAGAGCAATAAAATTGCTAGTGTGGATGATTTATACCTGGCACTCATTAACCTGGTCTCCCCTTCAGTACCTAAGCCATACAGATATTTTCCACTGTGTTTTGTTGGCATTTTCCCATCCGTTTGGACACGGGCCAGAGGCAACCCCTCTCATGAAGAACTTTGAAAATCTGACTTGAAATAATGCAGACTTGTGTCCTTTATAGCTGTTTGGCAAAGTGGCTTGAAAAATGTGAGTGCTTGAAGATTTCAAACTGTTGGCAATAATAAGATCTTCTGTTTCCAGGAACACTGTCAGGCTTTACATCTTGTTGTTCTGCTTAAATTATGCCAGATACTAGCGATATTTCTAGGAGTGTTTTCTAAGGTGGGGTCTGAGACTTGGTCATGTATGTGTATCTGTGTGTGTGTGTGAGAGAGAGAGAGACAGAGAGGTAGAGATAGAGGCAGAGAAACAGCAAGGAGATGGAGTGGGGTTTGTCTGTGGCCCCTGAGGGAAATCTTAGAAGCAACTGGTACTGAGACCAGAGCATGAAAGACTAGAGTGGAAGGATAAGGTGGGGGTTGGTTGAACAGTCAGAAAATCTTATAGGAACAGAAGGAGCTGTGAACAGTGAGAGATTGAGGGCTATTGCCCAACAATTCAGGGAAGGAAATGTTCTTACTATAAACAACAGGGGTCCTAGACAATCTGCTTGGTGGTCAAGAGTTCCTGACAGAGAGAAATTGGAGTAAGTCATTTCCCAGAGGAGAGGCCATTGGTTGACCCGCTGGTGCTTCTGAAGGTTGTGGGTCTGTGCCTGATACCCCCCAAGCCCCCGACCTCCACCCCAGCCAATTTCAAGAGAATATCCAAGGTGTTCTTTGCAGCAAAGGGTACCGTGTAAGCTCCGCAAACACCCTGTAGCTCTTTAAACCCAGCTGGACCAAAAGGAAGCCCCAAGAAACCTACATAAGCTGATTATGCTGGGTAGCATTCTTGACAGGCTTGAGCAATGAAAAAAAAAAAAGCTGAACAAAGTGAAAAGAGGCAGCAATGTGTTAAGGACTCCAGTGAGGGAGGTGATCAATGCAGGCCAACGCACTCAGCCAAAACACTAGTAACAAGTGAAGATAACACTATAACACTGCTCGCCTCATCCCAGATACAAAGAGACTCTGGACAAGATGATATTACCCTTTGTATTAGGTACCGCTTCACAAATATCATTTTTTATCTTTCCGCAGTGTTTCAAAGGCTTCATAAAATTACGCACGCCACAACAAGATGTGTTCACGAATGTCTGCTTCCTAAGCAGTCTTGCACCACGAGCCCTGTTCCCCGTGGCCTTCCTCCCCACAGACAACGCGACTTGAGGAACATGAACGGTTCTTTTCTGTGCTACTCACACAGATTGGCGTTCCCGGCATAGCGAGGGACTCAATAATGGGAAAACTTGGAATTCTATAGATCCTATGCTCCACAGATGAAGTGGAGATTTTTGGAGCCGAGAAATCATTCAGAGGAGATTAAGTACCAGAGCTGGTGTCTTATATGGTGGCTCCTTTGCCCTAAAATCCCTTCCCCTGGTGTGCCCTAGATGTGTTGGTTCACTAAAGACCACCATGAGGAGAGATTGTCTGGGGTAAGAGGAGAATGTTGCAAGCTATTAGTCATTCATATGTTAGTGTGAATTAGTTTATGCAGATTGCTTTCCTTCTGTTACTGCTGGTATTGGCCGTGCTGAGGCAACGGACTTCTGATTTGAAAGCAACCAAAGAGCAGTTGGGTGACTGGGCAGCATGGAGCATTTGAGGGGAGGACACAGCTCTAGGTCGGATTCTAAAGTAGCGGCCATAAGGCAGCTTGAGAACTCTGGAGACCAAGAATCGAGGAAGAATGCCAAAAAGGATGACAGGCCCAGAAACTTCTACAGGCCATAATGTGGTTGGAATATAGAAATAATAGTATAGGTCTGAAAATGGGTTTCCTGAGGTGTGCACCTTAGCAGGTATTAGGATAAGAAAGTTCACTTCGGGTGACATAGATTTAGAAGTTTCTTGGCTGCAGGACGTCTCTGAACCTTTAATATGCTAATGAGCTGATGAATATCCAAAAGAGGACTGTAGTCTGCAAGTTTATGTTACCAAACATTTGGAGAGTATCTCGTGGGATTGGTGTGCAACAGGACACATTTTTGGGAGTACATTTATTGTTCATTTAAAACAAGAACGTCAAAAGTCTTGGGCAATATTTTCACCTCTGAACCTCAGCTGAAAATAAAGGTGTTAGGTTGGGCCATCTGTTTCTTTCTAAGTCTAGAATCTAGAGCCCATGCGAAATGAGAACAGGTACCATTTAAATGAAGAGTGGCTGGGCAGGTTAGAACAGAAGCACATGCAAACTTCAGTCATTATGAAATCTCTCCAAGGCCGATCTTGCTCTAAAAGCGGGAAAGGAGTTCATTTCTTCCTGGACTCTTCGTATTCTGCTTTGGCGCCTCTCCTGGGACCAGAGCTCGGAGTGTTCCATGCTTCAGTTACTAATTTCCCTCTCCACCCAAAGTGCTCAGACCTACCCAGCATGTCTCAGCTAAGTCCTGCCAGTTTTCTCTCCTAAATAACTCAAATCTGTCCCTGCCTTCCAGATCCCTAATCTTGCACCTGTCTCCCATCCTACTGCTCTGAGAGGACGTCCCATGTCTCCTCCATTCTAGTCTGTTCTCCACACCACAGTCACAGTTTGAAACACAAATCACATCTTGTCACACTGTCCCCCACCCCCCGCACTCCCACTCCACTGCCCCCAATGTAGTATCTTCTCATTTTTCTTAAGGCATAGTCAAAGCTCTTTATTGAGGTTTTGAAGGCCCTAAGGGGGCCTCACTCGTTTCTGCTACCTCATTATATCCATGTTGTCCTTACTCTGTATCCCAGCCACACTGGCTTCCTTCAGCCCTCAGACTTCCTGCTGTCATGTGCCACAGGGCCTTGACACATGTTGCCCGTTTTGATTTTTGCCGTTCTTGATCTCTCAACTAAAGCCTCATTTTCTCAGGGGATGTGTCTCTGACCTCCTTGGCCAGGTTGAACCCTCCTATAAACATGTCATCATGGTACGACGTGCCTTTAATTTTACCTACTGCAGTTGCATTTTATTTATTTTTTATTTAAGCTTATTTATTTATTTATTTATTTATTTATTTTAGTAATCTCTACCCCCAACATGGGGCTCAAACTCATGAACCTGAGATCAAGAGTCAAATGAGCCCCTGCAGTTGCATTTTACATTTATGTCCGCAACTGTGTGATTCAGGTCTGTCTTCCACATTAGACTGACTAGTTACGTGCTCCGTGAAATCAGTGTTTGCCCATAATTACATCCTGAGTGCTTCACATTGTGTCTGCTTACGGGGGGGGGCTCAATAAACATGAGGAAACCAGTCTCATTTCACAACATGAGTGGTTGATAGGACCTTAATCCCCTTAGAACAGTGGGTTTTGCCTGAGGTCCGTGCAGGATATCCACTTCCAATGAATGCTTACAAATGTTTGTGCAGGTGTATTTTTCTGAGGATAAGTGTTCCTGTCTTTTAACACATTCTCAGAGGGGCTATGCACTACTCCCCTTCCTCCCAGAAAAGTTAGTAACAGTGGTCCTGGGTTGTTTTGTTTTGTTTTTTTTTTCCCAAAGGAATTCCTTGTTACCCAAATGAATTATAAATAACTAATATGTGACAAGTCCACACAAGACAAGGCAAGGTCAAGGCCAAAGCCTGACCGATTGGACTGGTAGAGATACAATGAGATAGTCCTGGATGTAGATGGTTTATTAGTTACCTAGATAGTGAAAGGAAAATAACCAAAGTGCCAGCTCCCCATGGACATAATCCCACATGCAAAAGAGGATGACACCAAAATAAAATGTCCATAATGAGTCACCTTGTCGCTGAGGGCCAGCCTTAGATAGCAGCTTAGCAGGTTTTTGGTCTGCAGCTCGATTCTGAGGGGCGAGGAAAGAAGCCTCACAGCCCTTTGGAAGCTGGGAGGCTCTGAGAAACTGCTTCAAGACAAGGCGGGGAGGGGCAGGGGCCATAGAGCACCCCTCACAGGCGTCCTAAGGCGACTATAGGCTTTTGGCCAAGACTCAGGTGAACTGTCGGTGGAATCTCACCTGGGGACTACAGGCCTTTGGCCATGACTCAGGTGGACTGTGAAGGGAGAGTCTCACCTATGTGGCCCATGTGGGTGCATGCGAGGTCCCCATTTCCTTACAATATGGCAGTCGAGAGTGAATACTTCTCTTCAGTGTGAGTGAGGATGATTTAGACCAGTCAAGCCATTGACCGTGTAGGCAGGTTATTCCTAATCAACGCCTCTCCCCTGAGATAACTGCTCCAAGTGGCCTGCTTGTCATTCCTGTAAACAGAGTCTCTAAAAGTTCAAACGATTTATCTATCTTTCTGCCTCTTAATGGTTCTCATGGCAGTAGCAGTGGATCAGAGCTGTCTAGTTGTAGGAATAACAATTTTTTGGATCCAGGGCCGCTATTGTTTTGGAGGGGGACAGTGGGGATGCATCCTGTATTTCTAACAATTACTTTAAAATCGAACTTTTCACCAGTGGAGAACTGTTTGTATTTAAGAAATGGCCTCCACGCAGTAAAAGGAGCCAGGTTTTGCTAAGACTGGGGAGAATGCACCATGGGACACTTCCCAGGCCCAGGGATGAAAATCCTGCCCCACCCTCCTCCTGGGTTTGATAAGCTCGTGGGGTAATGTAAGGAGGCTTCTAGCCAAGGAGTAGAGACAGCTCAAGCTCCTCAGAGGAGATAAGGGGAATCCCAGGAGGCTGGGAGAAAATGCAGATTGAGTTCTCTTACAGTGAACTGACTTAGCCCCAGGTTATAAGCAGCCCACACTCTGATTTTAATAAGCTTCAGGGCTGGTACTTCTTCGTAATGAGCAGACTTTAAAGGAAATGAAACCACCTCATGAGTTTTAGTTCATTTGTTGTATAGAAGAAAGCACTCCGATTAGTGATCGGAATGGCGGTAGGTAATGTCTTGGAACCAACTGACGAGTTAAAAAAGGATTTGGGAATCAGAGTAGTTCTCTGGCCTACTTTCTAGCTGATAGAATTTCAGTCTCTCTCTTCACAGAATCTCAGTGTGTGGGCCCTTCTCTGCTTGAGAAAGAGGGTTCAAGACAATGCCGTCTCCAAGCAGTGTTGAGTAAGTTCCTCCTTTATGAGAGGGGGTATCTCATGCTTGAAGCCATTGAGATACTATCATTGAGACTACAGTCATGAGACTACAGTCATTGAGGCTACAGTCATTGAGACTGCTGTCATTGAGGATGTCACACTTGCAAGCCTTTTTGGCACTTCACCATGAGAGAATGTTTAGGGGAACTCAGCAGCCATCCTCCAGTTGAAGTAAATATTTGTGTGTGTCCAAGCAAATGCCCCATGTCTTCCATGTTTAACCATATACAGCAGAGACAGTAAATGTCATGAGTCCTACATTTTCTTGGATCGTAGGTAAATGCAGAAAGAATTGGCTTATGGCGTTGAGGAGAGCCTGAAGCACAGAACCATTGAGGGTTTTGCTGAATGCAATGGAACCACCGTCTCTGGAACGCCAGGGGCCGGTCGCCATAGAAGCAGTCAACCTGAACCGTTGCAGGGTGTTTATCTTCAGGAATCTTGAGGCCCACCCCCAGGAGCCCTGGGCTTCCAGGAGGATCACTGCCCCTCTGACAACCATGGTGAGTGACACTCCTAAAATGCTGAAGGGGAAAAAATGGATAAAATGTATAAGAAACCACAGTATTTGCTGAAACTTAAGAAATGATGACATGAATTGGAAATACAAGTTCTTGGTTCTAAAATGCTTTCTCGGACATGAATTTGCTTAAATGACCTTGACTTTTGTTTTCTTTACCTGTGAGATGGGAATATATTTTGGTCCAATTTTCAAAGATGCCAAAAGGACTGATGCACTAAAATAATGCCAATCATGTTGTAAAAAAAAAAAGCCAACCACATTTGCGGTTATAAAGAATAGTGTGCTTGACCCTGTGTAGCCTATGGGCGAATTAAAGTGGATGCAGAAAGCTATTCTATTTAGGTAGTTAAAAAATTAGTAGCATTTCCTTGATGTTTGGATTTTAGTTTAAACCTGGGCTTCACGAGAGAAAAGTCTCTCTGTATTCTCTGACTGAGAAGAGACATGAACCATTATTTGGAGAGAGAAATATGATTTTGAAACTCATGCCCAGTGCCCGCACTCTGAAGGCACACATCAGGCTTCAGAGAACACTGTCTGGTCTGCTGGGAGTGCAAATGCAGAGACTGTCTTTGCTAATGGTCTGTAGTAAGAGGGAAAAAGAAAACACAGGCGATTATATCCCTCAGGTCTCCGGGACATTGCAAAGGATCTTGCCAGTAGAAGGAAACCAATGGCAAAAACTCCTCTGCTCCCATTTAAAATGTCACCGCACCAGAGTGAAAATCTATAGTAGTGCTCATCCTCCATTATACCTTTGCAGATTCTAAGCTCGGCAAAGGACATCTTCAAATTTACCTCTTTCCTGCTTAAGCTTCCCAATGGCAATGCCTAATGGGCTGCCAGCATCCCCACACTGTTCTGTCTACATAGACTGAAACCCAATAACGGAAAACACAAATCAAATTGGAGAGCATGAGTCACCTCCCTGGCGGGGCGGGTGGGAGAGATGGGGCGAAGCGGTTAGCTCTCAGCACGCGGGGGGTAAGCGGGGAGAGGCTGAGGTCAGATGCTGGTCATGATTTGGCTCAAGGGTTTTGCATTCCTGTTACACTTCAGGCCTCATCACGCTCAGTGACTCATGAACCGGGCGCCCATTAGCACACGGATATTATGAAGAAGAAAGGAAAGCGAACTGAATAAAACAGACAACAGAATGGGTGGGGCTTGCCCTGGGGGGTGCGGCAGAGTCAGCGACAGTGAGCGGTCTGCAGCTGGGCCTGTACCGGGCGGGGGGCCTTCGTGTCCGAGTGGGAACGGTGAGGGAGACGAGGCCGCAAGGAGACGCAGACCACGTTGATCATCTGAGTGGCGGTGGCACTGCTGTCTCCGGCTGGGTGAGCTTGGAGAGAAGTGTGCACCCTGCCTCTACGCCAGCATTTCTATGTAGTCCAGTAGGACAGTCGCTCTCCCGTAGGGGAAATAAGTGATGTTGGGCCACACTGGGCCACTTCAGAGAGGTGGGGGGGGGGGGGGGGGGGGGGGGAGAATGGTGTCTGACACTTGCCCTTGTGGGTGGAGAGTGGTCTTCTTGGCTCCAACGTGAGAGCTCCTGTATGTTGACAGTAGGTTTTTTAAAACCTGCAGAAATTGAGGTGTAACTTCTACACAACGTCTTTGCCCTGCCTGTAATTGTTGTATTAGACCGTTGAGTCCAGTACCACAAAATACCATGGATTGGGTGGCTTATAAAGAACGGAGATTTACGGCCGGCACTTCTGGAGGCTTGGAAGTCTAAGATCAAGGCGCAAGCGTGGTTGTGTTCTGGTGAAGGCCCTCTTTTGGGTTCATAGCCAGAGCCGTCTCTCTGTATCCTTACATGGTGGAAGGGCTAGTGAGTTCTGTGGGGTCCCTTTTATAAGGGGACTGATCCCCTTTGTGAGGGCTCCACCCTCGGGACCTCATCCTATCCTAGCCACCTCCCGAAAGCCCCACCTCCTAACGCCATCGCACCTGGGGGTTAGGACTTCAACGTATGCATGGGGAGGGGGGCACATTCAGACCATAACATACAGTAAAGTCACATGCAGTAAAACTGGATGAATTTTTGCATATGCATATACCCCTGTGAACAACCACCATTTTGTTTTCACCTGGGTGCTCCAGGTCAGTAACGTCACTCGTGATTTCTACCATCAGAGATTCGTTCTGCTCTTCCCGGGCTTTATGTAAACGGAATCTTGGCAGTCGATGCTCATTGTGCCTGCCTTTGTCCCTCCCCGTTATCTGAGATTCATCCCTGAGGGAGGTTCCGGTGGGCGGCCGACTGAAGGACTGAAGGACGTGCGTCTGCCGCGCTTTGGTGCTTATTTCACGTTGACTGAGGTTGCTGCGATGTGTCAAGAGGGCAGATGCCGTGTGTAAATTCTTTCAGCTGAAATGTCCTGCATAAAAATAGCTGGCACACAGTCCGGCGTCGTGCCACAGCAACTAAACAAACACTGTTTATGGTGCATATATTTTTTTTTTTTTACTCTGTGTGCTTCTCTGCTTCTTCTTGTGGGGCATACACATTTCCTCCAGCCTCGGGAAGGTGGCCTTTTGTTCACAAAGAGTCACAGAACTGCCATTGGCTAAATCACGGGGTGGTTAAGGCTGCGACTGAAACTTAGGAGACAGCGTTCAATGTCACCTTTGATGATCTAAAACGGCACCCGGGGAGGCGGGAGCTCCTCTGCAACAGCAGACAGAGGCTCCTTCTGGGATCGTGTGCTCACAGGGTCTTGACGCACCTGACTGATGTTATTAAACTTTAAGGACCCCTCTGAGAAGGATGTTTCGCTCTGAATAGCAGTGTTCCCGGGACATTGTGACCTGGTGACCTCACACAATTGAATCTCTCTCGTTTTCTAGAGAATCTGAAGCTTCTCACCATGAAGCTGACCAAGAATAGCAGCGCAGTTTTCTCCTTTTCTGCTTTAGCACGTTCCAGGGGACCAGGGGCTGTGCTCCCTGAACGCAACTGGGACAGGAGCTTATGGAAATGGATTGAGATGAATAGACGCCCAGAGCCAAGTTCACAGATGCTGCACGTTGAGAAGTGCCATGTCCCTAAGCACCCTGCTCGGAGGGTCCCCTTAATTTGGCAACTGTAAAGTAAACATCTCTTCTTTCACATAGCCCTTGCCCTACAGGCCACGGCCCCACATAGATAACTAGCCCTCAGCTGAGGTGGCCACTCAAGCCCATGGCTTCGCTGCCTCTGGGCAGCCCCCTATCCTGACGCGGGCAGCCCCCCTATCCTGACGCAGACAGCCACGGTGCCTCGTGAAAAAATGCCCCGAATGAGAGAGGAACGTTCACCTAGGGGAGTGCCGGGCTACTGAAGTGTGGTGATCTTCTTCAGGTGTTGGTAAGCCAACAGATAAAAACATTTAGAAAGCAGAAATGAGAAACAGTTACATTGGAAAGAGGTGAAGGGAAGCAGACTTCAAAAAGACTGACCGCCTCCCCCCCACCAGGTAGAAAACCAAATAAAAGAGGAAAACCACAGGCTTACAAATTGGGCAAACTTATATTCTTTTCTCTATGGTGGGAAAAAAGTAACTTTTTCACACGCCTGTCATATCCTCATGCGTTGGCATCGTGAAAGTCAGGCACAGAGCTGCATCTTGTTTAGGGAGTTCAGGTTTGTTAGGAACTGCTCCAGTCTTTATTATCTCGTGGACCAGACATAGACAGAGTGGCACTATTATTTTTGCTTTATCTCAGGGTGAAAATTCTTTCTTTCTTTCTTTTTTTTTTTTTTTTTTCTGTTTCCTGACCGTGGTATGTCATATCCTTGATCAGAATGGAGCAGAGAAAAATACCAGGTTTGCTCTGGAGTCCCTCCTTTGTTCGTTCAAGTTCCTGCCCCAAAGGTGCAGATTTGACCGCCTATGACGCTTCATGATTTTCTGATTCAGTATCATTAATATGATGTTTTCTTTAATTCGATGACTTTATTTTCATAGGAGTAATGAATGTTTAATACACAAAGACCCTCTGTACATTAAAAGAACTAGAGCCACATGATATTAAAGTTTAAGAATTCCTTCTCTCTGGAGGCCTTATAAGGCCCTGAGCAGTATAAGTTTTATGTCTTAGAAGTATTTTTTTTAAAGATTTTTACTTTTAAGTAATGTCTACACCTAATGTGGGGCTCGAACTTACAACCCCAAGGTCAAGAGTTCCCTGCTGTACCCACTGAGCCAGCCAGATGCTCCTGTCTCAGAAATACTTTATTTTTCTTGTCAGTTTGTCCACTGAGATCAGGAACCAAGAACCATCAAATTCACTTCTACCAGGCTTTGCCCACAGTACCTTTAACTTCTGGATGTATGTGTTAGTCAGGGTTCTCCAGAGAAACAGAACCAACAGGAGATAGATAGATAGATAGATAGATAGATAGATAGATACAAACAAGCATACATACATACGTACATATATAGATTTATTATAAGGAATTGGCTCACATGATAATGGATGCTGGGAAGGCCCATAATCTGCTCTCCGCAAACTGGAGACCCAGGAAAGCAGATGGTGCCTGATTCCCAAGGTCCGAGAACCAGGAGGTTCTGATGGTGTAAGTCCCAACGTGAGGGCAAAAGACTGGTGTCACAACCCAAGCAGTCAGGCAGAGAGGGGGGATTTGTCCCTTCCTCTGTCTTTTTGTTCTATTCAGACCCTCATCGGGGATGAGGCCAACCCACCTGGGGGAGAGCAATCTGCTTTACTCGGTAATCTCATCTGGAAACACCCTCCCATATGTATCCAGAAATGATGTTTACCGAATATCTGGGCACCTGTGACCCAGAGAAGTGACACATAAAATCATTCCTCACGGTGTATCTGGGTCTCTTCTTTTCTCTCCAAATCCCCTTGTTTGTCAATGTTCCTGGCCTGCCTTTGAGGCAGGGGCTCTGTGAGCCACAGAGCAGGCTGCAGAACAGGTTTGTGGGAGGACACTGAAAGCCTTGTTCCATATGTCCAGGGCACTCCTTGGGCTTATCCTACTTAATTAGATGAGATTTCTGGCATGATCGTAGTATAGATTGGATTCGATCTATCCAATTGTATCCCCAATGGAAAAAGAACACATCGTTATTAAACCTGTGTAAAAGACTACCATGGTTACAGAGAGAGAAGGAACTTAGTGAGGGCACTTTGAATAATATTATTTAACCACTGTTGCTATTGCTTTTGTCTTCTTACTTTTACAGAATTGTCATTCTTAAGTTTTCCCTCATGATTTATTGACTTACTGCATTAAGCTCTCTCATACCCTTTCCTCCTCCCATCCTGAATCCTGAGGGTTCAGCGGGCACCAGTTGCCATTTGTAAAAGATTTGAGACCAGTTTGTAACCAGTGTAACCTGTTCATGAGGATCAGGGCTGAAGTAAGACTAAGGGAAAGAGTTTTTCCTCACGTGTACATGTAAAATGGAAGACCGGCCGCCGTTAAATCACCTCATTCTGTTCATTTAGTTCCAGGGAATTACGGTATGTTTTGTTGATCTCAGACTAAACAGATTATTTGCATGAAGTCCTTTGCTTTTGGAAGGGAATGTTCCGGCAGTCCTGATTCAGTCTCCTGACAGGCTCACAGAGAGTGGTGAAGGGGTCATCTTATAAAAGGGAGCCTGTGTCTGGGGGTCTCATCCTTCCTCGTTTCAACTGTCCCGAGGACCTGTTCAGGGCTTTCCTGAAGCTCGTTTGATATTTTTTTCAGAAGACTCCATTTCTGACCTGCTCTTGTAGTGGCAACTTTTAGGCGAGTGGAAGGGAAAAGCAGAAAACGCTCCGTGGATGGTAAGACCAAGGCGCTAGTTAATTTATGATGACCGTCAAATTTATTATGACCGTATGATATTTCAGAATGCAAAGAAACAGAACTCTATTGAGGTGCAGTAAACGTTCAGTTTAATGAGGATTTAGTTGATCCTTATGCTGAGGGTAAGAAAACATTACAAACAGTAAGGACATTGTCAAATATCTGGCGTCTTTAGTTTATCCCATAAAGTGTATTCTCTCATCAGTTGACAAGTATTTATGGAGAAAGTTGTTTGTATAACAAAGAACATTCATATAGAATATCAAGATGTGTCTTAAAAATTAACCTGTGTATCGTTTTTGTGCCCATATTTGTATGTGTACATAAGGATGTTTCTGACATAAATTGCATAATTACTGAAACATTTAGATTCATACCTTCTATTTATATATAATTAATACGGAGGGGTTTAGCTTTTTGACTTGCTGCTTATTCATATTGTGGACATCATAGTGTTGAGTGTATTAAAACTAGAGATTACCGGATTATTTCTTCTATCTCCCTCTTTTTTTTAACATTTATTTTTTGAGAGAAAGAGGGAGAGTGCATGGGGGAGGGGCAGAGAAAGAGGGGGAGGGGCAGAGGGAGGGAGATCGAGGATCCAAAGCGGAAGCGGGTCTCTGTGCTCACAGCAGAGAGTCCATTGTGGGGCTTCAACTCACAAACCTGAGGTCGTGACCTGGGTCCAAGTCTCAGACGCTTAACTGACTGAGCCACCCAGGCGTCCCGGTACTGTCTCCTTCTTAAAAAAGGTGAGAGATCAACACTTTGTGGTACCCAGTGGACATCTGGGAAACTCCAAAGATAACATAAGTATCATAGAAATCTTTACAGTTTTGGAGTTCTGATTTGGGGTCTCAGATTTGGGGAAAGCCGTGTCAAAAACAGTTAAAGGAAACATGAAAAGAGCATTAGTCATAGACGCCCTGAGGACAAGACATGTTTTCAGGTAATATTTAAAGGAAGCACAGCAATACGTAAAAAGGATTATTTGACACTCTATTTCAAAACTAAAGACATTTTGTTAAAATAGATTTAAAAGTGTGGCAAAAACAACCAGTTTACAGAGCATTTTAGTAAGAGAGAGAACCGCTGATATCTGGGCACAGAATACCTTGAACTCTTCTTGTTTTGCTTTCTTTGCTTTTGTTAGGAGCATTCTAGCTACCCGAGGATCAATTCACAATTTTAACAGAGAGAGAGAGAGAGAGCCAAATTCTTACTTTACTCTTTCTGATTACCTTCCATATAGCAGTTCGTGGTAAAGGAGGCACAAGCCTCTTTCCACCTTATGAATAAATCAATTATCACGGAGCCATTTTTGCAAACATTTTTAACATATTTCTTTGTTCCTTTCACATTCACTATATGCAGGCATATAAGCCCAGGCTCTTAAATTCTCTTTTCTTATTTTCTATATTTGCAACATAGCCTCAAATTGCCTTCTATTACCTTCTTTCATGTTCTGGCACAACCAGACAATTTTATTTAAAACAAAACAAATCGAATACATCCATCATCTTGCGTATATATCTCTCTGCAATCAAATGCATCTTTAAACTGATTCTTTTTTTTTTTTCAAAGACTTTCTTTTTAAGTAATCTCTACACCGCAGTGTGGAGCTCAAACTTAAACCGTGAGATCAAGAATCACGCGCTCTACCGACTAAGCCAGCCAGGCACCCATAAAAAGATTCTTAAACTAATCAATTTATACATCCATTTTAACCTGCTCAGTGATGCCAAGAGTATAGTGAAACTAGTATTTTCTGGTGTGCAACATATGTACTAATACCTTGATTTACTATTAGTTCAAAGTCTTAAAGTTAATTGGTGAGGATGTAAAATGGTGCAGCCACTGTGGAAAACAGCTTGATAGTTCCCAAGCAAGTTAAACATAGAATTACCATATGACCCAGCAATTCCATTCCTGGGTATACACACAAAAGAACTAAAAACAGGTATCGAAACAAATGCCTGTACATACATATTGACAGGAGTAATATTTACAATAGCCAAAATGTAGAAACAACACAGGTGTCCATCATGGAAAAGTGGATAAAGAAAGTGATATATACATACAACAGAATATTACCTGGCTGTAGAGATGAACACACTTTTGATAAGTGCTACGTCATGGATGAACCTCAAGACATTATGCTAAATGAAATAAGTCAGACACAAAAAGTCAAATATTGTATGACTTCATTTGTATGAAATACCCAGAACAATTAAATCCATAGATACAGAAAGCATATTGGTGGTTTCCAGGGGCTTAGGGACGGGGAGGAATCGGGAGTGACTTCTTAATGGGATGAAGTTTGCTTTTTGGGTGATGAAAACACCATCTCGTTTGAAATTAGGTAGAGGTTGGTGGTTGTCCGACGTTGTGAATGTACTAAACGCCCCGACTTCTATGCTTCAAAATGGTTAGTTTTATGTTACATGAATTTCACGTCACTTTTTTTTTTTTTTAATTTTTTTTAACGTTTATTTATTTTTGAGACAGAGTGAGACAGAGCATGAACGGGGGAGGGTCAGAGAGAGAGGGAGACACAGAATCTGAAACAGGTTCCAGGGTCTGAGCGGTCAGCACAGAGCCCGACGCGGGGCTCGAACTCACGAACCTCGAAATCATGACCTGAGCCGAAGTCAGATGCTTAATCAACTGAGCCACCCAGGCGCCCGTCACTTTACTTTAAAAAGTAGGGATTTCGGGGCACCTGGGTGGGTGAGTGGGTTAAGCATCCAAGTCTTGATTTTAGCTCGGGTCATGATCTGGCAGTTTCATGATTTCAAGCTCCGAATCAGGTTCCGTGCTGTCAGCTCAGAGCCTGCTTGGGATTCTCTCTCCCCTTCTCTCTCTTCCCCTGCCCCACTCACACATGCACTCTCTCTCAAAATAAATAAATAAAAACTTTAAAAAGTAGGGATTATACACACACACACACACGCACAATGTATGAAATATCTATAGTAGCTTTCAATTTTTATAAATAAGTTTTGTATAAACTAGAATATTGGTTTTGTATTGTGAAAAAATCAGGAAGAAATATAATTGCTTTGAATAAAAATTCTCACCCTGAATAAGACTATTTCTTAGACTTTTCCATAGATTTATACTTTATAAACACTTATATTTAGAGACTAAGTATTGAAAATTCTTCAAATTTTGTTGAAATCCCTTAGCATTTCTTTGCTTTTTATCTTGTAAACCATAACCAAGGCTATTAATTTATCTGAGAGTTAAACTTTTTCATTCCTCTTAGGTATAGATTCATCAAACTTTTGAAGTTTTTTCCTTAAAGAACCATCACATTGAAAACATTAAGGTGTGCCAGGGTGGCTCAGTTGGTTAAGCGTCTGACTTCGGCTCAGGTCATGATCTCACAGTTTGTGGGTTCGAGCTCAGAGCCTGGAACCTGCTTCCAATTCTGTGTCTCTGTCTCCCTCTGCTTTTCCCCTGCTCATGCACACTCACTCTCTTTCTCTGTCTGTCTCAAAAAAAAAGTCTGTTCGAAAACATCAAAATTTGATTTTCCTCAGTTCTGGAATTACTTTTAAATTTATTTTAAACCTTTAAAATTATTATTTTAAATTTCAAAGGACATTTCTATACGCCAATCAAGACAAATGCTTTGATAAATACAAGTAACTTTACAATGTAATTTGGTAATTATTTTCTCTCTTTGCTCTGACTAGTTTACCCACGGAATGTGCACAAAATGAAAGGTCTTTATTCACCAATTAACCTCCGCAAGTGTTTTGGGTGGGGAGGGTGGAGGAAAAGGAGATGAAACTTGGGACAGGAAGGGAGGGGGCAGCCGCAAATATAGAACATGCTAAACAAAATAATTACCTTCCTTTTGCATGGAGAGAACAACTTTTTTTAACATACAAAAAGTACTAGTGGGGGCAGGTGCCTGGCTGGCTCAGTCAGTAGAGTGTGCCACTTTTTTTTTTTTTTTCCAGTATTTATTTTAGAGAGAGAGAGAGAGAGAGAGAGAACAAGGGGGAGAGGGGAGAGAGGGAGGGAGACACAGAATCCAAAGCAGGGTCCAGGCTCTGAGCTGTCAGCACAGAACCCCACGTGGGGCCTGAAGTCCTGAATTGTGAGATCATGACCCGAGCCAAAGTCAGACGCCTAATCAACTGAGCCACCCAGGTGCCCCAAGTATGCCACTTTTGATCTCAGGGCCGTGAGTTCAAGCCCCATGTTGGGTGTAGAGCTTATTTAAGAAAGAAAGAAAGAAAGAAAGAAAGAAAGAAGAAAGAAAGAAAGAAAGAAAGAAAGAAAGAAAAGGAAGAAGGAAAGAAAGGAAGAAAGAAGGAAGGAAGGAAGGAAGGAAGGAAGGAAGGAAGGAAAAAGAAAGAAAGAAAGAAAAAAAGAAAGGAAGAAAAAAAAGAAAGTATTTAGTGGCTTCAGTTTTATAACCTCAGCTGGAGATAAAAAAAAAAAAAAAAAAAAAAGAACACAACAGCTCATAAGTGCAGACACTATATATCTCAAAAGGTTGTTTGCTTTTCCAGTTGGCACAGGAAAGTTTCTTGAATGATAGGATCTCACTGAAGGGGAAATTGCTGGCTAATGACTAGCCAGAAGCCTGCTCCCCCCAGAGAATGACAGGGAGAGGTAGATAGGCCTTTGTCCCCTTTGGGCCCCAGTCAACCTTCAGTTGGGGCCCAAGAAATCTGGCTCATTGCATTAGGTACATCCTCGCCCAGGCCCTGAGGACACTTCTTTCTATATCCAATCAGTCCGTAGTCTAAACTATTTCTACAGCACGTCTCTCCTCATTTTATAGGATTTTTGTATTCACATTTCAAAAGTAGAAGATATCCGCATCCCCAGGTCAAACAAACAAAAGACAGATAAAAAAGATAGGTAAACCCAGGCCTCTGTTATTTGCCACCTGACAGAGATCACCAGAAACCTAGATTGCCTCCCCTTCAGTCATCAATAGGGTATACATTCTTGCCCATGCTCAAACCACAACTGGGACCGGACTTGATCCAGAAACACAAATAGAAACAGCCAGAAAACCCCAGTTAGGAAGGAGACAAACCAAAAGGCAGTGACAGTAAAGCTCTCTTGCTGCATGAGATTCATTCTGCGAACCAAAAAAAGGCATGTGTTGGTTCACACAGCGCTTGAGATAACACGCGTTCTTAGGTAAGGTTTCGGCGGCTCTGGCAGGGGAGGCCCCTTCCTCAGGTAAATGTCACTGGAACCTCCAGAACTGCAAAAAGTCTCCGACACAAAAGCATTTGGAAAAGAAAACCATGCTTTTTCTTCATTTTCAAAATGCAAGGGTGTCAGACTTCGAAAGGATTGGTGTGCCAAATAAAAACCACGACAGGTGTTTGGTGGGAAAATGCCGCGAAGATTAACAAGATGATCAAACTTAGACAGTTGGTTTATGTGAATGTTATATGTATGTTTATCGTACTCATTTATACTCATTTTTGTTATTATCTGTTCATGAGGGGAAAAGAACAATGTTTCACATGATCATCATATTCACAACGTTTACGTTACGCCTATAAATGCCACTACTACAAAAGTCAAAGATAAAACTTCCCCTCTGCCCCCTTTTCTTTAAAGAAAATTAAGTTTTATAGGACATGTTCAAGTTTTTATCATCTTGGGGGCCGTAAGGGCAACAATCTTCCTTTTTCCTACGTTGCGTCATGCGTTTAATTACGACGGAAACAGGACAAAGTGTCAGTTTCGTGGCTTCGGCGATTTGCAGTGTTTCTCGGAGACTTTGGGAGTCTCCTCTCACACCTGTTATATGGGTGGTGTTGTATTTCCCGTGTTGAAATTCTAAGCTCTGGTACCTCAGGGTGTAACTGTATTTAGAGATAGGACCTTTGAAGAGGTGATTAACTTAAAACGGGCATAAGGTGAGGCCCTAATCCAGTCCTTCTGGTGGAAATCGAGACACAGAGAAGCAGCAGGCGTGCACACGCAGAGTGACCACGTGAGGACTCGCTGGGGAGGCGGCGGTCTGCCAGCCACGGAGAGAGGCCTCAGAGGACACTAACCCTGCCCACGCCTTCATCCCAGACTTGTTGCCTCACAGCTGTGAGAAAGTTAAGTCTGTGTTGCTTAGGCCGCCAACCCTGTGCAACTTTGCTATGGGAGCCTGAGCTGACTCCTGTTAACTCCCTGCATGTCCCCTAAAGAACTAGCAAGTCCTGAAAATGAGGCCGGGTGACAGCCAGCTGTTGTGGCTCACAGCTGGGCTTTTTAGGGCGGTGCGTCTCAATCCTGGCTGTGCACTAGAGACACCCAGGGAGTTTTTAAAAATAAAAATTCTCGGGCCTCACTTCCAGGGAACCTGATTCAATTCATTCTGGGGTAGGTCTGGACGTGGGTGTGTGTTTTTAAGCTCCCCAGGTGATTCTAGGATGTAGCCAGTGAGAACCCACATCTATAGCCTTAAGTCCTTGCAAACAATATTTTAATCTACCTAAAGCTAGTCGACCTCAGCTTCTGAGTTGTGGCGTGTGCTTTTTAAGCTGCATCAACATATTTTCCAAATCCTGCTGGAGAAACAGGAAACCAAGCTTGTGTGTGTTCCAATTTGTAAACCTAAAGTAGGGCACCCTAAGGGCAGTAGACAGAGTCTAGTCCTAGGAGCTGGGAAAAAGAGTTTGGTTACACATATTTAAACTAGGAAGAAATCATTTCTTTTTAAGTTTATTTATTTATTTGGAGAGATGGAGCGTGCATGCGGGTGGGGGAGGGGCAGAGAGAGAGAGAGAGAGAGAGAGAGAGAGAATCCCATGCAGGCTCTGTGCTCTCAGCGCAGAGCCCGACTTGGGGTCGATCTCGAGAACCATGACATCATGATCTGAGCCGAAACCAAGTGTCACATCCTTAAGTGACTGAGCCACCCAGGCATGCCAGAAGAAATCATTTTTTAAAAACCCATGATCTAGGGGTGCATGAGTGGCTCAGTCAGTTGAACATTCGACTTCGGCTCTCGTCATGGTCTCACGGTTGGTGAGTTCAAGCCCCACACGGGTCTCTCTGCAGAGCCCCCTTCAGATCCTCTGTCCCCCTCCCCCACTCACACTCTCTTTCTCTCTGTCTCCGTCCCCCTCTGTCTGTCTCAAAAATAAATGAACATTTAAGCAAAATAAAAATGAAAATGCATCATCTACCAGTTCTTGGTCTTTGAAATTATACCTTTCTGTAGGACCTTAATATTTTCCCAAGAAGATCAGCATATTTTGATTATCCACCCTGAACCATGTGTAGAGTAACCCTGATGTCTTCAACCTGGAAGAGGGTACAGAGAGGAATGAGCCGTCCCAGGAAAGCTCCAGAATGTGTTCTCAGAGCGTGTTCAATGAGAAGAGTGACTGTAGGAAAAAGAAATCTTCAGTTAGCTAACTCTGGGAAGGACTACACCCTACGTCCTCTCCTGGTGATTCATAATGCACGTGAACATTTTAAGGGATTTAAGAAATCCTGCATTAATTAAATAAGTGGTTTCCAGACTTTAGGGACCAGCAATTACCCTCCCCCTGCCTTTTTTTTTTTTTCTTTCTTCGGGGCAACAGCCATTATCATCCTGCAAGTGGTCCTTGGAATACACTGACGGCAATATTAATTTACAGGATTTTATCCCCAGTTGTTTGGGAGGCGGAGATAAATCTCCACTTTATGTGGGAAACAAATGCTTCATGCTAAAGCATTTTGGAAGCTTCTAAGCCTGATTAGGGGGTGTTGTTGCCTGGGCTCAGGCAGGAGGTGCCTTTGTGTCACCCCTGGGTCATGGCACGTGTTCCGTGACACCGATGGATCCATGCCTGTCTCCACCACTAGACTGTCAGATACTGAGGGGTGTGACGTGTGCCTGGCATGTGGGAGGTAATAAATGTTTGTTGAATGCATGCATGAATAAATAGGTCACATTTCTGCGGCCGTGGGACACTTACACCAGTGCTACGCACCCCTTCACCACCCTGAATTCCTAAGTCCTGAAAATTAATATATCTGTTTTGACAGAGGTGTGGTTGAGGAAGAGTTATTCTTGTCTGGTAACCAGCCATGAACCCAGTCCTGCAGAGAACGGGAGGGAGAGGTAGATGGCCTTTGTCCCCTTTGGGCCCCAACCAGTCTTCAGTTGGGGCCCAAGAAACGTGGCGCATTGCAAGTTAGGTACATCCTTGCCCAGGGCCCGATGATGCTACTTTCTATATCTAATCTTGTTGCCGGCCAGGAATATTTCTAAAACATGTCTCCCTTCATTCGATAGGATGTTTGTACTAACATTTCAGCAGCAGAACATTTTCAACGTATTACTGAAATTACTTTTATCTTCCACATTGTTTCAGTGACAAATGGTTTGCAAGATTATAAATCTTACGAAACAGTAATGTCAAGATGACAGCAATCTTATGCAAAATTCATAAGTATTGTCTGGAAGAAGTTAGCCAGCAGAGACGAGGACTTAAACGTGATTTTTAGCGTTGTCATCACTGCAGGTGATTATTATTAAACCATCATCTTGATACACTTGAGACTTGCCCAAATAATTAATTGCCGTGAGTTTAACTAGTCACTATGCATTTATCGAGAGCCAAGCCCTGCACTAGAGGATAAAGTAATAGACAAAACAAATCCTGCCCCTGGAGAGTTTCCAATCTAGTTAACAAGACTAAATAGGAAGGGAAGCAACAAATGTATCCGAAAGCAACTTGCAGAAAAACACTAAGTGATTGAGGCTATCTGGTGTATTAGTGCTTAAGGTCCCTAGACCCAAGAATGGCAGGGTGGGATGGAGTTAATCCAGAAAGATGGAACAGACTTAAAGGATGAAGGGAGGAGTGGTGGAATTTACAGGTGAGAGGAACAAACCTCTAAGAGGAATAGGGACCACACTCAGACAGGAATAACAATTTTATGAAGTGAATTCTTTAGGATAGCACTCGGACGTCAAATAAAGAAAAATACGTTACTTGTCAAATATTTTTGAAGATTTGCTCATGCGTTTAATTTCGAAGTGAGGATTATAAGTGGTAGATGGTTAAGATCTTGTGAATGTGACACCTGGTACTGTCTGACGTCTGATGAGGAATGAAAATTGCCTAGCTGGAAGGATCAAATTACTGAAGATCATAGAGTGTGTCTTGTTGGCTAAGAGGCAGGGAAAAAGCAGGGATGTACAGCCCCAACCCCCATTTCTTTCTCAAACTTGCAGGGGAGGCAGATATTTTTCTCCAGGCCCAGGATTTAATGCACCAGAACTAGGAACCAGTTTAAAGCCTGTAATGAGGAAATTGAACCTGAGAACTCCCTAACCCTTTCAAGATGTTGATAACTTTCTAAATTTAGTCTGTGTAAGGTGAAACTCTTGTGGGGGAAAACAGCACTCACTCTGCCCTGTGGCAGGTTGAGATGTTTACAGTTTGTGTGCTCAGGTAGGAATTTGATGTTTGAGTGAAGAAAAATAGTGGCACCATGAGGTGGACCTGGCTTGGGAAGCGGAGTGGGGGGTGTCAAGAAGAATTGGGAGAGGGGAAGAAAAAGAAGTCGTGTTGGTTTCATTTGTATGTCCTCTCAATTCCCTTCCATACAGAAGCGGGAAGAGCAAATTCAGTAAAGGGCTGTGAGCTCTGAATACGGTGGCTTACCCAATAGTTTTGTATCTTGTGAGATGCGAAAGCAAATCCCATGCAGTTCTCAGCGAAGAATATTGAATTCAGAAAAAGAAGAGAATTATCGGGTTGCTGTTTGATGGTCATTGTTGGTAGGAGACTGGAGAGTGCAGATTGCTGATATTCACAGGCTCTTTTTGTTTGAGGACGATCTCAAGTCTCACAGATGACAGGACAAAGTGATGTTTAAAGACTCCCGTTGGTGTCCGCATTGCTAAATCCTTTGTCAAGGCAGAGGTTAATTCTAACCTTGGGACCAAGGTAATCCCGTCCCCAGCTCTTTGTCTTTGAACCTCCTCAGTGCTGGCATATCTTCATCCTTTGAAGAACTATTCTGAAGATTGACAAAGATAATAATCTTAATGCATTTAGTGCAGTCCCTAGCCCTGAATATGAGGGAGACATTGTGGGGGGTTTTGTTTGTCTGTTTTGACAATTATTAGTTTTGGATTTGATTTTTGCAAGCAATCAAAAGTAATTTAGAGTGAAGTCTGATGTATGAGGAAAGGGGTCAAGTCAAGACTTGGCCTTGGGAGCCCAAAATGCAGGCTTCAGAAATGGTGAGGTTGTTTCATGTGGTTCATAAGCTGAAAGTGAAAGATTGTATTTCACTAAAAATTACTGGAAGGGAGACATCTTTGAAAATAGCTTGAGAAGTTTCTGCATGCTTAACTTCACTCTGTGTGTCCATTCTGGTAAACTTTCTGCAGGGCACTATGGGCTGTTGAAAGGGGAATCCAAAAAAAAGTCAAGGAGGTCTCTGTTGCAGGGGGCGTGGGATTTGGAGGTGAGGGCTGGGGTACAACCCAGAGAAACCAAGTAATAGGATCCCAGCAGGTGGCCACAGTGCTAAGGCTGTTACCACCACAAGCACAGTAGTCCCTCTTGCTCCTGGCTGGTGCCTTAGGGGTGAAGAAAGAACCCCATCCTCTCCTTTACAGATGAGCTGGAGGGACAGCCTCCAGAGGTAGCCTCTCTTTTGACTTGGGAGGGCAAAGAATTTGGGTGGTTAGACGTACCTGGATTTGGATTCTGGCCCCACCATGTAATAGCAGTTGGGCAAGGTATTTAGTCATTCTGAATCCATTTTTCTTTTCTAAAAATGTGGGCCATCGAAGTTTCTTCAGAGGATTTTTATTTTTTGTGATGAAAAAATTTGAAGATTACATTAACAGAATAGTATACATCATAACCCCTCATGTGCACATAACCCTGCTTCAACACCTATTACTTTAAGCCAATCTTTCTTCTTCTTTTACCCAACACCTCCCCCTCCAGATTGTTGTAAAGTAAATCACAGGTCTTTTGTCATTTAATCCATAAATATTTCAGTATGAACTTCCAGAAGATAAAGTCTCTTTTGAAAACTCTAACAACAGAGGCACCTGCCTGGCTCAGTCGGTAGAGCCTATGACTCTTGATATCAGAGCCATAAATTTGAGGCCCACGTTGGGCAAAGTGTTTGCTTAACACAATAAGTAAAATCTTTAAAACTGTAACAATTCTATAATCACCCCTAAAACTGTGATCAGTAATTTCATAATATCAAATGTCTGCTACTCAATCAGTGTTCACATTTCTCCACTAGTCTCATAATGTTTTTTTTTTTTTAATGTTTTTTTTTTTAAATCCTAGTTAGTTAACATACAGTGCAATATTGGTTTCAGGAGTAGAATTCAGTGATTCATCAGCCAGTGAGTACCCAGTGCTCATCACAAGTGCCCTCCTGCATACCCATCACCCATCTAGGCCATGCCCGACCCAACTCCCCTCCAGTAACCTTCAGTTTGTTCCCTATAGTCTCTTATGGTTTGTTTCCCCCTCTCTTTTTGGTCTCATAATGTTTTTTAAGAGTTGGTTCAAATTTGGAGTAAAATTTTGGTCCATACTTTGCAATTGGTTGACATATTCCCTTATGGCTCATTTAACTAAAGGATCTGTCTCCCTCTTAGTTTACTTCCTTACTATTTCTCTTTTTCTTTTCTCTTTTTTCCTCTCCCCACCCCCCATTCTTTTCTTCCTTGTAATTTGTCATTTGTCCTGTAGAGGTTTCCCTACAGTCAAGGTGTTTTGGGAGAGGGGAAAATGGGTGATGGGCATTGAGGAGGGCACTTGTTGGGATGAGCACTGCATGTTGTATGTAAGCGATGAATCACGGGGATCTACCCCCAAAGCCAAGAGCACACTGTATACACTGTATGTTAGCTCACATGACAATAAATTATATAAAATAAGATAAAATAAAATAAGATAAAATAAAATAAAATAAAATAAAATAAAATAAAATAAAATAAAATAAAATAAATAAAATGTAGATTTTATTCTTGTTCAGGTTTGGCGAGGCCAACAGATCAGGAGACCCAGCCAAGGTAGCCACTCTGGGAAGTATTGGTGTCAGTTGGGAGACAGAAGGATGGGAGGAAAATGTGAGCAAGGGCCTTTGTTGTGGGCTATCTATAGTTGTTTGGTGGGACTAGGACAAGGGAATGTTACCTGAAGTGTGAAAGCCCAGTGAAAATGGGGGTGGGGTGGCTCTGTATTGGTTAGTTTGCATATGAAAGGCATGCTTGAAGGCGAGTTGTTTACTATTTCTAGGAATTGGTTAGCTCAAGGACAGTCTCCCATGGTCAGTAAGATGCCAGATATCAAAATATTGGAATAAAAGACATGCTTAATACATAAAATTTTTGTCTACTACACCCCCATGTTGTAATTTTATATCTTTCTCTGTCCTCTGTATTTGCTATAAATTGGTAATAAAATCTGAAGGCTTGATCAGATCCAAATTCTATTTTTTGTGACTTCCATTACAAAGAACATGGTATCCAATGATCTCTTTTTGTTATGCTAGCAGCCACCGATGAGCAATGTCTAGATTAATTATTTGATTACGAATTGCAAAAGAGGGATATTCTAATCCTACCATTCCTTCTTTATTTACTAGCATGATAATTTTTTTCTGTAAAGAGATATGTCTTCTCATCAACTATTCCGAAACCCAGAGATGGATCCCATAGGAAAGGTAGATTAAATGCTTGATTCTTTCCCCTTTGTTTACCTGTTTTCAAAAATGATGTGTTGTTAGCATCCTCTGAAAGTGACCGGTGAGTTTGTTTCATACATTTAAACATACATGATCAGTTTCAATCCGCTGTAGTTATTCTTACTGATGCTGAAATTGTCCCAGGTTGGGCCACTGGAAGCTTCTTCACGTTCGCTCCTAACTCATTTTGACAGAACACCAGGGGACTTCCTGTCTTCAGAATTTGGAAGCAAGGCATCCAGGACCTGGAGGGGCTAGCTGCTGTTAAGATAAGGTCATTTACTACCGTCTAGTGAAAAAAAAGCATTAGTCATGAGACCCTTCAGATGTGTGTCAGTGGGCCATATGTTTGGAGGATGGTTGCTAACATATACCTTGGGGGGTAGAGATAAAGAGAGTTTCCAAAGGGATTTTTTATATGTTAAAGAAGACTTACAGAATCCTGGAGGTCAGGCTAATGTCCCCCTAAGGTTGCCTTTTGCCTCTAGCAAAGTATTCACATGGAGGCAGCTGAGTTCCCGGAGGAAGGTCACTCTGCCTATCGCAAAGACTTGTCAGGGGGCTGCAAGTTAGAAGAAAATTTAACTTTTTCCCTACATTTCTTTGCCTTTGTTCTCCACATCATTTCCACTGGTTTAGTTTTTGGTTTATCTTTTCTTGCTTCTTCTCTTTTCCTTTCTTTCTTTCTTTCTTTTTTTTTGTATAAGCAAATTTTAAAAATATAAACAAACGTTTATTCTCTCCCCTATAAGATAAAGATAGCATACAATACACGCTTTTCTCCAGCTTGCTTTTCTTCACTTAATATATGCTACAGATCACTAAATACGACTATTTTAAATGCTAAATAAAATACGAGTTCACAGACTCTCATCCACGATTCCCAAATTCTCAAAGCTCTGAAAATCCAAAATTTTATTATAAGCTTGCAGCAAACTCATTTGGACAACAACAACAAAAAAATCAGACCCAAACACATGTAAAGTTATTTATTGTCTTTATTTTTTATACTTGTGTGCATTTATACTTGATACATTTTTGATGCTGGAATGTTTAATATATGAGTTGTTAAATAATATATGGCACGTGTACTGTATTACCTTCCTGAAACCTGAAAATCAGGAATTCTGAAATATATCTGGTTCTAAGGATTTCAGAAAGGGCATACTGCACCTGTAAAATCTAAATCACTTACTAGAAACTTTTAGACACTTTTCCTTCTCCCAACATCTGTTTTTGGATTTCTTTTTTCAGTTTATTTTTTGTTTTTTGTTTTGTTTTAAGTAATCTGTATGCCCATTGTGGGGCCAGAACCCACGTTCCTGAGGTCAAGAGTTACACGCTTCACCCACTGAGCCACCCAGGTGCCACAGAGTTTTTTTTAAAGAATTGTGTCTATAAAACTTAGCCTCCCATTTTAATATAACCAAGTAAATAATGTGAATCTCTCAGCACAACTTGAATGGAAACCAGAAACCCATGGGTTTTCCCTGCACAAGCCAAGACTGAGTGAGGTGGTAAGATTTCCCCGTAGGTAAAATAACCCTAGTGGCAAAGATTTCCGTGACAGGCTTGAAGACTCAGCTTTTAAGTATTTTAAATATAATTTTAAGTATAATTATGAAGCATATACATTTTAAAGAAAACCCTGGCTGGAGTGTTTTCATAGAATTCTCAGCCTTTGTGGACCTCCTCTGTGTTAGAGTATCATAGAATTTTGAGGTGGAAAGAACACTGGTGGTTGCCGGTAAGCATCTTCTAGAAACATTGGACCAACCATGACTTGAACAAGAAGCTGTTCCTAACTTTGCCTGTTGCTTTTATGAGGAACTATTGCATATATGGTACTTACAGAGGGCAGGTATGAACAGTAACTGTAATACTACCCTACTTTATTGCCAAGTGGTCAGAAGTATTACATTATAAGCTTTATCTGGGAGGTAACTTTTTCACAAGTGAATAAACAGACCTCTCTCCCTGGGACAAGTGTATAACCTGCAGAATCCTTGCCACCCCTCCTTGTGAAAGGATTATTTGTCCCTGCCCCATTGACAGAGCCGTTGAACTTGCTCTGGCCAACGGTCTGTGAGTGGAAATGATGTGGGCCACTTCTGGAGAAAATCTCTGGGAGCCAGCATGTTATTTTCCACATGCTCTTTCCCCTCTGTCACAAAAATGGCAGATCCACGCTAGAAACTGCTCCATCAACCTCCATCTAAGAGTAAGCATGGCGTGGCACAAAGCCACAACCACCCTGTGATGGACATGTGGTGTAAGTGGAGAACAGTCTTAGTTATAAACCACTGAGATTTCGGGGGTGTTTGTTATCACAGTATAACTTAACTTACCCTGACTGATCCCCTTGCCAATGGTCAAGCAGCCAATGGTGAAATGTGATAGGCAGCCCCGATGTCCTGATGAAATCCTCCAGTTTTTACTAGAGACAACAGTTATCCTTTGGTTTTCTAAAACTCACTTTCCTTACCTATTCTATTTCTGAAATCGCGTGAGACACCTACTTAATATCTTGAAACTTTTCGAGATCCTATACATATGGCAGATGCTAAGTACGATGGGACCAGTATCTGTAGATATTGCAAGTGTTAAGTATTATAAATACGCTCCCCATCAGAGTGGGAGTGAAAACAAGGTGACTGAGAAATTAGTAATCTAGGAAGTAGAAGGAAGATGAAAAGGAGACAAGAAGTACGTCATGATGGATGAATTTGTTTGGTATTTTAATTCTCCTTGCTCTGAACTGACAGAGAGGACTTTGGCAAGAAAGGTGCTTTCATCAGTCTTTCTCATCTCTTTCACCAAAATGAGATAGGAAGATTTCAGCTCATGAAAAAAGACTTAAAAAATTAAAAAAAGACCACTCCTAGGATGGAATTTTTATTTTATTTATTTATTATTATTATATTTTTTAAAACCATTATGCCTTATTAATTAAAATATATTAAGTTCCCACATAGACTAAGCAATGCATTTCAAATCCATTCCATAATCCTTCTTCAAAATGCAGGATACAAGAATTAAAAAAATATTCGTGTGCTGATATCATGATGTGGGGGGTAGTTACTCTCATAAATTTCAGGCCCCAGGTAATTCTAAAGAAACGTGGATGTACAGTTGTCTGCCGTTTTGGGGAAGGGTTAGCTCTTCTCTTTCTGTTAACTATGAAGACTTCTTCATTTCAACCACATCAACTCATTTTTCTAACTATTGCTATTATGAAGATATATCAGTATTTTACTGGACAGCCACCTCTTTTTCCTTAAACACCAGCTGGTAAAACCTTTGATATACAATATTCAGGAAGTTTTTTAGTTTTAACAAATGGAGGAGAATGATGTTCTCAACACCTATTTCACACTAACTCACATCAATGTTATAACCGCAAACAGCATCTCCATTTTAGGTTTTCTTCATATATTGTATATTCTATTGTCCACCATCTTCCCTGAAAAACTAGATGCACATGAATCCCACACAATGAAGAAAGGCATCTCATGTCTTTGATGCAGCAACAATGAGCCACATGGCTTCAGCACCCACTGGGAATCAACGAATTTTCTGAAGTGATTTGACAGTAGAAATACATTAACATTTGCTAGTCATAAACCTCAAATAGGGTCAATGTAAAAAAAAAAAAAAAAAAGAAAGAAAGCACACATTGAAATTCATTATACCTATGCAAAAACCCATCCACTGAATCTTTTGAAGCAGAGTAGCATATACATTTTCTAAGTGTTTAATGTTGCATTATCCCTTATAATAAGTATTTTGATGTAATGTCTGAATAGAGTGACTGACGTCCTACTTTCTACTTGATTTCTGTGACATTTATTGACATTTGATGTTCAAGTAAACACTTTTCTGAATATTTGTATCTTTCAAGTTACTTTATTTTATGCACACTCTGGTGCTTACTAAAGTTATGTATTTAAAATGAAGGTCTTTCCTCGTTCATTATGTTTGTAGGGTTTGACTCTAGTTTGCATCTTGGGGTGTTGAGTAAGGATTGAATTCCAGTTAAAGGCTTGGCCACTTTCTTTACATTTTACAGTTTTGCTCCTGAACGATAACTGATATTGAGTAAGTTGTGAGTTCCAGATAGAGGCTTGCACTAGGATGGAATTTTTAAAGTTCAATTTTAGCATTGTATCTTTTTGTATGTTCATATGAAAATGGTGAGTTTGGTGATTAAAGGGTCTTCTCTCTCTTTTCTCTCCCTTTCCATTTCTCTTTCATTTTGTTAAAGGAAAACCCTTAGGGCCAAGCTATCCTGTTAGTACCCAAGTCCATATAAGAGGGTATGTTATAAAGGCTCTTGTAGCTCAGATAGTGAGAAGTTTTAGATGGACTACTGAATTCTATATCCTCATGGACTGGGTAACTGTTAGGCTCCAGCATGTTTATTCTAATATCTGTGGATCTTTGAGGAAATTAATGAAGAGTGGGAGATGATATGATAACAAAGAAGCTAGAAGAACTCATCCTTTCCAGGAATTCTATTTAGTGCTCCCTGCTATCAGAGTCACCTGAGTCAGTGTGTCTTGTGCCAGGAACATCTTGCCTCTACTGTCTGTGGAAAATAGAAATTTTCTCAACAACAACAACAAAATACCATGTGTATATACCAGGAGTCCATAAACATTTGTTTATTTTTATCTTTAGTTAAAATTTTCTTTTTTCTTTCTTTCTTTTTGTTTTGTTTTGTTTTTTTTTTAGAAAGCACAAGCAGGGGAGGGGGGTAGAGGGAGAGAGAAAGAGAATCTCAAGCAGGCTGTATGTTCAGCATGGAGCCCAACATGGGGCTCAATCCCCCAACTCTGGGATCATGACCTGAGCTGAAATCAAGAGTCGAACACTCAACCTACTGAGCCACCCAAGCACCCCACCCCCCCAAACATTTATCGAGTGCCTACTGTGTGCCAGAATTTCTAAGTCTCATCCCCGAAATTAGCAGTTTGGAATAACTTCAGGATTGGCACAAGATTTCAAGTCATCTTGGACCCAACTCATAATTAGAGAACAATAGAAGAGATGGGAGTGAACCGGCTTAGCCTATAACACTTCAATTTAAAATGTGAATTGGAAAGTCAAGACCCACAGGTAAGCAACTAAATGGAAGAGGCTCTAAGTGGGCACGGGTCTGGTGGTCTCTGGACTTTTGGGCAGCCGAGTGGCCAGGATCAGAGGTGCAAATCCACTAGCTGAGATGCTCGTGAACTCACTGACTCGCTCTGAGAATTTTTACTGCCATGTAAAACACGCATTATCTTTTGAAGGGTAATTGCAATCCAGTAACTGCAAGGAGCCACACTTTAATGGACTTGGAAGTTCCAAATGAGGCAAATAATTTTTTGAAGAACACGGAGCATATGTATTTACAACCACAATCCGCATTCTGTTTCACTCTATAGTTCTGACATAATTGCAGGGAAAAATATCCTTCATTCCATCCTGGTGTCAGTATGAATTCAGTTCTTTAAATTGCCTATGATCTGAGGACAGCAAAATATCCTTTTCCTTCCATCAGCTTTTTCTTGCTCACAGATAGATGTTTGAACAGGTATGAGAGAAGTAAGTTCTGACAAGCAATAACTTGCACCTGCAGCCGTTTGGGGGAAAAAGGAATCAAGGTAAGTTCAATCCACGGCAAGTAGAAGCCTATTGGCTATTGTCAGAGAAGCAGGATCAAGGACCAAAGGCTAGCTCCCCACCCAGCCATAATTTACCACTTTATTACTTCCCCATAGCAGCCTGGAAGGCACAGGGAACCCTTGCCTTATGTAGAAACACTTCTCTGCTGAAACACTAATTGGCCAGAGTCAGGGAGGTTAGCTGGGCTATTTCTGTGTTACTTACAAGGCACCAAAGACACGAAGGCGTTTTTATAGGCTAGAGCCGAACTCAGTTGGGCTTCACATATTGCTGCTATTAAAAGATCATTTGTGGGGCTCCTGGGTGGCTCAGTCAGTTGAGCCACCGACTCTTGATTTTGGCTCAGATCGCGATCCCAGGGTCATGATATGGAGCCCTGTGTCAGGCTCCATGGAGCCTGTCTGGGATTGTCTCTCTTTCCTTCTCTGTTTCTCTCCTCCCACTCACATGCTATCTCTCTCTAAAATAATAAACAAACAAACAAAAAAACAAACAAATAAAATAAGCATTTGTGAAAGGTGCTAAGAAAAGAAAGATTAAAGAGATAATTAATGAAACATATCAAAATAAAGCCTTGCCCTAATGCCCACTACCTCTGCCCCATTCTAAGTAAGGAACTTATTCTGTAGCTTTTAGGGCAGGGTGGCAGGGTCATCCATTGATGGGATTTAAGTCCCAGTAGTGCAGTCTTTGATAGCATTTACCTTGCTGGGATTTGGGATCGGGTGAAATAGGTTAAAAACATGTGCAGTTCAGGAAATGGGGAGTTACTGATAAATGGCTTAGAATTTCATTAAGAACTGAAGGAAAATGGCAATGAATCACAAGAAGGAATGCTGCCACTTTCAGGTAAAGAGCTGGCAAGTTTTGATGATCTCACAAGACCAATGAGCTGTGCGTGCGTTCTCCATGTCGTAGTTATCTACTGCTGTGAGACAAATGACCCCAAAACATAGCCGCTTAGAGAAGAAAACACAATCATGTATTTTCCTCTCACAATTTCTGAGGGTCAGGAACCCAAGAGTGACTCAGCTGGTGCTTCTGGCTCAGGATCTCTCATGAGGTTGCTGTCAAGAAGTCAACCAGAGCTGTATTCATCTGAAGGCTCAACTGGGGCCAATCGACCTGTTTTCAAGATGGTTTGTTCCTGTTGCTCTTCTTGGCTGGAAGGCTTTCTTGCCAAGTGGACTTCTCCGTGGGGCGGCTCAAGTGTTTTCACAACATGGCAGCTAGCTTCCCTGAGAGAGTGGCCTGTGAGTAAGGAGGAAGCCACAACACCTGTTACAAGCTTTCTCAGAATTCCTATGTGGTTGCTCCTGTCATATTCTCTTTGTTAGAACCAAAGTGCAACCCACACTCAGAGAGGGTGATTAGGACCCAACTTATGAACGTAAGAGTAGCAAAGAATTATGAATGCATTTTAAAACTGCTGCAGAGTAGCGTGAGTGGTACGGCTGGTTAAGGTCTGACTTCAGCTCAGGTCATGATCTCGTGGTTTGTGAGGTTGAGCCCTGCCTTGGGCTCTCAGCTGTCAGCACAGAGCCTGCTTCAGATCCTCTGTCTCTTTCTCTCTCTGCCCCTCCCCTGTTCATGCTTTCCTTCTCCCTCTCTTTCTCTCAAAAATAAATTAAAAAATATATTTTAAAATCAAGTTAAAAAAATGGGGCACCTGGGTAGCTCAGTTGGTTAAACATTGGGCTTAGGCTTGATTTCAGCTCAGGTCATGATCTCATGGTTCATGAGTTCAAGTCCTGCATCAGGTTCTGTGCTGACAGCACAGAGCCTGCTTGGGATTCTTTCTCTCCTTCTGTCTCTACCCCTCCCCTACTTGTGCTCTCTCTCAAAAATGAAATAAAACTTAAAAAATAAATAAACAAAATAAATAAACTTTAAAAAATCAGCAGTAATTGGGTTCCTGGCTGGCTCAGTCAGTAGGGCATGTGACTCTTGATCTTGAGGTTGTAAGTTAGAGCCCCACGTTGGCCGTGGAGATTACTTAAAAATAAAATCTTAAAAAAATACTGCCACAGTACTGAATCACTGGAAGAAATTGTCCCTTTAATGCAAAGAGCTTGCTATTTTTGATTATCTAATATAAACAATTGTTCATGCACTCTCCATAGTTCAAACTTCGATCTTTCTTACATGACAGCACTAAAGAAGAATATCCTCTTAGGTGACAGGTGACAAGGAAAGAGTGAATTTGTCTGGAATTTTTAAAGAAAATAGAATTTCCCAGTTGACTGACCTGGGGACGGGTGGGTCAAAGCCATTCAGGAGCCTCAGTAGACCTGCTGCATTAGAACCACACCAAGTCCATTCCACTGGTATCAGATTTGCCTAAATACTCCTAGCTGTTTTTGTGGCTTGACCTTACTATGTTTTCTTCTACCCTTGATCAATGATGGTGCCTATTCTATGTTGTGCTTGTTCTTTGTGGGACCAGAAATTTGAGGAGTGAGAAGTCTGACCACACATAGAGTATAATGTTCAGTTCTAAGCTAAAAAAAAAAAAAGGCAAGAGCATCTGATGGAACAGGGCGGAGGAGACCCCTAGCTGTTCTGTGTGCAGAACCCTTGAGGACCCCTAGGCATTTTGACCTAGAGAATGTGCTGCCCATATTCCCTTGGATCTTACCATGAAAGTACTTGCTGGCTGAGTTCCAGCTGCCAGCCTATCCATCTCTTTGTTTGAGGGCTCTTTCTGAAAGCTGGAGCCCGATCTCTCTCAAGAGCAGCCCTCAACTAATAATTGATGGGCGTCGGTGTGTAAATCCCCAGCTTCCTCAACCTTTAGGTGGGATAACCCTGAGGCCGGTATTCTACGCTGGCTTCCACGGTTTCCCAAGGACTGAGCTCAGGTTGTCCACAGTGGTCATTGGCTTGATAACACTCTTGTTGACTGCTTTCTTTTCCCTCTCGGTTCCCTCCTCCTCTACTGCTGCTTCCTAGACCCACCTCCCAGATACTACTTGCATTTGAATAAATCCTTATGAAAGAGTCTGCCTCCTAGAGAACCCAAATTAAGACAGTGAATGATGTGACCACAGTCTTCAAATGTATATGGATGACTGTCATGTAGGAGAGTGATTAGAGTTACTATTCAAATGGGAGACTTAGGAGGTGTCCGGTTGGCTCAGTCAGAAGAGCATATGACTCTTGATCTTGGAGTTGTGAGTTTGAGCCCCACATTGGGCATAGAGATTACTTTTAAATAAATAAATTAATAAGCAAACTTTCAAAAATAAAGGGGGAGACTTAGAACCACTGGATAGTAGTTATTAGGAGGTGGGATTTGGTTTACCACAGTTCCAAAACAATAAGATGCCCATGATGATTAATTTTATGTGTCAACTTGACTGAGCTAAGGGATGCCCAGATAATGGGTAGAACATTATTTCTGGGTGTGTCTCCAAAGACGTTTCCAGAAGACATTAGCATTTGAATCAGTAGACTGAGTAAAGAGGATGCCTTCACCAGTGTGTGCGTGAGCATCATCCAATCTGTTGAAAGCCCAGATAGAACCAAAAGGTTGAAGAGAGGGGAATTCACTCTCTACTTGGGCTGGGACATGCATCTTCTCCTGCCCTCGGACGTGGGTGCAGCTGGTCCTCGGGCCTTCAGTCTCAGACTGAAGGAGAGCCCCAGCTTTCCCCGCTCTTCAGCTTGCAGACAGCAGATCATGCCACTTCTCAGCCCTGAGAACTGCTGAGCCAGTTCCTATAATAAATTTCTTCGCACGTGTATTTATATCTGTCCTAATGTCTCTGTTTCTCTGGAGATCCCTGACTAACACAATGCCTAAAAACGGGTAGGGGTGCTTTGGGAAGTAATAAATTAAGTATTACAGGGGGTGTTTATGAAGAGGCTGGTTAACCACCAGGGATAACTAATTGATATGAAACCTAAACTAAGTGCTTTTGAAGGTCAGAGGGGGGTTTACCATGATGATAATGAAGCCAAAACTTGTGGATTCTCCTCTTCACAGACCCTTTCAAGGCCTAGCAATGGGCTTGCATGGCCACACATTTCCATAAATGTGCAGATCTTTGTATCACTATCGATATTGACTTTTTAAAATTTATTTTTTATTTTTTTAATGCTTATTTATTTTTGAGAGCGAGGGAGAGACAGAGTGCAAGCAGGGGGTGGGGCAGAGAGAGAGGGAGACACAGAATCCGAAGCAGGCTCCAGGCTCTGAGCTGTCAGCACAGAGCCCGACATGGGGCTCGAACCCACAAACCGAGAGATCATGACCTGAGCCAAAGTCAGATACTTAACTGACTGAGCCACCCAGGCATCCCTAAACCCAGCCAAAGTTTTAAATGTGGCAAAAGGAAGTGTGTTATTAGAAACCCAAAAGGTAATCTGAAATAAAATGGTTGTAGTATTTCTCAGCTTTTTAGAGTTTCTATCTGTTGACATTATTTTTTCTCATTTAAAATAAAATTCACTTTTGTACCTAATTTTGCATTCATAATGTGCCCTCCTGTTTCTTTTACTTCAAAGGACCCACATATGATTGGGAACTGCCACTGTCTGAGAATACTTTTTGATTCTGAGATTCTGAGTCATGAATCTTTCTGCTTCCACAAGCTGAAGGGTAACTATGTTGTTGACTGTCTGATAAGGAATATTTTGTGGAGTAGAATAATGAGGTGTGTGGCCTTCTAGCTCTAAAGTGCAGAGAAAATTCCCAGACATACTTTTATTTATTTTGTATTTATTTTTCTTATATTTTTTAATGTTTATTTATTTTTGGGAGAGAGACAGAGGGCAAGCAGTGGGGGGGGGCAGAGAGGGAGACACAGAATCCAAAGCAGGCTCCAGGGTCTAAGCTGCCATCACAGAGCCTGACAACGGGACTCGAACTCTCACGAACTGTGAGATCATGACCAGAGCCTAAGTCGGACACTTAACCGACTGAGCCACCCAGGTGCCCCTATTTTTCTTATTTTTAAGCAATACATACATACACCCAATGTGAGACTCGAACTCACAACCCCGAGATCAAGAGTCACATGCTCTACTGACTGAGCCAGCCAGGCGCCCCTCCCAGGCATGCTTTTAATAAAATCTTAAAATACAAAGTCAAGGCTGGCAAGACCCTCTGCTATCTCTCTATGACCTTGTCCCCTTAGAGGGACATCATTTTGGATGCCTAGCCACACTTTCTACAAAGATCACGTAAACTAAAGGGACTCTATAAGAGAGTTACTGATAACAAAGAAAGTGAGATGGTAAAACTTCTTTTGAATGATTTCTAATCTATATGATGCTGCCCCAGGGATGAAGAAAGTCAGTGCTTATATAAAATATGTATGAAATATTAATCTGAATGATCAACCTGAGGAGAAAACTGAATAATAAGACAATGAAAATTGGCCAGTTACAAAAGTGGGTTAAACATTCCTTGACTGAACAGGGATAAGGTTATGTGGCTATAGCAGGAATTGGCAAACTATTGTGCATAGACCAAATTTGCTCCTGCCTCATTTGTAAATAAAATTTTATTGAAACAGCCATATTCACTTATTTCATATAGTATATGGCAGCTTTCACGCTGTAACTTCAGAGTTGGTATGACAGAGACCGTAAGGCCTGCAAAACGTAAAAAAAAAATTGGCTCATTGGCCCTTCGTAGAAGATGTCTACCAACCTCTGGTCTAGAGCTAATCTTTGAGCTAGACAAAATTAGCTTCTGTGGCAATTTGTAACATAGATGTGTATAGGGAATGATTCTGAATCTGTAAAAAAATTCGCAGTAAGAGAGATCTTCGTTTTGTTATTAGAACTTTAAAATTGGAAAAAAAAAACTTTGACATTGAAAGTTGTGCAGCTTCTCTATTCAGGCCAGGCTCTTAGTCATGACTGCAGAAGAGGAGAAAGATCACATTTAAAAATAAAGCTTAAAATTTTTTTAATGTTTATTTATTTTTGAGACACACACACACACACACACACACACACACACACACACATAGTGTGAGCAGGGGAGGGGCAGATATGGAGGGAGACACAGAATCCAAAGCAGGCTCCAGGCTCCGAGCTGTCAGCACAGAACCGGATGCAGGGCCTGAACCTGTGAATCATGAAATCATGATCTGAGCTGCAGTTGGACGCTTAACCCACTGAGCCACCCAGGCGCCCCTTTGGTAAACACCTGAGCTCAGCTGCACCCATCTACCTTGCCTGCATCACCAACCAACACTGTCCCTACAACCCACTGTGTGTGTATGTCTGTGCATATGTACCTGGGTGCGGGTAAACACGCACACACACACACACACACACACACACACACACGCACACACTGGGCTATGGCTGCACTCGTCTGATAGCTCTCTTTACTCCTTAAATTCATGCCTCCTATGTCCTTGCTTGTGCTGCTTTCATGCCTTTCTTGTGGCTTAAAATCACTCATTTGCCCCCAAACTCTAGCTGTGAAGAGCACGAAACCAAATTCATTTTCTTGTCCTTGGAGCGTGCTTGGGAAATGTGCTCCTCTGCTTCAGTCTCCTGTTTCTGAACTTTCATTCCCCTGCCTCTGGGTGAGTGAGAAGAAATTCAAAGGGTCCAATCAGTGCTCTACTGCTGTGGCTCTTCTGAGCTACCTTTTTAATGCGTAGAGGAAAATCCTAAATTCACCGAAGTACTAGCATCTGCAAAACACAGGGAGGTTTTCTGGCGCTCTTTCAGGCAAGAACTAGTCTTTTTAACTTCGGCCACAACTTCCCTGCGAGCTCAGTCAGGGCAAAGCTAATGTTTCATTCTCTGAGTGGCCACCGATGCACCCAAGGGAGCGGCTGGCAGATGAAGGTATGTAGCCTATGTTTATTATGGGAAAGAATGAATGGACATGGTGGCGTGGATATGGAGGAATTCTTGGTAAGGAGGTGAACTGTTAGAATCGGATTGCTGTTTTTACTGGCCCGTTAAACAACTTGGGCATGTCCGGCCATTCCTCTCAGACAACTTGTTTGCAGCGATTGCAACCCCATGGCCCAGGGCAGGGCTGCCATCTTGCACAACTCTGGTACACTCAGTGTGCAGGCTGACCCGCCATATGCAGCTGGCCTGAGGTAGTGGTAAGTGCATGGATTTTGAGGTGCACATTGCCAGGTTTGATTTCCAACTTCAGCATTTACTAGCAGACTGACTCTGTGCAAGTTCCTTAAATTTCTCCAGGCTTTTATTTGTTCATCCTTAAAATGGGTGAACCATACATCATTGTGTTGTTATAAAGATGATATGAAGTAAAGTATGACACTTAAGAAAAGGGCAGATGCTCAGGGCGCCTGGGTGGCTCAGTCGGTTAAGCATCCGACTTCAGCTCAGGTCATGCATGGTCTTGTGGTTCGTGAGTTCGAGCCCCACATTGGGCTCTGTGCCGACAGCTCAGAGCCTACTTGGGATTCTCTCTCTCTCTCTCTCTCTCTCTCTCAAGATAAATAAACTTTAAAAAAGAAAAAAATGGCAAGTGCCTAATAAATAAGCTTTTTGGGATATGTGTTTGTGGTTAGTTGTGAATCTTCACTGGAGATTTACGCCGCTGTAAACGATCTTTGTATGCAACGGGTTTTGATGCTGTTCTATGTGAACGTTACTGGATTCGTTTCCTAGGACTGCTCTAACAAGTTATCACAAAGTGGGTGGCTTTAACAATAGAAATTCATCGTTTCTCTGTTCTGGAGAACAGAAATCCAAGATCAAGGTGCTGGCAGGGCCGTGCTCCCTCTGAAGGCTGTGGGGAAGGACCCTTCCTTGCCTCTTTCAGCTTCTCCTGGCTTCTCACAACTATTGGCTCTTCTCGGCTGGCAGCTAGATTGCTTCAACCTCTGCCTCTGTCATCACCTCCTTCCCTTCTTTCCATTATGTCTGTGTCCAAATTTCCCTCCTCTTATAAGGACATCAGTCATTGGATTAAGTCTCACCCAAATCCAGTGGGACCTCATTTTAACTTACTTATATCTGCAAAGACCCTATTTCCAAATAAGGTCACACACACACTTACCGGGGCTTGAGGCTCAAACATCTTTTGGGGGGACACAATTCAACCCACAATAGCGACCATGAACATAGTTTGGCAGGGAGGAGAAGATTCTCTTCAGGAACCCATAACCTTGGACAAGTCACTTAGCTATCTTTTGTCCTCAGTGTCCTCATCTGTACCACCCGTGAGATGAGGAGACTGGGTAATGTACTCGCTCACATCCCTCAGTCTTAATGTTTTATGGTTTTATGAAGGCTGTCAGATTCCAAATTCCGGTAAACCCGAATTCCTGAGGTTCTTCTATAATGGTGGTCTGAGATAGCTGAAGGGAGGACATCGGCCTCGCGAGTGGGTCCTGCGGTGGGTGGCCTTCGCGGGTGAGTCCATTGGCCAGCGGGGATCCCACGTATGGTGCTCCCCTCCTCTGTGCCCCAGGAGCAGCTCCTTGACAGCTACGTTCAATCTATGAGGGCCCTTTCCCACCAAAATTTGTTCTTTATTCCCTTTTTTTTTCATTCAAAACCACTGATAATAAATTTGATTTTGACTTTTGCAAAACCTGCCTCCATTGCAGTAGATTGCTTTAGGGTCAATCTGTGTTTCGATCACTACTGTTGGCAAGTTTTGAACATATTAAGAGCCAGGATAGGACGCACAGATTTTTTTGGAGGGGCGGAGCAGATAGGAAAGCCCACACAGTGGACTTCATATGTGTTTGTGTTCATTCCATGCAGAGAAAGATGTCCTTGTGATTCATTGGCTTGACCATGGCCCTTCACATTCACATCTCACTTGAACCTGAAATAAGGGGGATAAGGTCCTTTAGTCTAGCAAATACTCCATAAAGAAGACGATTTGTTTCACACATGTGAAGCAATTGAACATATTTATAGCTTGGAAGAACCTTTGGGATCTCCCTAGAGATTTACTGTTAAATAACTTCTAAATCCCAATGCTACTGGAGTCTTATAAGTCTTGCAGTTTTTATTATGAATGATATCATTACCTAGGAAATAACCGCCTGAACCACATTCTTTGGAAAAATTCTATAGAATATACCTCAGAAGTATATATTTTTCTGTAAACAAGCATTAAACAATATAAACTTGCTAAATTGATTATGCAAATTTTGTAAAAATAAACAAATACAAGCTGCATAAATATTTCTAATATCAATATATTACATACGCCAGGAACTATATTTTACCCTTCTATTAAGTTTTGCAAGTATGGATTGAAAATAATAATGATGATGAAAATTGTCAAAATAGCATTGCAGAACTTTAATTGAGAATAATATAGTGCTCTGGAACCTGATAATGAATATAATAAATCTCACACCACAATGCAATTAATTTCCCGATTTATTAGGAAAGTGTTTGCAAAGGTAAAATTCAGCCTGGTTCCTATTAATACAACACTGACCTTGAATTAGTGGCATCTGAATTAATGAGGTTTTGTTTTGAGGGAAACTTTTTTTTTTTGTTTTTAAGACAATTTATTTTGATTATATTAAACTTGTGTGTGCGTGTGGTTGCATCCATGATGTCGTCAGTAACTCAAAGTGCCCACTCATGGGAGCCAAAGATGTCCCCCTCAGAGCCACACTGTCGGAAGCATCAGTTGTGAAGACATGCCCAATTCCTGTTATTTGTGATCCTTGCGGGTTACTTGAATCCTGATCCAGTGGTTTCTTCCGCAGTAGTCTGCCGTCACTGTGGCTGCGAGGCAGAGTGGTACCAAGTAAAGAGCTCAAGCCCTGGAGTTAGACAGACCTGAGAGCTTAAGTGACATTTCCACAGCTTACTAGCATATGACCTTGGCCCTCCTTGACTTCTCTGGCCCTCAGGGTCCTCATCTGTAACATGGATCCTATTGCATAAGATAGTTAACGGGTGGAATGGGATAGAGCAGGGACCTCACTCTTCAGTGTTAGCCAGTGGGGTGAACGAGCTCCGGGGCTCACTCTCCTGCCCCTGGCAGCGACTAACACTCAGAAGCGGCTTGTAGGAAATGTGGATGGAACAAAACTGAAATCTCCACTAGATACGCAGGGGGTTTGTGGAGGTGAAAAGGAAATGGGCCTTATTTGATCTTACTGTGGGATAGTTGGTCTGGATTAGAGGATCTCACAGCCCTTTGAGGTTTAATGCTAGATAAGAAATACATGTTTTACTTCTGTCCCAGGTCCTGGCACAGAGCTCCTAAAACCCTTGGAATTTCGTGAGGTATAGGGGTGGTAGGAGCATCTTTTGTTATTTATAATGAGCTCCTCTTAACTCCTCAACCTGAGTTTCTGCTAATGAGGTGACTTTTGGCAGAATCCCTAGACAGCTTCAGGATGGGGGTTGGTGGCCGGAAAGACCAGGCCATGATTAGAAGGTTGGAACTTTCAGCCCTACTCCCTGACTCTGAGGAGGGAAGAGGGGCTGGAGTTTGAATTCAGTCACCAACGGCCAAGGATTTACTCAATCATGCCACCATAATGAAACCTCCATCCATACCCCCAAATGAGGGAGTCTCGGGATCTTCCAAGTTGGTGAACCCCTCCATGTGCCAGGGGGATGGTGTGCCCCAACTCCAGGGAGACAGAGGCTCCTGTGCTCAGGGCTCCTCTGGACCTCACCCTCTGGACCTCTTCATCTGGCTGTTTATTTGTACCCTTTATAATAAACTGTAGTAGTAAGTATAGCATTTTCCTAGATTCTGGGAGTTGTTCCAGGCCACCATCAAAACTGAAAGGGGGGCATGGGAACCCTAGAATTTATAGCCAAACCAGAAGGAAGTGCGAGCAGCCTGGGCATCCCATTTGCACTGGCATTTGAAGCGAGAGTGGTCTTATACTAACTACTCCGGGTAGTTAGCATCTGCTAGATACCCGGTCAGTGCTGGAGAATCAGGGACTCTGAGAGCCTCCGGTGACCATTTCTGATAAGCTTTGCAACCAAACCCACCCGTGTCTCTTGTTTTCAAACCATTACCCAAGAGGGGTGGCTGGGACAAAGTTTCTCAGGTGCTAGGCTGCTGCAAAGCAGGCACGTGTGTGTCTCTTCCCAGTTTCCAGTGTGTGTGTGCAATGACACCGATGGGGAGGGTCAGCTCTCTCCTCTGGACAGCTGTTACCAGATAGGCATCTTAGGGTGAGAAATCAGTGGCCTAAATGAGCAACCGGGAGCCAAGGGTCGACAAAATAAGGACGTGGGCTATAAGCCAAGGGCTTCCTTGAAGGGCAAAAGGGGAAGCTGCGTGTAAGACCCCTCATAGGTACCCTACTTAGTATGACAGCCTTGCAGATTATGTTCAAGGCACTGGCTGACCCAGACTGAAAATATCTCCCTTGTTCTCCAGGATTTTCTCCTTCGCTACAATTCTTTCGGAAAGTGGGTAGGGTAGAACAAATGTAAATAAACACATAAATAAATATATGTCATCTTCATTATCTTGTGGCATCACTAGGATGAATCTCATTTTCAGGAACTTCCATGCCCCTCGGGAATCATGTGTCTACCCCTGTGGTTCATGTTCTCAATTTTGAAAAGCTTTTCCACAAACCATTTTCTTCTAGTGCTGGGCCTATGAAGCGAAATTAATTTACTTGCCTCCTTTCTGTGGTGTCAGCTCAGCCCTGTTAAGTTGGATGCTAGAGGACATGTGTTATAACGCTCCATGAGAACGAAAAAATGTTTTCCAGCTTGTAAATTGCTTTTTGTTTATTTAATTTTGTCTTTCACGGACTATATATTCAGCATATGCCTCTGGGGTCTTTTATACATTAACAATTCAAAAACCACTGACCTATGATCATATTAAAACTCCCATTTTATCTCCAGTTTAACCATAATAGAATCCTCTTACATGAGTTGGGCAGAAGCCTTGTGAATAGATAATCTTGCCTCTAAAATGCTAGGGCTTTATGAAGTAAGTAGGGATTATAAATTCAAATTGTGCGCCATTTTATTATTGTAGATTCTGTCATTATCCTGCAATTACAAAGCATTGCAGATTTTATTGGTTGATCCATTTAGCTATCTCCTGATCAGTTCAGTTGTTGTGTTTCGTTTTGTTTTGGTCGCTGTGACTGACCCTGCTAACAGGAGAAAATGAGTGCAGTTCACAGTGATTCCTTGCAGGTGACAGATGAGAACTGGGCATCTCAGTGATTCAAAATCAAGAGACCGTTTTCACAATAACCTGTGTGGGTTGTCATCACGTAAGCATTTTGACCTTTTAAAAAGTAGCTTAAGCCTGGGACTTCTGAAGGCTGGGCTGAAATTTGTTTCTCCAGCTAAACTTGGTCCTTACTAATCATTGGGGCTAGTCCCTTTACCTGTTTCTGAGTGGAAAAGTGTTTGTTTAAAACCACAATTACACTGACTGTCTGCCAGGTTTTGATTATCCAGACAAGTCATAATGTCATCTTAATGACAGCTTGGTCTGAATTTTATTATTCAGTTTTATTGAGAGTTATGGGGGCAAAAGGGAGAGAAGTCTAAAGCTGCTGCTCTCCATGGCCATTCAGTCAACCTTTTGTGTGGCTGTTTATCTGATTTGATTTTTGCACCATTATTTGGATTACCATGTAGTTAAGCCAGCCGGGTCATTACAACTGCTAACAGAATCAACTACGTAATAGCGTATTTCCTTGACCGTGTTAGGACAAATGAGGTGACACTGTAAGATTGTGTAACTAGTTTATTAAATGCAACGATCTCAGTGGATACAAACAGGACGTGGCGCCATTTCTTTTTCCTTTCATGGCTTTGCCAGATCTCTGCTCCGTGATCCATGATGGCCCAGTGGACACATCTCATTGCTTAGGAGTGACTTTCAGTTATAAGAATAATCTCACTTAAGTAGCTATGACTCATTTTCAAGGGTTAAAGTGTCTCTTCTCGTCGAAATCAAAACTTCAGTCTCCCATTCAGTCCAGAGCTTCTTCCTCCCGGACTCTCAGCCTCACCCTCTGGGCTCAGAGACCCAGCAGGGAAGGATGGGTCTTCTTCCTCGTTTCTTTGCCCTCCTAGTGTCTTTTTTTTTTTTTTTTTTTTAATGTTTATTTATTTTTGAGAGAGACAGAGACAGAGACAGAATGTGAGTGGGTTAGGGGCAGAGAGAGAGAGGGAGACACAGAATCTGAAGCAGGCTCCAGGCTCCGAGCTGTCGGCACAGAGCCCGACGTGGGGCTCGAACTCACGAGCTGTGAGATCATGAACTGAGCCGAAGTCGGACGCTCAACCAACTGAGCCACCCAGGCACTCCATCTCCCAGTGTTTTCTTGAGGACAACCCAGCCTCTCTGGTGGGGGTTGAGGCGGGGGTGGCTTTCAGTACCGTCCCATCTCTGGCCTGGAGTGGAAGGAAGCTTTCCCTCTTTCATTTGGTAACCTTCTCTAATTACTCTTTCTTATTTCTAGTCTTTCTTAAATAGGCGGCAGATGGACTTATGACAACAAGAAAGGTCCCATCAAGCATCTGTTTACAGACACATACATCACAGCACACGTGGATTCCAGCGTAGAAACCTCACCTCACATGGTTAGAGAGATCTTTAAACAGCAACATTGTTCCTAGAAGCTCTTCAGTTTACTAGGAAAGAGGTGACTGTAGAAAGCGGGTGTTGAGAAGAATAGCCCGTATGGATCTCTGGATGCTGTTATTTTGCCTTCTAGGGCCCAGAGGATCTGGGTGTTTTCTTTGCTGATCTCCCTTGTGCATATGATCAGGTGACATTGGTGTCTGCACTGATAGGGGTGGCTTCTACTTCTCACGGACAGAATCAGGGCCACCTGTCTCCTTTTGGTACCACCTCTTGGGTAGTGGGTGGTCCAAATAATGTGGAGAAGAGTCCTGAGTTTGTGCTGTCTCTGCTTTAATTTGTGTACATTTTCCTTTAACTACTCTGCTGGGAACATTAAATCAATGTGGATGATTTTTGAAGAATGTAATCTAGAAAATTCAATTGTTTAGCGCCTGGAAGGGTTTCAAAGATTAAAATGCTGTGCAAAAATGTGTAAGCATTTATTATTAAAATTAAACAAATGTTTTCTCCATGCAATTAAATTGCATTGTCAAAATGGTGTGTTTGACTTCTCCAAACACATTTTGTGTTATTTTTATTTGGACTTTTTCTAATGCTCCCAGGCAGAATTAGAAACTTCTCTCCTCTGTTGCTCCCATAGCTTTGTCTTTATACCCCTATTTTAGCTGAGTTCAATTCAATTTGATTTGATTTAGTTTCAAATAACACTTATTAAGTGTAAACTAGGTACTAGTTACTGTTCTGGGCTCCAAGGAACAAAACGTTAAGTTGTACCTTTCATCAAACTACAAGTGTGTGTGTGTGTGTGTGTGTGTGTGTGTGTGTGTGTTTTAACTTTAATGCAGTTAGTTCCCGGGTAACAACAAAATTCAAAGGAGGCAGAGGGAAGGGAACGAATGCCTATCAGCCTTCCAGGTGCTGACAGCTTCAAAGATGAATGATTTTGATTGCATTGAATTAACTATGAAAGCTTTCAGCAAAACTGAGTCCTTTCCCTTTTGGAAGGATTCATCTTTTTTTAAGTTTATTTTTGAGAGAGACAGAGAGAGAGAACACAAGTAAGGGAGGGGCAGAGGCAGAGGGGGACAGAGGATCTGAAGCAGGCTCCATGCTGACAGCAGAGAGCCCGATGCAGGGCTCCCACCCACGAACTGTGAGACCATGACCTGAGCCAAAGTCGGACACTTACCCAACTGAGCCATCCAGGCGCCCCTGGAAGGATTCAAATCACCGTGGATGGGGAGAGAAAGGACTTCTCCCGCCTACCCCCATGGAAGAAGCACAACAGAGAAGGATGGTGGCAAAACTTTCCTTTCGTTAGTTTTGCCCTTGAAATTGGTGAATACAGTTCTGCAAATTGGAAATATTTCCTAGGTTTCCAGGTTGTTCAAGTTCCCAGCAACTGGGCCAGGCATGATGGCAACTTTCTTCCTAAAGTCAAGCAGTTTTCTTCATTTTCTCATATAACTCCGACTTGTTTACAGAGGGATGATCCTGAATATTCAGCTGATATTCAGAAAAAAATATTGGTAAGGAACAGCATTCATGGTTATAAAGTCATCGCAAAGATAAGAATTGCAACATCAGGATTTTGGCCTCGACCTTTGAGTATGAGCAGAGATTTTTTAAGAGGGAAGGACATCAACTAAACTAAACTAAGCCCCCAAAAATTGTGTATTAAAATTACAATACAAAAAGACAGGACAATAATCACAAACCATTTGCCTGTGTTAAAAAGCGCAGGATAAGGTCACCCACATTGTAGATACTTATTGAAAGTTCAGATTCTGAAAAGGATGAGAAAAACATTTTCTTGTTTTCTTCTCATCTATAAACCTGTGTCACAGCCTATTCAAAACTCCTCAGAAGCAGAAACACTTTTGAAACGACTTTTGTGAGGCTGCAAGTTTGATAGAACATGAGGTTAACTGAGTGTAAAAGACCAATAAAATAAATAAATGGTGAAATATAGGGGCAAAAGAAAATGAAGGGAAGGATCACAAAATGAATGGGGTAATTGCCTTTTTTATGTGCCCTGGAACAAATATGGAGGATGTGAATCTTCCTTCTTTGAGAACTTGAAAGAATCTATTAGTAAACTATCTGGTCCTGGAGCCTTATTAGGAAGTAGTTCTTTGACAGTCCTTGTTATTGCTTTACTAGTACATTATGGTATTTCTAGTTTCAATTTTGGAAATTTCCATTTTTTCAGAAAATTGCCAGATTTTGAAATTTATTAGCATAGACTTGAATATGGTATGAGAATTGCATATGCAAGTCTATGCTTATCGATTTAAAGTCCCCTCCATATTTGTTATCGCATACTTCCCCTGTTCTAAATTTGTGTTGTTGTTTTTATTTTTTTCTTCATTTAACTTTTCAGATATGGACTACTTTGCTTATTTTTTCTCACACATAAAGTTCTCGAATTTGTTGACCGATCTCTAATTTTATTAATTTGGGCTTTTTCCCTCTATTATTTTCTTCCTTTTCTTTATTTTAGCTATCTTGTGATCTTCTTCTAGCTTCCACATTCAAATGACTAGATTTTCTTTTTTCAACCTTTCTCGAATAACAGTTAAAGCTTTTAAAACGTCAAACTTGTTTCGGGGCACGATTTTGGCTAAATACCTTAAGTTTTAATATGTGTGGTTCTAATTTCTGTTTTTTCTAAATACTTTGTATTTTTATGGTACCATAATAGAATGTGTATTAGATGTCAGATGGTGGAGTGGTTTTTGTTTAAACTTCTATTACTTTTTTATTTGTACTGATAACAGAGAATGTGACCTATAATATTTTTGCTATCTGGAATTTATTGACATTATCTTTTTTCTTCCTACATATTTAACTATTTGTGTGTGTGTGTGTATATATATATATATATATATATATATATATATATGTATATATACACATACATGTACATGTCCACATGTGTGTGTGTATTCCATGGATACATGTAAACTAGTATTCTTAAACAAATACAATTGTTAATTCAACCTTTCTATATACATTAGTCAAATACATAATTCTTTCCTAATTCTAGATTTCTTTCTTAACTCTACAGTATCTTCCTCATTGGTATATACATACATTTAGGTCTCTACCAGCCTTAGAGACTTTTTTCAATGCTGCTACTCCTTCGAGGTAGTTCTGGCTCTCACCTGCACTGCACTGATAAGTGTTTAGAAGAGTCAGGTACTGTATCCAAAATCTATAAAGAACTTATCCAACTCAATACCCAAAAAACAAAATAAGTGAAGAAATGGGCAAAAGACATGAACAGACACTTTTCCAAAGAAGACATCCAGACGGCTAACAGGCACATGAAAAGATGCTCAACATCACTCATAATCAGGGAAATACAAATCAAAACCACAATGAGATACCACCTCACACCCATCAGAATGGCTAAAATTAACAACTCAGGCAACGACAGATGTTGGCGACGATGCGGAGAAAGGGGAACGCTTTTGTACTATTGGTGGGAATGCAAACTAGTGTAGCCACTCTGAAGAACAGTATGGAGGTTCCTCAAAAAGTTAGAAATAGAACTACCCTATGATCCAGCAATTGCACTACTAGGTATTTATCCAAAGCATACAAAGTGCTGATTTGAAGGGGCACATGCACCCCAATATTTATAGCAGCACTATCACCAATAGCCAAATAACGGATTGAGCCTAAATATACATTGACTGATGAGTGGATAAAGAAGATGTGGTATACACACACACACACACACACACACACACACACACACACACAATGGAATATTACTCGACAATCAAAAAGAATGAAATCTTGCTATTTGCAGCAAAATGGATAGAAGTAGAATGTATCATGCTAAGCAAAGTAAGTCAGAGAAAGACAAACATCATATGATTTCATTCTTATGTGGAATTTAAGATACAAAATAGATGAACATAGGGAAAAGACTATAAAAACGGAGAGGGAGGCAAAATAAGAGACTCTGAAATCCAGAGAACAAACTGAGGGTTGCTGGAGGGGAGGTGAGTGGGGGATGGGCTAGATGGGTGATGGGCATTAAGGAGGGCACTTGTTGGGTTGAGCACAGGGTGTTATATGTAAGTGATGAATCACTAAATTCTACTCCTGAAACCATTATTAAGCTGTATATTGATTAACTTGGATTTAAGTAAAATAAAAATAAAATAAAACTATGTCAATAAAAAAATAAATTGAGAAGAGGTTAAATAAAGTACAGATCAGAATAACCAGATAAAATTTGAATTAAAAAAAGGAATCAAGGGGCGCCTGAGTGGCTCAGTCAGTTGGGCGTCCGACTTCAGCTCAGGTCATGATCTCGGGGTCCGTGAGTTCGAGCCCCGCATCGGGCTCTGTGCTGACAGCTCAGAGCCTGGAGCCTGCTTTGGATTCTGTGTCTCCCTCTCTCTCTGCCCCTCCCCTGCTCATGCTCTATCTCTCTCTGTCTCAAAAATAAGTAAAAACATTAAAAAAATTTTTTAAAAATAAAAAAATTAAAAAAGGAGTCAGGTACTCTTACCAACTCCAGTACCTCACTACTCACTCCTTTTCTTTCTTTTTTCTTACAATTTTTTTTTAATGTTTTATTTTATTTTTGAGAGACAGAGTGAGACAGCATAAGTGGGGGAGGAGCAAAGAGAGAGGGAGACACAGAATCCAAAGCAGGTTCCAGGCTCCGAGCTGTCAGCACAGAGCCCGACGCGGGGCTCAAACCCACAAACTGTGAAATCCTGACCTGAGCCGAAGTCGGACGCGTAACCGACTGAGCCACCCAGGCGTCCCACCCCTCTTTTCTTTCTTAAAATGCAAACTGTTAAACCTTCTTGGAGGACACACCCTGAGGAAGGTGTAGAGGTGTGAGCAGATGAGATCTCTGATGTTGAAGAGCTTGTGCTGGATTTGAATTTCGAAACTCTCATCAAGATTCTCTGACTTGGCTCGGTAGAAGTCAGCGTCATCCCGAGGCTGGTTGGGAAGAGTGGAGAACAAAGGCAGAGTAATGGCTTCTCAGACCAGAGCTTCTATTACATCTTCCCTTCTTTTGCCTTTACCAGCAAAGAAAGAGTGGGAGGGCGGAACCTGGCACTTTGAGCATCTCTGGTGTTGAGCATGCCAGAGTGGAGAGCAAGATCAGTCTCCATGAAGCTGGAAGGTGGATACCACAGAAAGCTTTTTCTAGTGACCCAGAGAAGGAGAAAAAGAAGCTTGGCCGATTATTTGTAGCTGTCAGGTCCTCTATCCAAGGTGGGGGGTGCTGTGTCCTCTCCGCCTACTTATGGAGACATTGCTACCCTTTTTTATGGACTCTCAATCCCCTGCCTTGGCAGACAATTCTTATCTGTGTTACAGATAAAATTTTTCTGGGCACTACCTCACCCTTTCTCAGCCCCAGCTGACACCTTACAACCACGTGAAAGATCCAGAGCCAGAACCACCTCGCTCAGCCACTCCTGGATTCCTGATCCCCAGGAAGGGTGAGAGATAATACTTGATTTTGGGGGAAGCTTCTAAGTTTGGGGGCAATGTGTTACACAGCAATAGGTAACCGTTAGAGTGCACAAGAGCTTTACAAAGATGTGCAATGAGGGTTAAAAGAAAGAAAGAGGGGTCATGTCCCCATGGGAGGATAGTAAAAGCCTCCAAAGGAGGGGCATGGCATTTGGAACTGGTCTTGTAGAGAACTGAGCATGTATGTGCATATGGAGGAGAGAGAAGAAACATTTCAGGAGAAAGGACAAGGAGATAGAAAAGTGAAGGTCATGTTCAGGGCAAGAGACAATCTCCACCATCTGCAATCTATGGTGCAAATAAGGACTAGTGGGCGATGAGGCAGGTAAGGTGGGCTGACACAGTGAAACACCTGTGTGGATCCTTTTTCTTGCCTAAACCACTAAGGGCGGTCATTTGCCCCTCGCACCTCTTCTCTTTCTTTATGGAATTCCTTGGTGATCTCATTCACACCTAAGTTTTAACCAGTTTCTACCTGGTTTGCCTTAAAATCTAGCCCAGACCTAACCTGAATGATTCAGTCTCTCACCTCCAAATGCTTGCTGATCTTTTCCACCTGGATATGCCACCAGTATCCCAAATAGTTTTGGCTCCTAAATTCATCTTCCCCTCCAGCCATCCTCCGTAACTGACCACCTTAAACCTCAAGAATGGCACTGCTACTGGTTGTTTTCCCAGAGACCACTAAGTGGGGAAAGTTGTGGGAATCCAAAGGAGAAGTCTCTTGTGGAGCATTTCCAAGGACGCAATTTAATGCCATTGAATGGAAGTCTGTGGGACAATGCAGAGGAAGCAAGGTCTGTATCGCTACCCTTAGAGTTATCCATCCCCTTGCCCCAACACGTGTGCTACACTTGCCTGTTACCGTCTGTGGATGACTATTTGAGATCCCGTCACAAGCAGCCATTTTCCATTGATTCTAACCCTGAATGCAGCTGCGTGCATCGAATTCTGCACTTGGCGAGATGAGGTTCTTGGGAAGGACAGTCCCTTGGGCCGAAGACCTTGTCATGCCATTGGTATTTTTCTGCAGTTTGTCATTGGATCTCATCACCTCTGCCTCCCCTTCCCTCTCCAGAGGTTCTCAGCCTCGCTGCAGGTTAGAATCTCTGGGTAGCTTTCAGGAACTCCCTCACCTAGTCCGCACTGAAGACCGATTAAGTCAGAATATCTGGGGCTGGGGCCTAGACATCTTATTGTTTGGAAGTTTATCCTGTGCCTCTGATGTGTAGTCTGGTGGTACTGGTGGATGAGAAATAGCATTGCCTGGGGATCTGATGGTGACCTAGCCTTTAATTCCTGGGGAAATCATTCACACTTTCTGAGAATCAATTTGCAATTCTATAGAAGGTAATAATATTTGCCTAGCAGAATTATTGAAGGGGCAAACGAAATAGTGGTGTGAAAAGCCATGGTAACTGTAAAGAACTAGGTACTGTTATTACGATTGTCACACTCCTGCTGCTCCCAGTCTGATTCCAGCCCTGATCACCTTCACAGGCACTAGGACTCTCTAGCTGTGTCCGTTGCCTCCAGGATCTCTGCCTCCAATTCCTCCTGCACACCAGGGTCACATCAGCTTTTCTAAATTCCGCTCGTGCTCAAAGACTATCCTACTTTCCATTTCCCATCAAACCGATACATCCTCACGTTGAAACCCAAATTACTTTTGTAACCTTATCTTCTATTTCCTAAAAGGGTTCATCTGCATCCAGATGTCTAGCCAGCCAACAAATGTCTTGAGTTTCTGCCATATGACAGTACTGAGCTACAGCTCTGGGGTAATGCAAAGATGAACCAGAGGTAAGTGAACCAAGAAGGTGACCATCCAGAAGCTCATATAAATGCTTCATTTTAGTTAAATATAATTTCGGAAGAGCAGAGAATGCCTGAAATTCAATAAAAACAAAAAACAAACCACCTAATTCAAAAATGGGCGAAGGACTTGAACAGACACTTCTCCAACAAAGAAGACATACAAATGGCTAATAAGCACATGAAAAGATGTTCAACATCACTAATCATTAGAGAAATACAAATCAAAATTACAGTGAGATACTGCTTCACAACCACTGGACTGGCCACTGTAAAAAAGAGACACAGAAATATGTGTTGGCAAGGATGTGGAAAAATTGGACCCCTTGTGCACTATCGGTGGGAATGTAAAATGGTGCAACTACTGTGAAAAACACTATGGGTATTTCTCAAAAAATTAAAAAATAGGATTTCCAGATGATATAGCATTGCACTTCTAGGTATATATCAAAAGAATTGAAAGCAGGCACTTGACAGATACTTGAACACCCACATTTATAACAGCATTATTCACAATAGGAAAAAAGTGAAAACAACCCAAATGTCTATTTGATGAGTGGACAAATTAATGGTGGTATATCCATACAATGGGATATTACTGAGCCTCAAAAAGGGAGGAAACTGATACACGTTACAACGTGGATGAACCTTGGAGACATCAGACTCAGTGAAATAAGACTCAAAAGGACAAATGTTGTGTGATTCCACTTATATGAGGTACTGGAGAAATCATTTTCATAGAGACAGAAAGTAGATGGCCGTTGTCAGGGGCTGGGAGGAGGGGGGATGGGGAATTATTATTGTTTAATGGATACAGAGTTTCAGTTTGGGATGACGAAAAGTTCAGGAAATGGATAGTGGGGATGGTTGCACAACAGTGTGAATGTACTTAATGCCAATGTAACCATACATTTAAAAATGGCTACCATGGTAAATTTTATGTTATGTACATTTTATCACAATAAGAAAAAAATGCTGTTTCTCTCTGTTAGGCCTTTGAAACTCTGTGTGGCAGTCCATCTGACATAGTTTCTCATATAAAGACTGCTCTCCCAGCGGAAAACCAAAGCATACTTGTGGAAGTGGCATATTGGGACGATTTTGGTTATAGGTAGCAGAAAACAATGCAAAGTGTCTCCTACAATAGGAGGATTGTTACCTCGTGGGATGATAAATATGGAGGGAGAACACTGCTAGGATTGCTTAGCATGCAGACAAAGTGATGTCATCAGCCTTGTCCTTTACCCTCCTCTCACCTTTAGAATGTTCTCCAGGAAGCTCCCCTTGTTACGAGACAGTTGCCCCATCCTGACATCTTATGCAGAACAGGTAACATCCAGCAGCAAAAGAAAAAAGGGAACTACTTCTCCCTCCCAGAGTGCAGAACTCTTTCCTAGAAGCCTTCCAGCCAACTTCCTCTTGTGACTCATTACCCAGGACTGTGTCACGTACTCATCCCTAAACCAATTCCTGGCAAAAGAAAGGGCACTACCATGAGTGACCACGTGACTAGGCAGGATTGCCGAAGTCATGTGGGGTAGGGTGGATGCTGGTTATGCTACATGGAAAGAGAGCAAAGCAGAGTAACAGGTCACAGGCCACCACTGAATCTTGCGAGAAGTATGATCCTGGGCAACTTACATAAATATCTCTGAATCTCACTTTCCACAACTGAGGGTAACAATACCTACCCCACCTGGGTGGATGGGAGGAGTTAGTTAGGTGATGTTTGCAAAGTACCTAACAGAGTGATTATACACATTATTGTATTAAACATACTTCATTACTCACACAGTAAGTGCTTCATAAATGGTAGCCATCATTACTGTTCTTCTTCTCCCAAACAGGTAAATGAGCATTTGCTTGGCTATCATTTTTACTTATTCAGTTTTTAAAGAAGTAATTTTTTAAGTTTATTTATTTATTTTGAGAGAGAGAGAGAGAGTAGGGAGAGTAGGAGCAGGGGAGGTGTAGAGAGGGAGGGGAGAGAGAGAATCCCAAGCAGGTTCTGCACTGTCAGCACTGAGCCCGATGCGGGGCTCAAACTTACGAACTGAGAGATCATGATCTGAGTGGAAATCAAGAGTCGGATGCTTATCCGACTGAGCCATCCGGGCGCCCCTGCTTTGTTATCTTTTCTAGCTTGCCCAGGGTCAGTAAGTACTCAGGAAATAAATGGCACCTGGATATCCCACCATGGGTGTGGATCCAATTCTACGTGAACAGGAGTCCTAAGGTACATTAGTTTGCTAGGGCTGCGGTAAGAAAGTGCCACAAACTAGGTGGATTAAACAACAGAAATTTGTCATCTCAGTTCTGGAGGCTAGAAGGCTGAGATCAAGGTCTTGACAGGGTTGGTTCCTTCGAAGAGCTGTGAAGAAGGGATCTGTTCCAGGCCTCTCTCCTTGGCTTATAGACGGCCATCTCCTGCCTGTTTTCACATCATCTTTCTTCTTACGTGTCTGTGTCCAAATTTCCCCTTCTTACACGGACACTGGTCATACTGGATTAGGGTCCACTTTAATACTTTCTTTTAACTTACGACCTCTACGAAGACCCTTCTCCAAATATAGTCATGTTCTGGGGGTACTGGAGCTTAAGACTTCATACAAACTTTTTTTAAATGTTGATTTATTTTTGAGAGAAAGAGAGAGAGCGTGTGTGTGGACGTGTACAAGCGGGGGAGAGGCAGAGACAGAAGGGGACAGAAGATCCGAAGCAGGTTCCACGCTGACAGCAGAAAGCCCGATGCGGGGCTCGAACTCATGAACAATGAGATCATGATCTGAGCCGAAGTCAGACATTTAATTGACTGAGTCACCTGGTGCCCCAAGAGTTCAACATACAGATTTTGAGAGGACACATTTCAACCCATAACATAGGGTAAGTATAGCTATTAGAAAGTCCGTATGCCTGAAGCCCAGAGTGAGAAATCTCAGGTCACGTCATAATTCTTTATCCCACCATACCCACCTCCCTCCCCAGTATGATTTGGAAATAACCCTAAATCCCACTTTGGCTGAGCTGGAGTAGCTAGGTTATAACAGATATGTGAAGAAACAACTTCGGGAAAATCCCCTGAGAGCTGATACAGGAAGCTAGGAAGCATGACTCTGGAAGGGAAAATAGAAACTCCTGATTGGTCATCAAAACGAACATTTATTAAGCACTGATCATGTGCAGGCATGAGCCCTCTATTCTGTATGATGCTGGGGTGTGTGTGTGTGTGAGCGGATGAAAGGAATAAACAAGAGTTCTAGTCTTTAAGGATATGTTGTTGTGCACATGGCAGCTTGCTATGATGTAAGGCAGAGTGCACTAAGTTCGAAATAAAAGAACAATGATAGGCCACAAGAATTCACAGAGAGTAAAAATGAATCTGGTTGGAGAAATTTGAGTGAGCTTTGAAGGGACAGAAGGTGGGCACCTGGGTGGCTCATTTGCTTAGCGTCTGACTCTTGATTTCAGCTCAGGTCATGATCTCACAGTTTGTGGGTTCAAGCCCCACGTTGGGCTCCATGCTGACTCTCTCCCTCTCTCTCTGCCCCTCCGCCACTCTCAAAATAAGTAAGTAAACTGAAGGGACAGAAGATCATGGTGAGAGACAGAGATGTAGACAGCCTTGTAAACTTGAAAGCACCAAACCTTTGGGGATTGACAATTATAAATGGTCACGTAGCTGCATAAGGTTCAAACAAAGGGTGAGGGTGAGGAGAGGGAAGAACAGATCCACTTGAAATCTGGGGATGATTTGGGGCCCTGAAGTGCTATGAGCCACTGTGTCAGGCTTAGAAGCCACTTGCTGACCGTGGGCTACAACAGGAGCAGCTTGGAAGAGGCTGAGATGCATTTCAGCCAAATGCAGTGGAATTGCCTGGAGACTGTGGTCCACGGCAGAAATCTTGGTGCAGATAGTCAGGGGAAGTGCTTTGGGTTTGGTAGACCTGGGTCAAGTTTGCATTCACCATTTACCGGTCCTATCTTATTGGGCAAGGTATGTCAGTGGTGTAGGCATCAGTCTCCTTGTCTGTAAAGTGGGGGTGATCATACTACTTCTACGTCATACTTGGGAGGATGAAATACTGTAGGTTATGGTCAGCAACATTATCTGGTACACAGGCCCAGTTACTGTTCACCAACAAAAAGCAAGTTATCCTTTACTGATTTTGGACTTGATGGTTCTCTCGCCCTGTAGCAGAATAATTTGGGTTCTTTAGAATAGCCAAATATGAGAACGTGCCAAACCGCTGTGGACAACGGTGAAGCAGAAAGGTTGGGAATGGAGTGGAGGGTGCTTGACTCCATCTCCCTTCCCAGTGCACTCCACCCACCGGGAGGGAGAGAATCAAGAGGAAAGACATTAAAGCAAAAAGAGTAGAAAGCATATAGAGAATAGCCTATTCAGCATTGCGCGATCCTGGCCCCTTACAGGGGTCTGACCTCTAGGTGATGCAGACCAGAGGTTGACATCTCGCCTCCTGACCACTAGAGGGTGCCCTGATTTGACCCTTGGGATCCAGAAGGGCCTAAAACAGATATTTGCTTCCTTCGTGTTGGAGAGATTGCAGCTCAGAATGACTGTGGCTCAGAGGGGAGACAGTGGGGAGAAGGGGCGGGTGAAGCCGGGTCTGGACCTGGGTCGGGTAAAGGGGTGCCAGGTCAGCATGAGTAAGATGCAGGCTAGGAATGGAGTATGGAAGGATGCATTGCTGAAGGACTGGAGCCAGCTTCGTGGACCAGTAGGGCAAAGTGGTAGATGCAGCCTTGGGTCTGAACAATGGTTCAGAACAACAAGGTGGAACCTCCTTGTTGTTGTTTTCCTTTTCTCCTGTCTCAGAGCTGCACCACTGTGCCATCCGGCAGCTGGATCAGCAGGTTAGCCGAGGGGAGATCAGTGGGTTCCAGGAACCTGACAGCCGATGGAAAGGAAAGATAGGGAGGACAGTGATTGATGGGCATGGGTGAACAAATGGATGAAAAGAGAATAGGACAGATGATGGACGGGAGGGACAGTGGGTAAGAAAGGAGCTGCATAGTCCAAATCTTCCCTGGCCGATCGGATGTGGTCCCTCCAGCCCATTAGGCAGTGAGAACAGTGTCTCATGTTGATGGTACAGTATAAGGAATTCAGTTTATAATGATTTCCCTCTACTGAGAGCAGACATTAGCAACTGACCGGTGGATATGAGGATCTTGCTCAACCCCAAACTGTACAAATGTGATGAGAACACAGCAGACACCTGCTGTTGAGGGGGGTGCCTAGAGGACTTTGGTATCATAGTCTAAGGCTGACATTCAGCCAGGACGCACCAAATGGCTATATTGTTTCTGGTCATCGTCCAAACAAATTGGTGGATGCCTAGGCCTACAGCTGGCTAAACATGTTGACTGTTACCCCGACTATGCTCACATAACTCTAGACAGCTGCTCTATAATGTCTGCTGTACCTATCAAAGATGAGGCTAAAAAACAATGAGTTGTCTTTGTTCAATCCATCACCACTTTTAGAAAAGCGATCTAGATGTAGTTCCTTGAAGGTCCTATGGGGTTTCCAGAGTACTTCAGTATTTTGTTCCCGAGAGGTTTCATTGTCCTTAGATCCAGAGTACCTGGCTGTAAGTAGGTAAGAGATTTAACAATGTATCCAATAGAGTACCTTTCTCACTTGGTATACCTTATCAGAAGAATTAGTCTGTCGGAATTGGCTTCAGTAGGGCCCCCAAATAAAAACCAGTTTTGAAATGTGCACCCTCTTTAGCAATCGTTATCGGTAAACTTTATCTAGACTATCTATCGTTTAAGACAACTTTTTTAGACTTTTAAAAAGATTATATATGCCCCTAAAGTGGCAAATATCCCATAAGGGAAAAGTAAATTTGCAAATTGCGTGAGAAAAACTCACTTACTTCTTCTTCTTCTTCCCTTACTTTCACACAGACCACTGTATTTCTGAGACTTCCGGTCACCAAAGGGATGGGGTTTTTTTTCCCCCGCAAGCAATTCTCCGTGACACCAGCTGGGTGTCCTACAATTCAACTCCATTCTCACACTGGAGATAGAGCCAGATCCCACAGGTCGAAGGTTCAGTCCTACAAGCCTGCTGCCCTGTCTCCCAATTGCAATTCCACGTGGTCAACTGAACACCTGACCACCGGTGGGCCATAAAGCAGGCGTTTATGGCCCATCACTTCCTCCTCAGTTTCAATTAATTTGTTAGAGTGGCTCACAGAACTCAGGGAAACAGTTTACTTACTGTTTATCAGTTTATCATAAAAGGATATGATAAAGGATACCGATGACCATCCAAATAGAAGAGATGTGAAGCAGAAGGTAGGTGGGAAGGCGCTGGGAGTTTCCATGCCTTCTCTGGGTGCTCCTCTCCCCCGCCCCCCACCCCCGACTTCTTCATACTCCCCAACCTAGGAGCTTTCCAAACTCTGCTTTGGGGACTTTCATGGACACTTCATCACATAGACCTACTCAATAGTTAAATCCATTTCCAGCTTCTCTCCCCTCCCTGGAGAAGGGGATGTGGGGCTGAAAATTCCAAGCTTCTCCTCATGGCTTGGACTTTTGGGTGACCAGCACTCAGCCAGGCAGGAGCCCACCAAGAGTCACTGCATTAGAACAAAAGACATTCCTATCACCCTGGGAATCCTCAGGGGTTTAGGAACTCGGCATCAGCAACTGGGGGCAAAGGCCAAATATTAGAACAAAAGATGCTCCTGGTGCCTTTATCACTTAGAAAATTACAAGGGTTTCAGGAGCTCTGTGCCAGGAACCGGGGGCAGAGACCAAAAATACAGTTTCTGCTATTTCACCCAAATCACTTTGGTTTAATTATCCATCAGGACGGATGATAATGTGTTTGGTTAAATATGGCTCCTTCGCTCATCACTGACAGCATGTGAAAGCTGGCTGACTGCGGGGTGCTTCTTCGATGTTTCCAAACACCTCTACTGAGGTATAATATACATACCATGAAATCCACTTGGTTTAACATTTTTTTTTTAATGTTTATTTATTTTTGGCAGAGAGAGACAGAGACAGAGTGCCAGCAGGGGAGAGGCAGAGAGAGAGGGAGACACGGAATCTGAAGCAGGATCCACGCTGTCAGTGCGGAGCCTGACGTGGGGCTCGAACCCGTGAGCTGTGAGATCATGACCTGAGCCAAAGTCGGACGCTTAACCAACTGAGCCACCCAGGGGCCCCTGAATCCACTTGTTTTTAAGTGTGCAACTATTACCGTGATTCGGTTTCAAGATGCAGTTTTGACATGTAAAACTCATACGTGTTAGACAACTCACCTTCACTGTTGGGCTGGATTAAGGTCTTTCGGGGTTGTAAGCATCCAGCAGGGTTTGCTTGTTCCTTGTCCTGATTCCCCTCTTTCTTTCTCTTCTCCTCCCCCTGCTTCCCTCCTTCTCTTCTGTCCTCTTCATGTGTCAGGTGCTCCGGGTAGAAGGTGAAAGATAATCCCTGCCCTCAAGGAACAGTAAGACAGTCACAAAATCCATGAAAAGACATCATCACATTCTTCTGTGGAAGCATCATCCCCCATAGAAGGGGTGTCTTTGGGGTTGTGGGGTCACGTTTGTCTCAGCCCCACCCCACCTTCTCAGAGACTTAAGGGCTCAGGCCAATAAACACTTGTTGGGTACCTGTGCTCGATGCTGCGGGTATAAAGATGAATAAAAGCTCATCCCTGTCAGGATTTAAACAGCTTTAGTTCAACCTCAGGTGACTAAGCATCAGTCAGTGTTACCAGTCTGACTGACCTTGTGACCCAGTCCTGGTCTCCCGACCTTTGCCCGTGGGAAGTACAGACGCATCTCTTGGGCGCTGTCCCATAAGGGCTCACTGCCTGCCCTGCTCCCTCACTTCCTGCAGTGAGCTCCTCGAAGGGCCCTCCCTGGCCCCTGAACTAAAATTTCAGATTTCTTCCCACGCAGAGACTTCATCACCCCCTCTCCTGCTCCTCCCTTTGCCTTTTCACCCTCCAACGTGCAATTCATTTTACTGATTTGTTAGGCTGTATATTCTCTGCTTTCTCTGTTTGAGTGTGTGTCCTGTGAGGGCAGCGATTTGGGTCTGTTTTCTTCTCTCTCCTGATCCTAGTCTGTACTCAAAGAATATCTGTCCAATGAACTCATGAATATCTGATCTTTATGTTGTTCCTCAGGACCAGCGCCCATCCTGATGGGTGTCTCCGTCTGGCATGTGAGGCCAGAAGCTTTGACCACGCTGCCCGCCAGCTTGCAGCTCCGAACGCTGCCCGGCCGTGGCCGCCTTGCTCCTGGACCGGCCTCACTGAACACTCCGCTCAGACGTGTCGCTGCCTGTTCCTCCCCTGACTCAAACGGTTGCTGCCTTCCCCGGGGGGCTGCCCCCGACTAGTCTTAGAACTGGCCTATCCCAGTCTGCCCCAGTTAATTAACCTTCTCTACGTGACAGCTTCACAAGACTGGACAGAAGGCAGAACACCCATGATGTCGTGTGAATTAAAATGCCAGCCAGCGGGAATGAATGAGTAAGAATGCAAGTGACCCCACACCACGCCGAACGCGCGAATCCTCCCAAGGGGTTGTTTTGAAAGCAGCTGAAAGAAGAGTTTAAATATTTCGGAATAATTACTGGTCCCTGAAATTAGCTTCTTAAAAGTAGGCTTTAAAGACCCTCGTGTATAATCATAATATTTATAGGCTAAACTTTCCCGGTAAAATATTTGGGTGTGATAACTTACCATCCTATTCCAAGCTCCTGGTCACCATCAGAGATTTCAACACTCTCGTTAGCATCTCATTGAAAAAAAACCTTTTTTTTTTTTTTTTCTGCCCTGAAATTGAGGCGGAAAATAAAGACTCCTAAAGTCTGCTTCAAGAATACCTGAGGCTTTTAAAGCCCCCATCTAGTTTTCACTCCTGCCAGGTGCAGCGAGGAACTTCAGGGAACGAAGGGAAAAGGGGTAGGAGCCAAGTGAACGCTTTAGTTAGGAGAGAACTGACAGCCATCGAGCTATAAACCTGTCCCTGGGTGACTGATTTCTGTATGTGCTTAGTGACAACACATTTGGAAAGACCATTAACAGGTTTTACTCGTGGAACAAGGAGGGTCGATTGAGTACACTTTGAATTTTAGTAGGTCATACAGGGCCCTCTCGTTGGTTCACAGGGTTTCCTTTCCTTGGGAGAAGCACTTCAATGAGCTTTTGGCAAAGGTTAGAATGGGAGTTCTTTCTTCGTGGACAAGACAGTAGGACAGAAAGACAGCTCCACTCCAGCAGGAGTGGAAAGGCTGCATATGCTCTGTTGATGGATTCAGTAAAGCCCTGGTGCTGAAGATCCGGGCAGGGTGGTCAAGGCTGATCTTTACCAGAGTCATAGAATAGAGTTTTGGATCTTCATTCTGCATAGAAATCCTTTAAAAAGAGCACGGATACCCTCCTCTACGGGCGACTCCCCCTCCTTCATTCCCCAATGTTGCAGTCACAACAAGAGGCAAGAGACCAGGTCTTTACATTTCCTTGGAGGAAGTAGTCATTCTAAGCAGGGTTTCAAGGTGGAGAATAAGGTGGGCCTCGGTGGGTCGCACCTGCCATATAACCCTCAGGACTTGCACCTGCCTCTTTCCTACTCCCCGACCCCTCCCAGGGAGCGAGGCGGTGGTGTGGGGGGGGGGGGGGGCGGTATCTGTTCCGGCGTCTCCGGACGCGTCCTCCACTCCACAAAAGCAGGACCGCTCCCTGCTTGGATTACGTGAACTTTTAGGGGCAGCCCAAAAGTATCTGAGGTGACGCGGATTCCAGTCCCTCGGTCGCCAGCCGCACATTTGTCCCCGCCAGCCTCTGCCCCCACCTCGGCTCCGCTCTGGAGCCGGCCGAACGCGGCCTCTTCACACCTGATCGTCGCCCAGGTCCCCCCCTTGCGCGGGGGGAAAGACAACGCCGAGGTCCCGGCCGAGGTTGGGCACTTGGGGCGTGGCCAAGGGAGCGCGCGAGCCAGCGTGGGCAGCTCCGCGCTCGGGGTGTCGGTGTGGCAGGCCGGACTGACAGACGCACGTCCCCGACCCGCCGCCGCGGGGGCGTGGAGGGGGGGGGAGGTGTCGGAGGAGGTGGAGCCGCCGGGGAGGGGCGGTGCCGCGGGGAGCGGAGCCCGGCCTCCCGCCCCCACCCCCTTCGGTGCCTGGGTCTGGGCGGTGACACAAAAAGCTCCCGCTCGGAGCCGAGCGCCTGGCGGCGGTGTCCGACCGGGAGCGCCGAGGGCGGCGGGCAGGTGGGGCGCCTCCCGCAGGGTCGAGCCGGGGGCAGGGGCTGCGGGCGCCGACGCCGCGCCCCCCGCGCCCGCCCCGCAGCCTGCCGCTGCGCGCGTCTGGCGGAGCGGGTGGCGGGCGCGCCGGGACCACCCCGCGATGCTACCGCTACCGCCGCCGCCGCCTCTGTAGGGAGCGCCCGAGCCCGCTGCGGAGAGAGGTCGGTGACTTTCGGTTTGTTTCTCTGCCCTGGTCCTCCCGGGTCGGGGGCGGCGAGAGGGGCGCGAAGGGCTGGATGTCTTCGCCCCCACGGCGGCCGCGCCCGGAGCCAGGGAAGCGGGGAAGGGGAGCCGCCGCCTGGTGTGTCGGGGGGCGCCTTTTGCACAGTGGATGGGGGGAGTCGGGCCGCAGGGGTCCCGGGAAGGGGAGCGCGGGCCACGGCGGGGCGGCCCCCGGGCGCCGGGGACGGGGTCCCTGGAGTTGCGTGTCTCCGGAGCGCTGGCGGAGTTGGGCTGGCGGCTGGGGCGGGGGAGCGGCGCTGTCGGCGGCTCCTCCGAGTCCTCGGATGCCCCCTGGAGCTCCTGTCCGAGGGAGCGCGTCTCGTGCCCGCGCCGCGCGCGCCCCTGAGGGTGCACGTGCGCGCGCGCCCCAGCGGCGCCCCCACCCCGCACGCGCCCCGGGATGGTCCCCTAGCGAGCCCCTGGTCGAGCGCGTTTCCCGCCCCCCAGAAGTTGCCCTCGCGCGCCACTCCGCCGCCCGGGAGCCCCTCTCGGGAGGAGAGGGAGCAGTGGCGGGCCAGATGTTGGGGGGTCTTTTGTGCGGACCCACGTGCCTGGGGCGCCTGCTCCTGGAACGGCAGCGGCAGGACAAAGCAGGCTGGACGCGTGGGACGCTGCACGCGAGGCTGCCGTCCCCGAGCCCGCCTAGGGTGGGGGTGGGGCGGGGGGGAGCGCTGCACGGTTTTGGAAAGAGTAGAGAAATCGGCTGAACAGAGTGACAGTGACTTGATGAGGTGGCGGACAGGGGCGAAAAGAAAGGATGCTTGTGAATGCAGCGCCGCTGTGTGTGTGTGTGTGTGTGTGTGCGTCTGGGCGGGTGACCGGGCGCCCCGCATTCCCATATAACCTGGTTTACTAGTATATTTTGCTAGTGTGTGTTTGCCCCAAGATGTTATTCTACGCCTTCTCGTCTTTCTTTCCTTTTGAGGGGTTACGGTTGCTGGTAGAAGCTGTGCCACCGGGGAACTTGGGGGCGGGGGAGACTGCAGCGGAGTGGGGGGAGGGGGGTATTTATCCTGTAGAGACAATTAGGGAGCGTTACGCCCCCTCCGCGGCTGGCGGGCGCTCCACGCCTCCGCCGCCTTCCTCCACCTCCCGGTGCACCCACTCCACCGCCGCTGGCCGGGGAGGGTGCTCGGATTTCTTTCTCTGCTGCGCGTATCTAACCCTTACTGCATGTATTTCACTGCAGGCTGAACAAAGCTCAGGCTCAATTGTGCTTCCTGCTTGTCAGCCTCTTGCCTCCCAAACGCGTACCGTTTCCACTTGATGTCATCATGCAGAAGGGGGTGAAAGGGACTCGGTGACAGATGCAGGTAACCCCCAGTAGTCTGGGTAGCCGCCTGGGTGTCTCTGGGTCATTTGGGCCAGCAGTGTTTGCACGGGGCTGTTTGGGTGGTTTCTGCATCCATTCCTTTGCTGTCTGTGTCGAGGAGCCTGGGGGCTGCTGAAACTCCTGGGTCTGAGAAGGAAATTGCAAATGACTTGAAACCTTCCTTTTGAAAAAGTCATTGAGGGCAGGGTGCGTTTGGGGTCGAATAAATTCCACCGGGGTTCTACTGATGGGAATTTTGATAGAATCAATACATAGACAGTTGTGTCTGAATGTGGGGTTTGGATATATGCCTGCTTTCTTATCTGTAGTGATACATTTTGGCTCCAGTCTGGTAATGGATATCGCTTGTTGAAAAGGTATGGCTGGAAGGCCGGTTATAAATTTGACCAGTGCTCAATTAGGGCATTGGTCAGATGTAGTAACCTTCTTACGAAATAATGTCTCTCCTCCAAGCCTTCATTGTAATAGTGTTTGCAATATCAGGAGGGACATGCCAGCAGCAAGTTAACTGGGAGGTGGAAGGGAGGGCAGTTGGGGGAGCAGAAAGAGAACAGAGAGCCGGGAGCGTTAGTTAAGTTTCCATTTACATAGCCATGAACCATTAGGCTCTCGGTCTGCATTTTATCTTTAGGTCGTTGGTGCTTTTCCAAAAACTCTGGCCGGTACCTTTCTTTCCAAGGATAGTTCTGCTTCGATGTCGAGCTAACGAAATCTGGGGTTATCTCGATAGAGCTCCATGAAAAGGTAACCTTCAGACATACCAGGACACCTTGGCACTGGCATTGTCTCCTAGAGGGCAGAGTCCTGGCATCCTGCACGAGGAGCAGAGAATAAGAATGGTGATGGGGGTGGACTCAAGGTTTATCTTGCTGGGAGAAGCGATTGCGGAGGGCCACCGGCTCCTGGTGCTCTGTCTTCTTGCACTGCAGCCACAGCAGTGCCATGGCTATGGCAGCCTCTCTCGTCACCATTTCCGCCCCCAAACCCACAGAAAGATAAAATTGAAAAACTTGAAACATGTGTCATTCACCTCTAGGGTAGTTGTGTTTTGAAAGGGGACTTTGAAAAAACAGGAGTGGCACTGGCATTGATCCCTATACTCAGAGCATCCAGGAATCCCTGGGAGAGGTGAGGGAGTTATCTGGTCTCAGCTAGAACAAAGGCCACCGCTTTGGGAAGATAAGATTTGTAATGGTGTTAGGATAGAGGTACTTTGACAAGTAATTTTAATGTCAGCAATAATGCAGGGTGTGTGCTGTGTTCCAGCAAGAGGAAAAGCCACGTGATGGGATAATAGGGAGTGTTAATAATGCAATAGAAACAAAGGGTGTGGTTTTTTTTTTTAATAGAAAAAATAAATACCTCACACACAAAATTCCCCATGGGAAGACCAGTTGCCTGCACATGTAAATGCACGTCCAAGAACAAAGATAGCCATAGTGCAGTGTTAGGTTTCCTGTGGTTTTAAACTGTGTGCGGTAATAAGTCATAATAAAGTGTTGTGTTGATGCTTATTTTGGTTTTTCTTTTTGTAGGTGGAGGCTCCCCGCCCCCAGATGTCTGCAGTAGTGTTTAGCTGTAGGCTGGGGGAGCCCTAGAAGGTTGTCAGACCAACCTTTGCGTCCAGTGCCCGAGTCCTTTCTACAATGTTCATTTAATTCATTCAGCAGATGTTTATCAAGCACCTGATAGATCATAGACTGTGAAAGATGCCAAGGGGTGGGGGCGTGGGGTGACTGGAGACATAAAAATGAACCACCTTCAGGGAGCTTCTCAGAGACCTGATTCTGATTAAATTCAAAGGAAGCTAGAGAGAGAGGAACAAAGGGTGGTATTGGACTGCTGAGGGACTATGATCATTGAATGCCTCTTTCATTGGGGAGATCACTACTTCATAAGTGACCGGACCTGTTGTCCGAAGGTGACCTTGTCTTCAGCTCTTCAGCTAAATTCCATGTGAATGTTTAGATTTCACCATTGTTGAAAGGTCATTCTGTTTCATTCTTTATTCCCTCAGAGTTGCTTGAACCTGTCTATCCTGTCTGCACCCTCTCCTTTTCAAAGAATTACTTGAATTTTGAAACAAACCCTGCTTTTTTGTATTATCTGATTTAGTAAACAGTTGGTGGGAGGGGGGAGGCACTTTTGCAGGTTCTGTCTTTTATAAACAGCGACGTATTGGCAATGTAGGTTAGGTTAGTTGCAGTAAGAAATCACCTCCAAATCTCTGGCTAAATACAGATTTCTTTCTCTCCCATACGATGTGTCCTGTGTGGTCAGCAGGTGGGCCTTGCTCGTCATAGTCCCTCTAGGACCCAAAGTGATGGAGGTGTGACCCTGAGTGTGTGTGTGAGGTCCCTGCAGTGTGGGAAAGGAAACTCTGGAGGATCTTGCTGTCTGTATTCACGACACCCACGTCACCCACAAGTGACTTATGTTGCTTTGGCCACAACTAGTCCTATGATGCCATTTGAACCCCAATTCAATATTTCTCGCCCTGCAGAAGGGACAGCTGGATATAGGTGAGCCTCTCTCATGACCTCCGCAGGTGGTGTGGCCTAGATGAGGTTATGAAGTGTGTTCCCGTGGGGCTAGCTCATGCTTTGTAGACGTTGGGTGTTTACGAGTGCCAGTGCGATGAATGAATAATAAATATCTTAAGGAATTTGGTCCTGCCCCACCATGGTATTTACTGATATGTTGGTGTTATATATACTAATGTGATTGTCCATTGATCATCAAATAAAAAATTACAGTGTTCTCTCTTGTTGCCTGTTTTGAGTAGTTGTTTATTCTGAAGCGATAGGCAAGGAGGTAGTTCCAGGGCTAGTTCTAGGAGGTTCTGTGTTTAGCATTATGTAATAGAGAGCTGTTACTTACAGACTTTCTCTCCCTCACCATCTGCCTCTTGTCTAAGACTTCCTGAGTTTGTCTGGAACAGCCTGGGGTAGAGAAGGAGTGGTCGTGGGCCTAATAAGGGCCACAACTAAGATTTCGAGGGGGCAGGCATGTGTGTAGGGTGGCCTTGGGTCACCCCCTTGTTACTCTGATGTTTAGAAAAGGCACTTTGGATATGTGCTGTTTTCTGGTCACGGGACCGCCAGAACACTGGGTTGGTGTTCTGGCACATTCGTGCTTCCATCAGCCACCACGTTGACAACGTGGTCAACGAAGGTGGTCAGTTTTAAAGCCTTCCTCACCACGCTGTCCCTCAAAATGGTTGGGTGCTGAGGGGTAGGCATTGCAAAGGGCTGTGGATTAAGCAGTGGGTGACTGGTAGAGAGAGTTTGCTGTAGGACGCGCCGGTTCCTTAAATACCTTTGTTGGTGTTGTGATAAATGCATGCATGGATTAGAATTTTTAGGATGTGATAAGTACCTGCGGCATAAGCGTGGAATTTAACAAAATAGTATTGCTTCTGGCTCAGTAATCACCTTGCTGAAGTCATTTCTATAAAGACAGCTCTCCCCAGACAGGCGATACGGTAAAATGCCTGCTGGCCCCTGAGTCACAGAGGCTAGAGGACATCAGTGTTAGCCTCAGAATGCAGAGGTTACCCTCTGCTTCCCTGGGGTGACAAACTATTGCATCCAAACGGAGGGAAAGTGGGAAATGAGTGGCGGAGAAACCAGCAGGGAGAACCAAATATAGCCCATCCGGGACCTCCAGGAGCCAAGTCGGGGTGCGTGGGGGCTGGGCTGAGGGCGAGGCGCAGACCTAGCAGGAGGGGAAATGAGGCCCTGAGAGGCTAGGCTCGAAATATATTTGGGAAGCTCCAAAACACACGTCTGTATTTTGTTTGGCCTCTTGAGCACCCGCCGCTGTAATTGCACGACGAGGGCGGCCGTCCAGGTGGAGGACACTTGCGGGGTGGAGGTGGCTCCTAGCGCTCCCGTCCCGAAGGTGTGGTGGACAAAGCAAAAGGGAGGAAGGCATTGGTCTTCCTGCTCCCCCACCCCTGGCTTGGTGAGCCACGAGGTGTTCCAAGGAGCCCGCCTTCGCGGTTGAAATCTCCTTCGGATAAAATAAGTCCTTGTTTGATGTTTAAGGATTTTTTTTTTTTTTTTTTTTTTTTTTTCTGGATGACCTACTGTCATCGTAAGACGTAAGGCCAGCAGTGTGTGCGACTTGTTTCTCCTTTGGGTGGTCGTCGAGGCCTGTGGTTTTTCTGGCCCAGACCCTGTATGGCTGCTGAGGCTTGGAGTGCATTTTTTGCAGAATCGTGGGGTGGGGTCGGGGGGGGCTCCTTGGGATCTACTGGGAGCGGAGAGCATGAGTAGGACAGGATGCCTTCTTTGCCACTGGGTTTATTAATTCCTGCGTACCTAACACTCACTGCAAACATCTCGCATGATAAAAGTTATTCTGACATCACACAGGCTTCCTGGGCTATCAGACCGCTTGCGGGGAAGGTGTTGATCAAGTGCAGCCGAGCCTCTGGTGGAGGCAAAGTCAAGATGAGGTGGAATCTTGGAGGGCCGTGCTCTGTCCTGGTGTTTTCTGATTCACCTTCCATTTATAAATCCAGATAACCACACTTAATACACTCCTCCCTGAGGTTCTGTCAGCATTGGTGAGGTTTTGGCAAAAGCTTGGACAGATAAGTGTGAAAATAGGGAGTATTCTTATTGATATTGAAGTTCTGCTGATTAACAGATGAACTTCTGTCCCCACCGCCATATCCCAGATGGGGACCTCATTTCTCTGGACTGTAAGAGTGGGTACCCTTACCTCCTGGCTTTTCCACCCCAATCCATATTACAAAATGCTGATACTCTCAGGACAGTAGGCCGTTTGAATTGTTCATTCCCTTGCATAATAGGGAATGGCTTTCGGTGGCTTCTGCTTTTTGGGGACGAAGTTCCTATTTTTTTAGTCTTCCCTTTAAAGGTTTCCCCACCTAGACTGCCATATCCCAGATGGGGACCTCATTTCTCTGGACTGTAAGAGTGGGTACCCTTACCTCCTGGCTTTTCCACCCCAATCCATATTACAAAATGCTGATACTCTCAGGACAGTAGGCCGTTTGAATTGTTCATTCCCTTGCATAATAGGGAATGGCTTTCGGTGGCTTCTGCTTTTTGGGGACGAAGTTCCTATTTTTTTAGTCTTCCCTTTAAAGGTTTCCCCACCTAGACCCCAGACTTCATGCCCATCCCTGACTTTGGCTCTGCCTGACTTGAAAATGCCACATTAGCTGGATGGTTAACACACTATTCCCCCCAAATGCTTTGCATAGCCTGTTTTAAAATTCTGGAATATTCCATAGCCTGCAATGTCCTCTCCCTATACTCTGTCATTGAAGGTGTGACTGGCTCTTAACTCTTCTAAAAAATTTAAGTCTGTCTCCTTAGCCCATCGCAATCCTTCACCTCTTCCAGGTTCTCTGACAAAATTGCCTACATCTCTCATTTCATTCAACATTCATTCATTCATTCATTCCACAAAGGGCACTTATCTTGTATTATCACCTGAGATTGAGGTGTCTTTTTCTTTTTTTTTTTTTTTTAAATTTTTTTTTTTTTTAACGTTTATTTTTATTTTTGAGACAGAGAGAGACAGAGCATGAACGGGGGAGGGGCAGAGAGAGAGGGAGACACAGAATCAGAAGCAGGCTCCAGGCTCTGAGCCATCAGCCCAGTGCCCGATGCAGGGCTCAAACTCACAGACCGTGAGATCGTGACCTGAGCTGAAGTCGGACGCTTAACCAACTGAGCCACCCAGGCGCCCCATGAGGTGTCTTTTTCTTTCTGTTTAATTGCAAGGAACAGAAACCCACTCAAGCTACTTCACGTAAAGGGAGATACACTGAAAAGATGTCCCAGGATGGGAATGGGACTTTTCCAGTCTCTGCTCAGCTGGGGGGAAGGGTGAGGGATTTGGCTTCCTCCAGGGGGACCTTTGAGCTGGTGGATGTAGGGACTGAAACCAGCAAGATCTTTCTCTTGCAGGCTCCTTAGAGATGAACACTGGATGAGGTTTGAACCTATTTTGTATCCCCCACCATGTGCGTACAGCATAAGGGCTCAATAAATACTCAGTCATTGATGAATCTTTGACAGCACAGAAATGATCTCGACCCACTGCGATAAAGGAATTATGGATGTTTTTGGTCATAGACCTATGGGAAGTTAAGAAGAAGAAAACTTCTTTTTAAGAGCTTCCCCTACGTGCATTAATAATGATTAAATATCGAATCAAATTAGAGTTGCCAGGCTGCATTATACGTTTCAGTGGTTGGGAAGTGAACATTCTCACTGAGGGTCATCATTCTAAGAAAATGAATTGTTATTGGTAGTCTGTTTTTCGATTTTAGTTTGTCTGCTTCTTCCAAAACAACAACAAAACAAACAAAAATGTCTTCTCCTTTGTGACATATAGCAAGCCGTGTTAGAACTTTACATCCCATAATCTCCAGGCCACCCCACAATCTCAAGAAATAGACTGTGCTGTTTGGGTTGGACCTTAGCGGGTGACAGTTGCCCACAACTGGCTACCATATCTCCCTTTGTAATTAGCTTTTAGCCATAAATGCCTTCGTGATGGACCTCTGGTTTGCCTCGCCTCTTTTGATTTTGGAATACTCATTCACATGATAGAAACTTTTGTTTAACACTTGGAATGCTTGATCATTATGGATAGCGTTATTATGAAAGAGGAAATGTGTTCAGCTGCTTGAGGAAAATGGCCAGGAATACATTGACGTGAAAATAATGTTCTCCGTTGGAGGGATAATGAATGGAGCAGAGATAAATGTCTCAAAAACAAAGTGTTTGGTGTGATATTCTCTTCCACTTGTGTTGCTCTAGGTTAGGGTTTGTAAACTGCTTCCTTGCAGGTTAAAAGGGGTTGGAGAAAAACGTGGATAGATTTCTGTACCTTGTCTAGAAATTTGCCCCTTTGTTGCCTGAGACATAAGGATTATGGTTATTTTAAGTGAATAATAGCTAATTCAACCATGCAGGTAGAGAGCCATCCTTATCTGGGGCAAGAACTTGTCCATCCAGTCCTACTTCATCAGGCTAACATGTAAGAAACCGAAGATAGGGATCCATCTATTCACCTCTGGTGATGGGTAAAATGGCATTTGAAACACTGAGAATCAGTGACTTAAATTTTTTTTTTTTAAGGTTTATTCATTTCTCAGAGACAGAGAGACAGAGCATGAGTGGGGGAGGGGCAGAGAGAGAGAGGGAGACACAGAATCTGAAACAGGCTCTAGGCTCTGAGCTGTCAGCACAGAGCCCAATACGGGGCTCGAACTCATGGACCTCGAGATCACGACCTGAGCTGAAGTCAGACACTTAACCGACTGAGCCACCCAGGGCACCTGGGCATGAGGATCGGTGACTAAACTCCATGTTAGATATAAAATTGTGTATATTAATTTTATTCAAATACTCAGTGCCTGCCATTTGCTGGGCACAATTCTGTACAATTCTAAGTAAAATCCTTGCCTTTCCTTAGCTTAATGTACAAACTTGTAATTAATTTGGTTTTCTGCCTTTTATTTTTTGTAATGGTAAAACTAACAGGGGACAGAATAAACCAAATACATCTGATACTCTTCTCTCTCAATTCTTGATCCCTTACCATCCATACCCACCTTACTTGATCCTAATTTAGTTAAGTGATTAAAAACATGGAATTTTTGAAGCAAGATGGATTTGGGTTCAAGTGTTGGCTGTGCTGTAATGACTTTGAGTAAATAAGGTCTGACTGGGCCTTGGTTTCTTCATCTGGAAAATGGAGGGACAGTCAATCTCATTGACTTATTTAAGAGTAAGTCAGATCATTTACATAAGGTGCTTAGCGTGTTGCCCTGTGCATTGTAAACACTACATAATGGCGGCTATTATTAATGTCTGTTTTATTTAGCATCTACCATCCACCAGTCTTGGTGTTCAGTTCTGGAAATCTCAGGATGAATAGTTGTGCTCTGAACTGAAGAAGCTCGTTAACCAGCCAAGAGGATAACCACATCTAAGTAACTACGGCCTTTGGCATTTTTATGAGGATTTGCTTTGTATGTCATGTCATTGGAGTCTTGTCATTGGAGAGTCTCTGTAAAGCTTTGCTTAAATGATGTGGGGTTTAAACGGATAGGCCTTCTCAGTGGAAGCTGGAGGAAGCAGGGAGGCTGTGAGACCACCTGCAGGGGACTCAGGCTTTCCGTAAAGAGCACCAGACACCCTTCCTGTGGTCTCGCTCCTCCCAGGCAAAGCAAGGGTCTGGTTTCCTAGGGTCTGGTTTCCTGGGATGTAGGATGCCACAGTGACTCAGCTTGGCCAGGACTAAGAGGATGCCCAGGGTGAGGGACTTTCTGTTTTAAGACCAGAACAGTTCCAGGAAACCTAGGATGAGTTAATCACCCTACTTAGGGGTCCTGTCCTGGTTCTGTGACTGTCTTAGCATCCTGAAGCAGGCTTTGGGGACACTTCACATGGTTACAGATGCAGCCATCCTCAGAAAGGAGGTAGGAGAGAACAGGACAGGATAAGACTGCAGAAGGCCAGCGTGGCTTTGTCAGTCGTTTTATTTATGGATCTTTTTTTGGAATGGGATCTTTATTATTATTATTGCCATCTTTATTAAAGAAGAGATCTCTTTAGCACAGGCAGGAAGGGAAACTGAACTATACAACATAAAGGTAAAGTTAATGGGATCTTTTAAAAATGCTCCACAAACCACGGTATTTGCTGTGCCTGGTAGGGTTGTTGCACAGGGCTTGGGGCACCGTTGACATTCAATAAATACTTGTTGAGGGACTGGTGGAGTTTCATCTTTGAGAGCTGGGTTCCAATTCAGGGCTGGGTTGCTGATCTTTGTAGGATTTCAGTCTGGGCCCTTTGACAGCTGATTTGAAAATGCATACACCTAGATCTGCTCTGGGTTCCTTTGTTGTGCAGATAACTCGTGTTTTTATGTATGAGCTTATGTTCTTCTTGCCTGTTTTTTTTTTTCTTCTTGGTGGAACCATGTGACGCTAGCTGATGAGTTGCCATGTCTTTTTGTTTGCAGCTAAGGATGCTTCTGGAATGCGCACATGTTGTGAACATAACAGTAGTGTGATAGGAGTGCTTGTGTGCACAGTGCCCAGTGCTACCCTCCCAGAGTTGAGGGAGAGATTTCCCGAGGAGTCTGTTCACTCCAGCAGCGGAGGGGAGGGGAGGGGGGATGTGGGGGAAGTTTGGGGGGTGGGGTTGGGGGGCAGGAAGGGAACTGGGCCACTCTACTGAGTGGAGATAGCTGGAGCCTGGGCTCCAATTTGCCGACATTCCCTCTTCCTGAATCTCCATTACTAACACATGGGATTGATGGCAACCGATAAGGCCCTTGGATAAGCCACAGATTGTTCTAGTCTTTAGCTGATGCCTCCAGTGATAACCCTTTGTGTTCTGTTTCTTTTTGGGAAGTGTAACTATTTATCTGGGGATGTTAGGACTTGCAGCAAATTGCCAGAAACAGTAATTAGCTTGGTAGGTCTGCAAAAACCCCATGCACATAGCACCTGAGGGCAATTGCTAGACATTGACGCCTCAGATTCCTGTGTAATCACTTCGTGCACTGAGAAATCGTATTCATTTATGTTCCTGATAAGCTAGATTTCTTCCTGGGCTATTGCTTCACCTGAGAAAAAGGTAAATGGTTTGTCTATGGAAGGGGAAACTCACAGGCAAGCAGAATTCATTTTCTAAATTGCCTTTATTTCTACACACGGATGCTAAATATTAGTTGAGAGAGTTAGTGTTTCTTTGCAGAATCACCCACTTCCTTTTTTTTTTCTTCCAACAGTGGAGTCAGAGCTATCAAAAACAAATCGTTCACACATCTTGAGTTATGTCAAAATAATAATACACAAGGTATTTGAGAATCGCATCTTACCTCAGTCATTCATTCCTACAAGGAGGTCTTTGATTTGCCAGGAAAAAAAATGCCTTCACCAAGGAGTTAAAAAGAATATGTTAGATTTTACCCCCAGATTTATTACATCTTATTTGTGGAACCTGTCCGTGGAGAGCGCCAAACCCTGTCTTTAAGTTGCTCCTTAAAATAACACCCTCAGGAATCAAGGCTAGTCTGGAATGGAAATTGAAAAACGGATGCTGTCCAGACAGTTTAGAATTCCTTGTAAATTAGGAAGGCAGTGGTAATCAATTTGGAAGCGTAAATGTGATTCGGCCTCAGTTCTCTGGTTGCCTTGGCTTTCATTTTGCTCCTTGTCCTTGACTCATGGCAAAGGGCATCGCCATTAGATTCTGTTGCTACTCTTTCTAAAGGTGAATGGGCTTCACATGGATGTCCACTTAGAACAGCCTAGAAGTGGGTTGTTTTCGCTGCAGGAGGAAGCAGTTCTGCACGGGCTGATGTTCCTCTGGTTCTGGAGTTCACTTCCCTCGGTTTAACTTCTCCTTTGAGATTCTGACTTGTAGAGAAACAAATCTCTTCCTTTTATGAGGCTTTTTAGTGCTAGGTGACTGGTGTCGCTCGATATAATCTATAGTACTTAACAGCTAAATACACTTTGTTTTCCCAGAGCTGATCACAGCGAAAATGAGAAAAGGAGAGAGAGGGACAACAGTTTGAGGGAGGAAAGGCAAGTTAAAGCGAATAACGGGGTAAATAATTGTGTAGGAGCGTGGTATTTTCTAAACTCAATTTTAGCTTCAAAGTCAAGAACAACTGTTGTTTACATGGTGCTATTGGCTTCGTAATTAAAAGCATCTTGCCCAAAGCAAATTGACGTTGTTATTAATAATGCATGTTCTACGAAATGACATGGACGTTTATCAGATGCTTCCCTTCCCAGACTGTGTGGGATTCCACAGTGTGTGGATTGACAACTGAAAGAAAGTTGGGGGGCGGGGGATGGAGGAGATACCTATAGAGCAGAGGTGACAGATAATGTTTATCATAGGCTCCAGGCACAGCCCTAACTGCTTTAAGCATGCTCTCTGAGAGGCGGTAGATCCTGGAAAGTTAGGTGTCTTGCCCAAGGTCATCTGGTGAGTTTATGTCAGAGCCGAGTTAGGCATTTGTGTGCTCTGTGCTCTGATCCACAGCCTGAGAGCCGCATTCACAGTCGAGATTTGGGATTGAAAAAAAAAATGCGTTAATGCTTTTTTAAAAAATGAGTTTGGTGTAATATAATTTAAAAAGAGATCTGACTGCTGTGCTGTTCTGTCTCTGGGAACCAAGATGGATGATTTGGGTTCACATCTGCCTCAATCAGTTTGATGTTGACTTTGAGGCCGCATGGTTTGGAGAGTCGGTGATGGGATCTGTTGGGAAATTTGCAGTGAGATTTCCGACTGTTATCTGAGCTTTGCCCTGTGCTAACAAGTTTCTATGTAGTTTGGTGGTGTGAATTGTTTCTTGAAGGGCCACTTGACTGAGAGCCAGTGCGTGTAGCTGGGAGCTTAAGACTTTCATGAATATGCTACTAAGAACATTGTTTGAACAAAAAAGCATTTCTTTTTTTTTTTTTAAAGGTATTTATTTATTTATTTTTAATTTATTTATTTTTGAGACAGGGAGAGACAGAGCATGAACAGGGGAGGGTCAGAGACACAGAATCTGAAACAGGCTCCAGACTCTGAGCTGTCAGCACAGAGCCCGACGCGGGGCTCGAACTCACGGACCGAGAGATCATGACCTGAGCCGAAGTCGGCCGCTTAACCGATTGAGCCACCCAGGCGCCCCCCCCAAAAAGCATTTCTTACAACCCCTTCTCCCCTGGTTACTGTTCTGCCCAACACCAAAAGGGGAATAGATCATCTCCTTTCATATCGCCATTCCTTTGTTCATATAGTTTCCTTGTCCTGGAGTGCCTTGTCTGCCTGTCCCCCCACTGCCCCTTCCCACTAAACACCACGTCTGGATGGAAGGCTTTAAGTATATGCTTGCTTCAAGACTTCCTACTCATTCCGCCACCTTACGGATTCTCCTCCAGCTATCTCAGGAAGAAGCAAGGATTAGTTTTCCTTCTATTTGTTCTTCGTTTTTATTTTGTTTTATTTTAGAGAGAGAGGGGGGAGAGAACCTTAAGCAGCCTCCCTGCCCAGCACAGAGCCCCACACGGGGCTCGATCCCATGACCCTGGGATCATGGCCTGAGCTGAAAATCAAGAGTCGGACACTCAACCGACTGAGCCACCCAGGCGCCCACCCCCCGTTTGTTCTTTGTAATCCCACTTACCTCTGTGTGTGATAATTTTGTACGTGGTTACCTCCCTGCTCCACTGAGAATTCTCTGACTGCAGGGACCTTGTCTCGTTCAGGAGTTTGGATGAATGGACGAAAGGATGAACAAGTGAATGAACAAACTTGATATGTGGATATGTTGGGATGGATTAGAGTGTATCTCCGTGAAAAATGGTGGTAGACCTGAGCATTGACATGTCATTTGATTTTGGTGACTGGTTAGAGGCTTAGCAGAATCTCGACAGTATTGATATTTGGGACTGGGTGATTATTTGTTGTGGGGAAACTGACCTGTGCACTGTGGGGTGTTTAGTGGCATCCCTGGGCCCTACCCACTAGATGCCAATTGCCTCGTTGTAACAATCAAAGATGTTTCCAGACATTTGCGATCTTTCTGGTCGTCAGGCCAGCTGCAGGGAGAGGGGGGGAGAACCGTGAGGCCCCAGGGTATGATGGAGCCACGAGATCGAAGAAGCCTGGGTCCTGAATGACTGAGTAGAGTAGAACCTCCCTTAGCAAGCTGCACTGGAATGCAGTGTGAAGAAGCGATGAAACCATTTATTGCATTAGGCCAGTGAGATTTGGGGGTGCTTTATTCAGGCAGGCAGTCCACCCTGCCTAACCTTCCCTGACATTTGGCTGAAGAGACCTTGTTGGAGCGCCCATGCCCATATTCCAGGTAGTAAGTAAAAACAGACGTTCCAGCCATGGAAAAAGGGACAGATATTTTTGTTTGTTCTTGTATAGCGTCAGTCTTAGTGCTCTTAAGTCTTTTAATTTCTGTATTTTGTCAGAAAATGAGATAATGATAAATGTGACTTTGTTATTTCCACCACTCTGGTAATTCTGACCTGTGAATGTTGAGCTATAAATAACTTTAGTAGAAAGTAATAAAACATCAAATGTCCTAGCAGGTTTCACTTCACTGTATATGTGTGTCTGGAATGCAAGCTCAAGTTGAGATATTTGTGGCAATTTATGTCTAACGCATTGTAACATTTTGGGGGGAAAAAATGACAGATGTTGATACCCTACAGCCACAGCTGTTCCCCACACCATGAATTAATAAGTCTCTGTATGACGCGATGGGCTTTGAAACGGACTCATATACGCTTAGTGCAGCCGAATGCTGTAGATTAGTGCCCAAAAGCTTGCTTATCAGACAGAATTCAGTGCATAGTTCTCGATTTCTTTTGCAGCAATTAATTATATCTTTGGTTGTGTCTACACAGAGCCACTGACCAAAATGCGTCAGTCAAACGGTTTCGTTTGGCATCCGTCTGGAGGACAACAGCGGGGTTGTTTGTGGGAGACAATGGCTGTTTGTGGGTGAGCCCTGCGGTGGCTGAGGGCTTTGTGTTTGGTTCAGTGGTCGAGGTGCCTGCTCTGTTTGCACGGCATCCCCTCTGTGGTACAAAGAGCCACCCCTGCTGAATTTCACCCTACCTGTCAGTCGGTTAGAGAATTCCTGTCGGGAAGTAGAGTAAATGTGGATTGACGATTTTAAGATAGTAGAGGCCCCCTTTCGAGTTAGAGATCCTCTTAGGCGTCTTAACTACCAAATAGCAGATTCTTGTGTTTTTCCCCCATAGAGAACGCCTTCCAGTAATAAGACTAACTTACATGGATGACACTGATTATATGCCAGGCTCTGAGTGTTTTGTATGAGGTGTGTGCATAATTCTCGCTGCAGTCTGAAAGGGAAGGTACTTTTAATATCTCCATTTGAATTTGTCGACAAGAAACTGAGGCTCCGTGACTTGCCCAAGGTCACAAAGTGAGTAAATGCCGGAGCGTGGATTAGGACTCAGCCGCAGATGGCTCCAGAGTTTGTGCCGTCGGCCACTGCGGTGTGCTGCCTCAGATTCTTCATTCTGTTCAGGAGACTCCCTTTCTCTGAGCTGTTCCGTATTTTCATGAATCCAGCAAACATCTGTATATGATGCTTACGAAGAGTTAGTGATATGACTGCTTTATTTTTGCATTGTTTGAGCATAATTTCCCAATTGAGCTGTCAACCGATACTCTTGGGTCTTCTATAACTCTTGGCACAATGCTTCCTTGTAAGAAGGGTACGAATGTAGCACGTTGGCTTGATTATTTTCACACAGAGATGTTCCTTTTGGAGGTCACCTCTGTCGGGGTAAGGACACATGGACACAGGGGACTCACGTGCCAGGTGGTACTGGATGAAGTGATACTGGAACTCGGAGGGGAGAGATTACTCTAGCCAAAGGATTTAACGTAGCTTCGTGCAAGGTGATGCTCTTGAAGTGCAGGTAGTAATCCAGACGTGCGGGTGGTAGAATGACATTCCAGCAGCAGCAAGGTGACAGGGGAGCATGGATGTTGTCTCCCGGACACCAAATAATGCTTTATGACTACAGCGTGGAGGATGTGAGCCGGATTGGTCGGAAAAGGATTGGAATAGCTGGTGGGAAGGTGGGGGGACTTTGGGACTTGTTTGGTTAGAAGTCATTGATGGTTTGGGGGCTGGGGATCATGCGGGTTTGAAGCTGTGCTTTTGGAAGCTTCATCTGGCAGCGGTCAGTGTGGATTGGAAAAGAAAGCTGGGGAGACCAGCTGGGGTCCAGAAAAGACGTAGTGAACACCTGCACCCCAGGAAGAGGGCCACAGGAACAGAAAGGATGCATGAATGTGAGAGACATGTCAGAGACAAATTTAGTGGCATTTTGGAGACCGGTTCAATGAGAGGTGGGAGGTGAATGGGTTTTCAAGTGTGGGGTACTGGGTGAATAACAGTAGCAACTGTAAAATTACATGGAAAAGACCAGATTTGGAGGAGATCAAGAGTTCTCTTTGGAAATGGCATTTGGAAGAGAGGTCAGAGCTGTACCTTTGAGAATAATCCACATCCAGATGGCCGCTGTGAGTCTGAGGTCGAACCGTGTTGCCAAGTGGGAGAGAGAGCCTCTGCGAGCTGGCTGTGAAGGATCGTAGGTCGAAAGGGAGGTGGGAACAAAGAAAACACATTTGTTTTCTGGAGCAGAGGATATTTGCATGTATTGAGAACTAAGAGTGACTTCATGTCATAGTGGAGCTTAACTTACATGTATTATTCCCCAATTAATTGTGATTTCTCCTAGACTTAAGATATTTGAGCTATTTGACATGCATGTAAATAGCGCATGAAGAGTGGTCCACATGGGGCCCTGCCTGGAATACTGGGAATTCGGTTGATCGATGCTCGGCTCGTCTGAACCGGCTAACTCACCTGCCCCTGGGCAAGCGCAGGCTGCCTTCCTCTCGTTGCCTCCTTGAGGATGCTTGCCTTCTCTTTTTTCCTCCGTCCTTCTGTTCAAATCCTGACTCTTCCTTTGATACCCTGTTCAAATCCCATTTCTGAATCCCTGATGATCGCTACCGAAAATGACCGTCGCTGCTTCCCTACATCTTGCAGACCTAGCGTAGGTCCCGGGGGCGGCCAGCTGCTGACTGATGATAGATGTGGGTTCTGGGAGGGCTGTGCCTACCTCGCGCATCTCTGCATCTCAGGGACCTGGCTTATTTTTTCCCACCATGTTGTCACCAGCTGTTGTCATATAAACTGTTAACCTTCTGTCTCTCACTGGGTCTTCATCTCCTTAGAGACTGCAGTGATCTAACACTTTCTTACATCTCCCCCACTATTTTGGATATGGTATCTTAATGCTAGTAGTTGCTTAAGGGCTGGATCATTGGGAAGTTTTCTTTTCTCTTTGGGGTCCTGTATCTTGGTAGTTGAATCTTGTATTGGCAATTGGAAGTATGATATGTCGGTTACCACCCCTGGCTTAGCTTGTATTCTACTCAGAAGATACATTGACTGTCTTGATTGATTCTTCTCTCTCTGGTCAGTTAACGCGCTGTGAAACTAACAGCAAGGGGATCGTACGGGGGTGAATGGCCCTGTAGTGTGGCCTTCGGTTTCATGAAAGAAGTTGAGAGTAGATTTTCAGGAACCAAAATATACTTGGAGCCTAAATGGGTAGGACAGTAGTAGAGGCCTGAAATTAGTTTTTCTATTTCTAAAATTAAATTAATCAGACGAAATTCATTTAGCAAAGTGTGTGGAGTGCTCACAAATATACAGAGTAAAGCTTCGTGTTTAGATAGATGAGGAAAATCTTTTGGGGACAGGAGAGGCTTTCCTTTTCCTTTTTTTTTTTTTGTCAGACACCTAACCGACTGAGCCACCCAGGTACCCCTCTTTTGTTTTTTAATGTTTATTTTTGAGAGAGAAACAGAGAGACAGAGCATGAGCGGGGAGGGGCAGAGAGAGAGGGAGACACAGAATCCGATGCAGGCTCCAGGCTCCGAGCTGTCAGCACAGAGCCTGACGCGGGGCTTGAACCATGAGATCATGATCTGAGCCAAAGTCAGCCGCTTAGCCGACTGAGCCACCTAGGGGGCGCCTCCTTTTCCTTTTGTGGAGTTTGTTTACTAGTATGATCTCTGCCCCATCAGTCTCAAAAACTCTAGTATTCAGTGCCGATTAGTTTGAATCTGCTGCCCTGCGCTCTGCTCTAGCTGGCTCCGTGGTCTCAGAAAATGAGTCTGCTTTCTTTGGGTTATGGAGAAGGAAGGAACTTTATAGACTGTGTCAGGTAGACTGATGTGCATAAGTGGTGGTTGAATAATCAGTTTAGTACATTGGCCGAAAAAGAAGCAAATGGCAGTGGCATTTGTAGATGACATACGAAGATGGCAACATTTTGATAAAAGTTTATTTTGGTTTTTTAAATGTTTGTTTATTTTTGAGACAGAGAGAGAGAGAGAGCATGCACCACGAGCGGGGAGAGGGGCAGAGAGAAAGGGAGACAGAAGACCTGAAGTGGGCTCCGAGCGGAGAGCCCAACGTAGGGCTCAAACTCAGCAACTGTGAGATCATGACCCCCGCTGAAGTCTGACGCTTAATGGACTGAGCCACCCAACTGCCCCTATTTTATTGTTTTTAAGTAGGCTCTGTGCCCAACGTGGGGCTCGAACTCTCACCCTCAAGATCCAAGTCTCACGCTCCACCCACTGAGCCAGCCAGGTGCCCCTGGAGTGAAATTTTAAACAGTGAATATCTTTGAATTGACGTTTTAAGTTAAAGAAGTAACTGCTAACTTTGCTTGGCGGTAACTATGTCCAGAGCATTTTGCAAAGCTCTGTGTGAGTTATCCAAGCTAATTATCATGATAATTTAGGAGCAGGCTCCGTGTTTAGCCTCATTTTTTGGATGAGCAAACTGAGACACGGGGAGGTTTGGTAGCTTGGTCAAGATTACGCTGCCGAGTGGCAAAAGCAGCTTGCAAACCCTGAGTGTGATTGGTGACAGCACTGGTAACTGAGAGCGTCACAATACGGTGGTCTTTCCAGACTTTGCCTTAGTAGTTATGGAAAAGTACCAATAAAAAGAAACAGCGGCTATTACAAAGAAAATATACTAACAATAAGTGTCTTTAGAGTGATGATTTGCTGGCTGCGAAGATGAACGTGATATTAAAGATGAAATACGAAAGCTTTCAGGGTTTTAATTTCGGTCACTCTGTGCTGTAGTCATAATAGAGTTGTAATTAATTATCTTATTGTGGCTATTTTATTTCCATACCAGAAATTCATCTGGAAATTATAGTGCAACAAATAGCTGCTGAAATCATGATGGTAGTAATTATATCCATGACATAATTGTGGAAATATAGAATAATGAGGTTATTTTGAGGGAAGTCCGCATCAGTAGAATAGTGAATGCTTTTCAAATGCAGAGCAAGCCAGAAAGGAAAGGGGCCTAATTATGGATTTGTAATAATATAATGGAAATAGGTGAGTTTTCAGGAATATTTTGGAGACTAAAAATTACCCTGCTTGGAGTTAATGTGGAACTTTTAACCAGATATTATCAAGGTCATTAGTAATATTTTTGGCTCTGGCAGGTTTTTTTTTCTTTTTTTCAATAAGCATTGTTAATCTCTAGACTATTGTTTTATGAAGCCTCCCGTTTCTAACATTAGAAGTAACTTATATCCCCAGGTTTGCTGTCTTCCCTGCTGCAGGATCCCTTTACGGAGTTTCCCCGTAGGAGGTTTTATCTTCCGCTGAGAACACCTCCAGATGTCAGGAACTTACAGCGTCCCAAGTAAATTGTTCCACTTTATAGTCAGGAAAAGCTGAGCCCAAATGAGGTAAGTTGGTAGCCCAAGGTCTGCCCTTCAGAGCTGGGCCTTGAGTTAGCCCTGACGGAATGTGCCACGCTGTTCAACCCTGGTCACGCTCCAGGAATCATTCTGTGTCTACCCCAGCTGCCCAGCCTTTTCTTCTGATAGTACACTATCAGCAAACCATACGACCCTTTCAGTGGGATCTTACCCCATGGGCCTGCAGGGTGTCTTTGGTTTTACCATTAGAGATTCACTCCTTGTGGTGTGGTGAAAAGAGCAGGGGGATTGTGGTCTCTCGGTAGACTGAGGTCTGTATCCCTGCTCTGCTAGTTCATCAGCCTTGTGATCCTGAGGAAGTCCTTCCGTGTCCTCATTTAAGATGAGACCGGTTAGTACTTACTTCAGAAGGTCATGGTAAAGGTCATGGTTAACGATGATAAGTGATGTGCATGGAGCCCTTGCAAGGTGCCAGGTGCTGTTTTAAGTATTATGTATATGTTCACTTACTTACTTCTCAGAACAGCAGTCTGAGGTAGGAATCAGAGGCAGGCCCAGAGAAAGTAAATGGTATGTCTGAGGGCTGAAGCTGGTATGAAGAACAGTTCGTTATAAATTAGTTCCTTTTTCTTTTCCTTTTGGGTTTTGTGTCCATGGATCCTTTGCTAAAATGTGAGCGCCCTCGTGAAGGATGACACAGTCACCTAATCACTTGGATCAAGCGTTTGCCAGCCCCATGGGGACGCAGGTGCAGAGAGGGAGTGGGCAGGTATGATGGGGGTGGGGTAGTGGGAGGAGAGAGAGCACCAACACCAGGGCTGGATGGGCGGACACGGGGAGACCTTGAGACACTCCGTTGTACCTGGACCGATTGGCCTTGGATGAAGCTGGCCCCTTGCTTTGGCTTCACTTTTCTTTTTCTTGGATCTGAAGAGGTCAGGTCTCCAAACACGCCGGCAGGAAAATAGGACTTTGGTCCTCTTTCTTGCTTGGTTAACCTTACAAGAACTCCTCTCCTTTCCACATCCTTAAAAAAAAGGGAGGGGGGGGGAGAGAAAGAAGAGTGACGTCCTGGAGTAAAACCTAAAGGGAGTGGGGATGGGTCGTCATTGGCTGAGACACAGGCCCCGGCCCGGACTCGGGAGCAGTGCAGATGGTGGGGCCGTGAAGTCTCTCCTGAAACGGGGGAGCAAGCCAGCGGTGCAGAGCCTACGGGCGAGGGGACAGACCCGGAAACACGGAAGGAACACTCCGCACTTTCTCTGTTGGGTAGAAGAAAACCAGAGCAGGTGAGGCCACTTAGTTGAAAAGAGCTGTGTGGGAGACAAGGAGACAGAACACATGACATGAAGTGTTTTTTTAAAATCTGTCCTTGAGTGTATTTGCGACAATAAATCCCATCCTCAGACTCTGATCAGTAAAGGCTGTTTCTCTTTGGAGTGTGTAGGCCAGTGTCAGGGCCCAAATGACATTTGGCCACCGAAGGGTTCCTGTGTGCTCTCAACTCCACCCCCCACTCTAGCCTCTTTATAATCCTGAAAGCAGGAGATTAGTGTCAAACGTGGGTCCAGTAAAACAGTATTTCCTTACTTCCAAATTATTTCTTTCCAAGAGAGAGCAAGGTTTAGGAGCAGTGGAGAGAGACCATATGACAAGATATGTGGTGAGGCCCAACTTGGGTTGATAGACTTGCCCATCTTTTTTTCCCCATGGATTAAATTCAGCTCAGTGTACAAGCCTCTATCAGAAAATACAGATGCTTGGGGCACCTGGGTGACTCAGTCGGGTAAGCGTCCGACTTCGGCTCAGGTCATGATCCCGCTGTTCGTGGGTTCAAGCCTCATGTCAGGCTCTGTGCTAACAGCTCGGAGCCTGGAGCCTGCTTTGGATTCTAGGTCTTACTCTCTCTCTGCCCTCCCTCCTCCCCCGGCCCCCCCATTCATGCTCTGTCTCTCTCTGTCTCTCAAAGGTGAATAAATGTTAAAAAAAATAATAATAAAAAAAGAAAATGTAGATGCTTATAGTGAGTCCTGATTACACCGTCACTGTTGTGATGGTGGCCTGTTCAAGACACATGCTTATAAGCTTTCTTATTTCGTCTTTATATCATTGTTGTGTGTATAGTTAGCAGTTGAAATTTGAGGCTAGAAATTTCCCATGTCTGTGGATTTTACACATTAGGATTTCGTGGTAATTGAAATAGTGAAGACAGGGGTTTCCTTTAGCGCATCATCCTTACAAAGAAATGGCGGGCTTAAGATGTTCACAGAACAAACAAGCTTACCTGCGAGGTGTTAGAAGATTCTAAAAATGCTTTCTAAGAATTTCAAATCTTATGAAAGACCTATATTTAAATTTTCAAAAAAGTGTCTGTGTTTGAGAGAGAGAGAAACCAAGCACAAGCGAGGGAAGGGCGGAGATAGAGGGAGACACAGAATCTGAAGCAGGCTCCCCGCTGTCAGTGCAGAGCCCGACGCGGGGCTGGAACTCCTGGACCGCGAGATCATGAGCAGAGCTGAAGTTGGACAGTTAATTGACTCAGCCACCCCGGTGCCCCAAGACCTGTATTTTCATAAACAATGAGTACTTTTAGTTCTTCTGTTTACTCACTAACATGGGAACTCTAAGAACCTCAAGTATAGGCAACGCTTTACCTGCTTTAAGTCATGTGTGAAGCCTCCTGTATGCCATCGACCTTCTCAGGCAGCTGCTTTTGTAATGCCTGCTCCTGACTCCCCTCTACACTTTCCTGCTCTGCCTCTTTCCTCCGTGTAAGCACAGGGCATGCTACCGATTTGCACTTTTTGTCCATTTAGTGGACAACTTTGACGTTACTTCTAAAACCTGCACTTATCCTTGCGATCCGAAATGGCTTCTGTGGAGGCTCCGGGCAGCAAGTGCCCCGCAGGGTCAGCTAACAGTGATCAGGCTGCAACCTCCCGCCATCCTGCATTCTCTGAGCTGACCCTGGGCAGGTGTGGCTGCTCTGGAGACCTTGAATAAGCTGGGAGGAAAAGGGAAACGTTGGAAACTATTTAAGAAAGATATCCTCTGATTTCACTCACATGCGGAATTTGAGAAACACAACAGATGAACATAGGGGAAGGGGAAGGAAAAATAAGATAAAAACGGAGAGGGAGGCAAAATAAGAGACTCTGAAATCCAGAGAACAAACTGAGGGTTGCTGGAGGGGAGGCGGGTGGGGGGATGGGCTAAGCTAAATGGGTGATGGGCATTAAGGAGGGCACTTATTGGAATGAGCACTGGGTGTCATATGTGAGAGATGAATCACTGGGCTCTACTCCTGAAACCATTATTATGCTGTATGTTAACTAACTTGGATTTAAGTTAAAAAAAAAAAATGCTTGTCCCTGGGAGAAACACCTCTGAACATAGTGTTATAAGCCTATAGTGACCCTTGAAGCTGACCTCCCTGGTCAGCAGGTTCTGAAGGGCGGTGCTGGATACAAGGAAAATGGGGGGAGGTTGGAAAAACCCAGCTCCGTCCATTACTGTGAGTCTCCTTGGAAGGTTTCGTGAAGGAGGCTGGGGCATCCAAATCACATCCCCGTGCCCCACCCCATGGGGCTCATTAAGTTCTAAGAAGGTGAGCAAAACTGATTTAATATAGAGCCTGTTTCAGCTAGCAGAGTAGTTTTAGGTTAATTCTGCTTAGTGGCGGAGTTGTGTTTTTATGTGCATTTTAAGTATTTTCCCAGTACCGTGGGGTTCTTCAGAGAATTTGCGTGCATTGTGCATTCATACCCGTTTTATGGGATTTAGGAGCATTATTTTATATTTTAAATTATTACCGTGAGTTATGGTTGTTACGTTTGCTTCTCATGCTGCGTTGCTGCTGGTATCAGGGTTTATTTGGTGCCGATTTCCTAGTCAGGAATGGATGCCCGCCTGGTAAGCCTGGTACCGTGGGCAGACCAGCCTGGTTTACATCCCTTCACCCTGCGGCAGGGGCCACAGAAGAGCTTCGGGGAGTGGGTGCCCTCCCTCCTTAAAAATTAAAACGGAACTTCTTCACCTGTCTCTTTGCTCCCCCTCCCGCTGCTAGGAAACAACCATAAAAAGCAGTCTGAGTTGTGGATCCGGTTGTCAAGTCCTTGCTTTGGTGATGCCTGGGTGACTCTTGAGTTCCCATTCTGAAGATTCTCTCTTGCTGATTTTAAATCCCAAGCAGGCTTGTTGCATGAAGCCTCAAGCCGGTGAGCAGACAGATAGGTGAGCTCTCCTTCATGTGGTTGCAGTGTTTGAATGCTTAATTGCTAAAGTATTCCCTGACGGAGCGTTTCAAAAGTTCACATAAGTCTGCCATCCCCTCGTCTTCACTTTTAAGCGACTGAACGGAGGAGTCATTTGGGGACAAGCTCCTGAGCCCCTGTTGTTTGTTTCTGGGTTTTGCTTTTTTTTTTTTTTAAATGTCCCTGATGATTTGCCGTAACACATTCGTGAGTTCCAGAGGTTACAGACCATCTCCCCATGGCCTTGCTGAGCTGTGGGAACACAGGAACCGGTCGTGGGAAAGCCGGAGCTGGGGCTGGAGAAGGTCCCACGCTCAAAGGGCGTCCCTGGTGTCAGTAGGAAGTCGTGAATGGTCAACTGAAGGAAAGAACATGGCACTCCAGGTGCATAAAGGTGGGGAGAAGAGACCCCCCACCCCCACCCCACCACCCCAGCGGGGACGTGGAGGCTGTCATAGGAGGAGAGGTAGAGGGAGAGCATATAGATGGAGGGAGGTGGATGGAGAAAAGTTTGTCAGATGAGGCTAGAAATGTAACTAAATCACCAAAGGACCCATGGAGCCTGGTGGCTATGTGGGCCCTCCCCCTTGGTCGTCAGCAGTGAGTGGGGATTCAAAGCAGTGGCCTGATCAGACGGTTCAAAGCGTGGGAAATCAGGCAGAAAGTGTGGGTGTGAATCCCAGCTCTGCCGGTTACTTGCGCTGTGACTTGGGCAGGTGTTTTGAACATCCTTGTCACCATCTCTTGCTCTGCAACACGGGGACGATGAGGACACCTTCCCCAAGTCCTCTCAAGGATAGAGGAGTCACCATATGTAAATCCCGGGCATGGAGTGGCACCCCTGAGGGCTGGTGGGGATCTGACTTGCCACTTAGGGGCAGCACACAGGACGGTTGGAGTGCGGCAGAGCCGGGGGCTGGGGGGACCTGGTTTGCAGGGATTTTTGTGGCCATCTGGAATCAAATCCCAGATATGTGCCCTGTGGGAGCCCTGAGTTCCTTTGGAGGCGGTGTGTGTGGTCAGGAATATCTTTGCCTGCTTCTCCTCTCTAGGCTGGGTTGTGAACCCAGGCAGTGGTTACGGGAACAGACCTGAGAGAAATTTCAGGAGGCAGAGTAACCTGGGCTTGATGAAACTTCAGAAGCATTATATTATCTTGTCTTTTGGACAGCATGGTTACTCCAGTGCCCGATTGTTCTAACGGGGAGATATGTAATTGGATCTTAGCTGGCTAGGCTTCCTTGCAAACTAAAAGAAAATTGCCATTTTTAGAGTTGCATGCGGGTTTCTTTGGGGAGATGTGGACAGATATCATGGGGATATTTGCCTTTAATTTAAAATGAGTTTCCTTGGAAATCCATCGGATTATATGTCTAAACTCTAATGTCGAGAAAACTCTTTTCCGAGGCACAAAAGTATTAGTCCATTATGAACCTCTCTGAGGCAATAGAGACTCTAAGTACTAAATTCCACAACGGAATGGAGGCTGCTAGCAGGCGATTATTGAGGACTTGGGTTTAGGCAGTTTGCAAAACAATTCAGCAAAGTATATAAAGGCAATGGGGGGAAATAGTATTGCTTTTTTTGTGCTGCCAACCAGGTTTGTCACATGGATTAGTAATTTAGATAGGAACAGCCATGAATCACTGCTTAGAGTTTCGCATTTAATTTTATCCTGGAAGCGATTTCCTTTCAAATTCTCGAGCTGTAGTTATCATTAATGAATTAAACATTATGAAACCCAGAGAGCCACTAATTCATTTTGAAATAAGTAGACATTTAAATCTGAAAAAGAAACCTTAAATTTTGTTCAGTGGTGTTTAATATTTTCAAGCCGACAGCATGTGGAATGGTATCTCACGGACGTGTTTTCCCAGAGAGGCTGGTACTGGGGGTACGTGTGCCTGACATCTTGGTGCAGGTCTGGGGCATGAAAGAAGAAATCAGGTTTTCCCCATGGCCAGTGATTGGGTGTTTTCCAGAGGGGAGAGATTTAAATATTTGGAAAAGGAAGCTGATTAGAGTCAGAGCTCCCCACCCAACCAAGGTCCTTATCTCCAGTGCTTTCCTGCTTAACCCTTTCAATCCTGTCCTTTCGTGGGACACCTGCCGTCTCTCTGCGTCACTGCCTTCTTCTGCCTTACCAAGTGCTGCTTTGGGATAGGGTTCACGCAGTCATCGAGGTCATTGGACACAGTCTGTGGGAGCTCCGGCCTCTCAAACACTCAAGACCAGCTTCGGGAAGGCACGTCCTCATGCAGGTGACGGCTGGGCAGGGGCTGGGTGGTTACATGGCAGCGCTTGAAGATTTTAGAGCACACGGTGAGATAGCACACAAAAGCCAGACTCCTTACATTTCAAGCCTGGAAAACATGGTCAGTTTCTTCCCTTCAAAGACTTTAATGTAAAGAGCTGGCCAGAGAATTGGCAGATTGTGTCTACGGTAACATTATGCGAACGTTGTTATGTTCAAAAGAGGGTAAAGGGGCTACGTGTCAAGGCCAGCAAATTTGATTTGGACATGGAAGGTGTCTAAACTTTTGTTTAACTTGTCTTCCCCCCACCTCCCCAAACAAGATTCACCCCCATCTTACCTCTTTTGAAAGCCTTTTGCTTTGTCAGCTGAAGTTATTTTTGGAATGGTCATCTGTGGCAGCCTATGGTCTGGTCTGAGCCTCAGTTTCCTTGTCTGTAAAAGGGGGTGATAATACCTGCCCTCCTCTCTATTACGCAAATGGGCATAATGGTTAAATGAGATCATAGATATGAAAACACTTGTCTAGTACCTTCTTAAGGATGTGAGGCAGAGAGGTGCCACAAGGCTCAGGCTGGAGGAGGCAGGACTTCCTCCTCCATTCCCTCCCCTACTTAGGGCCTTCCCCTACTTCGTCTCCCTTCTTAGGGGAAGCAAGGTTCCTCTGAGGGACTCAGGACCTTGTCTTTCTTCCTCCAGTTCAATCAGGTGGGTGGCCCTGGTGCGAAGGATGCCCCTGAGCACAAACCTGTATTTCCTCTTTCCTATTTGGTGCTGCTTCCAAATCGAGGGGTTTTTGTGATTCCTTGGTTGTTCATTTCCACCTCATATTAATTTCCTAGGACTGCTGTGACAAAGTACAAGGAACTGAGTGGCTTAAAACAACAGTAATTTTTTGTCTGACAGCTCTGGAGGCTGGGAGTCTGAATTCAAGGTGAGAGCCGGGCGACGCTCCCCTGAAATCTATAGGGGAGGACGACGCCTTGCCTTTTCCAGCTCCTGATGTTGCTGGCAACCCTTGGCTCGTAGATGCATCTCATCTCATGCCCGTGTCATCACAGGACCCTCTTTCCTCAGGTGTCTCTTCTCCTCTTGCCGAGCACACCAGTGGTGTTGGATTCAAGGCCCTCTCATCAACATGACCTCATCTTACCGAATGACATGTGCAGCAGCCCTAATTCCCAGCAAGGCCACATTCTGAGGTACGAGGGGCTAGGGCTCGAACATACCTTCTTTTGAGACTCCCTTCAACACCCCCTACATGCGCACACACACACGCGCACACACAGCTCCCCCAGCTCTTTCCAGAACCGGTAGCTGTGACATTATGTCTCTAGTGACTGTGTTGCAGGGCCTCTGAGAACATGGTCGGTGAGGCCTCTGCTGCACATCGGAAGAAACTCAAGAGTTTGAATTAGTACCAAACAGCCCTCTCATGCTCTGTTGCCGATTTCACTTAAGTCAACTAAGCCTGAAACCAAGAAGCTTCGATGGTACCGGTGGGAAGTACCAAAGTCCTTCCAATTTTATTGGAGACAGTTGGTTTTATCAGAAGTACTGAGTTGGGAATTTGAGCAAATGTGTGCTCTGTCCCCTTCTGTGCAGTGGAACAAGTATGCGGTGGCCTCAGAGTCCAGCAGGCAGGTGACGGGCTCGCCAGGGAGCCCCAGCCCATGTCCATAATAGGGGGCTGGCCCACATGAGCCAGAAAGGACATCCTCTGCCCTCCTGCACTGGGTAATCGACATAACTCGGTGTGTAAGAAACCTGGTTTCCCCAGAGAGAGTTCATACTGTAAGACGAAGCCGGGAGACTCTGGGTTAGTTTTCATTTTGCCCCCATCTCGCCAACTGAACTTAGTCACGGTTCTTATTAGAATGGGATCCTAGGTTTCTCATCTCTGTGTGAAAATAGTGAAATTTGCTGCATCATGATGTCTGCAGGGCAATTAATAGGTTGCTGTATGCGAGCTGCTGGCAGACCTCAAGTAAATAGTGAGGGGCTGGTGATGAGGACAGCCTTTCACTCGCTCTGCGTCCACCAGTAAATAGGCTAAAACGGAGGCATTTAAAGAAGAACGTGGTCTGAAATGCAGAGGGCTGGTCGAAGAGCTGCCGGTCTTGTCCTTGGGGCCCAGCCAGGCCCGGAAGGAGTGCAGTGGACTTGCCCCGTGGGAGCCCTGGGAGGAAGTCCCCCTGTCAGATACGATGGAGAGGCCGCGGGAAGGTCGGGGACTCGGCGGCGGCCCTTCGGGATAATGGGTTGCAATAGGAAGTTGAAGGAGGCAGAATCGGGGAGTATTGCCAGAGGTGGCGGTATCTCAGGGACAGAGTCCCAGTCTTAGAGTACAGGCTTGAAGGAAGGGTGGTGGATCCAGGTGCTTGGGGGAGGGAGGGGCAGCCAGGGGTCCCGTGAGCTTCAGATCTGGAAGCCTAAGGAATCAAGAATGCGAGTGGAGGTAGAGGAGCCCGGGCAGGATGTCCTAGCCAAGTCGGCATTCCGGGGGGACTCGGGTGGGGTCCCAGAGGATGGCACCAGAGTTACCTAGGCGTCTCCACTAAGGTTGGGGTTGATCCTAGAAACTGGAGTAGGTGGGAGGGATTCATTCGTGACACAAGAGGCCTGGGGCAGCCTGACTCCCAAGTTGAGACAGATCACATGTGGGACAGAGCCATCACCCTACCCTGCTTCACTCGTTTCAATAGACTTTGTAGACTTAGAGATCCTAAAAATAAAGCTCAACTCACACCCACCACCTGAGCATAGACTAGGGCTGTTTTTCCTGCTGCTGTTGTTTTAGTTATCTGATGACTTAAAGTAACAGGGCAAATGCATTATTTTGGGAAATGCTATTAAAAAAAATTTTTTTTAAGTTTTTTTCCTTTTTTTTTTATAAAATTTTTTAAAATGTTTATTTATTTTTGAGAGAGAGAGCGAGAGAGCAGGGGAAGGGCAGAGAGAGAAAGAGACACAGAATCCGAAGCAGGCTCCAGGCTCTGAGCTGTCAGCACAGAGCCCGATGTGGGGCTCCAACCCATGAACTGTGAGATCATGACCTTAGCTGAAGTCACACGCTTAACCGACTGAGCCACCCAGGCGCCCCAAGTTTTTTTTTTTTTTCTTTTGTGTGTGTGTGTGTGTGTGTATGTGTGAGAGAGAGAGAGAGAGAGAGAGAGCGTGAGCAGGAGAGGGGCAGAGAGAAGGAGAGAGAGAATTCCAAGCAGGCTACGCATTGAGAGTACAGAGCCTGATGCGGGGTTTGAACTCACAAACTGTGAGATCATGACCTGAGCCGAAATCAAGAGTTGGACGCTTAACCAACTGAACCACTCAGGCGCCCTGGAAAACACTGTTGAACCTATATGTTTATACACTTCCGTGACAAATTTACCTTAAGTGACTATTGATTAACAGGGCTGGGACTGCGAGGTGTTTTGTGATAGAGTGCTGTCCAAAAATAGAATGAAGAAAGGCAAACAGCCCTGTCTTTGGCTGGCCAGGGCCTGGAAGACGTGGAAGTAATGTGGAATTATGTGCTGCTTTTCTGCTTTGTACAAGCAGAACATGGCCATGAACCATGAGGCCTGGGCATTTTAAAGAAATCCATGTACCCACGGTGGAATATTACTCAGTCATAAAAAAAAGAATGAAATCTTGCCATTGGGGACAACGTGGACGGATCTAGAAGGTATTTGAGGCTAGGTGAAACAAGTCAGACAAAGGCAAATGGCATATGTCACATATATGTGGAATCTAAAAAACAAAACAAACAAGCAAAAACAGAAATAGACCCCTGAAAACAGAGAACAAACTGTGGTTGCCAGAGGGGGAGGGGGGCGGGAGAGGGGACAAAACAGGTGAAGGGAATTAAAAGGTACAAACTTCCAGTTATAAAACAAGTCACGGGGATGAAAAGTCCAGCGTGGGGAATAATAACGTTGCATGGTGAGGGCACCTATCGTGATGGGCAATGAGTGATGTGTAGGGTCGTCGAGTCACTATGTTATAGACCTGAAACCAGTATAACATTGTATGTCAATTACACTCCACTCATAAAAATGTAAAAAAGGTAATGGTAGGTTACGAGGAGAATTGCAGTAATAGCAACAGACAATGAGGAGCATTCTCTTGCCTGTCTCTGCTTGTAGGCAAAACCCTGTTGATGCAGGTGTTGAAAATTTACTTCATTTTTCCAGGACTCAACCCAGAGTCTTCTGAGGCCCTAAAGGTTCAAAAGCAAGGCCCAGATGGAATGTACGACAGCTTTTGATGCAAAAATTATTTTAGTGTCACCATGAAAACAAAATCACGTGGACAGTGCTTCGTGTCCTGAGGGAGGCATCGAAATAAGGAGGTGGGTGGTCGGGAGTTGGGTGCCTCGCCTTTGGATGAATCATTTAATTTCCTTAGAGTCTCAGTTTTCCCATCTGCAAAATAGGGGAAATTGTACACTTTCTCCCTTTTACGGTATTGGGTCATGGACACAACACTGGAAACTGATATGTTATACAACTGGTAAGTAGGGGTTATCAGCACAAAGGTAAAAAGTCAGCTTCTCCCCTTTTTATGCCCATTCCCCTGCATCTTATTTAAATTATATTCACTCCAGAGTTTTGATTGAAAATGCTTGTTTTCCCGTGTTTTACTACTTAATTAATCTAAAATGTTGCCCTGAGTAATGGCACTATATCTAGACGAGGGCTGTTCAAAGAGGAGAAATTGTGCAGAAGGATGTTTGTAAATAATGCTTAGGTGACACGATTGTGATAATTATGGCTTTTTGAAGATGAGTTTTATAGCAAGTCTTCAATTTTCCTGTCACTTGTTTTCTGGGCTCTCCCACTTAAGCAGGCACATTTGTTTCATGGAACTAGCTCTTCGGGGACCTGAATCCTGGGAGAACTCAGCAGCTCTGTGAATCCACTTTTCATTTTCTGTGGCTAATTTTGCAGACTTTCAAGAGGATGCAGGTTGCTTTACTGTCCCCTTTCCCCAGCCCAGGTAAGGACAGAAGGAAGAAGGTGTAGCAAATTCCTAACCACTCAGTCTCCAGCTCATAATGAATAGCCATCCCTGCCTCAGAGTGACCTTGAACGCTATCCCGGGCCCCCGGTGGCCAGAAGGGGCCCTAGTGATGATGCTCCGATGATGCTTTGGGTGGAATCCCCAGCTCAAGGTTGACCCCTCTCCCCATTCTCGCACATCCCTTCTCTGTCTCTTGGGAGGTTCTGAGCCCTGGAGGCGTCCTGAAAATGAGGACCCTCCTGCAGGGTTGTTGTATGAGCACCCTCAGGAGTCTTTGAAATAAACTCTCGGGACCCCCAGGCTTTGTAGCTTTCTCAGGAGAGGGACCCAATTTTCTATTTCACCATGTTGTTCTCCAGCTTTTTGTTGTTCAGGGTCTTGACCATCAGTGTCATGTCTTTAGTTTATTTACCAACTCAGTTGGAATCTAATTCCAGATAGAAGTCAGCCAGTAAACTTTGTTAATGGCTCTTTTTGGAAGCTTCTAGAGTCACCATTGGAGGAGCCCTTGGAGGTCATCTTGTCCAGCCCTCTCACCTTAACCAGTGAGAACCCTGAGGCCCAGAGGAGTTGAGTGGCTGGTCCAGGTGAATTAATGGCGGAACCAGAACGCAAACCCAGGGCTCTTTAACCACCTGGATGTAGGGAAACATGGATGTAGGGAAACATGGAGTAAAGAATACTTAGCAGGTGTGTTCTCTTTTAGTTTAGCCAGCTTATACCTGAGTCACATGGATTAGAACATCCTCATTTTATTACAAGTTTATGGTTGACTCCTGGTAAACCAGAACTCCCATGTAAAGCTACCTTGTTGAAAAGCTTTAAAAATGCATTGGTGTACTTTTCTGAATTAGTGGCCCAAAGTGACTCCTAGTTGTCAGGGAATCTTGCTGCCCCTAGGAATCATTCCAAAATATTGGTTATAATTGTATAAAATGATAGCTTCAGAGCCTGGATTTGGCATGAATAAAAGCCACGAAATCTATTTCAGTATTCCTCCTGTCTCCCACCACATTAGCTTATTTAAAATATACTATTCTGGTTGTTTGAATTATTCCACATGATCTTTAAAGCCCTGTTTGTTGTTATGTTATAGTTTTGGGTATGGAGTCGATGAGTTATCTTAGTTCAGGTAAATCATGTGACTTGCTCGCATTATACCAGTTGCCTTCTGATGCAGTAGTGATTTTTTTTTTTCCTGACCTACCATTTTCACATCAGATTGAACACAGACTCAGGCAAGGTATAAGCTTGGCAGTGAGATTTGCTTGGCTTGTTTACTTTCTGCCATTGTTAAAGTGGCTATGATTCAGCACCAGGTTCTTCTCTCCCTGATGTGCTTGGGAGGAGGGGTATGTGTAACCCCAAGGCATCAGTGAAAGTGTGACCATCATATGAGAACGTCCTTTGTGTAGAAAAGCCTTACCCACTGCTTCCTGATGACTCTAGCTAAAATAATACCACCTTCCAGAAAAACCACTGGGATTCTAAATACATACCACGTCCTCAGTTAAGAAGACAGAAAGTAATTCTGAATAGCATGCAGGATATAGGGGCATCATGCTGGTTTCAAGCGTGCAGGCTATGGACATCACTTATAAATTTTTCTCGAGATGGGTGTTATATATGTATATGTCTTAGCAAGTTCAGATTGTTTTGGTTTCTTCAAACTGAGAGCTCACTTTTTCTCTGCATGTACTTTCTTGCGCAGCTAACTCTGCGATAGTTATGACATCATAGTCTGTATAATGGATTACTGCCCCAGTGGGCTTGCTGGTTCTCCCGGCCGTAGGGAAGGGGTCTGGCTTGAAGCGTGTTTACCAGTGGTAGTGCATGGAAGTTTCCACTTGGCATGTACTGGCTGAGGAACTGAGATAATGACTGAGGCTGAGTGAAAACACTTCTTGTTAGCAGTGTGGTGAGAGCTTGGAAAGGAAAGTAATATTGCAAACATCACCTTCGTGTGGGGAAGCAACACTTGCGGCAGAGGGAAAGTGGGACTTAGAAATATGAGATCAGATTTAAATTCAGCCCGGTCCCAGACATGAGACCTGGTTAAGTCATGCAGCTCTGAGTCTGAGTTTTAACTGAAAAATAAGGATGGTGGGCAGGGGCGACGGGCAGGATGGTAGTCGTGACATATGCCTTATTCTGGGGCAGGCTGAAAATGGCCCCCCCAAGATATCCTTGTCCTGATCCCCCGAACCTGTGCATGTTACCTTACATGGCAAAAGGGACTTTGTAGAAGTGATTAGGGATCTGGAAATGGAGAGGTTATCCTGGATTATCTGTGTGGGTCTAAAGTAATCGCAAGGGTCCTTCCTGAGAAGACGGAGGCAGCGAAGGAGCCATGCATGGGTCAAACAATGCAGGTGGCCTCTAGGGGCTGAAAAAAGCAAGGAACAGATTCTCCCCTCAGGGCCTTCAGAAGGAACCAGCCATGCCCACACCTTGACTTTGGGTTAGGGAGGCTCTTTTGAGTCTGGCCTCAGAAGAGGCCCCTCTGGCCTCCAGAACCGTAAGAATAAATTCATGTTGTCTTAAGCCACTAAGGTTGGGATAACTTGTTATAGCAGCAAGAGAAAACTAATACCTCCTAGTGCTTATAACGATTACAGGTGACTTTGTATTTCTATATCTGTAAATCTCTTTCTTATATTTGTAAGTGCTGCATGGATTTGAGTACTTTTAAAATGCATTTTTATATTCATCTGAATTTCCAGATTAAAGTGGTATGGAGATGTCAGGAAGACCAGGAGACCAATTTCAATTATGCAGCGAAAGATTGTGTCTGAAAATTTAAACTCGTGTTACCAGCTAATTACTAATTGTGAAGTTGTTCATGGTCATTACCATCTGTGAGTCACTTAGTTGAGCGGACAGGTGTGCTCCTTGCTTTCTATACCTGTGGGTCTCAACCTTGGATGTTCGGTGGAGTCACTGGGAGGGCTTTTAAAGGTCCCAGCGTCCAGACCTCACTCCAGGACAATTAAATCAGCATCTCCACAGGTGGAACTTGAGCATTGGTGTTTTTTAAATCTCTCCAAGTGATTGTAGTGTTCAGCCAAGAATGAGACCCACTGCAGAGGTATGTGCCTGCTAAGTAAGATTTTAAATCCGTTTTCTGAGGTCTGACGACCTAGATGTTCTTCTGAGTTTTGGGGAAAATGCTGTGCTGGGGACTCTGTGTTATATCTTTCAATGATATTAACATAATCGGTTTATGAGCTGTGGTATAATTCTGGCAAGAAATACAAAAGTCTAGTTAGCCAACAGCTCCTGAGATGTTCAGCAGATTGGTGTGCCTACAATTTCAATAAGCAAATACTTTTCTCCTTGTATTGCCCAAAGGCTTTTAAAAGCAAAAGTGAGGGAGAGAGAAGGATGTTGAGACCTTCTCCGTAAATGGTTGATCTCCTTGAGAATTGATAAGAATTGTATTTATTCACGTTATATGTCCTTACGTTTCCTGTCTGGAGGAGAAAATAACCATTTTTGAAATTTCTTCCTTTGGAACCACTGGTGGCAGAAGCTGTGGTCTTTGAAAGTTGCCTCCCTGTGTTCCTGGGCGCTTTGAGCTGTGACGTGTCGCTGAGGGCATCTCTGGGCTGCCTGTCACTAAGATGGCCCTTGTCTTTTTTTTTTCAACGTTTTTTTTTTTATTTATTTTTGGGACAGAGAAAGACAGAGCATGAACGGGGGAGGGGCAGAGAGAGAGGGAGACACAGAATCGGAAACAGGCTCCAGACTCTGAGCCATCAGCCCAGAGCCTGACGCGGGGCTCGAACTCACGGACCGCGAGATCGTGACCTGGCTGAAGTCGGACGCTCAACCGACTGCGCCATCCAGGCGCCCCAGATGGCCCTTGTCTTTGACAGCAGGTGATGTTACCTGCATCTCGTATGTCACAGGGAGGGTATTATAGATAAAATTGTTTTTATAAATCACAAGGTGCTATGCGAATGTTGCGATTGTATTTTCAGTGGGAATTCTGGGTTGAAGTTAGAAAGCTGATAGAAAGACTGTAACATAAACTTATATTCATGTATAAGAACAGATAGAGGTCCTTATTTTCTAGTGTTCTAAGGTAGTAACCGAGGAGATGCACTGGGTCTTGCACCTGTAGATGGCATGTGACTTTTGAAACATTTTTTTTTAAGAGAGAGAGAGAGAGCGTGAGTAGGGTAAAGGGGCAGAGAGAGAGAGAGAGAGAGAGAAAGAGAGAGAGACTCTTAAGCAGACTCCATGCTCAGTGTGGAGCCCAGCCCAGGACTTGATCCCACAACCCTGGGATCATGACCTGAGCTGAAATCAAGAGTCGGACGCTCAACCAGCTGAGCCACCCAGGTGCCCCGGCATGTGATTTTTTTTTTTTTTTTTTTTTTTTTTTTTTAGTGGTCATTTAGCTAGTTGGGTTTAATTTTCTTTGTTATAAATGAAAACATTAATGATGTTTTGGGTGTCCAGATAGTAGGGCCGTACTACAGTGTATCTGGTACTGTTTAAATCTTGGCTCTGAAACTTACTGGCTGGGGGATGCTCAGGAAATTATTTAACTTCTCTGTACCTGAGTTTCTGCATCCTTAAAATGGGTGAGTGAGATACCCTCTCCTAGGACCGTTGTAAGGATTAAGTGAGGCCCCTAGAAAACTCGGTACCATTTCTGGATGTGTCCCATAGATCTGTTCTCTTACCTCCTCACTCAAATGTGGGACAATTCCGGAACCTAGGTAAGTGTGTTTTCCACCTTTCTTTCTTCCCTCCATCCCTCCCTTCAGTAAATGTTTATTGGATACCTGCTACTCATAGGAACTACACTGTGGCTACAATGTTAATGTGAGGTAGATGCTGTGTTCCAGAACTTTAATGGTTTAAAAGTTTGATTTAAAATATTGATACAAAGTAGTGCTGGGGCGGGACCGGCTGAGCAAAGCCTGTCTGTTTCTGTGAGATCAGAAATGTAAGACTACTGTGGTTTATCTGTACCAACCAGAGTAAGATTGTAAGATGTTTTTTATAATTGTGGATATCAGTAGATGGCCTTGGGGACCAAATACAGGAAGGTCGTAGGCATGTTGCTGATGCACTGAGTGGTTGCCTGGGAAATGGACATGGTCTCTGATCTGATTTGCCAGATAATCAGTCATTTATCAAGGCAAACATTGTGACAAGGCATTTTTTGTGTGCTTGGCACTGTGCCAGCTCTCCGGGCCCGGGGAGGGGTGGGGGGGTGGGGAGGGCTGGTCCCTGCCTGGTGGAGCTTCCTGAGTATCAGAAGACTTTACAGTTGAGGGCTGGGGTACTTCATAGTGTGAATGCTGGGTAGAAGCTTCAGGAAGCTTTCACCAGATCCCTGAGCTCTAAGTGTGTGGGGTATTTTATCGTTCATGAAACTGTTTATTTTTTTAACCTGTATTTTGGGTACCATTCATTCACAAACAGATTTACTTTGTTGTCATGAATTATATTTTTTTCATATAGTCCAAAATGAAATCCTCTTGCCCCCAAATTTCCCGTAGTATACCTTTCTTGTACCCTAATCAAGTCTATATAGCTTGACCCAGCTCTTCAGTAACTTGGGTTTTATTTTCTATGAGAGCTATTAATCAAGTTTGGTGGAGATCATAATATCCATTTGTGTTATTTTCAACTCTGCTTATCAAGACTTAAAAAAAAAGAATTATTTTAAGATCATAGAATAATTCTGGAGAATGCTCAAAGAAATTTTGCATTTTCACCAATTCTGCTTAGAACCACCTATGAAAAATGATAGGATTATAATGATGATAATGATTACATTGGCTTTCAAGTGGTTATTCTATTCCAAATAATATCCTGAGGGCTTTGCACACACATTCTCATTTTATCACCCAGCAACTGTGTGAGCCCAGGCTTTCCTAGTGTCCACGTTTACAGATGACGCACACAAGGGCACAACAAGGTTGGATAAATTGTCCAAGTTCAAATGGTTCGCCATTGAAGGTCTCCCACTTGACTCCAGATGCGTCTGACAGATGTGCTTTCTACACTACTGTGTTCTTGCTTTGGGCAAAATGCGCATGAGGTGGTTGGGGAAGCAGAGCCTGTAGAAAAGACAGGAAGGACATATTAAGTAATTCACTTCCATATATCCCTGACAGCTTTGGATGAAGGGTCATTGTATTTAAAGAGATACAGACAGCTGAGAAATTGAGTATCGCCTCAGGCCACAAAGTAAATCATTGATAGAACTTAATCCAGAAGCCAGGTGCTTTTCAAACTCGTTCCGTGAAGGCTCAGTGGACGCGACTGCACAATCTCCATCAATTCAAATGAGTTGAAGAAGGAGGGATCCATTTTGTTACAGGTAACCTGAAGTCAGAGGTTTAAGAATTTTTAATTTGGATGAAATTCTAAAACTATGCGGGCTTTGGCACCTGTTTGGGCAGACTGGGCAGATTGGGCAATGCCAGTTTGGGCACATTACCTCAACTGAGCAGTGAATACTTCCTTTGTGTGGCTGTTGGGAGGAAGCGGGGCTCGTGGCACCTGGAACTTTGTCGGTATTCTCTATAATCGCTCGCTGACTGGTCACTCGTGATGCATTTGAAATAACTTCAGGGAGAGTTGGGTTCTCAAAACTCTAATCATGGGCCTAGGGAAGTTCTTCAGGGTCGACTTGAAGGTAGCAGAAATGGAGACTTTCTAAAAAATTCTCTGGCCGTACCACACAGCAATTGCATCTCGGTTTTTGCGTGTTGGGTACCGAAGACCATTTGCTTTGGAAAGGGCAGGCACTTCGTGCGTAGGTTGTGAGCTGTTAACCGCCCCCCTCCTTCCAATGTTCCACCCAGGGCAGCATTTCCGTGACACAGACTTGGCTCCTAACAGCTAACAGTGAGGAGAAACAAGGAAAACTCTCGGCCCTTATCCAGGCTCCTTGTTCCATGCCCTTCCTGGATTGGTCAAGACTCCAGGACCTCCACTGGGGGTGTGCCAGACATTCTCTGTTCATCCCTCCAGATCAGTCTCCCATCTTCCCAGACCTTCTTGGGCTGTGCCAAGGGAAGCCAGCCTTCCTTGCCCTCTGGCTTCAGGTTGGGTTTGACTACTGGCAGGAGATAATAGGACAGAGAAGAGAGAAGTCGGAGCCCTCCTCTGCTTTCCCACACCCTTGCTCCCTCCCTGCCTGAGCCCCCATTCCCTCTCTCTATTAGCTCCTGCTGGAAAGAGCCCCTTTCCATGTTCCAGAACACCAAACTTTTACTTATTGTGGTGACAGTTCCGTTCTCTTGCCCTTCAGCTCTGGGGTTGATAGGGGCCTTCTAGTGTTGCTAATCCCTGGGGGCCTTGAGAGGACCCTCACCCCTGCCCGGACCTGCATATAGTCCCTTCCTTAACTCTCTTCAGATACTTCCCAGGAAGCTATAGCTGTGTCCAGCTTAAGTCATGGACAGACTGGATCGCTATGTGTTACCGGCATATGGGGTGCCTGGGTGGCTCGAGTCGGTTGAGCGTCCGACTCCAGCTCGGGTCATTATCTCACGGTTTGTGAGTTCGAGCCCCACATCAGGCTCACTGCTGTCAGTCTGTCAGCACGGAGCCTGCTTCGGATCCTCTGTCCCCCTCTCTCTGCCCCTCCCCCGCTGGTGCTCTCCCCAAAATAAATAAATATTTTTAAAAATGGTAAACATATGGGGTGCCTGGGTGGCTCAGTTGGTTAAGCACCCGACTTCGGCTCAGGTCATCATCTCACAGTCTGTGGGTTCGAGCCCGCGTCGGGCTCTGGGCTGACAGCTCAGAGCCTGGAGCCTGCTTCCGATTCTGTGTCTCCCTCTCTCTCTGCCCCTTCCCCACTCGGGTTCTGTCTCTCTCTGTCTCTCAAAACTAAATAAACATTAAAAAAAATTTTTTTTAAACGGTGAACATGTGAGTGTCGCTTGTTGTTTTCTTACTGACTTCCAGTTTAATTAGAGGAAGGTGATGGTAGAGGAGGGGTATTAATTTATTTATTTTTTTAATTTTTACTATATCTGACACGTGCACTTCTCTTTTAGGATATGGAATCGTTCACACGTGTGGTATGATTTTAGTGGTCAGAAGAATTATGGGAGCCTGACATCTCTTGCAAAAATATTGAGAAACCTAGAAAACTTCGGTCGTGGTGGGACAGAGAGAGAGAGGACAGAGTCAGTAAGAGCCTTCCTGGCCCCCGTGGCGCTTTACTTGGCTGGCGTGATAGCAACCCCTGATGTGATAGAGCAGTTTTTCAGTGGAGCATCCATCCAGTATGTGCTGGACACAGTTCTAGAGGCTGGGGATGCGGCACCGAATACAACACACGTAGAGCCCATGTTCTGGGGACTCAGTGGGGTGACGCCGAATAAAATAGGTGAGTGACGCACGGTGTTCGAAGATGATGTGTCCAGAGAAGGATCACCGAAGGAAGAAGAGAGGGGATGTTGGGAGGCACTGCAATTTTTAAAAAGGCAGTCAAAGAAGACCTTCTTAAGGACGTCACCTCGAAGGAGGTGAGGAGGAAAACCCATCAGTCAGTATCTGAGAGCAGAGATGGCAGGCAGCAGGGAGAGCAGGCCTGGAGCAGAGGGAGCCAGGGGTCCACAAGGGGAGGCCCCGAGATGTGCCAGTGATGTCACGGGGCCCTGTGGGTCATTGGAAATACTTTGGTTTTACTTCTCACGGCACATGTGGCTATCCTAGGGCTTGAGGGAGGAGTCCCTTGCTCTGACTTTTGTCTTACCGTACCCTGGATGCAGTACCCAGAGTAGACTGTAGGGGGCAGAGGAGGGGTGCGGGGAGCCAGACCACCATCTTGCCAATGCTCCTGGCAAGCAAGAGTGCTGGTGGCCTGGACCAGGATGCAGCAGGGGAGTAGCGAAAAGTGGTCCGATTCCAGACATTTGTAGAGTGAAGCCGATGGGGTAGGTGGAATATGAGGCATGTGAACGAGAGGAGACTGGATGGGGCTGAGGGTTTTCACCTGCACTGCTACAAGGATAGAGTTGCCAGGAAGTGAGGTGGGGAGGACTGTGGGGACAGCAGGTCTGGGGCTGTGTTGAGGGGAGACCAGAATTCCATGCTGGACACGCTCACTTTGAGAAGTTTATGAGGAACCCCAGTGGTGATCTCAGATGTGTGACTGTTGTCAATGTTTGAATGGAAATTTTAATTTTCAAATTATATTACCCTTGGCAGCTGGCTTTCTCTGAGGTGTGTTTTAAGAAACAGAAATGTGTAGGAGTGCCTGGGTGGCTCCGTTGGTTGTGTCCCACCTTGGCTCAGGTCATGATCTCGCTGTTTGTGAGTTCAAACCCCACATGGGGCTTTGTGCTGACAGCTCTGAGCCTGGAGCCTGCTTCAGATTCTGTGTCTGTGTCTCTCTCTGCCCCTCCCCTGCTCTCTCTCTCTCTCAAAAATAAACTTAAAAAAAATATTTTTTGAAGAAATGTTTATACCATGGCTGTAGTGATTTTGAGAGTAAGCCTCAAGGCAGACTATGCAATGCCTATATTTTCCATTGATGCAAAGCCATCTTTGCATAGTTAACAGATTCAAGGACACTTGTGGGAATTCATCCTGAGCCAAGAGACTTTTGGCACTGTTTTACCAGCTCCTACTATAACTACACCAAACCTTTTTTAGAGCACAGCTGCCTTCTATGGCATTATGCAATGAGGGTTTCTAGTCAGCCACAAAAACAGACCTCATGCAAATGGAAATAGCACATTTAGCAAGGTTCCTGTTTGCTCGTGTGTTAAAACTCTCCTGCCCTTTTAGATACATTTTTCCTTTAAAGATAATTCTGCTACCTCTTTCTTGTGCTTTTCTCTCCAATTTCTTCCTTCTGATGTATTCCTGAAAGTTCTGTTTTCTTGTTGGTAATGTCACATTTGCTCCCAAAGGGAAGTTAGGCGGCAAGTAGGGGAGAGGATAGCAGTGTTTATCGAGCAGCTGGCTGCTGGACTGGATGCCTTACCAATTACCCGTTTCATCCTCAAAACAATACTTTGAGCGAGGTGTGATTCTTCTTGCTTAACGGATGAGGAAACTGAAACTCAGCGAGGTTAAATGATTTGCCTAAGGCCGTGTAGCTAATTAGTGACGAGCTGAGATTCCCATTAGTGAATTTCCAAGGTCCAGGGACTCTGCTGTGCCCAAAATTCTGTCTTCGGGCACCTTAGTGCTTCTAGATGTTAGTGCATTGCCTCATCTGGACTTACCGATGCCGAAGAGGGGAGCAGCACTAGTATTTCTGTGCCCGATGCCTCTTTCATCAACGCTTCCACACGCTTCCACCATGTTCAGTGGTGGTAGGTGGGGCGGCAGGATCTCAGGGCTTACAGTTGAGCAAACAGTAAGGAAACGCACGGGTGAAAAGCAACAAGAGGAAGGAGCAGGTGCATCACAAGTGTGCCTTGGTCTGTTTGGGACCACTTCTACCTCGCCCTTCAGCCTCTAAGCTGAAGAATAGTCCAGCCGGGGAGGTGGGGAAGAAGGCTCTGGACAGCAGGTGCAGCAAGAACAAACGGAGGCAGGGCTGAGCCTGAGTAGTTGAGCTAGAGGCACAGGTGTAGTGGGGAGGGAAGAGAAGTGGTCTAGGGGAGACAGAAGTTGTCTGCTCTGTAGTACTGAACGACCGTTGTGTCTTTGACTTTTTATTTCATGATCCCATGGCTGCTCTTCAAGTTCGTCTTTTGGGGATATTTTTTAAAGGTTAGGAAAAAGGGGCGCCTGGGTGGCTCAGCCGGTTAGGCGTCCGACTTCAGCTCAGGTCATGATCTCACAGCTCGTGAGTTCGAGCCCCGCGTCGGGCTCTGTGCTGACAGCTGGGAGCCCGGCGCCTGCTTCGGATTCTGTGTCTCCTTCTTTCTCTGCCCCTCCCCCACTTGTGCTCTGTCTCTATCAAAAATAAATAAATGTCAAAAAAAATTTTTTTAAAGGTTAGGAAAAAGACCAGAAGAAGCGTGAGCGCGGTTGGGTGAGGGTGCACGGCTGCTTTTGAGCGGGCTTATGCTGAGGCTCATCACGTGCAAGTATGACTACTGGGAGGACAGTTTTAACTGGGAGGAATGCAAGATGGGCTGCCTCTGCTTCGGGCAGCTAGTGTCCCAGAGTGAGGAGTGTGAGTGTTTTGGGGGTACTCACATAAACCTGGCGGTGTCTTAAAGGACGCATGTGCCTCCCCATGTAAGATGAAATGATAAAAAAAAAACAAGACAAAACTACGTTGTAAGGGAAGAAATCTTTTTGACTATAAACTTCACCCTTCAGCACGTACATGGATGAAAGGTTGACGTTTTCTAGCACAAAGCTTCCAGATGGCTTGGTCGGCACGCGCTGTATGCCCAGCTGGCGTGGCCCCGGCATGTGGAGCTGGTGAGAGGTCTGGCACTCCAGGCCATCTTCGTTGTTTAACTAGATTCTATCTGAGATCCCTAGCATTTCTCTTCTTAGCACGGTCAAAACTGTCGCCTCTACAAGTGAATAAGAAAATCATCTTAACCCAACCTCCCTACTGTTATAGAAATCTTACAGTATCACCCGTATTTTTTTGCCCTTGGATCCACTTATGGATCCACTTCTCCCCCGGAGAAGCAGGGAGAATAAAGTGAATGAAATAGCCTGTTTGTTACGTGCCATCTATAAATTGCTCATCACCAAGGTGAGTAGGTGAGTGAATGCGCTTTTGCAAGGCCACTGTGAATACCTAAGGGTCATCAGAGCTTTTAAAAACTAAGATAAAATGCATTTTGCTCATTCCCTTAAGAAATCAAGTCTCACTGTATCTTATTACTCTCGTTGGAGATACAAGTTTAAAGTACCTGTGACCTACAGACTCATGTTATTATTACTTTCATTCTCTCATAACCTCTAGAGTTACTGTGTAGGCACAAGATGAATCACTTGTGATTGGACAATCTCTGCTAGCGATTTAGGAAAAAAAAAAAAAAAAATCTGACCTCCAGGTAAAAATGCCGCCGTGAATGCCCTACAGTCCCAAACACGTTCCTCAAACATACAACAATAACCAACACACGAGAAACCCCAGAGCCACTGTGTTGGCTTATTCCACCAGATCGAGATGATGAATGTCCTTTGCCATCGTAGGAGGTGGGCGGCAAGGTATTGATTTTATGATTGCCAGTGTTCTGTTACTTATAACTCTTTTCCAATTAGTTGCGTGAGATTTGATAAAAGGCGCTTGCTCATGAATTTGACTTGTACCTCCATACAAAATGCTAAGCATCATTTGTGCTTTGTAGAGTTTGCCCTTTGTGCTGTTTAGACACCTAGATGCTGTAGGTTTTTAAACAATAGCTGGCAATCCTAAAGAAGTTAATGTCTAATTTGGTGAGGCTCACCTTGGGAAACCGGTGCAAATGGCTAGAAACACATCGTGGGCCTAAGTCATTTCTAGCTAGAGCTGGCTCTTTCTCTTAGGGTGTGCAATAGCTGAAAAGTTTTCTCAGTCACTCCAAAACGGTCGTTGAGGGGTTGCCTGGGTGGCTCAGTCGATTGAACGTCCAACTCTTGATTTGGGCCCAGGTCATGATCTCATGGTTCGTGGGATTGAGCCCCGTGTTGGGCTCTGTGCTGGTGTGCAGAGCCTGCCTGGAATTCTCTTTCTCCCTCTCTCTGCCTCTCCCCCATTCATGCTTTCACTCTCTCTCTCTTTCAAAAAAAAAAAAAAAAGTGGTTGTTGAGGTATCGCTGATATACACCCAACATAGGTCATGCTAAAATCCCTCCGACAGAGCAGGTCGGCAGCTGGCTGGCCAGGTGTGAACTCCAGAATGCAGTACACTTGGGAGGAAAACCCATCGAAACCACTTCCATTCTGTGGAGTCAGGTGGTTGTGGTTGAAGGGGCTTGCCTGAAACAGTCAGGAAACAGCAAGCGACCCGGGCATCTCACCCAGGAAGGCGCTCGGTAGTCAAGCATTTGCTCTTTTGCCATGAAGGACGGGATAGGCCGGGCAAGAGGCTTGTGTGGGTCCTAATTTTTGCGAAAACAAGTCTCTGTGGAGACAAAGCCCTTGTGACTGTTGGCCTGAGTCTGACAGCTGCCAGGCTTGTTAAAATGACAGCAGGATTCAGAAGAGAAACGGGCCGCTTGGAACACGGGAGAATGTGTTCTGCTTTTATGTCTGGCGTGCGGTCGGCTGTCAATTAATAGAACTGCTCTGTGAGTTAGAAAAGAGGCCACAAAGGGTCTTTCAGGAAATGTTTATAATGTGGAGTTATTCTGACCCTTGCTGTGTTGGCTGCAAAATGGAACAATGGCTTCTTCCTAACAAATTGTCCAGTAGGAAAAAGTGTAGTGATGGGAATTGTCGGTTACGTTGATAACAAACCGAATGTGGTAAATTCGCAGTAAAAAGAAATGTGAGTCTTAAAAACATCAGAGCTGAGTTCAGTTTTCTAATTTGCTGTTACAGTCCTTGTGCTGGGCTTCAAAGTAATGCCTTCTAGCATATTCCTTGGGTCAAATCCAGCCTGCCCCCTGTTTCCGCAAATCAAAGTTTTGTTGGAACCCAGCGCATCCATTTGTTTGGGAATTAGCGTGTGGCTGCTTTCTCCTACAGTGGCAGGGTTGAGTAGTTGTGGCAGTTACGGTGTGGCCCGCGAAGCCTGAAATATTTACTATCTGTCCCTGTAGAGGAAAAGTGTGTTGACCTCTGTTCTAGAAGTTTGCCACTCAAAGCAGCATTGGCGATTCGTTGGCACATTGACGTTTGGGAAGCGCTGGCCGGGAGCAGGGGTCCCTTACCTGGAGCTTCAGTGATCGAACTCCCTGAAGTTATGGGCGCACTTCTGCTGGGGTACATGCATATTATTCTGCACCCCTACCCTCTCAGACACAGAGGAATCTGCACCCGTGGTCACTTTCTCAGAATGGTTTGTAGCCCTGAAAGTGAAGAATCATTAGTCTTGAAGAGGGAGACCTTGACTCAGAACTCCTGGATTCATGTTTGAAATGATGGTTACAAAGATCTCACTACTTTACAACAAGAGAAGTCAGACCAACTTATGCTTATTTATTTATCTGTTCTTAAATAAAGGATGTAAGATTTGCAGCCCAGTATACAGCAGTGAGATATGACATTTCCTAACTATTATTAATGGACAAGGGACTGTTTCATGGATATTGGTTCCTTGAGCCTTAATAGCTAGTGTCATATCACATTGTGGTTCTGGAGATATTTATTACGTGCCTCTCCCATTTGGAAAAATGAAAGCTCTGAGGTCCAAAATTATAGGCCTTGGTGGTGACTTTTTATGGGTATCCACTAGAAATGACTGCTAGTTAGCTTGACAACGTTATTAAACATCCATCATGTGTGGAACCCTGTAGGAATTTCCAAGAAGCAGAAGATCGACTGTATAATGGGCTGGGACTGACTTCTGATCACCTTTCCCATGAACGGCTGTTTCATGTACTCTGTGAGCCTTTCTCGCCCCAGGTTAGACACCTGTAGTAGGTAGTAGGAACCAGAAGATTTATATATCATCTTCAGGGTACATATATGGACACGTTTCTGGGGATGGAAGCTGAGCAGATCAGTAGAGGAAGGAATAACAATGGTGCTTTTAGCAAAAACTGTGGTGGGACGCTGGGGTGGCTCAGTCAGTTAAGCGTCTGACTCTTGATTTCAGCGCAGGTCATGATCTCACGGGTTCGTGGGTTCAAGCCCCGTGTTGGGCTCTGCACTGACAATGCAGAACCTGCTTGGGATTCTGTCTCCTTCTCTCTGTGCCTCTCCCCTCCCCTGCCCTGTCTCTCTCTCTCTCTCTCTCTCAAAATAAATAAACATTAAAAAAAAAAAAAACAACAAACTGTGGTGTCAGAGGTAAGAGAAAGTGAAGAAGCTCAGAAATGCAAGCCTAGCTGAGGAGCCCTGACTTTGGAACCAAAATATCACCCCCACAAGCCTAAAAAGGTACATATCACTTTGCCCCACCACTTTAAACTTTTTGTTTTTAATCCATTAGAAATTAATATAGAGAAAGATGGACTGTTACCAGGAGGAACATAAATATTTTTTTGGTGCTGTTTTTCAGTGGGAGACTTCTTCTCTGGGACAAACAGGTCCCTGGGATCCTGGGTTCTGGGAGCTGGGATGGATTGTTCACAGCTTTTGGGCTGCCTGGGACCCATGGACTCTGAAAGTGCACCCGGGAAGCCAAGAAGTTAGAAGCGAACACACAGATTCGTGTGACAAGGAGAAAGACCAAGGATGACACAGTCAGATAGAACTAGAAACTCCCAGGCCAGAGCATGAGGCTTTGGAAGAGGAGAGGGAGCCGTGGGAGACAGGACAGGACCTCTGCTTTGTAGGCATAGCTTCTTGGAATGTGGGCTACGAAGAAAGGACACACCAGTCCAAGTTGCAGGATCCTAGGCGATTTAACTGGTGTTGTCCACTACATGGAGGCAAGACTTTGGACATCTCCAGCGGAGCTCAGCTCCTGGCAGTATCCACTGACAGGGCCTGGGAGCAGTGATAGCTGATGACTGTGAGCACCCCTATGGTTCATAAGATCTTGGTTTCTTTCTTTTAAGGATTAAAACCAAAAATTTTTAAGTACTCTCGACACCCAGCATGGGGCTGAAACTCACAACTCCGAGATCAAGAGTTGCATACTCTTTGACTAAGCCAGCCGGGCGCCCCACTCTTGGTTTCTAAATGCCATTCTGCAACTGAGAGGAATGAGCTCTTGGGAGGAGTGGCCGATTCTGGGCCTGGGACAGGAAAAGTATAAGATGAGCCTAAAGCATCTTTTTATGTCACAAAGTAAGGAAGTGCTCAAAGAGCGATGGGGACATAGGAACCAGCCTGAAAGGAGCCCCCAGGAGCCACATAAATTTACAGCATGAAGATAAATATGGCAATAATGAGCCCTAACTCATTGAATAATATAAAATCAATGAACCCATACTAGTATGAATAAAATAAATATGGAAAAGAGGACATTCGATCAGAATGTCAACTAATAAATGTAGAAGAAAGGGTAGAATTAAAAATCACCATCTGGCAACCATCGTGTTATAGTTAATTCAGGCAAGAAATTTTAAAGCATGCTAAGGTGAGTGGATGAAAGTTTGATAAGGAATAAGCTTTATAAAGCTTCAACATATCTCTCTACCAAACGCTTGTTAAATACAAAAGAGGGGTGGGGCGCCTGGGTGGCTCAGTCGGTTAAGCGGCCAACTTCGGCTCAGGTCATGATCTCACGGTCCGTGAGTTCGAGCCCTGCATCAGGCTCTGTGCTGACAGCTCAGAGCCTGGAGCCTGTTTCAGATTCTGTGTCTCCCTCTCTCTGACCTTCCCCCGTTCATGCTCTGTCTCTCTCTGTCTCAAAAATAAATAAACATTAAAAAAAATTAAAAAAAAAAATACAAAAGAGGGGGGGGATTAAAGATTGACTTTGCAGTGGAGAAACTTGGGAGACACAAGTGATCAAATTAATATAACATAACCACCTACTAGAATTACTTCTGTAATTCTTCTCTCTTCTGCCCACCAAATAAAATGTATAAACTGAATTTGTTCATGAGAAAACGTCAGGCACACTCAATTGAGGGATATTCTACAAAGTAACTCTTGGTAATTTTCAAACTGTGAAGGTTATAGAAAGTCAAGAGAACACTGAGGAATGAAGAATTGTGACCTGTAAATACAACCTGTGACCCTGGATTCTCTCCCTTTGTATTATTAGGACATTTGGTGAGATTTTCTGAATTTAATAGTTGTACTGCTGTCACGTAGGAAATACTTTGAGCATATGAGAGTAAGAGACTTCAGGTCTGCAACTTACCATCAAATGTTACAGGGGAGGGGGAAGTTATTTGTTTTTTTGCAAGGAGGTGGGGGTCCTATGAGTAATCATTGTATTGAAGTTGTGGCAGCTGATGGCAAAAGCTCAGCTCGGATTGCTGACGGGTGAGGAAGGTTGAGAACAAATTGGCAGCCCGTGTTGTCGTTAGCGGAGAAGCAGGTACCAGTAGGGACAAGAAGGACAGAGGACCAGATGGGGAGCAGTCAGTTTAGGATAAAGAAGCTCAACGTGCAAAAAGGTGAAAGTCCTCCAGGAGGGATTAAGTGGGTGGCAAGGAGGTGAGTCCTGAGAAGAGGATAGGGAAGACTCTGATAGATCTGGGTGGGGAGGGGAAAGCAAGGACCTTGAATGGGGCTTTGAACAGCAGACACGCATCAGCTTATGTGCTAGTTCTTTGCTGGAGCCTCCAAGTGCCTGCCTAGTCAATGGCGGCTCTTCTGTCTCTTTGCAGTCATCGTTAGCACTGTCTGAGGATGCTCTGTGACTGTAGATGCCTTGGGGCCAAGCTGGGTGGGAGGGGTGGCAGGAGAGATGGTTTGCCAGGGACTAAAGAAGGATTACAGCAGTTAATTCTAGAAAGAGAGGCTGGTTTAGGTTCACACTGAGGTACATTTCATTGGATCTTGGTTCTCTGAGATTCACTTCTGCTAATACTAATGAAAATGAGGCTGGCTTCAAGTACAGGCTGAAATGTGAGCATTTAAGTATTACTCCTGCACCTTTGGTTATAGGGCTGAACTTTGGAGTCCTTCTTGTAATTGGATTTCTCATCTCTTGAACATGAAGAGTTAGAAGAGCCCCAAATCGGGGCGCCAGGGTGGCTCAGTTGGTTAAGCCTCTGACTCTTGATCTCGGCTCAGGTCATGATCTCACGATTCATGAGTTGGAGCCCACGTCGGGCTCTGCGCTAACAGCACGGAGCCTGCTTGGGATTCTCTCTCTCCCTCTCTTTCTCAAAATACATAAATAAACATTAAAAAAAAAAGAGCCCCAAATCGAATAAATAGGATTGTTCGTATTTCATATTAATTTAATTCACCAAAGTTGTGAATGCCTAGCATGTGCTTAAAAGCTGTGGTTTATAAAGACAAAGAACACCCATTTCCTGCTCTAGAGGAACCAGATGTGGAGGGGAGAACTGAATGAACAAGTAGTTACAATGCAGCATGGGAAGGGGATTCATAGAGGCTGTACAGGGCTGAGGAACTGGGGAGGAGGGAGCCTCCAACTTTTTTTTTTTTTTAATGTTTATTTTTGAGAGAGAGAGAGACAGAGCATGAGTAGGGGAAGGGCAGAGAGAGAGGGGAGACATAGAACCCAAAGCAGGCTGCAGGCTCTGATGTGGGGCTCAAACCCACAAACCATGAAATCATGACCTGAGCCAAAGTCGGAGGCTTAACTGACGGAGCCACCCAGGCTCCCCTCCTCCTTTATAGGGGTTGTAAAGGGAAACTTTCGAGTCGGGAGGAACAGTGTGTATGTTTCTTCAAAGAAAGGCACAGAGGCAAAGAACCAGGAGTGGGAGGGTGTCCTGGAGCCCAGGGGAAGGTGTGGGGGTGGGAGACGGAGCCTGTGTGATTAACGGGGACGAGGTCTAAGGACCCTGAGTACCACTCTAGTGGAGTCTAAAGGAAAGAATGCATTTGGGTGCCAGGAGCCCTGCTAGACCCTTGGCCTGGTAAAATAGAAAATTAAGATAAGCACAAGGGGCACCTGGCTGGCCCAGTTGGTGGTGCATGCAACTCTTGATCTTGGAGTTGTGGGTTCGAGTCCCACGTTAGGTGTAGAGATTACTTAAAAAAAAAAGTCTTAAAAAGAAAGAAAAGAACAGCACAAAGCCAGTATATTCATTTGCTTAGGCTGCCATTACAACCTAGCACGGGCTGGGTGGCATTGACAACAGAAATGTATATTCTCGCAGTTCTGGAGACTAGAAGTCTCAGATCTAGGTATCAGCAGGGTTGATTTCTTCTGAGGCCTGTGTCCTTGGCTTATAGATGGCCACCTTCTCCGTGAGTCTTCACGTGGTCTTCGAAATACCTGTCTGTGCCCTCATTTCCCCTCTTGACAAGGACGTAGTCATATTGAATTAGGGCCACCCTCGTGACCTCATTTTATTTGACTCAATCACCTCTTTAAAGGCCCCATCTCTAAACGTGGTCACATTCTGAGGTGAGAACTGGGGTTAGTACTTCAATGTGTGAATTATGGGGGGGACACAATTCAGCCCATAATAGGAAGTTTTATTTTTGTAGATCCTCCCAAGTTTATGAAGTATGACTGGCAGCTTTTTGAGACGCGTACGAGGCTGGCTTTAGCTGTATTTAGCTTTCTCTCACCTATAATCTTAGAAATAGAAGGACTAACTGAACAGGTGGAATGGAGATGAATTTTACACATTTGCAGGCATCATGACACTTCACTCCCAGAATACATCTCCTGAGAACAAGGACATTCTCCTACAAAATCACCGCATGACACCCAAGAAATTCACCGTCAGTTCAATAATATCATCTAGTATAAAGTCCACATTAGAATATGTCCTTTATCACTGTAGAGTCACTCCCCCCACTCCCCCCGGCCGCTTCCACCTCATGGATCCCAACATGGTTCGTGGATCCCAACATGGTTCGTGCATCTTCTTAGTCTCTTATAATCTAGAACAGTCTCCTTGCTTTTGTTTCCCTTTCCACAATGTTGCCAGTGTTGAGGAGCTCATAAACGTCCTACGCGTCTTGTTCCTTGTGATTAAATTCAAGATGAACATTTTGGCATGGTACCTCACAAGCAATATTGTGTTCTTCCATGCACCGCTGTAGAAGGCACATGACATCGGTCTGTGCCATTATTGGGAGGTGCTAAGTTAGATCTTTGGTTAAGGTGATACGTGCCAGATCCCTCCAGTGTAGAGATGACTTTTCTCTTCACCATTTAATAAGCAATCTGTGAGCTGATCTTTGAGGCAAGTAAATATGCTATGCTGTCTTCCAGCAACTTTTCAACCCAGTGATTTTTAGCATTTATGGATGATCATTGCCCAAGTCAGTCACTACATTGGGGGTAGCAAAATGGTGGTTGTAAAAATTAATTTGTCATTTTTCATATCTAAGCCAGGATTCATAATTAGAGAGAACTCCCTCCCCCTTCCTCTCTTTCTTCTTCTCTTTCTACATTTTCCCCCTTTGGTTATGTTGGCTCTGTTGTGATGGTTATGTTGTCTGAGTTCAGCTCAGTTGTTTAATTTTATATATTTTTTAATATATTTAATTAATTATATATATTACATATTTTTATATATTATAAAATATATATTATATAAATTATATATATAATTTAATCTATTTAATTTTAGGGTTTGATTTTCATCCTTTTTTGATTTAATTAATTTTTTTGAATATGTAAAATGTCTACATGACTCAAAAGTCATGGCTGTACAAAAGAGATACTGAGAGAGGCCTCACTCCCAAGACCTTCCTCTCCATTCCCACCCACCCCCTTATATGTGGCCATTTACATTAATTGGTTTGTTCTCTGTTTATTTCCATAAAAATAAGCAAATATATCTTCTTATTCGCCTTCTTTCTTTCACCTTGCTTTGTTTTTTTCCTTCCACATAGTATAACCAGGTTGTCATTCCAAAGTCATTCATAGCATCTTCCACAGTCTTCTGTATGACCACATACCATGCTACTCCAACTGAGTGGATAGAAACCAATTAGCTTCTGTGAATGGGAATTTAAATTTCTCCCTCCCCCCCACCCCCCCAGCATAAGGCTGTTACAAATAATGGTGAAATGAATTACCTTGTGAATTGTTTTATTTTGTAGTAATGGAGGTGTATTTTCAGAGTGAGTACTTAGCTCACTAAGCTAGGTCAACAGGTAAATGTAATTACCTAGGAATTACTAGGTCAACAGGTAAATGTAAATCACACAGAGCTTTGTCAGATAACGGCACCTGCCCCTCCTGCTGATGTGTTCTCCCAAGAGCAGTGTGTGAGTGTGCCTGGTGTGGGATGGATTGTTAAGAGCCCTTTTTAGTGAGAGGAATGATCAGTGGCTCTCAAACCTTAGTTGACATCACAATCAGTCCTGGAGTTTTTGCACTGGTACCACACTCCCAAGCACTGATTTATTCAGGGGTCAGTGGACATTACGAGGCATGGGAAATGATTTTATAGAAGTATTAGTTTAACATCTAAGTTTGGTAACCAACACAGTAATCCCTTCCTTTAGCTTACCATTCTAGGAAGAAGTAAATGAAAGCATGCTGTTAATGCATGAATCTTAACCATGTTCATGATTTCTGAATTCCCTACAAATACTGGTGACCGTATGTCCTTAATTTTTCAAAAGTGGCCTGATTTCAGTTAGTTTTCATTTAGTCCGTAAGCATTTATTGAGCTCTTACTGGATGGCGGTCATTGCCTTTGTACTAAGGAAAGGATACAGGACAGGCCAGATCCCTGTTCTCAGGTATTCATTCTGCTTTGGGGAGATGCAGGTAAACAGGAGTCCTTTGAACCCCTCAGTTGGTCAAACACAGGATGTAAGTAGGTTCCTGCCCTGAAGGAACTCTTTCCAACGGGGGAGACACAAGTAAACAGAATATGAGAACGTAGGAGTGGCGCCTAACCCAGCTAGAGGGGTAAGAGATGCTATCTTGGAATGAGTGGTGGACATCTGGGCTGGATTTTTCCAGGCCAGAGAAGGGGATGGCATTCTAAGCTAAGAGAACGATGTGTGTACGGGGCCTTGGAGGCAAGAGAGGCACGTTGCTTTTACAGAAGTACAAGTGGCTCAGAGTGAGTGGCTGGAGGGTGGATTTCAAGCCAGAGCGTGACAAGGACTTGGTTAAGCAATCAAGGGCCGCATCAGTTGCTCCAGAGCCTGGTGGTGGTAGGTGCTCAGTAATTCCCTGGACGGCTGATTGCACGAATGACGACTTGCTGATTTGTGGAATAAAGCAGTTTTGCATTAGTCTTTTGCTAACCGCACCCATAATAAAAGGACTTGGTGTTCCCAGTGTATATGATGCTTCATCTCGTGGATGAATTTTTGTTCAATGCAAATGGCAATCAGGTTATATTGGGAAGGGTGGCCTGGATGATGTATTGATTGCCCCATTCTGGATTGATGGGCAGAAAGAAAAATCTGTGCAAATTGTTGTCATGACGTTTCTGTCTCTTTATCTGCTTATTGTAATCCAGCTTCAGGGATGGATGGCATTTAAAAAATGCATAGTCCCTTTGGCCTTGAGAGCCCTAGACTGTTTCCCATCAGCTAAAGGAAAACAAACAGATGAGACTAACAGCCTGGGCCTCGAGTTCAGTGATGTTAGCTCTAGAATCACTTCCTCAGGAACATGTATTTGTGTGTGAGTCTGTGGTTCTGTGGTTTCATTGATATTCCATTGACGGGAAGACACAGGGATTGCGACAGTTAAAGTGAAGGACGGGAGTTCCTGTGGGCACTGGGACTGGATTGCAGCTGCCAGGGTGGGGGTAGAGGGGCAGTGGGAGAGGTAGGAGGAGGGGGGAGGGGGGTGGGAAGGGTGTGCTGTGCATCACCTTAGATTGGAATTTCTTTGAGGCTTTGCTACCTCTTGCCCCTTTCAATGTAGGTTAGATTCAACCTTGTTTTATTTTAAGTTACTCAGTAATTTGAGAGCATTAGAGAATTATTTTCTGAAATAGACTGGCTGTCTCAATAAACCGATATAATCTGATTCCCATGACCTACATCAGCTAATGGTTTGTGAGACATCTATTTTCATTGAAATTTGTATTTGTTGTTTTTACTCCTATTATTGCTATCTCGCTGTGTTTTAAATTCAAAAGTGGACTTTGGTTAATAGAAAAAAAAATCAACATTGCTTTTAGATCTATTTTGTGACTATTCTGAGAAAGGTAAGTATGAGAATTTTTTTCCACAAGGGATATGAAAACTGAAACTCAGGAAGTTAATTGGTAGATTAAACAGGCTTAATTTAATAGGGTAGTACATGGCTACTTGGGAAATATTTTTGTCTTCGTGAACTAGGATAGCACTTTTCCCTAAATAAGACATTGATTACTGTAACTGAACTACTAGCTTAGGACAAATATTGTGTACTGTAAGGCTCGATCAATTGATATTTTTATGCTTTAAGTAGTTTTATAGGTAATATGTATATACATGTATACTTAAAGCAAAAATTAAATATCCATGTTGTGAGTAACAGTGAAGACTTTACTACAGAATGATTTTATCCCAACCAAAAAGTATCCTTTTGCATTAGTTAAAAATTATTGTGCTGATCATTACTGATGAATTCAGATGTTTAAGTGACTGTCAATAGTTTAAAAATGTGACAATATTTTACTTCCCCTAAAATTGAATATATTTGATTTTATTATTGTAATAATTATTACAATAATTTGATTTTAATTATTGTAATAATTACAATAACTCTGTAATAAAACTAGTTTAAGAATTAGGAATTGTGTCTTTGAGTTTCAAAAAAAATGAATCGGATTTTTATGTAGCCTATACATAAATATTCTTATAGATCATGACACATATATATCCTTACAAGTACATACTATATTTAGAATATGTATTCACATTCTGAAAAGGTTACATAATTAAGAAAATGTTTTGGAACTAAATTTCCTATTTGATCTTTAAGCTTTAACATTTAACAAGAAAATATTTTTTTATAGAAGTCATTTACATGTAAAGTTTTTTGATAACATGAATCACCGCCTTCTAACAAACTCAGAAATTGTATTTTTACAGTGTCTTTTTGCTTCAGGGGTACTTGGTGAGAGCAGGGTAAGCATGATTGCTTGATTTTTTTTTTCCCCCTTGAAGCTTAAATACTTTGTGTGTGGTCTTGGCTGTAAAAATTTGGATAATCCATAACCTCACATTTTAGTTTGGGGCTGCTTGAATATCCTTTTTTTTTTTTTTAAGTTTATTTATTTATTTTGAAAGAGAGAGAAAAAGAGTACACGCAGGGGAGGGGCAGAGAGAGAGGGGGACAGAATCCCAAGCAGGTTCCGCACTGTCAGTGCAAAGCCCCATTCGGGGCTCAAACCCACGAACCGTTTGATCATGACCTGAGCTGAAATCAAGAGTCAGATGCTTAACCAACTGAGCTGCCCAGCTCCCTGGGGAAGTTGAATAGTCTTCTTATCGAGATAATAAGAGAGTGAGGGGCAGGTGTGCTCTTTTATCTGGGTGTTATTTCTTTTTTTATTTAAATTTTTTTTTTTAACGTTTATTTATTTTTCAGACAGAGAGAGACACAGCATGAACGGGGGAGGGGCAGAGAGAGAGGGAAACACAGAATCGGAAGCAGGCTCCAGGCTCTGAGCCGTCAGCCCAGAGCCCGACGCGGGGCTCGAACCCGCGGACCGTGAGATCGCGACCTGAGCCGAAGTCAGACGCTTAACCGACTGAGCCACCCAGGCGCCCCATTATCTGGGTGTTATTTCATAAATGAGTGCCCGCTGTATACCGTCTACTGGGCTTGGCAAGCTTTAGTAATCTGTAAAGATGTGTCTGTTTGAAGAGGAGGGGGGAACTCAAAACTGAATAAGCAAGAGAGAGATGGTGAATCTGAGCATTTCCTTGCACGGAGTTGGTAATCAAGCCAGGGTTTAGAGAGAAAGGAATTTACAAGGCAAAAAATGGCTTGGAGCCTGGTGACAGTTGTTATTGGACAATGTGGTGACCTAATAAACCACTCTAGCCCGGCACCATAGAACCTCATACAAGTATTTTACTGTGCCTTTTCAGAGAGAAGAATTTGAATACTGCTAAGTTTTAATCTTTGTGAAGTTAGACATTTGTGGTTCAGTCTCTTCTCCCCTGTTTTTTCTAGAAGACCCACTAATGAAAATACCCATTTCTTCATTGTCTAATAATTGACTTGTGAAATATAACTTCATATAAATAAAATTATGCAGTAATGCTGGTTTCCCAGTGGTTGTCTAAATTTCACATAGAAGTCATAACTTGAGCAGTTAAAAATTTTCAAAATTCACAATGTATTGGCCATTTCTGTAACCCTCAGACCCTGTGCCACATTTCAAGAAGCAGCCCTCCTCAGAAGTCTGACCTCTATCCAGTAGGCTGAACCAGAAACCTGGGGATCTTTCCCTCCCCCACTCTGTGTTACCAAATGGTCTTATCATAGTCACTAACTCGGAAACGTATGCATGAGCCCTGGTGCTGCTGTGGTCAGCCGCTCATCTTGGGGAACTCAAGGGGGCCAGACGGATCAAAAGCGTAGCTCCTGGCTGGGTTGGCCAACACTGTTGCCAAGCAAATTTGGATAAACTTGTTGCGAGAGAAGCCAATAACTCACGAGATGAGGGTTTGGAAAAGAGAAAGGGAGAAATGTATTTCAGGTGCTATCAGCCTGGGGAGGCAGCAGGCTCAAGCCATAACAATTGACCTCTAGGCCGGCAAGATGTCCATTGGGACTTTATAGGAGAAGTTCAGGAAGATATGCGCAAGAGAGCAGGCAGGGAGCTATGATCACAGGTGGGGGTTGGTATGTATTCAGCACGTGATCTCAGGCAGGGAAGGAGGCATGTGGGGTGTGGTCTTCTAGACATTACCTTGCTATCTGGGCTTTTCTGGCCTGGCGATTAGAATGTTACAGTCATTGTGAGACAGCTTGGTCGGTGCCTCAAGAAAATGTGGTAAGAAATGAACACAGTGGATTTCAGCTAGAGCATGAGTTCAGCTGTCTTGTCTATTTCTGGTTTTAACTGTTGGGGTCTACAGTTGAGCGGGAGGGCTGCCTGACACTCCCTCTCCTCTCTGTCTAATTCTCAGCAGCCTCAAGTCCTCTTCAATTGCTCTTCCCCCTTCCCTCCATCCCCCCTGACTGCCTTCCAGTCATGACCACCCCCTTCACTTGAACCCCTCCCAATTCATTCCCCAAACTGCTGCCCAAGGAGCTGTACCAACTAATGCACGACGGAATATTACTCAGCCATTAAAAGGAATGAAACTCTGAGAACGTGTCACAACATGGGTGAACCTTGAAAACATGCCTAGTGACATAGGCCAAACACAAATGGACAGCGATACGATTCCACTTGTATGAAGCACCTCGAATAGGCAAATTCATTGAGAAACAAAAGCAGCACAGAGGTTACCAGGGGCTGTGGGGAAGGGGAAGTGGGGGGTTACTGTTCTAGAGTACAGAGTGTCAGGGAGGAAGAAATTCCTATTAGACCTAGAAGAAAGACCATTAGTGGGGAGGTAGAGGAGATGTTTGCAACACAAAGGTTGCTCTGATAAGGAGATAAGTTTCTTAGGTAAAGAGGACTCTGTTAACAGCTCTCTTCTTGGTACAAGCAGGCAATCGACAGGGAGGTGAAGAGCATTTCCTGAATCTGTTGGGTTTGGATTGTTTGGTTTTGTTTTTAAGTGTACTTATTTATTTTGAGAGAGAGAGAGAGAAAGTGAGCAGGGGAGAGGCAGAGAGAGAGATGGAGAGAAAGAATCCCAAGCAGACTTTGCTCTCTCAGTGTGGAGCCCGACGTGGGACTCGATCCCGTGAACCAGTGGGATCATGACCTGAGCTGAAACCAAGAGTCAGACGACTCTTGAGTCAACTGACTGAGCCACTCAGGCGCCCCCGGATTGCTTTTAACTCATAATAATCTTCTTCATGTCAAAGTGGCCCATCTTGGGGTGGCCAACCCTTGGCCCCTATAAGAGTTTCTGTTTGGGATGATGGGAAAGTTCTGGAAACAGTGATGATGGTTACCCACCATTATGACTGCACTGAATGCCACTGAGTTATATACTTTAAAATGGTTAAAAAGAAAAAAAGGCAATGCAGTTATGATTGTGATATTCCTCTGCAGTGAAGTCTTCACCAGCCCTGTCACTCACGGGATAAAATGCAAACTCTGAGTAACAGGAAGGGGAGCAGCCATGTTTCCATTCCTTGGAATGGAATAGAATTCCATAGAATAAGATGTGCGCCTCCTGCCTGCCACTGGGCCTTTCTCGGCACCCCTTGCTGAGGATTTGGAAGGAGGAGGGGAAGGGCCCCCCGCTGTGGTTTGCTTTCTTTCCTTCCCCATTCCCTTCCTCTTCCCCTCCCTCTCTCGCTGACTTATTTGCCCCCTTTGGGGGCATGTTTTGGTCTCTGTTCCTACTGCCACCTAGTGACCTGGCCCTTCCCAGCCTGCAGGGACAGCTGCTGTGTTCCGGGACCAGAATGCAAAGAAACAGGAAGTGCCATTTTGGCTTTGGGGCCCAGCCCGCTTCCTCCAGTCTCGCTTGAGTGTAGCCAAGGCTGTATTTTCAGTCCCACCTGTTTCTTTATCTGCCTTTCTGTTGGGCTCGGAGCATGGAGGAGGGAAGGGCTGTGCTTAAGTGACCGATTGGTCAACATACTGCTCAGACCACACCGCCTCCCCGTCTTTCGGGCTCTGTTTAGGCCTCCTCTTGTCATCCTCATCAGATAGTCGTCATGCCAGGAGGGGCCACCAGGGTGTCAGGCGCTGTTCTAAGTGTTTTACATGCGTTAATCTGAGTAACCTCTGAGGTAGGTGCTGTCATTATCACCTTTTACAGACATAATTTGGGTACCGCTGGAGGCCACAGGTTCTGATCACTGCTCCTAACTGCTGGTACTGCCTCGTCTAGGACTCGGTGCTGTCGCGTATGCTGTGTCCTCATCCTTGAAGTTAAAATGCCACCTTTTCCTGAAAAAGCTTCCCGGGCGTCCCCAGACAGACACAGGTGCTGCTGCTTCCCTTGCCATCCGATCCCCTACCGTAAGCCCAGACCACACTGCGCTGCGGTTATTCGCATGGTCATCGTTGTGGGAAGGGACCCATCTTTTTCTCTTTGGGTCCCCCAAACCCAGAAGAGTGCCTTGTACTGCCTTGTACTCAGCGTGTGCCTTCAGAGTACTGTTTGCTACTCTATGGTTGTCTCTGGGGAATAGGAAGCTGATTCAACACCTTCTTCCCCAAAGCACGGTCCTAGGTCATCTGAAAGTACGCTCAGAATATTACCACTCCCCCTAAACCTACACCTACAGATCAGCTTTTAAATTTGGAAACAAAGTCAAAGATGGAGCAGGGATGGGGGCGGGGGGATGGACTGAGGCACAAAGGGACCGTCTGGGGTGACGGAAAGAGCTTGACTGGCGTAGTGGTCACGCAGCTGTGTACAGTTGTCAAAACTCCTTGAACTGCACGCTTGAAATACGTGCACTTTATTGTCAAATATTACTTCAGTGTTGACGTAGAAATAAATCTAAGAAAGCAAAGGAGAAATCTTTTGGATTTCTTGTTTGGTTGGGAAGGATGGGTTAATGATCGGTGGCATTTGGTTGCACTACCATTCAATATCCAGTTTGGGGGAGGGGTGTACTTTTTTCTTCCTACCTTGCTTAAGTGGAAAATCAAGTCTCATTGAATTGCTGCAGCTGAATGTCAGAAAAAGCAGAAGTGTAGCACGCAGGCTGACAGCTGACTCCCCCCGTCCCCCCACCCCCCCATGCTGCTTCCTGGGTTTCGTTTAGTTGCCGATGCCTTTAGGAATCCTTAGCAACTTCGGTTTGAGACTTAACTTATGCCATGAATCATCGAAATTGACGGCAGGGTAGAGAGACCGCAGCCATAAACGCACTCTGCTCAAAGAGAATAATCTTATGAATGGCTTCTGAATAGATTTATTTAAAGAGATAGCCATAAACCCACCAGGTTTTTCATGTGCTGAACCTTCCAAATGTTTAATATAGAATGCTTTCTGGGTAATCTGAAGAAATTTAAGAAATATATATTTTTTAAATATGTAAAAGTAGATGAGTCCCAATAGTTAGATTTTTTTACTTTTTTTTTTTTGGTTGAGCCAAGACTTTCCTGTCCTGCACCCTTTCTAGCCTTAGGGCACCTCAGATGAGTGGAGCTGTCATCATCATACATGTTCCGTGGCACCTGGAAGGAATTCTTTGTGTGTCTGGGAAATTTACCCAATGTTCCTTCTTGATAAAGGTGAACAACCATAAGATGCTACAGCGTAAAGCTGAGATTCACCCAGCCAGATCTAAATTTGTTAAGGGGTGCCTAGGTGGCTCAGTCGGTTGAATATCCGACTTCGGCTCAGGTCCTGATCTCACCGTTCGTGGGTTCAGACCCCGCATCGGGCTCTGTGCTGCTGACAGCTCGGAGCCTGGAGCCTGCTTAGGATTCTGTGTCTCCCTCTCTCTCTGCCCCTCCCCCCGCTCACACTCTGTCTCTCTCTCAAAAGTAAATAAACATAAAAAATTTTTATAAAAAATAAAAATAAAAAATCAATTTGTCCAGCTATTTCTTGGCCTGCCGTACCTGTGGAGACGAACGGAGGATTGTGTCCACAGTTAGACAGTCAAGTGGCATTACCATCGTGTCTCTGGAGTTCCATCCAGTTAGGGGTCATCTTTAATCTGGAGCGGTCACGATGAATTCTAGAGTTCTTGCCCATTTTGTTGAAGTACTAGATCTGTATTTCTAAGTGTGAAGGAAGTCTGCAACCCTACCTTTATGCTCTCATGAGTGGTCTTAGTACTTGTTGGGACGGGTGACTGATGGAAATTGTATTCTTTGCTCACCTCTCTTTCTTCCTGTTTTTGCGAACAGTCATTTGAAAAGGCATTGCTTCTATAAAGCTGATGTTTTCTTATTGTCTCCCCTGAATAACTATGAAAATATTTTGCCTTCTGTAGCTTGACAGGAACGAGGTGAGACAACGAATGTTAGAGCAGGAAGCTGACGCGAGGATGGGTGTCTGTGGAGTAATATACTGAGTTTAGGGGATGAAGGGCAGGGCTGAGGAGGAATGATGGAGATCTGGGGTCAGCAAACCATGGCCTGTTGGCCAAATCCAGCTTCAGCCTGTTTTTATAAAGGCACTGTTCCTTGTCTGTTGTCTCTGACTGCTTCCACAACCTTGACTGCAGAGTTCAGGATTTGTGAATGAGCCTGTATGACCCACAAAGCCTAAAAGCCTTAGATACCTACCTACCTCTTTTTTTTTTTTTTAATGTTTATTCATTTTTTGAGAGACAGAGACAGAGCGTGAGCAGCGGAGGGGCAGAGAGAGAGGGAGACACAGAATCCGAAGCAGGCTCCAGGCTCCGAGCTGTCAGTGCAGAGCCTAAGGCAGGGCTTGAACCCACGAACTGTGAGATCATGACCTGAGCCGAAGTAAACGCTTAACCAACTGAGCCACCCAGGCGCCCCACCTATCTACCTCCTTATAGAAGAAGGTTGTGGGTCCCTGATATAGATAAAATGTATTGGGAACACTTTGAAAAACAAATTGCCTGAAGGCTTCAGTTTGTGCTGGCATTGGTGGTTGGGCAAGAAAAGAAGCATGCAATGCACATGTGTGACTCACATTTTGGAGATGGAAATATATACATAGGAAGTCTGTCTGGGGCCTTCAGGGATCCCCTGTACCCCGCATGAGAAGAGCAGGGGCCGTGGGGACCCACAGCAGAGAGGGGCCTTGGCTCTCCAAGGAGCTTGCCTACTTAGAGCCTCTTGGTCCTTAATGCACAACTCTAAGCGCTCAGACCCTCCTCCCCCAGTGATGACCTAATAGGCTGTCTCTAAACTGCCTTGAGGTGCCACCTCAAATCCCTGCTTCTCTTGAGGCTTGGAGGCTCGGAGCCCACACTGCTGTCTGGGGTGATGCCCACATGAATCTGATGTGATGCTTAATCCTAAAAGGAAATGTTGGTGTCCTTCCCTCTGACTCTTCTGTTCTCCAGTGTCATTGGAGTAGAAAGAACAGAGGGCCAGCTGGTAGCCTCCTTCTTCAGTTCCAGCAGCCTCTCTGGCTCTAACAATATCTAACACTATCGCTATCTATCTATCTATCTATCTATCACTATCTATCTAACACTATCACTAACAGGTAGTGATAGTTCTTTGTTTGGTAGTTCTGTCTAAGCCCTGTGCATGATCCGTTGAACACTACGATCACTTGATAAGCAGCTCCTTTCAGTGCTCTGTCTGCCCTCCCCCCCCACCCCTGTGGATCTCTCTCCCTCAGGTGCACATCCAGGCTCCTTGAGGGCAAAGGTTCTAGTTTGCCATAGTGTCCCAGTGCCTTGGGTAATGCTTGGTACACGCTGGGTTCCCAATAAATATTTGCTGAAATGTTTTGCCTTAGTAGATGACCAGCCATTGAGAAGGCTTCAGATTTTTGTTTGTTTTTCATTTCTTTGGCTTTACTTGTATGCCTGACTTGTCGGTTCCTTCAGCTGTACTCAGAATTCTAGGAGTTGGGGTAATTGATCATTTTCCCTTTGTTCTGCCTGCCTGTCTGTCTGATGGCATCTTTTATTATCCCTTCTCTCCAGGGAGCCTGGGGAATCCCATGACAGGTCTTTATATCTCTTCTCTGTGTTTATGAGTGTCTGCAACTTTTCCTTGACCATTACTTGGTGATCAGAACAAGCAAAGGTGAGGCAGAGTGTCTGATTTATGCCAGCGTTAGCCTCTGTGTGAGGGGGACAGCTGTGCAGAATTCTTTTCAAGGGAAAGCTGGGGCCCACCTTCACCCAATAGCAAGTTTGGGTAATAGCGGTATCTTACTTATCTAAGAAGGTTATTGATGAGACATAAGATGGTTATTCTTTGGATTGTTGCTACAAATTGAAGTTGTGGTTGTTTCTGTTAGCGTGTTAGCTCTAGTTAGACTCATTCGTTAAAGCAGAGGCACAAAAGAAGAAATTTCTAACATAAGTTGCCTCCCAGTTATTGAGATGGCCGCTCTCTCACTTAGATGTGCATTCTTACAAGATCATTAACATGATATTTACAAATTATCTGTCAGGTATTATAAGCACAGAATAAACAGCCTGATAACTCTGTCAGGCCATTGGAAACCCAGCAGTGTGAGTGTGTTCAGGTGGTAGAACTAGGTTTGCTAGAAGGTACTTTGGGGATCATCTAGTCTAGTGCCCTCTTAGGTGAAAACACTGCAGCTCGTGGAGAGCTGACTTGCTTAAGGTAACCCATCTGATTAGGGTAGAATTAGAGCTAAAATCCTCACCTCCTGACCCCTAAGAGCAATCAATGAGTGTTTGATAGCAATGGGAAGAAACAAAAACCAATGGTTATTATCACTCATGGCCATTCTGAAATTTGGCTTTACTTCCTAAAATGTTTTGATTCCAATATACTTTGATTTTAAATACGCATTGCCGGATGATGGATGGGTCAGATTCGTTCATCTTTCTTCTAACTTCTGCGTAAATGAGATGTGCCAGGGTGAACAACATCTCTGCAGACTGTGGTTCCATCTCAGCTGCTTGGTTGTGTGCATTTTCAGAGGACAGAACTGGCATCTGTCCCGTGGCCTGGTCCATGTGGACTGCAGCAGTCCAGGGGCTGACCCCGGCATTCTGGCTAACCTGCTGCCATCTGCCTGCCTAGCCACGGTACCTCTGGCCCACCCTGCCTACCTCTGCCACCCAGACCAGTCTGGCTCCACATCATTCCCTGCTGCATCCTTCTGGTCACCCAAGACTCATAAGTGACAGTGTTCACTTTCTAGATTCCTTACATCGTTAAATACAGCAGACCAAGGATGGTCAGAGGAGGAAGCAATGAAGATATTTGAGTTTGGGTTGATGGAGTTCTCATCTAAAATTTGTCAGAGTCCCAGAATCCACTGCCTTCTCCATTAAATCAGAGATAGTTACACCAGTGGGAGTCTGCATGTATTGGGCAACTGTGTCCTGAAAGGATTGCTCTCGGCTGTCAGAGGACGAAAAGTCAGTGACACATCTGTCACCACCAGGCCATTCCCATTCTTGCCCCTGATGAGAGTGTTTGTGAAGATCCAATGTAACTAAGTGGTCTTGCCAGCTGAAATACCAAATTAAATGGAATTGTATTTATTTTATTTAATCCCATTTCAAATACTTACATTTTCTCAAAGAATGAAGTGAATTATCTGCATCAGAAAGACATGCTCTTTCAAAAGAGTAAGCGAAGCAGGACAGTGTCTAGTTTAATCTTTGACTTTGACTTTTTTTCAGCATAACCATTGAATTTAAGGTCCTCATGGAGTTCATCAGATGGGACAGCTCAAGGTCAGCCAGATGTAATCACTGTCAGTTCATGCCACAGTTCTGAGGGAGGCTTCCCAATTAATGTCACGGCCACAAACCTGAACATTTTTTTTCATGTTTATTTGTCTTTTTGAGAGAGAGAGAGAGACAGAATGCGAGTGGGGGAGGGGCAGAGAGAGAGGGAGACGTAGAATCCAAAGCAGGCTCCAGGCTCTGAGCCATTAGCACAGAGCCGGATGCAGAGCTGGAACTCACAAAGTCCAAGATCATGACCTAAGCTGAAGTCGGACGCTTAACTGACTGAACCCCCCAGGCGTCCCATGTCACAGCCACAAATCTAAATCAGAATGAATGAAGAGTCTTAAGAGTGCAAGCAGAATAAAACTATCTGCATTACTTACTTCATCGGCTTATTTATCCTTATATACCTGAACTTCTAACAGCAACTGGGACTATAAAAATTCAGTATTGGAGACCTTTGCTATTTTACCACCCACTAAATTCATGGTAGGGCTTTATCATACCCACACCTTTTATAAAGGTGCTTAAAATTATACAGCTGTTTTTAAAAATGAGGAAATTTTATTTTGTGAAAATGGATGGATCAATGTTGTAAAGCATCAGCTATCCACTGCCCCCAGACGACAGCAACATACACAACCCTTTAGTTTTGGGCATCCCCACCCCCACCCCAAATTGCACCTCCCTCTATTTACACAAATCTCAATTCATTTTTAAAAGTATTTTAAACCAGGGCATGAGCTAGTATTGCATTCGATGACTATTCAAGGCCTTTGATCTGTATATTGTACTGCTGACATCATTTATGAAACTAAGTACTGTTTTATGAAAATATGTTTGAAAATAAGTTCTATCTTATAAGTCATAATTTTCTTGAGAATGTTCACCTTTAGCTGCTATTCCTCTTTTTGTGATCTGATTTTTGATCTTTAGAGTCTTTCAAAATAAATGGTAGTGACGTTTAAAAATTGTTCTAGTTGGGGCGCCTGGGTGGCTCTGTCGGTTGAGCGTCCAACTTCGGCTCAGGTCATGATCTCACGGCTCGTGGGTTCGAGCCCCGCATCAGGCTCTGTGCTGACAGCTCAGAGCCTGGAGCCTGCTTCGGATTCTGTGTCTCCCTCTCTCTGTGTCCTTCCCCCACTCTTGCTTTCTCTCTCTCTCTCTCTCTCTCTCTCTCAAAAATAAAATAAAAACATTTTAAAAAAATTAAAAAAAGGAAAAGTTAAAAAAAAATTCTTCCAGGATATTTCCATATACACCTGTTTGAACGCATTCCACTAAAGTGCACTTTCCTTTTAAGTGTAATGAGTGTCTTATTTGAGTGTGTATCTTGCTCCTTTAAGGAAATAAACATCAAACCCCAGTTTCTAAAGCTTCCTCCAGTGTGTGCTTTGTGTGTGATGCATTTGGCCAGGAACTCTGATTTTATTTTCCAGCTTATGTGGGCCTCGTTTCCATTCCCTTTCTTCTGTAGTCGACTCACACCTTTCCAGTTTCTGAAGAAAGGGAAATGGGATGATTCGCCATTAGCTTCGGTCCATAGCCTCATAAATTTTCTTCTCTTTACCTAACTAATCATCATTATTACTAATTATGCTGCAGAAAATACACTGGAATGCAGACAGGCTGGCCTACCATAGGGCAAATCCATGTATAAATCAGAGATGCGGCCTTCAAAATGGCTTGAGTGGCTGGGCATGTAAATTGGAACTGTTTCCCCATTCTGTTCTTGTGCTCAGCCTACATTGTAGGGCCTAGCCTTCCTTGGATAGTGTTGGAAATCCAGTGGTATAATCTAATTTTAAGGGAGCTCAACACCAATTAGGTGAACATTACTTGGAACATAAATTCATGAATAAAATTACATGTTGGTTTTGTTGAAAAATGATGGTGTGGCAGGTCTTGGGGCACTACCAACACGAACACTGGCATGCCTCCTCCCAAGCTGTTCAAAATGGCAGCTCTCTGAGAGTCAGGAAGCGCTCTCTGGGCAGATGGCACGCAGCACTGGAAGGCATCTGGGGTCAGGGGGCAGAGAGAGAGCACCAGCACCCTTCACAGTACTCGAGCTCTTTCAACTCACTTGATCTTCAGCTACACCTCCGTCTTAACTCATTAGTCAGTGAGGAAGCAGGCTTCCAGAGGTTAAATGACCTGCTCTCATGTCACAGCTGATAGTGATAGGGCAAGGATTTGACCCAGGATTCCTTGAGGCCAAAGCCCCTGTCCTTCCTCCTCTGCTAAGCTGCTTCCCACGTTTTTATATGGAAGTAAGGTAAATAATTTGGCAAGAAGGAAGGTTAATAAATTGGTGGTCACTGTTTTCATTTTGGTGTCAAGAAAACCTTTTTGTTCCAGCTCCATGTATATTGAAGGTGGTTGTCCTAAAGGCCATGGTTAAGCAAAGCTGTCTCCAAATTCACAAAATTGCAGGAATCTGTGCTTTTCCTCATACCCCTCCCCGATGTTGTCATTTCTGTCACCATAGCTCAAAGCCGTCAGTCCTTTGCATGCGCACACATTCACATCTCCCTGTGGTCTGTAATACTGTGACCTTAGCTCTGTCCATGGGCTTTAACGGTAAGAAGAGATAAGAGCATTTGCCAAGGTTCACCAGCAAACCCTGTGTCTTGTTTTTGTTCTTTAAGAAAAAAAATAAATTCACGGGACGCCTGGGTGGCCCTGTCTGTTAAGCATCTGGCTCTTGGTTTCGGCTCAGGTCACGATCTCACGGTTCGTAAGTTCGAGCCCCTCATCCCGTTCTGCGCCGACAGCGTGGAGCCTGCTTGGGGTTCTCTCCCTCCCTCTCTGCCCCTCCCCTGCTCACGTGTGCACGCAAAGAAAAAACAAATTTAGTACCTTGTGTATGAGATTAGCACATTCTACCCTAACTGCTAACATGGTGGGGATTTGCCTCCCTCACCCCCCACTGCAGCAGCCCGTGGACGTGCCCCTTGGTGATGCCACACACTACCTTCACCTGCACCTGTGGCTGGTGCTCCCTGTGTTGGACAGCACAGCACAGACCGCCCGGCTTGGAGTCCTCCTGCCTCCTGTGCTCTCTGTTCTCAAAGCAAAGTGTCTCTTGATTCCTCTCCCTCCAAGCTACTAGCTTGCCCCCTCGCTTCACACCGTCGTCTCATAAGGGACTCCAGTACTCACACACTAGCACCCTGCAGAGTCCAGTATGCCCCTGATACTGCCCTGAAAACGCTCTCAAAAGTACTGATGCCTTTGCGGTCACCAACGCCTAAGGTCCCCTCTCCATAACCTTGTGCTGCTCAGACCTCTTTTTCGCCGGCAATACATGCTGGGATATGTTGATGGGTTTCCTTCTACTTCTGTCCCAATTCTTCCTTTTGATCAGACTTAGCTATGTGTTCCCCAAGGGTATCTCTCTGTTCTGTTCTGTTCTGTTGTCTCTGGATGACAGTTCTTCTCTGTGGCCATCAGCTGGGTCTCTGAGGTCTAAGCCTGACCCTTGTCTGCAATATCAGCCCCACATTTTCAGCCTTTAAAAAAAGATTTGATTATGATTATGATTATGGTTTTTTATTTTAGAGCACGCGAAAGGAGGAGAAGGGCAGAGAGAATCTTAAGCAGGCCCCACGTTCCACACGGAGCCCACCCCAGGGCTCGATCCCACAGTCCTGGGATCAGGACCTGAGCCAAAATCAAGAGTTGGCTGCTCAACTGACTGAGCCACCCACCCAGGCATGCCTCAGCTTTACTTATTTATTTATTTTTGACTCTTTCATATCTTCCTGAAAAATTTATTTTGTATATCTTCCCCGCACTCAAGTGGAATAGGGCCCAAACAGAACTCATGGTCATTCTCTCGGATCCCTGTTTTTCTTAAGGATGCCACCCTCCTCTCAAACTTCACTTGTGACTTCTCCCACCACAGCCCTGCATTGCCATACGCGGCCAGCTCCCCACCGGCTTCTCTAGAACCACTCGGCACTTCTCATCTCTTCATCCTAATTGCCACTGTTTCCTTCAACTACTCATTACCTCTTGTCTAATGTTATAATAGCTTCCCAGCAGGTCTTTCCAATCTATCCTGAATATGACTACCTAATGAATCACTCTCAGACTCATAACCCTCTGGTGTTTTCCCACTGCCCGCTACAAAGTCCCACATCCTTGGTCTGGTGCTCCAGGCTGTCCACGGTCTGTGGTCTGTGGTCTGTGGTTTGCGCGTGGCTGTGCTCACGCTCCCCTCTCCTCTCCCTGCAGGACTGTGCTCCCCAGCTGGGCCAGTGGGAGGGTGCTTGCAGGTTCTGTGTGCATTCTGTTTCTTTCAAAGGCATCTATATCTGAGACCTAAACATAACAGCTAAAACTATAAAACTCTTAGAGTGGGCTTTTTAAAAAAAATTTAGAGAGCGCCAGTGGAGGAGGGGCAGAGAGAAAGGGAGATAGAATCCCAAGCAGGCTCCACACTGTCAGTGCAGACCCTGACATGGGGCTCAAACCCACCAACTGGGAGATCGGGACCTGAGTCGAAGTCGGACATTTAACAGACCCAGGCACCCCAGGGTGGGGATTTTTTTTAAAGTAGTTAATTAATTAAAAAATAATTTTTAACATTTACTTATTATTGAGAGACAGAGAGAGACAGAGCATTAGCATGGGAGGGGCAGAGAGAGGGAGAGACACAGAATCCGAAGCAGGCTCCAGGCTCTGAGCTGTCAGCACAGAGCCTGACGGGGAGCTCGAACTCAGACCGCGAGATCATGACCTGAGCTGAAGTCAGACACTCAAACCGACTGAGCCACCCAGGTGCCCCTAATTAATTTTTTAATTTGCATCCAAGGTAGTTAGCATCTGGTGCAACAATGATTTCAGGAGTAGATTCCTTAATGCCTCTTACCGATTTAGCCCTTCCCCCGCCCCCCACAACCCCTCCAGCAAGCCTCTGTTTGTTCTGTATATTTAAGAGTCTCTTGTTTTGTCCTGCTCCCTGTTTTTATATTAGTTTTGCTTCCCTTCCTTTGTGTTCATCTGTTTTGTATTTTAAATTCCTCATATGAGTGAAGTCATATGATATTTGTCTTTCTCTGACTAATTTCGCTTAGCATAATACCCTCTGGTTCCATCCACGTAGTTGCAAATGGCAAGATTTTGTTTTTTTTGATTGCCGACTAATCAGAGTGGGCATTTTTAAGTTACTGTAGTATTAGGAAAAAAGTCCTCTAGCCAGTTGCTGCAGGTTGAGAAATAACTCTGTAATTGCACACACTCTTTCCTTTGCTCACACTGAAAATAAACTGTCCCCTGATTTTCCATGCCTAAATATCCTCTCTATAATCCAGATTTTTCATTGAGCCATTCCTGATTCCTCCAGCTCCCCTAGGGCGTGCATCACTTTGTATTTATATTACGACTGTTTACATACATAAATGGTTATCTCTAGGCTGGGAATCTCTTATGGGCAGTGATAAGGTCTTAGTTACAAGGGACAAAGACAAATACCATAATGCTTCACATGTGTTAGATGTTCAATAATGATTTGAATGAATAAATGAGTGGGAGAGGAAATCTATTCATGTTTTTATTCATACGTAACCTTAAATTGCTTAAGAGTAGGATTTGGATCTGAATTATCCTTATATCCTACAGTAGGCTACTAGCATTGTGCTTTGTGCATGATAGATGCTCTATAGATATTTATTTTTTTACTTTTACTTTTTTCAGCTTTATTGAGGTATGATTGACAAAACTGTAAGATATTTAAGGTGTGCATGGTGGTGATTTGCTACACATACACATTGTGAAAAGACCCCCATCTAACTGATTAACCTGTCAATCACCTAATATATATCTTTTTTCCGGTGACAACACTTAAGGCCTACCCTTAGCAAATTTCCATTATTCAGTAAACATTTCTTGAATCAGTGGATAAAGACGCAGTTGATTATGATACGAACTTCCTGAATGCCGTTACTCTATCTGACTTTCAATAATTGCATTTAGGCACTCTCACTACAGCTAAAATGTTTTACGATACGTCGCTCTTTTTGACTGTCGCTGTGAATTTTTGCCAGTGATTATTTACTTTCAGCTTTTTCTGCATTTTTAGTTTTGATTTTTAACCAATCATGTTGTTGGCAAGGAGTACCCTCTTAATTTCACAAAGGAAGTTAGAAAAAGGTTTGCTTTTTAAGAAGCACGTGCAGGAGCTTTTCCGTGTCATTAGCTCGTGGCTCTGGGGGCAGATGGGGTTCTTGGACTAGCAGTTATTTCTGCAATAGTGGTTGGGTCGTTCCTTCCAGAGTCACCGTGACTCCATCCAGAGACGCGTAATTTGGATGCTTTCAACAGGAAACAGGGTTGGGCAGCCTTCATTGAAACACTGGCACGCTAGCGGGTTCTTCAAACCCGGGTTAAGTTGCTCTGCCTCCTTTTGAGACCAGGAGGCTAACCCTGTTTTTGCTGTTAATGTTTTATGGTGGGGGGCTGCCTACCATCTTCTCTGACAGCCTTTCACTACTTAATACTTGGTTACGACTGGCGAGTTAATAGTATTTGCTTGGGGTCCCGTTGCCGGATGCAAGCCTAAACAGTAATGAAATTAGAACTGACTGAAAGATACAAGTGGTCTTTATGTGCGTTTGTGATGCCGCTGCCTGAAGGTGCGATGCTACTGCTGGTTTTTGTTGCCGTGGGTTTGGGGTTTTGTTCTGTTTTTGTCTCCTTTAAAACCAGATGACAAGAATTACTTTGTTTCAATGATTTGGTGGGAAAAAAATAACAGATGCCTGTGTGTGCTGCTTTGGAGGCATCGTTTTAATTTCCTATGAGAGAGGAATAGTTCTAGCCTGTATAAAATGAGCGAGCTAGTTACATGGAGTCCCTAGGTTTGGGAAGTTGCCTGAATCTAGCAATGAATACTTACAGTAGGGTAAGTAGTGTCAGGAAAAGAAGACCAGAGGGTCTAAGGAAAGACCTTGACTTTTAGGAAATGCTAGAAACTTGCCGAAAACAGGAGAATGTCTCCAGTGTATTTTAGAAGAACCACCCAGGGTCCACAGAAATACACAGAACAGGATCAAGACTCCCCCTTTATCAAACACATGGGGCAGCATCCACGGCCACGAAGGTGTTCCCTTTAGAAATGAGCCAAGGATTTACCGTAAGAAGCCACCCAGACAACTCATTTACCTTCCATTGGACGTTACAAGCGGGAATCCCGTAGCCTCACGAGTGGGAAATTTTTACACTTTTGACCCAGCGTCAAAACGTCTGAATGGTGGTGCACAAGTCCATCGATGTGCTGACCATCTCGGCTTGTTTGAAGTCATTAACTTTTGTGCATTTTGTTTGTTTGTTTCCTCCAGAAATGAACACGCCTGAGCATGCCCTGTGCCTGTGAGCTACCTGATCTCACGACTTTGGCAAGACGACAAGGAAGGCGTGGGGGTTCTGGACTCTGAGAACACGCTCCTTCCCCTTGGCCTTGGCCTTCCCGCGCCCAGCCCACCATGGAGACGCTCTCCCAAGATTCCTTGCTGGAATGTCAGATCTGTTTCAATTACTACAGCCCCCGGCGAAGGCCCAAGTTGCTGGATTGCAAACACACCTGCTGCTCGGTGTGCCTCCAGCAGATGAGGACGAGCCAGAAGGACGTGAGGTGCCCCTGGTGCCGGGGCATCACCAAGCTGCCCCCGGGCTTCTCCGTGTCGCAGCTGCCCGACGACCCCGAGGTCCTCGCGGTCATCGCCATCCCGCACGCGTCCGAGCACACCCCGGTCTTCATCAAACTTCCCAGCAATGGGTGCTACATGCTGCCCCTGCCCATCGCCAAGGAGCGAGCGCTGCTGCCTGGAGACATGGGCTGCCGCCTGCTGCCTGGGAGCCAGCAGAAGTCCGTCACCGTGGTGACCATCCCGGCAGAACAGCAGCCCCTGCAAGGTGGGGCTCCCCAGGAGGCGGCGGAGGAGGAGCCGGACCGGCGGGGCGTGGTGAAAAGCTCCACCTGGTCCGGGGTGTGCACTGTGATCCTGGTGGCCTGCGTCCTCGTCTTCCTTCTGGGCATCGTGCTGCACAACATGTCTTGCATTTCTAAGCGCTTCACTGTGATATCCTGTGGCTGAACGGGGCTGCAAGGGAAGGAAGTCTCTCGTGGGTGCCAACTGGGGGTTGAGCAGGTGTTGGTGATGGGGTCGCAGTGAGGAGATGGGGGGACGACGCTGATCGTTTGGTGCCGAGCGCTGGCCTCTGGGCCTGCCGCTTGATGAACCGCAGACAGACACGAAGGGTAGATGCGAGGTCTCAACGACACGCCAGGCAAATCATTCTGAGCATTGGCGGCAACAGCTTCGAAGACGATTGCATGCATCCTCATAATCGTTTATTAAATGGACTGTAATTTATGATTTTTCAAAATCATGTTACAAGATAGACAGACGTATTCTACTTAGACGTTAAACCGTGCAAGTGCATACAATGTGATCTTCTCTAAATGTGGTAGATTAAAACCAAGATGCTATGTATACAGTAGAATTAAACCTGAGAATCCATGTAAAAATCCAGCGGCAACATGCAGCGCCGGTTTCTTTCCCCTTTTTAACGGAAACCCAGCCTTCCTTCAGTTGCTAAGGCTTTTTATACTTTTGGAACGGCACCCACATTAAAATAAGTGAAGTGGACAGTCGTTTTTCGAAGAAAATGTCTGAACAAGTGTTTCCAGCGTGTCGTGTTTTGTTACGTACCTTCAGTTTCCTTCCCTTGTAATTAGAGCTCGCTATGTGTTTATTAAACGGAAAGCCCAACAGGGGAGCAATAAACTGAGTAATCATGAGAAATGCCTAATCCCACAGGAACCCTGTATGCCAATTTTTCTCAAGCCATCTCACGAAATAAGGATTTTAAATGTAAATATTGCGTATTTGTGTGTGTGCGTGTGTGTGTCGTTTGATTTACCTCAGGTTTTGAATCTTTTCAGAAGAATCCCGGGAGTAAGACTTTGTGGGCCTGAGTCCAGGGTCTGAAACGGTGGCCCCCTCTTGAGCACCGGGACCCACACAGTGAAGTGTTACTCGCATGTCACTTCCAACGTTTGATCCTCTTCTATGCATTCAAGTCCTGTATCCTGTGAGGCACGAATGGCGAGTAACAGAAGGGATTCTGTCTCTTCTCCCGATTTGGAGGTATCGTAATAGATACGAGTGTTGTCCATCGATGCCAAACCTAGACTGGCATTTTAACAGACGGTCCATGATTACTTTTTGAAAGATACTATTCCATGAGAGCTAAACCATTTAGAATTCCGGTGTCCTCTTGCTGGTGTCAGTGAGAAAATCTCTTGTATTTCAACATATGTTGTTATTGAGAAAAGTGACATGGTCAACTAACAACTCACATTCCCAATTTCAGTGGACCAGTTCCATCAGAAGTTCTCAAATATTTTTCAGTGTGTAGTGGTCTATAGATGCTCATGAAGAAAGATCTACTGGCATCAAAGGGTAAATTCCTGTACCTGGATGTGTGTGCGTTCAGAAATAGCTATGAGTTTGACAATTCTCTTCTAATTTCTTTTATGGAATTCATAAAGCAAGTGTATTTGAAAGCTCAAAGTAGAAATTAGGTTAAAATGCCATTTTATTGTGTAAGCTATTGGGCATTATACAACAAATAATCTAGGATTTATTTGGTATTAATAATTTAGGTATCATATTAGCTAAATACTGTCCTCTATTACGTAACATAATATACTGTTGGGTTAGTGTCAATTTCTCAAACTCTTCCAGGCTGCCATAATGCATGTCTGACCTAATTTCTATTCCTCTTGGAGGAAAAAAAAAAAAAAAAAAGAAAGAAAGAAAAAACACACCAAAATGTCGCATTAAGAATGCTACATTTCAAATGGGCTTTTACCCTTGCAATTTTCAGCCAGGCCATATTTAAGTTAATTTTTTGAATGATAATCTACATCTGTTTACGTACAGTAGGAAGTGACTGGCCCTGTAGTGTAGCGTGTCCTAGAGTTCTACGTGTTAAGTAGGTTATATATAGACACTAATGTGTGTGATGATACAGCGCCCTGTGTTTCTTAGTGCAAAGCTGTAGAATAAAAATGTCCACGTAACTTAAAAAACAATCTCATGCTAGAGCTGCCGTGAAGCAGTGCAAAATTAATCGGCTCTGTGATAGATTCTTGACTTTACAGTTTAAGGTAGCAAGAACACCTAAACGAGAATTTTTTGTGTGAGTCTTACTGACATGAGAAATCCTGTTTAAATGGATTCTGCCTGCAGTTATTCATGCACCGCTCGTTAAGGTGTGCATTTGTGCACACGTGTGTGTGTGTGTGTGTGTGTGTGTGTGTGTGTGTGTGTGTCATATCTCAGCCTGCAGATAAAGTTTTCCTAGACTTGATGTTTTCATGATGGTTGACATCCCACTGCTCTGGCCTCTTCCGACATTTACCCACGACACTAACAACTCATCTGCCCCCTGTGACAGAAGTCCAGTGACACAATCAACCAGAAGTCACAGTTGCACATCAATGAAAAAGTCACAACCGAAAGCACAGAAAGTTGGAGCTGAAAGCAGCCTCTGCTGGCTTCATTTTGTACATGAGTCCGTTGAGGCCCACAGAGGCACATGGCAGCTTGGAATTCTGCAGCAAAGGGGAGTCGAGAACTTTGCACTGTAGTTCTCTCTTGCTCCTGCCTAGGCCAGTTGACATCTCTGTTGGGCTATGATCTTTTTGAGGGTGGACGAATACACTTTACTAACTCAGCTATTGCTTTAGGGTTTTTTTTTTAATATATATATTCATTTTAGTTAGCATCTACCTCTCTGGGAAATGACAGGAGGGTTGATTGAAGGAAGAGTATAGACATTTAATAAAAACAATGCGATTTGAAGTTTTGAAATTGCAAACCATTGGTTCCCCTCCCCCTTCTTATATAAAGGACAATGAGTGTTGTGTAAATAGTAAACCTTAAGAAGCATGAATTTTCATCTTTATTAATGATCTTGACATAAGCAAGAGAATGCTTAATATGTTAACTAGAGCCAAGTATGCTATCAAAACAGCATTGTCTTTGGAAAATTTTTGTGTAGTGACCTGGGGCATAAGTTGTGATGAAAAGGCAAATTAGTTCTCAGTTCCGGTCATAGTTTATGATTAGAAAGCTAAAAGGTATTTTCTTTAAGAATATAATTAAGTTTAATCTTGCGCATGACTTAAGAGTAGGTCCCTTGAAGGTTAAACCGTATGCTGGTGCAGCCTTTGAGATCTAGTCTGTTCAATAGAACTTTCTCTGATGATGGAAATGGTTTATAACCTCTGCTGTCCAAGATAGTAGCCACTAGCCACATTGGCTAGTGGGCAGTTGGAATGGGGGAGTACAACTGAGGAGCTGGCTTTTGCATTTTATTTAATTTTAAGTTATTTAAACATAGTCACTCACATATGGCTGGTGGCTACCATAGTGGACAGTGCAGTTCTGGAGGGGTGTGCACTGGGATCTAGCATCAGAGTGTTAATAGAGTAACAGAGTAAGGCCAAGAAGACAGTTTGTGGTTTAGTAACATGCAGTTGGTTGAAAAATTCCTTTCTGGGCTTAAAAAGTATATGATCTCAAGTATGACAATAAAAATGTACTGATCGCCCTTAGGGGTTGTTACTTACGTACGTTGGGCCAAAGAATGATCGGTGAAGCTTAAAGAGTGCTTTATGAAGCCCCTTTTCTGGGATCATTAGCTGCATGTGACTCTATCGTCCCCAAATAGTAGTTAGACAGTAGCTGTAAAATGTTTGACTTGCAAGCTATGCATGACCTGTACTGTGAAACTGTGTTTAGGGTCTTATGTCCAAAAAGTAAATGTTACAGATAAAAAAAAAAAAAAAAAAAAAGTCAAATGAAATTCCTCTTCACTTCTATCATCTAACTCAAACTTCTCACTGCATTAGTAAGGTGTGAAATGTAAGAGCAAGCACGTTTTGCAGTGTTCATAGAGGGTTTTCGTTTGCCCTTGAAGTCTGCCAGCTTGTCATTGTATTTGGTGTGGGCATGTGTGGGCATCCTTTTTCAGGTGCCAGACTAAAACATAGGTACGATTTTAGAATGAGATTTGACACTGTTTTATAGTCTCTTTGGTTCTTCCTTTCAGTTATCACTGGACAAATTAAAAATTTGCAGCCTTGCTCAAAGACTTTTATTTTTGACATTAAAAAACATTGCCCATGGAATTTAAAGACTTGAGGGTTATTAAAATGACTAAAATTGCTTTTTAAGTGAGTAGAGGAAAGCAGAAAATTCCATTAGAAATACGTTTTCATAGAAAGATGAGATTCTTCCTGATAGTATGGAATTTATTCCAGTCTAGATTTCATAAACATCGCATTTGTTTCGACTGAGCAGAATCGGTGAATTTTTTTTTTCCCTAGAACTCATCCGTGGGCATGACTGTTCTTTTTAGCTTGGTTTTTTTGCCAAAATGGTAGTTTTTCTTTAGGCTTAAGAGGAACTTAGAGGTCTAAAGGCTATTGGTATGAGGAGTGATATTGAAAAGCTTTGAATTTCTATCTTATCTGAGAAGAATGCTGCTGCCGGCCAGTCAGTGTTTTCTTTCCACACAAGAAGTCACCAGTCAGTTGATCTGTTGTCCTGGACCTGGAAGGAAAGACCGTTCCTTGCCATTTCCATCGTTACCAGTAAAACATCACTTACAAGGTAACCCTTACCAAAACAGAAGCTCCAAAGAATTAAGTGATCAAGATCATTCAGTAACTATTGAAAATAGTAGTCTATTTCAAAAGCAATGAAGATCAGTTAAATTTTATTAAGCATGAAATACTTCTAAAAAAAATAAGTGGCAATTCAAGCCATTGATTTTTTTTTTTTCTGACCTGATTCACTGTATAGAGATATATATCTATATCTGCACATGTAGGTATAGACATATATGTAGATACACACACAATGTAGCTGTAATAAGAGTTAAAAAATCAAGTAAAAATGTTATTAGTCATGTCTTCCCACTTGTGGGTTATATGATGTCGAATTTAGATGTTAATTTCTTAGCACATGCTATAGGCTGCATACATTATATCAAACCAACTACCTTTGGCAATGTCTATAGAAATAAACCCATGAGACTTTTCAAATATACAAAGAGGTGGGTTCTACTGTATACATTTTATTGGAAAGCCATTGATGACTGAAGAACATAAACAGGTGGGGCATTTAATTTCTGTCTTCCAAATGGCTTGTTTTTTGGCTCTGCTCAAGCATCATGCGGGGAGTACCATTATTCCTGAACTCTTGCAACGTACCTCTGATTTCTCTGCACAAGTTTCCTTGCACAGTTGGGCCAATGGGTTTTTCTTTTTTTTCCTTTTTTTTTTTTTTTTTTTTCAGGATTCACTGCCTGGGGTATCCCACTATGTATCTCTCACTTGTGATGTAGTGGTGCTTGAAAACACTCATCTCATTAGCTGGACTTTATTATTCTAGTCTAAGATTTTTGATACTATTCATATTATGATCTTTTTAGGGACAATCAGTAATATTTGGGGCAAAGTACAGAGGAGTCTCTCAAAGTCTGTGACAACATGTATTTGTTTTTCTGGGGGTGCTCTCATAGCTGTCCCTGTTCTTCTAGAACACTGCTCTAAATTCATCACCACAGGATGTAGGGCTAATAGCTCATGTGGAAGTTTTCTGTGTTCTTCCTGTGAGTTACTGGGTGATTCTAACAAGAGTTTTCCAAAGGGACATTCGATTTTTGATTTGACATTTGCTTTTTGAGAATCCAGAAGTAAGACAGTTGAATGTGTTGGTGGTAAAGGAGCATGGGCTATAAGAAGGAGGAAATAGATGAGGCAAATGCCCCCATGAGGGAAACAAGTGTCAACCTCAATCTGTGTCATCTCTATTTAAACAGTGGGAGAACAGGGTAGCTGCTGTCTTACACTGTGCTTCAGAAAAGTCCTAGTCTGATGTTTCTGGCTGAGAGACAACCCACCCACTGTGTGGGAGCAGTGGGGACGTGATCTTGGATCTATAGCAATAGATGGGCAGATCTGCCCAAGACGGTGAGAAAATACTTGCATAAAAGGAGGGAAGTCTATAATGAGATTATGGGTCCAAAACCAAATATAAAGGGGCTGAAGGTCCATCATGGCAGAAACCAGCTGAAGAAAAAAACACAAGGACAACTAGGAATAACTTAGCCAAGCACAATTTGTCATTCTAGAATGGCCTACCGAATTCAGTTCAGGGTGTTGAAGTTGAAGACATCTAGGGAATGGGCTCAGCTGATGAGCGGATCCAAGGAGGACCCCTGGGTTGTCCACACACCGGTCAATTTGAGAGCTTCCTCTTAGAGGTGGTTGCTGAATCATTACAAACTCTCACAATGGCCTCTTCACAGTGGAATGCCATGCCTGTGCCTGTGGATGTATCCTGACTTGAGTAGGTTGATACTATTGGGAAGACTCGTTCGAGACTATTTTGGTTTTTCTCCTGGTTGTTGTCATTTATTATATATATAGTTTCTATACCACCACGTGTTCCTGTTTGCCTCACTTGACGGTTGCAGGTGGGGAGGCTGGTTTCAGCGTGGGGCAGAGGAACTCCCCGACGTAAGCCATGCAGCTGCTGCACGGGGTTCCTGCCCTTCTTCCAGCTCCACTGGTGGGTTCCCTGGCCCTTTGGATAACTAATACTCCAGTCAAATGGCTAGATTAATGCTGCTCAGAGGCTAACTCAAGTCCTTGACGTGTTTCATTTACAATTATGTGGATTATTTATTTTGGGAGCTTTTCTTTTAAAGGGCCAAATAGCCCTACAGATAAATGAGCTGCTGGGCTGCGTAGAAAATATTGTTCAAATGTTGCCAAATAATTGACTTTGGAAGGGGGATATCAAGCTGCTGTTTATAAATCTGAATGTCTTAAAAGCACTCTTGCTTGCTCTCTCTGTTGTAGATGGTGTCTTAGCAAGTCCTGAGGTTTTCCAATGAACCCCATTTTAATATATGGTATTTTTGTATGCCAAACTGGTGTCTTGTCCTTTGTATATGTGGTAATGTTGATTTTATGACTACTGTTAAAACACATTTGCTATGATTAAAATTCATAAAACGATTTCAAATAGACTCACGCGTTTGTTTCTTTTTTCTTCCCACTCCACGGAGAAAAAAAAAATTGGCTAGAATTTTGATCATCAGCTAGTCTAAGAATTTTAATAGACTCAGGTGATAAAGCAACAAGGAGCTCCCGAGCCAAGAATTTTAAGTGGAGGTGACCTTCAAGTGGCTCCTCTGAGAAGCCAAAGAACGCATTTGTAATGAGTAAGCCCAAACGTGGTTTTGCAACTTGGGTTTTCGTGGCTTCTGGTGGCCCTACCTTTCTCTTCTACTGTTTAGAAACGGCATTGTGTGTGTCCGACCCCAGGTGGACCATCTTATTGTACTATGTGTAGAACAACTTCACACAGGCTCCTGTGTAGTGAGAGGTCTGTCTGGAGAGGTATCTTTCAGTATATGTTTTCATCAGTGGGACAGAGTGTTTTGGAGAGCCTTTAAAAAATATGTATTTATTTCTTTTGAGGGGGAAGGGCAGAGAGAGAGGGAGCGAGAGAACCCCAAGCAGGCCTGCAGTGTCAGTGCAGAACCCTACACGGGGCTCAATCTCATGAACCTGGAGATCATGACCTGAGCTGAGTTGGACGCTTAACCAACTGAGCCACCCAGGTGTCCCTGGAGAGCCTTTTTTGATAAAAGCATCCTTTCAGTAACTCTGGGTCACATGAATGAATTTCAATTTAGTTTAGCAAGTGGCCTAATCCTGCTTGAGGGGTCATCGATGATCTGATACGCATCCATGCTAGAATAAGCATGACCAGGTTCTCTCTGGACAATTCAAACATAATCCCCATAGTTTTAAAAGTGTGAGATTACTGTGATTCAGTACCATTTCTTGTATCAAAAAGCAAGCTTTGTATTAGGGAGTCCAGATTTTTGAAAATGAGAAATTTATTTAGCATATTTTAGAATTCCTGGTATGGATTTCCCTGGTCTTAGAGCGTGTGCATGTGTGTGTGGGGGGGGGTGGGGGGTGGTGTTGGGAGGGGAGGGATTCCCTTATTGTTAGGGCTGCTTTCTCATGCTTGAATTTTTCTTTCAGCTGGAGAAGGAGTCGACTGGGAGGGGGCAGAAAGGCATGTAAGGCATTTATTAAATAACTTACGCTCCTCCATTCCAGAACTGGATTGCGCCTAGAGCCTTATCTGGAGACTTCTCTGTAGACTTCGTGGGAACTGGGTGAATGAGAGGGGATCACAGGCGAGCCCCACGTACATGTCTTGTCTGAGAATGGCCGCGTTGGCAGTCTCTTCAGATGCGACTCTGTTCGGAAAGCACAGGTTTTCTGCCTCTGGGTGTAGGGTTGGACGAAGGTCGGGGTGGTGGTGGGGGGGGGGATCCTGTATCCACTCCGAGGTCTTTGCCACTCTGGCCCCTCCCAACAACAGGGCACTGCGCATGAGCAGCGATGGGTCGGGAGTGGACGGTAGAGGACGCCAGGAAGTGATGGGAGCCAGGCCTCGTGTCCACTGCATATGCCACCCTCACCTTCAGTCCTTCCATACGTGTCGCCTCCAAATATCCGGCCAGATTTCCTGAAACGAAAGCCTGTCTGTCTGCCAGTGCCTTGTTTTTCTCAATGCTTTTGTTTCCAATGATGACTCTTGAAGAAAAAGCCATGTTCCGTGTACAAAGTATAGCACCAAGCTGGGTAGATGGGAGCTGGGGGCAAAGGAACTGAGATCCTGGGAGCGGACTGAGCCTCTGGTTTTCTTTTTATACGTTTGAAAACTTTTGCACCATGTCTGTCTCATTCCTCTTCCTGCTCCCTGCATTCCCCACCTCTTCACACTATTTTGCCTCGATAAATGAATGTTTCTATTATCATTTGCAAGGGCAGGTGAATGTGGAGGTGCGCGTGTGTGTGCACACATGCATGTGTATGTGTATGGTGCGTGCATGCATGCATAGGAACACTCGATGTTCATATGAAATGCATGTGAACATTTCGCAGACTCTTGGCACAGAGGTTTTTAAAGGTTGAAAAAGTGACGATCTTTAGAGATAGATCAGAGTAGAGGAGAGTACACCAGTTGGGCTGTAAAGAAAGGATAATTTATATATAATCACTTGGGAAAATAGGGAGGAGGAAGCTCCCCTTGGGCCGTTCATTCCTCCACATGGCATTTCCGATGCTTGCCAGGCACTGATGCTGCCAAGATGAACGAGATGGAAATGGCCCCATCCTCTTGGACCTCACAGTCCTGTAGGGAAGACAGGCATTAATAAATAAATACTGTTGGGGCGCCAGGGTAGCTCAGGCGGTCAGGCGTCCAACTTCGGCTCAGGTCATGATCTTGCAATTCATGGGTTCCAGTCCTATGTCGGGCTCTGTGCTGACAGCTCTGAGCCCGGAGCCTGCTTTGGATTCTGTGTCTCCCTCTCTCTCTGCCCCTAACCCACCTGCATTCGGTCTCTGTCTCTCTCAAAAATAAATAAACATTTTAAAAATACATACATACATACATACAATTTATGGCCATTGCAGAGGTATGTGGTGTTTAAATGCACATAATAGGGAAGAGGTCAGGCTGATCTGGTGGGTTCAGGGTAAGAAATTAGTCAGAAAAGGCTTTCTGGAGGAAATGGCTTCTAGAACGAGATCTGAAGGATAAATTGGGGTCAGCGAGAACCATTTGTGAAAACACATTCAAGAAGGGACAATAAGAGACAGAGGAGGCATGATGCCTTTTATGGAGGCAGAGTTGGCTTTTCTTGCCAGGCTCCCTGCCATCTGTGCATTGCCTTATGCCGTGTTGCATGGCGATTGATGATATTTCAGTATGACTCTCCAATCCCCAGAAATAGCCACAAAAGAACGTTTTACAAAAGCACAGCCATGGGGTCTGTTTCACGGGTAGTTATTTTCATCAGACATCACTGTATGTGAAACCCGCTCCACAATGAACATTTCACCTCGCTGTGCTCACAGAACACGTGGTTGTTATCCGCCTGTGCCATGTGCAGAAGAAAAGGACACGTCGAGTCTTTTGTTCCAATAGTTATGCTATTAGTTTCTGAGCCAAATAGGTGTCGAGTCTGATCTTGCTGACATAGGCTATGGGTCAACCGCTAGCTAAGATCATGTCTTGAGAAAAGCATTTCCCAAGCTGTATTTTGAGATAGTTGTAGGTATTATGTGAAAAATGTTTTGTGGTTAAATAAACTGGGATAATACTGGGTTAAACAGTTTTTTTTCTTAATTGCAGAACTTTTCAGAGACTTTAACATACGTAGCATGTTCTCTAGAGAAACAGAACCAATAGGGTATGTGTATGTGTGTGTATATTCTCTCTATATATATATCTGTGTGTGTGTGTGTGTGTGTGTGCATTTATATACATATATCTATATAAATCTATCATACTGTATACGTATCTATCTATAAGAGTTATTTAAAGGAATTAGCTCATGAAATCACAGAAGCTGGCATCTTCAGAGTAAACCAGTAGGCTGCAGACCTAGAGAAGGGTTAATGTTATAGCTTGAGTCCAAAGAAGTCTGCTGGCAGAATTCCCTCTTCCTCAGAGGTCAGTATTTTTTTCTCTCAAGATCTTTGATTGAATGGACCCACCCACACTATGGAGAACAATGGGCTTTACTCAAAGCCCATTTAACTGTTAATCTCATCTAAAAAATACCTTCACAGTAACATCCAGACCAGTGTTTGACCAAATATCTGGGCATCATGGCCTATCCCAGTTGACACATACAATTAATCATCACAATATGCTAAAGGGCCTTGCAAATCTGGAAAAAGGAAACATAATACGTATCACTTTCTCCCAATTGAGGTGAGTAAAGAATCCATTATTTGCAGAACACCTATTAACATCTGGTAAAACACAGTTTGGAGACTACTGACCTTGAATAATGATTCACAATTTGACCTATTCTAGAGAGTTAAAATATGGTTACACACACACACACACACTGCTTAATTTTTATGTAATAAGATTAAACCATTAGCCTGTATGTTTGCTGTTTAAAACAATAACATGTAAATATAAAATAACCCAATACTTCTATTCGGTTTACTTTCATGTAATATTGTAATTTGCATGCTAAAACTCTGTGTTCTGCACACATGACTGATGAAATGTTCCCATATTAGTAAATTATGAGGGGAACTATGTATACATCTGCTTTAGTAATAACAGAATGGATGATTCATACTTGAACACAGAGCATACATACCAGAGTAATTTTGGAAAATTATAGCCTCAAAATTCATAAATATTCAGTACTACATACTATGGGGTTAAAAACAACCCACAACAAACTAAATTGGTAATGAGGAACAAAACTAACAATAATTTGCTGTGAAGAAGCAAGAAGCGTGGCAATTAAAAACTGATTATTCAAGGCAGTCCTGATAATTAATATGTATCCTTCCCCCAAATTGTAGGAATCCAACCATTTGCATTTGCACACATGTAATTGGAGACTTGCAATATTAGTAAAATACTGGATTAGAGCCATGCCTAAATTCTCTAAAATCTAAAAAGCACTAATTTTAGTTTAAAAATACTAAATGTGGCAGAACATATGTAGGCAGTTATTAATGAGTTGATTTCACGCAGTCACTTAAGAAAAAGTTTTGAGATTGGCAAGGGCAACCCGTTAGGAAGATTTGTTGGCCCTGCCGTGGGCAGAGGCTCACACTTTGAAAACTGCTGCATAGAGGACTAGACAAACAAAGGAGTTTACGAAGATATGCACGACACATAAATTAAAAATAAATTGTTTTCTCATTTCATAGGAAATCATTTTAACAGAAATATAAATTTCATGGAATGAAATCAATAGTTGTAATAGCTACTTTCAATATACTCAATATATAAGCAATATAAGGACTATCTATGCTTCCATAAATTTCTATCAGTTTATATATACTTTACTTTTTTAAGTTTATTTATTTATTTTAAGAGAGAGAGTGGGGAGGAGCAGAGAGAGGGAGGGAGAGAGAGAGAATTGAGCAGGCTCCACATTGCCAGCGCAGAGCCCGATGCAGGGCTCGAACCCACAAACTGGGAGATCATGACCTGAGCCAAAACCAAGAGCTGGACACTTAACCAACTGAGCCACCCAGGCACCCCAGTTTACATGTACTTTAAACACAATTGGCCCCACTGCACAGTTAAGTTCCCCGTTAAATTACATCCCCCACCCCATTTAGGACAAATCACATCTCGTTTCTAGCTGTACGTCAGGCAACCAAGAAATGGTCCCTAGTTTACCCATGCTAGTCTGCCTCATTCCCCAGCCATCGTAAAGGTAACATTCATTCCAAAGTAGAAGGTTTGCACTTCCTCAAATTTCAGCCGAGCCCCTCCAGCCTTTTCCAAAGAGATTTGGTGACTTATTTTTATACAAACCATTATTCATTTCAGAATGACTTCAGTTTATACAGTTCTGAAAAACGGGGTTTTGCTTTAAAAAAAAAAGAAGATGGGGCTCTGGGTGGCTCAGTTGGTTGGGCGTCTGGCTCTTGATTTCGGCTCAGGACATGATCCTAGGGTCGTGGGATTGAACCCCACATTGGGCTCTGTGCTGAGTGTGGAGCCTGCTTGAGATTCTCTCTCTCCCCCTCCCTCTGCCCCTCTCCCCTGCTTGGGTGCTCTCTCTTTCTCTCTATCTCTCTCAAAATAAAATAAAATAAAATAGAGGAGAGACTGAATATGTAAATTTTGGAGAAGCAGAATTAGTGGATTTGGGGTTACATGGGGAAAGACTTCCTATAAGAGAATTTGAACACAGTACTACTGACAGAGGGGTTCATGTTAATGCTGCTTGGATTTACCCCTGATGGACCGGGACCTATCTGTGCTTTGCACTCACCACTGCACCCCCAGCACCCAGAGGAGTGATCGAGGCTCAGTGAGTATTTGCTGAATGAATGAGGATATGAGTCAGCCTGTCTGCTGGGATAACTCGGCGCCAGCAGGCTTCAGATGCGCTGGCAGTTTTGGAATACCCGGGTGGTTGGGATTCTCTTCTTTGCCGATCTCATCACTTTCCACACTTAGACACTTGCCACTGCTGAGGGGAAGAGTTTGCTTTCTCTTTCCTGCCCATCAAGCCCGTTTTAATGAGCTGTTCCTGTTCAGCTGTCTTCCTGCAATAAAGTCATTTCCTCTTCCTTAAACTGTTCGTGCCCAAGGCTGAATGCCTTGGTGACTTCACTTGCTCATCAGAACTCACTGATGTCAGGTCTATACCAGCCCTCTCACTCGGCCGCCTACGGATGTTGCGTTTCCCCATGGCCTACCTGGGGCACACGACCGCGCTCTGTTTTGTTGTACTGAACGACGGTGTGTGGTGTGTGTCTTAGGAGGGAGGGGGAGGGTCTGGATGAGGGAGTGACGGGCACGAGAGGCAGCCGGCGTGGAACATCGGAGCAGGTGCTCACTCCCAGGCCCTCACCTCATCCCGGGCCCAGCTCTGGGAGGAGAGGGGGCAGTTGTGTGTGAGGGTGACTGTGTGCGTGTGAGTGTGAGTATGTGAGTGTGAAAACGAGTGTGCGCCAGTGTGTGAGAGCCTGGGTGTGAGTATGACTGTGCGTGTGGGTAAGTGTGTGAGTGTGAGCATGAGTGTGCATCAGTGAGAGTGTGAGTATGAGTGTGGGTGTGAGTTTGAGTGTGAATGCGGGTAAGTATCTGAGCAGGAGCACAGCTGTGTGAACGTGAGCACGAGTGTGCATCAGTGTGTGAGAGCCTGGGTGTGACTATGACTGTGCGCGTACATACGGGAGCCTGAGCATGTGGGAGCACGAGTGTGCATCGGTGAGTGTGTGTGAGAGTAGCGAGTACGGGATGGAACAGTGGGATCGAAGGTGAGAGCCAGACGCACGTCGGTTCCGCTAACACTCGCGGGGCGGGTCTCCACACACCGCATGTGCTCAGGTGGAAAACAATCTGAATTATAAGGTGATACCTTATCTTTCCGGTGGGAAGAGCTAAAAAAAAAATATGCAAGTTAGGCCAACTTGAATATATAAACTTTTATAGGCGTAGATGCCAAACGTCTGCTTTAAACATAATTTACCTTAATTGTACAAGAGGTCCTAAATCTTGGGTGACGTTTCACTCTTTGCCTTTAAAAACAATTCTATCAGGTGACCTCCGCAAGAATTTAAAACTAGCAGTTTCTTCGTATTGCAATGGAAATGATAATAACGGTGTATGATTTGTAGGGTCGTTGTGAGGGTTAAAACATTTGATGCAAAGCAAGGGCTTAGGGCAGTGCCTGCCTGGTACGTTGCGAGGGCTCCACCAAGGGCTGAGGTACGAATCCGCGTGTGGGCGAGCGAGTTGCTAGCCCGGGTCTCATCCAGGCTGAGTTTTGTTCTTCAAAGTACACAAACCTCATACTAGGCAAGACAATAGGGATGTGAAAATTTGGGCTACTTTCTCCTTTCCTTTAGGAGCGGTAAGTTTTGAGGTAAACAATCTTGCCTTCTCTTTGGGCAGATCTAGTAACTGTCAGGTAACTGTCACCGACTCCACATTTGAAAAGACCTGCACTGGGGCACTTGGGTGGCTCAGTCGGTTCAGCGTCCGACTTCGGCTCTGGGCATGATCTCACAGTTTGTGGGTTCGAGCCCCGCGTCGGGCTCTGTGCTGACAGCTCAGAGCCTGGAGCCTGCTTCGGATTCTGTGTCTCCCTCGCTCTGTGCCCCTCCCCAGCTTGTGCACACTCTCTCTCTCTGTCTTTCTCTCAAAAATAAATAAATAAACATTAAAATTTTTTTTTAAAAAGACCTGCATTCAAATTTCAGTGGAAGGGTCTAGAAATGTAAGGCGAATTGAGGCTATGGAAAAAGGCACTTGAGAGACAAAGCGTCTAGAAGATAACAATAACTAACTGTGCAAATAAGACTGCTTTGTTTTTTAAATTTTTTCACGCCTTTGAGCGCAGTTTTTTCCCTGTTCTCACTTTTTCCCAAACCAGAAGCCTGTTTCATTACGGTCTTCGCTTTGCTCTTCAAGACTGAGTGACTTTAGGTGCGTTTAATTCAACTGGATTTATTCGAGAAGCTCAAGAACTAATTTATTTATTCTATTTATTTTTACAGCATGCCCATTACCCAGGGATTCTGGGCACATATAAATGATATGCTTGGGATTGGCAAACAGGAACTGGTGATAAATGGGCAGGGAGCAGACCGTCTGAAAGCATTAGTCAGAAGGACTCTTCCCTTCCAGAAATGCTTGGTTAAGCAGGTTGGTCTTGCAGTTTTCTTGGATCTTGACATTTTATGTGCACGTTGCTTGCCCGTTTTTTGACATACACAACAAGCACAGCGAGGTCCCTGGGTGGAGGCAGGGCAGACAGAGAGGAGCCCCCAGCAGGGCAATGAGTGGGACCCAGAGGCAGGGGGTGGGCCTCCCCCCGACCTCCGCAACCATTGTGCAAAGGCCCGGGCTCTGTCCCCTGGAGGTCTGTTTTGCAACTCACGAAGGGGACAATTCTGGGGCGGAGGATTCCGCACGTTCTCAAAAGGTCATGTAGTTTCAACCCAGGTTCAAGCAGAAAAAATCAAAGATACCGGTCCTCACTTGAGGGGAGGTCAGGAGCACACTGAAGAGGAACCCAAACTGAAGATCTCTTAAGTCCTGCTCAGGAGAAAAGCACGAACAGCGACATGATCAAAGAGGAACCCGAATGTTGTTTTGGCTGTTTTGGTTAATTCTCTCCTCAGCGGAGGAGACCCATTGGACACCACACTGTCCCTGTCATTTGCTGTCAGCCTTTGAGCAGGTCACCTCGTCTTTCCAGGCTTCTGTTTCCTTATCTAAAAAAGGAGGAAGCTGGTCTGCAGTAGAGGTTTTCAGAGAATGTTTCCTGGGAGGCCTGGGGGACACCGGTGGAGGGCAAGGGGAGGACTGGAAAGGTGCCAACCATATTTCTATCTGGTAAAAGGAATTCTATCGGAAGAAATAAACTTGAAAGTCACTTTTCTTGGGGTGCCTGGGTGGCTCAGTCGGTTAAGCATCCGACTTTGGCTCCAGTCATGATCTCACAGCTCATGGGTTCGAGCCCCATATTGGGCTCTGTGCTGACAACTCAGAGCCTGGAGCCTGCTTCGGATTCTGTGTCTCCCTCTCCCTGCCCGCCCCCCAGCCCTGCTCTCTCTCAAAAATAAACGTTTTTTTAAAAAAAGAAAATCACTTTCCTTGACAAATTCTAAAGAGATTTCTGCCTTTTCTCCAGCCAATCTTTTCCCACTAATTTGTTTGACCCTAATTTGGGTCTAAACTTGAGGTGTGGGCAACCTCTCCCACGGGGGTTCAGGAAAAGATTGCCAACATAGTCTTCTTTAAGGCTGTTCTCCTGGGACACCTGGGTGGCTCAGTTGGTTAAGCGTCTGACCCTTGACTTTGGCTCAGGTCATGAGCCACCCTCGCAACTTGTGGGTTTGAGCCCTGCATCAGACTCTGCGCTGACTGTTCAGAGCCTGCTTGGGATTCTCCCTCTCCCTATCTCTCTGCCCCTCCCCGGATCTCTCTCTGTCTCAAAATAATAAATAAACTCAAAAAAAAAAAAAAAGCTGTTCTCCCTACCAGGCGATTGTGGGGGTTGTGCCCAGAGGCTATTTGTCATTTTTACAGAGTTTGATGAGAGAAAGTGGCTGATTTTAAAGAAGCAGCTTCAAAACCTTGTGGTTTTGAATGTGCCACTCAGCCCAAAGTGCTCTCTAAATGGAAAAAATTATTACAGCAGGACTAATCTCTTTTTACAGCAATAAAACGCAGACCCAGTCATATAAATACAGCGGTGGAACCAGCCAGATTTAACTCTGAATGGAAAATGTTTTCAACAAATAGGTCTGGGAGCCTCAAATAAATGACAGACTTAGCAAGAGGTAGAAGATGTGACTTTGCCCTTTTGAAGGCACTCACTCATGTTTGGGACGCAGGCGTATGGAGACGCCAACCAGAATCAGTGTGTGTTAATGAGCTAAACAAGGCTCACCTCCCAGCATCCACAGATGGTAGAGAAGCCTGAAAGCAAATTAAGCCTAAATGGGTCACCAAATGCTTTTCGGTTCTTCTTAGTGATCAAGACGGATCTTCTCGGCCCCATCGGCCTTTCTATCTAACGCAGAGATTTTACAGGTTTTACCCCGGCAGCGGGAAGGAGGCGAAGGCACCCTGTGAGGTGCCCCACAGATCCTTGGGATTCACTGTGCCAGCGCTGTGTGTATGGGTAAGTGGACTCACCACTTCTTTAAAAAAACAAACCAGAAACAGCCCTGCGTTCCTTCCCCTTTGCTGGGCCGTTTGTATCTAGATCAATGACTCCAAGAAGTTTACAGTTCACTAAAAGTTTTGGCTTTCTTTGACATTTTCCGTTCCCCTGACCAATAACCCATTGTCAAACTGACTCTCATTTTGGGGGGATGCATAAATAGGGCATTTGTTTCGAGCTGTTGACGTCATGGGGTGCGGGCAGGGGGGACACCTGGTCCAGGGTAAGGTTTGGGTGTAAGCTCAGGCTTCACAGCTAGTTCTCTGTGTAGCCTTGGGAAAAATGAATTCACCTCTCTGGACCTCAGTCTCTGCATCTGTAAAACGAGGACGGTAAAACTTAGCACCTTGCACAGATACTCTAGGGCTCACACTTGTGAAGATGCTTCAAAAATATGAAAAATATAACATGTATTAATGAAATGCTTCGGTTAACAGTAAATGCTCATTAAATACCTGTTAAAGCAGTGGCTATAGACTAAAAACATAGGAGCACCTGGCTGGCTCAGTCGGTAGAACAGGTGACTCTTGATCTCAGGGTCATGAGTTCAAGTCCCACATTGGGTGTAGAGATTACTTAGAAAAATAAAATCTTAAAAAATAGACTAAAAAAAAATGAAGCATAGAATTTGTTTATTTTTCTTTGACATTCTTATGGCCACTGCCCTGGTTTTAAAGCTCATCAGGAGATTCCAGTAGATTCTTGGCTAATGTCCCTGCCTTCTCTGCTTTATCTCTACTACCCACTTGAATAGTTTAAGTTTATTTATTTATTTTGAGAGAGAGAGAGAAAGAGAGAGAGAGAGAGAGAGAGAGCACACATGAGCAGGGAAGAGGCAGAGAGAGAGAGAATCCCAAGTAGGCTCCCCACGGTCAGCACAGAGCTTGAACCAAGGCTCGATCTCATGAACCATGAGATCAGGACTTGGGCCAAGATCAAGCTTCAGACGCTTATCTGACTGAGCCAGCCAGGCACCCCCTACTACCCACCTCGTATACTCTTCACCAATGCTAGTGTGAGCTTTCAAAAACCACAGATCTCTGAGCACACCCCTCTCCTGATTAAACCCTTTACTGGCTTGGTCCCATCCATAAGACCAGGGTCCCCAAACCTTAGCATCACACGCAGGGGTCCTCACTCCTCCCCGCACCTCCCTCTCCAACTTACATACCTCTGTCTCCTACTGGACTGTGACCCGCCTGTGGGGAGGGGCCTAACTTAGTTCCTGTGTGTAAAGGGTCTGTAGAGAGCCTTCTCACTTGTATCTTTTCTCGCACCTGTACTTCTCGAACAGTGCTTGGCTATCGAAAAAGTTGACGCTCTTGAGGCTCGTGAGTGGCATGTCAGAATTTCTGCCCCTACACTGAATGGCCTTGTTCAGTGGCTTAGATCCCTCCTTGCCATGTACGCCTGCCCTGTTCCTTCTTCTCTCTTTTCCTTCTTTCCTTTCAGATATTTCTGTCAACTTCCCTGCTGAGAGTTGTCTCTGTGATCCTGTCATGTCAGGTGTCCTCTAGTCCCAAACTTCACTATGACCGCTGTGAACGGGACCCGAACAGGGAGCCGTGCAAGGGCTCTGTGGCAGCTTTATCTTCTGATAGTCCCGGGTCCCTGAGCAGCCCCCAGTTAACCAGTAGGCCACACAAGAACTTATTAAAAGACATTATTTAGAATACGTATGCACAGATATAAAATCAGCCCCAAGTTAAGTGTCCAAAACGTTTAAATGACTAAAACTGCTCCGAATGAATGGCTTCTACTGTGTTGTACATCACATGGGATATTAGCATACATACGAATTATTATTCTCCAGGCTTTTTGTGTGAGAACTCTAGGGCACGGAAAGGTTAAGCAGCATTGCTAGAATCATACAATAGTTGATGGTGTTGTCAAAATTCAAATCCAGGCAGTCTGAAAACCATAGATTTGGATAATCAGGATCCTTTCTTTTCGAGAGAGAATTAAAGCTTTGAATGGTGCACACGTAGGTGGTTTTTGTGCTAAAAATATTATACACTTGGTATATATTTACCACTCAAATGGGGGAAAGTGGTGAAGGAAACAGGGGGAGCGTAACAAAATAAAAAGGAAATGAGATATTTGCTACAGCATGGCTGGACCTTGAAACGTTATGCTTCGTGAAATAGGCCGGACCCGGAAGGACAACTATTGCATGATTTTGCTTACGTGAAGTGTGCAGAGAGGGAAAGCGTGATAGAGGTTCCTGGGGGCTGGTGGGGAGGGAGGGAGGGAGGGAGAGGCATTGTTTAGCGAGTAAACAGTTTCTGTTGGGAATGACGAAAACGCTCTGGAAATGGACGGCAGTGGTGGTTACACAACATTGCAAACGTACCTAACGTCACGCAGCCGCACGCTTCAAAACGGTAAGAAGGGTACATGTTATGTACATACGACCGCAAGAAAAAATAAAATACGAAGCAAGGTAGCAGTCGTATAATCCTGGACAACAGCTTCCTCTTGAGGCAGCCGAAGAGGCCTGACGTGTGATTGAGGGCTCTGCCATTTGCTCTCAGCAAATAGAATTTAATTACTCACGGCCACCCCCCCTCTTCCGCAGCCCTTCAGTGTGGCAGCGGCTCAGGACCATTACTGTTGACAGAGCAAAATTAAGTATCTGGGTGGGGGGAGGGAGTATACATTTCCTCTTCAAAATTAAGGAATTATGCAAAGTAGATGTGCTCTACCTAACGTCAGTTTAATCAGAGCTAACTATATCCTGCACCCAGGAAAAGTGGAGTCTCCTGAAATGCAAAGGGTCGTCTCGAGCCTCCCGCCTGGCTGACCTAGGTCAACAGGTGCCACGCTGCAGCCCAGTCCAGCCAGAAACTGTTCTTTCTGACCTGCCAGAGTGTTTGCCTGAGTGGCCAGCATGTTAAAATCTGGCCATTTCTTACAAATGCGGGCTTCTAGCGTTTTCCTTGAAAAATTGGAAGGTCGGGCAGCGCGGCCCCGTGCTGGTAGGCAGAGGGGGTCGAGGCTGTCCCGTCCAGGATGGGCACCTTGAGTACCTCCATCCGCTCACTCGCTCACGTTTTCTGCTCAGCCCCCTGCACGTGTGGGTTCCTACCTCAGATGCGAGACTTACCTACCCTTCATCTCATCTCCTCCATAAAACTGCCCAGTCCTCCAATCCCGCCCCTTGGCAGCTCTTGATTCCTGTAGCACTCGCTGTGCCTACGCTACTCTTGGCCCTTATCGCGTATTATCGCGACATGACAGAAAGTTCCAGACTCTCTGAAACGGCAAACGTAATTATTTTGCACTACTCTCTATTTCTGCCTTAGAAGACACAGTCACTCATGACCCAAACTAGATCGTAAGACCCTTCAGTGCAGAGGCTACGCCTTAAATCATCGGATTTTTTTTTTTTAGCACCCGCATGGGTTGCGTTGGTGTCAGTAACGAATCAGTAGGTTTGGGAACCTCTTTAAGAATGCAGATGACTCGTGAGTTGAGCGATTTAGAGCATTGTGCTAAGGCGGCCAACAGCAGGGACTTCATCCCTTGGAGAGTCAATCCATTTGTCCCATCCTGTGGACACGAACCGTATCTCATCCTCTGGACAATACCCGTTCTTGCTCAACGGGCAGAAAGAGTGGCAGACACATGCAGATCCATCGCCTAGTCCTGGGGAAGAGTTCATGGGCTGGCCTTGTTATTTCTGTACAAGGAGGCTGTCCTTTAGGCAGTAAGGCATCTTTACAAAAGAAGATGGCAGCTATTTGTTTTTAAGCTCATGCTGCCAAGTTTTGAGTGAATCAATGATGAATTGATGATTATAAGCCAATAACCGATATTGGTTAGATGCTAGGAAGAACGGTGGTTTCGATATGAAGAAACAAGACCAGGACAATCCGCAATGTGAAGATAGAGTGTGTGGAGTTCGTTGTTATTGAGAAGTCACGTTAATTTATAGGCAAAACATTTTTTTTTTTAATTTTTTTTTTTTTAACCTTTATTTATTTTTGAGACAGGGAGAGACAGAGCATGAACAGGGGAGGGTCAGAGAGAGAGGGAGACACAGAATCTGAAACAGGCTCCAGGCTCTGAGCTGTCAGCACAGAGCCCGACGCGGGGCTCGAACTCACATACCGCGAGATCGTGACCTGAGCCGAAGTCGGCCGCTTAACCGACTGAGCCACCCAGGCGCCCCTAGGCAAAACATTTTTGGTCTGTAAAGAAAGAACTAAAACCAAAGAAAACTGTCGGGTAATTGAGTGTCAAAGCCTTGTCCCTTTGTGGTTCGGTACTTTTTGGTAAAGTCAAATTTGGGCAGTCCTTGCTTTGCACAGTAGAGCATTAACTGAATCACATGCATGTTAGAATCAGGACCATTCAGTTCTGAGATGCACAGGTTTCAGTAAATATGGTAGCATGCAAAGCGAGGACTCCAGTGAAGTCCAGTAAAGATTAGTTCTATCTACAAAGAATGAGGGACAATTAAGGAAGATGAGAGAATATTTCCATGATCACTGAAATAAACTAAAGAGCATACGTTATGAGTTATTTAATATTTCAGGTGAAACACAATTTTGCATTGATAGATTTGTTGGTAAATGCCAAGACTCTCCTTCTGACTTGTCAATCAATCCATCCAATACACTTTATATTAGTCAGCATAGTTAGGTTATGCGTAGTAACAAACAACCCCTAAGTCTCAAGGCTGAGCACCACCAAGCTTATTTCTCACTCTTACAACGCTGTTTGTGGGTCTAGGTGTCTCAGTCTAGGACAGATGCCCTCTGGGCAACATCTCAGGATCCAGACTGAACGGAGAGCCCACCGTTCCATAGCTCTACCTCCTGGAACACGTGACGTCCTCAGTTGACAGGGCAGACGAAGAGGGTCTCACACTGGTCATTAAATGCTTTGGCCTGGAAGTGACACGCTTCACTTCTGCTCCAGAACATGGTCCTGCCTAACTGGGAAGGAAGCAGAGAGATGTTATGCTCTCACACACCCCAAAGGAGAGGCAGAGAAGAAACAGGTGAGCAGTAGACATCTCTACTGCCCCTTTCCAATCACCTGACACTTATATACCAAACTTATCTGGTTAATATTCTAATTTGTTCTCTATAAACCTAGCTAGCTTTGAGGAACTGGCAATAAACATCATCACTTTGTTTAGAGATACAACAAAAAGAAAGAAAGAAAGAAAGAAAGAAAGAAAGAAAGAAAGAAAGAAAGAAAGAGAGAGAAAGAAAGAGAGAGAAAGAAAGAAAAGGAGATCCTCATGCTTTCACGTGTTCAGCAAACATTTGTTGAATGCCCGCTATGCACACTGGTCCAGGGGCTGGGATTCAGCAATAGTCAAAACACATAAAAGTCCCGTGTTTTTGAAAGTGTATTCTTGTGGGGGAGATAGACAATAAAATATACACATGACAAATATACATATGACAAAAACAGTTGGCGTATACTGTGACTTCGGATGAGAATTAGTGTCACGTCGTGATGAGGCCCAGTGGAGAGAGAGGTAGCACGTGACTGGGGTGGAGTGGAGCCATTTTGGACAGGGTACCCAGGGAAGGCCCCCGTGAGCCTGATTTTGTATAACTTTTTTTTTTGAGTTATTAATACATGGCAGGCACTGTGAGGGAGAGGAACTGGATGGGTTTGTGATACAGATTCTACCCCCAGAGGGTTTTACAATGGAGGAATGAAATGGGGAATATATAGACTATAATAAAGGTTAAATGAGAGTTTTTAAAAACAAGAGTTAATATTTACTATCAACTCCCTGCCAGGCACGTTCCATGATTTAATGTATTTAACTTTCACAACCACTGGCCACCTCGTTTTTCAAAAAGACAAACATAAGCTGTGACTCCCAGAAGGTAAGCAACTTGTTCAAGGTAACATATATAAGGAGCGGCCGAGCTGGGCCTCAAACCCAGTTCTCTGCCTCCAAAGTTGTGCACCTAACTACTGCGCCCTACTGACTTCCCTAAATGGCATCAATATCACGGCAGAGGTGTAACTGAAAGGTGAGAATCTATTTTTATTTGAGAGAAGGGAAATCAAGGAAGACTTCTTGGAGGAATTGGTGTATCTGGGCCTAGGTGAATTCCGGGGATTCAAGGAGAGGGCATTTGAGGAAGTGCAAACATAAACAGAGGTATGGAGTCGCGAGGGCTCAGGGCATGTTCGGTGAGGAAAAGAAGCTTGTGTTTGGCTAGAATGACTGCATAGAAATATGGAAATGAGCTTGCGAAGAAAATTTGAGGTCATATCACAGAAGGTCTTAAATGCCAGGCAAAGGAGTTTGAACTTTGTTGAAAAACACCAAAGCAATAATAGCTATTGAAACTTTTGAGCAGAGAAATAGAATGAGGAAAGGCCGTGTCCTGAAAGAAATTAGCTGGCCAGTGCCGTAAAGAATAGATTAGACCGTTTGGTCGGGGAGATCAATCAGGAGCGCTGGAAAGGGCAGTGTCAGTGGAATGGAAAAGCATGACATGAGCCGTCATTTCAGAAGTAGAATGGAGAGCATTTGTAAGGAACGTGGGAAGGGAGGGTCAGGGAATAGGGAAGGAAGAGTAAAAGATAACTCAGCCCGGTGAAAAGTCTAGATAATTCTTTATTTTCTTACAATTTACACTTTGTTTCTGCTTCTATCACTTATCTTTGATCCCCAGACAGGAGTCAAAAAAAGAATTTTACTGCCGTCTTTTTGGGAAATCCAGTGAATGCAAATGGAACAAAGCTACTTGAATTATGAGCTGTACAGCCCCACATCTCTTCTCCCAAAGAAAATCTCATTAGCCTGCCATTTGAAAACTAGCGCATTCAAATTTGACTTTGTTTGGCTTGTGCAGTTGGATCCCTTTAAAGCGATAGTTTTTCAGGAGTGTGGCAGGAGGCCTGAAATTTCAATTAGAGAAGCCAGAGGTTTACCTGTTGGAGGAAAGAAGGTATTATCTTCGTGTTGCTAGGTGATGGGTCTCTAAAGCAATAGTTCGGTCTTAAAGGATCAGAGCTCTTTTTAAATTCCGTTTCTTTTGAAAGCAAACATCAATTTAAAACTAACCCCAGATGCCCCACTCTGGTTCTATAAGGAATAAAACCACTTACCTGCCTTAAATCCAGCAAACCTTCTGCTCACCTCTTCCCCAGACTAGATGGCCCTAATTTACATGGACGACCAGCCTTTACTCTTTCCGTACCGTATGGGTAAGAACGACAACCAAGAGCAACGCCAAGGAGCCATTCTCACTGCTTTTCATGCTCCGTTGCACTACCATTCTATGACACATATACTATTTTTTCCCCTTTAATAGATAGTGTGATAGTTAATTATACCCGTCAACTTGGCTGGGCTATGGTGCCAGCTGTTTGGCCAAACACTCATCTAGATATTGCTGAGAAGGTATTTTGTAGATATGATTAACGTTTAAATGAGTACCCCTTGAGGAAGACAGATGATGCTCCGTAACTTGGGTGGGCCTCATCCAATCAGTGGAAGGCATCAAGAGCAAAGACTGAGGCCTCCCGGAGTGGAAAGTGTCCTCAGGAGTGCCACATAGAAACCCCGCCTGAGTTTCCAGCCTGCTGCTCTGTGGAGCTCTGACTCTACGCGGCAACGTCAGTTCTCAGAATTTCCTGCCTGCCAGGCTGTCCTGCATCTTTCAGACTTGCCAGCCACTTCCTTAAAATCGATCTCGATCTCCATCCGTAGCCATTGCTTCTGTTGCCCTGGAGAACCCTGACCACTACAGAGTGAGAAAGGGAGGCTTCCATAGGCCAACTCGTTCAAGGTCACCCAGGTAGCGAGTGGTGGAAGCAGGACTCGAGGGAAGTCCGCTCTCATAACCACTAGACTAGACCGCCTCCTGTGCCAGGACAGGGAGTTCTACTCATGCCGATGCTATTCAAACTTGAAACAAAAAAAAATTTTTTTTTTAATATTTATTTATTTTGGGGGGAGTGCAAGTGGGAGAGGGCTAGAGAGAGGGGGACAGAGGATCCGAAGAGGGCTCTGTGCTGACAGGCTGATAATACTGAGCCGGACCTGGGGCTCGAACTCATGAACTGTGAGATCATGACCTGAGCCAAAGCCAGACGCTCAACTGACTGAGCCACCTGGATGCCTCTGAAACAAATTTTTGATGAATTTTTGTCAAATCCCGGAGAAGGAGGGGCAGAAGCCAGAAAACGACACTCTTCTGGCTTTCCTCTCTTTACTGCACTTCCTCTCATCTCTGAGGGGCAGTCCGATCTGAATCCCCCCGGGAGGTGTATTCTTCTCTTTCTTGAGCCTCTTTCTTGACCCGGTCCCCGTGAATGCTGGGTCTTCAATCCCCTTCACGTGGTTCTAACAGTGATTCACTGCTAGTTTCCTAGCTTAAGGAAGAGGAAGATAGTTTGGGTTTGAGTCCTAGGAGAGAGAGATTCCCAGCAGTATCGCAAACATCTTTCTCCTCTCTTAAAGATGCAGGGGTGTGGTCTGTGTGGAAGTCAGGGATGTATATGAAGACACATTAAGGTAGGAAAGCATGGGCCCCAGAGGGGGAGCCTCATATGGTCCGGGGGATGAAGTGTGCACTTCCAGATCCCAGACCTCATGAGGGGGTGCAGTACTCATTGCGAACAATTAGAGCTGAGTGTATGTGGGGCCCATGATCAAAGGCGGAACGTCTCATAAAATAGCAATTTCTGGGAGATTCTCACCTAAAAATCTATACCTAGCAAAGGAATATTGGAGTGGATTGTTTGTCCAAATGCCCCTTTAATTTCCTTCTCTGCCCTTGAGTAGTGCCCTCCCATACTGACTCTGGGCTTGGCCGTGTAAGTTGCTTTTGTCAAGAGGGCAATAGCAAATGTGACACAATCACAGACTTGAAAAGTAGTTGAGCATCGGGACTTGCTCTCTCTGTGTTTTGAAACCCTGAGGTCACCATGTGAAGGAGGCCAGGAGACTGGAGGATGAGATGCCACATGGAGAAGAGATGAGCCATCCCAGCTGGAAGGCCTTACACCAGCCTGTCTGCAAACCACCAGTCATGAGCAAGGCCATCTCATCAGTTGGCCATGGCACATGAGAGGGCCCAACAGAGATCGGCTGAGCCAATCCAGAAAAAACTCCCAGCTGACTCACAGAATTGTGAGCTGAATAAAAGCTAAATTGTGTTGTTTTAAGCTGCTTCGTTTCAGGGACGTTTGCTTATGCATCATAAGCTAAGTGATAGATGCTAGCGCCCTTCAATAAAGATCCCATATCCTCCTAACAAAATTCTAAAACATATCTACCAACTGAAATAGACCCAACGTACCCATAAGCTGTTCGCCTTACGAAAGGAACTCGAATTCACTTCTTTTCTATATTTTGCATCTGATTTATGACTTACACCTCAACCATCCGATTGTTGTATCACTCCAGTATGAAAGCACATTAACTTTCTCGCAAATCAGAATTTAGTAATGAGGTGTATTTCATAGTGAATTTTAGAGTTTCCTTTTATCTTGATGTCAGTCTAATGAAAACCATAGTGATGTCAATATCATTCAAGTTTACAGTTTACTTAACATTTCACATTTCCAGAAGGATTCAGCTGTTGTTAGTTAGATAATTCCAACAACGTTTTGGGTAAGTGGGAGAGTACATATTCTAATATGCCACTAGAACGTAAATTCTATAAGGGCAGCCTGTTTGGATTACTGCTTATCCACAGCACCTAGAACCTGAAGCATAGTAAATGCTGGATAAATACTTGTTTAATAAATGAATGATTAGGGACCCAAGAGAGTTGGGTAAGTAAGTATGTTACTCCCTTATGGGTGCTATGAAAAAACACATTTTTTTTCAAATATTCTATTCTCAATTAAATGGATTATTCCCTTTGTCCTACTAATGATCTTTCCAGCAAGACCATTAATGTCAAAAATATTCACATAACTACTTTCTAGAAGTACTATGTGAATTTTCCTTAAGTTCCGTGAATTGTCAACCATTCCAGAGAGTTCCAGATTGCCACAACTTGTATTGTCTCTATATATGTTCCCTTTAACCTAAGAAGGAAGAGAACCCCCCAAGACTTCCAATAATCGGTAAGGCCATTCATTATGTCCAAGGCATAAACCACGATGGTGAACAGAGCCATTTTCATTTGAATGAATGCCTGCTACTTTAGGGACAAGTGTTGAGAAAACCTGGAAGAGTTTAGGCTGTGGTTTAATCAGAAACTATTTTTGCAAAAAGCTGTTGAAGTCCAGTTGTGTAGATATTGGTTGCACTAAAACTGAATTCTCAGCTCTGCTTGCACCTTTGAATGACTCAGGTCATTTATATATATAATTTATTTATATATATTCTATATGGTATATGTGAATGGGTACATGGGGACTCTTTGGGCTAGGATCAATTTTTCCGTAAACTCAAAACTGGTCTAAAAAGACAAATTCTATTAATTAAAAGAAAGAGGAGAAAAAGAAAGATGCCAGCACACACACACACACACACACACACACACGCATGCTGATGCCTAGTCCCCAGACCAAATGAATCAGAATTTCTAAAGCTGGGATCTGGGCATCCAGATGTTTTTTTAAAGCTCCCCAGAGGCTTTACAAGCCTGCAACCAGGTTTATGAGGATTTGCCTTAAGGATACCACCACTTTTCTGGCTGATAGAAGTAGCCCCTTGATGGCAAATGGGTAAAGAAGCTTGATTTTGCTTCATAATGCCTATTGGATGCTGAGTGGAAATGATGTATGGAGGTGTTACAGGACCAGAGTTGAGCTCATGTCTGGAAATAGGGAAGCACTATTAAGCAATGCATTAATCACGTGCTTACCCGAGACTCATCTAAGAAAGAGCCCCATTGCGATCAGTGACTATTTTATTAGAACCTCAGGTGCCTGTCTGTGCAGGATAATGGGCTTGAATTTAGCAACTGTGCGCACAAAGTGTTCAAGGAGACAGTTCCCCTCCCCCATATGTTTACAGTGAGATAGTCTTGGGTTGGCTCAGGGTCCTAATTACGGTAATAACCGAGCATCCTTCACAATAAACTGCACGCAGGATCCTAATTAATGAGCTCAATTCATCTGAAGTAAAGAGTCCACCTACTGCGCAAGAGGGACGCATATCAATCAAGCCCGAGTGAGACACGGGGCCTGCAGGATGTGTTCTATTAATGCCATTTAGCGTCTTTTATCAGAGGCTTTCAGAGCACTTTATAAACATTAACTCTCACTGCACTCTTGGGAAAGTTACTGATAACGTGCTAGCTGTGAGCAAGCAAGCTTAGCCTTGGCTCTCCTGGGGGTTCTAGCTTGTCAGCAGCTGGTGGGGCCCGGGGATACTCTGGGCTCTGCTCACAGCCCCCACTGGAGAAGGGCCCAGGAAGGAACAAGCAGCAATTGGTGGAGGGAGAGAAAGAGTAGGAAATGTAGAAAGTGGCATTTCCGGTCCAATTCTGACTCACATTGGTCCTTGAGGCAAATCTCAGATTTCAGCGTCTCTACCGAGAAATGATGATACCTTGTCCCAGTTTCCAAGGACTGTCTCAAGACGGGCACTCAATCTCTTTTAGGAGCTCTGCCTGCTCTTTCAAGCCCTGAACTGTGGTTCACCACCCCCTTCCCCAGGCAATACAGTAACACAGGAAAACGTGGTCAGTTAGGCAGGCCTGAGTTCAAACGCCAGCTGTGTGACCTCAGGCTAATTACTCAGCGTCCCTGGGCTGCGGTCTCCCTATGCCTCAAAAATGAGGTTTATGGTACAACTTATCACAGAACTATCGCGAAGATTTAGTTAAAGGAGGATTAGGATCCCCATTAGAATTCGGCCTGCACTTTTCCACAGCATGCCCACTGATTTTGACAGTGTTCGTAACACGGTTTTCGATAAATGTGACCACGATTGCTGTTAGGTTTGCCCTATCCCTGGGTGGAAGTCTGGAGTAGAGACGCCAGTTAGGAGACCATCATGGAATCCTGGCAACAGGGCATGGGTCCTTGTTCCGAGAGGTGGGCAGATCTGAAAGCTATCTAAGATAGAATGTATTGGTTGGCTGCCGTTTAAATCTGTGGTGCATATCTTGGAGGCCTCCCTTCTGGCTCCTGTTCCTGTCCTATCCAGGATTCCCCATTGTGTTCATCTTCTAGGGCTGCTGTGGCAAGGAACTGCAAACTGGGTGGCTTGGATGAACAGAAATTTATTTTTTCAGAGTTCTAGAGGTTAGAAGTCCCAAATCAAGACTCCCTCTGAGTTGCCATGTTTCCCTCCTAGCTTCTGGTAGCTCACAGAAACCCTCAGCATTCGTTGACTTATAGACATATCACTCCAGTTTCTGCCTCTGTTTTCACGTGGTGTTCTTCCCTGTGTCTCTCTGTGCCCAAATGACTCGCTTCTTATAAGGAAACCCGTCGTTGGATTAGGACCTAATCCAATGGCCTCATCTGAATTCGATGACTTCTGCAAAGACCATTTCTAGATGAGGTCACTTTTACAGGTACCAAGGATTAGGAATTGAACATATTTGGTGGTCGGGGTGGGGGGCAGGGAGACACAGTCCATCTATGAGACCCTTTATGAGTAAAGACCATTCAGTAGCCAACAGTGTTGTTTCATTTTTATGACTGTTACCGCCATCACCCTATAGATGCCTTTCTCCCTATAAGTAGTGTGGGAAGGAGGGTCTTGGCAGGTAGGGTGATGCAACTTCGCACATCGAGTGAGTGAGCCAATGTCTGAGCTTCGAAGGGGCTCTGAAAGTTGGGATCAACCTCCAACAGCTTTGGAGGAGGAGATAGGGACTCCCTCACCCAACCCTCCCAGGCAAACTCCAGCTGACTGCCTACTGGCTACTTAAAAGGCTTTGAGGCACTAAAACTGATACCTTATCATCTAACAACATATGTCGTTCCAGGTTCTCCTGGAAGTAACTTATCATATTTGCTGATATTAAATACTTTTACAACAAATGCAATTCAAATGCCTCAAAAGCAGACTTTAAAGGGCATATTCAACACCAGGGTTACAACATCATCCCAAAACATTTACTACCAATGGAAGTCTACTCATTTGAATATTCAAACCCTTTTTCCTAACACACAGATCAAATTACCATTAAAATATTTCTTTTTGGCCCTATTGAGCTCTCCAATGGTCCCTCAGGCAGGGCTCTATAAGTCTCTTCTCAGGGCACTGGCCTGGCTTACCTGGGGATTTTCCAATTTCCCGGAATCAACATAATCGACAGGATTATAACCGATGAGAAATGGACAGAGAGAGAGAAGCAAAAGATGATGCGAACTTTTTGGTTTGGGCACTTAATGGTAATTCTGCCATGTCAACAAGTGGCATATTGGAGAGAAGTCGGTATGTGTGCGATGGGGAGGGGCCAAAAGTGAGTTCAAGTTTGGACATGTTGAGTTTGAAATGTACGTGGGACATCCAAGTAGTGGTGTCCAGAGGGCTGGTGCCTATGAGTTTAAAGTACTGGAGAGAGATCCCTACCGTCAATGTCGACTTAGGCATCGTCAACATAGGATAGTACCTGAGGCCAAAGACTAGATAGGATCTACTTGGAAGGTGGGCATGAAGTATGTGAGAATAAAAGAGCACCGAAGATGGAACGGGGGGCCCTAGCACTGTGCACAAGGGCAGAGCAACCATGAAGAAACCTGAAGGGGAGGTTGGGAGCGATTCCAAAGGTAGTAGACACATCGGGAGTTTGGTGGGACAAGAGAAGGGCAGGAACAATTTGAAGGAGGAAAAGATCAACCGGATAAACTCCTGCTTGGTGGTCTAGCCAGGTAAGAACTAAAAAGCACATGTTGAATTTTAGAAGAGGGTTGTTGATCGATTAGAGAGGTTGCATATCTGAAGGTAGTGGCGAAAGAGCCAAAAAATAGATTCTACGAAGCCCAAAAAATTACTTGAAGACTATTGGCCAGAAAGAGGTGAGAGAGAGAGGAAGGGAGGGCTTGAAGGTCTAGGAGAGAGAGAAAAGACAGGATGGTGAACAGAATGAAGTCCCTGAGAAAGCTGGGGATGATGTGATCCAGAGCCTTGGACTAAGGGAGATCGCTTCTTCTTTCATTTTTGAAAAATTGTGGTAAAATACATTTAACATAAAAGTTACCATCTTAGCCATTTATTTATTTATTTTGAGACAGAGAGTGCATTTGAGCAGGGAGAGGCAGAGAGAGAGAGGGAGAGAGAGAGAGACAGAGACAGAGAGAGAGAGAGAGAGAGGGAATCCCAGTCAGGCTCCGCGCTGTCAGCGCAAAGCCTGATGTGGGGGCTTGATCCCATGAATCGTGAGATCATGACCTGAGCCGAAATCAAGAGTCGGACACTTAACCAACTGAGCCCCCCAGGTGCCCCCATCTTAACCATTTTTAAATGTACAGCTCAATGGCAGTAAGTACATTCACATTGTTATGCAAACATCCCCATCATCCATCTCCAGAGTTTTTCTCATCTTGCAAGATTGAAACTGTACCCGTTCAACAAGAACTGCCCCCCTCCTGTTTCCTCAGCCCCAAGAAACCACTGTAGTACTTCCTGTCTCTATGAATCAGACTACTGCAGGTACTTCCATATAAATGTCATCATACACTGTTTGTCCTTCTGGAACTGGCTTATTTCACTTAGAATAATGTCTTCTACATTCATTCTTATTGTAGCATGTGTCAGAATTTCCTTCCTTTTTAAGGCTGAATAATGTTCCATTGTATGTGGGCGCCACATTTTATTTATCCATTCATTCCCTGTATGGACACTGGAATTGCCTTCAACCTTTGGCTATTGTGAATAACGCTGCTGTGACCACGGGGTACAAATATGTCTTCTGTCCCTGTCAATGACTTTGGGGACATACAGAGAGTCACATTTTTTTATGAGGTGTCTCCCATATCCAGACGTCAGCCTGACAGGTCTCCTGGACTCCAGCCTCCCTTCCTGAACCACCTAAGTATCTGCAGAGAGGCTCTTCTCCCCTCTCCTGTCCCTCCTCCTCCTCTCTCCTGCTTCTGATCTTATTTTATCTTATTTTCCCTCTGCCCGTCTATATGTAACTCAGTTTGCAAAGTCACATCTGTCTAGCCTTCCCAGAACAGAACATCACCACACCTCACATCCACTATAGACTGAATGTTTGTGTTCCCCCCAAATTTGTAGGTTGAAACCTAATTCCCTGTATGATGCTATTAGAAGGAGGAGCCCTTGGGAGGTCATTAGGTCATGAGGGCGGACCCCTCATGAATGACATTAGTGCCCTTATACAAGAGATGCCAGAGCGCTCCCTCATCCTTGCCCACCATGTGAGGACACAGTGAGAAGTCAGCCATCTATGAACCAGGAAGCATGTCTCACCAGACATCGAATCTGCTGATGGCTTAATCATGGACTTCCAGGCTTCAGAATGGTGAGAAATAAATTTCTGTTGTTTAAGCCCCCCTGATCTGTGCAAATCTTTTACAGCAGCCCAAATGGACCAAACACCCACTTACTCAAGAATTCCCAATCCCCTCCTGGTTCTCACATCACGTATGAACTCTTTAAGTTACTTTGCAATGTCCTCATAATCAGGTTCGTCATTACCTTTCCGGTCAGTCTTATATCCCATGGCTCACTATTCTCTCCATTCAAGCAAATCACCATTTCACCAAATCACCATGCTTGTTCTTACCTTGCTGACTCCATTCATGCTGTTCACCCAGTTTAAAATAACCTTCCTTGTGCCCTCAGCCTGAACAACCTCTGTCCGTCCAAGAATGTCTAGCCCAGGTGTCGTCCAAGTCCCATTCCTTCTGTGCTTTGACAAAGGCATCTCCCACCATTGTACCACATTCTCCTCTCTGAGCAGTTATTGTACCTGACATTGTGCAGGTTCGTTCTTCCTTCCCTGCGGGTGAGAACCGTCTGACCTATGGGTTGGATTATAAAGTCCTTGAAGGCAGGTCCCATGTCTCTTAATACCTGCCCTGCATTGTCTGCTGTACCTGGAACAGCTGAGAGAGGTGGTGAGGCTTAATGTGGACAAACGTCTCCTTGAGAAATGGAAAGAAGTTGGTTTAGTCTAAACAGACAAGTAGTAGGCAAAAAGTCGAGGCTGGAGAGGGTTAGTGAGTCCTACGTCAGCCCAGAAAGGCGAAGAAACTTGCTTAAGAGCATCACTTATTTAGTAGCGGACCCGTGACTTGAATTCAGAACGCCTGGCACGCAGACCATTGCTTTTCTCTTTACACCACACAGGTGAAGTTTTTGCTGGTGACATCGGCAATTTGAATTTGCTTCAGCTTGAAGTGGCAATCACAACTCTGATTGCTCTTTGGGTCCTCTACTCTCCAGCCATCTGAACATGCCCCGGCGTCTCTTGCCATGTACATGTTCCATCAGAGAATGGGGAGCACAGTCTTGAAAGTGACCCTGGAAATCTTCCAGCCCCCTTTTTGAAGACCCTCCTCACTGGGTAGCTCACAATCCCCGTGAAGCAGCTAAAGCTACGTGGCCGCCTTGTTGATAATGTGAAGGTAGCTATCAACTAGGTTGAAATGAAGAAGTCTCAGAGGACTTTTTTCGGACGGTGGTGAGTGGTGATCATCAGATTAAGGAATACTTAGGTGGTCAGAGTGGGTTCGCACCATTCATGTTGCAATAATGACCAGCTGCCAGTGTTACCAGATTAAAGTTATCACTGTTTGAGGCCAAGCTGCTTCTTAAGGACCATAGCTCATCCATAACCATCTGTTCCTGGACATGATGCATGCGAAGGACTTTGTAGCTGACTAAGCAAAGGTGGATTACCATGACAAGTCACTATGTTTGATAAGTGATTTGTGAACATTAAATGGTAACGGAAGTCTTTGCTAGCATTGCAGGTACAACAAAAGATACAAAATCAAATATAAACCTCTGGAAGTACTTAATGCTAAGTCGACATTTGACCTAATTCCTCTGAACAAATTATGATTCTCCTTATTTTCATATTGCCTCCTTTTCCGTGATAATGTATGTTTTACATTTTCCAACATCCTAAAGCTCTAAGGTACCGTCTCTACTTTAGAACAAATCCACATCTGAGTCATTGTTCCTTTTCTGAAGTAGTCTTGTAAATCATATAAGTAAGCAAAATGTTCCAGTCCCCCCATGAAAAAAATATTACCGATATTGCTATTCCCTGGGAGAAAGACAGCCGGCTATAAAATAACAAATTCAGCATTTTTTATTAGTGGGATGGGAACATTTTATGTCACATTAATTAATAATGTATAATCTTCTCTTTTTTTTAACACTTATTTTTGAGAGACAGAACATGAGCAAGACAAGGGCAGAGAGAAAAGGAATCCGAAGCAGGCTCCAGGCTCCGAGCTGTCAGCACAGAGCCCAGTGCGGGGCTTGAACCCACAAAGTGCGAGATCGTGACCTGAGCCAAAGTAGGATGTTTAGCCAACTGAGCCACCCAGACGCTCCGTTAATGTATAATCTTTCTTTACATGTTCTATTTTCAATTCCCTCTCCTCTACAAGTTATCAAAAATTCGTAATGTGGGAGTAACGTTGGTTTTCCATGGAATATTGTCAAGATTCTTCTGCTACTGACACTGCCCCTCAGATTTAAGCGCACAGGTCACATGTTCTAATTCAATTACTCATAAATTTGATGCTACAGATTATTTATAGACCATAATTCATTTCTAGAAATTGTCATAAAGCGACTGTCGTAAAGCAAGCTATATTCTCCCCTGGGAACCATGTTACAATTAGGGGTTGCATTTCTGATCCAAATGCAATATCAAATAAGTAATGGATATGCAAAATATGTGCCATAAAATCAAATATACAAAACTATTAACCTTTTCAATTAATTACAACAGTAATGTTATAAATTGGGCATAAATGTGCTGTGTACATTATACAACAGGCTTCCAATGAGCTATAAAGTGCACAAATAGCACATAAAAATTATGAAGTGACCAAAGCAAAGATGTGACCTATTAGAAACTGAAATCCATGTAAAACCTTAAATTAACAATACTTCTGCACGTCCTATTAGGCTATGCAAAGGAGTTTCTTGCAGGGTGGGGAGATGTTTGTACTACGAACCCCCTAAGATTGTTTCAAAGAGAAAGTTGGGTTTTGTGAACAGTGCTATTCACAGGGGCTATGAGGAAAGTGAGGTTTTGAGGAAAGAGATCAGGACTGGGGTTCAGGCCACCTGAATGAAACTCAGCTGCTTACTATGAGCTACGCAATGTACAAGTTACAGGTTTAGCCCCAGCTGAGATCTTGGGACCTCAGCTTCCTTAGCTATTGAAAAAGATGTTGGAGTCATGACCTCCGGCTCTAAACCTCCATGATTCCACACTTAAAAGGGCCTTCTGAGGATGATTTGGATAGCTAGGTTTCTTTAAAAGCCGTCTAAAGATGTTTAGATTAGTATCTTTTACGGTTTCCTACATAAACTCACTTAGAAACAGACGGATTCAAAGTCATTCCTTCCATGTTAGGGATGTCTAAAAATATTTTAATAGCCCTTGTGTGTGGGGAGGGACTCAGGATGAAGTTGAGGAATAGGACTGGTATCTTGCTGAAAAAATTTACTTAAGATGACCAGAAACACAACGGGCCTCCTTTTGACCTTTCACATCTTGACTCAAAGTTGTACATGCAGCTGCTTGAGATCAAATTATAAGGTTCCCTGGAAAACGATAAGCCTGCTATCGATGGAGTGGTTATGTTCTCCCCAAACTCATAGTGGAACCCTAATCTCCAATATGATGGTGTTAGGGGTTAGGGTCTTTGGGAAGTGATTAACTCAGGAGGATAGAGCCTCATGAATGTGGTTAGCACCTTTATGAGAAGAGACTTGAGAGAGATGATTGTTCTCTGCTTTCCAGCATGAGAGGACACAGTAGGAAGACAGGCGTCTGCAAACCAGGAAGCGGGCTCTCACCAGTCATTGGATCTGCTTGAGTTTTGATCTCGGACTTGCCAGCCTCTGGAACTGAGAAAGAAATTATGTTGTTTAAGCCACCAAGTCTATGGTATTCTGTTACAGCAGGCTAAAATGACTAAGGCAACGTGTTTTGAATTATTTTACTAGACGCATGGTTGAACATTGTTAAATTAATTCACACTTCATTAGAAACCTGCAAAAATTAAAAGGAACCTTTCCATTTCTGGCAGCACGCTGGACTCGGTAACTCTGCCTCTGAACTATTTAAAAATTATTTTCAAATGCATCGCCGAGCCAGCAAGAAGGTAGCAGATGCCAAAAGCTAGGTAGAAGCTTTAACCTACAGAAGTAGGTAGAACACTAAATCAACCTCTTGCCTTGAGTGTCCTTACTGAAACCCAGTGAACTTGAGCTTGGCTTTCAAAGCCTTGTGGGGACAGTGACATTTGACAAAAGCCAAGACTGTCCATAGAGTGTCTAATTATAGGTCTCTTGCATAAAGCTGAGATTTAAAAGACTATTTCCTGAGGGTAATAATGAGTTGGAAATAGATCTGCACCTAGGTTAAAGGAGGGGGAGAGGCTGTGATGCCTCTCCTAAATCTTGGGAGTCGAAGAAAACGAATCTTTCCTGAGATTTCAAAATTATAAGCCTCCCAGGTGCCTGGGTAGCTCAGTCGGTTCAGCGTCCTACTCCTGATTTCAGCTCAGGTCATGATCCCACAGTCTGTGAGTTCAAGCCCCACATCAGGCTCCGTGCTGACAGTGCGGAGCCTGCTTAGAATTCTCTCTCTCTCTCTGCCCCTCCCCTGCTATCTCTCTGTCTCTCTCTCTCAAAATGAATGGATGAACTTAAAAAACAAAACAACAACAAAAACCCCAAATTATAAGCCTCCCTTCATGCATATTTGTTGCCAAAATTTACAATACCCGGTGATTCCTAAAACCTTAAGGCAAAGACAGGTTGAAGTAGTTCAGGATCGATTGGTGCCTCAGGCATCTGACAAAAGAAACAGAAATCCTCTTTGGAGGAAATAGTTTTCAACGCAGACCCCAAGAATTCCCAAAGCTAAAGGTCTAAGGAGTATGAGTACACATTGGAAAAATTACAAAATAATAAGGAAACAAAACACAGCAAATAACAGCTAGCAGGAACAACAGATCGCAGAGGCAGGTATAAAGCTCCTTCAGTTGTTAGAACGACCAGACACAGAAGATAAAGTTTGCTGTTCGTTTAAAGAAATAAAAGAATGGATTAGAAGCATTAAGAAATTTTAAAAAATGGATTACAAGCATGCACAAAGGGTAAGAAGTTAAAAATCAAAAAGAACCAGTAGAACCTTAGAAATGAAAGTCCTCCTAAATGACAAACACTATACGTTTCACAGCAGAGAACACACAACTGAAGAGGTTGACAGGGAGTCAAAGAGATGATCTGGAATGCGGCACAGGAAACCAAGAGATTGAAAATATCTAAAGTTAAGACGCATGGAAGCTAAGGGAAGGAGTTCTAGTTACATCTCATTTGAGTTCCAGAAAGGGAAGTGGAAGAAAAGGGGACAGAGGCAATGCCTGAAAAGATAATGCCTGAGAATTTTCCATGGTGACTTGCTTTCAAAAGAGAAGAAGAATCTTTCATGGCAGCCCAAGATGGAAGCCGATCTTTTGGTAACCTAGTTGCCGAAGTGCTATCCTACTAGTGTTGCGGTATTAGGAGCAAATCGTTAAGTTCGGTCCGTTACACAATTACGCAAGTGTGTGAATGCCAGGAGGTGAGGAATGTTAAAGGCCATCTTAGAGGCTGCCTATGTGAGTCATCAATGAAGTGCAAAGTGAAACCAAATGAGATATTGCTACACATCTACTAGAATGGCTAAAATTTTCAAAAAGCCCGTATCGATGTTGACAAAGACGGGGCAACTGGAGTTGGTGGTGCGAATGTAAAATGGTGCACACGTTTTGGGAAAACCGTTTGGCAGTTCTCAAATAGTGAAATATACACCTACCGTATGTCATTCCACTCTTAAGTATTTCTCCAAAAGAAACGAAAGCATATGTTTGCACCAAGACTTGTACATGAACGGTCATAGCATATCTATCGCGGTCAAAAAACTAGGCACAACCGAATGTCCATCGTAAGCGAGGTGATGAACCAATTGTGGCGTTTGTATACAATCGAATACCACCCAGTGATAAAATGGAACTGTTGGGAAGTGCAAGAAATGAATCAGTCTCAAAGTAATTATGCCGAGTGAAAGAAGCCAGATCCAAATAACTATTTACTGAGTTATTTCACTTGTATAAAATTCTAGAAAAAAGGAAACTAATTTGCAGTAAACAAATTGGCTGCCTGGAAACAGGGAGGGCAGGAAGGATGGAGTGCCACGGGCCTGAAGAAATCTTGGGGTGATGGGAGTGCTCTGTATCTTGATTGCGGTGCTGGTTCCACAAGTTGTTGTTTTTTTTTTTTTTTGCAGCTGTTAGACTCATCAAATTGTACATTCTAAATACGTGCAATTTACTGTACTGAAATCATTCCCCAGCAGAGTAGTAAACAGAAAGAAAAAAGAACAAGGCCAAACAAAGCACTTTAAGACCAAACCCAAACCAAATAGAGCTGGGTTTGCCACAACAATCCTTGACTAAAGAAAGCTCAAAGAGATTGACTTCGCCTAGGAGGAAAGTAGTCTTCTATGAAAGGTCTGAGGTGCACGAAGGAATAATTGGCAAGTGGTGGACACCTGGGTAGATTAAACGGTCATTCATTACAGAAAGAAAGCAATTACGATGTTTCGTTTGGGGGGTGAAATTATAGACTCACAACAGTAGCACATGATTTGGGAGGGAGGTCGATGGTTGTCTCAAGTTCCTTATCACAGGGAAGCCTGGAAAGGAAAGACAAAGACAAAACGTGGGCGAGACAGAGGGCAAAATAAGGTGGTCCACTGGTGTTTTCTGGCCGCTGTGACATAGTACCACAAGTTTAGTGGCTTCAGACACAAATGTATTATCTTTACAGTTCTGGAGTCAGGAGTCCAACATGGGCTAAAATCAAGACACGGGCAAGGCCACGTTCCCTCTGGAGGCGCTAGGAGAGAATCTATTCCATAGCCTTTTGTAGGTGCTAGAGGCTGCTCATGTTCCTTGGGTCCTAGCCTCATTCTGCCATTTCAGAACATTTATGGCCCATGGCAGGTGACTGAGGGCAGTTGCCACAATATGGGGACACTGTGTGCCTGCTGTTCCTCAGTCTTACCATCACAAGGGTGAGAAAAGCTTTGGGTGAGCGGTGAACGGAGAGCTTAGGGAGCCACAGTCAGCCCGACGAGGAGTCTGAGAACAGCAGGGGTTAGCATGGGTGCCCTCGTGAGAAGTTGGATTGGGGCCACAGAGAAGGGGCCCCGGGGTCCGCTGGGATGTTGAAGTTGAGCACAGAGATATGCACCGAGGAAGTAGGGGTTCTTTCTCAAGTACTTTAATTGCCAGGCACCCTAGGAACCGGGGTGTGTCAGCAGCCCATCCGAATGTCTCTTATCATACCGCTGGATAAAAAAGAGAAACGGCCCAAGTAGAATACGAGAAATATGAAGGGGACATAACTATAGGTGCTTCAAGGATTTAAAATCTAAGAAAATATATTGTTCTACTGTATTCGAAAACTTGAACAAAATAGACATGCTCCTTACACAGAAATAGAACCAGCCAAGAGGCCTAGAAGGCGCTTATGTGAACACACGTACTTTCTTCCTAGGTGACAAGCCAGCCTTCTTGTGTGTAGGGCACTAGACAGTCATAAGCAGTGGAATCATTAACGAAAAGCACCACAATGTAAAAACCGTGACACTAAACAGCCTGTGGAAAAGACACGCGTTTCCAGCATGAGAGCTGAGGCAACAAGGCAGAGACTTGCTCGCCCTCAGCTGGGAGGCTGCAGGGAGAGGGACTCAAAGTTTTCACTGCTCTGCACCTGAGAAAGGCTGCAAATGGCGGCGAAAGCACTGGATTGACTCTGGTGTTACAGGTAAGTCTTCGCAAGTAGGCGAATTTGCACATGTGGAATCCGTGAATAATGAAGTTTGACTGTAATCCCTTTAATGTTTTTTTTTTAATGTTTATTTAATTTTGAGAGAGAGAGGAGAGACAGACAGAGCACGAGTGGGAGAGAGGCAGGAGACACAGAATCCGAAGCAGGCTCCAGGCTCCGAGCTGTCAACACAGAGCCCGATGCGGGGCTCAAACTCACGAACCGCAAGATCATGAGCTGAGCTGAAGTCGGATGCTTACCCGACTGAGCCACCAAGGCACCCCTGACTGTAATTCCTTTAAAAGCAGAAGGAAGACAAAGGTGGAGGTCCTGGTCAGACAAGTAAGATTTGGAAAAGAAAAGGCACAATTTGTTTTTTTTTTTAATGCAGATGATATGATTATGTACCTAGAAATCCCAACAAAGATCTATGATAACTATTATAGTTAACTAGACTTTAGGAAGATTGCCTAATACAAAATTAATATATAAACACTAATCTGTTTATATATTTCAGCTATAAACATTTAGAAAATAAAATTTAACAAAAGATACCAATTATGATGGCATTGAAAATATATAAAATGCCCAGGAAGAAAACAGTTGAGAAAAAAAAAAGAACAAGATCTTAATGTACAAAATTATTAAATTTTATTGAAACGCATTTATGAAGATGCCAGTAAATGAAGAATATACTGTGTCAATGGGTGGAGAAAAAAAAAACCAATTTAGTAAAGAAGTCAAATCTTCCCAAATTTATCTACATACCATGAAATTTCACACAAAACACCAACACGTTTTGAGTTGTTTTAATTTGTTTGAACTTGATGAACTGATAGGAAATTTTAAATCAGAGAACGAAGGATCAAAAATAACAAAGACGTCCAGAAGAACAAGCTGGGTGTCTTGCTTTACCAGAAACGTATCAAGAATTATTATTTGGAAAATAACTTTAAAAAAAACCTATTATTTGGATATACTTTGGAAAGACAAATTGACCCATGCAACTGGATCAAGTGCTCAGAGACAAACCCACATATATAAACAGAAACTTTAGGCACTGCTGGTTCGTGGGTGAAGGACTGATTATTTAAAATGGTGCCGGTGTGGGGCACCTGAGTGGCTCAGTCGGGTAAGCATCCAACTTCGGCTCAGGTCATGATCTCATGTTTCATGGGTTCGAGCCCTGCGTTGGGCTCCATGCTGACAGTGCAGAGCCTACTTGGGATTCTCTCTGCCCGTCTCTGACTTGTGCTTTCTCTCTCCAAATAAATAAAATAACCTTTAAAAAAAAATAATAAAACGCTGCTGGTCAGTGGGTAAAGGATCGATTACTTAAAATTACCATTTTAAATTGATCATTTAAAAATCAGTTGGCAATTCACCCCAGAAAGAATGAAACTGTCTCATACAACATGACAGCCCGTTCCGGGTGGATCACACATTTATACGTGAAAGGCAGAACCAGGAAACTTTTAGGCAACAAAGTAGGAGAATGTTTTTGTGACCTTGTTATGGGAAGAATTTCTTCAACCAGATAAAGGTCAAGTTTTGATGAGTATGTAGAACAACTCAAGCACTTACACGGCGCTTGTGACCGTGTAAATTCTTAGAGCTGCACTAGAAAGTAATTGGCATTATTTAGTCAGTTTGAAAATGCGTGTCTAACATAGCGTAGCCATCCCACTCCTGGGGATTTCCCCTAGAGAAACCTTTGCATGTATGTCATGGGAACTCCTGTAACACTGTTCCTAGCAGCCCTGCGATAGGAAAACAACCAGCATTTCCGTTGACAGTGAGAACGCTTACATAAATTGTGGTATATCTGTATAATTGAATGCCAAAAAAGGAGTGAGAGGGAATGAATTCCAGTTATGCACGATAATAGGGGTGACACCTAATATGGAATGAGAAAAGCAAATCTCAGAAGCATATCCACAGTATGATTACATTTATGTAAAACTTCAAAATGCTAGTTTAGGCATATTGTCTAGGGATACAAATATATTCCAGAAAAGCAGAATGAACCTTGAGTTAAAAATAACGGGGGGCGGGGGGGGGCACCTGGGTGTGTCAGTGGGTTGAGCCTCTGACTTCAGCTCAGGTCATGATCCTGTGGTTCATGAGTTTGAGCCCCGTGTCAGGCTCTGTGCTGACGGCTCGGAGCCTGGAGCCTGCTTCGGATTCTGTGTCTCCCTCTCTCTCTGCCCCTCCTCCGCTCACACTGTGTCTCTGTCTCTCAAAATAATAAATAAACATTAAAAAAAATTGTTTTAAATAGTAATTGGAGGGTAAGACGAATGAGATGGAGGGAGAGGCAGTGTTTCTAGGCAGTGGTTGTGATCTTTTCCTTAAACTGGCTCATGGATCATTGTGTTGTTACTCTTTATACTTTAAACATATGCATATTCTTTGGTAAATATAATGCTTTTACTTAATCAATTAAAAAATGAAGCAAGGCACAACACCAAAAACAAAAATAAAACCCTTCAAAGAATTGCCAGGGCAGGCAGTGTATTGACAGGCCTTGACTGATAAGGAACTTGACTTTCCATTTATGTGTTAAGCTGCTGTGGGCATCTGACATGCATCATTTTATTAAACTCATGCAGTGATCCTTTCAGACGTGTCTTATTACACTACTTTATAGAAGAGGAACACTGAATCTTAGGTTAAGTAGCTTGATCAAAGTAAGTAGTAAATGAGGGACTGGGGATTCGAATCTAACTCTGTCTCATTCCAAACCTGTGTTCCAAAATCTTGTTAAAGACTAAATCAGGTGGAGGGCACCTGGGTGGTCGCTTAAGCATCTGACTCTTAATTTCGGCTCAGGTCGTGATCTCATGGTTTGTGGGTTTGAGCCCCGTGTCAGGCTCCGTGCTGATGGCATAGAGCCTGCTTGGAATTGTCTGTCTCCCAGTCTCTCTCTCCCTCCCCCACTTGTGCTTGCATACTCTCTCTCTCAAAAATAAATAAACATTTTTTAAAAAGACTAAATCAGGTGGAGAAAATGGACACAGGGCTTTCCTTTAGGCACTCTAAATATTTATTTATTTATTTATTTATTTATTTATTTATTTATTTAAGAGCGAGAGTCCCACACTGTCAGTGCAGAGCCTGATGTGAGACTTGAACCCATGAACCCCGAGACCATGACCTGAGCCAAAACCAAGAGTCAGATGCTCACTCGACTGAGCCACCCAGGTGCCTCTCTTTTAGGCATTCTGGAATCACAGACTTCTTCTTAATAGGAGAGAGGCCAGGCATGGACACTGTTACTGCTGTTACCCTAATGGGCAAATTCCCACGGGAGAGAGAAAACCGACTTAAGGAAAATGGAAGCCATTTTCAGTCCAGATGGGTATGGGCAGCACCCCAAAGGGAGAGTCTGTAATCAAAACAAAGAGAATATATCATGATCGGTGAACGGGGAAGTGGAAAATACAAAAAAGGGTCATGTGGGTCTTCCAAAGTGAGTAATGTCAACGCCTCATAGCGTTATGAGGGGGTGGGCCATCCGAGCAAAGCCAACCGGTGCTGGACAGACTACAATAATCCTGGCTGCTGTCCCAAGGCTGCTCTCCACAGACAAGGCTATGCAGCTGCCGACGTGCCCCTCACCTTCAGATGAGGCCAGTCAACACTCCTCATTTAGAAGAAAGCCTCTTCTCAGGACTGAGCCCTTCAGCAGTGAGTTGGGGCAAAAAACAGTTCAGCAGACGTGATTTGGGGCATAAGAATCTGGCAAGAAGCAGAGATCTTTCTTTCTTCTTTCTTTCTTTGTTTATTTTTGAGAGAGAGAGAGAGTGCCGGGAAGGGGTAGAGAGAGAATCCTGAGCGGGATCCATGCCGCCAGTGCAGAGCCCAATGCAGGGCTTGAACTCATGAACTGTGAGATCATGACCTGAGCCCCAGTCGGACGCTTAACCAACTGAGCCAACCAGGTGGCCCAAAAAGCAGAGGTTTCTGATGTGGTGTGTTTACTTGAGACTCTGCCGATGCTTCCTCCTTTGGGCAGGCCCTTACTCTGTGTGGAATGCCGTCCGAAGTCTGCACTTTTTACGTTCTCTTCCCCCTGTAGCCCATCTTCATGGCCTCTTCTAAACTCGCTTTGTGCTGAGAAGCAGAGGTGTGACATTTCACAAAACCATGGCCTTAACAGGCTTATGTTTGGAAATGAGATTGTGAAATATTCAGTGTCCATTAAGTACTCCAAGCAGCCAGGAGCCTGCATTATCCAGATGGCAAAACCAAAGGTTCTCTGGTGAGTCACGTTCCTGGGGTCTCATGTCTATGGTCTCCTGGAGTTTCCTTCAAAACAAAACAGCCTCTTCACCCCCTAGATTCGAGGTCGCCGCTAAGCGGCCATCTCAGTTTTCCTTCGAGCCACTCCCTAAGATCTGCTTACTTCCCCAAATCTGTTTAAACCTTGGTTCCCTCACCATCATCCCCCCCACAGAGCACACGGCCTCACTTTACTTCATATTATAGGATGGAACTTTCTGGATGGGAAGTTGCACTTCAGACTTTAGCCATGGTTTTCACAGTCAATAAATGAATAAATTAAAGAGCTCCCTGACAGCTGTGGTTTGTGAGGATAAGAATGACATTGGCTCAGTCATCTGACTCCATTTCCCACCTTCCTCTTTTATGGTTGAGGTGAACTGGGGAGTGGATCCACTTTCCTTCTTTTCCTGGTAGAAGCTGGGAATTAAACGTTATCATTAATCAACTGAAAATAATGTCATTATAGTAGCAATTTCCATACTTAAGAGACCTTAGTTAGAACCCAACAGAACCATGGGAGTTTCTCATGCCCAGACCCTCATTTTTCTATTGTGATAAAATATGTATAACATAAAATTTACCATTTCAACCATTTTTAACGTACAAATCTGTGGCATTAAGTACATTTCCAGTGTTTTGCAACCATCATCACTATCTATTTCCAGACCTTTTTCATCATCCCAAACAAAACTCGGTGCCCTTAAGCTCACTTCTCATTCTCCCTCCCATCAGCCACTGGTAACCACCATTCTGCTTTCTGTGTCTACGAACTTGACTATCTAAGGTACCTCATATATGTGGAATCATGTAATCTTTGCCTTCTGTGTCTGGTTTCTTTCACTTAGCATAACATTTTCAAGGTTCATCCATGTTATAGCAGAATTTTATTATATCTCAGAAGTTTAATTCTTTTTATGAATGAATAACATTCCATTGTATATATATATATATATATATATATATATATATATATACATACCACATTTTGTTTATCCATTCATCTGTTGATGGACATTTGAGTTATTTCCCCTTTTTGATTCTTGTGAACATTGGTGTACAAGTATCTGAGCCTTAAATTTGAATTATTTGGGGTGTATACTTAGGAGTGACATTGCTGGATCAGGTAGGATTCTATGTTTTGAAGAGCCAGCCCCTCATTTTTAAAAGTAAGGAAGCTAAGGACCAATTGTTTTTGTTTTTGTTTTTTTAAGATCATACTTACTAAGAATATTTGATTGCCGTAATTCTTTTAAACATGTGCTTCTTCCTGCTTTAAAGTGTATCTTAAGACCTTCTAGAGGGCAGGGAGCTTAATTCATGTTTGGTTTCCCAGTGACTAGCAGTGCCTGGTGTGTGATCAATATTCAAGCCATGTAATAGATGTTTGTACATCAACTTGTTAAAATGGTGCTCTATCAAAGACCCAGAGCAAAATAATAGATGGTAAGTACCCTCATATTCCAAAGTTGGGTGTTAGACTACCTATGCAGGACTTGCATATGAGGTATCTTCTTTCTTTTTCTTTCTTTCTTTTTCTTTCTTTCTTTCTTTCTTTCTTTCTTTCTTTCTTCTTTCTTTTTCTTCTTTCTTTCAAGAGAGAGAGAGAGAGAGAGAGAGATTGCACATTCATGAGCTGGGGAAGGGCAGAGGGAGGGAGAGAGAGAATCTTAAGCAGGCTCCATGCTCCGTGTGGAACCCCACGTGGGGCTCATTGCGGGGACTTGATCTCATGGCCATGAGATCATGACCTGAGCTGAAATCAAGCATTGGATGCTTAACCGACTGAGCCACCCAGGCACTCTGCACATGAGGTATTCTATAAGCCTATCTTGTGACCTTAAGTATAGGAAAGGATTTAAGTTGAACACCTCAGGAGAACTGCTTTAAACAAGGTTGTTGAAGTATGATGACATTTTCCCTTCACACAGGGGGCACATTGGGAGAAGGCTGGCCTTCCCCTGAGGGCAATGCAGAGGCATTTTGTAGACTAAACAAAGGCCACTCGGAGGGATGCTCACCCAAGATGGAGTCCTGCCAGGAAAAGATGGAGGGGCACTTTTGGATTCAGAAGCTAATAGAAACATCATGAGAAGACAGCTGGAAGTGAGCCCTTGCCTTTTCAGTCAATAGAGCTGCAGATGGATGTTTCTAGTAGGTGCCCCGTGAGAGAAAGTCAGCAAGAGAATCACCCCTATTTCTAGAAAACTTGAACAGATATTGACAGTAGCAGCCAAGTAAGATCTTCCTGGTGCTTCTCTTCCTCTCCAGCAGCTTGTCCCCCAGTCTCACCTTCAAGATTTGATCCTGAAGCATTCGGATATCTAGGCTGCCTAGCAAGGGGAGACGAAGGGAAATCAGAGAAGCCAGAAAGAAGTCATCCATCCCCTCCCCCTGCAGGCTCCCAGCCAGAAGCAAAGTTCATCCACGGAGGCAGGAACTTTCAATGAAGTTCCTAGTTTTCTTTGTGACACTGAAGAGGAAATTTACTGAAGGGAGGTAATTCTAAAAGTGACTAGAGAACTTTGCCTTATCAAAGGGTGCCTGACAAAGATATGGGAGCTAGCCAAGAGTTCATTCAAGAGGGGGTGGGGCAGAAAGAGCTCAGACAGACAGTGAGGAGAAAGAATAGAGTTGTTTTCTGCTTATACCCTACTGAGTTTTTCTTTCTCACGGCTAAATTTAAAGTGCACTAAAATAGATTTTTGTTTCCAGAGCATTATCCGTCATAAGCTTATTCAGGCTAACAAAAGTGTTAAATTTATTTGCTTCTGATTATAACTTAATTGACTGAATGTGGTGACAGTGCCTACTTTACTAAAGTAAGTGTACTTTGGGCTCTCTAGAATCCACCACCAATTTTAGGAATGGCACTTCAGTTTCTTGTGGAAAATGATTTCTCCTCCATTCCATATGGTCTGGTAAGACTATTACTCAAGATGTCCTATCTTCCCCTAGCCAAGGGACGGGATAGAGGGCCAAGCCTTTAAATTTCGAGCAGAATGAGAAAAAGACTAAGATCACCCGGCACCCATGCTTAACAGGCACACTTTGATAAGGTTTTAAGTGGCAGTGTAAACTCTCTGACCTCCCCCTCTAGATCCACGCTTCTAGACTTGGGTCTCCATAATCTGAGCTAGTAGGTATCTTGCCAATAGATTGTCACAGTCATAGTTTCTATTGCTTATAACCAAAGGAACCTAATTTGTGCTGACTGGAGGTTGGTATATACATTTATTTATGTCATTAGTACAAAAAACAAGTTTTTATTTAATATATGCAGTTTGCTAGGGAGATGCTTTCAAAATGGAAGATGAGTGGGCACGAGTGCTATAAATAGTCAGAAGCACTATGGCAGGCACTGAAGAAACAATGATTAGTAAGACAGATATGTCCCTGGTCATATGAGATTTACAGTGTAATGAGGTATGAACAATCATAAATAGCGCCTGTTTTGTTGAACACATTGAATATTAATTGACTACGGTGGGGAAACAAACAGGTGCTATGAGAACATGTGGGAAGCAGGGAGGGCTTTCTGGAGCCAAAAGGATTTGTAGGATAAGAAGTAGGAGACATTCAGCAAAGTAGAGATGGGGTGATGCTAGGGCTTAGGATAGGAATGATGTAGTTTTCCAGGTAGAGAGAAAGAATTTCAAAGTTCGGTAGACCAAAAATTGCCTGGTGCTTTCAGAGATCTGATGGAAGATCTCTGTTCATGGTTGTGCCAACTCATAGGCCAAGAGACTGTTGATGTTGACTGAAGGCACTACCTTCATCTTCAGTGTGGGGGATTTTAGAAGCCTAGGTAAGCTCGCGAGAGTGAGGAAATATTCCCATGTGAGTTAGGTTGAAGGGAACACTTCAAAGACCTGTAGTCACTGCCTTTTTAACCTACACTTAAAAATGGTTCTGCCAAACTAAGTCCAACTGGAAATAGAAATGGCAGTCACCTCTGGAAGAGTAGATCCAACCATTTTGTTTTAATTCAGTAAGTTTGTACATAAGAACAAAATGATATTCTAGGTGTGAGGAGATGATGCATATGTACTGATGATGCATCAGTTCCACAGATAGAAAATGGCAGATCTGATCTCCCACGACACTATCTGGTGATTCTCCTCAGTGCCCTGCCCAACAGTGGGGAGAAAAGAATACATAAAAGGAACAAATGATAGCATGCTCTTCAAATTTCTTGCTTCTGTAGATCCCTTCAGAAACCCAAGAGTTGAAAAACTCAAGACGAGAACCACTGAACAAGGCATGTCTTACAAATATTGAGATTCCCCATGATTCATTTGGGGGATGCCATGTAGAATTAGTAAAATGGAATTTCTGAATGTTTTGAGACAAACTGACCAGTTTCCACAACACTTATGGAGCCATACTGTATGACCAACCCTGTGTTTGACACTCTGGGGGATGTAAAGATGAGTAAGACATTTTCCTTGTCCTCTAGTACCTTATCTTCTAGAAGGGCAGTTAAGACCATTGCTAGATCTTTTTCATTCTCTTGAACAGATATCTACTGTATAATGGTGTACATTGTCTGCAAGTAAGAATTGTCAGTCTATATTTAATGAGTGGAATAAACTAATCATTGGTGATACGACATAGACCTGACAGACGGTAATAAGAGGAATTCAAAGGGAGGAAAAAAGAAATGTTTATGGCCAAGGGCTTAATGGGCCTCGTTTCATTTAATTCTCCCTGCAACCTTGCAAAGTATACATTAATGGCCTCACGTCACAGAGATGGAAACTGAGGCAAAGTTAAGGAACTTGCCTAGGGACACATGACCAGTAAGAGGAGGGCTGGATTAGGAACCTACATCTCCGGTCACCAGGGCCCGTGCATTTCTCACTGTACCAGGCTGTGGCTTATTGCTTCTGACTGAATTCTCCCAGGATCTAATCAGATCGTTGCCATGCTTCCCCAGTGCTTCTAGGGAGACCACTGAAATCATTTAAATAAGTGATGAGCGTATAGATTAGAGAGGCTTCTTTTGCATATTTCTTCTATTTGCCTCTCCTAGATGAAACCCGCCAGATTTTGTCTGAATTATCTCAGGAGAGACAGGGCTTTTGTGTGACTATGAGTCTTTTGCTCTGTGGAATCACCACTCTGTGACCCTAAAAAGTCATAGTTGACAATAATCACTTATTGTAATTGAAGAAGGAAAACACGAACACTTGCTGAGTGAAAACTACGGTGCTATATGGGTATGCCCTTCCTCCGCTCACCGCTCTCCTGCAATGATCCCTATTTTTTAACACTTCTGGGCCACCCTTCTTCCCGCTCATCCCAAGTATGTTACTAAATCTGACAGCTGTCAGCTCTGTAGAGTAAGAGGTTGCAAAAATATAGCACGTATCCAATAGTTGTGGGGTTTTTTTTGTTTTTTTTTTTTTAATGAGAGACTGAGTGCCAAAAACTGTGACAGTGACTTTCTTGGACACTTAAGCTTCACAGAATCCCCACATAGTTATTATGACCCTTGTTTTCAGGTGAAGAAATGAAGTTCGAGGAAATGAAACTTTCCCGCATCCCCACAGTTAGCAAATGACAAATCTGGGATTCCCTGGCCCTCTCCAGGGATTCCACTCACTGCTCTGCCTACCAGAGGGTGAAAGGAAACACTGAGGTCTAGAAAGCCCAAGGGGATTGGTTATTAATGGGGGGTGTGAAAAGATGGCTGTTATGGACTGAGTGTTTGTGTCCCCCCAACAAATTTGTATGTTGTAACCCCAGTGTGATGGGATTAGGAGGTGGGGCCTTTGGGAAGTGATTAGGTGGATTAATGGAGTCCTCATGAATGGGATTACTGCCCTCATAAAAGAAACTCCAGAGAGTCTCCCACTCTTTCTGCCATGTGAGAACCCAGTGAGCAGAGAGCCATCTATGAACCAGGAAGTAGGATCTCACCAGATACCCAATGTGCGGGCACCTTGATCTTGGATTTTTCAGCCTCCAGAACTGTGTGAAATACATGTTCATTTCTTAAGCCACCCAATATATGGTATTTTTTAACTTGGCAGCCCAAGTGGACTAGGACAACAGTAAAGTGATAAATATTAAACATAAATATAATTTTCCGTCATGTATTGCCCTTCCTGAGCAGACCTCTGATCGTCTTTTCCAAAGGGGATGGTCACCTTTAATAATGCACCCCACCATTGCTTCCCTCTGCCCCTCCTAGAAATCCTTCTCCCATTTATCAGATGACCCTTTGTATCCTCAGAAGAGATACTCCTATGGAGATTTCCAGGATCTTCTCCACCATGACCCTTAAGTCATCACTGAAATTTTTCTTTCATTCTCCCTGCATCTACTAGATATTAGGCCTCAAGGGGCTCATGGTCAAGTGGAAGTCGTAGGCAACTAGACAATTCATTGTAATGTGCCTTGAAAAGTTATACTCAGTCACAGATTTAGCGTATTATTAGGAACAATTGAACATTGGCGAAATCTCTCATAAGACAACCCCAAAAGGATTATTTTTAGCATCCTTGATTGCATCCTGGCTGGTAAGGAAAAATTAATCTTCTTCTGCAATTCCTTTATCATAGGTTGCTTACTACTTTCTGTTTCCAACAATGCTTCATCTCTATATGACATTTCATGCACCCAAGTAGTCTCTGGGGAGAGTGGGACTGGATTGTCCTTTCCTGGTGCCATGAGGGACTTGGTGGTGCTGTCCTCCTTGGTGTCTTAGCAAGAAGATGCAGAAGGAATAATGCCACGTATAAATAGACTCGGGTTTTATTTATAGTTCTGCTTAACGCTTAAGTGTAACGCCCAGTGCTTTAAGCAATGTAAAAAGCATCTTCGGATTCCTGGAAGTTTTCACCAATAGCACTTAAGAAATTCATCTGGCCATGGAGCGCCTGGGTGGCTCAGTCAGTTGAGCCTCTCGACTTTGGCTCAGGTTATGATCTCGAAGTTCGAGAGTTCAAGCCCTGCATGAGGCTCTCTGCTGTCGGCCCGGAGCCTGCTTTGGCTCCTCTCTCTCCCTCTCCTTCTGCCCTTCCTCTGCTCACTCTCTCTGTCTCTCTGAAAATAAACAAATGGAAAAAAAAAAAAAAAAAGAAATTCATCTGGGGGCACCTGGGTGGTTCAGTCAGTTAAGCAGCCCACTTTGGCCTGGGTCATGATCTCATGGTTCATGGGTCTGAGCCCTGCATCAGGCTCTGTGCTGACAGCTCAGAGCCTGGAGCCTGCTTTGGATTCTGTGTCTCCCTCTCTCTCTGCCCCTCCTCTGCTCACACTCTGTCTCTGTCTCTCTCTCTCTCAAAAATAAATATTAAAAAATACTAATGAAGAATAATAATAACAGAAATTCATGTGGCCGGTAATGGGTTTGTGAGTGGTGGTGAAATAGAGTGAGGGAAAGTCAGGAACAAACACATTTTTTCACTTTCCCTGTAGGTTTCTAAAAGCAGGGTGCTGAGGCCTTGTTTGTTTGTTTGTTTTTAAAGTTTATTTATTTACTTTGAGAGAGAGAGAGCGTGCGTGAGCTGGGGAGGAGCAGAGAGGGGGGAGAGAGAGAGAGAGAGAGAGAGAGAGAGAGAGAGAGAGAGAGAGAGAGAGAGAGAATCCCAAGCAGGCTCCACACTGTCAGCATGGAGCCAGATGTGGGGCTGGAACCATGAGACCCTGACCTGAACCGAAATGTAGAGTCAGATGCTTAACTGACTGAGCCACCCAGGTGCCCCGGGGCCATGGATGTTAATAAGAGAATTAAGTGGTTATTGGTCAAATGGTCTCCATGACCTATTTTATCTAAATAGTGAGTCTGTTTTACAGAAAAGCCAGAACCTGTGACTGTATTTGCTGAGCAAATTTTACCGCCAGGCTATACATACCATGAATCAGTGGAGAGCATCAATTTCTTTTCTTGTTTCTGGAAGAGGTAAGAAGAAACAAGAATATGGCTTGCCAGTAGAAATGCAATTAGATTACCTGTAGCCCAAAGACAGGCTTTTGCCATTCTTTATCTCTGATTTCTGGAAGCCAGAAATCTCTGAGTGCCAGGAAGCCCAAGGCCCAGTGTAGCTGATCAGGGAAAGCATGCTGTACCTCAGTTTCTTCAGCTGTTATACAGCTGCTGTAGCTGGCACACTTTTTTGTTTTTTCTTGCACTCTTTCTTACCAGAAGGATCCACGATTAATGATATAACTCCTGGAAAGTTCATAAAGATTCTCAGGAAAAGGTTCACATTTAAATGAAGTACAACACTATCTAAGGACTTTCGTGGTTCAGATTCTTTGAATGCTTGGATTTCTTCTCCCTTGACATGGGCTCCTTTAAGAGCTACATAAACTGTTTCATTGCACAAAGGAGCTGTCAAGACATTTCAGTAAATCACGGAATTCATTCATTCATTTATTTATTCATTCAGTTAGTCAGTTAACAAATATTTCTTGAACACTCGTTACATGCTAGGCATTATGTTTGCCACTGGGGTTATCCAAGAATTCTAAAATGGTTCCTCATCGTTGTGGAGTGTTTTGGCATAAAATGTTGCATTTATCTGGACAATAACAGGAGGAAATAGATATCATTATTAACTTTATTTTACTGATAAGGAAACCGAGACTCAGGGAGGTCAAAAGCTGTGTCCAAGGACTTATATAAAAAAACCTACTTTCTAAATTTCATTTTATTTCCAATACAGCATGCTATATTCTTAATTTTATGAACTTTAGTTACTAGATTTTAATCAAGATAGATGAACCAAAGTCAATAACAGACTAGACCCTTGGCGTTTGCAGATTTAACGTTCTTGGCCTTGACCGTTTGCTAGACTATTCTTGGGAACCATTAGCAAATGACCTGGAAGAGCCATGACTTAGGAGTTTGAATTGGGGAGACATGAGCCGATAGATCCTATGGTAGGCCTTAAAACTAGCCCTGAATCTCTCACCCTAGGGAACTGGAGTGTGGGGCCAGTCCCTCCCGTTCTGAGTGGTTTACCGAACATCTGTATCTCAATGTGGCTCTCTTTCTATACATTTTCCTTGATGTATTTTATGGGGAAAATACTACCGCGGCCTGCCAATTAGCAATAGCACTTAAAAATATCAGAACCTCAAGAGAAAGGCTTCAGGAGTTGCCCGTACCGTGAATGTCAGTGCGTTGATGATGGCTAACATGGGAATTAACAACTTCAGTTTTAGAAGATGGAATTTCAATTTGGAGATGGAATTCGGTCTAGTGGTTCACATCTCTTTGGCCATCGACTCACCAGAGCCTCTTTGGCTGTTTTCTCACTCTCCTCAGTTTAGGAATGGGGCGTAGGGCTTGGGTATGGGTCACTTTTGATGGGAACTTGATTAGTCATATCCTGTTGTACAAAACCTTCAAGGGGATTCCTCAGGGCCCCACGGGCTCCCACAGCACTCAACAGTTACTTCTTCCTAACTCAGGATGGTTAGATGGGATAGTGTCAGTCTATTTGGGCCACTATAACAAAAGGCCACAGATTGAATAACTTATGAGCGACAGAAATGCATTTCTTTCCGTTCTGGAGGCTAGGAGTTCAAAATTGAGGCACTGGCATGCTTGCATTCCAGTGATTGTGTTCTGGTGAGAGCCCTCTTCCTGGTTCAGAATTGATGCCTTCTCTCTGTGCTCTCATCTGGTGGCAGGGACTAGGAAGCTCTCTGGAGCCTCTTTCATAAGGCGCGGACTCTGTTCATGAAGGCTCTGCCCTTGATCCCCGACAAGCACCTCCCCAAAGCCCTACCACCTAATTCCATCATCTTTGGAGGTTAGGATTTCAATAAATGAATTTTAGGGGATGCAAATATTCAGACCATAGCAGGTGGATATTGTAGGGAATATAGTTTTATGCAGCCTTGGAGATCTGCGATGTTTTTGTGATTATCTACCTACCATGAGATTAACAACCAGACTTTTCTCAGAACTGCTACATTGGCATCCACTCTGTGTTCCTTATTGCTGATAGGAATCTAACCCAGTAGTCCTTCCCCTGGAGGCTTCATTAAGCACTTCATTTCCATAAAATGCCCCATTTGAAAGAATTTTGATGGGAATGAAGCACTCCAAATAATGGATTTCAAAAATCTTTTTTTTTAAATTTGGAATAGATATTAATGAAATAAAACTCTCTATACCAGTTAAAGGCTATTTTAAAGAGCATAAAAAGAGGAAATGGGATTTGCAGCATCCCAGCCCCAGAATCACAAGATAGAGCATAAAAGAGTCGATTTGGAGTAGAGAAGCAATAGCTTAATAACACCACTGCTATTTCCAAAAACTGTTCCAGTGAGTGGAACTCAGTTCCCTTATGATACGACAGTACCATATGCCCTGCCACAAGGAGAGTTTTGGGGGGAAAATCCCACTTTTCGCCATTAGTCACCGGTGACTTTATGCATCAAGTCAAGATTCTTTGAAAATATCCTTACTGACCACAGGCTAATTTTCTTGTAACTGTGGAGTTTTATTTAACCAAACGTATACACATGACCCTTGGTTGCAAGATGACACTTTGACTTATTTATCTTAAAACCACCTCACACAGAGGAATTTAGAAATGTTTTCCAGAGGTCAAGAGCAAATCCATGTTATATCCTGGAACGAATCACAAGCTGAGTAACTTCTGTTCAGCTCCTTCTTCGTCCAAAGGAAGGAAAACCAGACAGAGCTGGGCCTGGCCAAGATAAAATCCAGGAGAAACAGAAGCAAACACATCTTAGTTTTGCATGGCGCTGGCCTCGTCCTCAGCACATTATAGAGTTTCAGCGCTGGGTGTGAGCGTTATCAAACATTCTTTAAGAGCAAGGAAAAATGCTGCTTCTGCAAATGTGATAGCCTAAATACTAATCAAAGCTTTGCTGCAATCTTGCGGCATTAATGAGATTTCCCAGCTGTCAATCATTGTAATTCTGACAGCTGCAATGAGATTCTGGCTTAACGTGTACTTCTCAACCACTTGGGGCCTGGAGCAGGTGCTGTCCTCTTTAAAAGGCAACTTGAAGACCGCTGTCTGAGTCCTTCCCATCTGGAAGGGAGAAGGTGAGTCCTGCCTGGTCCAGGATGCGTGGGGCCGCAGAGAGTCGGGGCTGTTAAGGTACTGAGTTCTCCCTTTCCTACCTGCACTCGCTGTTCAAAGGACTGATGACTTCCAACTACAACTCGTCTTAAACAGGGACAATTTAGTACCCGACTGTCTAATCAGGAAAGGCCAAGTGTTTGAACTTGGGAGTTTTACTCTAATTCCAATAGAGAGATCTCTAGTAATAGAGATTCGTTAAGTACCTGTTCTCGGTAACAGGACGCATTCACTGCCACCTCTTTTGAGATAATGAAATGCCATTTACATTACCCTCTCTCCCTGGTAAATCTGAGCAGAAAGCAAACTCCCTAAGTTTCCTATCACTTTGCAGAGCCTGAAACCATACGAGTAGCCACTTCAGATCTCACTAGGGAAGAGCAGGTAGGAAGCTGTTTGGGATTTATAGTGCCACTTACTTCTGTAGGCAAAACCAGAGTCATAAAAAGCAAGAAGAAAGAGTTCTTAAGCCCTCCAGGGTAAGTAAGGGAACGCGCTTTAACATCCTGATTTTTATTACTCTAGACAAAATAAGACACCTCACTTAGCCCCGGAAGACTGAACTTCAGCCTTTCTCTGAGGCTCTTATTCAACTGAGTCTCTGCCTGTTTGTCTCCGCTGAGCAGGGGCAGGAAGCTGGATGCCCCTCCTCCCCTCTGAAGAGAAGCTATTTATATCAGCCAGGTTCTAGCATCACGAGCAGGAGACTTAGGAATCAGGGGTGCCGTCTTGGGGGTATAAAGTTCTGTCACAATGACCAAGAATTGCTCTCATGGCAGAGAAATCAAAACCCAAACTGTGACATTTTCCCAATTTTTCACACCCAAATCGGTCCAGGTTATGGCCTCTGTTTCCATGCCATTGATCTCCCTTCTTTTTATTTTTTTTAAGGTTTATTTACTTATTTTGAGAGAGAGAGAGAGAGCAAGCATGTGAGGGGGAGAAGATCAGAGAAAGCGGGAGAGAGAGAAGGAATCCCAAGCAGGCTCCACACTGTCTGTGTGAGCCCGACATGGGGCTCGAACTCACAACTGTGAGATCATGACCTAAGCTGAAACCAAGAGTCAGACATTTAATCTACTGAGTCACCCAGCCATCCCTCCCTCATTTTCTTATTGCCACTTTATCTGGGGTAGCAAAGTTGCATGGCAGGAGGGAGAAGGGTGTGAACATTGAATCGGTAGTATCTGAGCCTTTCTAGACAAACTTGGCCATGATTCAGCAAGGAAGCCATGGAGAAACTCCATTGGTTTATACCTATTAGAGAAGAGACCGGTGTGAGGCTATTTGCAAACCCTTCTCTCTCTTTTTTTTTAAATTTCTTTTTTGTGTATTTCTTTATTTTGAGAGAGCGAGAGAGCACCAACAGGGGAGGGGCAAAGAGAGAGACAGAATCCCAAGCAGGCCCTGCACCATCAGAGCAGAGCCCGACACAGGGCTCGACCTCATGAACTGTGAGATCATGACCTGAGCCAAGATCAAGAGTCGGATGCTTAACTGCGCCACCCAGGCGCCCCTGCAAACCCTTCTCAAGGGAGCAAGATCTCTCTCTGTCCCTTGGCCTTTTTCCTGTCCTTCCCACCACACCCCCAACCATGGGAAAGACGAGTCCTCCTCCTGGCCATGGAATCCTTATTCTTCTCCTCCCCACCCCCCCCACCCCCCACCCCCCCACCCCCCCCCGGAAAACATGCATGACTTTTCCAACAGCAAAACAAAGCCATTTGATGCAACTTGTTACCCCTTCAAGACAAGGGCACTGCTGTCCTTCCCCTTCCCCGGCGCAGAGAGCAAGGCACATCAGGAAAAGCACGGCTGGAGTCAGGTTCAAATTTTCACTTCTCTCTCACTGTGTGTAGCTGGGGAAGTGATTTACCCTCTCTCCCCTCAGCTAAAACGGCAGCAAAAACCAGTGATAACAATGCCTGCAAGAGTTATGAGGCTGATATGAGATCATGCACTGAAATGCCCAGCAGAAGATCTGGGACATGGAGGTAACCAAGTTTTTCTCCCTCTGCTCATGGGCAGATTTTTCGGCATTGTGGTTGAACTTGCCGCCTCTCGTACCTTACCCTCCCCTGGGTGCTCAGGCTCTGGAGGCACTTTCATTTTTGTTGACCTTCTGCCCACGTAACAAGAATAAATACCGTCTCTGCCCAGAAATCTTGCCCACACAGGTTTCCATGACGCAGCATTATCTCTGCAGTTTACAAAACAGCTCACAGAATTCCTCCTAAAATGTAGGGTCAAGACAGATGGCCAGTGCTCTGCATTCGATGCAGAAATCTCCGCTTCTTCAGAGCCCCTGCAGCCATGGGCCCTGATCCCTGGGACTCTGGAAAACCTCCTTTTGGAGTGGGGGCCGTCCTGAGTAGCCTGGATGTCAATGCTTGGGGAGTGTGCTGTGTTGATCAGAAGCAAGCCCAGGTCTCACCCTCACAGTCCCAGGAGCCACAGACTCGGTGACCTTGTGCCCGTCACTGTGCAGTGAGTGGGTAAACATAAGGTCACAGGGAGCCCATCTAACACCCCCGCTGACCCCTTGTTGGAAGCCCATTACTCCCGTGGAGTCCCACTCCTTTGTTAGCCATAGGAGAAACTGAGGCACGGGGGCAGGGGCAGCCCCAGCAGCCCAGCAGCACAGCTGGGGAAGTCGTGGGCTCCAGCTGGTGGCTTGCTCTCCTACACCTGCGGCCCGTGTCCCGGGTGTCTGTGGGCAACACGCCCAGCTCTGTGTGTTCTACATAAACAAAGGTGTTTGTGGGCATAAAGGCAGAAAATAGAGTTCTTAGGCTGACAGGCCGCTAAGAAAGTGGGGGAAAGAGAGACTGGAAACCTGGTGGGTGGGTGAGATGAGAGAAGGGGCTGCGGAGTAAATCTGAGGAGAAGGGAGACAGCTGGTCAGGGCGGGAGGCTGCTGGTAGGTGTGTAGTGAGTGAGCAGGTGAGTTAGCGGGTGAGTGGCCTCCAGTCCTAACTGTTGGTGCCCGTGAACGTGACCTTGCTTGGAGACAGGGTCTTTGTAGATGTAGTCAAGTTAAGACGGGGTCACACTGAGGTAGGGTAGGCCCTTCATCCAACATGACTAGCATCGTTGTAAGAAGAGGACAGGAGACACAGACACCCAGGGAAGGAGGCCACGTGCAGATGGAGGGAGACACGGAAGCGATGCATTTATAAGCCAAGGAACCCCGCTGATTGCCAGCAACCGCCAGGAGCCAGAAGCGAGGTGTGGAACGGACCCTCCCTGGGGCCCTCCAGGAAGGAACCGCTCAGCCTAACTTCAGACCTCTGGCCTCCAGAGCCGTGGGACAGTGATTTCTGCTGTTGTAAGCCACCCAGTGTGTGCGGCCCTAGGAGACTGGTACACCAGGCTGAGGGAACCACGCATAGGGCAGGGGCACAGCTTCCTTAGAAATACAGCAGGGCCCACGGCAACGTGTGACGCCTTTCTGCAGAGTCCGGATTCACCTTCTCCAAGTTCTAGGCTAACTGTGAGGCCCGAGGATGCGTGGAGAGGTGAAAGGGGACGTGGGGAACAGGGCAGAGAGAGCCGGGACCAGGCTAGGGTGCTGTGACGGCCCCTCTTTCTAGGTTCTGTCTCTTTGTTCAGTGGCTTCTCGGCCAGCGTTGCTCCCGATCGGGGTCTCCGTTCTTGGGGGATGTGCCACACGGGATGCAACACTTGTGAACTTACAGGGGCTTCTGCCCATGACCCTGTGTGATCTCCTCTGCCGCTAGACTGCACGGGATCTCGCCAGCTCCCCAAGGCTCTGCTTCCCCCTCCTCCCGCCACCTCTGAGGCAGCTGCATCACGCTCCGATCACCCTGGTCCCTGCCTAGTTCCTCACTACCACCCACACCCCCTCAGTCTGGCCCCGTGGACCCTTCGGAAGGGAGTTCAGCAAGGAGTCTCCTGCACCTGTATGATCTCACCTCTCCACCAGTGGGACCTACAGTATACATTCTCTTGAGGCTCCATTCTGTCCTTGACACCAACTAGGCCTCTTTGGTGAGGAGATCAGAATGGAAGGGTAGGGGGTGACACTGCCTGATTCCATAAGAAAACATGTGACCAGGTCGCTGGTGCAGGGAGGGACAGGCTGGGGCTTCAGGGAGAAACCTCTAAGCCCCCGAGGGACCAGCAGCTCCCTCCCAGGGGAAGGAATGGGATTACTCAAGCCCCAAACCTAGGTGATTACTTCTGTCAGGCATCCCCAGTCTTGGGTCCCCTCCCCACCCCACCCCCCCTCCACCCCCGCCCCGCTCAGTGTGCACCACTGTTAACGGGTCACTATGTTACTGTTGCTCAGGCTCCCATCTGAACTGAGGCATTTAGAGCCATGCTCTGTAAGCCTAGTGGGTCTTTTTGCTCACAGTTCTGAGACCTATGCCCAGCGTTTGTCTTGGAGAGATCTGGGGCATGGCCTGGGGCTTAGCGTGTTTTAACCAGCAAGCTCGGTGGTTTTGCTTGGGGGATCCTCAGACTATAGGCTTGGATGTTCTGTAAATGCTCTAGAGCCTTCCAGTGTGGAAGATATTGGGGACAGTGGCAGGCAGCAGAAGGGATGATTCTGACAGCTCAGTGGTTCTGTGCTTCCTTTCGGTGAGGACCTCATCCAACAAAGCTGGGCATCGCCCCAGAGCCTGTGGGCCCCTTGGGAGGTTTCTGGGCAGATGCTCCTGGCCATGGCCATCAGGCTCTGCGATTGGGGCAGAAGGGCCGTGACCACCACAGGGTGTAAGCCTGGCAGAAATTTCTCCACAGGAGAGAGAGAGAGGGCAAGAGGGGGGGAGACGGAGCTGGCGGGGGAGGGCAGAGGCGCGGGGGGGCCCTGAGAGGTGCCCCCGCCGCTGGCCCGCCAGTCCGTGACACCATGTGCAGCCCACTGGCTTCCGCTCTGAGCAGCTGCCTTCCCATCTGTGGGAATGATGCACCTGCCTCCGATGAGGAGGACTTGCACCTACCTCAGAGAGGGAGTAAAAGAGACCAGGGTCTTCGTCTCTTCAGGCCACTGTAACAAAAGTAGCGTAGATGGCCGTTTAAACAACAATTTACTTCTCACAGGGTGGGAGGCTGGGACGTTCCAGATCAAAGCGCTGATTTGGTGTCTGGTGAGGGCTTGCTTCCCGGTTTTCTCCTCACTGTGTCCTCACATGGTGGTGGGGGCCAGAGAGTTCTGTGGGGCCTCTATTATTAGGGCATGAATCCCATTCGAGAGGGCTCCACCCTCATGACCTAATTCATCTCCCCCAAAGGTCCCATCTCTTCATACCATCACAGGAGGGTTAGGTTTCAACCTATGAACTTGGGGTTGGGGAGACACCCACATTCGGCATCCAGCAACACGGAAGGGATGAAAACCACCAGCTGTTCCATCTACTTTTTCTGGGCACATCCTGCCCAGGATCTATCCCTGGCCACTCGAACCCGCTTTCCCGCTCTAGGAGGAAAGAGATGGGGATCATTCCATCATCGGAGGCTGGTGGAGTGGGGACACACGAACGCTGCCCTGGGCACCCTTGGGCCAGTCCCTGTGAGTGTCCGGCTGCCTATCACCTCTGCATATGCATGCCTCGACTCTCCGTGCAGCAGCTGGAGAGCTAGAATGTTTCTGGAGCAAGTCTTGACAGGATGCCAGCAAATGTCGCTTGGTACTTAGTAACCGCTAAGGACACACCATGCTTCCCACAGGCATCGTCCTCTCAACAAGGGGGGGTGAGCAAAGATCACCAAGTTTACCCAGATATTTGACCTCAGGCGTGCCTGCTCTATTCCTTTAAAAGAAGGAAATCCAAGGAGATGGGGAGCAAAACAATGGCTCCGTTAAAGTGACTTTTAACTGTTGTTTCACCTCTGGCCCCTTTCCACCAAAATCTGACCCCCTGCCCTGCCATATTTAGAACAGTTAACATGTAAACTGAGGCACATTAAGAGCCATTTGAGCAGCATCGGTAAGAATGGGAAGTGGTGAGGAGTGCCTTACTAACAGAAGCTGGAGGAAAGAGTTTTATAGAGCAGGTGCAGAAGCAAAGAAAGGAAATTATTTGATTGGCTACAGCTTAAAGCCTAGTTAGCCGTTAGTGATTGGTTGTCCTTAGGTTTTGATTTCCTAACCTGACGCCTTTACAGGCTTACGTTTTAGTTTGCTTCCATGGGTCATGGAAGCATTAAGGCCACTTCAGTCAAGTGGCCTCTTTGTTTAATTAATTTAACACAACCCGGCAAAGAAAATCGTGCTGGGTTTAAATGATATATTTAAAAAAAAAATTTTTTTTAACGTTTATTTATTTTTGAGACAGAGAGAGACAGAGCATGAACGGGGGAGGGTCAGAGAGAGGGAGACACAGAATCTGAAGCAGGCTCCAGGCTCCGAGCTGTCAGCACAGAGCCCGAACGGGGCTCGAACTCATGGACCGCGAGATCATGACCTGAGCCGAAGTCGGACGCTCAACCGACCGAGCCACCCAGGCGCCCCTTAAATGATATATTTTAATGAGACACGTGTATCACACGTTGCCTGGTGCTGACAGCAGTCGCTCCCAGTTTTCTTGGCCACGACATGGAGAGGTGAGTAAGAAAGAAGCTTCCTGTTTTTGTTTGCTTTGGCCCACTGGGTGAGCTTTGGGTTTCTTTATGGTGTAACCACTTCGTTACGAGGAGGGGCAAACCCGTGTAGTTATTAAGGGCATGGACCCTGCAGCCAGACTGGATCTGAGTCCTGGCTACGCTGCTCACTGGCCTTCTGACTTTTGCTGTCTGGCTAACCCTGTCTGTGCCTCAGTTTGCTCATCTTTAAAATAGGACTGCTAGTGGCACTTATCTCACAGGGTTTTTGTGGAGGTTGGACGAGTTAATGTAAAGCGCTTGGAACCGGGCAGAGCACATTGTAAGCACGTAAGGTGAGTTAGGTTTATTTCAGTTCATGCTTTACACATATTTACCATCTTTTCCTGCTTTTAAAGCCATTATCAGCAAATACCAGGAGAAGTCGTCATTGTCAAAGTGACAAACCGTGGTTTGATCACCAGCCCCCACTTTCTAAACACACAGAACACCAATTAAGGAAATTCTTTTCGTGAATGTCTGCAAAATTTTTGTTCATCCTCTTAAGTACCTTGTGCTCCTTTATAACCTTTCTGAGAATGGAGGGACTGGTAATTGCTTTCACCATAAATTTGGTAAAGGTACATCTTTTTTATTTGTCCCAAAAGGGGACTGGAATTCTGTATCCTCAGTCTTTATTGCTGGGTGTCCTTGAACTTGTGCCTGGGTTTGGGGGGAGGGGGGTTGTGCTCAGGACTCATGACATCATGTTCATAAAGTGCCAGGCTGGCACATTCTGGAATGCTCCACAGAGATATGCTCCCATTCTTGGCTCTTCCGACCTGTTTACCAGCCTGCACTATTACTACAGCTGTGGCAAAGCTCCCTGCCCCTGCCACCCCCACCTCCCCATGGTGATAATGACTACATAAGGACAGTTGTCCTACACACATAGTGTAAATGAGCAAGGAGAGAGGAAATGCACATAATATTATCTCGCAAGTAAAAGTAGTCCCTAAATCACCAAAGCAAAGAAGTGCTAGTTGGTGGCCCATGTTCCAGAACAGTGAATTTTTTCTTTGCCAACTTCTCTTTGAGAAAGTGGACACCTCGGTGGCAGGAGAACGGTACCCATCACGGTGCCCGAAGCTCTGGGTGGGGTTTGGATAAGGAGGATCATCTTGCACCCCAGCAGATGGGACCTGCTTGTTACTGCTTTTGCCTATAGCCACGAATCCGTTCCAGAATGAACCCTGGCTGCCCCTGGAAGGTGCACAGGCAAACCTCATCAAAGAAAATGAAAAACAAGTCCACACTGGCCACTGGAAGGCGATGCTTCATCTCTCCGTTGCTGGGACCCTGGCTGTGGAGAAATACAGTGGGTTTGCAGGGTTCAAAGAAAATGGAACTGTCACCTAAAAACCATACTGCTCATGTGTGCTGTGAAATGCCATTCTCTGTAACAGTCTCTTTCGGACATGGCTAATTACCAAGGCACTAAGCCAATTATCTGTAGACTCACCCCTGAGGATCTAGCTTCTCCAAAGCTGTCCTTTCTGCCCCTTGCTTCCTCACAGGAATTTACTCTTTTCTCCCCCTACTGGGAAAGCAGTTGCCTTTTTAAATATAGGTCATAGAACCTCCATATGGGCCAAGAGCCATCCGCTAGGAGAGCACAGGATAGAGAAATCTTTCTATAAACACTGCAATTCCCCACCACCAGAAAATGGCCAGATTTCCTACAGCCCAGGCTGCCGCAATCCTGGCACAGCTGTGGCTGGTTATTCAAAATTGTGGATTTTAAATGCTCACATGTTTCCTCCCACGACAAACTCCAACTTATTACCTACCTCCCACTGTTCATATTCGCTGGGGAATGCCTTTGTGGTTGGCCTCCCAAAGGACAGTAACGATGACCTCAGGAATTCAAGCCAAGGTGCACAAGAGGGGACAGATGGTTCTCCCTTCCTCTGATGCCAAAACTGTGGCAATTCTCTGAGTGTAAGAAACTAGAAAATTATTGCTCAGGCAAAGAAATTTATCTTCTGTTCAGGAAAAAAGGACTGGTTATTGTTGCAGTTTTGCCTTTGTACTGGTGTTTACGTGGCCCTGGATAATGACCATGAGATACTCTGCCCATCAGGCCAAAGAAGCCTTCTGGCTTCTAGGTGGATCCCAGCATACTCTTGAGTGAGGCGACCTATTAGTAGACATGCTTTCTTGAGTAGGAGCTAGAGGACCATGACCTCTGAATACTTCCTCAGCTTCCTAGAAAGTTTTGTTATTTGGTTTTGAAAGTCTGTGATGCATGTCATTGGTAAATGTACAGAAGTGTCTGAAAGTCACTCTAAACATCTATTAAGAGACCTTGATTATTTGTGTGTGTGTGCGTGTGTGTGTGTGTGTTTGCATTTATGGGTTAAACTTTCATACAGGAAGAGAAACGGGGGCTTTGAGGAAATCGTTTCTGATTCCAGGCTCTGTCCTAAAGGTTTTGAGTTGCCAAAGGATTGGTTGTATTCAATTTCAGTTTGTACAAGAACTTCCTAAGGAAATTGAAAGGGCTGCTTCCCAAACGCATATCCAGGCAGGACAGCTTCTCACTGAGGACAAGGTACATTAACGCTCACTAGAGTCATTCAGGGTCAATAATGATGTCCCAGTGTGCCTAGAGGACAACCAAGCAGGCACTCTAAAGAGTGGAAGTTGAGCAGAAAAATAGATTCATATGACTGTATGAAACCCTGGAGAATTGAACGTCTCTTAGTAGGGAAATCATAGCATAGCATAGAGTATCTTGAGAGGGAGAGACACTGGAGAAATATGGCCAATGGGACACCACTGATATTTGATGAGGTGGCCCGAAGACTTGAAAACGAGGTGACTCATGCTTGATTTTATGGATACAGGTAATTTTTCCATGTCACTTCAAGGCCAAGTCTCTCCATTGTCTTAAACCTTCAGTGAAGTTGACTTCGATGCAAAGCTACTGGATGAAAATATTTGGAAGGAAATCACAGAAAGATCCATGTCCCAGGTCTCGGCCCACAGTTGATGGGGGGAAAAGGAGACCTGTGGGAGAGGACACACAGTGGGAAAGGGAGCCAGTAATGCCTTCAGAACATGCTGGAACTTGCCTGAGAATTTGCCAGAATCTTGGCCTTCCCACAGAATTTAAGATGGGGGCATTAGGCCAAATTTATTTCATGCCTCAAATGACACAACGATCTCAGCCAACCCCTGGATTGCAGTGGTCTCTACAGTGGAGTGCAGCCATTGGAGTCAGAGCAGAAAACACACAGGAATCACAGCAAATGGAATCCGGCACTTAGTAGGTCCTCAACAATTAGTAACCATGATTAGTGCGGCGGTTGCTATCGAATAGTGTTATTTTATAAATTGTTAAATCTGTCTGTTTTGATAAGGCATTCTATTTACAAAGAAGAATTTGATGGAAAATCACGTTCCCTCTTGGCTGAGTGTCTCTCTTAGTTAATCATGATCACAGATGTCCGCTTGTTGGATCATGGCATCGTCATAACCCAGGCAGGGCCACCACCTAGGAACAGCTTGTTTGAATGTTGGGAAACTTCCCAAGGAGATCATCATCCTGGAGAAAGGACTGGAGACGGGCCAATATGATATCACGAAGGTGTTGGCCAACTACAGACCAAATCTGGACTACAGCCCCACTAAGAATGCTTTATATATTTTTAAGGGATTAAAAAGAAAAGGGGATATGTGGCAAGGGTTGTATGAGACCAACAAAGCCCGAAATATGAACTATCTGGCCCTTTACAGAAAGCTTGCTGTGCCCCGGCTTAGGCCATGGTGGCCGTCAGACCCCATGGCGGGGACGAGGCAAGAGGCCCTGGGGAAGATGTCACAAGCACCCTAGCAGCAGTGAATCCACAGATGCACCTTGTGCTCCCAATCCGGCGATGTGTCCAGTCTAAGCAAAGGGCTCAGGACCATGTCATCCACACCGTGGCCCCAGGGAGCATAAAGGAGCCCCAGTCTCAGAGCTGAAGCTGGGAGACACTGGTGCCCCAGATATACAACTTTGTCTGCCCCAGAAGCCCTGGGAGGGAGCCTCTGGCAGGGACAGTTGGCTCAGCCTGTGGGAGGAGCAGGAGTAGGGCATTTGGGGACAAGGTCACATCTGCAAGGGAGGCCTGGAGACGGGAGGGCGCTCCAGTGAGAGCCCAGTGTGGGGTCTGAGGCCTCGGCCAGTTCAACCAGCTGCTCCCACAGGGTGGACTGAGGAGACGGGCCACTTCCCACAGAAACCTGAGCTTTGGGTCAGTATGATCCTATAAAAGCCACGAAAGACCCCCTCAAGTGGCCTCCGCCCCACCTTCTGTCTGAGTGCTTCAGTCTCAGTTCTGTCTTTGCCCAGCCATGCTGCCAGGAAGAAAGGTCACCCAGCTTCTAGGCACCTCCCCCCCCACCCCCCACCCCCAGCCTACCTTGGTTCATACACAGTCAGGAGAACTTTGTCAATCTCCACATTCAGCATGTTTGCGCCTCAGCATAAGAAAGACAATGAGGTCTGACAACTAGAATTCACGTCAAAATGCTCTGCATTAAATCCCCCCCTTTTGTTTTCCTGTTCCTTTTTGGCACTGTGGGGATTCCCGCAGAGTGGAGTTTGAATAGACGTGCATTCTTCTCAGGGGCTGAGCTCTCGGGCCAAGGCATACAGTGCCGAATCGGCAGGTGCTTCCTGGCTGCAGCCACTTCAGAAAGTCAGAGGATGCTCCCTGGATGAGCTCTCAGGGGGCCAGATTAAGTGACTGTTCTGGGCCCCTTGGGGGCGGGGATCTAGCAGAGATCAGGTGGGCCTGAGCAGGCGACAAGATGCTTGCTGGAAGCCATGCGAGGGTAGGGCCTATCTCTGGGGAAGCCCACTGTCAGAGCTACTGTGGCTGTTGGTTGGGATTTCCCTGGCGTTTGTCAGGAACCAGAAAGGTCAAATTAGGAGAAGGTGGTTTTAAGCTCTCTAGCAGAAGGGACCTTGTCTATTTTACTCCCTGCTGAATCCCCATGGCCCGTTTCAGTGCATATTTTTTGGAAGACACTCACGTATCTGTTGATGTTGGGCATGCTGAAAAGCCCTATTTTTAAAGGAAAACCAGCTCATTTTGCAAAGGAGCGAAGCTACCCGGTGGTTGGTGCAGGGATCTCTTCCAGAAATTCTTTCCCTCTGAATCCAGTCACTCAATTCTACTGAGTCTCTTCTCTGTGTTTAACTCTGTGGTAGAAACAGAGAAATGCAGCTGACTCAGGTAGCTATGCTGAGTGAGAAAATGAGCCATGAGCCCATGTCCTGGCTGACTGCCCTCTCCAGCCTGACCACGCCATCTTTGACTTAAGTTTCACGCCCACTCTATCGCCAGTATGTAGTTCTTGAATAGAGAAGCAGGCAATGTCTTAGGAGTTGGGAAGCCTGGGTTCAAATCCTGACTACCACTTCTGAGCTGTATGACCTTATTAAATCATTAAATAATATGGTCATAATATGACCATATTAAATCATGATTTGAATGCTCTGAGCCTCACGTTTTCATCTGTAAAGTGGAGATAATAATAGGATCTGTCTCTGAGTGTTGTTATGGAGACTGAGGGAATGATCTACAAGGCTGCATGGAATAGGGTAGGAATGTGATTGAGTTTAGCTATTACTATTGGATTGTGTGTGTGTGTGTGTGTGTGTGTGTGTGTTCTCTGTCTGAAAGGCATAGCCTTGCCCTCCACTCACTCTCTAAGGTTCAGTCCAGTTATTACAATACTCCTCTGGAAGGAAGCTTCCTCGGACATTTTGCCTCCCATGAATACCTCCTTTGTCCTTCCATGGTGACCTGTGCACATCTGTCTTTGGGTTTGCTGTCCTCTATTATCACTGTCAGCTCCAATGCTTGCCCCTTTGCCAGACTGCTTGAAGTCAGGGCACTGGTTTACTCAGCCCCTCCCTTCCTGGCTTGCACGATCTTTTATTATGCTAAGGATTCACGTGTTTGCTGAATAAATGAATCGGAAGGTAATATTGCATCATTTATGGGATGAAGGGCTGTTACAGGTAATCAAGCCTCACTTGAGCTCAGAGGAAGGGGAGAAATGCACTAACTAACGCTTGCGGGATACGTTCGAAAGGAAGGAAGGACAATTTGACAAGAAGTGAAAGTCGATGTATGGCGTTGTTAGATTATCTGTAATTTTTTTTTCATTTCTTTTTTGAAAGTTTATTTATTTTGAGAGAGAGAGAGAGAAAGGGAAAGAGAATGAGCATGGGAGGGGCACAGAGAGCGGGAGACAGAGGATCTGAAGCGGGCTCTGTGCTGATAGCAGAGACCCATGTGGGGCTTGAACTCAACAACCATGAGATCATGACCTGAGCCAAAGTCTGGTGTTTAACCGACCGAGCCACCCTATGTTATCTGTAAATTTTTACAAGGAGATCTGATTCAATGATGTGTTGACGATGTGTACTTAAGTTTGCTTAATTGCTACCCTAGGCATATTTATTTGATATTTGAACCTCCCTGGTTATCTTGGGTTATTTAGGGGGTAGTTCTATTATATTCCAGAGACTGATGCTAACACTTCATTATATTTATCTCCAGTGGACATCAGAAGGTGTATTAATCAGCATCCTGGGTGTTAGACTGTATTTTCTCATTGGTGGAATGAGTGATGTTTGTTGGACAGGTTAGACAAGCTGTATAGGCATCTTTGCACGAGCGGAGTATGAGCAGCTCAAATCCTTTGGAATGGCTTCCAGGTCTTAGAATTCTGCTAAATCCTGGGTCCATCTGCTTAAGGAGAATTCTGTCATCAGACCAATTAAGTGTATCTTGCTGCTAGCTTCTTGTCACATCTGCTCCGAGTGAAAAGATGGAGAGCTGGGGCTGTGCTGAGCTTGCAAACCAGGTGGTCCAATGTTTGTTCCTGCTGGCTGGTCAGCGTCTCTGCGTGTCAGGATTTGGTCCGAGACTCGCTTTCATTGAAACAAGCCACCTGGTCGAGGGGTAGAGGGAGAGGAGGCTTATGACCCTCGCTCCCTCTAACCACAGAAGCCTGCCAGAAGGCTAAGAAACTAATCCTGTGACAGTGAGACACCGCTGGTTCAGGGCAGCTTGAACAAGAAGGTTAGGAGGGAGGTGATGGCAGTGAAAACAGAAAAGCAAGAATATATGGGAGGGACCCAAGGAGATCAGAATCAGCAAGATTTGGTGACTGATGGAATGTGGGGCAGGCGGGAGGGAACTAAAAGCAAGAACATATGTACACAGAGATATGCAAAGTACACATGGTATAGTTCATCTGATCCCCACAGTAGCTTAGAGGGCCCAGTCATTAGAAACAAACGCACACAGACTGGCCCAAAGTCACATGGTGAAGAAGTCATGGGGTCAGGATGCAGACTCAGGTTTTCAGACCCCAAGTCAATTTCTCTTTTCATTGCATTTCATGGACTCAAAGGCTGGATGACTGAGAGGTTGGGAGGTTGGCAGAGGAAGCGGACAAGGTTGAAACAAAGAGAAAAAGGAGCAGCGGGAGGAAGCAGACGGTGAAAGACGGTGGGGTGGCTGTCCTCTCTGGGGTGGCTGCCCTCAGGTAGAGGATGGACTGGCCTTCACCCACGTGATGGCTGCTGCTACAGCCTGAAGGTGTGTCCCCCACTCCCATTCGTATGTTGAAATCCAAACCACCCCCCCTCCCAAAGGGGATGATATTAGGAATTGGGGCCTTTGGGAGGCAATCAGGTCGTGAGGGTAGAGACCCTGTGAATGGGATCATGTAAAAGAGACCCCAGAGAGCCCTCTTGTCCCTTCTAGCACACGAGGATAGCACATGTCCCTCTTGTCCCTTCTAGCACATAAGAAGTCTGAGATCCAGAGGAGGGCCTGAAGCCAACCGTGCTGGCACCCTGAGCTCAGACTTCTAGCCTCCAGAACCGTGAGCAGTAAATTTCAGCTGAGTGCCCCAGGTTGTGGTATGCTGTGAGAGCAGCAGTGATGGACTAGGATGGGTGCTGGCATCTGCTTCGTGGTGAGCAACACACAGCTTCTCTGTCCACCAGAGTCAGCCTCTCCCCTCTGTCTGAGGGCAGCTCTGTATGGGGTCTACTCTCCAGGTTGCAGGCTTCTTGGATCCTCCCTTCTGCTTGGGATCTTCTGTTTCACCCCAGCACACACACCCCCTCCCCCATTCAGAAACAAAAAAGGCCTTCTGCCCTGTAATTTTGCTTGGGTAAAAGGGCTTTTTTATGCATCAAGGGAAATAAAAGGTAAACCACAGCCAGGACCATATTTTCATTGGACGTGTCACTGTTGACAGTTGGTGACCCTTCGAGTATGAAACAACAGGTTTTTTGTGGTCATTTGAGGCTGCCTTGTTGAGCGTGGTCTCCTATCTCAGCATCTTTCTGCTGTTTTAAAAAACAAGTAAATAAAATAAGATAAATCTCACATTCCTTATTGCTGATGTTCATAACACCATAGACCAAAAGCCGACACAAAGCGCCCTACCTTGGCTTTTTATTTGTCATCACCTTAATTTAGACCACCAACTTTCCTGGGGAGCCTTTCAAAAATACAGATTCCCAGGCCTGGCTCATTCTGGTTTTGGTTCTGGTTTTACAGATATAAAAGAAAGACTGTCTTTCCCTCCAGAGAGTCAGCTGTGTTTATGTTTTGAGGAACCTTTGCTCCTTTGTTCTAGGACAGGCTACAGACTTGAGGAAAGATAGAACTTTCCTTGTGCTGTTTGCCAACATCCATGTTTGGAGCCACTCACTGGATTAGTCATAAATTGCCTTCAGGCCTAGGCTAGGTCTGTTCTGTATGAGTTTCCCGCCCCCCACCCCCCTACCTTCCCCCGTTTCCCCCACCCCTGCCCTTCACCAAACTTTCCCATTCGGCCTCAGACTTCTGTTTCCAAATTGGCCTTGACAGATTTAAAAGGTGCGTTGGAGACGTTTCTGTGCCCAATGAACAACTTAACTTGGTATGCGGCTTCTGGCCAAGAGGCCTGATAGGTAGGTAACAATATGGTCTGGACTTTTGAAAGTGGTGTATGAAGAAGAAACTTACCAGAGAAGGAGACTTTGGAAAAGTGTAGGCAGAATCTGATTAGAAGCCTCATCTACCTTTGAGGCATAGGAAAACACAGCCTGGGGGTAAGAGTTGAAGAGGTCTGTTCCCATTTCTGTATTTAAATTCTTCTTGCTCAAAGCTTAGCTTCCAGATAAAGTGTGAATATTCCTGAAAAGGCTGCATAAATCTTCTTAGACCTTTCTACCTCAGTGTGAATGGATGTATGAGCTCCTTTCCTGAAATCAGTAGGGAAAGAAGAGAGAGAGGGGGAGAGAGAATGAATGAATAAGATAAGGATAAGAAAAGCAGACGTTGTAGAAGTGGGAGGCCAACAAGAGAACCTCTGTCTCTTAAGCAAGTCTGCGTGGATCTGGGGAGGACACAGGGCACAACGACAGGTGCACACACAGTGGGTTGAGGGCACAGGGACCTGGGCCGACATGTTGTTTAGGAAATATTTCACATGAATGCCTTGCGCTTGAATGACTACAGGTGCAACTACAATACCTTGAAGTCTTTATCTTTTTGGTGTCCTTCTGAAATGTGTGTGTGTGTATGTGTGTGTGTGTGCGTGCGTGTGTGTGTTTAACATGGGGAAAACTTAGTAGTAGACTGAGTTCACATAAATTCATATTTATGTGAATTTTACAGGGAATTACATTGTCATCACTGATTCTCAATTTGTTTTCATTGTGGTAAAATATACACAACATCAAATTTACCATTTCAACCATTTTTCTAGTTCAGTGGCGTTAAGTACATTCACGTAATTGTGCAACCATTATGACAGTTCATCCCGGTTCGTCCATCATCCCGTATTGAAACTTTGCACCCATTAAATACTAACTCTCCATCTCCCTTCCCACCAGTCCTTAGTAACCACTGTTCTACTGTCTGTCTCTGTGAATGACTCTAGAATTTTACAATATGGCTTCTCCAAGATACTCATATCCTATAACTCTCTCTCTCTTCTTGGATTAAGCCATTGTCTTTCTCTGATGTGTTTTTCCTATATTTTAGCCATTTGTGTCCCCAAGAGCCCTTTGCTACACAGCCTCTCCCTCACTTTTCTAGCCTGTAAGCCAAACTGCTTATGTAGCTGGAGAAATCCATGGGTTTACAAGGCAAGACGTGGAAGAAACTGGTTTCTCCCAGAAGACTCTGAGAATCCAGGAATTCCCAATGAGTGCCTGAAAGGTGGCCCTCGGTCGCTGGGCCAACTGAGAGCTGTTACCCCTAGGTTTTCCTCCCACCACAGCCCCTCCCCAGAGAACTCCAAGACCAACAGATAACAGTCACCGATGGAACACCTTGGCCATGTCCATGACCTAAACCCTCCCCCATAACAGGGCTCTTCCTTCCAAGAGCTTTAAAGCAAAGCTCTTTCGGCTTCTGCTCTTGTCCTTTGCCTGACATCTTCTACCTTCATGGGTGGATGCTGAAGAGAAAGGTCTGGGGCCCATCACTTATTTGTAGGAGAGTTAGAGAAGGTTTCTCCGATTAGGAGCTGAGGGTCTTGGCAGGTAGCCGGTGGGCCCACTGATCTGCTTAGTCTTGAGGCAGCTCTGGGCAGCTCTGGTTGTTTAGACATGCACAGGATGCCCATGACCCATCTGATTTAAAACCACAATACACAGCAAGGCAGACCGCTCCAGCTTGCTCTCTCACTCGCCTTCTAGCTCTTAGGGAGGCAGGCTCAAGGTAGCTAATAAGTAACTTGGTTGTAATTTTTATTTAGCTGCGTGAACATAACAGGCAGCTTAATTGCAGTTGCATAAGTGAACCATGTAATCACAAATTGGGCCCTTTACATCTGTCACCTGCTACCAAGAGAAATGCTCTGAGCAGGGATCCTTATTTTTGCTTGGGTTAATACTAAATCAAAGGAGTTTTTAAAGCAAGAGAGAAAAGCAAGGCACTTTTTTTTTCTTTTTTGGCACTTTTTTTTTTTTTTTAAACTCAGAAACCTTAAGATCCAACCTTGCCTGAGCCAAATAGCAATTCTCCTGTTCCCTTCTGGATTCCTCTGTTAGCTTGTCAGTGGGTATCTAAATCCCAGATACTGAGTATTGATCGGCCTCCTTGTTTAATTACCCAGCAGAGTGTATTCTCAACCAATCAATTTCACTCCTGAAATGCCAGCGTCCCGCTTCTGGGGAAGGAGGGGAATCAATTAATCCTTGTTTGCTTTTTAATTCCTGTTCTGAACATAGTACATTCACACACAGGTTAATTTTTAAATCCACTCTCCTCTTACTTCACTGCTTTCTTTAATTTACCCTGGAAACCTCAGTGACACTAAAGCCCTATCAACCTCTTCTTATTGCTTATGCAGCCTCATTAAATAGCTTAGCAAATACCTGACCTGGTCATTTCCCAGACTTCTGCTGGTAACAATCGTCCAAAGTCCCTTAAATATTCTGTTCCCGTCTGAAGTCCCTTAGGGCAGAGGTTTTCAGAACTGCTGACATGTCTCCATCTCAACCTGGTGTAGAAGGCAGAAGGAGGACTTCTGTATACCATCGGAGGGTCTGTGCCCAAGTCCTCTTTCTCAGCAGACCCAGCAGATCTGTGAGCCCAGATCCCATTGGATGTTAAGGGATTTATGAAGTGAGAATATGTATGATGCATCAAGAGCCTATAGACATGGAGATGAGTTAGAGGGGCAGGTCACCGTGTCTTCTTTAGTAATGACCTTTCTAGGCAGGTAAACGAAATCTCCCTCTGCATTTAATGCTGATATTTACTTAAATACTGGCCTAAATGTTAGATAGTATCAGGAATGGCAGTATGACAGTCAGGAGAGGGAAAAATAAGTCCCCTCTGTTTCTCACTGCTCATCCCTGAGGCTCCCACCTGGCCGGGAGTCCCAGGAATCCCTGGGCTGAGGGTGTAGACACTTGGAACCCCGGGCTCCCTGAGTCGTCTCAGCCTATGGAAGAGATCTGTCAAAGGTCTGGACTGGTTTGATTCTGGCGAGCTGTCAGCCTCATTCGAACATATTGGCTTCCAGTGCTGTCTGCTTGGGCATAACCTTGAAGTCGAAGATCAGTCAGAAAAGCTTTAAGGAGCTCTACTGGGAAGCTTTTATAGCATCTGAGCAGTCTGCCTGTATTTGGCTAATGTGTGTTTCCTTTTGCCTGATAGAGTACAAAATGCCTTCAAACCCAAGAAGGGATCCCCCAGGGGCTGGCGTCCTTCATGCTTTCCTAGGATATTAATGCCATGGGATTTGGTGGCTTTAAGCTTCTAAGTAGTTCTGAAACTCTAGCTAGGAAGCAAGCATTCAAACTTTGGGGGTTTTGATCTTGTATTCTTTTGCTGCAATGTTTAATAGGATAGTTAAAAATAAACAGGCTATTAATGGATACTTTTTCATAAGGTCATTCATAAATATCAGAAAACTCTTAGGAACAAAGACTTCCAGTCCTTTCTAGTATCATAGAGAGAGACTAAGCAGAGTCTCAAAATGAGGCTCCCAGTCTCCCTTCCTGAGCAGTACGGCTATTCCCCAAGCCCCACAAACAGTGACTAGTGCAAATCTGACCCATACAAATTGTTCCGGGAGGTGCTGATAGCTTGTTAGAGGTGTGGAAAAGGTTGCATTATGCATGAAAACACACACTAAGCTTGTGCATAGACTCAGGCCATGAAACGAGGGCTCAGGGGAGTCAGCAAGTCCCAAGAGAAAGGCTGTTTGCTTTCAGTTTATGGGGCTCCTGCGGGGTTTCTCACAGCACCAACTCATGTTATTTCCAGGGTGTCTGTGTCTTTACCTTTACATCCTTCCAATCTTGTCCAAAAAGCCGGTCCGTAGAAGAGGAGAGAGTGGTGTAACATCCAGAGGTTGAATGGGGAACAGTTAGGAACAATTTCCATATGAACAGCTTTGTGGTTTGTGAGACTATACTCTGGGCTCACTATGAAATACACAAGCTAAGATACTCGTGTGTGTCAAGAAAGAAACAGACGGATGTTCCATATACATGTTTCCGCCTAAAATTATCATAGCTGCAGAAAGTAAGTAACACAAGAAAGAAAATAACTGGAATAAATAAAATGCAAGAAAATCAAGAGATGGAGGGTGAAAGCAGAGAGCAGCTTCTTTTGAGGCCAAATTCTGGAACTTCATGTTGTTTATTTCCTTCCCCGCAGGCCAGCTGCTGCTCTCCAGACATCAGTGGACTAGACATGGTGTCCCGGTTTGCATTTTTCCAGGGATTTTGAATTAGAAAATTCTTATTTGTCAAAATGTAATGGCTTTCTCATGCCGCAGACTGGGAGAAAATATTCGCAAGATACACATCTCGTAAAGGACTTGCATTCAGAATATATAAAGCACTTTAAAAACTCAGTAATAAGAAGATAAACAACATGATTAAAGCATGGGCAGAAAATCTGAATAGAAATCTCACCCTAGAAGATGTACAGATGCCAAATAAATACATGAAAAGACACTCAACACTGTTAATCATCAAGGAAATGCAAATCACAACTATAATGAGATAACACATCCACGAGAAAGACTGAAATTGAAAAGATTGACAATGCCAGGTGTTGGTGAGGGTGTGGGGCAACGGACTCTCATACACTGTTGGTGGGAATGTAAAACGGGGTAGCCACTTTGGAAAAGCTTGGAAGTTTCTTTTAAAGTTGAACATTCGCTTATCCAATGTGTATATATATATATATATATATATATCCCAGTGACCCCACTTATTAGTATTCATAAAAACTCTAAATTGGAAACAATCCAAGTGTCCATCAGCTGGTGAATGGATCAATGCTCTGTGGTAAATCCATACTATGGACCATCACTCAGTAATAAAAAGGAGTGAACTACTAGCACAGATGGATAAATCTGAAGAGTATGATGCTAAGTGAAAGACACAGACACAAAGGACTGAACGTTGTGTGATCCTATATATATGACACTCTGGAAAAGGCAAACCTAAAGGTGAAAGAAAGCAAATCAATGGCTGCCAGGGGCTACAGGCAGGACGAAGACATAGAATGAAAAGGGGCATGAGGGAACTTTTTGAGGGGATAGAAATGTTCTATCTCTTGATTGTGGTAACGGTAGACAACCACACATATTTGTCAAAATTCCTCATATAGCACACTGAAAAGGATGAATTTTATTGGTTATACATTATACTTTAATAAAGCTGATGAAAATCTTATGCCTTTCTGAGCATTGCTTTATACCTCATCTCTTGAGCAGGACATCAACGGGGAGTCATTTGTCAATCCTTGGATGCCGAGTGGGTATTCTCAAGCTGGCCGAAAGTGAATAGTATCTGCTCCCAAGCTCAAGACCCATAACCTGAGGCTCGGCACTTGGGAATCTTCACACTTTGGCGCTCAGTTCGGAGCTGGGTCAAGGGGGAAGGGGCAGAGCCAGAGGCATGGCCTTCCTGGTGAATTCTCGGTCATAAAGATGAATTCAAAAGGATATATCTTCAAAAGGATATCAACATGAACTCACGTTAAGGATTTTATTTTACTCATGATGGGAAAACCAGGCTGTAACATGGAGGAAAAAAGTGCGAAGGAATATTGAAATGAATGCGCAAATGGAAGCAAATTGGTTTTTCCACAAGGGAGAGGAACACCCTTCTACCAGACAGAGTTCATCTGTGGGGTCAATAGACAAGAACTATCTTGCATTTCTATCAGTTACCTATATGTTACACAGTTGTCACATAATCCCCACAGAATCAGAACGAGATCATGGGGGAGGGTATGCTATAGACAATGTCTAGTTTGGCATGGCAGTACAAATTGTTTCCCTAGTAGGGGGTTCTGGAAAGGCTTCCAGGAACCACACTGAAAAGCAACTGCTTTCTTGAGGTTGATTCTCCCACAGGCTTTTTTTTTTTTTAAATCTCTCTCAGACTCTATCTCTATACTCCAAGTAAACACTGCATTAAAAGTACATTCCCCCCTGCAGAATTCATTCGTTAAAGGGCACTTCCGTGGGATACAGATTTATTTTTCTGAACACCTTGAATAAGTTGGCTGCCCCAAGTAGCGAGCGGCCTGTTGTATACCCATCATATTCATGCTGCCACTTCTGAGTGTCATCACCCTTGTCAAAATGCAGAGGCAGGGCTAACCCAAAGCCACAGCATTTGCTCAGGGTAAAATTCTCCCCTCTCAAAACCATTCCCTCTCCCCATTCTCTAGGCTCCAAAGACCAGAAGAGGGTGATAAATCACACTAATAGCCACACTTTCATGGCTTTGGAACATAAATGCTCACTTGCAAAACTTCTATATTTTCTTGGATCAATTTTTATTACAAATCCTCCTCCCCATACTAATAGTACTATCTATAGAAGGCGAGTTGAAATAAACTTCCTATATAACTTTTAGAATTGTACGGAGGCCCCAAGAACCAAATATCTGGGTAGAATACAAGAGATTTTCAAGCTAAATTTGAGTTGTTGTTAGAGTCTAATGATTAAGAGCAGAAGTATATCATGAGATATACTTTGGATTACATCCTTGTTCTACCACGTACTGTGTGACCTTTAGCAAATTGCCTAAACTCCATGAATGTTAGTTTTCTCTGTACAATGGGAATAACATCAACCACATAGGGCTTTTATGAGGATTAAATGCATATGCTTATGAACACGAAGGATAAACCCTGGAATGTTGTGAGGAGGTGTTGAAATAACCAACCATAAATTGCATGAAGAGGATGGGGGTGAGGAAGGCAGAATTACTTGTTCTGTTCCCTGTGCTGTCACGGCGCCTGCCTAGTTTTTACACTAATGTTTATATATGGAATGAAAGCCAATGCATGTGGTTATCATTGCAATCTGATGCATAGTCTATTTGTCTGATGAACTCCATCACCACGTCTAGTAGCTTGAACTTTAAAGGATTTTCTTTTTTTTTGAGAGACAGAGACAGCAGGGGAGGGGCAGAGACAGAGAATCCTAAGCAAGCTCCACCCTGCTGGCGTGGAGCCCAATGCAATGCGGGGCTTGAATTCACAAACCATGAGAAAATGACCTGAGCTGAAACCAAGTGTCCGATGCTTAGCCAACTAAGCCACCCAGGTGCCTCCCACACTTTTATTAAAGTTTTATTTATTTATTTATTTATTTATTTATTTATTTATTTATTTTGTAGTAGCTCAAACTTTAAACTCCTCTCTAAACACAATCTTCAATAGAGTATTCTATTTGTTTTTTCTCATAGTCTCTAGGACTGTGGTCCTTTGTATTCTCAGTTATTGATAGTTCTCCATATTTATTTTGTTTACTCTGCTCATGTATTCAATAAAGGTTTACTCAGCACCACTCTATACCAAGCACTGGGCTAGGCGATAGTGGACAGTTAGATGGACAAAATAGGATTCCTGTCCTCCAGTTGCCCATAATCTAGTGGGGGAAGAAAGTCAAGACAATGATTGCAATGTAGGGTGAATATCCCGTAATCCAGGTGAGGACAGGATGCCTAGCATCTCATAAGAAAGGCAGCTACTGGTGAAATAAGTCAGACAGAGAAAGACGACTACTGTATGATCTCACTTATATGTGGAATCTGAAACTACTGAACTTGCAGAAATGGAGACTATAATGGTGGTTGTCAGGGGCTGAGGGGGTGGGGAAAATGGGGAGATGTTGGTCAAAGAGTAGAAACTTCTAGTTATAAGATGAATAAGTTCTGGGGATCTAATGTATAGGATAGTGATTATAGCTAATAATGCTATATTATGTACTTGAAAGTTGCTAAGAGAGTAGATCTGAAATGTTCTTACCACAAAAAAGAAATGGTAATTAGGAGACGTGATGAAGGTTTTAGTTAATGCTATCCTGGTAATCATTTTGCAATGTATAAGTGTATCAAATCAACATCTACACCTTCAACTTACACAATGTTATCTGTCAAGCACATCTCAATAAAGCTGGAAAAGAAAAAGAAAAAAAAGCTGCTACCTTATTCTGGAGGTAGGTCAAAAGAAAGTCTTCTTGGAGGAGGTGATGCTTAAGATGAGTCATTGGCCAAGAGGAACTGGTCACAGGCAACAGCTGGAGGGCATATTGAAAGACACAAAGACATGGGCAGTAGAACTTGTCTGGCTGGAATGCAGATGCATTTGGGGATGCTGAGGCACGGGATCAGAAAAGTAAGAAGGGCCAAATCATGAGGTCACTCTAAGAACTTTGAACTGCATCCTGAAGATACAGGTGAGCGCCAAGTGATTTAAAGCCAGCAGTGACATAAACCAATGTACATTTTTTATAAATGAAATTCTATTGGCAATATAGGCTAGAAGAGGCAAGATGGTATGTGGAGAAAGCCACTAGGAGGCAATTGCAGTCATTGGTGAGCAATTAGGAAGAGCAGAACTGAGGCAGTTACGGAGGGATCAGTTCATTGCTCTAGAAAGTCAAGTTGGTGATCAATTTCGGGTAGGCGAGAGATAGATAAAGTCAGTGGAGGAATCAATAAGGACTTCCAGGGTTGTGGCTTGACTAGTATTACCATAAATGAGGAAAGGCGACACCAGCAGAAGAGCACCGTGGGAAAGGAAACATTTAGCCTTGAACATGTTGTTGCTTTTGTTGAGTATGTACAATATCTAAGTGGAAACTTCCTGTAGGCATAGAGCTAAGTGAGCATTGAGCCCGGGAAAGAAGATCATAGATGGAGATTGTCTATTGTTGGCAAAGCTGTCTGGTGGCAGAGAAAACCTTGAGCGTGGATGATATTACCCAGGTTATATATGGAGGACACGGAGACAAAGACCAGGGATGGAACTTAAGGGCACACTAACATGTGGGAGACAAATGGAAGAAAAAGAATCAATAGAGGAAACAGAACCCGTTGCCAGAGGTAGAAGGAGAAACAGGAATGCAAAAACTAAACGCGAAGAGATTTCAAAGCAAGGAGTCATTAACAATCTGAATTATTGCATAAAGGTGAAAAAGGAGTCAATGGATTGACTCCCAATGGATTTTTCCCAAGCCTTACTAAGTCACAGTCATTATTATGGGTAATCTAAGCGCAGTCCTGGGGAATGATAATCCTGCGGTCCAGGAGTGGATTGGAGGTGAAGAGGTGCATAGCAAGTACTAACCACCGCTTCCAGACACTTGATTGTGAAGACAGGAAAGAGGGAGGGGGACAAATAGGGGGTGGGGTCAGAGGAGGGTGGTTTTACTGTTGGGGCAAAGACCCGAGGATGCATGTCAATTGAGGGAAAGAGCCACAGTAAGAGCCTTAATCGCTAGCGGAGACAGTGAATGCTCTGACCAAGGAATGTTTCAGGCCTGGACTTTCACTTCGTGTCTGACATGAAACAATATGGAATTCTCCTTATCACAGGAATCAGGGGAGATGGTGAACCCTGGAGGCGACACTGATGGCTCTAGAGGAAAGGATAGCCTTGTGGGCATATTTTCTTTCTGTCATTCAGGCCAGCGTTCAGTGACGGAGCACAGGGTTGGGTGATGTAAGACCCTAGGTCTGAAAGGCATTGGACTTGCTGGCTTGTCACTTATGCCCTTTAAGAACCAGCTCATACACAATGCAAGGTCTGTCTGGGAGCGTGAGGCTCTGACGCATGATGCAATCCTTCCTCTCCAATCTGGCATCTTCTGCCTCACAATGAGTGCATTTTCCTCCCCTGGATGGGAGTCCTGAGAACAAGCCGAGGCACCATTGGCAGGCAGGTGTCCAGGGGGATTATTCAGATTTGACTTTGCCTTGGGCAGAACAAGATCCTTGGGTTTTATGAGCACTTTTTAGAACCATGGCTAGGCAATTATGGAAATCAGAGCTGGATTTGAGTTTCAGGGTAAGAAATTATTGATAATTACTGGTATTTTGGTTCTGTTTCCATAGCAACCCGAAACTCTGAAAATTGTCCACTGGTGCCAAGAATCTGGACAATAATTCCAGATCGTTGACCCTTGCTGTCTACAATGGCACTTTAGCTGTGTTTCTGGGGACACTTAAGGTGTCTTGACCAGTGCTGTGGATAATAACGTGGCCTCCACCACACGTTCTTGGACAAGTCTCTTCAGGTTGTCAGCCTGTTTCTGTTTTCCTCCTGTCATTTACTTGGAGCTACATTAAGTCATCTAAAAGCTGGATTCTTGGTTTAAAAGGGGGTAGGGAACGGCACTTAATTGGTTTCCCAAGGATTTTTGCTCCTTTGGTAACTTGAAGCTCCGACTGTGGCTGCCAGACCCACACAGTTGAGAAAGGCCAATGATTCAACCTAAGGGGGTTCTGCTACCTCAGGTCAAGTTCCCACAGGCCAGAGATGCTCCCCAAGCAGGCTGACCTCGCACATGGGGAATCTAGGAAACTTTTTTTTTTTTAAGTTTTATTTATTTTGAGGGAGACCATGAGTGGGGGAGGGGCAGAGACAGAGAGAGAGAGAGAGAGAGAGAGAGGGAACCTGCACTGTCAGTGCAGAGCCCAATGCAGGGCTCGAATTCACAACCCATGAGATCATAACCTGAGCTGAAATCAAGAGTCGGCCACTTAACTGACCCAGCCACCCAGTTGCCCCCCGCGCCCCCCCCCCCGCCCCCAGGAAATTTTTAGTCAAGGGCGCTGCACACTGTGGGCCCAGAACATCAGGCAGCTCTTCACTGGGAACGCAGGCTAGATTTGGAGCCTGGACCTGCCCTCTTCTTTCTGTGAGCCTTTGGACCGATGCTTATTCAGTGTAATTTGGGGCTATTATGGGGATCAAATGAACTCATTCCTCTTACATTCAGCCACAGTCTGTCAAGTTCACTTTCGGTAGCAGGCACTGTTGAAAGAGTGGGGATAGAATCGTGATCAGGTAGACATGGTTCCCGCCCCCATGGAGCCGACAAGTGGTGTGGAATTGTGTTTGTTGGCCATGGGCTGTGACTTTGTTGTGTGTTCATTTGCTGATACTGCTGGAGCAAAGCACCGAAACGGGGTGGCTTAAAACAATTGAAATTTGTTCTCTCAGTTCTGGAGTCTAGAAGTCCAAATCAAGGTGTCAGCAGGAATGGGCTCCCTCCGAAGGCTCTAGGGAAGAACCTTCCTTGCCGGCATTGGCTGGCACCCCTTGGTGTTCCTTGACTTGCCGATATATCACTCCATCTTTGCATGGCCTTTCCCTTGTGTGTATGTATCTGCCTCCAGATTTGCCTCTTCTTATAAGAACACCAGTCACATTGCATTTAGGGTTCACCCTAATCCAGTATGACCTCATCCTGACTTGACTGCATCTGCAAGTCTCCATTTCCAAATAAGTCATGTTCCCAGGTTCTGGGTGAAAATGAGTTTTGGGGGACACTAACCCAGTGCAGTCAATTTGTAGCTTCTGGATATATTGCAGCACTAAGAGGAAGATTTGATGTTCCCCAAGGGTTGGGAGGATGATTTGGATGTCTCCCTTAATATTGAATAATAGATTGCAGTGAGCTAGCTGCTTTCCTACCAGGTACTACATGAGGAAGAAGCAAGTCAGGGTCAGCTGGTGGGTTGAGATACTGTGAACAATTTCCAGTGGATTCCTCTGGGAAAGCTAGGTACTAACAATGCATCCACATCATGTACTAATGTCAATAAAGGCACCGGCACATAACATACACAAATAATATCTCATCACCTGCCCCAGGGTGACAGACCCTCTGGTGGGTTCTAGGAAAGATGCTTGTAAGCCCTGGTTCTGTGTATTCATGTCACAAGGTTGAAAAGTTATCTAAAGGACGGACAACATATTTCCTTCTAAGAAGGGGACTGACTGGTAAAAAAAAAAAAACAAGTCTTGATAGGTGATTCAGAAGAAAGAGTTGTGAGATCAGTATACTGTTTGATTGCACTGGATAGCAAATGTTGAAATACTTCCATATAGTTGTTAAATAGCCACTGGAAGCTTTTTATGGTTTTTAAAAACATAATTGTTGTGTCAGGGTGCCTGGGTGACTCAGTAGGTTAAGTTTCCGACCCTTGATTTTGGCTCAGGTCATGATCTCATGGTTGATGAGGTCAAGTCCTGCATCGAACTCTGCCCTGATGGCACAGAACTCACTTGGGATTCTCTCTCTTCCTCTCTCTTTCTGCTCCTCTCCCACTTGCACACACGTGTGCTCTTCTCTCTCTCAAAATAAAGAAATAAATCAGCGTTACCTTAAAAAAAAAAAAATAATTGTTGTGTAATGGAATGAACTTTACATAGAAAGTAGACCTAGTGAAGGTCTTTGGAGAGGTGGGCAGGGGAAAAGGGAAGACATTTTCAGAGAATGCAGGCCCCCCAGGAGATACACAGGTAGCATGGACTTTGGTGTGATAAAACAGTAAGTAAACTGTAGCACTACTCTATGACAAATGGGCTTAGGTAATGCTATGTTAATAAATCAAAATCTGCCAAAACTGTTTACGGTACAGGCCCAATTCCATTTTGCACTGTGCGACTCTACCATACGGTTCTGGACGTAGAGAAACCATGATGTTCTTTCCTTATCAAATCTTCACTCTTTATGGTCAGTCATTGTATCTCGACTAATTATACTAGTATAAACTTCTGATAAGCTGTCTACTTGCTGATGTAAAAACAAAAGTAATTTATTCTCTGAAATTTATCTTAACGGTACCACTAATTAGATTTCTTGGTAGTTTTTTGTGTGTCAGTCTTAAAACAAACCTGGTAGCGTAAATTGGGGTGTTGAAATCTGATGTCACCCATTCAAGTGCCTATGTTGTCTGAATTAACTATTTTTTAAAACAGGAAGCATGTAATCATCATGTTGACCACCGTAATGTTGACAAAGACAACCCCCGAGAGCTACACAGAGCTTCCTCTGTGCCCCGTGCTTCTCTAAGTCCGTAGCGTGCATTAATTCTTCCAATCCTTTTAACAACCTATGCAACTTGTGTTACCTTTATTCCCATTTTAGGTAAGGACACTGAAGCCTGAGAAGTTGAGCACACTGCCCCAGGACACACAGCTGCTCAACAACAAAGCAGCAATTTAAACCCAGGCAACCTGGCTTAGACTCTTACAAGAGAGAAATTTGAATTCAGTCTCACATCCCAGAACAATCCAACGCTACAGACTGTGAGAACAACTGGCCATACCTTGGGATTTTGTGGCCCATGCTGGAGCATCCTTGCCTTTACTTGGATTACCCACTTGGCCCCCCGTAGGCCTGCAGCCTCGGGGGGCCAGCTTCTGGTTGTTTCTGTTCACTCTGTGGGCACTGCATTTACTTTTTTTCTTAAAAACAATGGTGTTCAGTGATATCAAGTTTCCATTCAAGTAACATTTGAGAAGAAATTTGAGCATCTAGAATCAAATGAGTATCCTTTTTCACTGAAACTGTTATGCCCAGAATTCGTGATCCCCAAAGACCACTAGGGAGCCGAGTCCGATGCAAAAGCAAAAGAACCTTTATTCGAGCTAGCTCGAGCTCAATCCCCTACCTGCACCGACGCAGCGGTGAGATACCAGGGAGAGAGAGCGAGTTTCAAAAGGACAAAGGTTTTATTGGGGCCCAGGGGCAGTTGGTGAGGTAACGGCTGTGGCCTCAGCCGATTGGCTGGGGAAGGGTCCGAGTCCTGTTAGACAGGTGAGGGGGGGGGTTACTCAAGGGGAGGAGGTGTGGTCAAGGTGAAGGACACAGAACAAGATGGAGTCGGCCGGCATAGGCCCGCCCTTTCATTCCCCCCTTGTCATGTAACTTACGGACCCAATCATGGGTCCGGCTGCATTTATGGTGACAAGGGGAACAGAGTTTAGAAGTTTACGCCAAGTTCTGGGAAGCATGTGTCCCTGGGGTGGCTCTGGGAGGTCTAATTAAGTATTGTCCCTGAGCTGGTATCTATGATCTGCCAGGTGATGTTTTGGGGGGTGTGGGGACTCCCGGTAGCATGAGCAATGACAAGCAGAGTTAACAGAGTTACCAATATTAGGTGGGTCGAATGTGCTGTAGCTTGAGCTTGAGCTTGAGCGGGTTGTGTTGGTCCCGACTGATGGCCCATCGCGTGACGAAGTCCTTCCGGATCGAGGAGGGGTCCGCTGGCTGAACGTGGGTGTGATGGACCCAGGTCGCGATGCCGTCTACTTTGAGAGCGGTGAGGGTTGTCAGCACTACAATGTAGGGTCCCTTCCAGCGCGGCTCGAGAGTCTCTCGGTGGTGCCTCTTGACATAGACCCAGTCTCCCGGCTTGTACTGATGAGGTGTCGGGGTCTGGCCAGCCTCGTAGATGGCACGGAGGCGCGGCCAAATGTCCTCGTGCGCCCTCTGGAGCCCTCTCAAGGAAAGAAAAAGTTCTTGATCTTTAAACTCTGCAAGAAGTTCAGCTCGAAGGCTGGGAATAACAGGGGGTGGCCTGCCAAACATGATCTCGTAGGGAGTAAAACCCAGAGTGGAAGGAGTGTTTCTAACCCGGTAAAGGGCGTACGGTAGGAGAGTCACCCAGTCCCCGCCAGTCTCCATGGTTAATTTGGTAAGGGTCTCTTTTAGGGTTCTATTCATTCTTTCTACCTGTCCTGAGCTCTGGGGCCTATAAGCACAATGTAATTTCCAGTTTGCCCCCACCGCCTTGGCTACTGCCTGTGTTACCTGAGAGATAAAAGCTGGTCCATTGTCTGATCCTACCATGGCAGGAAAACCATACCTGGGTAAGATGTCTTCTAGTAGCTTCTTAGCCACCGTCTGAGCCGTTTCATGCTTGGTTGGGTATGCCTCCACCCAGCCAGAGAAGGTGTCTGTAAATACTAAAAGATATTTATAACCATACTTTCCTGGTTTGACTTCAGTGAAGTCGACTTCCCATTGGGCTCCCGGTCTGGTGCCTCTGAGCCTGGTTCCTTTTTTATTTGATGTGGCTTTCGCGTTGGTGAGTTGGCAGGTCTTGCAGGCAGATACAACTTGCTCTATTTTGGTGTCCTGTTGGTGAATCTTGATTCCGGCATGTCGGATTAAGTCTTTTAATTTTCGGGCCCCCATGTGAGTAGACCGATGCATGTGCTCTAATATTGAGACTCCGAGCCGGTCTGGCAGCACGAGCTCCTTGTTAGGTGTATACTACCATCCCTTTATCTCCTGGGCCATGGGGAGTTTCTTGATCCGCTGTAACTCCTCCTGGGAGTATTTGGGCTGGTCTGGTAAAACTGGGTCTCCCGGGTCTGGTAGTTGTATGGTCATGGTGGGGACTGGAGTAAGGGCTACTGCCTTGGCTGCCTGGTCAGCCTTTCGATTACCTCTAGCTACTGGGTTATCAGCTTTTTGGTGCCCTTGGCAGTGGATAATGGCTAGCTTGGCAGGAAGCCATAAGGCCGTAAGCAGGTTAAGTATCTCCTGCTTATTTTTTATAGTCCGTCCTTCTGCCGTCAGTAACCCCCTCTCCTGATAAATTGCCCCATGAATATGAGCTGTGGCAAATGCATAACGGCTGTCTGTGTAGATGTTAAGCCGTTTTCCAGCTCCCAGCATCAGCGCCTTGGTGAGGGCTATGAGCTCCGCTCGCTGGGCTGACGTTCCGGAGGGTAGAGCCTCCGCCCATACGGTGTCCATTTCGGTGACCACCGCTGCACCCGCATACCTGTGTCCATCTCGCACAAAGCTGCTGCCATCAGTGAACCAAGTAGCCTCGGCATCGGGGAGGGGCTGGTCGGTCAGGTCCATCCGGAATCCATGTACTTGTTCCAGGATTCCCGCACAGTCATGTAGTGGAGCACCTAGGTCAGGGTCGGGCAGCAGGGTTGCAGGATTGAGGGCTGCACTGGGGTGGAACCGCACTCGTGGAGGGTTGAGTAGGAGGCTCTGGTAATGAGTCACACGTGTATTGCTCATCCATCTATCAGGAGGCTGTTTCAGGACCCCTTCAATGGCGTGTGGGGTTGTGATCCAGATCTCCTGTCCTAGGGTCAGTTTGTCTGCATCCTTGACTAGGAGTGCTGTCGCCGCAATAATTCTTAGGCATGGCGGCCAGCCGGCAGCCACTGGGTCTAGTTTCTTAGACAGGTAAGCCACTGGGCGGTTCCAGGGGCCTAAGGCTTGAGTTAGAACCCCTTTTGCTATTCCCTTATGTTCGTCTACAAAGAGGTGGAAGGGTTTCATAATGTCTGGTAGGCCCAGGGCTGGGGCACTTAGGAGGGCCTTTTTTTAACTGATTAAAGGCAATTTCTTCTTTTTTAGTCCATTTAAATGTTTTCCCCTCTTTGGTAGCTTCATATAGGGGCCTGGCGATCTGAGCAAAACCTGGAACCCAGAGGCGGCAGTAGCCGGCTGATCCTAGGAATTCCCTCACTTCTCTTCGGGAGGTGGGAGTAGGGATCTTTAGGACAGTTTCTTTTCTGGCATCTGATAACCGCCGCTGTCCGCCCTCCAGGATATATCCCAGGTAACTTACCCTCTCCCTGCATATCTGAGCCTTCTTCGCGGATGCCCGGTACCCTAAAGCTCCCAGGGTAGCCAGCAGGTCCTGGGTCCCTCGCTCACAGTCTTTGGCCGTGTCAGCAGCAATCAGGATGTCATCTACGTACTGTAGGAGGGTGAGGCCAGGGTGCTCCCTTCTGTACTCACCCAGGTCCTCGTGTAGTGCCTCGTCGAAGATGGTGGGTGAATTTTTGAATCCCTGAGGTAGCCGTGTCCAGGTGAGTTGCCCACTGTAGCCCTCCTCCGGATCATGCCACTCGAAGGCGAACAGGGGTTGGCTCTGGGGTGCCAGCGGCAGACTGAAGAAGGCGTCCTTTAAATCTAGTACAGTATACCAGACCCTGGAGGGCGCCAAGGAGCTCAAGAGAGTATATGGGTTGGGAACAGTTGGGTGTATGTCCGCGACCCTCTTATTTACTTCCCGGAGGTCTTGTACCGGTCGGTAGTCATTTGTGTGAGGCTTTTTGACCGGCAGTAAGGGGGTGTTCCAGGCAGACTGGCAAGGAACTAGTACCCCTAGGCTTCGTAGTCTCCGGATGTGTGGCTGGATCCCCTTCCGGGCCTCCTGTGACATGGGGTATTGTTTGATCCTTACCGGACTCTCTCCTGGCTTGAGCTCTACCAGGACTGGGGTCCTATGAGCGGCTAGTCCCATCCCCCCCCCAGTCTCTGCCCAAACCGAGGGGAATTCTTGTAGCCATCTGTCTATATTATCCTCTCTCGGGAGCGCCTCCTGGTGGAGGAGGTATTCATCCTCCAGTTTCATGGTCAGGACCTGGATGGGGTGGCCCTTGCCATCGGTGACCTGAGGCCCCCCTTGTCTGAAAGTTATCTGAGCTCCAATCTTGGTCAGTAAGTCCCGTCCTAACAGCGGGTAGGGGCATTCTGGTATTACCATAAAGGAGTGGGATACCCGGCCCGTTCCCAAATCTACTGTTCTTCGGGTAGTCCATGAATACTGGCTCATACCAGTTGCCCCTTGTACCCAGGACTTCTTGCTGGCTAGTTTTCCTTGTGGGGTGCGGAGGACCGAATGTTGTGCTCCGGTGTCGACAAGGAAGTCAACAGGGGTCCCCTCCACTTTAAGAGTTACCCTGGGTTCGGGGAGAGGGTCCGAACCCCGACTCCCCTAATCACTTAGTTCATCTAGCTCTAGGACTTTTACTCGATCAGTCTTGCTTCCTTTCCCGCCGGCCCTTTTCAGACAATCTCGGGCCCAATGCCCTATCTCCTTGCAGTATGCGCACTGATCCTTCTGCAGCCTCTGCTTCCCCCCCTTGGTGGTTCTTTTACCTTTTCTTGCGTCGTCTGCCAGCTGCCAGAGACGGCGGTCTCGTTCCTCAGGGGAGTCAGCAGTGGTAGCTAGTAGTATTCTCGCCAGGTCTCGAGTCTGCTTACTGCTGGCAGCCGCCATGGCGCGAGCCTGCTTGTCCTCAGGAAGCTCCCGGTTATTATATACCTTTTCGGCTACCACCAGTAAGTCCTGCAGACTTTTTTCTCCTAGTCTATCTATTTTCTGTAATTTTCTCCTAATGTCTATGGCCGATTGGTTTACAAAGGCCATGATAACAGCTGCCTTGCTTTCCGGAGCCTCTGGATCCATGGGGGTATAGGTACGGAATGCCTCCATGATCCGTTCTAAAAAGGCAGCCGGAGATTCATCTTTTCCCTGTTGTACATTTCCTACCTTGGCCAAATTGGTTGGCTTTCTAGCAGCCATTCGGAGACCCCCCATTAGAGTCTGGCGGTAGACCCGGAGCCTCTCCTTACCTTCTGCCGTGTTGAAATCCCACTGGGGCCGAGTTAAGGGGAAGGAGGCATCTATCTGAGCCTGGTTGGTGGTGGGATTCCCGTCTGTGCCCGGAACTAGTTTTCGGGCCTCGTTGACGATTCTTTCTCTTTCTTCAGTCGTGAACAGGACCTGCAAAAGCTGCTGGCAATCGTCCCACGTGGGCTGATGGGTAAAAAGAACAGAGTCTAATAAATCAATAAGCCCTGCCGGTTTCTCGGAAAACTTAGGATTCTGAGCTTTCCAATTGTAGAGGTCACTAGTGGCGAAAGGCCAATAGTGATGGGGCTGGTTCCCCTCCGCGTCTGGGGGTCCGGTGGCTCGCAGGGGCAGAATAGTGGAGTCGGCGGCGGAGGCGGATTGCTCCCTCTGAGCCCTTTGTCTGGTGAAGGGCGGGCTTCCCACTGGAGCGTTTCCGCCTCCCGCTCTCGGAACAGCATCTGCCTCCCCCGGAGGGGGAGGATGGTGTTCTTCCAGCATCCTAGAGGGGTTATACGAGGGAGGAAAAATTAATTCTTCTTCAGTACCCCCCTGTAAGACAGGGTAGAGGGGTGCTGAAGGCTGGATAAGACTTTTCTTCTTCTTTGTCCCCTGCAAAGCAAGAATGGGTTTTGGCTCCGGAGGGAGCGGGGCTAGGAAGGGTTTAAGCCAAGAGGGTGGGTCTTCCACAAGGTCCTGCCAAGTGATAATGTAAGGGAGCTGATCAAGATGGCCCGTCTTAGGCTGAGAGATGATACTCCTGACTCGGTGGATGGTAGGGAGGTCGAAGGTCCCCTCTGGTGGCCATCCGACATTGAAAGTTGGCCACTCGCTAGAACAAAAAAACTGCCACCGACCCTTTCGGACTTCCACACTGAGGTTGTTAGCTCTTCCCCTCACATCCTTAAAGTGATCAATCATAATACTTAGAGGAGTAGTCTGAGTCTGTCCCATAACGTCCGTCCAGTAAGTCCACAGAACAAAACAGAGAAACACAAAAACAGACAAACAGAGGGCCCCTAGAAAATCTTCCAACTCCATGGAAGCAACACTGAAAGCTAGCTTAGACATTTGAGGGGATTCCACGTCCCTCCAAAACCGATGAGGGGATTCCACGTCCCTCCAAAGACGACGGCCTCACACCGACCAGCGGGAGCGACCCGCCTCGTCTCAGACCTTTGAGGGGATTCCACGTCCCTCCAGAAGGGAGAATCGGAACGTCTTCCGAAACTCCCGGCCCGTGGTCCTCCAGTGCGTCCACTTAGACCGCGTCGGGCACTACCAGAACTCCAGAAGTGAGCTCACACAGAAAAGACAGAACAAACAAACAGACACTAACCGTGGCCAGTCAGGCTCTCCGGGTCGGGGGTCCCTCGGGGGTCTTGGGGATCCCGGACGAGCCCCCAAATGTTATGCCCAGAATTCGTGATCCCCAAAGACCACTAGGGAGCCGAGTCCGATGCAAAAGCAAAAGAACCTTTATTCGAGCTAGCTCGAGCTCAATCCCCTACCTGCACCGACGCAGCGGTGAGATACCAGGGAGAGAGAGCGAGTTTCAAAAGGACAAAGGTTTTATTGGGGCCCAGGGGCAGTTGGTGAGGTAACGGCTGTGGCCTCAGCCGATTGGCTGGGGAAGGGTCCGAGTCCTGTTAGACAGGTGAGGGGGGGGGTTACTCAAGGGGAGGAGGTGTGGTCAAGGTGAAGGACACAGAACAAGATGGAGTCGGCCGGCATAGGCCCGCCCTTTCAAAACCAGCTCTTATTAACTCCTTTTTTTAAAAAATGAAAATTGGGGGGCGCCTGGGTAGCTCAGTCGGTTAAGCGTCTGACTTCAGCTCAGATCATGATCACATGGTTGGTGAGTTTGAGCCCCGCGTTGGGCTCTGTCCTGACAGCTCAGAGCCTGGAGCCTGCTTCGGATTCTGCGTCTCCCTCTCTCTCTGCCCTTCCCCTGCTCACGCTCTGTCTCTCTCTCAAAAATAAATAAACATTTTTAAAAAATAAATAAATAAAATGAAAATTGGTCTGACATCTTTTTAAAAATATTTTTCCACTGGCAGATGAATGGATAAACACAAGGTGGAGTATGCACAAGGAAATATTCAATCTTAAAACAGAGGAAAATTCTGACACATGCTACAACATGGATGAACCTTAAGGACATGGGCTGAGTGACATAAATCATTCCCCAAAAGATAAACACTATGATTCCGCTCATACGAGGCATCTAAAATTGTCAAATTCGTAGAGACAGAAAGCAGAAGGGTGGTGGCCAGGGGCTTTGGGAAGGGAGAACAGGGGGTTAACTGTTTAATGGGCAGAGGGTTTCGGTTGGCAAGATGACCGAGTTCTGGAGACAGAAGGTGGTGATGATTGCCCAACAATTGCATTTAACACTGCTGAACTGTAGTCTTAATGATGGCTAAGAAGGGGCGCTTGGGTGGCTCCGCCAGTTGAGTGTCTGACCTCAGCTCAGGTCACGATCTTGCAGTTTGTGAGTTCAAACCCCGGGAGTTTGAGCTCCACATCAGGCTCTGTGCTGACAGCTCGGAGCCTGGAGCCTGCTTCAGATTCTGTCTGCCTCTCCCCCCCCGCCACCCCCGCCCCCCCCGCCCCCGCTGACATTCTATCTCTCTCTCTCTCAACAATAAATAAACACTAATTTTTTTTAAAAAAATGGTTAAGGTAAATTTTAACTATATATTTATTATCACAATTTTTAAAAATGAAAAAAATTATTTACTTATTTTCATGTTTATTTGTTTTTTGAGACACACACACACACACACAGAGAATCCCAAGCAGGGTCTGCACCCTCAGCACAAGAGTGTATAAAGCAAAAGGTAGATCTTGCGACTAGCCATGTCCTCTGCACCCTGCCCCCATCCCAGAGGTAACATTGTTACATTTCTGGTTGTGCGCTTTTAGGACTTTTCTGTGCATAGACAAGGGTGTGTATATAGGGGCATATGTGTGTATTCTTCTGAAATCTGTTCTGGGCTTTGCGTTTTGCACTTTATTTCACTCTGTGTGGCTGTCCGGCTTGTCATTATACAATAATTTTTTGAGTCTGTGCCCCACGGATGGATGTTTAGGCTCTATTTTCAGTGTTGTTGTTTTGCCATTACACAACCTCAATAGTAAACCTCCTTTGAATAGTCAAAGAAGCCACTTTTGATTTTGCCTTAGTACCTGCTGACCTTGAATAAATGAAAATTAGCCAGCTTCACTGATTTATACAGGAAAAGGAGATGGAGAGGGAGAAAAAAAATAGACAATGAGTGAGTCCATGGTTCTGACAGGGCAGAGCTTTGTAGTCAGGTCCCAGCAGAGAGCCAGAGTGAACACTTCATCCTTGCTATAGATTCCTAAGGCGATATGACTGCAATTTCTAAAACACCTGTTTGAGAGAAGCCTCCAAAGTCTTGTGTTCCATGGAAGAATGCGTTGGGGAAGATATTTTCTATATTCTGTAAGAAAACCCCCGCTTGGGGATGTACATTTTCCTCTGGAAAGCTGTCCTGAGTCTGAGGCCTGAATTAAACACCGGCTGTGTACTTAAGCCCCTCCTCAGTAGGGTCTCATGGTATTTGGGAGGAAAATACTAGAAGATTTCATAGGTTGCGTTTTAAGTCATCATGAGTTAATTTCCAAATGAGCGAATTCACCAAACCTGTGCTTGCTCCCACAATAACTCACTTTCAGAACCTGATCAGTTTGAAAATAACTCTCATGGAGTGAAAGGCCACACACTGATGTCTTTTCTTCTGGAGACTGATGGGTAGAAGACTCAGAAGCAAGGTGATTATAGCTACAGAAACTCAGCGTGGGTAGAAAAGCACCAGGATCCTCTGCAAGCAGAGATGCAGAATGGGGCTGAGAACAGGAACCTTGGCCGAAAGTCTTTATAAGGCACATTGAGGCCCCTTCCCCAATTCACCTGGGCATTCTGCCCCCCTCAACAAGTTACCATCCCCTTCCCCACAAACATGCATTAGCAGAACACAGGAGGGACCAGAGGGAATTTAATGAAAATCTCTACCCAGAATGGGCCCCAAGAAGGAGACTAGAGTAATCATCTTCAGGGAATGTAACTGGCCCAAGAGGAAATATCTAGATACTAATATTGGAAAGGGGAGCAAGAAAATGACCATTTGAGCCCGCTATTGGTCAAGCCCTTCCCATGCACAGAGGACTTCAAATCAATTTTTCAGCACTCTGCTCTTAAATCTTAACAGCCTAAGACCACCAGACATTTGATGAAATCTTTTAACACAAAGAGTGCAAAACAATCAAATAAAACACACACACACAACACCAGATACAAGCCAGGGAGCAAAGAAAACTTTGAAACAGTGCTAACAAAGGCTTAGTATCTTCAGAGACCTATGAGAAGATGCTGAATTTATGAAATAAGATCAGGATGCTGTAAAAAAGAAACAGAACAACATGGAAATCAAAATTATGATAGCACAGATTTAAAATAATCAGTAGAAAGAGAAAGAGAAAGCTAAGAAAGTCCCCAGCAAAGTAGAATGGAAAGACAAGGAATTCTAATAAGGGAGAGAACAGATTTTCTTGAAAAAATTATGAAGGAAAACATCATACAGGAAATGTCATCATTGTAAACCTTACAATTTAGTGGTAATAATACTTCTATTTCTAATAAGGACTTAAAATTAATATTTATAGAGTACTGAGTTCCGGGAACATAGTAAGCATTATATAAGTGCTAATTTAATGTAATACATAGAAATGTGAACAATGACTACTGATTTCACCAGATGTTGTGATGTAGGTATTTGGGGAAAGTGGAAAAGGGAGCAGTGAATTTGGTGTCTGTTTGTTCACGTGGATTGGGTGGAGGTGCTAATATAATCATTAAATGCTTATCTTTAGTTGAAGGAAATGAATAGAAAATAAGTAAGATAAGCAAAAAGTAGTAGTCTAAGTATATTCTTTCGAAAAAGGACTGTAAACACCAGAAGCAGCTGATAAATGGTGGCAATCAGGATTAGAAAAGAAAAGGAAAGGAGAATATTGGCGTTTAAATCACAAGTTTACCAATAATATTTGACTTCCGAAACAATGTATATGTATCGTTACACATAGTATTTTGGGTAGGTACTAAAATTTTAATTTAAAAATCCTCTGGTCCTGTCTTCACTCTTTCCTCAAGGTAGATCTCTCCATATGACCTATTATGTCATCGGCAGCCTCTAAACTGCCACCTGGAAGATGACAACAGGGCTTTACTTCTCAGAGATACACGCCTGAAATCCTAAAGTACCCCCCCCCCCCCGCCCCCTTGAGTCATGCTTGCCTCCATTTATAACCTGCCTTCATGCCCTCTGCTTCCAGCTTTCCATCACACCTCACAGTTGTCGAAATGGAAGAATGGCATGACAGATTTGGTGCCTGGGACACTCTACGGGGACTCATGGCTGCCTTGGAAAGTTGAACAGGGGAGCTGACACAGGGTCTAGGAAACAGTGTCAGGCACCCCTCTGTGAATCTCTAATGTGGGCAACTTCTTCAGAGAATTGCTAGTAAATGAGCATGGGGTGAAGCCCTGTATCAGTCTGCAGATGATGGGGTGATGGTCGCCATGCCTGTGGTGGCCACAGGGGAATGAGCAGTGACCTCCACACATCTATAGAGGAAATGCCAGTGAGGAGTGTTAGGGGTTGGGAGTTGGGGAGAGGAAACAGGCTTCCAACCATCAGATGCCCAATGGAAGAGCGTCTCAGGGGACCAAAGCAACTTCTGCACACATGTCCAAGATGATGTTCTCCCAGCGTGGCTCATCCTGCCTTCTCACTGTCATCAGTCGCTTTGTTTTCACTTGGTGCTTCTACCTTCAAACCACTACACAACCCTCCTATCACAAAAAATAGCCCAGAAGCTTCTATCTGATCCTGATTTTCCTTTGGTCATTGTTTTATTTCTCCAACCTCATTCTTATTGACAGTCATTACTTCTCCTTCTTTTTTCTCTGTTCCCTCCTTGACCTGTGGCAATTGATTTCTCTCTACCACTCCCAATGTACTGCCCCTTGAAGCTAGGCGGATGCCCTCTTCATTATCAACACTTGGCTTTTCCTACAGAGTTTCCATTCCCTCACTTCCTCCCTTTCTTCATTCTTTTCTTTCTTTTTATTCTGGGTTTCCTAACCCATAGAAGAACTGAAAGAATAATATAATGAATACCCATAATCTGCCCCCTCACTTCACCAAATTGCTAACATTTTGCCACATTTGGTCCCCTACTCTGTGTGTGTGTGTGTGTGTGTGTGTGTGTGTTGGCAGAGAAATTTGAAAGAAGGTTGTATTTATCATGACACTTCACCTAAATGCTTCACTCTAAATACTCAAGCAGGTATCTCCTAAAAAAGGCCATTCATTACAATACATTTTTGTTCCCAAGGAATTTAACATTGATTCCATAAGATTGTTTAATAAAGAGTTCATGTTCAAAACCCTAAATGTCCCCCAAAATGCCTTTTGAAGTTTGTTTTTGTCACTGTTTTTTATTTTTATTTTTGAGAGAGAGAGAGAGAGAGAGAGACAGAACATGAGCAGGGAAGAGGGGCAGACGGAGAGGGTGAGACAGAATCTTAAGCAGGTTCTATGCTGAACAGGGCTCAATCCCACGACCCTGGGGTCATGACCTGAGCTGAAATCAAAAGTCAGATCCTCAACCATCTGAGCCCTTGTTGTTTTTAAATACAGAGCCCAAATACATTTCATGCATTGTCTTTGATTATTTTGTTTTTCCAAGCTCCCTTATTCTACATTCTAAAATATCCCATCCTCTTTTGTGGAATTTCACGAGAGTTGACATTTTCAGAGTTCTGGCCAATTGTCTTGAAGATTGTTTCTCGTTCTGGACTTGTCTGATCCGTTTCTCGTGTTTAGATTCAGGTTAAACATTGTTTTGTTTTGTCTTTTGGCAAGACTACCATATAAATAGTGGTGTTTACTTCCAGCTGCGTCACACCGGGAGGCGCGAGTCAATTTCATCCCATTATTCATTTGGTAACTATGTTGTTGTCTGCCAAATTTCTCCATTATAAAAGTGTCTTTTTCCCATTTGTAATTAACGAGTTTTATTTTGAGACCATGTGAATGTCCTGTTCCCGACAACTTTTCAATGGTTTTAGCATGCTTTGATTATCCTTGCCTTGACCAATTATTGCACTGATGGCCACCACATGGCAAGTTTCTAGTCCCTTCTGTATTTACCGGCCGCTGCACCTATGGAAAAGGAAGCTTCCCCTGCTCCTGGTTTGTTCAATACTTTTACAGACTCGAGATTTCCTTTCCCTTCTTCTGTTTTCTAACCCATAGCCTCCATTATTCTTTTTAATGCACAAATCCACACCAATGAGGCCAGTGGGAGCCCCTTTATGCCAGCTCCTATGTCCTTTTGGCATAGGCTCACTTAGTCTTTCAGCACTTTCTTGCTTTCTGACCTGAGATATCCCATGCTGGCCTTATACTTTCCTGGCCCCAGACCTGGGATTAGCCATGTCTCCAAGAAGCCCATGTTCATTTTATCTCTTCCAGTTTTCTTGCTTTCCCTGGAACACTAAATTCTGTTACCCACAGCCTCCTCCCTGAAGCTCTGGTTTCATAAATACTGCATTATCCTTGATCACTTGCTACCTTCATAACTGCTCTGATCCTGGTGTTAAGAGTCATTAATGTTTTCAGCAGACACTGAAATGTTTGTTATATGTCAGGCCCTGTGAGCTTGAGGCACCTAGGCAGAGAGACCACAGGCCCTCTTTAGCTTCTACCTAGGTGACCTGGTAATTTATTATCCAAATAGGACACGTTGAAAGTGAAAAAGAAAATGTGAAACTGAAAACCCAACAAAAAAACCCCTCCCCTTACCATAGGAAAGCAAGCAGCAAGAAAAGACCTCTACCCACAAAATAACAGCCATCACATGGACAGCACCCTTGTCAGCACTAAGAGTAAATGCTGGAAGGTGTTCTTCCCCAGGTAAAGTCTCATTTGGAACCGAGGATGAACTAGCCATTGGCAGGAGCGCAGGGCTGGGAGTGTTGGCCCTCAGAGCCCTTAGTAAAAGAACCAACGAACAGTACATGCTTCAGAGAGAAGCAAACGAAGCCAAGAGGTATGGAATCGGGAAGCGGTGGTGAGTACATTGTTAAAATGTGTTGGATTGATTGTCAAACAGAGTAAGCTAATTCTTTTGGGTATTTTAAACCCCTTGCACATCACGTGTTAGACAAACATTTGGAAGACGGGAAGTGGGGGAAGTTTGGGGAAATGTGACGGTGTTGAAGGTCCTTGTCCTGCTGAGGAGGAGGTTAGAGATGCTGATTCAATTTGGACTTGCTTAGAAAAACTCCCAGCTCCTTCTCATTCTTCATGGCCTGGATGGGACCGAACCTTCTCCCCCAGTCTTCTCTAATTACCCCAGCTCTCTTCTATTTATCTTCTCAATTCCTCTAGCACTTACAGCCTGTCTATGCAATTTAGCGCTTAACTACATGGTGTCCTTGTCTGCTGAGCGCTGACTGCTCTGGCTCCTACCCCCCGTTGATTAATAGGCCAGCGTGGTATCGAAGAAAGAGTGCCCGGCCGAGGCCCTGCTTCTGAAACCGCCACTCAGTTGCTTTGGGAGCTTGGACACGTGTCAACCTCTCTAGGTTTGTGTTTTCTCTTCGTCTGTCAAATAAGACGATATGGTGAGATTGCCCGTAAGATTTATTCCAATGCTATGCATCTGTGATGTGTTCTTCCACGCCTGTCCTACGTTTCCCAGAGAAGAACCGTTCAGAAAGACCATCCTGTGAATCAGTGATATGGGAGATCCAGTGAGCAAAATATCACTAGCCCCTCTTCTCCAGTTAAGGGCTCTTTTTCCTCTCCCCCATCAGACTCTCAGCCAGCCTTGCTTGAGGACTGTAGGAGTACAACATTAACTCCCGAGGTGGCCTTCCACCTTGTTCAGGCTTGAGCGTGCCCCCCGCCCCGCCCCGCCCCTTGAGGCTACGTGTTTCAGGCCCCGTGGAAGTTAACTTATGCCTTAACCAGGATGAGGGAAGGCTTGTTCTGATCTTCCCTGAATGGGACACAGAAGGCCCCACTTGAGATAACTACCCTTGACCACACCACCAGGCCCCTCCCTCTATAAAAGCCGGGGATGAAGGTCTGGACTTGGTGGAGAATGACCGCGGGGGAGAGCTGCGCGGCGTCGCTGTCGTTGGTCCGCTCGGTCTCCGTCTCCCTGCCAGTAAGTAACCTGGGCATGAAACTGTAAGCGGTGTGGAGTGGGTTGCTTCGTTTTTCGGCCTTAAAGTGCCTTCTCTGGAGGGCACTTTACTGTCCACCCTCCTCTTCGTAGCGAGCGCCATTTCCTGATATGGTCTCATGTGGACACCAGTGACTGGGCTAAGGCCGATGGGTACTTTTCACCTTTCCTTTGTAAAAAATGTTTGTTTCCTTCGTAAAAAATGTTTGTTTATTTATTTATTTTGAGAAAGAAAGAGGGTACAAGCATGGGAGAGGAAGAGAGAGACGGAGAGAGAGAATCTCAAGCTGGCCCTGTGTTGTCAGCACAGAACCCAGTGTGGGGCTCTGTCTCAGGAACTGTGAGATCGTGACGTGAGCCAAAATCAAGAGTCCTACGCTTAACCGACTGGGCCACCCAAGTGTCCCGATGGCTTTCCTTTTGTGGGTGTGTTGGGCTTCTTAGTGTTTCCCATCAGTTCATTCCTTTATTGCACGTTCTCTTTGTCCTCCTGTCCCCTGCTCAGTGATGTTCTTCCTGGATTCTGAACCAGTGACTTAATCCAACCCTTGATACTTGCCTGACTCACTGAACTGACCCAGATTGCGCACATCTGCTTTGATGTCCCACTTTCGGATGCTTGTTCCTGCCTCAGCTGGAACCTTCCCGGGCCCAGTTTCCTTATTCCTGTGCTTCTCCCTCATTCGGAGCTGTCAGCTTTTTTTTGTAGCTTTTAGGTCCCGAATGCTCGCTCATTATACATAATACAACGTGACAGCAGAAATCACGTAATTCTTAAAAAACTTTGGAAGCCGTTTGAGATGTTGTAAATTGTTTCAAAAGTATATAAAGTACATCTCCCTACCGGTCTGTTCTCCTCCAGTATTTTTCTCTATAGACTCAAGGTCAGGCATTAACAAGGTTAGAGGGGACATGGCTGTGACTGGGAACAGTCAACACTCGGCTTCTCACAAACATTGATTTGGTTCCCCATCTCCACCTACGTTCCCTTCACCGCATGTTTGCACCTGGCTTTTAACCAGAAAGCGTGGTGATCTTGTTTTCTCGTTTTGTGACCACTTCTGATGGGCCAGATTTATATTCCAAAGAGTTACTTCAGCAAGAGGTGATATATATACGCCATCTACTACTGTGTGACCACTTAACACAAACTTAGCAACTCAAAACGGCACACACTTGTTATCTCACAGGTCCTGAGAGTCAGGAGTCAAGGCCCGAATGAACTTCTGCCTCAGGAGCTCTCACAAGGCGTGTGGGCGAGGGCTTCATATCTCCTCTGAAAGCTAGACTGGGGAAGAACCCCCCTTCCCAGCTTATGTGCTGTTGGCAGAATTCAGTTCCCGGAGGATCGTTGGATGGAGGGCCTCTCTGTTCCTTGCCAGTAGTTGACCGCAGGCTCTTCTCCGTTCCTTATGAGATGCCGTTGTGGAAGCAACAGCCTGTCCCCGTTGCCATATTCTGTTGGTTAAAGCGAGGCGTAGGTCCGGTCCCTATTCAAGGGGAGGGGATTGTGCACAGCCTCGAACGTCAGGAGGTAACGTTCACGGAACCCCAGCTTAGAATCTGCCCTCCGCCAGCAGTAAACACTGTGCTGAAGTCTTGGACTTGGACGTTGTCTGCCCACCTTCAAATTTCAGCTCCGCCATTTAGTCTCTGTGCTTCTCTGTGCCTCGGTTTCCTCATGTGTATAACGAGGATATAAGAGTACCTACCTTCGCCAGCTGTTGCGAGGATTAAATAAGTTGTGATATTTAGAGTTCTCGGAACAGCCTGGCGTACAGTAGTGCCACGTAATGGTTAGCTACCGTCATTCTTTCTCTTTGCTGATGTTATTTGTAGGGAGGCAGAGGCAGCGCAGCGGTGAGGTCCGCTTTCTCTCTGAGATGAGCCTATAGTCCTAGGGAGGGATGTTTCTCGGTCGCTTTCACACTCACGGGATGTGCGCACAGTGGTTTTAAGATAATTACAAATAAACTGCATGTTCTACATCTGACAAATTACTTCTTATTGATTTACGCAGGTTCCCCAAGGGGGAGGTGGGATGCCACAAATGACGAGTAACGTGGCCAACTATTCAGACAGAAGAGTCTCTGGGGACCATTTGATAGTGTACAAAGTGGTTTCATCTTTCAGAACAGTTAAGATTGGACCATCAAATATTTATGGACCATTAGCAGGAAATGTTGCCCTTCAAATAGTTTAAGGAGTCCATTGTAAGAGTTCTGGACGAAAACTGTTGCCTTTGGAAAGGGTTCTGTGTAGACGATGATCTTTAAAGACACTTTAGCTTTGTGACCGAAAGACTAGATTGACTCGGCCCCTATGGTAGCCTCCAGGTGGAAACTGTAAGAACTTTATTGACACAAGTGCCGTGGAGTATTAGGCAGGAGAGGAGGTTTAGAATAAACCCGGACAACTCACAAACTCTAACTCGTCGAGTTGAGAAATACGGCAAAAATGAGGATTTCAGAGGTATAGGCCCAAACCAAGTTGGAATAATCATTGCAACTCGCTATTTCCAGAAAGGTTGGCCCAGGACAGATTTTGTCTACTGCCGCAGCAGCCGTGCAGGCTCAGGAGGTGTCTGTCAAGACGGATGCAAACACCTGTCACTAGGATAAATGGCCGAGTGGCAGGGCTGAGCTAGCATGGATTGAATGCTCCAAGGAAGGGTGTCCATTAAGACTGCATTCAGCTGCAAGTAACAGAACACCTAAGAGACAGGACTTAAACAAGTAAAGGGGTTTATTTGCCACATTTGTTATGTGCCACAGAAGGTGTGGAGGTAGATGATCTTCGACAAGTAGAGCAATTCTAAATGTCTTCGAGGACCCGGTTCTGTTCATCTTCCTCCTCTAGCCTTAGAAAGTGGCTTTCATTTTCGTGATTTCCAGAAGGCTGCTGCACCTCAGGCATCATACCTGTTTAGATAAGAAAAGGAAGGACAATGGCCTAAGGAGCTGTGCTCACTGAATCTGCCCCTTTAAAAAAAACTCTCCTGAAAGCCCAGTGCAGTAACTTCTTATTTTCTCCATCGGCCTAAACTGGGTGACATAGCCACTGCTAGCCGCAAGCAAGCTTCCGAAAGAAAATATTTTATTTTTCCGGCCTCTTTCATAAAGGAAGGCAAGGGGGAAGGGGCTGTGAATGGTTTTTGGGCTTCCAGTCCACAGAGCTTCCATAGTAGTATCTGGAATTCTGTGCACCTTGTCATTCTTTTTGCATATCTCTGGCTGGGTTTGTTTTTTTTTTAATTTCTTGTCATGTTTGTTTATTTTTGAGAGAGAGACAGAGCACGAGGTGGGGAGGGGCAGAGAGCTGTCAGCACAGAGCCTGAGGCGAGGCTCGATTTCACGAACTGTGAGATCATGACCTGAGCCGAAGTCGGACGCTCAACCGACCGAGCCACCCACGTGCCCCAAACTGTTCCCCTTTCCTATGAGCAGGGAGCCAGTTGAAATGTTCTGATGGGTATCAGAGGATGGGGTTTATTTGATGCCAATAATCAGCTGAAACACGTGTACTAAAAAAAAAAAAAAGACGTCATATCTGGTCACACCCATCTCAAGAGCCACAGAAGATTTCCTACTTCTAACCTTGGGTGCAGTCATCTGAATAGTACAACTTTTAGTAATTTGTGCCTTACTGCCCAGTGGCCGAGAAGAGTGAACATAAATATTTCCTTGCCCGTAGGAGCCTGTCCTCACTGAATGGAGGCTTCTAGCTGGCACATGGGGGTGCTCAATCAATACATGACTGAGCAAGTGCTCAGCCTTCTTCTCTCTGACTTGCTTCTTTCCCAGGGTCACAAGGCCAAGGCTAATAAAGCAACCTGCTGGCATATAACATTAAGATTCTGCAATGCTACTGCTTGGTTTCCATTGGAAGGTGAGACGTGCGCGTCAGTAAACCCAGCATAAGCACGTCATAGCCTGGTAAAGCGCCTTCTCAATTTTCTGTATCGCTGTACTGCCTGTCTTCTAGGAGGAGGATTTGCTAACCCACTTTGACCATGGCATTCTCATTTTGCACCATCAAGGTAAATGGCTGGGATCACTTCTTGATGCTGAGATGAGAGGGCAGAGAAAAGGGGCAGGAATCTGATTTTCCTTTGTCAGGGTCACTTGGCAGTGGTGTCTATGGGTGGAGGTGGGGGCAGGGGGTTGGACGAGGGAGAAAGCGAAGTCCATAAAGATGAGATCCTCTGGCTTGATTCCCATTCAGGAAGATACCAAGTCTTTGAGGAAAACACCTATCTGGTTATTAAGCAAGCTTGCAGAGCATGTGTAATGAGACCGAAACCAAATGTTCACTCGCCATTTGGTCAAATTGCTTCGACGCTTCATTGACAAGAAAAACAAAATGCTTAATGGAACCGGTCCTATAAACGGAGGAAATTTGGGGGAAAAAAATTCAAAAACGCTGTCTAGACAAAATATTACTTGTCTTGTCCCACCCAGCCTCTGGAAACTCTAATCCTTTAAAGGCTATCGATTTCCTTTTGTTTGATGTAGCAAGGCACGCTTTCTCACGACTCAATTAAAACCCATGTTTCCAGCGGGCAACGGTCTTGATCACATTAACATTCATGAAATGGGCCTGTGTCCCTCTTGTTTTTTTATTATTTTTTTAAATAAAAGACCTAGAATCCAGGGATATTATTCAGTCGTAGTGGCCCATCACCCTGGGACAACATTACTATTGCAATTGCATTAAAAGCCCTAGCGATTGGAAGGGAAGTAGCAATAATAAAAAATTGTTGCTTTTAGGCGACAACTAGAAAATGCTTGTTGTGAATATCCTCTCTAGCTTGTTTAATCAAGAATAGAAGCAGGCACGCTCCAGGCAGCTAGAGATGCTGCAGAGGTCCGCAAGGAATAGCCATGATGACTAGGCCAAAATCTTCCTCATAAAGGAGGGAGATACCATGTTCTTCTAAACAGTCTTCCAGAACCTCCATTCCCAGATAAGAAGACCTGACTCTCAATTACAACTTGGACTCCCTCTCCTCTTCCTTTTTTAGGATATCAAACGAGCACTTTGCCAAGCATTGTGCAAAGAGGTCTTCTACCCTTGTTTCATTAATTCTCACTACAAACCTAAGAGGAAGGTACTACTCTCATTTTATAAACTGATGTCAATAAGCATCTCGCCCAAGGTTCTAAATGGTGGAAACCAGAGTCCAAGTCAGATCCTTGAGAGTCACAGACTGATAGAGAAACCCTCTTGGGCAGTGTTGTAGGAGCAGGAGCTAAGCAAAAGCAAGGAGGCTACAATTCTCCAGCAGGGGCATCTGCGGGTAAAGAGGGGTTCATGGGAGGGACGGCCACGTGATGATGGATTGGCTGGGCGCTCAGGTACAAACACGGAACAGTGATCAATGTCCTGAAATAAACTTCCACTTGTATTCCTCTTCCTGAAGGCTTCTCATTATCTCTTTGGTTTTTACCCTTATGGAAGTTTTCACTGAGCCTTGCTCCCTGGAGTAGAGTTTAAACATGAGAAGAATAAGCCCCATACAAAAGTTGTGTTTTTAGCCAGAATGTGTACCAGGGAAAATATAATGATTCATGAGACTTAGTTTCCCAGATTACTTCCTTGACTATGCTGACAAGTGCCCCCTATATCACGACCCCTTCTCTGTAATGGGCCATTGTCTTAGCTCAGGCTGGCCTAACAAAACACCATAGACTGAATGGCTTCAACAATGAGAATATATTTTCTCGTAGTTCTGGAAGCTGGAAAATCCAAGATGAAGGTTCTGGCAGGGTTTGGTTTCTGGCAAGAGCTCTCTTCCTGGCTTGTAGAAGGCCACCTTCTTACTATGTCCTCACATGGCAGAGCAAGGGAGTAAGTTCTCTGGTGTCCCTTATAAGGGCATTAATCCTATCGTGGGGGCTCTACTCTCCAGACCTCAACTAACCCTAAGAGCCTCCCAAAGGTCCCATCTCCAAATATCATTACACTGAAGATTAGGGCTTCAACCTATAAATTTGGGGGGTATACAACATTCAGTTTTTTTAAGTTTATTCTTATTTATTTTTGAGAGAGAAATAGAGGGAAGGGCAGAGAGAGGGAGACAGAATTCCGTTGTCAGCACAGAGTCCGATGCAGGGCTTGAACTATGAAACTTGAGATCATGACCTGAGCTGAAATCAAGAGTCGGATGCTTAACTGACTGAGCCACCCAGGCACCCCAAACATTCAGTTCTTAACAGTCATCAACAATGTCTTTCTCAGGCCTGATTCTTAGGGCACAACAAAATCACTTATCCAGTGTAAGAAGCTCCAGGGAGCACAGCGTGGCTATTGGGAGGTGAGCCCCGTTCTGCAAGATTGGGGCACATCCAGCTTCAGGGAAGAGGAATCTGACCTAGGCATTCTCAGGGGCTGCCTACTTCACCTGGGTCCTCAAGCCCAGCTGTGTTCATCCGTTTGGGCTGCTCTAACAAAAACAGCATAGACCAGCTGGGTTAAACAACAAACATTCATTTCTCACAGTTCTGGAGGCTAGAAAGTCCAAGATCAAGGTGCTAACAGATTCAGTGTCTGGTAAAAACCCATCTCTTGGCTTGTAGATGGCCATTTTCTCGCTGTGTCCTCACAATGTGGAAAGAGCAAGAGAACTCACCAGAATCTCTTTTATAAGGGTACTTATCCCAGCCTGAGATTCGTTGTTTACCATGACAAATTCACCTGGTGACGTAATCACTTCCCGAAGGTCCCACCTCACTGGGGGAAAGGGGTTTCAACATCTGAATTTTGGAGGGACACAAACCTTTAGTTCATAACAACCGTCTCTTCCTATCTTAGGTCCTTCTCTGGGCATCTGATTTCTCCTGGTTCTCTGCTAAACCCCAAGGAGGGTCCTATAGGTGTCTTTCTTGCTGAGGAAACAGCATCCTTTCTTCACGTCCTGATTGCATTCTGAGCTGGACTGAACCCATCCCCACAGGCACAGAAGTGCTGAACGCTGTCTCAGTTCCAATCTGCAGAGGCCAGTTCTGATGAGCCCCCCACCCATTGTTCAGTCTGCAACAGCCTTTTTCCCTTGGGCTGCTTTTCTTTTGTTGCTATTCCTTTTCCTTGGGTCTCTGGATTCATTTTACTACTTTGTCTTTCTCCTAGTCTCCTGACTGATATTTCAACCATCATTAATGGGCTTACACACACACATACATAATTCACATGAAGAAAACATATGTGCAGTAGACACTGAGGAAAGGCCTAGAAAATGCAGGGTTTTTGTCCATCCTGTGAATGGATTGTTCTTTAGAAGAGCCACTTTTTTTCTCTTAACCAAAGAACACTTATTTACTGCATAATGAATAATTAAAAAGCCTCTTCTCACAATCAGAGTCAGGAGTTTTCTATATTCAAGTTAATCCAGCTTCTATGGCAAGGGATAATCCTTATAAAGGATAATACCAACCCAGAATTTCTAGTTAATATGGAATCTCAATTTCTTTTATTGAGTGGTTCAGAAATGATTATTCTTTCTCTTAACTGGGGAACTGAGAAATGTCGAGGCAACTGCAGTAACGACCTTGGAGTTTTCTTGAGGCCAAGAGGCTTCACCATGGCCACCCATGTCCAAGACCATTTTGGAGGTAATGTGATACAGTCCCTCAGTAAATGACTGAAGAGGACATGAATAAGGACAAAGGGAAACTTAGCCTGGAACCTGGTGCTTTTGCTTAATTAAAATTACTGCTTTCTTACTTCTTTGAGAGTTCAAAGACCTACAGTGATTTCCCTAAATGGTTTCAGCTAACCTGATGCAGAAGGAAAGATGAGAATTAATGGCACCCTCACTGGAAAGTTTAAAGTCCAATTAGCTCTCAGGCTGGCTGAGTTTTGCTAATTCATCGATGGGATTCTGGGAAGGCGGGCAGGCCAAGCAGGCAATAAGAGCTAAGTTAGAATGAAGAGCACAGGGAAAAGCAACCAACCAAGGTGATTTGTTCCACATTTTGACCCACCTGGCACATAAGCCATTACCGATTTGTTACCTTGTTAACAGGCTCCATGAGAAACTTGGAATAGTGGCCCACTTACAGTTCAGATTAATTTTCTGTAACTTGGGAGGCTGTAAGTAAATGGATTAAAGAACCATTTGATCTTCAAAAAGAGGTTTATGGTTGCTTTGATGATTAAGTACCCAGGGGACACAATGGATTATCATGGATAATGGATTTGGAGAAGTGGGATATTAAAAATGAACTCTCCTCCTTGGCCATATAGAGATGGGGCTAAGAGGCTGTGTGGAGACTAGGTTAACTCTGTCATCCACTTGAATGAACAGTAGAGATAAGCAGAATAAACTCAGTCAACCCAAGGGAACCCACTTTTCTCACTCCTGGGAGAAAAATTGAGTCTTGTTGGTGAAGCTTTGAAGTGTGACCTTTATCTCAAGATAAATTCTTGGGAAAGCACCTTTGTAAGTATACATTCAGAGCTCAAAAGCACTCTAAGAAAAATGGCCGTTGTTTACCAGAGGTTTACTTCTGCCCAGTGAGCTCTGTGACAAAATCCCAACCCATGGAGAAGAGCTCCTGTACAGGGGTCTCTCTGGGCTACTTTGATCTCCACCCTACTCTGAAGCCGCATGTACTCTGCGTTCTCAGTTGGGAAGAATCATTGGAGATGATGAAATGTCCTAAAACAAGGACAGTTTGGGGTGGGGGAGACTATATACGTATCATAAATACATAGAGTATGGATGATTAATATGTATTATGTGCCCCTTGGGTGATCTCTGAAAGCCTAATTAATAAACCCAAAATATCATTGATGCCAACATATATCACCAGCCAATTTAAGGCAGAAGTGGAACTCAGTAACTTTAACAGAACCGGCAGAGTAACAAATAAGGAAATTAAGCCAGGTGTGAGTGCATGCATATTCATTGGGTGTAGTGGGGGTTGTGTTTACCAAGAGGGCATTGCTTCTGGTAATGGGTCCAGGCTACACAGCTCTAGCTAAATGTTGCTGTGTTGAAATGTAGAGTCTGGTGTTACCAGATTTCCCCATTTTTCCAGAGAAAGTAGAAATGTGTATTTGTTTTTTAGTTGTTTTGAAATGTGGAATTTTTTAAATGAGAAATGACTCCCCATTAAAATTTTCTACAGGCTGACATTTCCCTGAGGGAGTCTAATTTATGATTTTTGTTTAAAGGTTAAGTAAGTAAATCACAACTAAATTAATGGTGATAAAGCTGTAACAATAATTTATTATCAAAAAGCAAGGATATATGGAATATTTAGGTATAAATCTAACAAAATATGTAAAGGACATGAATGCTGAAAAGTACAAAACATCTGTGGAAGAGACGCATTGTGTTCACGGGTTGTGGAAAACTCAATATAATGAAGATGTCCGTTCTTCCCAAATTGACAGAGATTTAACACTATTCTTCGCAAAATTCCAAAAAGATTTTATTTTGTAGACATATAGACAAGATTATTCAAAAATTTATATGGAAAGGCAAAGGAACCAGAGTATGTAAAACAATTTTGAAAAAGAAGAATAAGGTTGAAGGCATCGATTTACCCGATTTCAAGATTTATTATACAGCTACGTTAATCAAGACTAGGGGAGTGTTGCTAAGGGCATGGACACATAGATCAGTGGAACAGAATCCAGAAGTAGACACATCCATCTGACCAACCGATCTTGTTTTAAGTTTATACATTTATTTTTGAGAGAGAGAGAGAGAGCAAGCACAAGCAGGGGAAGGACAGAGAGAGAGTGGGAGAGAGAAAGAGTCCCAAGCAGGCTCCACACTGACAGTGCAGTGCCCAATGTGGGGGCTCAAACTCACAAACCGTGAGATCATGACCTAAGCCAAAACCAAGAGTTGGACACTTAACCAACTGAGCCACCCACGCCCCTTGACCAACGGATTTTTGACAAAGGTGTAAAAGCAATGAAATGGGAGGAAGGATAGCTTCTTCACAAATGGTGCTGAAAAATTAGATCTCAGTGACAAACAAAAAAACTAAACTTCACGCCTACACAAAAAGCAACTTAATAAGTTATAGATTTAAATATAAAGCATAAATTATAAAACTTTCAAAAGGAAACGTGGAAAGTTTTGAGTACCTAGAACTTCGTGGAAAGCTTATAGAACACTAAACATATGATCCATTAAAAAAAAAAATGGATAAATTTGACTTCATCAAAATTTAGAAGTTTTGCTCCAGGAGAGACCTTGCTAAGAGGATGAGAAAACAAGCTATAGACTGGGGGGGAAAATATTTACAAGCCACATATCTGACAAAGGACCCCTGTCTAAAATACATAAAGTACTTGAAAAATTCAATAGTAACATAATCTAGGAAATTGGCAAAAGACATGAAGAGGCATTTCACCAAAGAAGATACACAGATGGCAAATAAGCACTTGAAAAGATGTTCCATCTCACGGGCCATTAGAGAAATGCAAATTCAGAAAATGATGAGATATCACTAGATATCTATTAAAAGAGGTAAAATAAAAGATCATGATAATACCAAATGCTGGGAGGGTTGCAGAGAAATTGAATCTCCCTTGCATTGTTGGTGGGAATGTAAAACAGGACAGCCATTTTGGAAAATAGTTTGGCAGTTTAAAAAAAAATCTGAGGGGCGCCTGGGTGGCTCAGTCGGTTAAGCGTCCGACTTCAGCTCAGGTCACGATCTCGCGGTCCGTGAGTTCGAGCCCCGCGTCGGGCTGATGGCTCAGAGCCTGGAGCCTGCTTCCGATTCTGTGTCTCCCTCTCTCTGCCCCTCCCCCGTTCATGCTCTGTCTCAAAAATAAATAAAACGTTAAAAAAAAATTTAAAAAAAATCTGAAACTGAAACTAAACAGCTATTTAGTAGTTTTATGTATTATAGCCGAAACTGGAGACCTATAATAGGTGAAGAGTTTAACGGTACTACTGTACCATGGAATACTCCAAAAGAAAAAAGAAAAAACTGGTGCACCTGGCTGGCTCAGTCTGTAGAACATACAACTTTTATTTATTTTTTTAAGAGAGAGAGAGCATGAGCAGGGGAAGGGCAGAGGGAGGGAGGGAGGGAGAGAGAGAGAGAGAGAATATCTTAAGAAGGCTCCATGTCCAGTGCAGAGCCCAACACAGGGTTTGATCTCACAATCCTGAGATCATGACCTGAGCCAAAATCAAGAGTTGACACTTAACCACCATCCAGGTGCCCCGAGTATGCAACTCTTAATCTCAGGGTTGTGAGTTCAAACCCCATGTTGGGTGTAGAGATTACTTAAAAATAAAATCTTTAAAAAATAAAGAATAAAAGAACCATATGATCCTGTCAATCGATGCGGAAAAGCATTTGACAAAATTCAGCATCCTTTCTTAATAAAAACCCTCGAGAAAGTCGGGATAGAAGGAACATACTTAAACATCATAAAAGCCATTTATGAAAAGCCCACAGCTAATATCCTCCTCAATGGGGAAAAACTGAGAGCTTTCCCTCTGAGATCAGGAACACGACAGGGATGTCCACTCTCACTGCTGTTGTTTAACATAATGTTGGAAGTTCTAGAATCAGCAATCAGACAACAAAAGGAAATCAAAAGCATCAAAATTGGCAAAGATGAAGTCAAGCCTTCACTTTTTGCAGATGACATGATCTTATACATGGAAAACCCAACAGACTCCACCAGAAGTCTGCTAGAACTGATACATGAATTCAGCAAAGTCGCAGGATACAAAATTAATGTACAAAAATTGGTTACATTTTTATACACTAATAATGAAGCAACAGAAAGACAAACTTATCCCATTCACAATTGCACCAAGAATCCTAAAATACCTAGGAATAAACCCAACCAAAGATGTAAAAGATCTGTGTGCTGAAAACTAGTGAAAGCTTATGAGGGAAATTAAAGAAGATATAAAGAAATGGAAAAACATTCTGTGCTCATGGATTGGAAGAATAAATATTGTTAAAATAATACTACCAAAGCAATCTACACATTCAATACAATCCCAATCAAAATTGCACCAGCATTCTTCCAGAAGCTAGAACAAGCAATCCTAAAATTTGTATGGAACCACAAAAGACCCCGAATAGCCAAGGTAATATTAAAGAAGAAAACCAAAGTGGGAGGCATCACAATCCCAGACTTTAGCCTCTACTACAAAGCTATAATCATCAAGACAGCATGGTATTGGCACAAAAACAGACACAGAGACCAATGGAGTAGAATAGAGACTCCAGAATTGGACCCACGATTGTATGGCCAACCAATCTTTGACAAAGCAGGAAAGAATACCCAATGGAAAAAAGACAGTCTCTTTAACAAATGGCGCTGGGAGAACTGGACAGCAATATGCAGAAGAATGAAACTAGACCACGTTCTTACACCATCCACAAAAATAAACTCAAAATGGGTGAAGGCCCTGAATGTGAGACAGGAAACCATCAAAACCCTAGAGGAGAAAGCAAGAAAAAACCTCTCTGACCTCAGCCGCAGAAATTTCTTACTTGACACATCTCCAAAGGCAAGGGAATTGAAAGCAAAAATGAACTATTGGGACCTCATGAAGATAAAAAGCTTCTGCACTGCAAAGGAAACAATCAACAAAACTAAAAGGCAACCAACGGAATGGGAAAAGATATTTGCAAATGACATATCGGATAAAGGGCTAGTATCCAAAATCTACAAAGAACTCACCAAGCTCCATACCCGAAAAACAAATAATCTAGTGAAGAAATGGGCAGAAGACACGAATAGACGCTTTTCCAAAGAAGACATCCAGATGGCCAGGAGACACATGGAACGAAGCTCAACCTCACTCATCATCAGGGAAATATAAGTCAAAACCACACCGAGATACCACCTCACACCAGAGTGGCTAAAATGAACAAATCAGGAGACTACAGATGCTGGAGAGGATGTGGAGAAAGGGGAACCCTCTTGCACTGTTGGTGGGAATGCAAACTGGTGCAGCCGTTCTAGAAAACTGTGGAGGTTTAAAAAATTAAAAAATTAAAAACAGATCTACCCTATGACCCAGCAATAGCACTGCTAGGAATTGACCCAAGGGATACAGCAGTGCTGATGCATAGGGGCACTTGTACCCCAATGTTTATAGCAGCACTTCCAACAATAGCCAAATTATGGAAAGAGCCTAAATGTCCATCAACTGACGAATGGATAAAGATGTGGTTTATATACACAATGGAATACTACTTGGCAACGAGAAAGAATGAAATCTGGCCATTTGTAGCAACGTGGGTGGAACTGGAGAGTGTTATGCTAAGTGAAATCAGTCAGGCAGAGAAAGACAGATCCCTTATGTTTTCACTCATATGTGGATCCTGAGAAACTCAACAGAAGACGAGGGTGGGGGAGAAGGGGGGGGAGTTACAGAGAGGGAAGGAGGCAAACCATAAGAGATTCTTAAATACTGAGAATAAACTGTGGGTTGATGGGTGGTGGGGGAGAGGGGGAAGTGGGTGATGGACATTGAGGAGGGCACCTGTTGGGATGAGCACTGGGTGTTGCATGGAAACCAGTTTGACAATAAATTTCATTAAAAAAAAAAGACTAAAAATAAAAAGGAACAAACTATTGATAGACTCAGTGTGGTAGGCAGAATAATGGCCCTTCCAAAGATGTCTATATCTTAATTCCCAAAGCTGTGAATATATTATTTTACATGGCAAAAAGGACTTTGCAGATATGATTAAATAAGGTGCTGGAGATGGGAAACTTATTCTGGATTATCCTGTTGGTCCACGGTAATCACAAGTGCCCTTAAAAGAGAGAGGTGGGAGTGTCCAAGAAGGATACGACAGAGATTGGAATGATGTGGGTCCAAGAGCCAAGAAATGCTGGTGGCCTCTAGAAGCTGGAAAAAGTCAAAGAAATAGATTCTTCCTTTAAAGCCTCTAGAGAGCATTCATGAAGCCCTGCTGATACCTTGATTCTAGTCCAGTGAAACTGTTGTTCGATTTCTGAACTTCAGACCTGTAAGAGATGGAATAAATTTTGCTTCTGTAGTAAATTTGTGTGGCTTTAAGTCACAAGTTTGTGGTGATTGGCTACTGTGCAATGGGAAATAGATACTCAGCAGCTGGCATAGATCTCAAGGGCATCATGCTGAGTGAGAAGAGCCCACCTCCAAAGGTCACATACTGTATGATTCCATTGACATAGCATTCTTGAAGCGACAAAATTAGAAAGACAGTAAATCAGAAGTCACTGTTGGCTACGGCTGATGGTGAGGGGTGGGTAGATGCGCCTACAAGGGGGAAGCATGAGGGAGATCTTCGTGCCATGGAATCTTTCTGGGTTTTGATCCTGGTGGCAGTAGCATAGATCTACGTTAGTGATAAAATATTACAGCACTCGGGGCGCCTGGGTGGCGCAGTCGGTTGAGCGTCCGACTTCAGCCAGGTCACGATCTCGTGGTCCGCGAGTTCGAGCCCCGCGTCAGGCTCTGGGCTGATGGCTCGGAGCCTGGAGCCTGTTTCCGATTCTGTGTCTCCCTCTCTCTCTGCCCCTCCCCCGTTCATGCTCTGTCTCTCTCTGTCCCAAAAATAAATTAAAAAAAAAAAAAAAAAAAGACAAGTTTAAAAAAAAATATTACAGCACTCTACACGGGATGGGTGCCAATGTCAATGTCCTTGTTCTGACACTGTGCTCTAGTTACGTAAGACGTAACCAAGGAGGAAACTGCGTGAATGGTGCTTAGGACCTCTCGGTACTGTCTTTGCCACCATTTGTGATTCTCTAATTACTCCAGCATTTTTTGTTTAAAGTGAAACAACAACAAAAACCAAAACCAAAAAACCATGGCTGCTTCTAAACTTATAATGAAGTGTCCTTTCTGAAAATATCTTCTTCTCTATGTATCTGTGGAGGTACTCAGACGAAAAGCTTTGCTGTTTGAAATCCACTGGCCTTACTGTGTAGACCTCGTAAAGTCTAACGTGGTGATTTAATTTAGGAATACCGAGCTCAGTAACCCTTTACTCAACAGTTTACCGGTGCTGGCTCTTAATTGCTCATAAACACCTGAAAGAATATTGTTGCAGTTCTGACTGAGTTCTGGCCCACCAAAGGATTCATTCAGAATCAGTATGTTGAGGGATTTAAGCAAGTCAAATAATGTCTGCAGGGTATACTCCCCTGGAGTGAATTCTGAAGAACCTTGTATCAGTCAGCTCAGGCTGCCCTAACAAAACACCATAGACTGAGTGGCTTAACAGGATTTATTTTTGTACTGTTTTCTGGAGGCTGCAAGTCCTAGATCAGTTGGGTTCTGGTGAGAACCCTCTTCCTGGCTTACAGATGGCCACCTTGTCACTGTGTCCTCGAAGGACAGGGAAAGAACCGGAGGAAAAAGAGACAGAGAATGTGCAGTTGTGTACAAGCTTTCCAGTGTGTCTTCCCATAAGGACTCTAATCCCATCATAGGGGCCCCACCCTCACGAACTCACCTAAACCTAGTTACCTCCCAAAGGTCCCATCTCCAAATTAGTATCACACTGGGGGTTAGGCTTCAACATATGAATTTGGGGGACACAATTCAGTCCACAGTAAACCCTGAAGTGGATATTCCAAAGTTTGAAGGGACAGGAAAGGAACTACGATTTAAATTCCCAAGAAGGTAAATAGTTTGGTGCTTATCACCCTAGGCAGTTTCTTGGGAGCTTGTTAGAAAAATAATCTATAAAGGGGAAATACCTCATTGTGAGTATAAAGTACTTTCAGTACAGCTATATATTTTTATGAGGATTTTATTTATTAAAATTTTTTTAAGTTTATTTATTTTGAGAGACAGTGCGAATGGGGGAGGGGGAGAGAGAGAGAGGGAGGCAGAGAATCCCAAGCAGGTTCCGCATGGGGTTGGAAGCCATGAAACTGTGAGCTCATGACCTGAGCTGAAAGCCAGTATCAGATGCTATACTTAGCCGACTGAAGGACCCAGCGCCCCTCATGAGGGTTTTAAACTGAGAAATATTCACATCAAGTGTGGCATCGATTTAAGTGTTTTCTGACGAAAAGTCTTTAAGTTTTTCAAGATCCACATATGAGTGAAAACATTTGGTATCTGTCTTTCTCCGACTTATTTCACTTAGCATAATACCCTCCAGTTCCGTCCACAAACTTAACAGAAGACCATGGGAGAGGGGAAGGGGCAAAAAAGTTGCAGAGAGAGAGGGAGGCAAACCATAAGAGACTCTTAAATACAGAGAACAAACTGAGGGTTTATGGAGGGGGGAGAGGGGAAAGTGGGTGATGGACATTGAGGAGGGCACTTTTTGGGATGGGCACTGGGTGTTGTATGGAAGCCAATTTGACAATATATTGAAAAAGAAAGAAAGAAAGAAAGAAAAGTCTTTCAAATTGGACCTGTGCTTAGATACTTGTTCTGTGCATCTTTGGTTGTGTGTTGCTGAACTGAGCTACTTTGTAAGAGGGAGTAAGACCATATATTTGATTGTTTTAAGTGTTAAGTGAGATTATATAAGAAGTGCCTAGGGCACTGTTGAACACCCACCAAATGTAATAAATGTTCCTTCTCTTCCTCTTCTCTCCATACCATTATCTTAAAAGTGAAGTCCCTTTATTGAAAAATACGATGTATTTCACAAGTAAAAAAAAAAAAAAGATGGATGAAAGATTCAAAGGGATGGAAGAATTGTGGTAGGAAGAATACTACCGGCAATAAATACTGAGAATCTGCAAGGTCAACATCTCGAGGCAAGAAAGCTTCCTGAAGATGGGAGGTGACATAGCAGATACAACACTTTCAACCTGAAGTGAACCCCAAGATGACAAGGTCAAGATGTTTAAAATTACCTCCCCATGGACGATAAACCAGGATACCACCCCCAGTAAATTAATCCATCCAAGTTAAGTAAACCACTAGGGCTTGAAATAGAAACACTATTTCAAGTCTTAACACTTTTTTTTTTCAATCTGAAGCAGAAAAGTCATTTCTTTCTATATCCCTTAAATGCCATTTCTATTTCTTCTGTTTCTCCCAATGGAACATCATTGCTCGTTTCACACGTTTTAGTGTTAGCTTCACCAGGGAAACCAAAACTGAACGCAGAACAAAGGAGACTAGACATTGGAGATCGACATTGGCTAGGTTGGTATTATAGCTTACTTTTTAAAAGTTAATCCAGGGTCATGACTAGGTAAGAAGGTAGAATTTCAGACCATGCTCATAGGTTTTTCCAACATGATTGCCTTTGTTAAGCTCAGTGGTCTTGGGCACAGATGTAAATAGGACATGCCTCTAGAGAGTTCTGGGCAAAATAACTCCACCCTGAAACAGAAACAGGAAAACCTGCTATTCAATCCAAATGACAAATGAGTCAAAGTACCACATGATATTATAATCACTTCATTACCTTCCAGTGAGTTTTTGAAAAATTCATGCCAGAAAGCAGTGAAGCTTTTGTAGAGCATTACACACTCGTCTGGGTAGTAATTTATCCTTATGTCCTACAGTGGTGAGCGTGTCCCTTTGCACACAGTGGATGTTCAATAAACGTTTGTATTACAAAAAATACACAGTTTCCAACTGATATTATTTACATACAGATTTTAAAATATTGCCTTGAAATACCTTCAACGTACATGTTAAGGGAGAACCTAGATTTCCTTGGCTGTGTGGTTCTGTGGAGTTGGACTTTAGCTTCTCTCCTCGGCCCGTGGAAGAGCTCTCTGGTGGGTGACTTTTGGGAAAATGGAGTGCTCTGGAGGTTTTCTCTTTCAGATCTCCTTCACGTCTTGAGAGGACCATCAATTTCTTGATCTGTTCAGGGTATTAATGCTAAGAGCTGACTATTCCAGGCTGGCTAGAGTTCCATCTGGAAATCTCCAACCCCCATGTGGATTTGTCTATTTCTCCCTGCAGCTCAATCAGTCTTGCTTCATCTGTTTGGAAACTCTTTTATTAAGTACATAAATAGTTAGGATTGCTATGTCCTATTGATGAATTTAGCCCTTGGTAGTTTTGAAAAGAGCTTCTTTGTCTCTGGTAATATCACTGCTCTGAAATCTACTTGGTCTGATAAAAATACAGCCAAATATTTTTGATTAGTGTTAACATTGTAGATCTTTTTTCCATCCTTTACTTTATGTTTGAAATGTGTTTCTTAGAGACACATATGTCCGAGTCTTTTTTTTTTTTTTAACCCAATTTGACAACTTCTACCTTTTATTAGGATGTTTCCACCTTTTAGATTTAATGTGATCATTGGTATGGTTAGGTTTAACTCTGTTTTCTTACTGTGTGTTTTCTATGTGTGCCTTCTGGGGATTTTTTTTATCCTTTTTAAAAAAAAAAATTTTTTAACGTTTATTTATTTTTGAGACAGAGACAGAGCATGAACGGGGGAGGGGCAGAGAGAGAGGGAGACACAGAATCTGAAACAGGCTCCAGGCTCTGAGCGGTCAGCGCAGAGCCCGACGCGGGGCTCGAACTCATGGACCGCGAGATCATGACCTGAGCCGAAGTCAGATGCTTAACCGACTGAGCCACCAAGGTGCCCCTATCCTTTTTTTTTTTTTCTCTCTGTCTTTTGGATTAGTTAAACCTTTCTTTTCTTTTTTTACAATTCTATTTTATTTTCTTTGTAGACTTACTAGTTATACCTGTTTTTGTTATTTTAGTGTTTGTTCCAGGATCTATAGTGTATATCTTTAAGTTACTACAGTGTGTCTTCAAGTATTATTATACCACTTAGTATAAGCTCCCTAGTGGGAGCCAGGATGTCCTGTCGCCTTCAAAATTCTTCTAGCCTGTGTAAGAATCAAATAGACATGAGACAGATTAACAGGAGAAAATCAAATGTAGTAGTGTAAGGATGAGGCATTCACACAGACATGGAAATTCCAGACGGTGAGGCACAGAGAGGTATATGTGTCATTCTGAACTAAGGAGAAAGGGGGTAGGGGTCTGGAATGTGAAAGGGAACCAGTGCAGTTCGCAGGAAGATGAAAAAGTGAACATTTGGTAAACACATGGTGGCTGGGCCTCCCAGAAACAATGGGACACAAAGGATTTGATCAAACAAGGCTTGCTAGGTTCCTCCCTGCCTACCAAACCTAGTTCACAGAATAATGTGCTATTATCTATGGTGATAGCTCTCTTCCTGGGGCAGGTCCTCTATTTAAATTCTATTTAGGCAGTTGTGCGGGATTGGTAAAGAGTTTTTCCTGAGTCTACTGGGTTTTGATTGCTTTTTAACTCAAAATAATCTTTATTTTGAGTTATGCTAAAGTGGCATTTTGCGGGGGAGTGGGTGCGAGAGACCCGCTGTTGGCCCCTCCAGTTACAATACCTCACTTCCATTTCTTGCCTCTTAATCATTAAGTTTTTTTTTTAAGTTTATTTATTTATTTTGAGAGAAATGGGGAGAGAGAATCCCAAGCAGGCTCTACACTGTCTGTGTGCAGCCCAACCTGGGGCTCGAACTCATGAACCATGGGATCGTGACCTGAGCTGAAATGAGAGTCAAACACTTAACCTACTGAGCCATCCAGGCGCCCTAATCATTGAGCTCTTGTTGTCACACTCCGTGCTTTCTCATATGCTGTAAATGCCACATTACACGGTCATTATTTTTCTTTAAACAACTACTATCTTTTCAAGTGAAAGATTTAAATAACGAGGAAGATATTTTGTGTGCCATCCATATAGTTACTATATGGGGTTAGCTTTTTATTTGCTGAGTTTTCTACATGCTTTTGCCACATTTCTTCCAAATACTACAACAGATATCACACATCTATTGAACACTTTTCCAAATGTTTAAATGCCATTCCAAATACTATATAAATCCAGGCCTACCACTCCTCCCATCTCCCTTAAATCTCTGTGTCGAACCTCAGTGTCTCCCTGTGCCAATCTGGACTGATTACTCTGGTTCCCTGGCACTGCCGTTTGCCATTCTTTCCGGTTGCCTGGGTCCCGTGTTCCTCTTTTTAAATTTATTTCCTTACCCTGCTGGTGTGCGTCTTCCAAGTAAAGGTGTATGGATAGTAAATGTCTTTATTTTACCCTTAGGTGTGATTGGCAACTAATTAGTAGGGCAAGTTTCTGAAGTGTCTGATCTGAGAAGCCACACCGAGCCTCCACGTGGAGTACCCCATACCTGGTTTAATGCTCTATCGTTACCACCTTAAAATTAGGAATTTTTGAGCAAGAGGCTCACATTTTTATTTTTCACAGGGCCCCACAAATTACGTAGCTGGTCCTGTTGGCTAGATATAGAAGCCTAGGCTGAAATAATTTTCCATCGTGATTTTGCTGCCAACACCCCACTGTCTTTGTGTCTAGTGTTACTATCGATAAGTCTAGTGCCATTTTGATGCCCTTTCTATTATATTTGGCTCAGTCTTTTTCTCTGCAAGCTCTTACTAGCCTCTCTTTATCTCCAGTGAACTGAAATTTTATGATTGGAATGGATTAAAATTTTTAAAAGCTGTATTTATTTACTTAAAAACGTTTAAAGTTTCTCTTATTGATTTGTTCAGCTAATAGGTTCTTTCAATCTTGAGCCTTCTGTACTTGAAAATAGAGGTGATTTCCTATATTATTATTTAATCATTTTCTTCTTATTTTCCAGAGTTTCTCTTTATGAAACTCTTATTTGGATACTAGACTTTCTGGATCGATCCTCTAATTTTTTTTTATCTTTTATTTTTGTTGTCTACTGGCTTCTTTTCATTCTGTTTTCTGTGATTTTTCTCTGGTTTTATTTTCTAATGTTTCTATTTGTTATTTCAGTTATAATATTTTAAATGACCAAGAGTCCTGGGGCACATAGGTGGCTCAGTCAGTTACGCATCCCACTTCGGCTCAGGTCATGATCTCATGGTTTGTGAGCTCGAGCTCCAAATCAGGCTCTGTGCTGACAGCTCAGAGCCTGGAGCCTGCTTCAGATTCTGTGTCTCCCTGTCCCTCTACCCCTCTCCCGCTCGCTCGCGTGCTCTCTCTCTCTTTTTCAAAAATAAATAAACATTACAAAAATAAAAATAAATGACCAAGAGTCCCTCTTAATCTGATTATTCCTTTTTTTGGTAACTTCCTGTTCTTTTACTATGGGTGTACTGTTTTCTGTTATCTTTCTGACTGTATTAATGACAGATCTTTTTTGGCATATTCTCTATTCCCTCTATGTTTTGTTTTCTCTGCGTTCTTTGTTCCTTTGGGTTTTTGCCTTTCCTGTTATAGACTTTCTTCAACTATCTGCTGATCCTTGCCTCTTTGTTCATGTTGAAGAGCAACAATAAAAAACTGGTTGGAGGGCGTGTATGTGTCTTCTTGTTGTTGGCTGATAAGCTGTACATAAATGCATTGATAGAGACTTTGTCTTTTCTTGGAGGGAAACGCAAATGTCAGCATCCATAATTCCTTTCCCTCTGGTACCTTGATTTCTCCAGAGACCAAATCCTAAAGTACTCCTAGCCAGAAGCATTGAGAGAGCAGGTAAAGAAAGAGAGGAAGGGTATTTCACTATTTGGTATGTAGGCTTTCATTCAATGTCCCTGTTTTCAAAATCCTGCCTCCCACCTTCTCTCCGCTTTGCTTGGTATTCCCCACTTCTGAGGTGACACTCTGATTCATTTTCCCCATGTAAGTCTCGGATCTTCAGGGGTGAGGGAACGGGAGGCGATGGGCTTGAGACTACCCATCTGTAGTCTTTGGCTAACCCTTGGGTCTTTAGCCCCAAACCACTCCTCATGATTCCCTGTACACCCAAGCCCTGAGACTTTTTCCTGAGAGCAAACTGATTTGTTTCTTATCATTGCCTCCCAGGAGGGCGGGTGGATTTATGCTTTCTCTGTCTGGCTAGATGAGTTTCACGCCACTGTCCATATTTAATCTTCCCAAACTTGGTGACATCTGTTGTCAGCTTTCATCCCTGCTCCTGTTCTCTTTGTCCTTCTGATTTTATGTCTTCTTTTTATTCCTTTACTTATATATTGATGGTGTTTCAGGAGGAGACAGAGATACATTTTTCTCAGTCTACTGTGTTTGAATTGACTTCTTAACTAACCTTCTAGAGTCTTTCTAATACTCTAATTCCATGTCAGAATTGATGCTGACAATGAAGCGGTATGGAGAGTATCCAAAAGTGGGGGGGAAATAATAAACAGAGAAGCAGAATGCTATTGTCTGACATGGAATGTTCTTAGATATATAAATAGATCTTTAATACCAAGGACAGATAGGGAACTTTTTTTTTTTCTCTTGAAGGTTATTCAGCTCTCTAGTTTTTAGGAAACATAAATAATCAAGCGTCCATGAAGGGAAAAACCTAGCTCATTTGAATAAGAGAAAAAAAGCAAATATGTGGTGAGAAACATGTACTTAGAATTGGGGCACCTGGATTGGTTTGAACAGAATTTACTACCTCTGGAATTCTGTGTACATTTGTTTTTAAAAATCTTCATAGGCAGGTGAAAACTCATCAATGAAAACTGACATTGGACAGAGAAGAGAAAAAGGAGAGTTAAATATGAGGATTATAGACTGATGTCTGAAGTTTATTTTATTTTTATTTTAGAGAGACAGCACACATGCACATACGAGCAGGGAAGAGGGGCAGGGGGTAGAGAGAGAATCTTAAGCAGGCTGCACACTCAGCGGGGAACCTGACACAGGGCTCCATCTCATGACCCTGGCATCATGCCCTGAGCTGAGATCAAGAGCTGAACGCTCAACCTACAGAGCCACTCAGGCGCCCTGGCAGTTTACTTTAAAATCTATTTTCAAGGGGCCCACGGTGGCTCAATCGATTAAGCATCTGACTTTGGCTCAGGTCATCATCTCACTGCTCACGGGTTTGAGCTCCACATCGGGCTCTGTGCTGACAGCTCAGAGCCTGGAGCCTGCTTCGGATTCTGTGTCTCCCCCCCTCTCTGTCCCTCCCCCGCTCGTGCTTTGTCTCTCTCATAAATAAATAAACAAAATACATTTTTAAATATATTTTTAAAAAAGAACGCACAAACAGATAGATGGGTAGATATGTGATGAAGTCAGCAGAGTAAAATAGTATAATCTAGGTAGTGAGTATATGAGCGTTCACTAAAATTCTTTCAATTTTACTGTGTGTTGGAAAATTTTCATAGTACAATGTTGGAAAAAAATGAGGATCATGGTAATAGGTGAAGGAAACAATACTTCGAGACATACTGACCAGCAAAACAAGCCCAGAGAAGACACCGTCACTCAGATTTTTTTGGAGAAACCTCTCTGCATTACCTTTAGAATTTTATTCTGAAGGCCCTGAAGTTGATGTTCCATCCTCCTAGCTATAGGTACATGTGGTGTTGTCCCTTTCTGGCACTTACCCTTCAAACCTAAAACTAAGACACAGGTTAGGGGCACCTGGCTGGCTCATTTGTTGGAGTATGCGACTCTTGATCTCACGGTTGTGGGTTTGAGCCCCACACTGAGGGTAGAGATTACTTAAAGATAAAAAGATCTTAAAAAAAAAATGACACACTGGGGTGCCTGGGTGGCTCAGTCAGTTAAGTGGCTGACTTCAGCTCGCGTCATGATCTCACGGCTAGTGAGTTCGGGCTGCTCATTTAGCTGTCTGCTGTCAGCACAGAGCCTGCTTTAGATCCTCTCTCCTCCTCTCCCTCTACCCCTCCCCCACTTGCATACACGTGCACTCTTTCTCAAAAATAAACTTTTAAAAAATGTTTTTCTTTTTTTTAATTTTTATTTATTTTTGAGAGAGACAGAGACCGAATGCAGGTGGGTTAGGGGCAGAGAGAGTGGGAGACACAGAATCCAAAGCAGGCTCCAGGCTCTGAGCTGTCAGCATAGAGCCCGACACAGGGCTCGAACTCACAAGCTGTGAGATCATGACCTGAGCCAAAGTAGGACGCTCAACCGACTGAGCCACCCAGGCGCCCCTCTTTTTTTAAACATTTTTTAATGTTTATTTTATTTGCGAGAGCGAGAGACAGAACATGAGTAGGGGAGGGGAGGAGACAGAGGGAGATGCAGAATCTGAAGCAGACTCCAGGCTCTGAGCTGACAGCACGGAGCCCCATGTGGGGCTCAAACCCATGAACCACGACATCATGACCTGAGCCAAAGCCAGATGCTTAACCGACTGAGCCACCCGCACCCCCCCCCCCCCCCCCCGCCGCCCCCTGCAAAAATGTTTCTTAAAAAAAAAAGACGACGACGACGACACAGGTTAAATTCAGCTCTAAATCAGAGGTTCCCAAACCATGGCCCAGGTGTTCAACAAGGAGGAAGTGATATCGACTCTTACTGCCACAGTAGAAGGTTGAACTCCCAAAGTGCTGATCAAGGAAAATGTGCTTTAAATCATCCACTTTATCATCCTATAATACCTAACTTTGTGGTTTCAGTTGGCAAGTTCTGATGACTGGAGTACGTACTAACGAAGTCTAAGGAATGTTGGCCAAATGGCCTTTAGCCTAAAGTAGTGTAATTCTGACTTGATATCAGAATTATGGGTCCAATCATTGCACAGACCAGTTGCTTATATGAAACCATTATCCAGTGGCCCCCAAACAACCCTGATCCCAGACTTATCACTTGCAGCTGTGCCTTTTGTGACAAAAGGGAACTGAAAGCAAGTCTCTCTCAAGCATACTTATCACCGCTTTGGAAAAAATAACTTACTTATTGGCCATAGATATTTGATAGGATTAACCTTCTAGGTGCACATGAGCTCGTCTCGGTGGTAATCTTCCTTTTCGAAGGAGAATATCTTAACAAAAGGCTTTAAACGTTGATGGTGTTATTGAAAGAATTCAGGAACATTACCGCAGGAGAGATTCTTGAAGAATAGAAATATTGAGCGCGCGTGTTCGTGCATTGTGTGTGTTCGTCTATTCTCAGGTTGAAAGATGCCACCGCTATCATTTCGCCTATTGTGTATGACGTGACTTGGCAATCAGCACTATTGTGTGCTGTAATCACAGGGCTGCAAGAGACGCTCTCACTGCCGGTCTGATGTTTTCACTGATATGGAGCCTGTTCATTAGAGAATAGCCTCCCAAGGATTGTCTGAACAAGTTGATAATCTGCCATGCTGCACAGACAACTCTTTCATCTTTCTTGAATTTGCTTTTTTTTTTCAGACTGTGGGAGCCTCCGTGAATTTTGTAAAAAAAAAAAAAAAAAAAGTCTGAGCATTCAAATGTGGCATATTCGGAAGGAGCTTTGTGGCTATTTAAGCCATTGGTCTGAGGGAACTATTAAATGTTAGAACTTATAGGAAGCTTGGTTACTTCTAATGCCATCCCCCATTTTATAAACAAGTGGAGTAAAAGTCTAAGGCTCTTACTTTGTTGTGGAATGTTATCTGTTGTTTGGGATATACATATGTATATCTCTTATTTTTCATTATATATTATATACTTTAATATATATATATATATATATATATATATATACACACACACACAGTTCAACACAATATATCTCTATCTCTGTCTCTATCTCTATTCTTTTTTTTTTTTTTAAGCTTATTGATGTTGAGGAAGAGTAAGAGAGGCAGAGAGAGAGGGAGAGAGAATCCTAAGCAGGTTCTTCGCTGTTGGCACAGAGCCCAACATGGGGCTTGATCCCACTACCATGAGATCATGACCTGAGCCGAAATCAAGAGTTGGGGACTGAGCTACCCAGGAGCCCCTCTCCTCTTTTTCTTGAAGCTATGCTGGGCCTGGGCTCCCTCTGCTTGGTGGGAGCCCTCTGTCTTAAAGATACTCATGGAGGTGTCCACCCAAAAGAGGGCTACAGGATGAACGCTGATTAAGCCTTTATCTGATCTGAGCAGAAGGGGCCTTCTTCTTGCTCACTCGTGGTCCCGGCCATCCCAACAGGTCAGAGCCAGCTGAGGATTTATGGCCCAAACCTTGGCCAACAGTAGCATGTAGGTTTTTGCACATGCCTTTCAGGAACTTGTGGCTACCGCTGGGCAGGATGTAAAGATCTGGACTCCTCTTGTCTTTGTGTTCCAGAAGCAGCTGCAGCCAACCCAACCACGGATTCCTCACCCTTTTCAAAAGCATTCTTCCTCTCCACATTTCTTTCAGTCTCTTACTCACCAAGCAATTCACAATAGCTGTTTGGGAAGGGGAGCCCTTCATTACCCAGCTCCTGAGGCTCTAGTCCAGTTTTTCACTACAGAGGCCAGCATTAGGATGAGTAAACAGAAAAAAAAAAAAAAAAAAAATGCCATGGGCTATGAATTAGCTCCCTGTAAGAGGGTTGAGTAAGTGATTAAGTCCAGGGAAGCGTCAGGTTTTACTCCATCTCATTACACAGCTGAACGCAGGCTTGGTGAAGCTCTTAATGAACGGCCGTGGTTGCTAATTATTGACCTGATTTCTGCACGAACCACAGTTCTGTTTCCAAATTCTGACCCATCTGATCTACGCATAAACCAGAGGCTGAATCAGCAAGTACACAAGGAAGACAGCAGGGTCCTCTTTGCGATGTGATAAGGTTTTCAGGACGGAGGAAGATTTTTACCTCTTTTTAATGAAAGGAAGGCATGCCTGCTCCCCAGCTCCTCACCAGCTTAGAGAGAGGACTCCTGCCCCAGGGCTTGCTCAGCGGTCACATCCTGAGGAGATGTCCGTTCTGCAGCCACTCTTTCTTTGCTGCGGCTGCTTGATTCACCTGGATCTCTGAACCGCTGGGAACCGGCATGTCCTGGAGAAGCAAATAATAATGATGCCAACTTGGGGATGCCGGCTGGAGCCACAAAATCACCCGTGGGAGGAAGGGGAAGATAGTCTGTTGTCAATAAGTCTTTCTCTTTTTTACTGCCAACTTTTAAAGATCTTTACACATAAAGGGTTCTTCTAAGCCTCTTACTAGCCCCATGAGGAAAATAGGAAAGCAAGAGTCCCATTTCATAGATGAGAAAACTGGGGCAAAGGGACTTGCTCATGCAGTGTCTTAGAAGCAAAACTGGGAATATAATCCAAGTCTCTTGGTTCCTTGTTTCTACTGATTGGAGATGTGGCCAGTTACTTAGGTCTCTTGGTGGATCCCATCTTAATTTTTTCCTCTTTCTCTTGGCTTTGGAAGAATGTCAACCAGTTGCACCAACATGATGCTCTAAACTTTCATTCCCTAACCGCACTGGGAATAAATCCCTTTTGGCTGTGACCACAAAGGCACAATGGCTTGAAACCAGTATGAACCAAGCCCACAGGTCTGTCCTCTCTTGGCCTTGTCACCTTATATCCCTAGACACTCTCTGAGGGCACCCAAGGGTCTGACATGCTTGGATTTTCAAAGCGTAGGCTGGGCTCCCACGGAAGGCATAAGACCCTCCAACACCCCTCTCCAGACCATTAATGCCTATTGCTCTGGGGATGGCCGCTTTCTAGATCTTAGCATCCCTGGAGTCAATTCCTATGGTTAACCTTCTCTAGGTAGATGCTGGCTAAATTTTAGAATTTTGTCCTTGGCTCAAGGCCACCGATGGGTTTTGTGTAGATGGAAAAAAATGGACTCAAACTCTGATTTCTCTTCTGACCTTTTCTAAGTCAAACGATGAATTCCACAAAATGATGTCAATGCTTCTTGAATCTCTTCGGTCCCTTCAGTGGAACCATGACCAGGAAGGGGAAAAAAACAAAACAACAACAACAGCAACAAAACAAGCTTTTGCTTCTCCAGTTATCAAGGTGAACCAGGCTGTAATTCTAGGCCTGCCAGGCAGCCTGATTTGTGTCTCTCACTGAAAGGCAAAAGAGCTGAGTGTGAAATCCTGGAGGGCCGAGATCACATTTTAATCAACTCTGAATCTTTCTGGCAAGAAGTTCCCCGCATTGCCTACCCTGGCCACGGATGCTTAGTGTGTTGAGTGGGCTTAGGGGAGGAGGCTCTCCCAGAGGACTCAGGGAGACACGTTGAACACCTGGCACTTAATTAAGCCTGTTCCCGAAGCAGAAAGAAATTCCAGAGATCCAATTTAGAGGTCTGGGTGACGGGGTGGGGCAGGGCAGAGTTCAGCCTGCAGCAAAGGACACTTTGGGGTAGTATGTGAGGCGTTTGGGTCACAAGTGTAGACAACACTTCAGTCCTCTAAGTAAAGGCATTGACTGTGAGCCACGTTCGTCAAAGATTGGGATTTAATGACTGCAGCTTGCTTATAGTTACTCAGAGGTAACCACAATGGCATTCTTCCATTTCTCTGCACCCAGCCCGAACTTTGTAAAGGTGATAAGTGACAACCCGTGTCCTGTGCACAGACAAGAGTCTAAGTGCTAGACTTATCTCCATCACTATCACGGGCAAGTCGCTTGAATTTCTCCATTCTCCTTTTCCTTACCCTTAAAATGGAAATGTCCCCTGAAGATCTGACAGTCTCTGTCCCTGGTGTTCCCCCAAGGAATCCTCTTTCTACCACCTTTCTCCACGATATGACCTATAGTTTTGTATCTCAACAGATACAATGTAGAGTGCATTGCATTGAAACTGTCAACTTTGTAGGGCTGAAAACACCTTAAAAAAATCCTCTTATGAATTTCTTCTTTCACTTCTATTTGAAAAATGCCAGGGATGAGATAGCACCAAAAAAATTAAAGCTCAAGAGAAATCCACTGAACTTTTCCCCTTTGCCCTGTGCTTGTTTTCATGTCTTAGTGTGTTTCAATGTACAACCAAGTTGTTAATGTTTTCTGTTTAATAAACAGAACATCTGTAACCTCTGCTCCTGATGTTCTCAATCAGCTCCATGATTAGCTAATGGGGAACCAGTTTGAAATGCAGAGCTCAAGGTCACCTTCGTGTTCCTTCATTTGCATTCTGTCTGTAATTCACTGTGTTGATGCTCTCACTGAAAACACCCTGCTTTCTCCCTTGGGCCCAGGAGAAGCAATACAGTCCACACTCACAGAGCCCTGCACTGGATTATTAGCCCAGCGATTCATATTTGGGGAGCTGTGGGGCTCAGAGAGCGATATTCACGTATGTCTTCAAAAATAATCCTCAGAGCACTGAGAAATTAGTCACCAGGCACTGCCGGCTGCTGCCTGGCCTACTTTGGCATCTAGACTTCAGAACCACAGGAGTCTTTGGGTAACCTGGGTGTCAGTGTGGTTCAGGCAGCACAGGGAGTGTGCTGGTCCTGAATTCTGCCTGAGAGAGAGATCTCAAGATGAAAGAGAGAGCTGGTTGGGGGCCCCACCTCTCCGTGGGGCTCGTGCTGCTCCCAGAGAGGACATTTTGCAGTTATCCCTGTCTAGTTAATAGCATTTGAAGAGCAAGGCATGAGAGATCATGTCTTCTTCTTCTTTTTTTTTTTTTTAAGTTTGTTTATTTATTTTAGAGAAAGAGAACCAGTGGGGAAGGGGCAGAGAGAGGAAGAGACAGGATCTGAAGGGAGAGCTGTACTGACAGCAGAGAGCCCAACACGGGGCTTGACCCCACGAACCACGAGATCATGACCTGAGCCGAAATCAAGAGTCAGAGGCTGAACCAAGTGAGCCACCCAGGCACCCAAGAGATCGTGTCTTCTGCAACAGTGTTTCCTCCCCTTTCTGCAGTCGGCCCCTTTGGCCCCAAACTTCCAACCTCTTCGATCCCCATCCTCACTTGGAAGGAGCCGTTGAATTTTTACTCACTGAAGCTGTTTTGCTAGAGAACTTTTATACTTTTTCTTTTACTTGAGCCCATTTTAAGTCTTAACCTGTTGGTTCAAAACTTCAAGGAATTAGCAATAACATTTGACTCACGTTTTAAAAAGTCTTCCTTCATGTGATTTTCCAGAGTCTTCTGGTTTCCACATGGGTCCGCCTCAAGCAGTGTATCAACATCAATATTCTCCCTTTCTTTCCTTCCATTTAAAGTTTATTTACTTATTTTGAAGGCAGCGGGGGGGGGGGGGGGGGGGGGAGAGGGAGAGCACAAACAGGGGAGGGACAGAGAGAGAGAGAGAGAGAGAGAGAGAGAGAATTCCAGCAGACTCTGTGCTGTCAACATAGAGTCCAACACGGGGCTCAATCTCATGAATCCGTGAGATCATGACCTGAGCTGAAATCAAGAGTCGGATGCTTAACTAACTGAGCCACACAGGCGCCCCTTCTTTCCTTCCATTTAAGCATTAAGCATTTAAGCATTTGGTTATTTTCCTCAAATAGAAAATGATAGTAGAAAATGTTTTAAAGAGCCACAAGGAAATGATACACTGGTGACTTTGATCCTTTCGGTAAAATACATAAATAGATGTGAAATAGTTAAGCTGTAAAAGAATATAAACAAAACAAAACTCACAGCTTGCTGGTTGCTGTGGGTGGAGGGATTTGGGGGAAAGGGGAGGAATGACGTAGCAGTAGAGACAGTAAACCTAGGCTAAGGATCTTGGACTAAGCAGGAGAGCAACTTTAATGCGGCCCAGAAGCTAACCTTGGTTTCTTCCCCATTGCCAATGAGTTTATGCAAAATTGCAAATAGCCAGGGAGAGTTTTTGGAGACTTTGATCCTTGATATGCAATCTAAAGATTGAAAAGATTATATTTTCTCTCTAATTAAATCTCCTCTAACCTTGTATTGAGTGCCTGTAAGGTGAGTAGGCAAGATCCAACCTGTTGATGGAGTGGATTCCCAGGGAGGCTGGGAGGCGATGCGTTCTGCCCAGGGGAGACCTCTCAGATCACAATTTGCAGCAGGAATTAGAAACAAGGGCCACCTGTAGGCAAGTAGAGGCAGAGGGGGAAACATATCCAGGGCATTTTTCCCTGAGATGTTGCTGTTGATGAGAGTAGACCTCAGAACAGCTACAGGGGTGTCTGTATTTAAAAGGACCATCTGTTGCCAGGACCCTCCTATTACAGCAATACTGAAAAGTAGGCAGTCACAGGCCCCAAATCATACTACCACTAAAGCCCTAGGTAATAACACGTGGGCTGTAAGCATTTATAGGAGCAATTGCCCCCCAGTTCTCTAGTGTCTCCCCTTTGGTCTTAAAAGGCCATTGTTTGGGGCTCCTGGGTGGCTCAGTCGGTTAAGCTTCCAACTTCGGCTTAGGTCATGATCTCACAATTTGTGAGCTCAGGCCCCATGTCGGGCTCTGTGCTGACAGATCGGAGCCTGGAGCCTGCTTCAAATTCTGCGTCTCCCTCTCTCTCTGCCCCTCCCCCACTCACTCTCCGTCTCTCCCCCTCAGGAATAAATAAACATTAAAAGAAATTTTTTTAAGGCCATTGTTCGCTAAATAATCCTATTATTTGGGCACCTTAAAGAACTTATGTTCAACCATTTCCCTTTGTGGAAATGGAACATCAAAAGGTTAAGTCACCCCTCAAGGTCACCCAGCTGATAAGTAACAGAGAAAGGCTTCTGCTACTCCTTGGCCAAGTAGAGTCTTTACACACTGGACGAGAACTCCTGTTTGATTTTGCATTGCTTTGCTTGCTCTCTCGCTGCAGTTCACAGGCTGCAGAGAGGTGATGAGGAAGAACTAACTATTCCCTGTGGGGGAGGAGGGAGTGGGCCCCGGGGAGTAGATACAAGAGTCCCTCCCACAAGTTGGGGGCTGTGGGAAGCACCCCATACCACCATTTGTATTCCTTTCCTAGGACTGCTCTAACCAGTTACCACAAACTGGGTGTACTGGTAACAACAGGGACGTAGGCTCTCTCAGTTAAGAAGGCTGTAAGTCTGAAATCAAAGTGTCTGAGGACTGGAGAAGAATGCCTCCTCGCCTCTTCCTAGCTTGTGGTTGCCAGAAATTCACGGCGTTCCTGGGTTTGTGCCGCTTCCTTCCAATTCTGACTCTGCTGTCACATGGCGTTCTCCCTGTGTGTCCCTGTGGGCACTTTTCTGTCTCTTCTAAGGATACTGTCACTGAATTTAGGGCTCACCCGAATCCAGTATGATCTTATTTCAATCCTTACCTTGATTACATCTACAAAGATCCTATTTCCAAATGACGTCAAATTCTGAGGTTTTGGATGGACCTGATTTTCGGAGAGACCCTATGCAACCACTGTGTCCTTTATTCTGAAATGTCAGCTAATAACTGGGCACTAAATCTAAAGCATTATATAAGAGTCAAGAAATCATTTTCTTTTCTATTTATGAATCCCTGTGATGGTCTATTGCAAACCCCAAATTCTGAAGTTAAAACTCCCTAGCAAAAGGCTAAAAGATTATATTAAACACTCAATAAAGTTTTAAGAGAATAATATATTTTTAGTGTGTTTTTCTACACCAGGCATTGCATTCAGTGATTTACGTGGACCGTCTCATTAAATCCTTTCAAAAGCCCTGCAAGGCCTGCGCCATCAAGGTCCCCATCTTACAAGGGACGAAACTGAGGTTCAGTGAGCCTGAGCAACCTGGCCAGCCATATGCCGCCAGGCTTCTTGTCTCTGTGTTGGCCACAGGACTCCACAACTTTTGTGGTCTCCCTGGAACCTGCAGAGAAGAATCGCAACCACTGGACGTTGACAACGTCAGTAAGATTCCAGATCCCATGCAGCTGATGATTGGAGACGGGGATATTGAAGCAAAAGCTGATCTCTGGAGGCAGGCTGCTTGAGTTCAAATCCCTGATCAACCATTTAATAGCCATCTGGTTTAGTTTCTTCTTGCTACAATAACAAATTGCCACAAACAACACAAATGTGTTATCTTACGGTTCTGGAGTTCTGAAATGGAGGTGTTAGGAGAGCTGCGTTCTTTCTCAGACGCTCTAGGAGAGACTCTGTTTCTTGCCTTTGCTAGCTTCTAGAGGCCACCTGCATTCCCTGGCTTCTGGCCCCTTCCTCCCGACACTGTAGCCTCTGCTTCCATTGTCACACTGGCCCTCCTGCCTCTTTCTCTCTCACAAGAATCCTTCTGACTACACTGGACCCACCTGAATAACCCAGGATCATCTCCCCATCTCAAGATCCTTAACTTAATCACAGAGGCAAAGTCTCTTTGCCATGAAGGTGACACACACACAGGTTCCAGGGATTAGAATGTGACCATCTTTGGGGAACCGTTATTCTGTCCACCATTATGCTTTCAGGGATGAATTACTTAACCTCCTTAAGGCTTACTTTCTTGCTGTAAACTAAGTGGGCAAATCATGGTACCTAACTTGTTGAGCCATTGTGAGGATCAAATAAGATTATGATGAACTTGTTGCCTGGAAAAGTAGGTAAAGGTTGCCGTTGTTATTATCACAATTGGTTAAGACACGAGCCAGGAGCTGTTGTCATGAAATAAGGTGGATGGAGTCTATACGGTGATGAGTATAGGGTTGATGGTCTCCACCCAGGACTGAAGTGCGTGACAGGTGCCCCCATTCTGCAAGTAGGCAGAACAATGTTGAGTGAGGTCCAACCACTTAGACCCGGTGAACTGGGATTTGGGAAACAACAAGCTTTATAATTCTGAAACCATGAGGAAACTGAGGCACTGCGAGGAGCTAACCTTCAACTACAAGGTTAAAGAAGACCGTCTCCATACGAGGCTACCCTGCACTTCTGACACCAGCTGCAAGGGAGCTCCCAAACCACTCTCAGATTCAGTATTTTACTAGAAAGACAGAACTCACTGAAAGCTATCTCCTTATGGTTATGGCTTATTACAGAAAAGGGATGTAGATAAGATACAGTCAAAGGAAGAGATAGGGCAGAGCCCAGGAGGAAGGTTCCAAATGCAAAGCTTCTGTTCTCTTTCCATGGAGTTGGGACACACCAGTCTCCTGGCATTGATGGGTGACGATACAGACGGAATATTTCCAGCCTGAGAAGCTCATCCAAACCTCGGGCTTCAGAGTTTTTATTGGGGCTCCATTATACAGGCATGATCGATGGATTGCTTGTGTGGTGAATCTCAGTTCCAGTCTGCAGGCCCTCTGAGCATCACCTAAAGCCCCTACCCTCAATCACATTGTCGGTCTTTCTGGCAGGACCAGCCCCCACTCCAAACCAAAGCAATGCTATAGCAGTTACCTCCTAGAAGCCAGGGGCAAAGGCCAGATCCCATTTGGGGCAAGGTTTAATTCTATACCCTATTGTCCTGAGGAGTTGAATGACTCAACCAAAGTCACATGGCTCAGCCAAAATATTTAAATTATTAACACTCTGTAAGTCTTCAGTCTCTTATGATTAATATAGAATATGAAGGAATTTAGCATGATGGTTAAGAGTTTAAATTCCTAAATCAGGCTGTAGGGCCAGGCTACAGCTCTGCCATTTACTACTGTCTGACTTTGGGCAAGTTCTCACCCTCTTTGTGCCTCAGTTTCCTCATTTATAAAATGGGGATGATAATAAAATGTAAAAGATAGAGTCGATACACATAAAACACCTACAACAGTATCTAGCATGTATTAAGTCCTCAATTATAGTTTCTACTATTAAGCAGACAAAATATAAGTAAATTAGAAAGCAAAATTTATCCATAATCTTCCTTTCTTCTTCTCACCAAACTGATAGTTGGATCTGTACGTCTCCAAACCTTATTATTCGTAAACGACAGGCAAATCATATTACATATAGTCTACAATTTCCCTGTTACCAAAGTTTTCATCAAGACTTATTTTGAAGTGAATAAGGATTTCTGAAATGGTGTAACTGTTGAATGAATGGGGCAATGCTAAGCAACAAAAGGACTACATTGTTTGGTTGCACAAGCATCAAGTAAGCGAGCAGTTGAAAGCCACCTAGGTTAGGGAAGCCAAAAAAGTCCTTGAGATTTGTGTAGAGTCACAATAACAAATGTTGTTTGTCCCACACATGTTCCTGCTCCAGCTCTGTTTCTGTCATCACATAGGAGAATAGTATTTGTCAGGGAGTACTGCTTTCCTCATGTCGAGGAAGAAAAATAACCTTGTGGAAATTTCTACTCACCTCAGTGGCAAGTTTCCAGTTTTCCAATTGTGAAGCGGCAAATATTGTTTTTAGCTGTTATGTCTAGAACGCCTCCCAAAAGAGAAAAGGCAATTATGTTCAATTAAGGGAAAATGTGATCAAGTTCCTACTGTGTGTCAGACGCTGGGCTGGCCATTCTGAGGGAACCAAAGTCAAAGAAGACTTCACCTTGGGTCCCCAGGCTCCCCCAGCCTAGCAGGACACACAAATGCACAGGGCGTGACAAACGACATGCTGAATAGATGTTCAGCCCCAGGGCTGTGGAGCTCCATTGGAAGCAGCATGTAATTCTGACTGGGCCACAGAAAAGTGAGGACCCTTGAGCTCTGCCTTCAAAGATTTCGGCAGGTACCCTGGTGAGAGAGTGTGCCTACTCTATCAAGACAAAAGCAAGACATCACGTGGGTATCGGAGATTGGTTACAGCAAGAAAGAATTCCTGCAACAGGCTGATGAGACATGCGGTCAGTTTTCCTTCCTACTATGTGGGAAATTACGCCTTTTTTTTTCATGTTAATTATGAGAGAGAGAAAAAGTGCGCACGTGAATGGGAGAGGGGCAGAGAGAGAGAGAGACAGAGAATCCCAAGCAGGCTCTGTGATGTCAGGGCAGAGCACAACGCAGGGCTCCATCTCAGGAACGCTGAGCCAAAATCGAGAGTCGGATGCTTAGTGGGGCACCTGGGTGGCTCGGTCGGTTAAGCGTCTGACTCTGGATTTCAGCTCAGGTCATGATCTCGCACTTGGTGAGTTTGAGTCCTGCATCGGGCTCTGCGCTGACAGCGTGGAGCCTGCTTGGACTCTCTCTCTCCCTCTCTCTCTGCCCCTCCTCTGCTTGAGTGCTCTTTCCCCCTCTCTCAACGTAAGTAAATAAACATTAAAAAAAGAAGAAGAAAGAAAGAAAAGAAAAGAAGTGGATGCTTAACCAACTAGCCAGCAGGCACCCAGGAAATGACGACTTTTGAGAGGTGGATGGGAGTGTCCTGAAATCCTTATACTCTCTCTTGTCCCTCCGATTTGAGTAGGGCCGATTGGCAAAGATCAGGCATTTACAGAAGTAGTTCATACTTTCAGGCGACTTTTAGGGTCATCAGCATGATTTGAACTCAGAGCAATTTCCTGGGAGAGGAAGGGTGGGTGAAGCATGCTCATAGAGTGAACTGATCACATCACACTGGGAGCAGAATCATGGTGTCCCTTAACTTCTACCTTAGCACTCAGTATTCGTTACACTTCATCTCTTACACACTCAGCTTTCTGGATTCCCTTTCTTTCTTTCTTTCTTTCTTTCTTTCTTTCTTTCTTTCGAAATGGGCAAGAGTCTCCAAATTGCAAGGCACAGTTGGCACTATTTACATTTTAAGAGGCTTAAATTTTTAATTTTCCATTTCATTGGAACATTTTAGAAAGTTGCCCAGCTTTTCATTATGCTGCATTCTGAACATATCCTACCACTGTGATCCTAACCCCCGCAGAGCCTGTGCAGGGCTGGGCTTTCAAGAAATCAGTGGAGATAATGAGAGGTCCAGCGGGTTGAGAATGTTCCATGAAGCAAAAGTGGACCAGAGCCCTCTACCTTGTGAGACCCCATTACGTGAAGGAGACAGCAGAACATGAATTTGGATTACCAGGCTCCAACAGCCCCGTGCTCGCTCATAGTTTACCTAACACCTAACAAGAGCTCTCTGCAGCTTAACACATTTTCTACCTTCTGTCTCCCAAAGCATTATGGGAGGGCAGAGTCCTTCCTGGCCTCAGACTGCTGAATTGCATCAGGCTGTATGTCATTGCATTCCATGGCTGCCACTGATGGTGTCTATCTGCCAAATTTCCATCTGAGTGTCCCCCTCGTTAGAATTCAGAATTCACTAATACCACAATTAGTGGTACCATTAAAATTTCCTAACTTATTTTGGTTTCACCCTTAAGCAACTGCTTAATTGGCTTGTTTCCCTTGAGACCAAACATTTTCCCATGGTGGGAGCAGAGAACATTAATAGCTTCTGGAATAGAGAACCGTCCGGGCAGGGATTGGGAAAGAATTCTCTTTTTCCTGAGATTTTTTTCTTGGAAGGGAAACATCGTTACCACCTTCGTCTGCCTGAATCCTGCATTCTAAACATTGCCTGCACTTCACCTCTGCTAACTTGCAAATCTGTCAGTGAAAAGGGGTAAAATGTAAATCAGCATCAAAGCCGACCATTAAAAACAGCCAGATCTAGGGTGTTAGGTTAGCTCTCGCAGGTTGAGGCAAAAATAGCCTATTGTTCCAGAGAAAGCTCGGAAAACACACAAATCAGCAGCATGTAGCTGTTTGTCAGTAGCAATTTCTTTGTCCTGGCCGTCAACCATCTCCTTTCGGGAGTTTATAAGCGTAAGAACTGTGCACAAAAGGGATTTTTCACCTGTGAATGGTGATAGCATTCCTTCCTTTAAGTGTTCTTTTCAGTTCTTGATTGTGAGCAGTATGCTAAATGGTTAAAGAAAGTCTGTAGAATTTGTTTTACGTAAAAAATACTTGGTTTTCAGATTTCCTGCATCTGTTGGCAGCTGGTTAAATATTGCCTCCTCTCCTAGGAGAATCATTGTCTTGGCAGTTAATGCTAAAGACAGCTCATTCTGCCTCTTCTTTCTCCCTTTCAAGGAATTTCTACAGTGGCTTATACGTTCTGTGGGGTAGTAAACACAGGGCATGGTTCCTACCTCTGTGGAATTTAATCTTAAAGCAGAGACAAGTACTTAAAGTCCTTGTCTAGACGTATACACACGTGTGTGTTGTATATACACACACACACATGCACATATGTGCACATATACACACATAAACTACAAACTGTTATAAGTGTTAGGAAGAAAAAGAGAGACCTAATTTATATATTTATTTTTAAATGTTTTATGTATTTTGAGAGACCACGAGTGGGGGAGGGAAAGAGTGAGCGAGGGACAGAGGATCAGAAGCGGGCTCTACGCTGACAGCTGCAGGCCTGACATGGGGCTTGAGCTCACCAACTGGAGATGATGACCTGAGCCGAAGTCTGACACTGAACCAACTGAACCACCCAGGGGCCCCAAGAGAGACCTAATTTAAACTGGGGTGGTTGGGAACAGCCTTACCTAAAGAAGGCCACTTTGGAGCTAAGACCTGAGGTAGTTTGGACCTAGAAAGTAGGAAGGATGAATCCCAGGGAGCGGGAACAGGCTGTAGGAAGGCCCTCAGAGACTGGAAGAAGTCCAGGGTGTGTGTGTGTGTGTGTGTGTACACACACAGTTTGGGATAGGAGTGAGCAGGAGTCACACGGCCATGCAAGGACTCCAGGGTTTTTGCTAATAGAAGAGTTAAAGCAGTGTAGTGTGGTGAGATGGGTTCAGGTTTAAAGGGATCACTCCAGGGGCGCCTGGGTGGCTCAGTCAGTTAAGTGGCTGACTTCAACTCAGGTTATGATCGTGCGGTCCATGAGTTCGAGCCCTGCGTCAGACTCCCAACTGACAGCTCGGAGCCTGGAGCCTGCTTTGGGTTCTGTGTCTCCCTCTCTCTCTCTCTGCACACCCTCTCAAAAATAAACGCTAAAAAAAAAAACTTAAAAAATAAATAAAGGGATCATTCTAACAGGTGAATGGAGAATTGATTTGAAGGAACCAGGGGAGAGAAGTGTTTGCCATAAACATGGAGAAACAGAAGGTGGATGAGGGATTCGCATTCTGTCGGATGGGAGAATTAACAGGACCTGATGACAGATCGGATGTGGGTATCACAGAGAGGGAGGTATAAAAAAATGACTTTTCTCCCTCTAATTTAAGCCCCGACTGCTTAGTGAGTTTCACTTTAGGTGACCTTTCCCCTATGACTATTGAAAAGGGTTCGGAACAAGTCTCCCCAAAATATGCCACTGTAGCATGAGGATTATTTTGAGCTAAGAGCAGTCAAATCCAGCAGGTTCAGGAAAAAAATCCACCTTGATTGCCTAAATTTACACTAGAAAGGGAGCCTGTACCAGGAAGAGAGAAATAGCAGAGATTGTCCTTTACAGAAGAAATTTACTGACCTAAGAGGGCAATCTTTGTTTTTCAAACCTCTCCTCTCTCTTCCAGTGCATGACCTCCTCCCTACCCCCTCTATATCCTCAGCCCCTATCCCTCTCCTTAGCTCAAGATGTTATATAAGCCTCAATTACCTGGCTGCCTTTTGAGTCTACACATCTTTATGGGGGTCCTGATTGTACATGATTAAATTTGTTTTTCTCCTGTTAATCTGTCTTATGTCATTTTAATTGTTTGAACAGCCAAAGGACTTAGAAGGGAAGAAGGGAAAATTTTTCCACCCCTGCACTGTGCAACCTGTCTCCCTGCGAGTCAGAAATAAGCCGCCTAGCTAGTTTTCCCCCTCCGCTGTGGGACCCTGACTGGGAGAGGCAAGTCAGCTCCACAATCTCTGGCAGAATGAATACCTGTAGGGATTTTTAAACTCAAGATCTTGTGAAAATGATGACATAATTTGGAAGTGACTGAAATCACTGTCCGTAATAGCGACTATTCGCAGGTGTTATGTGTGAGGGCCTATTAGAGATATAAAAAGCTTTCTGTTACAAATGTCAATTCTTCCTCACTAAGGAACTGGCTTGAACTCTTAATTAGTGTCAACAAGGAAATGGTTCTGGCCTGGAATTTGTTTCTCCAGGTCTGGGGATATTTTTGTCTATTTGATTGTTTGCACCATATTGGCTTGCCCCAGGACATCTGGGGAGGAATATTCATTTCTTGGCTTTAGGACTCTCAGGAGTGACTCCTTTCTCTGCCTCTGCAAATATGTCAAGTGAACTTTGAAAAATGGGTCTTTGTCAATGGACCTCCACAGGAGGGTTTGTTTCTCTTCGAAATGCTTTGAAAATTTCATTGTATGTTTTAAGAAGTAATCATAGTTAATAAGTATAATAGCGATTACGTACTGAGTGCCAAGAAACTGTGCGAAGTTGTAGACATAATCTCGCAAGGTGGGTGTCCTCGTCCTTCAGTAAAGTCAAATGGCCCGTGAGTGGTGGACATGAAATCTGAAGCCTGGCTGGGCTGGTTTCAGAGTCAGAGCACTTGGCCGAGCACTTGGCCAATGCCTCAGGTAGTTGAGAGAAACCTGGTAACCGGAGCCCTCCAGGCTGATGTTCCCTGGAGTGGCCGCTCTCTGGTTGTGATCTGGGATCCCCGTGAGCTTTGGCAAGGGGAGGGATATTTTAAACCACCTGAAGAGGAAACAGCGACTTCCTCCTTGGCACTCCAACTGAATTTAATCACTTCTGGGCCCAACATCCTGTGGGTTACTACACATCCTCTTTGATTTTCTTTTCCTTTTCAGTATTCCCCTGTTACATTAAAAAACAAATCGTTTTCTCTAATTTCATCTTTATCATTCCCTTTCCAAGCCCAAAGGACAATTGAGTCATTGTGGCCGAAAAAGAGTCAGTGATGCAGTTTTATTGGGGGGGAAAAAAGTCCATTCTGGACTTGGTTCTGCCATGTGATGATTGTTTTCTAATTTCTAATTATGGGTATGATCTTAGATAAACCATTACCTGCTTCTTCACGTCAAAGCACAGTGCCTGGTACTAAACAGATGTATAATCTGTGCTAGTTGGTGTTGAATCCTAAGTAAGGAGGAGTTGTACATTCATTCATTTGGCAAGCATGTGTTGAGGGCCCTCTCTGTGCACGATGCCATTCCAGGAGTGGGGGTGCAAGGATGATGCCGAGATTTCGAACACCCGCAGGCACCTGACTTCGATTCAGTTCTTGCTCTGCTCCCCACACTAACTGTGATGCTGGCAAATTACTTATCTCCCTGAGCCTCCAATTTCTCATGGAACGATTAAGGCTTAATCAGAGGACCTATTTCTTGGGGAGGAGGGCTGAATGAGAGTGCCTACAAGGCCCTTAGCAGAGTGGAAGTGCTCAGTGTCTCCAGGATTATCATGGAAGGGAAGGTCAAGGGGAGGTGGACCGCATTTCCAGTGTAATTATACCAACAAACACACACATACACATCCATGCACGGGAGACAGTGATTTCTAACGTTGGGGAGGAGAAGGGCGAATATTCGATTTAAAATCACTTTTATAAAACTAAACAGTGCATCTTCTATATAACACAAACTGTGGAAAGTAAAGCTGAGCGATGTTGTTGATGTTGGAGATGTGCAGAAGAGAGCAGGGATCTTCAGGGTGAAAGCAGGAGGGGAGGACACATAGCAGAAGACAAATTCTGCAGAGTTCGATTTGGGATGATGGAGTAAAGAATAAGCTAGCTTGAGCTAAAGGCTCTCAGTGTCCCTTGATGTTTCCATGGTAAATGAATCTATGAAAAAAGGGCAGATTTCAGTTTTGATACAAGTGTAAACGGTGCCACAACCCAGCATTAACAGGATTTTCAGAGTGAAAACAGACGTGGCCCGGTGACGCGTGGACAGAGAAGGAGGCTGGACAGAGCCAGTCATGGGACTCGGCCACCATGGCCGTGTTGCCGCTTGGCAGTAACCCAGCAGCCGGTGTTGGGCTGAGGTTTGGTGTGGAGTCCAGGGCAGAGCCTCCGAAGGATACAAGTGCTGGCCAGAGTCCTGGTGCACTCAGCGTGGGGTGAGTGGGTAGGCCTGACCCCAGAGGTCAGAATGTTCCAATAAGCAAGCAGAGCATGACAGCAGAGAATCCGGTGGAGGCAGTTCTCAAAGTCCAGCAAGATTGGCAGCTGACCTCAAAGAAATGCATCAGCAAGGAGCAGGGTCCTAACCTCTGGGCTTGGGCTCAGAGAAGGAGACTGACCAGAGCAAGGCGGGCCTTGTTTACAGACCTTGAACGCCAATCCCTCCACAAGTCAGGTCTATATGGTGGGGTTTGGGACCCGGAACCTACCATGGGTACCTAGAAGTACCCAGACAGCCTCTATTTAAGAGCTTCCTAGATGGGGATGGGACTGGGCCTGTTCATAAGGGTCCGATGTCACTTGCTGTGAGGAATGGAGAGGAGCAGAGGCTGCAAAACACAGAATTCCCCCAGAATTGGCACAAACAAATGCTATGCGTGTTTAATCTTCCCCTTTTCTGGTTATATTTAATTACTACTAGTACACCACATTGCTTTACTTAGTTAAAAAAAAAAACCAAAAAATCCAAAATATGCTATTAAAACTATGTTCTGTATCTAACCAAATGATCTAAAATGTCTGGGATAACCCCAAGCTGCAGTCGATTTTACTGCTTTCAATACATGGAAGTCATAACACCAAGTTAATTTTTTAAAAATAATTTTTATACGTCATCTGCCACAAATTGACAGATTGAAGACGATCCTTTGCCCTTCACATTTTCCATTTTTGGTTTGGAAAGCCATCGCTGCATTGAGGAGTCTTCAAACAGAGCATAGTTGTTGGGTTGGAAAGTGGCCACCTTGGTGATGAGCTTTCCAGTGAACAGAATGCGTTCCAGATTTGAAACAGCCACATTGGAGGTTCCTTCCGGGCAAGATCTGTTTGGAATACACCACAGTCCTGTACGCAGAACCTTCTGTGAAAATGGTGTTCGGTAGAGTTCAAATGTGGTGGGGAGCGGGGTAGGCTTTTCCAGCAATGTCTCCCCCAAATCTGAAGCCACCGAAATAAAAACAGGACAACCACTACTAGCCTTAGACATTTAGCCCTTTATGCCTGCCCCATGTTAATCCCTCCTCTCCTTTGAACAGTGTTGCCTTAATACCATCAAATGTTTGCCCGTCGGGTGGGAGTGTTAGCTCCTGAAATGCGACCAAGTCCATTGGTCCTCCTCTCTTCCTTCCGTTCCTGGCCCCCCCTCCCTGCCTATGTTCCCTGTACGGCAAATGGTCACAACCATCCCCCCTGGGTGTCCAAGTCGGACATTGTCAGGGTCATCCTGCTGCAAGGAAGAATTTTGCTTCCGTGGAAGAGTGTGCATTGTCCAGAGGACACAGCTCTGAGTATTCTGATGGTGCGGTGGCCGGCTAGACAACTCTATAAATGGTACATAGCTGATACATTGCAGAAGAATTCTTCGCTGTAGACGCGCAGATCCCGTTCTGTCTCGCAGAGGGCGGCTGAATTCTCCTCACTGTGCCAGAAGCTAGTTTTGCCTCCATTTGTACATTCATTTCAATATTCCTCATCTATAAATGTGTCTATTTTTCAATTTCTCCCTGGAACCACTTATAACAGCTGCCTGGTTCCTTCTTTATGAGTAAAATAAAATCTTTAACATGTGTTCATTTTATATCCTTATGAGTCATGATTTTACCTCTCCCCACCCCCCCCCCCCCACAATTGTCTTTTAACACTGTCTTTTTCTCAGTCACAGCTTCTCCTTCATTTTATTCACTCGGCACTCTTTTCAAGTGTCTCTAATTTGTCTCTTTCCCTGCAACCAGCTGCTGGCCTCCCAGGTCGTTGGCTCACTGACATTTTTCACACGGATCTGCCATAGCCTCCTGACTGCTACCCTGTCTCCAGCCTGGTGCCACTTCCCCCCCCGCCCCACCCCCATTCTATTCCACACACTATCGTTCCCAAAACAGAGGTCCTAGCCTGTCCATTCCCGCTTAAAACTCCCTCAAAGACCTTGCACCACCTTAGACTCTCGGCTATGCTGTGTGGTCTAAATCCTGGGCCTTTAAGGTACATGGTGAACTGGCCCCTGCCCACATCTCTCTGTCCCCCACACTGTGTCCTCCTCAGCTAATAGGCTGACCACAATTTCCTTCTTTCTTTCTTTCTTTTTAATGTTTATCTCTGTTTTTGAGAGAGAGAGAGACAGAGACAGAGACAGACAGGCAGAGACAGAGTGAGTAGGGAAGGGGCAGAGAGAGAGAGGGAGACACAGAATTCAAAGCAGGGTCCAGGCTCTGAGCTGTCAGCACAGAGCCAGACATGGGGCTCGAACTCATGGACTGTGAAATCATGACCTGAGCGGAAGTCGGACGCTTAACCGATTACTTAACCACACCAACAACTATAGAAGGGGGCGCCCACTTTATTGGTATTGTAGGAAAGGTGAAAACAGTTAATATACACAAAGAGCTTTGAATAATGGCATTGGTTGGACCTGGACAAACGTTGGCTTTTGATAATACGACACCAGACCGAAGGGTAAGGCAAGTCACTGTGATGTCAGACACCCATCTGAAGGGTCAGCCCGCCAGGTGGTGCATGCTTGGGAAGCCAAAGCTTACAAATCCAGTTTGGAGGTTAATGTCAAGGGGTTTATTTTATTAATGTCCGCCCCTCCCCTCAGGAGAGATTGGTCTATTTGCAATTGTCTTTAAAGCAGGCTTTATGACTAGAGTGGGAGCACTTCCACGGCAAGACCAGGTCCCCCAGCCTTTCTGAGTCTTGCTCTACATGCAAATGTACAAGCTCCTGTGTTTCTTCCAGGTTGCTTTCAGTAAATTCCTCGTGCTCTCATGTCACCCGCTTCATCTCTCTTGGTATCCACCCTCTCTGTTGCCCCCTCTTTGGCCCCCATCAACCTTACCACTTGGTCTTTCAGTTCTGGGCCCTTCCTTGTGAACTGAGTCTTCAGGCCAGTGGGGGGGGTGGGGGTAGGGGGAGTGCGCCTGAGTGGTTCAGTCAGCTAAGCCTCCGATTTCGGATCAGGGCACGATCTCATGGTTCGTGGGTTTGAGCCTGGCGTCTGAATCTACGCTGACAGCTCGGAGCCCGGAGACTGCTTCGAATTCTGTGTCCCTCCCTCTCTCTCTGCCCCTCGCCTGCTCACACACACTCTCTCTCATTCTCTCTCTCTCACTCTTAAAAATAAATAAACATTAAAAAATTTAAAAAAAAGTCTTCAGGGACAGGCTGGTGGCCATTGCTGCAGCGGTGGTGAAGAGAAGCCGGACCAGACTTGGGTGGGAGTTTCTGCCCCTTACACTTTTGCCTTCCCTATTTTGCAGCTTGGTTCTGACAGTGAACTCAAGCTGAAGTTGCATCACGATAAAGCCATGTTAACCTCTGCAGCTGCGTGGAGTAGGGAAGTGTAAAGCCCCATTGTCTGCAGCAAAGCATTCGTCGAACACATGATGCCAGCCGCTGAGCTGGATCTGGGGAATACAGAGCTGGTGTCCCAGATCCTGGCTCTGAAGGGCTTGCTCCATTACCTGTGGGTTATGTCATGATCTGAGAGGCCTACAACAGGTTATTTTATGGAAAGTCTTATATCATAAAGTGAGATGAAAAAACCTGATAATTCCACCACTTAGTATCTTGGTCTGTCTCATTCTATTCTGCTGAATTCACACGTGATTATTCTATCACCCATTTGTCCATTTGCCTATCTCCATAATTTTTTTACGTAAATGGAATCCTTATGTATGTATCTCTTATTCTGCAATCTGATTCTTCCATGTAATAATATATCACAGGCATCCCGTAGGTCAGTACTTAGAATGACGCTTCATTCTTCTTGTATAGAACGTATGGTATAACGTACCGTAATTTATTTGATTATTCCCCTTGTATAAAAGTTTATGAGGCACTACAAAATTGGCTTCCAAAAAAATACTAATTTATATGTCTACTGACAGTATATAAAAGTTCCAGTGTGGGGGCGCCTGGGGCTCTGTTACACCTTTGAACTCTTGATTTTGGCTCAGGTCATGATCTCATGGTTCCTGGGATCAAGCCCTGCTTGGTATCCTCTCTCTCCCTCTCTCTTTGCCCATCTCCTGCTCGCATGCTCTCTCTCTTTCTCAAAATAAATAAACACTAAAAAAAAAAAAAGTTCCAGTGTGCCCTAAACACTTAAAATTTTTTCTCTTACTATGAGGAGGAAAGTATTGTACTTTCGATTTTTATTTCTTTAGTAAGTTGCCCATCTTTTCATATATTCTTTTGCCATTTGTATTTCCTCTATCAATTCCCTGTCCCTCTCTCTCACCTGCCCCCGACCCCTTTCTGGGGGGCCTTTTTTCAGGTTTGAAGAAGGTCTTTGAATAGTATGGCCATTGACCTGATGTCTAGTACATGATTCACTATCTCCTCTGGGTCTTTCTCTTGTCTCTTAATTTGCATTTGTTTGACTCATTTTTGTTGTTGCCAGGCAGAATCTTTAAAAAAAAATTGTTATTGTACACTCACATCTGCACATTTTCCTTTATGGCTTCTAAATTGTATGTCTCGTGGTGGAGTCCCCATCCCAAGATCATACAACCTAATACAGAACCTTAAATTTCATATAAATAGGGTGAATTTGTTTGGTTCATCAGTAATATTTTATTAAAAAAGGCCAAGGCCACTGAGTGCCTTGAATTACAGGCAATACTCGTTTGTTAAACGGTCGCATGCCATCCTTTACAGGGAGGGCTCTTTACCAAAACACATCGACTAGATTGAGTTCTCCAGTCTTGCAAGAGCTCTCAGCATTCCCAGCTATGTCATGGGATCTTTTTCAAGAGAGAACAGGCTAAAGAAAAAAGGAAGAAGAAGAAAAAATTTTACATCTTAATGTACAAAGGGTTTATAGATGGCATCTTGCCTTTTTCAGTGCGAAGTAAATGTTGAGCTTCTTGCGTGTAAGACTTCGTTTCTGGTCATCTCCCCACGCCATATCCACAGGTGGTTTGTCTAGGGAGTGTTCTCAAACACAGGAAATCCAGGTGCTGTGTGTTTGGGGATTCGTGGAGGGCAAGAGACCTCTCGGGGAAGGTACCATGAGAAAGCAAGGAGATAGCACAGTTTAGGGAAGTAAAAATTAATGATGGATGAAACTGGCCCATTTTAGAACCACATCTTGGGCAGAATCTAATTCTCCAGCGCCTGCTTCTGTAGCCCTGGTCCTGGCCACAGCTGCCACCTTCTTCCAAATGGCTTCGGCCTTTCTGCTCGACATCATATAGCTTTGGGAACAAAAGTGCCTTTTTGAAAAGCAAACAGCTTTTGTATATTTCATGGCCTTCCTCCTCGGATAGGAGGGTTCAAAATGAACCAGTACAGAAGAGGGAGTGCAGAAGACCTGACATGGCTTGCTGCATAAATTGTCCCCTGGGGCTCAGTACTGCTAGACCCCTGTGCATGGGCATTAGGCAAACTGCCAGCCTTATTGGAGGTGGGCACTGGGCGGCCTAAAGGACATTTGAGTCTAGTCCCCAAGGGGCTTGGGGACGCAGCTGACACTCACTCACTGGTCTTAGCCATAGGTGGGCAGGAGAGGTTTGGAAGTAAAGAGTTCAAGGCAATGAGGGGATCACACAGGATTCTCACTGTCTCCAGGCTGATCTTCCTCCAGCCCAGGACTGCCTTCCCACGTCCGTTTTGAGGCATCATCACAAAGCCTCCTGTACATACAGACTCGCTGTACAATTTTTTAAAATTACAACTTGTGTGTCTATAATTGTTTCAAAATTAAATTGAAAGTTCTTATATATCACATAGTGATCTATCTATCCATATATTCAGGTATATCACGAACTAATACCATCTTGCAAGAACACATACAAATAAAAAGATACACAATAAACAGATGGTTGCCTATCAATGGAAGTAAATAGAGTTTGGAGATAAAGAGAATAAATAAACAGGGGCACGTGGGTGGCTCAGTCAGTTGAGCATCCAGCTCTTGATTTCAGCTCAACTCATGATCTCACGGTTCATGAGATCGAGCCCCGCATCTGGCTTGATACTGAGAGCAGGGAGCCTGTTTGGGATTCTCTCTCTGTCCCTTCCCCCACTTGTGCACATGCGTGCTCTCTCTCGCGCGTGCGCGCGCTCTCTCTCTAATAAATATTTAAAAAAAGAATAAACAAAGCAACAAAGGGCCATTGAGAGGACAAAGATGATAATGTACCATGAACTGATGTGCATAATTAACCCTAACCTTTGCACTTTGAAGTCAAAAAGAAAAATAAAAAGGGAAGGCAGAGAAAACCCATTTTATTTTTTTTAATTTTTTTTAATGTTTATTTATTTTTGAGACAGAGAGAGACAGAGCATGAACGGGGGAGGGGCAGAGAGAGAGGGAGACACAGAGTCCGAAGCAGGGTCCAGGCTCTGAGCCATCAGCCCAGAGCCTGACGCGGGGCTCAAACTCAAGGACCGCGAGATCGTGACCCGAGCTGAAGACGGACGTTTAACCGACTGAGCCACCCAGGCGCCCCCAGAGAAAACCCATTTTAAAGCCCACAGTTGTTTCTGGTTGTGCCTGCCCTCTTCTCCCCTCCAGTGCTGGATGCTTTCTGGAAGAATGATTAGTCTTCCTTAACCATCAGGCCCCTTTCCCACTGTCCCTTCCTCCCCCCAGCAAAGAAATCCAAGCTGGGGAATTGGGGCCAGTGAGTCTCGGGGGTCAGGAAAAGAGTCGGCAAGAAGAAGCAACCACTTTGCTCCCCTTCCCCCAGTCAGCGAGCTCTGTGGCCTTTGGGCCTCAGCTTCCTCTTCTGGAAAGTGCAGGGATTCATCTTCTCCAGGGTTCCTTCCAGCTGTCACACTCTGACATTGAAATTCACTGTGCAACCCTAACTTCTTCAGCTCTCCCCAGGCCAGCAGAACACCCAGGCCCTGGAGCATTGCTGTCACCATTAGTAACGCGAGCCGCAGGGAGGAGCCACCCCCCACCCCCCGCCCCCCGTTTGCGGGTGGTAAGAGTGGACAGGTTGTTCTTTAAAAGGTGACCTCGATCCGTCTAAAACCCGAGGAGGAAACCAAGGGAGGTTAATTTTTCTCAGCAAGCGGCCACCTAGACAGCGTCAACCTTCTCCTTGGCATTTCGGCATTTCTAGGGCCAGTTGAGACCAGTTGGTACAGAAAGAGGGAATTTATTAAAGGGTGTTGTCAAGCTTTTGAAAATCCAAACAGAACCCAGAGGAGGTTGAGCCAAAGGTTGTAGGTTGGGGCTCACAGAGTGAAAGACCTGTTTGTTTTCACTCCATTGAAATACTTGGCTTCTTTTAAATGTACCACTAACAGCGCTTGCCCGAAATCAACTTTAATAGCACATATGTGTGAGTCTCAGCCCAAAGTGCTGGAAAGGCTGACAACAGTTTGAAGAGCAGTTTCCCTCACCAGGATGCGCCAGAGAAGGCTGATCTCCGTTATTTACATTACAGCAGGGGACGCTTACCGTTCTGCGTCACTTAGGAAATAAGGAGCTGGTGATGTTTGAATGAAACAACTTGGATTGTTTGGGGGGTTACTCTTGCCTCATGGAGGCTGCTCTGAGGCGAGGGGATGTCAGAGGGGGTCTCTGCGGGGCGGAATCCCGGCCAGGGGGCTCAGCCTTAGGCCTTGCCGACTTTACCTCTCTGGACCTGCAAAAATGGCCTTGGCTCCAAAGTCACCCCAAGGAAAGTCGATTTGCTCTGGAGGAAACCAATTCAGAGATTAGAGGCACAAGTTCCCATGGAAATTTACAGGTGATAAATGCCCTGCAGGAGGGCACCCTTTTTCTTTCTTAGCATCAACACTCAGATTCAGAATAACAAACAAGCGACATTAGCTGGAGGGGAAAATAAATAAATTAAGGAATTCAAACTGCATTTCTCTCCCAACTTACTTTTAGAAAGCCTGCTTTCAGTATATAAATCAGCACTTGTTGGTGTTTTTGCCATTTAAAAAATTGCAAAAGCAAAACGTGGAAGAAAATGAAAAGAAGTGTCACGTGAGAAAAAAAAGGAACCTGTCACATATGTGTGGCTTTGAACTAATCTCAAGTCAACAGTCTTTAACGCTGCTAGGAAACCTAAAACGGGCGTGTGTGATAGAACGTTTAAGCAAGAATGTGACAAAATTACCATTTGTTTACAATTACCTGAGGAAAATCCTACATCTGCTGGCACACCAGGGGGTGACCCCAGAACTATATTGGCTGGAATTTGCACAAACTGGACCCCACGAATTTTTTAAAAACTGTAAGAAGTCAAGCCCTTAGAGAGATTTTACATGGCCTTCCCCACGACAGTAGAGGTGCCACACGCAACCGGGTTCAGCTGCAAAGAACTGAGTAGGGCAGACTGTCCATAAGCGCACCCATACGTGCACGCACACACACATCCACACGCACGCACACACACATCCACACACACGCACACACACCTCTGCCCCCTGCTTGGCGTGGCTGAGCTGGCGCTGGGTCCACCTCAGTGAAATTCCTCTAGCATGCCATGTGATTTCTCCACGAAAAATAGTGCTTGGGTATCATTAGGAGAGAGCCCCAAACTCTTCAGGTGGAATCAAAGACTCCAGGGTGCTCTGCTCTTCAGAACACAGGTTCTGGAAGCTGTTCTCCTAACTGGCAGAAGAAAAGGGAGGAGAGTCTGTGGTTTCATGGCTTGGGAGGGGCTGCATCCTTTGCGTTCCGCTGGGAAGTGCATGGTGTTTGTTAGCATATCGCCTCGCTGGAAGTCCTGCTGCAAATAATCCTGTTTAACTTCGAGATGGTTTATAAGATAGACTTTCAGGAAATAGTTTGCAAAATGCTGTTGGGCGGTCAGGGGTGGGTGGGTGGGAGGGTTTCCCGGGTTTGCGAACATAACCCCTCCCTAACAAATGGTCAGGTGAGAGCCTGGAAAGAGCCCCGCCCTACTCCTCACTCCCATCTAGGCGAGGAAGCAGGACAGAACAGGAGGGGTCCTGGGAGATGGTATCACATCCGGAGTGATTCCTTTGTAATCGTCTTGAGTAATATAAACTGCCCACTTGAGACAGCAGGTGCCCAGAGAGGCCCGAACACCCGCCTTGGGTTCAGCCCTTGACTCAAGGTTGAGTCTGGAATCTTTGTCAGAAGGGTGGGAGGGGCAGGGCTGAGGCTCCTGGAGGGTGCCAGCTCTTCCCTCTTTGCGCTGGACTCTTCCAGTCTTAGCAGGGAGGGTTTCCCATCTCGGGATTCCCCTCTGTCCTGGACAAACCTGGACAAACCTGGACACTTGGTCACCTTAGCTGTCTCTGGAAAAAGCAAAGCATTCAATCTAGTTTTGAAAAGAAAACACTAACTAGGGGTTCTACTCCAGGGGCTATAAAAGATTGCCTTTATCTTGATAATTCCTTCTCTGCTTATTTTTGTTACCTCTTATCTGTTTCCTGGTAGTAATCTCTTAGAAAGAAAATGGACTGTGGGCTTGCTGGGGCTTGGTAGGGTGTGGTAGCTGGGACTCTGGGCTCACTCTGCAGTTGGTTCAGAGGAGAGGAAACCTCTAAGTCTGGAGTGGCTGATGGCAGCTCCCTGGCTATGTCCTGGGGCTGGTGGGAAGGAAGAACCAGGTGCAGAAGTTGCTGCTGGGGGGTGGGGGAGCCTTCCCGAGGAGCTCCGGGTGGGGCTCCAGTGTCACTGGCCTTTTACTTCTTCCTGGACATCAGACCATCTTCCCCTTTGTATGCTTGGGTGAATTAATTCCAGGCTTTGCTTCATGTCTAGAAGGGAACAATGACCTGGGCCAAAACACAATATGTCTTTAACTCTTCTTACACTGAGCCTCTATTCCTTCCTTCCTTTCTCTCTGTCCTTCCTTCCTTTCTTCCTCTTCTTCTCCTCCCCCTTCCTTCCTTGCCTTCCACCATTTCTATTTTCCTTTCTTTTTAGGGCTCTATTTTAAGAGCCACACCACCTTAAAGCCCGAGTGCTGCTACTGCCCCCTTGTGTTTTGTTGATGAAAAAACTCAGTCCACATACCTGGGGAGAACCAAAGACCTTGGGATGCACAGAGCTGTGAACGGAGCTGCAGAGCTGTTGACCACATCGTACTGGCAAAGAACATACATGCCAGCTGGGGAGACATTTCAGGTGGGGTGGCCCGAATGGCCTCGGGAAGCCATACAACTGTAGCTAACTGAGGAATTCCTTGAGAGAACACACCTTGATCTTGTCTAGCTACAATGAGCTTGTGTGGGTCCTTGTGGTGAGCTCTGGTACACACACGAGGGCAGGGCTATATCTGTATTGTTCAACATTGAATTTTAATGCTTTGCACAGCACCTGGCCCATATTTGTTAGGCTATATGGGAGTCAGATTCATATCACAGTTACATGCATATCATAATTACATATGCACCTATGACAATATTTATTACATTTTTACTACATGCTAGGAACTGTTCTAAGTCCTTTATATGTATTATTTTCTGTATTTGTCACAAACACCTTCTAAATTATTACCCCCATTTTATAAACGAGGAAACGAAAGCACAGGGTGGTACCTTGCCCGGGTAGGCAGCAGCATCAGGATTTGTATCCAGGCTATCTGGTTCCAGGGCACTCTTGTGGACCCTTATGTAACACGTTTTCCTTTTATATATGCATCTACATTTCATCATGGTGCAAGAGTATCTGCCGTTAGCACGATAAAATGCACTTGTTAATCTAGAAAAACGATACATTACGGTATCCTTTTTCAGTACTATAAACTATTCCAGGATTCCTTAATATTCTTAACTACTGAACACCCCCCATCAAATGGCGTGTACATACATGGCAAAGGGGAATGTTCTGAAAGGTATTAATGTGCATTTCTCTGTTGCCTTTCTGAGCGCCAGGCTTTGGCCTAGTTGGGTCTAAGCATCTACTCACCTTGGCTCAAGGAAGGGGGGCCGTGTATGGGACAAGGAGATTCAGCATATTCTAGTGTGATGCAGGAAAAATAACATTCAGCTCCTGACATGCAAATGAGAATGAAGAGACTTTTTTCAATTCATTCCACTTCCACCCTCCCCCCCGCTCTTTAACATAGCCCAATCCTGGATAACCCCACTCAGAGAGTTCTGCTAGGACGTAGACATATGATAGTGAGAAGTGGGATTTATTGCCAGGTAATGGAAGAGGAAAAAGCCTGATTCTTCCAGCCCCAGCGGATGGTGGAGAAGAGGTCTGTAGAACGAGGTAGGAGACCAAAAATGGGTTGTGTATGCCCAGATTTTTGCCTCATCTGGCTTTGGCTCAAGGAAGGAGAGAAAAAAGCCAAAGGCAGAGAAGGGCTCTGTCGAACCAAGATGCTCATGAGGACCCTGAAAATCTCTCCGGATCAATTCTCAGACCTGCCCAGCTCACCCTGGAAAGCAGTCCTGCCGGTAGCACCAGAGAGGGAGGCTCTGGATCGAACTACCTCAGGCTACCAGGATCCCTGCTGTGGGATGCTGAGCTGAGAGTGTGCACATTCCCGGGGGCCACAGTGGTAGGGTGAAAGAACATCAGCGCTGAGGCTGGGATTGCGGAGGTCTGTGGGAGCAGGGGACCACCGGGAGAGCACGCTGATTGCAGGAAAGGCCAGAGGTCTATAGCAGAGAGGGTTGAGTGAACTGGGGGGTTGGGGTGGGGTTAAGCCTGAGCAGTGCTCACACCAGGAAAGACCGGATCACAATTTACATGAGCTGCAATCACACTTCCCCTAAACGTCCAGGTGTCTACAGGGGACAAACTGGGGGAAGCTGAAGCGATCTGAGAGCTGAACACCTTTATCTAAAAGATACCGGACCCTTCCTAAAGCATTGTTTACATTATCAGATTGGATTTAGTTTTAAACCAGTTTGGACATTTACTTAAGATTGTTTAAATCATAGAAGTTGTGGGAGGCCAGATTACTTGTGAACAAAATGAAAATGTATATTTTCTGGGGTGCCTGGGTGGTCAGTTGAGTCTTCAGCTCTTGGCTTCTGTTCAGGTCATGATCCCAGGGTGGTGGGATTGAGCCCCGCATCAGGCTCTGCATGGAGCATGGAGCCTGTTTAAAATTCTCTCTCCCTCTGCCCCTTCCCCCAGTTGCACGCGCGCTCTCTCTCTCTCTCTCAAAAAAAAAGTTTATAAAAAGAAAATGTATATTTCCCTCTGTGCAGGTTAAAGTTTACAACCCCAATACAATACGTACACCCAGGCAAGAATATAAAGGACCAAGCCTCTATCGATTCTTCCGTTTTCACTGGGAGTCGTGTCTTTATTGTCTCAGTTATTGGCTTTGCTAGTATCTGTTGCTGAAGATACTCCACTTCCTGAAGGCAGTAGCTCCTATACTAAAGTAGGAAGCTGTAGTAAGGAGCCATTGGATTGACAGAATAGGCCAAGTCATGGCAATGCCCTTTGGCACAAAGATTATTTTGTGCTAAAGACAGTTGAAAACCAGCAAAAAAAGTTCTTTACTGCCCACTCCTGACTGCCTCAAAATATAAATTTCCCCTTTTGTAAAGGTGTTTCCAGAATAGGAAGAGAGCCGCTCTCAGAGACAACTCTTTTTTTCCCCTAAGTTTATTTATTTATTTTGGGAGAGAGAGAGAGAGAGAGAGAGAGAGAGCGCGCACCAGCAGGGGAGGAGCAGAGAGAGGGAGAGAGAGAGAATCCCAAGCAGTCTCCGAGATGTCAGCACAGAGCCTGATGCGGGGCTCATACATGCGGACAGTGAGATCATGACCTGACCCTAAATCAAGAGTCGGATGCTTAACCAACTGAGCCACCCAGGTGCCCCAGAGACAACCTTTATCGTCTGAGAGACTCTGATGTGCATAACAGGACAACCCTTATTTACCATTTATTTCCTCCCCTTCTTATAAGTTGTTCTCCCCCTACCTTTCCGGAAGCCTAAACCCCTTTTCCTTTGTGTAGCCTAAAATGGTACATAAGCCTCAATTGTCTGGCTGCCTCCGTGTGTCTCGTTTCTTGATGAAACTCTTGTGCCTACATACGTAATTGTTTTCCCTTTGGTTAATCCATCTTTCGTCAATATGATTTGTGGACCCAGACAATGAAAAGGGTTTTTCCTCCATTGCACCCCCATCTTCCAGCCCCCGGCAACCACTATTCTACTCTCTGCCTCTCCAGATTTACCTATTCTAGTCTTTTCGTCTCCATGGAATCATATGATGTGTGGCCTTTTGTGACTAGCTGCTTTCACTGAGCACATTTTTAAGATTCATCCAAGTTGTAGCAAAGGTTGCTGCTTTATTCCTTTCTTTGGCTGAATAATATTCTGTTGTATGGACATACCATAATTTATTTATCCATCCATCCATCAATGGACAGTTGTGTGGCTCTTACTTTTCGGCTATTATGAATAATGCTGCTGTGAACATTCATGTACACGTTTTTGTGTGGACATATGTGTTCAATCTTGAGTATATATCTGGCAGTGGAAATACTAGGTCATTTGAATACTTCTTGTTTAACTTTTTAGGACCTACCAAACTGTTTTCCAAGTGGCTGCACCAATCTTAACATTCTCATGGGCAGGAGTGAGGTTTTCTAACTTCTCTGTATCCTTGTCACCATTTGTTATTGTCCTTCCTTTTCATGACAAATGCCCTAGTGGATGTGAGCAATGTCTCATCGTGTCAAATGTCTTTTCCAAGGTTTCTAATAACTAACCTTTTGTGTAGTTTGCAGACATTTCTAGAAGGTTCTTATATTCTTGGCATTGCTTCATGATCCTTTTTTTCTTCTAGTTGAGGGGTTTACTGCTATATCTTTCATGACTCTAAAATAAACACCTCTATTTAGACTTTTTTTTGGCAAGTGACTACTCACGTGACCCTCTGTATGGAGTAATTTTAATTGCTTTATGGTAATTAAATAGAGAGCTATTTATCTTGAAAGCCCCAAATTAAAGTTACCGCAGGTTCCTAGGATTCCCTCTCTAGTAACATGGGGTAATTTTTGTGTCCTGTCACACTCTGACAGATGTGTGACCAAACCTTACTCTGTTAATAACTTTACTTTTTAATTGAACTTTTACCCGTCACGGGCTGAGGGGCAGGGTATATAGCTGGTTCTGAGTTAATTACAACTGTCATTATTTTTTATTTGCAGTGCCTGAGCAAGCAGTAAAACAGCAAGTTAAGTCACATTTGCAATGGGACCATGACTCAATTAGTGTTTTTGAATAATAGGCAATAGTAATTAAGGCCACGGCAATTGCAGGGACAGCATTATGTGGTCACCTGGCTCTGGCAAAGGCTAGTTTGTAACATGTATCCGGGGAGGGGGTGTGAAGGGAGACAGAATAAACCAGGTGGAGGTTCTCTCCTTCATGATTGTTGCAAACTGGGAATGGAGACTCTTGAGAAGATCTTCAGTAAGTTTTCAACATCCAGTTTATCAACTTCCATTTCAGAAGCTCAAAATTCAACATGAAACTCGTAAGTCCTACCAGGTAACATTTTCAGTCCAGTTAACAGTGGCTATGAAAAGCCAGGTTCCTGAGACTGAAAGCCATATGCAAGCATTAACATGTACTTGGATAACAGGGTGTGCAGGGGGAAGTTAATAGCCCTTTCAAATTGGCTTTGCAAAGCCAAGCCTATAAATTCTTTCTAGCCTAAGAGTGAATGTGCCCTTCGTAAGGGTAAGAAGATTGAGGCACGGCATGGTCATGTGACTTGGGTGTGACCCCTCCCCCCCCCCCTTCATGAAGGGTCCTGGGTAAGGCATCTCATTCTCATTTTAGATTTTAGCTGTTTAATTCACCACCTTCCAAGCTGCAGCTACTCAGACTATATGGACCCTTGCCTCTAGCCTGATATTTTATACTAGTGGTAGAACATCTCTTTATGGAATCAGGAAAAATTTAATCCAAAGGGTGAGACATTATGAATGTTCTGATCAAGAAGGGCTATAGGAAATTGGCCCAGATTAATGCTCTGAGTGCTATTAAAATGGACATCAAACCATCCTTGAAAATGAGGTCACTAGAGGAGAGAGACTAGGTTTGGAGACAGACTACTGTGTCTGAGGGTCATCTTCTTTCTCCCACACGCCTACTTCCTTGCAGTTCCGGTCATCCAGAAGCCCAGACCTTGTCCAAACTGAGGGCAATACAGTTGTTTCGCTAAGTATGCTTCTCTGGGCCATTTGGGGATACTTCCTCCCCCAATTTGCAGTGATTCTATCTGGAATCACTAGGCCAATGAAAACGTTTTGCGCCTCCTCAAAATCCATATGTTGAAACCCAAACCCCAAAGATGACAGTACTAAAAGGTGGGGCTTTTGATGGTGCTTAGGTCATAAGGATGGAGCCTCACGAATGAGATTAGTGCCCTTATAAAAGAGGCTCCTGAGAGGTCACTCACCCCTTTCACTGTGGAAGAACACAGCAGGATTGTGGCTGTGAACCAGGGAGAGGGCTCTCAGACTTCTGGTTCTTAGACTTCTTAGGCTTAGAACCAGGAAGAGGAGGCCTTAGACTTCCGGCCTCCAGAACCGTGAGAAGTAAATTTTTGTCATTTGTAAGCTACCTAGTATGTGGTATTTGGTTATAGAAACCCGGATGGACTAAGCCAGCCCAATGCTTAATACAGATGTGTTATAGGAAGTAAGAGGAAGGTCAGGCAAGGCTCAGCGAAGTGAGCTTTGTGTACAGAGAGTGAGCCAAAGTAGCTGGGGATGGAATCAGATGCCACTGTATGTAAAGATTTTGAGGCGTTAAAAAATTCCAGGCAAGAAAGGAACATGCAGAGAATGATTGGGAATAGAGAAGCCATGCAGGTTACAAAGAAGTTCTGAGTAGCTGCAGGCAAGGCACAGGTAGACCCAAATGACAGACAGAAGTTGAAAAATGGTGTAGGTTTGGTCAGCTTAGTTATTATTAAAAACAACAAAAAAAAAGATTTTATTTTTAAGTAATCTCTGCACCCAACACGAGGCTTGAACTCACAACCCTGAGATCAAGAACTGCACGCTCCACTGACTGAGCCAGCCAGGTATCCCTCAGCTTAGATACTTTTTAAGAAATGTGAACTTGCACTTACCCTTCCTTTATATCTTCCTAGAGTTCAAAAGATGATTGGTTTTTTGACTTTCTGGACTCCTACTTTCTTTTTTCTCTTTCCTTCTTTCTTTTTTTAATGTTTAATGTTTATTTATTGTTGAGAGAGAGAGACACACACAGAGTGTGAGTGGGGGAGAGGCAGAGAGAGAGACACAGAATTAGAATCAGGTTCCAGGCTCCAAGCTGTCAGCACAGAGCCCAACGCGGGGCTCAAACTCATGCACCGTGAGATCATGACCGGAGCCGAAGTCAGGTTGGATGCTCAACTGACTGAGCCACCCAGGTGCCCCTGGACTCCTACCTTCTAATTTGATGTTAGAAATCATTCAGGATTGGGGCGCCTGGGTGGCTCAGTCGGTTAAGCGTCCGACTTCAGCTCAGGTCACGGTCTCGCGGTCCGTGGGTTCGAGCCCCGCGTCGGGCTCTGGGCTGATGGCTCAGAGCCTGGAGCCTGCTTCCGATTCTGTGTCTCCATCTCTCTCTGCCCCTCCCCCATTCATGCTCTGTCTCTCTCTGTCTCAAAAATAAATAAAAACATTAAAAAAATTTAAAAAAAATTAAAAAAAGAAATCATTCAGGATGGAGTGGCTTTATAGTTACTAAAAGAAAGGTCACAAGTGTTTTGCACTGTGGGTTGGAAGGTGGGAGGATGAAGTGATTTTCATACATTTTTTTTGGAGATGGAAAGATCTCCCTGCGGAGGGTAGCAGAATAAACAACCACAAAATATGCCACGTTGACATGAGGGTTGTTTTGAGCTGAAGACAATTGAGAAGAAGGAGATATAAGAAAAGTTCTCCACCTTCCCCCTTTTTGCCTGAAAGTAGGACATAAGTTTGTAAAGGTGTCCTCCCTCCTCTCTGACAGAAAGGACAAAAGATAATCACCAGAGACAACTTTAGACCTTTATCTGCCGGGAGAGGGCACCAGAGGAATCCGCATAGCAAACCTCGCTAACCAGCCCTATCTTCCATTTATTTCCCCATATATTTGCCTTTCCACAGTTTGCCACGTTAGAAACTCAAAGTCCGTCTCCTTTGTCTGTCTTGTCACTTCTTTAAAAACTTACTGTTGTTTTATTAACATGCTATATAAGCCCAAGCTCTAGCCACCCCTTTGAGTTACTCACCTCTGGGTACTTCCATGTGTACGTGTGATGTACATGTTAATAAAACCTCTGCTCGGTTTTTCTCTCGTCAATCTGTCTTTTGTGAGTCTGATTTGCAGGGTCTCTGGTCATCAAATCCAAGATGGACAGAAGGAAGGTCAGAAGGAAAAGATGTTTTTTCCCCTTTCCTCTGCGTGACTTCTCATAGGGGATTTATTTCTCTCTTATGGGAAAGCATTCCTCAATATTCTCTTAGAGACCCTACCATCTTCCACTCTAACAGTTATTTTTTGACAATGGAGTTTAAATGGACAAGTAGATCAGTCTGCTCAGGCTGCCATAGCAAAATACCATAGACAAGGAGGCTTAAACAACAGAAATGTATTGTCTCACAGTTCTGGAGGCTTGAAGTTTAAGGTCAAGGTGCCTTCGGGGTGGTTTTCTGGTGAAGGCGCTCTTCCTGACTTGTGGATGGCCACCTGCTGTGTCCTCACGTGGCCTTTCCCCTGTGTTTGTGTATTGTAGGGGAAAAGGGGAGAGATAGCTGATATCTCTTCTTATAGGGACACCAGTCCTATAGGATTAGAGCCCCACCCTTAAGACCTCAGTTAACCTTAATTACTTCTCTAAAGTCCTTATCTCCAAATACAAGCACAGTGGAGATTAGGGAGTTGATGTACGGATTTTAGGGGAAACAATTTAGTCCATAACTCAATTCTAAGGGTCAACCAACTCTGACCATCTCAGAACCTACCTTTGCTTGTTCTCATTTTCATAATTCTTTCTAGTTGGTCCTAACCATTATTTTAGAGCCATTAAATCATTGAATAAGGGCAGAGGTGGCTCTTACCTTAGTGGTCCTTTGTGTTTTCTGGGAACGCAAAATGGCTGGAGAATTCCTCTATCACCCCTGCTTTCAGGGGATGCAGGGCTTAGTTAACATTCGACAGTATCACTAAAGAAAAGGCCCCTAAGTTGTTTTGGCTGGTCATCCTTATCATACATTTTTGAGCATACGCCCGGACATATTCATTCATTTGATTATAAATTATATACATATACTATAATCCTGCTACATTATATTGCAAAATATACACAAAATACTTAACAATAAACAATAAAATGGTTTTAAGTTAAAAATAAAGAAAAGTAACAGTTTGAATTATTGCTTCCTCCACATCACTCTGGAGAACACTACCCTCGGTTTAGGGTATAGTAGGGAAACCAACAATGAATTTGGAATGACTCATTTTAGATCCCGGTTTTTTTTTTTTTTTTTTTTTTTTTTTTTTTTTTTTTTTTTTTAATCCACTGTGTTGTCTCTTCTGAGTGGCTGGGTTTCAGCAAAAGACCCAGGAGCCTCCAGTTACCTCCAGCAGGCTGAGAATCTTGATGAGCATTGGTCTGCTTTGGTACCAAATACATTTTAGTGAAGATATAAAGAATACTTTCCCTTCCAGTAGAATGAGGGCAGGAGAGTGGTGGGGGAGAGGTTTGGAGGGGGTGGAAAGAAGGGCTGGGAAGTTGTATACTATAGGAAGAGGGCCAGTGCCTTTATTTTTATTTTTAAAGAACTTACTTAGCATTTAAAGCCAAAGCTTACACTTCAGTTATGAAAATTTTGCCATAGCTCCTTGTTGTCACTGACATTAAGGACTGTTAGAAAAGGAAAGTTAAATTTTATTTACTTGCAAATGAATCCAGGCTCCAGTGGATTGAGGATGCAGACTCAGCTTGAGTCCAGTCGCTTGGATGTGAATTAAAACACCCTCCCTGGGGCAATAGATTTTCACCTCTAAGGAACCCAGAGGGAAGAGAGGGAAAAAGCCTGAGCCTCCAGGGTGAAGCATCTATTGTTATGCTAATGTACCATGAACAGGTGTACAACTTCTACCAAGTTTTAGATGCTTGTGGCTGAATCACAGGGAAGGACCTGGGTAGGTTCTTACTAGAGGCTCTTAAAGAATACATATATTTTTAAGTTTATTTATTTGTTTTGAGAGAGAGTTGGTGGAGTGGGAGGAGGGTAACAGGCACAGAGAGAGGGAGACAGAGAATCCCAAGCAGGATCCTGATTTGGGGCTCAGTCTCATGAACCATGAAATCATGACCCGAACTGAAATCAAGAGTCAGACGCTTAACCTACTGACCCATCTGGGCGCCCCAAGAATATTTTTTTAAAAGGATAAAAATCACAACTCTCATGCATATATGAAAAAAAACACATGCTGAAGATTTTATTTAACTCAAACTGGTGAGGTGTTACAACCAGCCCAATGGAAAAGTTAAAAAAAAAAACAAAACACAAAAAACAACCTCTGGAGTACAAGAATATTAAAATGAACATGTACTCCAACCTAGCTTTTACATTAGAAGGGAAGTCAATGAAACCTCTAGGGATAGGACTTATTTTACATGTCTATGGCCAAGAATTATTTTGCATTTCTATCAGTCATAAAAGATTCACAGTTGGAAAATAGCTTCCACAGAATCCTATAACCCAGAAGAGTCCTCTAGAATCTAGATGATGCATAGTTTCCCATGAAAGCACAAATTTGTCCCCATTGCTTTAACTCCAGGGGCCATTGTGAATGGTGCCTACTGGGATTGTGCAGCACAGGGGCTGCTGGGACCACTTTGTCTTCCTGGTGCCTGTTCTCCCCTCCTGTCCCGTTCTTTGGTGTCAGCTGCATCCCCCAAACAGGGCATCCACACAAGAAGACACCCCCCCCACCCCCCTCACCCCCATTCCTGATTTGGATAATATTTTTACTTCTTTTAATTCCTACTACTTCTGTGATACCTGGAGAGAGATGGGAGAAGGAAGATGATGTCGTCTGTTATTTCTTTTCTGCTTCTGTTAATGACCTCTTCCTCTTTCAGAGCTCTATGAGGGGACTAGGGCAAAGAAAAGGAGGAGAATATGGTGCAAGTTTCTCTGTGATATTAGCAGTACTGTACTCATTGTAAACAGGCTGTAGCATATATGTTAGGAAAGTGGTTTCATTTCAGTAAATTAATTTTTATTGCAGTTTCTACCACATATTGGAAATGTGAGTGAGGGCAATTTGAATCTCTCTGAGCTTCAGTATCTAAAACTGATAAAATGAGATGGCTGCAGTAAAAATTTCAAGCTCACTTCCAGTTCTGAATATTTATGAATGTATTCCTATTGATTAAGTACCATGGATCATACATGCAAATATAGCAACTGATGTTCTTACTTTCATGGCTCTTTTCTTTACTGTTCTCATTGTTGAAAAATATTTAAATTAATTTATTTTATGAAATAGTGCATATGGTTGAGCTGCACTTGGGGAGAAGCTGAGCAGAAAGCAGAAAAGGGTTCATGTGTACCATTTTTACACCGAAAAAAGTTTTCAAATAAAATAGCCTAGTATAAAATTGGAAGGATGCTAGCCCTGTTAGCAGAAGTTTGATCGTTTGAACATTGCTGTCTTCTCTGCCCTTTCTCATCTCGACCCCATGTTTTAATGCATTAATATGGGTGTATTGTTTCGGATAACGTTACCACCATTTTGTGGCCAACCGGGACGACATCTTAATAGGGTGCCTGAGGGGGAGAGTGTGGAACTGGGGCAGCTGTGCTTGTGCATAGGCCTTGTATGATATACCATATGAAACTGTTTCAGTTACTTTTACTTCCTTAATAAAAGTTATTAGGAATTAATTAAAAACTTTTTTAATTCTGAAAACACAATAGAAGTTACCCTTTGGCAAGGAAAATTTACATTTATAAAGGGTGTCTTCCTCTCTGTATCAGGAACAGAAAAATGGCTCTAAATTACAAGAGAATTTTTTTTTGTCAATAAAGAAAGCATTGATTTAAATTTGAATAACAAACCTTATCCTTGTTTGCCATGCTTTTCCAAATAACCTCCCCATAACTGACCTCCTCCTCGACTATACTTTTCTTCTTTTGTCTTTAGCTGACCATGGTATTTAGCCTGGAGTTCTAAGCCACTTCTTAGAGTTACTCATTTTTCTCTGGGTATCTCCTATGTATACACGAATTATACGTGTTATCAAACTTCTGCTTTTTTCTTATTAATCTGTCTTTTGTTATAGGTACCCCAGCCAAGAACTAAGAAAGATAGAAATATATGTGTCATGAAACTTCTGCTTTTTTCTTATTAATCTGTCTTTTGTTATAGGGGCCCCAGCCAAGAACTAAGAAAGATAGAAGGGAGATTGTTTCCCTATCCTACACATCAACAACCCTGCTAGATTTATGTAGCCTTTAAGCAAGTCCAAACTCAGACTAGAGCATTTTCTCATGACAGTGCATTAAACTGATCCCCTGGCTGGGCCAGGCAAAGGACTTCAGGATTTCAGAGAAAATGTTGCTGCTTGTTCAAACCCCAGCCTTCCTGACATGGGCAGCATATTTCACATTTCTGATTCAAAATTAAACACTAGATCTCCTTAGGGCTCATTAGAATTGGTTGTCTCTGGGCATTACCTGTTCAGCATTTTGTCTGTGTTCAAAATTTCAGCTTAAGGGGAATTCTCCAAATTTCACAAGACATGATGGGGTTCATTGTTTCAGCAGCCATTTCTCACTGGTTTAGTGTTTTCCTGAGAAGGAAGCTAGCTTCCCTTTCTGTCATGTAATAAAGCATAAGATTTTCCCTATGGGTCTTAAAGCAAACCAGAAGCAAAATTACAATGAGAACAAATATTTGAGAACTCATCTAAGAATTTTTTAGGGAACAGAGGGCTCTGAGAAAAGAGATTCTAAACAACATAAATTGATTAAATGGAAAAAAATTGTTAATATTGTCCTCCTCCTTTATTTTGACATTAGATTCAACTCATGCCACAAGAGGCAGGACATGCTTTGATTTTCCCTAATTCAAGTCATGTTGGGAACAGAAAATAAGATTGGGCACTGACAAAGTGTCAATATCTTAATGGGTGAGAAATAAATAAGTTCTTACGTAGGTACCATGTCTTACCCATCTTTATGCCTGCTGAAATGACAAGCCCAGTCACTTGTACATGGTAAATGATTGATAAAGGTTTGCTGACATGAATTATTAAAGATTGGAGAGTTTTGGGATTAGATGAGTGCTCTTAATGTTTTGAGACAATTGTCAAGGACATCCATGAGGCATTTGGGGGAAAGTGTATTGATTCTTATTTTTAACTCTATTCCTGAAGGTTTGCACATGGTTATTTACTCATCATGGCATAACATCCAAAGACATAGTTCATTTGTCTACTGATTTATTTAAATGAGACTTAAGGAAAGCTTATTCAGTTTACTCCATTATTAATAGGGTAGACCTCTAACATTTTAATGAGTATCGAGTACTGCAAATACTTGGCATTAGCAAGTTATAGAGTAAGTTTTTGAAACAGCCCTGTCTTAAAGTAGTTGAATGGCCAGATCAGTGATTGCTTGTTTCTGTCTCCTATCCAGAATCATTTTTCCCCTCATTAAAGTTATGGCCAGTAAATAGCCGTGCTTCCTACAAAACTGGAAACAGCAGTGTGGGAGTCATGTTTGAGTGAAGTACGTAGCAATATAAGGTGGGTGGCACAGACTGAAATATAGTGGTCACTTCTCCATTCAGAATTTATTTTAATTGTTTTTAGGTGAGAAAACAGATGTGAAGATTTCTCAGACAAATACAGTTTCTTGGAAATACAAATAATCGCTCCCTCTGTTGTGCTCTGGATGTGCAGCGATATTTGCTGTGATAGATCCTGAGCTGACATTACGTTTCCAGGCTGGAGTGCTGGCCTTTTTCACAGCCTCAGAGGAGAAGGAGGCTGAGATTGAATGACTCTTTGAAAGAGCTGACCTTTGAGAATACCACCTTTGTATATAAATTTTAGGTTCTTTAATAACACGGAATGGTCTGTGTACATTAAAATTTGACATTATACATTTGCTGGATATTAGATACCCAAGCAAGGAAGAATGAAGGGATGAATAACACAAGTTAATTTACTTCCATATAGTTTGTAAGTTGCTTTGAGCCATACGAGATGCTCCAATTTACTTTGAAGATCATTCTTTGTGACTCTATTCCCTGCCTTGATTTAATATGTACAAAAGTATGCGCAGTTTTAAAAAATGAATCCCAAGTTTGTAGCACGATTTACTTTTCCTTTTTCCAAGACTCTTCATTCTGAAGAAAATGGGTAAGGCACAGAGAAGCCTACTGTGGAGTTGGAGGTGGGGAAGGCAGGGAAGTGAAAGGGAGTGTGTAGAGAGAGGAAAGATCCTGTAATAAAGAGGGCAAGGAAAATGTGGGGATGCACTGTCCAGAGATGAGAAAGCATGTTCAGGCATGAGGTCAAATTCAAAATGTGGGGCCAGGGCACTTGGATTTTCACATATCCCAGTGATTCTTGATCTTGGATGCAACCAAGAGCAGAGCATTGTTCCTTAAGCTTTCCCTCTAGGATTGTTTGGCAAATCCAGATTTCCATCATATTCATCTCTGCACTTGGAATCAGTCCTATGGATTTTCCTGGGGGCAAGGCAGATCACTTGGAAGTCTGGAGTGGAGTGACCCATGGCTGGGATCAATTTAAGTATTTTTGACAGGACAACAGATTCATTTGTTTTCACGTAGACAAGAGAAGGAAAGAAAATGCCATTTTAATGCAAGATGCATATGTAAAAAGTTGTTCTTGAAGCAGGAGGCAATTCTCAAGAGAAGCAAGTCCCAGTTGGATCTTTGTATAGGTCCTTATAATAATATAGGCCCTTATGATGATGATGATGATGATGATGATGATGATAATAATAATAATGATATAATCTACATTGAATCAGTGCTAATGTGGGCCAGGTACTGATCTAAGATGTTAACTCCTGACTCCTCTCCACAAATCTATAAAATCAGAAGGTATAAATAGGGAAAAAAAGTCAGGTAGTTGGGAAGCTCTGTTTTCTTCTTTAATTTGTTTTGCCTGGAAATTTGGAAGAATCCTTTTCCAAAAATCTGAGAACTCTCAGCTTTCTCAGAAGAGGTCCTGGCAAGGTCTAAATGGCACTCCTCTTTATGAACATTATAAAACATGGTATTTAATATATTAACTGACGTAGTGAACCTGCCAAAGATTTACTAATGTGCCAGAACATTTACCAGCAAGCCCTTAATTACTACTAACACCCCCTCTGGGTTCATGGTATCCTGAAGGCAACCCATCCTGTCCCTATTTGCTATCTCCATTCTCAACTAAGTGGGACACAGATTTTCTTTCCTTTTGCATTGGAAGGGATGGAGGGCTAGAAGATTCTCCAGGGGAGAATCCGTTCCTTGCCTCTTCTACCTTCTAGAGGCTGCAAGCATTTCTTGGCTTGTGGCTACATCACTCCAGGCTCTGTTGCTAACCTCACCTCCCCTTCTTCCTTTTATGTAGTCAAATATCCCTCTGTCTTCCTCTTATAAGGAAACTTATTATATTCAGGGCCCATGTAAAATTGTAGATAATGCAGGATAATCTCCTTAAGATGCTCAATTTAATCACATCTGCAGAAATGTGGTAATGTCCTTATATGGTAACATATATGTAACACTTTGCCATATATGGTAACATTTATAGGCTCCAGGGAATAAGATCTGGATATCATTGAGGGTCATTATTCAGGCTACCATTTTTTTGGTTAACCAAGACAGTTGAATCATCATGTACAGATAGCTACTTTATGACTGGGAGGGTCTAGAGGTCTTGGAGAAGAGTGTAGTAATACGTCCTTTCTTTTTAGAGGAAATCTGGCCAACCCTGAGGATCAGCTCCTGAGCTTTTCCCTAAGTGGACTTGATTCTATCTTTGGAGTCACCTGAGCCAAAAGCAACCCTCTTTTATTATGGTCTTGAACGTGAATAGGTTTCCATTACTATCTGGGGAAGATACACTTTTCCTCTACTCTCTTAAGTTCAGTGCTTGAGGGACTGCAAATTAATCTGACAAAGAGATTAGCAAGAGGAATAAACATATTTAATTACATATGCATGTATGGGAGTTCACAGAGAAATGTGACTCAAGGAGTCAGGCAGAATTTGGGGATTATATACCATCTTTTTCTTAAATGTTTATTTATTTATTTTGAGAGAGAGAGAGAAAAAGTGGGGGAGAGATGGAGAGAGAGGGAGACAGAGAATCCCAAGCAGGCTCTGCACCGTCAGCTCAGAGCCCCACTCGGGGCTTGATCTCGCAAACTGTGAGATCTTGACCTGAGCTGAAATCGAGAGTTGGCTGCTTAACCAACTGAGCCACCCAGGCATCCCAAGGGCTTATATACCATCTTAACAGGGAATGGGGAGAGACAGAGGCCCATGTCTTAGTGGGGAATGGAAACAGGGTACTTACAGAAAAACAAAGGAAGTTTTTAAAAGATAAATGGGCACTAAGGAAAATATTTGGAAGATAGGATAGTTTCGTGGCAATGCCTCTTTCGGTGTGATGCCAACTTCTATTCTCTAAGGAGAGAAAATTAGAGTCCCTCTGTGGAGGGGATTTATGACAATTCTTGGGGAGGCTCTGCTTTTAAGCAGATAAGGGATTTCAGGAACCCAGATGCCTTTGGCTCAAAATAATTTTTCTGCCATGGTGGCTTATTCTGGACCCCTTCAGAGCCTATAATCATGCAGGATTTGATCCAACTCAACGTTCTGCACTTTTGAGTCTTCTGCATGTACCAGATGTGTGTTCCTCATTAGCACACATTTATGTTACATGGAGAGAATGAGCACAATTTTGGGGCTAGTGTATCAGTAGGGCTATTTTTTTTTTTTTTTTTTTAGAATAAGGAAGATGTATAACAAATCAGATCCCAGAGGAGGAAAACCAGGGCAGAGCACAGATTATCTTGGGACTGAATCTGTAATCCATCCTCCAATGTTAGAGAGAGGCCCTTTGTGGGGAGAATCTCTACCAACCTCGTGGGCATTGGTCTTCGTTTGGAGCCTGGTTCCTGCTGCTATGTCCTTAGGCTGCGGTGAACCCTCCGTCATGTCCTACTTTACATCCCTGGTCTGGGTCCTGAGTTGCTTCCCAAACTTCTCTGCTTGGGCTCGCACATCTGATCAGCTCTCCTTGTACACTCTAGCAATTTGGGGGTTGGATTATTCTCGTCTAAAAGTGGACAGCCTTAGACACATAGTTCTCCCTTTTAAACCTTGAAAACATGATCTAGTCATCTTAGGAAAATCATCCATCTTCCTCTGGGAATACCCGACCAGTGAGTCACCAAAAAGCCTTCCAGGAAAGGGGTGGTGGCTGGGTCCCAGGGCTCATCATCCACTGGCACATCAGTTATCCATGCTCTACAAATGAACCAGGGTGGTCTTCAGACAGGAAATAGGATGTCTGTGGGTGGCCCTCAGGAGGGCACAAACTCTGAAGCAGGAAATGACAGAGCAGTGTGGAAGGGATCCAGGTGAGAGTGTTTCTGTGGTCGGGGCCACTGAACAGTCAAGTCTGGCTTCTTCATGCTGCCAGCCCTCCCCCACTGCTTCCCCCCCGCCTCGGTCTAAATTGCAGGCTGTGCCTGTTGCCTCTTTTACTTCATTTTCGGCTCTTGGTAGCTGGCTTCCATTACCACCACTTTATTGTAATGTTCACTCGTCAGCTCTCAAAATGACCCTCTCTCAGTCCCAGCTTCCTTAAAAGCATAGAATGCCAATCATTTTCTCCTTCTTTGAGGTTGCTAATTGTTACAGGTTGAATCGTGTCCCCCCAAAAAAGATATGTGAAATCCCAACCCCTACTACCTGTGAATGGGACCATATTTTGAAACAGGGTGTTTGCAGAGGTAATCAAGTTAAAATGAGATTAGGTTGGCCCCTAATCCAATATGGCCGGTGTCTTTATGAGAAAAGAGACAGAGACTCATAGGGAGAAGGCCACACGGTTTTATTCCCTGATGATGGAGGCAGAGATGGGAGGGCTGCAGATGTGAGCCCGGGAGCAGCACAGCTCACTGGCCACCACCAGAGGCAAGACGAGGAACAGGGCCTCATTCTGATGGCTCAGTTGGTTGATCACCCAACTGCAGCTCAAGTCATGATCTTGAGGTACATGAGTTTATGGGCTCGCTGCTGTCAGTGCATAGCCCGCTTCAGATCTTCTGTCCCCTTCTCTCTGCCCCTCCCTAGCTTGCACTCTCTCAAAAATAAATTAAAAAAAAATAAAAAATAAATTAAAAAAGAGGCAAGGAAGGATTCTCTCCTATAGGCTTCAGAGAGGCCATGGCCCTGCTGAGCCCTTGGGTTTGGACTTCTAGACCTTGGAACTGTGAAATGATAAACTTCTGTTGTTCGAAGCCATTCAGTTCATGACATTTTGTTACTGGGAAATAAACACACTCACATTTACAATATTATAATCCCATGGGGTCCTGGTTCTCTGTCCTTTCTTTCTGGCAAATTCTAACTCTTCCTCTTCCTCTTCCAGGTCCCTAAAGCTAAGTGTTGACCAGGATTTCATATTTGAGTTTCAATTCTCTATTTTGCATATCTGGCCCTCTCACTCATTTCTAACCTTTAGCTTTTATTTCAACACAAGTGAAATGAATTTCAAAATTTACCTTCTGGTCACGTCTGACATTTTTACTTTCTATAGAACATATTCATTCAGCCTGGATGTCCTGCTGCCTTCTTGAACCCATTACATCTAAAATTACGCTAATTTTCAATGACCTCCTCCCCAGTCCCAGCTCCTTCTCGTCCACCTGACTTCCTCATCTGCCCATAGCGCAATGACCCCCCCCGTCTAGTCATCCATATCTGAAATTGTGTATAGGCTTGCTTTGAGTCTTTTCCTCATCGTTTTTTTTTTTTAAGTTTATTTATTTTGAGAGAGAGAGAGAGAGAGAGAGAGAGACAGTGCAAGTTGGGGGAGGGGCAGAGAGAAAGGGAGAGAGAGAATCCTAAGCAGGCTCCATGCTGCCAGCACAGAGCCCAGCGTGGGGCTCGAACCCATGAAACCGCGAGATCAGGACTTAAGGTCAGACACTTAACCGACTGAGGCCACCCGGGCCTCCCCCCACCTCCCTTCTTTTTCTCATCCTTAACCAATTGCCAGGTGGAGGAGAACTTCCAACAACTTTCATCAGTGGAATAAGCACCCACTAAATTCTGCATAACAGACCACACCAAACAACCCTTGTTTACCATACTTTTACTTGTCCCTTTGCATAATTTGCCTCCCCGATCCAGAAGCCCCAAACCCCTTTTCCTTTGTTTAGCCTAAGTTGGTATATAAACCTCCGTGATGGAGGCTGTCTCCTTACATCTCATTTCTTTGTGAAATCCCAGTGCATACAAATGTAATTAAATATGGGTTCCCACCCCCCTCTTGTTAATCCGTCTTTTATCAGTATGATTCAGGGGCTTCAGCCAACCTCAGATGGGTAGAGGGAAAAATAATTTTTCCCTCCCCCCTGCAAAGCCTCTGAAAGTGGATTGCTTTTTCATCTCCATCTCTGTCTTGCACCTCAAGCTGCCAGCAGGTGAATGGGGAGTGGGAGAGCGGCCTCGATTGGCTGTGAGTAGGTGCTCAGCATGAGAAGGGGTAAGAAGGGGCAGGCCTAGAGCCCATGGGGAGGTGAGAGCTCTCGCACTCAGACTTCCTGAGGTTTGAAGGAGAAATCACAGGCGGCTCATCTCCGCAGCCAACCAGCCTGGGTGACATCTTGAAGAGCAGCACTCATAAATTCCTGCTGGGGCTGGAGCCGGTTTGACAAACTGGAGGTTTGGGGTGGCCTGTCTGTTCTTTGGGGGCAAGCTTGGGGAGCCGAAGAAATGAAATCAAGGCCTCAGGCCCTTTGCACAGTTTTTTCTCCACAACTCCGGAAATAGGTACTCAGCTGCTGATTTAAAAACCTGATGATGTCACATTAAAAATATCGTAATTCTCTTCCTTTGATAGTGGCTTCAATTAGCCTGTGACAGCATTGATCAAAAGGTTCTTTGTCCCGATTTTGAAATAAAAATGAGTATAATCTAAATGTATCACCTACTTATTTCTTAGGGGATGCTAATGGATTATTATTTTTAATGTAAACTGGATGTGTTTGTAGTAAGAACCACCCATGTACCTCTGTTCTCCGCTAAGGCAAATAAATGCAATGTTGCCATTGCTTTCTTTTCGTCCGCATGTTTCAGGTTGAGCTTTCTCACCCCAGGGGATGAGGGGTGTGGGCAGAGGTACATTTGGCAAAATTGTTTTGTAAATGTAGATGGGTGTGCTTTTGGACACGGGGATGTTTCCCAAGTTTTCTTTTTGTTACGGATTGGGAAGACTATGTTTCTGAACCTGGGCATCATTCCCACTTGCCAAATGAAAACACAAACAGGCAAACGGATAAACACAATTTTTTTTAAAGTTTAAAGGGAAACAATTGGAAAGTCAGAAGCAATCAAATTTCGGTAATATTTTCAATAAATTAATGGGCTGTGTTTGAGGCAGCAGACACTTGGAAAAGATTGAGCTGACAGATGGGCACAAATAAAGCCACAGGAAAACTGGGAAAGATGATAAATATTATCTGCAGGCCATTTTTAAGCCCCTTGTTAATTAGCCATGCTGCTCCCCTTACAATAGGTAAGCTTATTTTTCTTTTTGCTTTGAAGTTCTTTCATTTCATATTGTTTTCTTTGAAATTTTCTCACGTTTCCCTCCTGTGTTTTTTTTCCTACTCCAAATCTGCTTCAAATTTCAATCCTGTGTTCTGTCCCACATTTCCTGCAGTGAGGTTTTTGCAGGGGAGAAAGCAAGGACATTTCCTTTACCTCCTGTCATCTCCCTAACAATTTTCTTGCTATTAATGTCTAACAACTTCCCAGCCCCGGGGAATACAAATTCCTTTCCTTTTCTATAAATTGTTGTGTGCTGTTCTCACTGCCCATCACTAAAAATACAACACAGCATTATTGATCTTACTCTCCCTCCCTTTTGCCCCCTTAGAAGAATTTTACAAATGAATTGCTTCTGCCCTGTATCTTTTAATGGTTTATATTTTCTGATGTCCAGCCTGGCAGCCTGGCAGGGTCATTTAGCTGAAAGAGCATGGTCTTTGGAAACAGCCAGCCCGTGGTTCATAGTCTCGTTGCTCATATTCTGGTTTTGTCTCTTATTATCCGGATGACCTTGGGTAAGTTCTTTAGGTCCTCTGAACCAGTGTCTTCATTCCAGTGATTCCTACTATCTCATTTGCTGATGAGTCTCAAGGAAATGTGGTGCATATATAACCCAGCACCTCCCTTCACCTCTCCGACAGCAGGATGGCCAGTCACGTGATATCCTTGCTGTCCCTTTTACTTATAGCTCCCAGGTGGCTGTGGAGAGGACCATGGGATGATGCTGGACTCCTCATTCTGTGCAGCAGCTCAAGGGTGGTGGAAGGTCAAAGAGCTGAAATGGAACTCACTGAGGATTTGTCTAATTGGAATAATTTAGATCTCAGCCAATTGCCATCTTTTCAGAGAAGCCTTCCCTGACCATGTGGTCAAAAGTACTTCCCCTGGTCAACTCTCTAATCATCATTCTGCTTTATCATCATTACAACACTCTCCACTATCTGAAATTGCTTGCTAATTTGTATGTTTCCTCATTTATATTTTGTCTGTTTCCTCCACTGAAATGTAAACCCTATGACAGCTGGAAACCTACTTATCTTATTTTCTGTTATAGCCTCATTGCTTCGAGCAGTGTTTGACCAAACAAGGCCCCCAATAAATGCTTGTCACATGAAGATCTCTTGAATGTTGGAAATTGCTCCCCCCCTCCCCCCCCCCGGGATCTATCAATACACGAATGTAGCAAAAGATTTAGTTTTGGCTGGGCTAAAGTAATCTTAGCTGGTTTATTTTTGTGTCTGCATATATGGTGAGCATGGTGAGACAGGTTTCTTTATTAAATTCTAACTGGATCCTAGATTAGCACAGTGATATATCCAATAGTTTCATGGCTCCTTAAGAAATAGGTAGCAGTTAAAAAGTTTTGTTTAATGCATGTGGAGCAATCATTGCTCCACAACTGATCATTCCTCCCTTAAAACACTTTTGGGGCACCTGGTTGGCTCAGTCAGTTAAGCGTCTGACTCTTGATATCAGCTCAGGTCATGATCACACAGTTCATGGGATTGAGCCCTCCACTGGGCTCAGTGCTGGCAGTGCAGAGCCTGCTTGGGATTCTCTCTCTTCCTCTCCCTCTGCCCCTCTCCTGCTCATACATGCTCTCTCTCTCAAAATAAATAAATACACTTAAAAAAAATAAAATCTTAGAAAAAAACCCAAAACCTAAAAAACAAGACAAAACAAAACCCTTTCTTAGCTTGTCTTCTAGAATACTCTTGTCTCTTGACTATTCACCTTCCTTACGAGCACCTCATTTCAGGACTCGCTGTCCTGAATTGGGGGAATTTTATCTCCCAACCTTGAACTCTTCGTATCTATCAACATCACCCTTTTGGTGATTCATCTAGTCACATGACATCAAATACCTTCCTATTTTGACAACCCTCACACTTATTTCTTCAGCCCAGACCTTCAAATTCCACACACCCCATTTCCAACTGCCCTGTGATATCTCTAGTGGGATATTGAAGTTGATTGCATTAATATCCACAGCCTTTGCCCATGAGACTTTACCTTTTCTCTCACTAAAGAGGTAAGGTTTACCTTTCCTGTCACCCCTGCTCAATCTGGGCTGAGCCATGTCGCTTGCTTTGCCAAAAAGATGAGGTAGAATTCATGGTATGTAAGTTCCATGCTGACGCCTCAAGAGGATGTGTGTTTCTACTTATTGTCTCTTTTACTCTTGTGCTTCTGCTATCGCTATGAGAAATACAAGACCAGGCGAGCCAATGTGGTCGCAGAGGATGTAGGGGAGGAAAAATTATTTTCCTCTACCTTTCTGTGTTCTTTTCGCTGGTCTATTGATCATACTGACATAAAATAGATTAAAAGGAGGGGCACCTGGGTGACTCAGTCAGTTGAGCATTGAACTTTGGCTCAGGTCATGACCTTGTGGCTCACGAGTTCAAGCCCCACATCCGGCTTGCTATTGTCAGCACAGAACCTGCTTCAGATCCTCTGTCCCCTTCTCTCTGCCCCTTCCCCACTTAACGCTCTCTCAAAAATAAACATTAAAAAATAGATTAAAAGGAGAAAAGCAAACGTAAATACTTATGTGTGGAAGCCTCACGTGAAATATGAAACCGAAGGACAAGTTAGGCAATTGAAGTTTCTGCGCCACCCTGAGCTAAGCAACAGGATAGGAGTTTGGGGCTTCAAAGGGGAGAAGGATGATTCATGGGACAAGAAGAAAAGCAGAGTTTTGGTAATTAGATATTTGCCCTGCCGTACAGATTGGTCTTACAGATAAAAACACTATCTCTGGTAATAGCTCTTTTTCTGGGCCAGGCCCCTATCTAAATTCTTTCAGTAGCTCATGGAGAGGTAAAAGTTTTTCTTGGATCTGCTGGATCTTGATTGCCTTCAGTTCAAATTAACCCACATGGTAAAGTGGCATATATTGGAGTCACGTATTTTGCTCCCCCCTCAAGGAGGGACTTAGAGAAGAGATTCTCAGCTAAGGAGTCTACACTAAGCAAGACTAGAGCAGATCCCAGCTTACTGGTTATTTGTTTATCTTTTTTTGTGAGTGTCTATTTGAATTTTTTGCCCTTTATAAAATTGTGCGATTTGGTCTCATATTTTTGATTTATAAGAGTTCTTTATATATTCTAGATACAAGTTCTTTGTTAGACATGTGTGTTGTGAACATTTTCTCCTACCCTGCGGCTTGCCATTTTGATTTCTGAGCAGCAAAAAGTTTTAATTTTGATGAAGTCCAAGCTTAGCAATTGTTTTCTTTTCTGGATTTGTGGCCTGTGAGCTATTGAGCTATGAGGTGGTTTGGCATTCACACTATCTAGCTGAGGCAGAACCCTAACAGGTATCTCAAAATGAATGTGTCCAAAACTGGAGTCCTGATTCTCACCCTGTCAACCCTCTGTCAGTCCTGTTCCTTGGACAATTGTCCTCATCTCAGAAAATGCAATCCATTCTTCTGTTGTCAGGTGAAGAAAGCCTTTATTCTTCTCTTCCTATTCCACTCCACGTGCCACCATTAGCAAATCCTATCGGAATCCCTTTCAAAATATACCCAGAATCTGACCATGTTTCACCATCTCTAACCGCTGTCTTCCTGGTCCAAGTGGCCATGATTTGTGCCGTAGGTTTTTGCGATAGTCTCCTAACTGGCATCCCTTCTCTGCCCTTGTCTTGTCATAACTTATTCTCAACACAGTAACCAGAGTGATATTTAAAAAAATTTTAAGACTGGTCATGTCTATCAACTGCCCCAAATCTTTACAAGGCTTCATTGTCATTCACAGTAAAACTCAAAATCCTACAACTCAAAAGACCCTACGCAATCTTTCCCACTTCTGCTCTCTCTATGATAACATCCATGACCACTCTCTCCAGCTGTCATACTGTTGCTGCTGTTCCTGGCCTTCTTGTGGTTCCCTTAACACTCTAAGCAAACACCTGCCTCAGGGCCTTTGCATCTGCTCTCCTCTGTGCCTGTGGTAATTTCTTCTCACATATTTGTGCCTACAAATTCCTTCATTTTCCTCAGCTCTGTATTCAAATGTCTTTTGGGCACCTGGCATTGTATACCTACTTTCCCCCCCCCCCACCCATAATTCTTCCCATTACCTGATTTTTATACATTTGTTTGATATTTGTTTTTCTGTACCTCTTTTCCCTTTACCTTGGCAAACCTTTAGAATATAAATTTTCATAAAGGCAGAGATGTTATTTTGTTACTGTTGGATCATCAGGGCCTGAAAATCATAGGCAATTCAAGAACTTAGTATAGCATATTTTTTTAATGTTTACTTATTTATTTTGAGAGACAGCGCAAGTGGGGGAGGGGCAGAGAGAGAGGGAAAGAGAGAATCCCAAGCTGGGTTTGATCTCATGACTGTGAGATCATGACCTGAGCTGAAATCAAGAGTTGGATGCTTAACCAACTGAGCTGCCCAGGTGTCCCTTACTGATAGAGTATTAATCAGTATATAGCAAACTCTTTAATTTAAGAATTCAAAAATCATATTGTAAAATTTGAAAAATAAAAAAATTCTGAATGTTCTCTACACTTGGAGAATAGTATGTTTACAATGTTGGTTTTCTGGAACAGTCTAAATGCTCAGCAATAGAAGTCACGAGGCCAATGTTGGGTTAGAAATCAGGCATTCCAACTGCATTTTAGAAGGATTTGGTATAATGACATGAAAAATGGTTCCAAATAAGATTTTTTTTAAGTAGAATTAAAAAATGGTATATGTCATGGTAATAAGGGAAGAAATAAGGCATAAAAAAAGGGGAAAAAGTACACTATGATTTTAGAATGTGTATTTCTTAGTAGTGGAATAATAAATTATTTGTCTTCATGCTTTTTAGAATTTTTCACATTTCCTAGAAGTTTATTTTATTTTTTTTTTTTAAATTTTTTTTTTTACATTTATTTTTGAGACAGAGAGAGACAGAGCATGAACGGGGGAGGGGCAGACAGAGAGGGAGACACAGAATCGGAAGCAGGCTCCAGGCTCTGAGCTGTCAGCCCAGAGCCTGACGTGGGGCTCGAACCCACGGTCTATGAGACCACGACCTGAGCTGAAGTCAGACGCTCAACCGGCCAAGCCACCCAGGCGCCCCTAGAAGTTTATTTTAAAATAAGCAAGTCTAGGGGTGCCTGGGTGGCTCAGTCGATTAAGCATCTGACTTTGGCTCAGGTCATGATCTCACGGTTTGTGAGTTCGAGCCCCGCATGGGGTTCTGTGCTAACAGCTCAGAGCCTGGAGCCTGTTTCAGATTCTGTGTCTCCCTCTCTCTCTGTCCCTCCCCTGCGCGTGCTCTCTCTCTCTCTCTCTCTCTCTCTCTCTCTCTCTCTCAAAATAAATAAACATTAAAAAAATTAAAATAAGTCTATTTCCAGTTCTAGTGGCAACTCTATCTTTGCTTTTCCGCTTAAGAAAGAATAATGTATTTTTTTTTCCAAACCACAAAAGCCCCCTGATACCTAGGTTGGTGGTTCTGCTGCCCTCCACTGAGAATGACTATCATTTGTTCACCTGCTGTTCACAGCCACCTGAGCGGAGGAGGAGCGGGGTGGAGGTGACGGGTGTTCCCTGCAAACACAGACGCCCACAGAGGGGGCACAGAGGGAGGGACTTCACCCTCTCGGTGGGGCAACAGTGACCAAAACAGACACAGATCTCTTTTTCCACCCTAAATCCACGGGCCCTCTCAGAGCTGTAGGAGGAGGAAGGTGCTGGGGTAGACAGGGGTTCTGAGTGATCTTTATTCTCTGGGGAGTGTGGGTCCTGCAATTTCTGCTTTGTAGGCATGATACGAGATGAAATCTTCCTTCCATCTTCTGCCTCTGCTCATTGGCCACCCTGGGCTTCCATGCAATGCACCACTTTCCTTTGCTACCCCCAGGGGAAGCAGCCCCGGGGAGTATATAAACTTGAAAACATGAATATAAAAGTACCAATGAAATCTTGGTGGCTCAGTCGGTTAAGCATCTGACTCTCGATTTCGGCTCAGGTCGTGATCTCACAGTTGGGGAGTTCGGGCCCCACACCGGGCTTTGTGCTGACAGCCAGAGCCTGCTTGGAATTCTCTCTCTCTCTGCCTCCCCCCGCCCCCACCAATAAATAAATAAACTTAAACATTTAAAAAATACAAATGCCAATAAAATCTTAATTCATGTACTAAGATGAAAATGTGTCAATCCCATCAAATTAAAAAAATTGTCAATACTCACGTAATTTCAAAGCAAATGGGCAGACTGATTATTGCAAACCTTGTTTACGCTTTTATAACACGGCTTGCCGCTTTGGGTTGCAAACAGAAATTCTAGCCTGGCTTTGCAGTGTCCTCTAAAGCATGCTGTTTTTTTTATGTGCAATGGAACTTCTACAAGTGAGTTTTGTGTGTGTGTGTGTGTGTGTGTGTGTGTGTGTGTGTTTTAACTATGATGCTATTATTTTAGCATTCACTGTTATTATCATGTAAAATATTTTTATGACCCATAACAATGTCACTTAAGTATTCATAAAATAGCAATGCAAGGGCTCAAGCTGAAAAATGTGCCCCCAAATCAATAGCTTTGGAAGGGAAGTTATATGTGATAAGATGCCAAGAAGAAGGGCAAACAACCACAATGAAACATAGTGCCGTTAACACGGGAGACGACATTCTGAAATATTAGATATAATGTCAGGAGCAGGAAAAGCGGGTTTAAAGCAAAAATATGTTACAAGTTGTAAATGTGCTCTGAGAATACATCTGTCTTATTTTATATTTATTCCTTTGAGAAAATTGTTCTTGAATTATGCAGGTTCAAATTACACAAGGCCTTCTGAGATGCACCCTTTGTATGAAATAAGACCTCCCTGCATTTTTATAACCAGAAATAATCCAACTTAAAAAAAAAAAATTCAGCACGGTTTGCCACTTAAATAAACAAGTTCCAAGTTGTCTTTTTAATAGGAAAACTACATTTTTAGATTATATAATCCATCAGTTTGAATTGCTTAGAAAATCCCCATGTGCAAATAGGTGTAAAGAAAATGTGTTTTTGGTGGCAAGAATCAGGTAGTTAATATTTCCAAAGCATTTCGTTCAGACATATGAAGAGCTAAATTAATTTCCTTGAAACGTTGAGGAGAATGCACAGTTATTAATCTAATTCAGCCTCTTGTTAGTGCAAAACTCACTGGAATATTGCAGCGTAATGGTCAGCTGTCGAGATGATTTATGCCACTTATTAGTTTTTAAAGGAGGGATGTTTTGCATTTTTTTTTATTTCCATGTGATAACCTCAGCAGAATGAAATCCCATTTCTAGTTTCCACAGTGCAATAAAAACAGATTTGGCTTTTCAAGTTCAGCCCTGTGATTTGTGTGCGTAGTTTCAATTTGCGATGTGTCAGCCAATGAGCAGCTGATTTAATAACAGTTAAGAACCTCTACTACACAGGAATGACTGAAGGGATGTTTCTTTAGATCAATAGTCTTGCCTGCTTTTACCATGGAAATAAATCATTTTGCCACATGGTTGCCAAAAGGTGAGGGTTTTTTGGATCAATGACACAAACCTACGTTGTCTTTGGAGAGGCTGTGGGGTCTTAGCGCATCAATCAAATCAACTTTAATTAAATCTCATTTAATGGACTATTGCCTAATGAAAAGAACATTTCAAAGGAAGTCAGAGTTGAAGCACACAGGGCCTTTCCCTTCCCACAAACAGCTAACCCTCTAAAAACAAGGCAGCATCTCGCTAGAGCTGGTCTGCAGAGGAATTTCTGAGGCTCCTTTTTTTTCTATTCCTGCTCAATCCTCCCCCTTTTAATTTAGAAAAAAGAAGCTGCAGGCTGTAACCAGGAACCAAATTGATCTTTAATTAAATTTCAATGTTTAAAAATAGAGATCATCAAGAAACTTCTTCCCTTTCCCTATGCTCTTTCATGCAAACATATCTTTTTTTTTAATGTGGTAAAATATATAACTAATACAAACTTGCCATTTTATTTTATTTAAAAAAAATTTTTTTTTAACGTTTATTTATTTTTGAGACAGAGAGAGACAGAGCATGAACAGGAGAGGGTCAGAGAGAGAGGGAGACACAGAATCCGAAACAAGCTCCAGGCTCTGAGCCATCAGCACAGAGCCTGACGTGGGGCTTGAACTCAGGAACCGCGAGATCATGACCTGAGCCGAAGTCGGCCGCTTAACCGACTGAGCCACCCAGGCGCCCCCCCCAAAACTTTTTTTTAACGTTTATTTACTTTTGAGACAGAGAGCATGAATGGGGGGAGGGTCAGAGAGAGAGGGAGACACAGAATCGGAAGCAGGCTCCAGGCTCTGAGCTGTCAGCACACAGAGCCCGACGTGGGGCTTGAACTAGTGAACCACGAGATCATGACCTGAGCCAAAGTCGGACACTTAACCGACTGAGCCACCCAGGCGCCCCCCCCAAAATTTTTTTTTAACGTTTATTTACTTTTGAGACAGAGAGCATGAATGGGGGGAGGGTCAGAGAGAGAGGGAGACACAGAATCGGAAGCAGGCTCCAGGCTCTGAGCTGTCAGCACACAGAGCCCGACGTGGGGCTTGAACTAGTGAACCACGAGATCATGACCTGAGCCAAAGTCGGACACTTAACCGACTGAGCCACCCAGGCGCCCCAAAACTTCCCATTTTAAAGTATCTAAGTTAGCGGCATTAATTACATTCACAGTGTTGTGCAACCGTGGCCACTCCCTATTTTCATCATCCCCGACAGAACCTCTGTGCCCATTAAACAACAAATCCCCATTCTCTCTTTCCTAGACCCTAGTAACCTCGAATCTACTTTCTGTCTCTGAGCTTGCCTATTCTAGATCTTTTACGTAAGTGAAATCATACAATACTCGTCCTCTTGTGACTGGCTTATTTTACTGGGCACAATATTTCCGAGGTTCATCCGTGTTACAAGCGTGTGTCTGGATCTCCTTCCCTTTTAGGCTGAGTAATGTCCCTTCATATGTCTATACCACATTTTGTTTATTCATTCATCTGTTGATGGACACCTGGATTCTTTGTAGCTTTTTTTTTTTAAAGTTTATTTATTGAGAAAGAGACAGACAGAGACAGAGAGAGAGGGGAGAGAGAGAGAATCCCTAGCAGGCTCTGCATCGTCAGGGGAGAGCCCCAGGTGGGGCTCAAACTCAGGAACTGCGAGGTCATGATCTGAGCTGAAAACCAAGAGCTGGTTGCTTCACGGACTGAGCCACCCAGGTGTCCCAATTCTTTGCAGCTTTTTGATTCTTCACACAATTGTATCTTGACGGACATTTCACCCTCGATCTGGAATGCGCATCCTTCCCCTTTTATCTGTTCGACTTGAGCTTGAACGTTGCCTCCTAGGAGAATCCTTGTGCTACTCTGGGCAAAGGCAGACTCTGCTTCACCCATATGCCTGCAGGCCCTTATAAGCCTCCATTGTGGTGGGTTTCGTGCTGCCTTGTGGTTATATTGTAAAGTCCATCTTCCCCAGTGGATGGAGAGCTCATCAAAGCACTGGCATGTCCTGCTGTCCTTTGGTTTCACCACTTAGCCCTTTGGGGGGGGGTAGATGTTAATCAGGGTGTGTTCCTCCTGCAGAAAGCACCCTCCTCAGAAATGGCAAATATAGACCAGTGGCCCACTGAGCTCCTGTCCAAACTGGGCCTGGGCAGGGCTGGGCAGGTGCACTGGTGACTGGGTGGGAAAGAAGAGGCCAGGTTGCTGGTGACAGTCTGGGCGGGCACAAAGGGAACATGGCAGAGGCAGTCAGCCCAGCTGTCCTGCTCCCTCTCCTCAGCCAGTGGGAGGTGGGAGGTGGCTGCCCAGCGGGGGTCTGCATTCCCCAGCTCTCCCCGTTTCCAAGTGGGACCCCGGGACCAGTTGTCACCGGTGGGATAGGAGTGGAAGCGACGTGTGTCACTCCCATACTGACATGGGTGTCTTTAGCACCCTCTCTCTCTTTCTCTGTTATACTTGCTCAAAACAAAAATCTTGATGTCTAGAGGATGACGGATGGGTGCCACAGAGAGAGCCTGAGTCTCTACTTATCGTATGCAGATGGCTGCCTTCCAGATACCCAAGCCAACTTCAGAGCAGCGAGAAGTAAACCTTTATTGCCTTAAGCCGAGGTTTCAGGGTTTACATGTTACAGGAGCTAGTATTACCATAACTACAGACAAACTGTGAAAAACAAGTCCAAGCAAGTTGCTGGCAGCAGGCAGTCCAAAAAGTACAGTATTCCCCCAGAGAGGTAGCACATGATGAGTCATACTGGGATGAGCTTCGGATCCCCCTGCAGTAGGGGACTTGGTGCCCAGCCTTCAGCTGTCAGCCGCTTCGGACACTCGTGGCTGCAGAGAGCCATCCAGACCCTCATAGGAGGCAGAGCTCCAAAGGGGACCTCACGGATGCCCACTGCCCTGGCATGGGCAGGCCTGTGAATGGATAGGATCGTCTTTCTCTTGATTAGGTCATGTTATACCGCAGTGTGACAGGATATCTTGCTATAGCTGACTGGAGGGGAACTGGAAGTCATATACATGTGTCTTGGCTGGTCTGGAAGAAAACAAAGGTCCACAATGTGAGCTGCACGTGGGGCCACACGGCAAGAAAACCGATCTAGACCACATTGTCTAGTAAAGCCATGAGACCCTTCAGAGGTGTATCGGGGGCTATATGCTTGGAGGATGATTGCTAATGTATATCTGGGGGGTGGGGAGAGATAAAGGAAGCTTCCAAAGGGATTTTCATATGTTAAAGAAGACTTACAGGATCCTGGAGGTAGGGCTCATGGCAAGCTAAGGTTGCCTTTTGCCTTTAGCAAAGTATTCACACGAAGGCGGTTGAGTTCCTCGAGGAAGGTCACCCTGCCGGTCCCAAGTACTAGGCATGGGCTGCAAGTTGTCAGGAGTTTGAATTTCTTTCTCCATTTCTTTTGCCTTTGTTCTCCACATCTATTAGTATCAATGTATTTAAGTTTACCCAAAGATATTAGTTGCTAGGGCTGATGTAACACCGTCGCTAGGCTGATGTGTGGTTTGAACAAGTGAACTCATTATCTCACGGTTCTGGGTCCATAATTCTAAGATCAACATGCTGACAGTGTTGACGTCTTCTGAGGCCTCTCCCAGTGGCTTGTGGTGGTCTTCTCCCTGAGACTTCTTGGTCTTCTCTCTGTGTTTGGGTCCTAATTTTTCTTCCCTTCAGGGCACCAGTCATAGCGGATTAGGTTCCATCCTGCTGACCTTATTTTTACCTAATTACCACTTTAAAGACTTCATCTCCAGTCAACAGCTGAGGTGCCAGGGGTTAGGACTTCGACATATGAATTTTGGAAGGACACAATTCAGCCCAGGCTAGAAGCTTACCAGGAGTGTAAACTTTTAGATTGTTGAAATCATGAAAATGCAAACCATGTGGGGTTTGGGGGATGGATTTGGTATATATATACATATATATATATATATATATATACATATATATATATATATATATATATATATGTATATATATTTCAGAATTATTTCTGTCCTCAACGCACATCTTCATCAACTCCTGCAAAGGCACAGCATGGGCTGAGCAGAGCATCAAACTCATAGGGCGCTGTTGGGAGGCAGGCATTAGGGGACAGCGTAATGAGTGAGCGTTGATGGGAAAGTCTTGAGTCAATCAACTTTGGTATAAGCTCCAGACCCAGGTGAGCAGTGGAGATGTTCTCCACACGCCTTCCTTTCCTGTAAACTTTCGTTATAGTCTCTTCCGGTCTTGGACTGTAGAAATGTCCATCACAGCTCTGAGACATTAATGGGATATTTGGAACATTAACAGAATAGAACATCAGAACATTTACATTTTGGAAAATGTAAACTTTGGAAAGCATCCATAGTGTATAATTTTGTAAAGTTCAAGTTTTGTAGGTTCAAAGAGAATGCAGCCAAAAAACCTCAACCATTTTATTATAATAATAAGTCAAAAGTTATGTACAGTAAATGGTCAGGCCTCAGTTTTTGCTCTGTGACCCTGGAAACAATGCTATAAAGCAGATTATTGCAGAAGGAAGGGTCAGTCTTAAATGATTTGGAGGTTACATCCTTATTCCAAAGAAATTATGGACCAGACTAATACATGTAAAGCCACAACATCCATAAACCTTTACTATAATCATATAAGTAGTAAAATTATACTTGATGTCATAAAATAGACATAACTGTACTCTGTATATTGAGTATAAAATAGGCACAAATGTGTTATAGAATATATGTATGTTTTATTAAAAACATAACTTTAGAGGCACCCGGGTGGCTCAGTCGGTGGGTGACTGACTTTGGCTCTGATCATGATCTCACAATTCATGAGTTCGAGCCCTGTATCAGACTTTGTGCTGACAGCTCACAGCCCTCTTTGGGTCCTCTGTCCTCTTCTCTCTCTGCCTCTCTCCTGCTCGTGCGCTCTCTCTCTCTCTCTCTCTCAAAAAAAAAAATTAAAAAAATATATAACTTTACCATATCATAAATTTGACTCATTTCTGATGTGCTAACTGTACTAAACATACGTAACATTAAATTTTTATCTTATAATTCTGGGGTGACTTTGATTTGTGCTTTGGATAGCTCATTTCTCAAAATCTCTCAATAACACTGTTCAAGGCAGGTGGGACTGTCATTTACCGCCCCCCCCCCCCCCCCCCAAGAGATATCTCTTTGCAGGTAACTATGGACGTCTTATTCCCAGCATTGCTCTCAAACTCAACTCTTTTCACTTGGAGCATCTTTCTGTATGTAGAGATAGACTCTGTGAATTTTGATTTTGAGATCAGCTATCTGTGGAGTCCGTTCCTGTTGTCCCTCTTTGTTGCCTCTCAGTCTGACTTCCAACATCAACTGCCATCCAAGTGTGTTTTTTTTTTTTTTTTTTGAAGGTCCCAAACCATACCTACTTCCTATTTCTGGAGCCTCCTTTCACTGTGTGTCTTGTGGGGTCAGGGACGAGGTGCAGAAGGTCCTTCTCCTGCCACAGAGACTGAGGCTGGGCGAGTTCTCTCCCTGCCCTTTGACAGCCAGCCTGAGGGACAGGACTCAGCGTTGGGGTCTTGGTCCCACTCTGCTTAACTGCTGGATGTGGGTGGCCTCACATGGAAAGAGGCACATCCTGTTTTTCCTTGGGAGTCCTGCACCTAGCATGGAGTATCTGCTTACATCTTTTGTGGAATGAATGGATTCTTCCTTCCACCGTCTACGACCAGGAAATCAATGTCCTTAGTTATCAAATCTGGAGAGGTTTGGGAATAATGAGGTCTAACCAAGGCATTCACAGATTTCAATTCAGTGACACTTCTATTTATTAGGTTGTTTCAGAGTTGGGTCTTTGGCTCTATCACACTTGCAAAATTCATCAGAGTTGGAATTATACAGAACAAGATACATTTATTAATTTACAACATGCCTTTAGTACAGCTGTCTGCAAATGGCATTCCCTTCTTGGGCTTTTCCTGGGTAGCTAAATTCAGATCAGAACACCGCTGGGTGAATATATAATTAGACTCCAAAGGGAGCTGTGGGTCCCTAAGGGATATTTGTAACGAGCTATGGTAGCTTAACAGAAATACCTTTATTCTCTCTGGGGAGAAAGAATATTTCTGCAGTGTGAGAGAAGATAGTGCACAGCTGAAGCTTGATTTGGGGGCTTACAGTTTTTGTGTTTTAACTGTTTAATTTTGATGATGTCCTGCCCTCCCTGATTTCAGAAAGCCTATACTGCTCTATCAGATAATGGTTATTTTTACCCTGGCATGAATTCAAATCTACACATTATCTTTCTATGGGATGTCACATTTTGAAGCTCACCTAAAAATATGGACCCCAAAGTGTTGCTTCCTATGGAAGGAAACCCAAGGGTCGATGACCATGGGGGGCGGGGGCAGTGTTTCTTGGTCAGAGGGCAATTCATAAGTGTCACCGACACCATTTCATGTGAGCACATTCCTACCCTGTGTCTAAATGAGAGTCTGTTTCTGCTTTAAAGATCCAGGACTGTCTGTGTGGAGTTATGTAACTGTTGGGTGCGGTTTCCCGAAGAAACACTGACATTTTTCCCAGCTATGTTTTTCTAAACTCAATGAGGACAGTCACTCATATTTGTCTCTTGATTCTTCAACTTCCTAAATGTTTCCACACCAGGGGTCTTTCCTCTCCCTGGAAAACTCTTCCCCCAGGTACCCATATGGGTCTCTCACTTCCTTCAAATCTGTGCTCAGTGTCTCCTCAGAGAGACTTTCTCTCAGCATCAATTTAAAACGGCAGCCCGTCATTCTACTTACCCTGTTTTCCTTTATTTATAACATTTATTATGACCTGCCAGTACATTATACATTTAGCCACTTATTATCTATGTCTCTTGTGTATTAGCTTCTCAAGGGCAGGGGCTTTTGGTTTACCTCTGACTCTTAGCCTGGCACCTAGTAAGCTCTTCCTAAACATTTGTTAAACAAGTGGATGAATTAATGAATGTATTAACCCCAGGTTTGGAGGTTACTTCTCCAGCATTATTCTGGCAGCTGGGCCCATTCTTTTCTTTGTTTTTCACTTCCTCCTTCCTTCTTCCTTCTTAATTTTTTTTTTTCCTAATATAAGCTTTTCCTGGGTCATGGCAACCATTGGGTGGAAAAGGTTCTTTCTAGAATGATTTTCTATGGAACAATAGTATTCTTCATGAATTCTCAATGTCTTCCTTCCCAGATTGTGATCATTTCTTCTAGTGGGTTCTCTGTATTTTTAGGGTCTGCAGCTCTCAGTGTGTTGGTTACACCATCACTCTTCCTATCTGCCTTGAAGGATGACAATAGTGAATGGATTGAGTTCGTGGAGATGGCAGTTATCGGCTCTTATTCTTTTGTAGCCCCAGTGTCCAGCACAATGAAGGCATTTAGTTAAGTATCTCTCGAACGAGTGGATGTGAATGAATGATAGGACCCTGGATTAGAAGACATCTAGACCCGGCACTTTAGGGGTAGAATGCATGGAAAAGCCCAATGCCTAGCAAACTAGTTTTTAAAACGTTATAGATAAGAGTCATTTTCTTTCCTTAATTCAAGATCCTTTTTCTACTGCCCTTATTTAGACAGAAAGGGAAATGAGAACAAATGTACCAAATCATTGTTTTATATCTGATCATTAATTATCATTTATCCAACATATAAGCGTGGTAGTTTACTTTCAGAATTACTGTCGTTATAGCAAATCTGGAAATGTATATATAATAATTTCACTTTCTCCCCAAGTTTATTAATTTTAAAATAACTGATGTACATTTATATGTTAATTTTTTTTTTTTTTTTTTTTAAGATATTCAGTGGAACATTAACTCTCTCTCACCCTGTGTTCTAGTTCCTGGGTTATAATCCCTAGATAGAGCCACAATTTCCGGTTTCTTAGGTAGGCTCCTACTTGATCTCTACACAAACATATATTTAGCTTTTAATAAAAGAAAATGTAAGGGGCACTTGGGTGGCTCAGTCAGTTGAGCATCTGATTCTTGATTTCAGCTCAAGTCATGATCCCAGAGTCGTGGGATCAAGCCCCATGTCCAGCTCGGAACTGAGTGTGGAGCCTGCTTGGGGTTTTCTCTCTCCCTCTACCTCTCTCCCTCCCCCCACCCCATCTCTAAAATAAAAGAAGAAAATATAAATGGTAGCATACAATACTCATTGTCACTCGTCTTTATATTTTTACTTAACATACAATTTAGAGATTATTCCATTTTACGGCAGAGAGCTACCTCCTTTCTTTATCCTATTGTCTACATCTATGATGATTTAATCCTTGCTCCACTGATAGGACTTTGCTTCCAATTATCGCAATTACAAATAACATCATTTTATACATGAGCAAATATAACTGTCGGATAAAGTTCTAGATGGGAATGGTTGGGGTGAAGAGTGAATGTATCTGTAGTTTCTTAAATGTTTTTTTAACTTATTTATAACATTTTATGTTTATTTGTTTGGTTTTGAGAGAGAGAGAGAGAGAGAGAGCACAAGCAGGGGAGGGGCAGAGAGAGACACACAGAATGTGAAGCAGGCTCCAGGCTCTGAGCTGTCAGTGTGGAGCCCAGCGCAGGGCTTATCAGGAACCCTAAGATCCTGAGCTGAAATCGGATGCCCAACAGACTGAGCCACCCAGGTGCCCCAATATTTATTTATTTTTGAGAGAGAGAGAGAGAGTGAGCCTGTGAGTGGGGGAGGGGCAAAGAGAGAGAATCCCAAGTAGAGCCCAACACAGGGCTCAACCCCATGGACCGTGAGATCATGACCTGAGCTAAAAATTAAGAGCCAGATGCTTAACTGACTGAGCCACACAGGAGCCTGTCTTTAAAATTTGTTGTTTAATGTTTATTTATTTTTAAGAGAGAGACAGAGCATGAGTGGGGGAGGGGCAGAGAGAGAGGGAGACACAGAATCCGAAGCAGGCTTCAGGCTCTGAGCTGACAGCACAGATCCCAAGGCAGGACTCGAACTCACAAACTGCGAGATCGTCACCTGAGCCGAAGTCGGACGCTTAACCGACTGAGCCACCCAGGTGCCCTCAGGAGCCCCTCTTTAAAAAAAAATGTTTATTGGGGTGCCTGGGTGCTGTGTGTAAGATCATGTAAAATAGCATTACTAAAGGTCTTCACTGTTTTAATTTAGATAGCATAAAAATGAAAATAGATTCACTTGAAATCTGTATCAGCCAGGATTCTTCAGAGAAACAGTACCAATGGTATATACCAACATACACCACACACACACACACACACACACACACACACACACACACACAGAATTACTTTAAAAACTGGCTCCGTTGTGGGACCTAGCAAGTTTGAAATCTGTAGGGCAGCCCAGCATGCTGGAGACACAGTTTAAGTCTGGAGAGCTAACTGGCTTTACTAAACAATTCAAGAATTGGGCAGCATCCCAGGTAGCAAGAAGAGAGGAGCTCCCGAGATGGTGGAGTCTCAAGGCAGAATTCCTTCTACAGCAAACCTCGTGTTTGTTCGTAAGGCCTTCCACTGACTGGAGGACGCATGCTCCCTTCATCAGGAGTCATCCGCTTTACTCAAAGTCAACTGGTTGTACATCGTAATTACACCTACAAAATACCTTCACAGCAGCATCTAGACTAGTGTTTGCCCCAACAACTGGGTACCGTAACGTAGCCGAGTTGACACATGAAGTTAACCATCACATAATCTTTATTCTCTAGACTTACTTTCCTTAATGTTTCCAGTTTCAAATCTCCTTGAAGTGGGTGGTGATGGTGTGATTTCAGAAGCATAAACCTATGGCGAGAGTGCGGCCACTATAGAAAGCACATGAATCATTGTTTTTCCTGCCAGCCCATAACATCCATAGACATGTCTCCAGAAATAGATGCACTCAGCCCAGTTTTGCTCTGTTCCTCTTATGCTGTAATTCACATGTAATCCATAGTGCTCTGCTCTGGGGAAGGAACTGGAGAGAGGCTTTCTTTAGTCTCCACAGTAACACGGAGGCAATCCATGACCCAGCAAGCGTGCCAACATCAGGACTCAGGCTCAGCAAATAAAGGGGGAAAAGTTAGGGTTTAATGATGGCTTCTACCTGAGCCAGCCTCTGGCTAATAAACCACTTTATTCAATGATGATGACCCCCTCGTCTGACAGCACCTTTCTGTATATGCAGTATGTTTTAGGCATGTGTCTTGACAAATATTCTGGAGCGAGTAACGGGGTTTTAGCTCAAGCATTCCTCAGATTATTTAAGATCTATTTTTGGGTGTTAGTGTGCAGTTATTAGATTGTTTTAGAACTTTTTTATAAGCTGAGATTTTTTTTTCCCTTTATGAGAAGGGGTAATTTTAGTGTGCTGGACATTTTTGTTTTTACCCGCTGTGATGGTTTTGTTCATCTCAAAGTTTAGGAACGTTTAGGCTGTTTCTTTCTAATCCAGTGGTGACCCCCAAATCATGGAATTACTTACTCTTAGGCAAAACCAAACAAACAAAACAGTCCTCCATTAATTCTGAGGGGGAGTTTTGCGTGAAAGGCTCCTAATTGGCTGTCAGTGTTTCATCCGGCCTTATCTTAAAACCTTCTTTCTAATTCTTTGAGGTCAAATAACACAGGGTGGTGGTAAGGGGTGTGTTTACATGAGGGTGTGGAGAGAGCAAAGGAACTTTGGGGAACTGCCATGTTAGTGCAATTTAGGAATTCTTGCTTGGTACAGAGCCAGCCCAAAGAGCCTCCTTTCTTCAGATATCTTAACGATTAATTGCCCAAACAAAAATAAATGAAAGGTGGCTGCTTTCCCTTTCTGATCATGTCTGAGATCTGGAAGCACCTTTCTTCTCCTGTCAGCCCCCTTCACATCACACTGGATGTCCCTGGGAAGGGAAAGCGTCCTGCTATGTCAATTCGTTACCACCTTATTTTAAGCCTAGAACAGGGGAGACCTCTCTGCCAGGGCTGCAGAAACTATTTCCACCTCCTGATGAATCAGTTTCTTTCTTTCCTATAGACAGTGTTCCAACAGTGCTCCCTGAGAATTTTCTAGGGATTATTGTCTACATAATGTACATTGTTGATGGGAGAGTAATTGTTTTTTGAACATCTATCTCGGCTCGTTTAAAACAGATAACACGTTGGAAGTTGGGCATGCCTGTGACCCCGTCTTCCAGGCTCCCCAGCTGTTGGCGCACTGCTTCTAGGCTGCAGGTGTTGGAGACACAACCCCTGCCAGCCAGATGTAGCTGGGAAGCTGGGTGGCGCCGGCTGCGGAGAAGAAACCAGTAGAGGAGGAGAAGCGCCCTCCTGTGGCTGAAAGTAAGACTGTCCACAGAGAGGCCAGCCCAAGGTGCACAGAGGAAATGTTCTCTCTGTAAATATCCTTGCCCACAGGTATAAACCAAGCGAATCCAACCTTCCACTCTTCTGCTTTACCACCTTGACTTCACCTTTCTCAGAGGGAAGAATGACAGATGGTGGGGAAGAAAAAGAAGGGCCAAGGGTATATATTTTTTCCTGTTTTAGCTTTGGTATGCTGGCCTCCTCCCCACTTCACCGTCTTCCAGCTCACTGGCTCATCCAAAGCATCACTGCCTCTCCTCCCCACCTCCGCCTTTTGACCTTCTTGTCCATTATAATTCTTACTCCATTTTTTGCCTCCCAGTGAAATAAGTGGTTCATTCGTCTGCCTTCTCCACCAGACTTTTATTTCCTAAAGAAAAGTGGGTCATATCCTGGCTATGCCTGCATCCCACCTCCCATATTCCATACAGTACGTGCTGAAAACAGGTTCTTAGCGCACTGAATGGCAAGAGGAAATTTCTTGGTCAAGCGAGAAGAGTTCTGTATGATCTGTCTGATTGCAATTTAGGATTGTCATTGTAAGCCAAAAGCAGCAGGCTGATTTTAAATGTTGGTTCTATCAACTCCTTCAGTTGACTTAGATTTAGGCTAAATGTCCTCGCCCACATGGTTTCATTTGAAACACGCATTTTGTCTTTAAGACAGCTGAGTGAATTAGATGGGGTAGATGTTACTCTCCTCATTGTTTAAATAAGGAGAGTGTTCAGAAAGTGCAGGTGACATGCCCAAGGTTGCCCGGACAGTAACTCACAGCTCGCACTTTGTTCTTCTTCCTGCCTTTTGGCCCAGAGCTCTGACCTTCTCAAGTCACATTTCAGGACTCATGCTATCTGAGTAAGTCGATGACCTCCATGTACTTGCCCAGAGTCTTCAGTGAGTTGGGGTAGTTGGGGACCCATCGATTTTGGTCCTGTCCCCAGCCAGCTGGTGACTCACTGAGCACATGACATCAGGCAAATCATTAACCTATGCCTACATTTCAGTTCCTTCATCCTGAAAATAAAGACGACAATAGATGCCGGTGGCTTTGAATCGTGTGAAGATTAATGAGATGATGCAGGGAAGTGCCCTGAGCTCCTGGGATGAAAGGCTAAGCAGAAGCACAAAGTCTAATTATAACTTCTTACCAGTTTCAAAGGAGCCCCTGGGAGGGCTAGTTCTTGCTTCTAAATCTGGACAGGATGCCTGTCTGGGATGCATGCTTCTCTCTCCATGGCAGTCCGGGCAGCCTTCTGCTTCCGCTTGCTTTGACAACTCTCTGCCAAGAGTAGTGCTCAGTCTACCCTCAGATCTCATCAACAATAGAAGTTAAAACCTCTAAAGCCATTGCCCCTGTCTTCCATGCTCACAGGAAGGAGCAGGGGCAAGCGATTTTGGACAGGCTTCAGATAGGGAACTTTTAATTTTCAGGAATGTGGGCGCAGTCCCTAATCTAAGGGCAAGCATGTCATATTGAGCAACAAGAATATAAGGAATCTGCTGGGACCTTCCAGGAAAGATTTTTCCTACCTGGTAAGAGGAAGGTACAGAAGAGAACCCGACCTAGCCCTGTCCTAGGCTTCCTGCCTTCGAACACAGTGTGCAGTGTGAGATTTGCTCTGTTGCTGTCTTGTGAACTTCGGATTTCGGCAATGTTGGCCCTGACACCACTGAGTCACCGAAGCAACATGGAGTTCTTGTTTGTGAGAAAAATAAATCTTGGCTTAGGCCACCGTTAATACGCTTTTCTGTTACTTGGAGACGCTCTTAACTGATCCATGGCCACGTCCACCATAGCATGGGTAAGGTCCAGGGTAGAGTTGTGGATCTCTGACCTGGGATGTTAGTGTAGAGGTTTTGAAACAATGGATTTTACACAGAAAAGCCTTGGATTTACTCATTTCTGCGTTACTTTGACTTTTTTTCTGGTCACTCCCTGCCCCCCTCCCCACTCCCCCACTACTTGTCGATCTATCCTAAATGCAAGAAAAAAGTCAGGGCTAGTGCTGGCTTCCGAGCAATAAAAAAGCAAGCTTTGTCTTTGCTCTCCCCATTTCCCAGCTTTCTCAGCCAGATATTCAGAGCCCTCAAGGTCCCTGACTCTCTATTCTCCTTCTTACCCCCACCACCATGTCTCCTGGGCCCGGCACCCCTTCCCTCACGTCAACACCCCTCTCTCATGTCCTACCTCTTCAGAGCCATAATTGGTGTTGACTTAATGTGTCACCTTCACAGGTGACACTAGCATTTTCACATAGTGTAGAAAATTCTGGGCACAGTTATGAAGGAGCCAGCTAGGATTTGGCACCTTCCCACTGCCCTTCTTCGTTCTCTTCTAGTGTCTTCTTCCTGTTCGACAGGGTGCCATTCTTAAGTCTAAAGGACTCAGTTGCCTTATTTCTAAATTTCTAAATTTCCTATTTCTAAATTTCAGATCACAGATATTATCATCTACTCTTTGGATCCCCTCTCTAGCTCTGTGCCTACCCAGGCACTGTCAGACCCCTTTTCTCTCTAGCTCTACAAAAATCATCATCACCTCAGTGCCCTGATCAATGCTGCCATGGGAAAAAGATGTATTCATAAAGAGGATTTATCTCCCTCAGGTTTCTTGCATTTTTAGAGAGGATCTGGGGGTGGAGGGGAATGCTAAGAAGTTTGAGACCCTTTTGGGAACTCAAAGAGGATAGTTAGCTATTCTACCTTTGTGACCAGTCTGGTCCTAATATGGGTACAGGAACATCCACGATCTAGCTTTCAGTTGATTTTCCCTTGTTTCAGATTTACTGTGGATTAGGGCACGAAGAATTAGCTAAGGTCTTGAACATTTTTTTAAAAAAGCTCATTTATTTATTTTGGGAGAGAGAGAGAACACGAGCAGGGGAGAGGGAGAGAGAGAGAGGGAGGAAGGGAGGGAGAGAGAAAGAGAGGGAATCCCAAGCAGGCTCTGCACTGTCAGCACAGAGCCTAATACAGGGCTTGAATTCATGAACCGCAAGATCATGACCTGAGTCAAAACCAGGAGTCAGACAGGCACTTAACTGACTAAGCCACCGAGGTGCCCCAGGTTTGGAATATTTAGTAACCAGCAGTGGAAAGGAAATAAGAAGATGAACTGCTTGTCATAGAACTTTGAAAGCAAATATAGATTTCCTAACCTCCTCTAGGGAGGAGGGCCATTTTCCTGAGACCCGTAGGAAGCCAGCAGATACCTGGAGAGACTTAAGGGAATGATAAAGCAGCTGAGCTAATTAAAACATCCCCCAAATGCCACAAATTGGAAAGATTAATGGTGAAAGGGGTGCTTCAAGGATCATTTGTTTGCCTGTAAGGGATATGGTTTTGAATGATAAAGTTGACTGGAGATTCTCCCAGGCATTAAATGGTTTGGGGGGAGACCTTCGATTCGTTTTCTCTGTGTGTGAGACAGAACTCTGTGTGTTGGTGGCATTTTCACACAGTGAAACTCAGTCCTCTCAACATTGAAATGTGCTGGTTCTTAAGGTAATTAGGACTCCTTCCCAGCCAGAATGAGAAAACTGACTTTGCCTTATGCCTGGAAAGAAAGTCAAGTATATATGGAAGCCAGAATATATCTTACCTGTGAGCCAGCTCGTTAAGACGAATAACAAATGAATAAACAGAAATTCTGTTGAGAGATGAGGTATGTGTTACACAGTCTTTGATGACTGGCTTTATGCACATGGAATCCCATTTTTTTTTTTTTCAGATTAACTTTTCCTTTTGTTTCTTAAATCTTAGGTTTCTTGTTCTGCCCTCAGTGATTAATGATGTTCTGTTACTTCAAACACCCCAAGCCTGGCTCTGGTGATTGGCTGCTCCTTTGCTTGACTTGATATAATCATTGATGAAAATGGCATTAATGGACCATGGAATAGTTGGCACTGTATATACATGGACAGATTTAGATTGGCTACCAAAGTGACCCAGTTTATTGTTTAGTCATTGGCCATGAAGTGAGCCAACACTAACAGACAGGAATTCAGTCGTATTAAATCACTGTTTAGTATGGGATGAGGGGTGCCGTAAGGGGTAATGTCCAATATTTGTTCTGTGATTTTCTAAACAAATACTTTGGAGGGCCAGGTGCTGTGCTAGGTTCTGAGAAGGTCTTGGAAGAAGGAGTAAAGGATGAGCAAGACATTGCTTGATGGGGTTTATTTGGTGAAAGAGGGGTTTAGTCCTCATGCTCTATTTTACTCCACTCGGGAAGAGGCCTGGAAAGCATCAGGGTTTAAAATATAGGTTTGCGCAGAACTACTGTGTAAAGACTCATCATAAAAATGGCAAACAGGGGTGTCTGGGTGACTCGGTTAAGCATCCAACTTTGGCTCAGGTCATGATCTCACGGTTTGTGGGTTCGAGCCCCGTGTCAGGCTCAGTGCTGACAGCTCAGAGCCTGGAGCCAGCTTCAGGTTCTGTGTCTCCCTCTCTCTCTGCCTCTCCTCCTGCTTGTGCTCTCTCTCTAAAAAACAAACATTAAACAAAATTTTCTTTAAATGCCAAACAGACTGAGGAATGGTAGGAAGTACAGTCAAGGTCACTGTATTATTTTCTAGTGCTGCTATGACCAATTGCCTATTACTGGATGGCAGAAGACATCAGGAATTTATTCTTTGATAGCTCTCGATGCCAAGAAGTCCAAAAATCAAGGTATCGGCAGGATTGGTAACTTACTGGGGGTTCAGAGGGAGTATCTGTCCATGCTTCTCTCCTAGCATCCGGTGGTTGCCTGCAAACTTGGGCTTATAGCTGCGTCTTTCTAATCTGTGTCCACTGTCACATGGCCACACTGCCTCTGTGCCTGTCCATCTCGGGATGCAGTGCTACTCTATGTCTTTAAACATTTATTTATTTTGAGAGAGAGAGAACACACACACACACACACACACACACACACACACACACACACACGTACGCATGCAAGCAGGGGAGGGGCAGAGAGAGAGAGGGAGAGAGAGAATCCCAAGCAGGCTCCATGCTGTCAGCACAAAGCCCAATGCGGGGCTTGAAGTCATGAACTTTGAGATCATGACCTGAGCTGAAATCAGGAGTTGGACACTCAGCTGACCGAGCCACCCAGGCACCCCTAGTTTCTCTCTCTTTTTTAATGTTTATTTTTTGAGAGAGAGAGAGAGAGAGAGAGAGAGAGAGAGAGAGAGAGAGAGAGAATGAATATGAGTGGGAGAGGGGCAGAGGAAGAGGGAGACACAGTATCTGAAGCAGGCTCCAGGCTCTGAGCTGTCAGCACAGAGCCCGAGGTGGGGCTCAAACTCAGGAATTGTGAGATCACGACCTGAGCCAAAGTCAGAGGCTTAACCGAGTGAGCCACCCAGGCACCCTGCCCTAGTTTCTCTTCTTAGAGAAGTTAACAATTTTTGTTGTATTAGTCAGGATAGGCTAAGTTATACTGCACTGATAAGTAACTCCCAAATCTCAGTTGCTTAATACTACAAAAGTTGATGTCTCTGTCATAGGACAGCTCTCATTTCTATCTCGGGCTACAAGCCAGCAGGGGGACCCTACTTAACACAGCCACTCAGAGACCTAAGCAGACAGAGGCTCCACCTTAGAGTAGACTTTAAACATCACTGTAGCTGGGTCAGGGAATGTGGCAATTCCTACATTGACTGGTAAGGCTCCTGCCCATGTTTCATTAACTCAGTGCAGTCACACGGCCAGGTCTGACCATAGAAGGTAGGGAAGCGCAGACCTACTGTGTGCTTGTAAGGAGGAGAAGTGGAATATTTGTGAACAGCCCTAATGTCCACCACATTGAGATGCAGCTTTCTTTCAGCAGTGACTACACATTGACGTCACCATGCTTATTACTTTGGAGAGGCAGAATATACTCCCCCGTGGTGTGGCACTTGGATGAAACCACTAATATGATGCTGAGCAAACTCTTAGAACACGGCCGTGGGTAATAATGCCATTTATAAGCAAAGACTTAAAAACAGAAGGACAAAGGATATAGGGTCATCCCATGAATAGTCTTATGATTAGTATTCAATAATTTAGGCTCCCAAGTGTGCTAGTTAATATAGGAGATATAAAAATAACCTACTGACGTAAGCTTGCAATTTATCTCATCCATCCATTTGGGCCTTATTAGAAAACTTGGCCAAGGACAGTCAAGTAATACAATTAATGTGACCCTCATTTAGATGGTCACGTTTCTCCTGTGTTGGTGTTTTTGAGCCTAGTCTATGTTTGGTGAGGGGGAGCCCATTGAGACTTCTCCTGTGCTGTGAGTTCCTATTTCTGCAAACTGAAATTTCTTTTTGTATGTGTTTTTTTCTCTTTGAGATAAAATGGGAGAGTCCCATCATTTTCTTTTCCTTCACAAGAAAGTGTTTAGACAGGAGGGCAACAGACCAATTAAAGGGGCACTAAAGGGTGATCTCTTTTTTAAAAATGTTTTTAGTCTTTGAGAGAGAGAGAAAGAGAGTACATGGGGGGGGCAGAGAGGGGGGGGCAGAGCATCCAAAGTGGGCTCTGTACTGATAGGCTGACTGACAGCAGTGAGCCTGACATGGGGCTTGAACTCACGAACCACAAGATCACGACCTGAGCCGAAGTCGGACGCTCAACCGACTGAGCCACCCAGGCACGGCGGAAGGGTGCTCCCTAATCAAGGTCTGTTTTAATTGAGCCTCAGGTTTACCAGTGAACTCTAACAGTGAGGATGGCATGGAAATGGAATGAGGAGAAATAAGCACTCAGCTTCCATTTTGAGAAAAAAACTCTTTTTTCCCCCCAAATAAAGGGATTGTACTAGAGCGATTTCTGCTTGTGCTGGTGTATGTCTGCAACAAATAACAGCTTTGAATAATGAACGGTCTCCACGGTGGGAAACTGCCACAGAGAGGCCCTCGATAATGGTGTACTTAATAATTAGAAATATGAGCAGGAATTGACCTTCCAAGTTGGATGTATTATTATTCACTTTACCTGTTCGCTGTCACAGTGGGTGCCGTCACTGAGACTATGACTAAAAACCCTGCTAATGACTTCTCTGCCAAGTCCCATAAATAATCTGTTTCCCCAATGTGCCTGAGGTGTACATGGCATATGCTTAGATCCATGTGGAGTCTGGATGGGGTAAGTGGCTTTGAGTTTATAGAGGATTTGTACCCAGTTTGTAGGTACGGGACACGCTGTAGATATGGCGGCATGCCAGCGTCCTCCGGAAATAGCCTCCCACTCCTTTGAGAGGAGATTAACCTGGGTCCTTGATAATGAAGTCCTAGCCAATGACATCTATTTTTAAAGAACTCTTACATCTGTAGTGAAATCACGCTTTCAGGAAAGAACCCAAGACTGGAACTTCGAAAGCAGGATTGCTCAGTATTTCTCGGATGACTCACGTCAGCTGTCCTCACCTGGCTTCACCGTTCACTGTGAAGGCCAGCCTCCAACCCTCCAGGGCTCAAGGTGTACAAGGGGTGTCGGTAACCAATGGTAAAGAATGCGCGCAGAGCCTATTACGCGTTGCAATTCCCAGAGGGGCCAATGGCCTCAGCATCCGAGGTAAATGTGCCATACATGGCTCCATCTCCTTTTCTGATTCTGGGTCTGTACTTTGCATATATTTCAAGGTGTGTGAAATACTTGGCGTGAAAACACCTGGCACAGTACCTGCATTCAGTAGCTGCTCGATCGCCAGCTGTTTCCTGCTCCCTTCTCTTTCCTAAAGTCTGCAGCTCATCAGCAGTGATGTCGGGCAGCCCGGAGCATGCCGATGAGGGCCTCTGTCCCCTCTTGTGCCATGAATATTCATCCTCAGGTAGCGGCCCTCATTTGAGAATCTCATCTTGCACTGACCATTATGTAGTCCAACAGTCAGAGTCCCAAGAAGTCATCGGCAAACAATGAGGTTTGAGGTTGACGCAGCTAATCGTGGAGGTAAACACCAGGCTGGACAGCCAGTGTCCCTCAGGAGGCTAGTGAAGAATAGCAATTAGGGTGGCTGTCACTACATATGGGCCTGGCAGGGGAACACAGAGGACCGCAGCAGGGGGCCTGGGGTGGCCGGGGTGCGGCGTGAGGCACAGACGGAAACCACGCGGCCCGCTCTTTGAAGGTGAATTTTTCCGCTTCGCGGTACAGCTCTTCCCCTACGTGGCACATATGCTCCGTGTGACAGCGCAGTGGGGGACGCCACTCAGACCATCGTCCTTTTACTGTGGTGCCTGAGGACCGGCGGGCACTTAGTGCTGTTTTCGGCCAGCAGCATGCCTCTCTCCGTTGTGTGCAACCTCTCTGCACCGCTCACGTCGGTGGGGTCACACGAATGCAAGTGTCTCTTCCGAGCCATCTGGTGATTCATTCTTCCCTACCCCCCGCCTGGAACCATGAGAGCTGCTCACGCGCTGCCAAGTCAGCTGACGAGGGCCGCTGCTGCCCGCGGCCTGCCAGACAACGGGGCACCCTCACAGGCCTTCGCCATACACTCGAAACACGTGCAACGGCTGGGTGGAAATCACAAACATCCCACAAAGCAAACACGCAAATTAGTTAATTAATACAGAAGCTGGCGTGTGTGTGTGTGTGTGTGTGTGTGTGTGTGTGTGTGTGTATGTGTTGTAGATCCAGCCAAAATGACAGGATCCCGTAAAGGATGCATGCTTATTTTTTTTTTTTACGTTAAAATAGATCTTTTATTTATTTATTATGTTTTGTTAATGTTTATTTTTGAGAGGGAGAGAGAGCACAAGCGGGGGAGGAGCAGAGAGAGAGGGAGACGCAGAATCCGAAGCGGGCTCCAGGCTCTGAGCTGTCAGCATGGATCCCGATACGGGGCTTGAACCCACAAACCATGAGATCGTGACCTGAGCCGAAGCCCGACGCTCAACTGACTGAACCACCCAGGCACCCCCAAAATAGATCTTTTAAAATGTACTGCATGAGGCTAGTATTGGTTTTCTAGGGAAGCCATAGCTAATTCCTATAAGCTGGGTTGTTTAAAATGGTGGGCATTTATTCTCTCACAGTTCTGGAAGCCAAGAGTGTGAAATCAAGGTGTGGGCAGTGTTGGTTCCTTCTGAAAGTTCGGAGGGAGAATTTGTCCCAAGCTTCCCTCTTAGCTTTTGGTGGTTGAAAGCAATCCTCAATGCTTCTTGGTTTATGGACACATCACTCCAACTATGCCTGTTGTCATATGGTGCTACCCTCTCTGTGTCTCTGTTTCTTTGCCCAACTTTCTCTTCCATAGAGACAGCAGTCATTGGATAAGGGCCCACTCTAATCCAGTATGACCTCATCTCAACTTGATTACATCTGTAATCAAAGACCCTCTTTCCAAATAAGGTCATATTCACAGGTACTGAGGGTTAGGGCTTGAACATATCTTTTGGCAGACACAATTCAACTCACAACAAGGCTCAAACACAGTATAGTTAAAAAAAAAATAGCCCTTAGATAGTCCTTTAAAAATGGAGCTGGGGGTGCCTGGGTATCTCTGTTGGTTAAAGGTCTGACTTTGGCTCAGGTCATGATCTCATGGGTTCGTGAGTTCGAGCCCCACACTGGCTCTCTGCTGTCAGCACAGAGCCTGCTTTGGATCCTCTGTCCCTCTCTCTGCCCTTCCCTGGCTCACACTCTCTCTCTCTCTCTCAAAAATAAATAAACATTTAAAAACATGGAGCTATAATAATGGGACAAATGAGCTAGAACAATTGGATATTGATATGTGAAAAAAAGAAAAAAGAGAGTTTCAATTCAAACCTGCTAAACTATAAAAATAAACTCAAAATGAATCATAGACATTAAAACCAGAAACCATAAAAGTTCTAGAATAAAGCATGAAAGAAAATCTCTGTGACCTTGGGTAGGCAAAGATCTCTTAGAAATGACACCAAAGCACAATCTATAAGAGAATAATTGATGAATTGGGTTTCATTAAAATAAAAAACTCCTGTCCTTCAAAAGACATTGTTAAAGGAATGAACAGACAAGCCACAGACTGGGAGAAAATCTTTGCAAAGCATATACCCGATAAAGGACTTGTATGCAGAAAATACAAGGAAATCTCAAAACTCAACAATAATGAAACAAACAACTCAATTAAAAATGGGCAAATACATCTGGATGCGCCACTAGAGAAGATAAATGGAAAGCAAAAAAATGCAGAGAAATGTTCAACATTATGAATCACTAAGCTGTCAGACACAAGAACCACAGTGAGATACTATAATACTTCTATTGTAATGACCAAAATGAAAAAAAACTGACCATGCCAAGGGGTGATGAGGTTGTGGAGGAAATAGAGCTCTCATACACTGCTGGTGGGGATGTAAAATGATGAAAAGACTTTGGAAAACAGGTTGGCAGTTAAACAAAACAAAACATATATTCACCCTATGATTCCAGCCATTCCATTCCTATGTTTTTATCCAAGAGGAAAAAAAAAAAATATGTCTGTACAAAGACTCATATGCAAATACTCATAGCAGCTTAACTTGTATTGGCCGAAAGCTGCAAACAACATGGATGTCCATCAACATGTGAATTGCTATGGACTGTGTTTCTCCAAAATTCATATGCTGAAGCCCCAATGCTTAATGTGACTATGACTGGAGTAAAGAGGTAACTAAAATTGAATGAGGTCATGAGGATGGGACACTAATCTAAGAGCATTAGTGTCTTTATGGGAAGAAACACCAGAGAGCTCACTTGCTCTCTCTAGCATGTGAGGACACCATGAGAAAGCAGCCATTTGCAAACTAGAGAGACGGTCATCCTCAGCACCTAACCATGCTGGCACCCATGATTTTGTAATTCCAGATTCCAGAACTGTGAGAAAAGTAATTTCTGTTGTGTAAGCCACCCAGTTTATGGTATTTTGTTATGGCAGCCCAAGCAGACTGATGGATGAGTGGACCAACAAGTTGCAGTCTATCTATAATACAATACTGCTTGGCAATACAAAGCAATGGACTACTGACACACACAGTGATCTGGATGAATCTCAAACTAATGCTGAGTGAAAGAATCCAGATCTCCACCTCCACACACGAAAAAGCACACACTATATAATTTCATTTATATAAAACTCTAGAAAATGCAAGCTAGTCTATAGAAAGCACAACAGTGGTTGCTTAGAGTTGGGGGTGATAGGCAGGTGTAGAAAGGGTGTATCATAAAGGGGTGTGAGAAAACCTTTAGGGGTGACAGATATAGTTGATTGTGATTTGGCTTCATGATTGATCGTGGTAATGGCTTCATGGGTCTACATATTTGCCAAAACTTATTAAATTGGGGACATCTGTGTGGTTCAGTTGGTTAAGTGTCTGATCCTTGATTTTTGGCTCAGGTCATGATCTCATGGTCATGCTCTCAAGATTGAGACCTGTTTTGGACTCCATACTGGGTGAGGAGCCTGCTTAAGGTTCTCTCTCTCTTCTCTCTCTGCCCCTTCTCCAGTTGTGTGTGTGCATGCATTTGCACACCCTGCCCCCCTCTCTCAAAAAACCCTTATTGTCTACCTTAAATATGTGTAGTTTATTGTATGTTAATTACACCTCAATAAAAATATATGCTTGTCATACACATACACACACACACACACACACACACACACATGCTTGTTGGGTATTTTCCTGTTTTCTGGAAATATTAATTTACTTCTGAAAGTACTGTGTGGTAGGGATACAACTGAATTTCAGAGAAGAATAATATACCCCTAGGACAAGAATGTAGTCTTTGGAGAGAAGGAGGAGTGGAAGAGAGAAAGGAAATGGTGAATGGAACCAAGAATGATTCCTGGAATAGAGGGAGGAGGTAGGCAGAAAAGGGGAGAGATAATGTGGTTGATCATATTGTCCAACAATGGGCACATTGGTTCTTCTTACACTGTAGCTCTGACACTCTTCCCGTTGAGAGGTGGAGTCTAGGTTTCCTCATTTTCAATATGGGGAGGCTTGTGACTACTTCGGAAGTAATGTTATGTGACTTCCGAAGTCATAAAAGATGATTCAGCTTCCGCCTTTTCTTGTGACGTTCACTCCCGAAATCCAGTTCTGGTGTCGTGGGGAAGTCCAAGCAGCCACGAGGAGGCAACAAGTTGCCAGTTCCGTCAGGTCTGGATGGCCAGCACCAAGCCCAAGACATATGGAGGAGATGGATGAGTCACCCCCAGACCTTGATCACCCCAGCTAAGGTCCTGACATTGTGGAGCAGAGAGGAGGTGTCCTTGATGGATTCTTCCTGAATTCCCAACCCTCAGAATCTGTAAGCATGCTAAAGTCATTGTCCTTTTACACCACTAAGTTTGGAATGTCCTTTTATGCAGCAATGGTCACAAAATAAGTTATTAGGGCGGAAGGGGAAGACATAGAAATAGTACAAGAGAGCTAGGATCCAGCTCTTCTGAAAAATTAGAAAAGTAGTTTTACTGGCTTTTGAGAGTTGCTGCTCTTTTTAATTTTTTTTGTTTATTCATTTTTTTTTTGAGAGACAGGGAGAGACAGAGTGTGAGAAGTGGGGGGGGGGGGGAGAGAGAGAGAGAGAGAGAGAGAGAGAGAGAGAGAGAGAGAAAATGAATCTGAAGTCAGCTCCAGGATCTGAGCCATCAGTGCAGAGCCCGATGTGGGGCTCAAACTCATTAACTGTGAGATGATGACCTGAGCCGAGGTCAGCTGTTTAACCAACTGAGTCACCCAGGCACCCCAAGAGTTGATACTCTTGAGAAGTAGTCTAAGGCTTTCTGGGATGGGAAGTAGCCCTCATTATCATAGGTACCAGAAAAGTGGCCACAGTAGCATAAGTATTGGAGTGGAAGAAACTCCTTCATCGTCAGCCCCCTGACAATCCTTTCAAAACCAAAAATGTGGCCAAACACATGGGGTAGGATTTGTAAGTCTCTTGTCTCTGAAATTTATTTCAGATTTAAGAAAAATTTTGTTTGGGGTTAATGTTGTAGTTAATTGCACATACTATAATTAGTACTCATGATTTTTGCACAACATGAATCACAAGAGACAGATATGTCTCATTAGTAGATCATTTTGAAATTTTTTTCTTTTTTGCATTTATTTATTTTTGAGAGTCAGAGAGAGACAGAGCACAAGGCGGGCGGGCAGAGAGAGAGGGAGACACAGAATCCGAAGCAGGCTCCAGGCTCCAAGTTGTCAGCACAGAGCCCGACAAAGGGTTTGAACTCACCAACTGCAAGATCATGACCTGAGCCGAAGTTGAACGCCCAACGAACTGAGCCACCCAGGCGCCCCATTATTGGATAATTTTAAAAAGGATTCCTTGATGTACTTTTGTCCACTCCCTAGATCAGAACCTTGACCCTTAGAATCAGGCAAAAGCCTCCCAAATCCAGGTATTTATGCATAAAAATATTTAGAGTTCTTTAGCTCCATTACAAAGATGACGAATGGACTTGAGAATAAGCCCATCTGCAACAAGAGCTACTTGTAAAGTGTATCCTATGTTAATGTAGTCCCATGACTATAAATAATATATTATGAATTCTGACATCAAGGTCTAGTTCTGCATCACCAGTGAACTAGCAACAACCTGTAATCAGTGTGCCTGCACTGATTTTGTCTTGTCTGAATTTTGTGTTCAGGATTTACAGATTCTTCCTTGTGTGAACCACTCCATCTTTGTCTTTGCCATCTGTTATGTTGGGATTTTCTACTGTTTTTGATTCAGAAAATTCATTGATAATTTTTATCTGCTTGGGCTCTGGATCCAGAATAATTTCAGACAGTCTTATCAATGGATTTCTACGGACGCTCCTGTTTTCCCCCAACGTGTAAATTATAGGCTAGCTCCTTTACGTTTTAACAAAGAAATGGCTGGATATTTTTACAGCTCTTTTGCCTAACCTGATCACATCCTGCATTCTGTCTGGTGGTGATAATGTTTTCTTTTCAGAGGGGCCAGCATTTGTGGCAAACTGTGGCAGTGGAAAGAGAATTTTAAAACCCATTTGGAGGGAACATCTTTTTCAGCTTAAATTGTGAGCTGAAATGGATCTCTCATTCTGTGCTTCTCTCCCACTTCCTGTATCACACCATTAAACATCCTCCCAGGGACCAGAAGCTCCAGGAGATTGTTTAATCACTTCATGCCCAGTATCATGGGTACCACATTTGCAGGATGTGGGGCATGATAACCTCCCGTGGTTAGGAGAGCAGCTGTTCTCAGTTTTTAACACATGCAATACAAAGTGAAATAGTCACACAATTATCCTCATGGCTAGTGACAGAAAGGAAAAATGATATAGGGGTTAATTTGGCCACATTCAAATAACTGGTATGTTGTAGAGCCTAGTTTGAACACAAGTTCATGCTTTCTTTCTTTGCTAACTTTGTTTATTTTTATACCATTGACCCCGATAGAGGATTATGAGAGCTTTCATAGGAAGAAGGGGTTAGTATGCTGAAGGCTGATGATGCGAATTTACTTGGTTATTAGTGTACCATATAATAGACCATAAAGCACATCCTTCTGGCTCCTGGACCCTCATCAGCCCTCTCACACATTTCTGCCAAACTGTTCTTTATACCGGAAAAGAAATTCACACCATTTTATGGATGGGTTGGCTTCCAGAGCAAGTGGGCTGATAATCTAATCTTCTTATGTTTGAGAGAGAGAGGCCATACACCATAGGTTCTGAAAGTGTGATCTCTGGACCAGCAGCATTGGCACCACCTAGAAACTTGTGAGAAATGCAAATTTCCCCAGATCAACTAAATTCCAATCTGGGGTGGGGGTGGGGGGTGCAGGGAGGAGGTAAGGCCCAACAAGCTATCGTTTAACAAGTGTTCCAGGATGCTGATACCCATTAAAATTTGATATCCATTTCTATAAACAAGATCCACAGAAAACACTTTTGTTCACAATCAACTGCGGGGCAAAGAAAGAAGAATAAAAATATGGTCCCAGCCTTCCGTGAACTCATCCAGTGTTGGTGAGCTGTACCTATTTGCACACATGAATTTGTATATGTTTGATCGACCAACAGAACCAATAGAACAGTGGTAAAAGTAGCCTAGTGGCGTGCCTCCTTGGTGGCTATGTGTAAAACCCTCTCACAAAATGAAAAATACGGGCAAAATTCACCATTATATCATTGATGTTACCAAATCGTCCTTTACTCTTTCCAGAGATGGGGTAATGAAGAGTGTTCATGAAAAGCTTAACGGTAGGAACCACAACGTTCCTATGATCAGCGACTGAAAAGGGATGCATAGCCTCATACTTCTTTGCTGTTGCCTTTGCCTTATGAATCAGCTCCAGCCCCGGGAACCTAAGGCTAGGTCAAGATCACAAAGCCTCCTTTGGGCTCAGCAATTAAACAAATGTGCCATAGACTTTCCCTTCTATTTAGCTTTTATTAAAAGAAGCGCTAGGGTACTGAGATGCAGTACATCATATTTATTACCAAAATTATTAACAAATATACAAAACTTATACATGTAATTTTCTTACATCCATTTATTCTCTATAATACTGATTTTTGTTCAAGTAGGTTATCTACAGTATGTAAACATCCCTTGGATTGACCTCACACAGATTAGGAAAGCCCTCTAACCCATGCTTTTATCAGATACTTCTTTTTATTTGGCTTTCATTTGTAGCATCTAATCTTCACATTTGGCACATGGAAGAGACATCTACAGTGCAAAAGAGGCAGATTTTCTGGTTTCGTTCTGAACAATTTTGCAGGGGCACCGTTAAAGAGCCGAGAGAACAGGGCACTCTAACTTGATGGCGTTGGAGCCATCCTAATGCCAACAACTCTTGGTTCAGCCGTTAAACTTGAGCACAAAGTCAATGCCTCTTCCTTCTCCCATCCCCCACCCACCCATCATGCAAGGCCGATTCGCCTTAACCTTGTCTCAAAAGGGTTAAAAGAAATGCCATCCATCCCAGGACAAGTAGGTTAATTTCACCGAATAACAAGTTTTCAGTGTTCTTTTGTGTGGGTTGGTTTGTGCGGTTTGATGAACCAGCAAAACTCTTAAATGGAGACTAAAAGAAGATTTTTTTTTTTTTTTAAAAGGGAGGAAGAAAGACAAAGAAAAGGATATGAGGAGTCAGACTTTCTTTCACTCGCCACCTGTGTATGTAAGACCAGAAACTCTCAGCGGTGGCCAAGGGACCAAGGCCTTGGCGCGTGGCAGAGAAAAGCCAAGCTCGCCAGTACTTAACCTTGGGCTCCAAGCCCTGGCAGACAGTGTCACAAAAATTGAAACGAAAAAAGGAAAAAGAAAAGAAAGGTAATTGGAGTTACTGCCCCCCTCTTCCTGTGTTTCCTTTTGATTACTTAACTTAAGGTAACCAAGTAAAGCTGATCCAGAGAGAGCTCTCTTCGCCGCTCACCCCGTTCTCGCTCTCCAGCACAGTATTGCTCGTGCGGTCGGCGGCGCCCACGGCGAGCGTCCGCCGAGAACGTCTGGGTTTGGACGCGCGCCTGCCTCCCGGCTTCCGTCACCACAGGGGCGCGGGCCCCTCCGACGCCCCGTAGAGCTCCGCCAGCTTCCGGAAGCGGGGCCCCCAGTCCGTCAGGAAGTCGAAGCTCTGCTCCGAGTCCGACGTGGCCGACTGCAGGGAGCTCAGCGACCCGGCCACGGAGCCGTCCCCCTCGAACATGTACGTCTGGAGGGAGTCGAAGGGCGGGGCCCACAGGTCCATGTCGGCCTCGTAGAGCTTGGCCAGCACGTAGCTGTGGACCGTGCTGCTCACGGCGCACGTCTGAGGCACGTAGCGGGAGAGGCTCTCGATCTCGGGCAGCATGTCCTGCCGCGTCTTGGGGGCGCCTCCCCCCTGCGCCTCCCGCGGGTTCCACATGGCCGCGATGTCGAAGGCCTCGGTGTCTTCCTCGCCGCCGCCCTCGTCGTCGTAGCGGACGATGTTCTCGTGGATGTTCTCCTCGTCGTCGATGATGTACGGTTGTTTCCGGTGCCTCCTCATGGACAAAATGAGCAGCACCAGCACTGCCGGAAACAAAGACGACAGGATATTTACCCGGGAGACCTGGCCGTGTGTGCCGTGACTTGAAATATTCATGACTGACCACAGGTACCGGGAGAGTTCTTTGGGCTGTGAGCTCAGGGACCGCATTTGGATACGTTAAACCCCAGGGTCGGCCTCGTTCTCACCCGTTCTGTAGGGCAGGTTGTGTAGGCACACGAAGCCTTCTATTTTTTCCAAGCGGTCCACTTAGGAGAAGTTGTATATAAAGTCTCGTTGCATTAGCTTATTGCTTCGAAATTGTGTGTTGGGGGGGGGGGGTATGTGTCCAGCCAGCCACCCAAAATACAATCCCATTAACTAAGCACAGAGCCTTGTGGCCCGCCATAGAGTCTATGCCAGGGATCAGGACAGTATACATTTCTCCGATTATAACGTGGAAATCTTATTATGTAGGTGGAATACGGCTTTTTTTTTTTTTTTAACATTAGTATCTAAATAGGATCCTGCTGTGTAAATATCATACACTAATACGTATGCATGTAGACATAGGCTAAGTATGAATCGAAGTCTTAGTCTTTTTATACCTCTTTCAAAAACAAGTGTAAGGGAGCGCTGTTTTCCAATAAACTCTGATTCTTCAGACAGCCTTCCATTAAGGCAGTGGTGGGGACTCTGGCTCCAGGGATGTTCATGGAAGGGAGGGAATGAGCAGTGACATTTTATATAATCCATCATGTTCTCAAAGAAGCACCACGCTGTTAGATGTGCCCTTGCAGATTTGGATAAAATTTTATCCCAACAAACGTATTTTTTTCCAGGATGTGTTCCCTGGGGTTTAAAGGGGAGAGAGAGAGATAATCCCATTGAACTGTTTATCTCTGTGACTGAAAATGTTTTCCAGGAAGTGTGTTGAGGTTTTAGCCGTAGAACTGCTATTGATTTTTTTTTTCCCCCGATACGCTTTGTTGCAGCTTGTGAACAGTAACAGCTTGACAACATTGCAAAATAAAACTGCAGTTTACCAAGGGGGACAAAAGTGGAATTTGGTTGTATGCCCAGTAAGATTATGAACTGACAAAAAAATTTCACAGTAACGATTTAAAAAATTTGAATGTAGAAGGTGCTTTCCGTAAATTGCATTTAATAATGTTCGTACCTAATATATTCCCAAATAGCTTGGGTGACAGAATGCACACCCAGGAAACAATGATATATTCTCGTGTGTTTTCTCTGTGTGCCAGAATACAGCTCATGGACTACCGGATTGTGTGATTTCAGAGAAGTGGACTAACAAGGCCCTAAACAAGTAGGGGCTTAAACTGGGCGTGGGAGGCTGGGGCGTGATCTGGATGGATGCAGGCTGGATGAATGGGATTCTGTGTGAACATGCTCTGTTTGTGGGGTTCAGTAAACAGTTACTAAACTCAGATATTGTTTTAGGCACTGTGCAAAGCAAAAGAGAAACAACACTGATGATTTTTGCTCTTATAAGCTTGTAATCTAAGGAGGTTGTGGGCACTGATGGTTAATGCAAGTCAGGCAGTGATAGGGCCTATCAGAGGGTTCTAAGTGTTGCAAAGAGAATACGGAAGCAGGACCAAGTAATTCTTCCTAGGGGACTGGAAAACCTTCACATAGATTACATTGGGATGCTAGTGTGGTAGTTTAGAAAATGCTAGGAAGCAAAATTAGAAAAGTCTTTGAATATATTCTGGAAAGAATTCTGAAGATAGAGAATTAGGCAGCTTATAGACCTGGTCCATCTTGTATTTGTTGTACAGAAATCTTACTTATATCTTACAAAATAAGGTAAAATATCTTATTTTTTAGGTAATCTGATTTAAATAACAAGTATTGGATAATGCCCTGAAAATCAGATTCTGGGAAACATGGTCCTATTCAACTGAAAGGCTTCCCGGACAGAAGAGAGTCCGTTCTAGGGGTGTTTTTTTCTTTAAGTATTATAGGCACAGTCCAAAGGGCCTATGAGATTTTCTAGGAAGTAGATACATACTGGAGACATGAAAAAAATCCTGTGAAGTCAAAATTACATTTATTTAATTGTCCACAAAGTGTATTTTGTTGACAGATCCACTGCAATTGAATCTTACTCAGTTTTATGAATTATATTTAATTTAGGATGTGCATTCTTAGAAATAAAAGTGCCTAAAACTGTGAGGATTGTAAATAAAGTTGCATAGCTCTGCTCAGTTTAGCTCCTGAAAGCTGTCTATTTATTCCATACAATTCAAAAGGTAAGGCATAATGGGCTTGGGAAGCACAATATAAATTGCTCCTTGCCCACCATTTCTAGCTTGAGAGCCTCTTTGTGCCAGTCTTTTGAAATCAATCTTTCCGTAATGATGGCTTTTTCTACTCTTTGTGGGCAAGGGTGAACTTACAATGCAGACATTTTCCAAACATAGAAGTAGGGACAGCCAGTTTGGAAATTTCTCCTAGGAGCAAGTTCCTTCAAAGGCCTCTTGTAGTTTATCCTGTTCTGCACTCAAGGACTCCCAATGCCATCTTACGGACAATCAAGGAATTGCAGGAAGGTGTTATTTGTCAATGCAGACAGGGAGCGGAAACCAAACAGTTCTCTCTGATCCAGGGATCTGAGGACTTAGAAAAGTTAGTTATTTATATTACTTCTCCCTTCACATGGCACTGAACTAAAACAACACAATCAAACCACATGTTGTATTTGTAAATGTTTTGTGAGAAGCATATTCCATAGACTGACCTAGAAATTCAAACAGGTGCTGATATTTTGCCGTAGAACCTTCTTTCTCTGGTCTGACTCAGTCTCGTGGTGTATAGGTAAACCTGGGATCAAGGGGTTATGTGGATTTCTGAATGTCTATTCTCACTTAAATCCGCAGGGCTGTACTCTTTTTCCTCATAGAACGCTAGGAGTTCTTTCACGTTGAATAATATTACTCTCTTCTGTGTCTGCTTTTTTTCTAAGCAAAACATGTGTGCCGTGAAGTAATTCAATCAGAAGAGTTGGGATACATGCACAGATGCTTTTGTGGTTTCCAGAATTAGTTTAGGTGTTTTGTTGTTTGTTTTTGAGTGTTGAGTTAAAAAATAATTGCTCCAGTAGCCTGATACACAAGGGAGGTGGGTGGCAGCCTCACTGTATGATTTGAGAGGAGGAATAAAGGGTTCTGTCTCACTGGTGCACTCCCACTAGCCTGTCATTGCATCTTTGTATTTCAGCAGCAGTGGCACACCGGCCCCGTGGGCCCTGTGTAGTCTCTGCTCCCCCTTAGATGGCCGTGGTGCGTCGGAGGGGTGCTAATGCCCCCGGAGAGCTTGTTCTCCCAGACGCCCATGGGGTTCACTCTGTCCCTTCTTTCAGGTCTCCGCTCAAAGGTCTCCTTTACAGTGAGGCCCGCCCTGACCACCTTTTTTAAAGCTTATTTATTTTGAGAAGGAGAGAGAGAGAGAGAAAGCATGTGTGTGTGGTGGGGGGAGGAGCAGAGAGAGAGGGAGAGAGAGAATCCCCAGCAGGCTCTGCGCTGTCAGCGCAGAACGCCGTGTGGAACTCGAACCCATGAACCGTGAGATCCTGACCTGAGCTGAAATCACGAGTCTGACGCTTGACAGACTGAGCCATCCAGGCGCCCCTGACCACTTTGTTTAAAATGACGCCTACCCTTGTCTCCTGTCCCCTCAGGATACCCTGTCCCTCTTCTCTGTAACACCGCCTCCGGAAGTTGAGAATGAACATTTAGGAGAAGAGCCTTTACCGCTCAGATACAGAGATACACAGTGTAGGGTTGGGCTGCATTTCACTTCTTGCTCTGCCTCTGACAATTGGCCTTGGGCCCGTCACTATCCTTTTGTGATTTAGCTCCTACTTATTTGAAATGAAGGGGTTAGAAGAGGTGTTTCTTGTATCCCGCCCCAAATTGTCACGTTGATTTTGTGGTGTCAAAATGAGCTTGCTTTGTTCTGAAGTAAGCTTTGTGAAGACAGACATGTGTGTTTTATCAATCCCAGCACATGGAAAGGTATCCTGGCCCAGAGTAGATGCCAGAGAAACAGATGTGCTTTGATCCGGCCAAAGAGGCCACGTGTTCCTTGAAGGAAGGGACTATCTTTGGTCTCTTTCTTTTTTCCCAGCCTCCCTCTGTCACCTTTTCACCGAGCCTGGTGTAGAAGAGCGGGTCTGAACAGCTGTGTTAGGATGATGGCGAAGTAGGCACTTGCGGGACCCCACAGAATAGAAGGGAGCCACCTGCTCACCTAGGAGGACGAAGATGCAGGCCAGGATGGCGATGAGGGCACCCCGGCTCAAACTGACCGGGAGCATGTAGGCCTCGGGGCTGCAGGACAGGACATGGCCGTCGTCGTCACAGCCGCACACCTGGATGGTCAGCGTGCCCGTGCTGCTCAGTACCGGCTGCCCGCTGTCTGCTATCAGGATGGGCAGGTAAAACACACTCTGCTCCTGCTGCCGGAAGCCAGACCTCCTGGTGAGAATCCGGGCAGTGTTATCTGAAGAAGACAGGGATTCCAGGATTGAAAAATGGGGAGAGGGGTAATGGGAGGAAAGAAGCAAATGGAAGAACCGACGAGTGAATTAACTTCTTGGGTTGAGGAAAGCAAGAGCGCAGGGATGGGCTGTGGGATGGGCAGAGAGGGACGGTCGCACATTTGCTGGAGGCATTTAGCTGCAGCCACTCCTGGTTTGTGTGGATCAGCATTTGAATTCAGACACATTGGATTTTTGCTTGCTTCTAGGCAAAACCCTGAGGCCTAGGAGAGAAACCCTTTTTGAGAGTCTGTTTTACCCTTTGTGACATAAAGTGCCCAGGGCAAACTGTTAGACTTCAGATCTAACTGAAATGTTCCTGTGAAAGCTTGATATAAATGAACAATCATTGGCCACTTGTGGTCCCTGTTTGTTCCCGCTCAGCAGGTTTCCAAGGCCACAGGGCTGCTTCGTGCCTCCAGGAAAAGAACGCTGACGAGCCTTCTTGGCTGTGGCAGATTGCTTATTTTTGCCATTTTGGCTGGAATTCACGTCTTCTGCTATTTTCTTTTATGTCTCTGAAACACAGTCACCACCTCCTCCTGTGCTTTCTGAAGAACCTGCTCATTTAGCAGAAGCTTACTTGAAATCCCCTAATCACATGATTAATCACACCCTGTTATCTCCCCCCTTCTTGGTGGTCTGAGTTTACACAATATGAATGTGGTGAAAATTCGTACCTGGTCAGCAATACTAGTTTTTTTCCTCCAGTTTTAAAGGGATTAGAAAATTATTTGATGTGTTTCCACAAAGGTGGTGTGTGTGAGTGTGTGTATTTATATTTATATTTGCCTAATGTAGTGTTTTGGGATCTTTTATTTTTTTAATCTGTGTTTTCACGTTTCCTCGAGTGGGTTTGCATCGTAAGTCATGTATTTTTTGCAAAGTTCAGATCATTTTCCGTAGAAGAAAAGTTTGAGAGATGTGGTAGGACATGTAGGCAGTGACTCTCAAAGCTAATATCGACGTGGATGGTCCTCTGGATGTGTTTTACATTTCACCGGGAAGAGTCTAGAACTACACAAAAACTTCTGAGAGCCTGACCAAAGTGAACATTATTAATACCAATATTTCTGGTTCTCTTTCCCTTCTTGGACATAATGAAGGATTATATTTTTCTACCCTCTTAAATTTTGGCACGTCTACAGGATTTGCTTTTGATAACGATAAATGGGCGAAAGTGATTCCTGTCACTTCCAGGCAGAAGCACGTAGCAGGTGGTATGTGTGTGTCTGTGTTCTCTTGCCTTGGCGTGGCGTTATGCAAGAACGTTCAAGGTGGAGATCCAGGCAGCCTGGGACACCGAGCTACGTGGACAGCTGTCCTCGTTGCTCACACCCACGATCAGCCTTATGTGAGCAAGAAATTAACTTTAGTTGTGTTAAGCCACTGAAAGTTTGGTGTCATTTGTTGCTGCGGCATAGGCTAGCCTATTCTGATGAACACATTGTCCTTTGTTAGCTGTTTCACTTCCTCCTTGCCTTGCCTTTTCATGGTAGCAGTTATGGTTTACTGAGTGCTCATGTGCAAATACTTAGTCTTTATACCCAGTATCTCATTTAATTTTCAACTTTGATGAGATAGTGATAATCTGACCCTTTTGCAGTGGATGGGTTAAGGCCTAGAGAGATTATATAATTTGTTCAAAGTTACTTAGTAGCAGAGCTGGGATTTGAACTCTGGTCTCTCTGACTCCACATAAACATTTCTTCTATTGTGCTGTGTAACTACTAATTTAGTTTAGTGATACTAACTCTAGAAAATTATCCAGCCAGTGGAAATCCCTTCCTGCTTTGGTACAGGCCCCTTTCCTCTTTTATTTCCTTCTCAGTGGAGGAATGTAGCAACTCGTTGCCAACCTGAGGATTAATTAGTATCTCTATCTACTCTACAGCCCACCTACTTTTCTGTTTGTCCAGATTTTGTAGCTAAGTATTATTAATTCTTTTTCACAGTGTTAATTTTGTGTTTCCAGAAACCAAGTTTTTTTCAGACAGAATGCTGTTTTGTTTTTTATTTTTCAGTTTAATCAAGGCTAGGTTGTAAGACTTGTAGAAAGCTTGACCAGAGATGAATTTCATAAAAGTATTATATCATGCCTACTTACACAACATGCTTCTTGATCTTAGAATTATTTACAGTTAAATAAAAAAGATCAGAGCATTGTGTTGCTAAGTCTAGTCTTAGAAGGGGTCTGGCATATAGTAGCCACTTGTGAAGATTTTGTTGAACATGATAATTAGGGCTTTAGTAACCCATTTGGAAGCAATATTTGTTTCCAAGGTGACACAAAACATTTTTTTTTTCTGAAACCGTTCCCAAATTCTAGTTCTACTCTAAATGCTTACTTACTTCATTATTTTGTTTGTAACATAATTTATTGTCAAGTTGGCTGACATATAGTGTATGCAGTGTGGTCTTGGTTTTGGGGTAGATTCCCATGATTCGTCGCTTACATCAACACTCGGTGCTCATCCCAACAAGGGCCCTCCTCAATGCCCATCATCGATTTTTCCCTCTTCCCCCATCCCCCATCAACTCTTAGTTTGTTCTCTGTATTTAAGAGTCTCTCATGGTTTACCTCCCTCTCCCTCTGTCTGTAACTATTTTTTCCCCTTCCCTTCCTCCATGGTCTTCGGTTAAGTTTCTCAAGTTCCACATATGAGTAAAAACATACGATTTCTGTCTTTCTCTGACTCCAGGAAGATACACTTCACACCAGTGAAAGACACTTAGCCTACTCAGTTTCTAATCTTGGGCCATTTGCTTTCTTATCTATCAAATGAGACAATGAGAATCGGAGGGATTAGTAACTTCCTTGAAACCTTAGAAGATTATTAAAAATATCAAATAAAGCAAAGTATGGGAAAATACGTTTGAAACTGCAAATTGTTATACACACACAGTCCTCTTAATAATGCTTTGGGGATTAAAAAGGCGCTACTTGAGGTAGTGCCTGTTGTGTTTATAAAAGGATATCATGTGTAGGGCACGAGAGTTGGAGTCCTGACAGCGGATCCACCAAATCAGATGTTCAATTTTTCATGAGCCTTAGTAAAAGGTACTCATGGGATAATTGTTATGAGGAAATTAAGAGTTCGTTGTTTCTATTGAAGATGTGCTGACTTTCATTTTGGAAAACCTTCCAAGTAATGAGTCATTTCTTTTATAGTCATCATGTTCTAGTGGCTTTTCTTTTTAAAGTATTGGCTCCATGAATTGGTGGCCAAAGTCATCTTTAAGAAAGTTGCAGCATTTTGCTGCATGTTGTTTCCGTACTGAATCTGACAAATAGAGTGAAAGAACGGAGTGACATTTCACTGAAAATGTGGAGAAACGGTGTAATGTATCATCCTCCCAACCCCAGGGTTTCTGCTGTAAAACCAGTCCTAAGGGGGCTAAAATCACTTTTTGTAGGAAGGATTTCCCTGTGAAGCAGATAAATGAATACTTCAAACTTTGATCCAATAAAAATGTTGGGATGTGTAATTGTAGTACTTCTGTTGTTATGATTTATATTACCCTTCCTTCCAGAATTGTTAGAGTGATTTTATGATAGCATGTAGAAGGTTAAAGGAAAGACTTGGAGGAACATTTTCCACGTAAAAGAAAACAGGTTTAATAGTCTTAAGTTTTAATGGCAGAATATGATGGGGGGGTGGAATTAATACTTTAAGTCTCAAATAATTGGTGTTTGAGACTAAGACCAGGCAGGCCTAGTCATGACTTTTTGTTACCCTTTGTTTAGATTGTTATACAGTGACAATTAATATTTTATAATTGGAATAAAAATGAGGCTAGTAGAGCCCAGAGAAGTGACGATCTCTCTCCGCAAGCTCAGACAGAAAGTAGCAGAGTTAGTAACAGAAGGAGTTCACTTGACAGTTTAAAATTTTTTTTCTGATCTCCTTTGAAAATCATCTGGCTGGAGAACAGAAGCCCCTCCTTTTCCCACCTGTGCCCGATGAAGAATGTGCTAGGTTTACAAATTTCCTAGCTGATCAGAGTGCTTACTGGAAAAGAGGGGTCTACAATTCCATTCCAGCTAAGTTGTAGTGGGGAATGGTTTCTAGAATAGGAAACCCCACCTGACTCTTTCTTTTTAAAACCATTCTAAAGTAATAAAGTTGTTTCAGTGCTCAGACTACTCTTTGTGATCCTATATTTGTCCTTTGTTATCTTAGGCTTTGTCTCCCTTTTGTTCTGGGAGCTCTTTACTGTCATCCCCTTTGATGCTTGCCCAGACACGTTCCCTCAGGTTTCTCTCTTTGTCTAGTTCAATTTCTATCTTTCTCAGATTTCCCCCATAGTTATAGAACATACAGACATGGCTGTTATCTGTGGGAAAGAAGGAAGGCTTTTGCCTGTGTGCCTGGCACAGTGTCTCACACAGAGGCAGCTCTCAAACATTTGTCAACGAACTGAAAGTTTCGGAATCAGCAGAGGACATTCTTTTTTTCTTTGATGTTTTGAAACAAAACTTTAAAAGACACTGCAAATGAGCATTAATGTCTTTGCTGCTGCTAAAGAGCAGGTGACCTTTGGCGTGACACTGTTTGCATGGTAGAGTAAACAGAAGTCTCCAGCCCAAGCTAGAAGAGCATTGGTGGCCACCTATCCACCTGGTTACCTTGGTTGTCCCGAATGGTGAAGTTGGGGTTGTTAGCAGCCTCGGGAGCCAAGCTGTAGTAGAAGTGCTGACCGCTGTGTGGGTCGTCTAGGTCCACGGCACTCACTGTCTGGATCAGCTGAGGGGGTGACACGGAGTCATGTGAGTCAGAGTCAGAAGAAAAATCGTCAGGACCCCGTGAGATCCCAAGCCCTAAAATCCGATAGTGGATTGTTTTACCTAATGAGAAAGGCATCCTGAAACTTACCTGGAAACTCTCCATGGCATCACACCCCTCAAGATTGAATTTTGGTCTTTATTATTGGGCCTGAGTACATATTTGGCACATGGTGAATGTTACCTGAATACTTCAGGGGTTAGGCATCAGCGTAACAAATTCTCACACCAACACCAGTGTTTTTAAGCAGTCTAAAGAGAAGACTGGGTAAGAACACTGTGGGATGCCACAAGGCCCTGCTTGTTTCTGTTTTCCATTCTTCTACTTCACCTACTTAACCTCACCATTTGGGTTAATATTTCGGGGTCAGATTGCTATTTTTGAGAAGCCTCTATTGAAAAATGACCAGTACCTAGAAGAGAAATAGACACGTCAACATCTACTGTGTCAGGTTAATGGAACACAGCTGGGAGGGGATGGGTCACAGGGCAGTTGCTTTTGGTTGGCTGGAAGGGGAGCTAGGAAACGTGGAGAGCCCAAGATGTCGGGTGGGATATGTGGAACAGACTGGCGTCAGAAGCAGGGTTTGGGGGCGAGGAGAACAAAAGAAGGGATGGCTTTCTTTTGAGCTCTTTGGCCCAAACTTTGCCTTTTCCATAGTGCTTTTCAAAGTAGTACGTTGCTAGGAGGGTTATAAAGGGCATGGTAAAAAAGCTACTAAAGAAAGCAGTGCAGAATATGCGATTGAAAAAGCAGCAGGCCAACTGGGAGGGATATAGAAAAAGTGTTGAATGGATGGTCACCTTCCTATGTGTTTCCTCTACCAACCAATGCCACAGATACCTCCCACCCGTCTTGGGCCTGAACCTGTAGACTTGACCTTCCTGCTGTTTAAAACGGGTTATGCTTCTCTGCCAGGGTAGAAACCAGAGCATCAAGGGTCAGTTGGCGGGCCCAGGTCGGCTTGCTTATTAGTCTATATTTCTTCCTCTGTAAATTAAGGGGGGTAATGCTACCCCTCAGTATACCGAAGGTTAAATAACAAGAGAGGGAGGCTCCCAGCTGGGGGCCTTCTGGTGGACACTGCGTTGTTCAGATCCCCCTTCAGTGAAGGATTTGATGCCCCAGATTTGTCAGTCTCTTTGAGGATTGTCTCATTTGCTGAGAGTCACCTACTCACACTTACCACATCCTTCCAGGGAAGCCCGCGGCAAATGACTGATGTAGTAGTGTAAAAGCCTGACCATCCCATCTAAACTTGGGCAAGCTAGTTCTAGAGCTCTTTGAAGTCATGCAAGCCTTGTTAGTGGGTCTGCATCACAGCTGGACTTCTCATTTTGCCTAGTCCTGCAAAGTCGTCCTCTTCTACAGGCATTGGTCCCAAGGGCATTCCTTAATAAACATCTTATACCAGAACTCCACTTTTGGTTACGCCTCCTGCAAACCCAACTGGCAGCTGGCCTCTTTTGAACCTAAAGGTTGAAGGAATGGAGTTGCATAAAGGAGAGAGGTTGATTGAGCACTGAGAGATGAACTTGCCCCATGGCATAGCCTAGTGTCAGTTCTGCTCACATATGAGGGCCACCCTACCACCCTATCCCTACTGAGACAAATCCTGTATTTTCCATCTTTCCCACAGTGCCAAACACATAAAGACAGAATCTCCCTCTCTCTCTTTTTTAACAAAACCTACCTCTTACTGAATGTTATAAATGGTTGATTATATATAACTTGGCAAACATAGTTGGGTAAATCATTTCAGAATATCTGACCTGTGAAATCATAAATATATTGGTGAGATGAGGGCCCTGAGGTACAGGACTGGTCCATGATTGGGCTTTTAAAGAATGAGTGAGCAAAGACACTGCCTTGCTGGGTTAGTTTCTGGAGGCTAAATTTCTTTGGTGGCAAATTTGGTTATCTGTAGCAATTGGGAACATAGTGGCCTGCTCTCCTGCCCTCCACTATCCTGACGGGTCAGATTTCCTTCTCAGCCCCACTTGCCATGCAGTATTCTGCTTAGCTGGTTTCATTCTGCCTTTAGCCAGCATCAGGCATGTTGTCTGATTTCTTTGTGGGCCTCCTTCCTGGCTGCTTGCGAGGAGGAAAGCACATATCCCGCCTCGGCGGACACACAGCTGACAACTACCCGACGCCTCTAACCCAAGAAGGCCTGGTTCTTTATACGCCAGACATGCCTACCGAGCTGTGTGCTTTTGAAAAGTCTTCAAAACATGTCCCAGAGCCAAAATCAAGGGGTAGGACTTTCAGTATCTTGGGCTAAAGATGATAAATATGACAGACTTGTAGCTCATGACCTGAACTTGAAGTCACAAATAAATTGGGTTTCAGAGGACTAATAGGCCATTAAAAGATGTATTTAGAAATGTAGAAATGGGAGATGTACGTGTGTGCTCCAAAAATAAGAGAGGTAGTTGAAGTGCTATTGAGCTGTCAGAATACACCTTCTATTCTGAAGACCTTTAAGAAAGTCAGTACATCGTTTCCTGGGGGAGAAGAGGTTAATTTGCTGTGCTGCTAGTCACGTTCTTTATAATAGAGATTAGTAATTAGCTTTGTCGTGTATTATACATTTGTCATGGTAAAATTTTATACAATACAATTTTATATATTTTACTTCATAGGCTATATATGAAATTTTTATATTATAATATAAAAGAAATTATTAAAATCAAGGTCCACACCTTCTCACTCAAAACTCAATTACCACAGCACAGTAACTTGCTGTTTTTGTATCCTGCCTCCACCAGTCTTTGTTCACATGTAGTCATAACTTTATATAACTGCGAGCGGGAGAGCGTATACAGGTAGTTTTGATACTTTCTCTCTTTACTTATAATAACACAGATCATTTGTTACACTGTAAAGTCAGCATTGTAACTTTTATTAGCTGTGTAATGTTTCAAGTCTTCCTAGAAATTCAATATATGTGGAAGTAAAATTATCCTAGACTTGTTGAAAAAATTTTTAGAGGAGTGCTATAGACCATTACACTGAATTTTAAGCAACAGTGGATAAGATGATTTAGATGAGAATCATTGTAGGACATTTTTTTTCCCTGTGGAGAATGTGAATCACTTTTGAGTGAGAATGGTGGAGACGTGTGGACTCAATCTTTGGTGAGTACGGACGCCGATAGCAGTTTTGGTTGTACACACTCGTCAGTTTGTGCAGCAAGGTGCCACTTTCCAGGTGTAGAAGTGAAAGCAAAATCTGCATTTCAGCCAGAAGACCTGAAGTACCAAAGCATGAGTCCTTGCCTTGTAGATAGGTGCTTCATAGACTCATAAGTTTCATATTAAAACTATACTGACCCATTTGCCTCACCACCAGAATCCACAGGACCATAGAATATACTTTGGAAGAAGAAATTAGGACTATTGGGGGTCTGTTGGGTTATAGGTAGACAAGAAAGCATCTTACGGAAGCAGGGCCATGGCCTGTGCTCTGAGGTACAGAAGGGTGGGCACAGGGTGGGCAGTAGCCCATTGCACGCATGACTACATGGCTACTCCAGGCAGAGTTCTGGATGTTTCTCAGTTACACCACTTGGAGTTTGATCAACCAAATTATTCATTTACCTTTAAAAGCATATTTTAAAAGAAGGTACAAATATGTCTCTACAGATTATAGAACTATGGCTGTCTCAAATCGGTAGAAACTTGTTCCTTCAGATTCCTTTCCTCTCAAAATTTACGTGACATGAACAACATTAAGAAAATGGTGTTTTAATTGAGGGAGGAGAGAGAGTGTAGGTATTCTAGGTAACAAAGCATTCTGAGAATAGGGCAGGCAGTCCCCCAACAAGGTGCCCTTTGTCAGAAGTTAAGAAAGGGAGATGGAAAGATACAAGAATAAACCTTCCCTACTGCAGATATTTTCAGCTGTTAGTGCTCAACTGAGGAAAAGAGGACTCTTCTCCTGGTCTTCATGGTCCCTCGCTCCCAGGACCCAGAGCACATATTCCTGTAGTCGGTACTATACCGTTGAGTCACAAGATGGGTAGATAAGTTCAGGCCACCCTGTGAATCAGGCTACCATCAAAGCATTGTTTAGGTCATAAAATGCACGGGGGGCTCCACATGCTTTTCCTAACAGACTGTTGCGGCATGATGCACAGAAGTCGGGGACTCTTGTAAACTGCTAGTTTCTGGAGTCTCAATTTCTTTGAGGGCACATTTGGTTATCTGTAATGGCTCTTTTTTTTAAAAATTTTTTTAACGTTCATTTATTTTTGAGACAGAGAGAGACAGAGCATGAACAGGGGAGGGGCAGAGAGAGAGGGAGACACAGAATCTCTGAGCAGTCAGCACAGAGCCCGACGCAGGGCTCGAACTCACGGACCGTGAGATCATGACCTGAGCCGAAGTCGGACACTTAACTGACCGAGCCACCCAGGCGCCCCAGTAATGGTTCTTTTTATGTGTTGGAGATTAACCAACATACACACCACACAGACTGCCTTACCTGCCCTGCTTTGGCATTTTCACATACAAAAGCTTCATAGAATCTGGGGAATTCTGGAGCATTGTCATTCACATCTAAGACTTTGATTGTGACGGAAACACTTCCAACCTGGGAAGGGTTGTCTAAAGAGAACACAAAGAAGACCAAAGGTGAGGGGTCAGCAGTCCAAGAAGGTGGCTCTTTGCTGGAATGGGTTTTCACCTTGTCAGTCTGTCGTTTTAAAGGAATGGGTAAAGAACATGAAGATGGCAAGATAAATGCAGGGTGTGTGTGCTGCCTAGTAAGAGTGCGGTCAGAACGTAGGCACCTGGGCAAACAAGGGGTGTGTCTGAGAGAGTGTGTGACGTCAGGAGGTTGAGGAGAAGAGTCTGACTCCCAGGGGGTGGTGAGTATCGTAAAACGCGTCTAAAAAAGAGGCTCACGCTTCAGGTTCTGGAATTAAAGACAGGTGAGTTCTGTATTCTGGGCTTGAAAACAGCCCATTTCTAATTGGATGTATACTCTGTGGCATTGCTTGGCTTGATTCCTGTGGAGTAATCAGTTCCTATGGAATAATAATCGAATTATATTTCAGAAGGTTTCAAGCTATTTGTGGGAGTCCAGATAACACTGCACATTTATTTCCGCTTAGGGACTAAGGAGATATTTCAGGATCAAACACACACCAAATCTGTATCTTTAGCCGGGGCAGGAGAAGTTACTCATAATCACTCACGGGGGAGTGTGTCTTTTTGGTCTGTCTTTTGCTTGGCAATGGCACACAAGGACAATTTCACAGCCCCAGGAATGTTCCTGCTGTCCTTTTTTTGTTTTGGCCACATCCCAGGAAGACAAAATAGAAATTATAAGACACGTAAATTATTCTTCCTAAATAGTTTTATGAAATCTCAGAATGCCGTACTCTTTTTTCCTTTCTTTCCCCCAAAGACCTGTGCTCTGCTATATTTTCCCCTTAAATATTTCTATTGCCTATTTACCAAAAGTGCTGACATACTTAAATTTTTTTCCATTATAACCATGGTACTTGTTTATAGAAGGAATCATGAAAATACAAAAAAAAAATCAGGGTAGATAGGATCTACAACCCCACCACCGGCTGTATCCATTATATATGTAATGTTACATATGTGTCCGAAAGTATGGAAACATACACACACATGCATAGACTGCAATTAAGCAAAATTAAAAAGTTGGATTTAGAACTTTTAGGAAGTATTATCCTGTGTCATTGAAATATGCTTTGAAGACATGTATATTAATATCTGCTGATAATCTCATTTTACTGTGTGGTTATAACAATTTACTCAGACTCGTGTTATTAGACTTTTAGGTCATTCCCACTTTCCCCCTTATGTTAAAATAACACTGCGGTAGACATTTGGTGCATGGATTTTTGTTGGTATCTATGATTATTTCTTTAAGAGGGTTATTATAAGTAGAATTCTTGAGGAAAAAGACTGTGAATATTTTTGATAATCTTAATTCAAAACGTACTTGCCCATTTGCCTCTCTGAATGGCTGTACATAATTCTGCCAGTACCTCAGGGTCTGCATTTCCCTGAACTTTTACCATCACCAGGTGTTATGAAAAAAAATTGAGTATAGTAGTAAATACTCCACTTTTTTGTGAAGTTTATAATAAATGTTAATCTAGTTTTTAGTAGTTTTCCATTTTTACATTTATGTTCATAAATCTGTCTTTTATTACTTTCTTTAATGTTTATTTTTGCGGGTGAGCGAGCACGAGTGGGGGAAGGGGAGAGAGAGCATGAGAGAGAGAATCCCAAGCGGGCTCCGTGCTGTCAGCGCAGAGCCTGATGCAGGAATCGAACTCACGAACTGTGAGATCATGACCTGAGCCAAGATCAAGAGTCAGATGCCTAACTGAGCCACTCAGGCGCCCCATAAATCTGCCTTTTAGTGCAAGATGTCTCAAATTTTTGTGTCCATGTTTGTGTGTATGTGTGTGCATAGTAAGGGTGATATATTATAAATGCTGCCTTTCATCCAGTGATAATATTTTATACTTAAGGACAGCAACCCCCTTCCCCACCCCCCACCCATGTGCCACTCTTGCATGTGGATTATTTTGAGCTGAAGGACTTGAAGCCCTGTGGGTTCAAGACAGACTTTTGTCCCTCCCTTAACCCACAGAGAAGAATCTAAATTGGGAACTTTTCCCAGAATAAGGGTTATCAACAGATTTTATTTGAGGGACGCATCTGTATGGTCGGGCTAGCCTCTGATTACTAAACATTTGCTTTTCTTATAGTCCTGTAAAGTGCATTCCTTTCCTTTGAAATTCCAAACTCCTACCCCCTTCTCCGTAGTTCAGAATGACAGGTATAGCTCATTGTGCCTGTCTTTGGAATTTTTATGTCTGTGTGGATTCCCTGTATATACGCCTGTTAAATTAGATTTTCTCTTGTTAATCTGTCTCATGTCAATTTGATTCTTAGTCCAGCTGTACGGACGCTTGAAGGGGACAGGAATTCTTGCCCCCTGACCATACTATTTGTGTGCATTCCAGTCTTATTAAGGATTCAAAGCCTTTTAGGTTTCTCAGGAATTGTCCCTTTCTTCATATAGAAGTCTAGCTCCTTGATTTAAGGATGCTATTTTTGGTATTGCTTTTGTGTAGTGTCTTGTTTTTTATTTTTTATTTTTTATTTATTTAGTTTTTAATCTCTAGCACAGGACTAGGTATATCGGAGATACTCAGTAAGTATTTGAACTAAATGCATTCACTTGCTTGTATAAACCATAATTTCCGTCTCTTCCCATAAAGAATGTAATGCTTGTTCCAACAAGCTCTAGAAATGTCTACATTTTACAATGCTTATATTTTGTCACATTATGGAGAGCAATTTATTGTGTTACTTACTCATTTCCATAGCAAGGACAGTGATATTATGCCAAGAAAACTCCTCCCGATCAAGGGGTCTTGCAGTCATTAGGGCACCTGTTGTAATGTCAACATAGAAGAATCTTCCAGGGTCACTGCTTCTGTCAATGGAATATCTGCAAAAACACAGATTAAATGCGTTGCTTTATTTGGATAAATATACTACAGCATATTTCATGAGAGAACTGAGTGCATACTATGGGAAACATGGTGCAACGAGTTCTGAGTTATGGACACTTAGAAGACTGCATTTGCTGTTTTCATCATGTCCAGATACAATCCCCCACCAACACCCCCCCCCCAAAAAAAAACCCATAAAAAACCAACAACAAAGTATTACTGCTTGAATTTTCTCATTCATAAGTTGAAATAAAACAGGGTACCAAGGCTTAGGGCAGTTTTAAGCCAATTGAAGATCCATTTCAGCTTTTTAAATCTTAATACTGCCCCAAGGCTTTTGGGACATTCTGAGTATCAATCTCTGCATGTCTTTGTTCAAAATGAATTTTATTCACTTAAGTTTTTGAAATGCTGGATTGGAACTGGAAAAATTGTAGTTAGTGTTTCCAGTCCCTATAATTAGTATCACCTATTGAGAAGGAAAGATTTTGCATTAGGTCCTTTGTAAACATGCTAATGACTGATCTGACAAACACAGTAATAGTGTTTAATAGCTAGAGAGTCCTTATTCATGCAATATTTTTAGTAGGGCGAACGAGGTTTGACTGGGTTGCATCATGTAAATAAACTTGGAATTTATGAATTTATGGGGCACAACTTGTTAGAAAATATCATGTAAGTTATATAATGAATGGGATATACAAAGCAGATGTTCCATAACCCAAATGGCTACATTCTTGTTCAGGCAGTGCGCTTCATTGCATTTATCTTTCATGTTCAGTGTCGAGCAAAATTCATCCTTACACAGGAAAAGAAGGATATTTACCTGACGGTTTTAGACCTCTGTAAGGACAGAATGCTTGCCTCATAGTTTGCTATTGTCTGTATCCTTTGAATTATTATTTACCTGGGTACTCCATAATTCCTGTTGAACCTGATTTGGCAGTCTGACCCTTTGTGTTCTTTCACGTGGTCCTTATTTTGGGAGATTCAGTTAGTGTGGAGGGAGATTCAGACATCTGTACGTTTAAAACCCTCCATAATATGTCACCATGATTGAGAACCATTCTTGAGAATCTATGTAGTCCTTGGTAATGGTGAATAATTATAATAGCTGCCATTTATGGAATACCAGATATTTTATAGCTTCTTTTAAAATTCTTATAAAATCTCTAGGAGGTAGGTATTCTCTCAATTAGCAGAAAAGAAAACTAAGAGAAGTTAAGTCACTTTCATACAGTTAAACAGCTAATAATTTGCAAAGGTAGCACATATATATTTATATATGTACATGTAAAAACTACTGTAATATATTGGGTTCAGAATTCTATTTAGAGTTCTCAGCGATTACAGTGTATATCTTAAAGTTGTGGAAACTGGGAAACTGCCATTTTGATGGGACTGATAAGTTTCTCTAGTGCATTGTTTTTCAGACTAGCGTTGAAGAAAATGAAATAGAACATACGCATGCCAGACTGCTGTGAGGGTAAATATTGATGGTAAAACTCCTGTTTCAAATATGTACAAGGGTGTAGATATGTATATATGCACACACACATACACACATATGTATGTATGTATTATGTCATGTATATGTATTATTTGGTAAAATGTTTTCTTCCAAAGACGTATTTTTTTTTTTTTTTCTGTAGGAATTCAGAATGGCTGTTCAGAGATTATGAATTAAAGGGAAAGGTGACCACTAAGGGCTGGAGAAGTTGGAATCATTTCAGTTATAATTCTCCAAGAGTTGGGAAATTTAAGGAAGTACATTAATGCCTTTCTCTGCTTCTGACCCTATTTAATGAACACTTACTGTAGCCAGGCACTGCTTTATACACCTTACATATATTGGCTCATTTAATACTTACAGTATCCCTAAGAGGTAGGTACAGTGTCTTGATTTTATAGGTAGGGAAACTGAGGCTTGGATTGGTTAAGTCACTTGCTCAAGATTGAAATCAAGCCTGGGCAGTTTGGTTTCCGGTTCCTGCTAACCACCACACCATTCCGCCTTACTGCACATGGAAAGTAGGAAATTCTTTAAGGGAACACGGCCTTCTCTCTTCTTGAAGATAGATTAAGCCATGATAGCAAACTATTGGCTTCTTAATAAAGAACCAACAATGCCTAAAAATTTCACTTAAAATTAATTGGAGCGTTTCTTTTCTAGGTGTAATTAGTGATGTAGTTTTAAAGTTCACTATTTGAAGAGTTGAATTTGTCTTTGGAAAAAAGTACTGGTTGGCTCATGACAGTCTTTTCTTCAGTCAGCCATTCAGCCCACAGAGCCATAACCCTGGTGGCGGCTCTCCAAGCGGTAGGCACAGTGCCGAGGCAGCCCCCGGCCTCTATGATGCGCCAGCTTTCTACACTCAGACCTACAGCGCCACAGCAAATGTCACAGACAGTGTAGGAGATGGAGCGACAGAAGTAACTGACAGAACCCTGATGGTACTGCCTGGTGACATACCGAGCAGAAGCACCGCACGCTCGCCTCAGAGAAGCCTTCCTCAGCAGGTGGAACCCCCCCTCCGATTTCCCAAAGCAGAAGCTACTGAATTGCGGCAGCAGTAGCATTCCCTGCCCTGGATGGGACGCTGGGCCAGTTTTCAGGAGGCAGGAGAACAAATTAAAGGTGTAGGTACAGATGGAAAATGGGACATTGGGACACACTAGTGAATTATGTAGGTGGTTTTCCTTTCTCTAACCATAATATTCTCACCTATTATGGGCAGAATAGGCATAATATACACAGACAAAACAGCCTTCAGTGAACAATAACTAGTGTTTGTTGGGCTCCCTGCTTAATGGCTTGGCTGAGGACACACTCGGAATTTGGGAGCAATTTGAAGGTAGGGCGTCAACGAGCAGGCTTGCTAAATCCACACACACACACACACACACACATACACACACACACACACACACACACACACACACACACACCGTAGGAGAGCACAGGAGGGCAGGCTGTTTCCATACCAGCAGAAGTCTATTTCAGTTGCCAAATGGTTCAGTTTCCTGTTTGCCAGAAGTGCCTGTAGCATTTATTAAAAAATTTAGGAGATCCTAAATTGTTTAGGAGATACTAAACATTATATTTTTCATGTATATGTAACTAAATATTGAGATTTAGTTTTGGGGTTTACTAGTAAATCACGACCAGTTTGTATGCCTGAACGTGCCATAGACTTTCTAGAAAGGAGATTATAAAAGTCCTAACAATCTTTTTAAAAAATTAAATGGCCTTTTATCTATAACATTTTAACTTCAGGTGATATATTGATTTTAGGGCAATTTAATATGTGTTTGCTTTTTAGGACTATAAATCTCATTAATTTTAATAAAAATGTAGAAGATGAAGTAGCCAAGGTGCATATAACATGCAAATTATTTTAAAAGAAAATAACTTCTATAGGAAAAAATAAGGATAAAATGAACAATTTGGGGAAAGATAACAGGACAGTAATTTCCAAGTGGGATTATTAAATTATCTCCAGAGATTTGATTTTAAGTGTTTTTGCTTCTGAGAATCCAGGACCCCTGATGTTCTACTTGGGTTTAGGGACCATTCTTTATTGCTGTGAGGCTGTACAAAGAGTCAGGGACCCTAAAGCTAGCAATATGAATTCTCCTTTGCACCCAAAATGCAGAGGGAAAATTACCCCCAGTTCTGATAAGTGGAATCCCTTGCCCTCTCTGCCTGAATGCTTATCTGTTGTCTCCAGGCCTGTGGCCGTCAGGCTGTTCTTGCCAGTTTCTCTCTCAGGACCTAGAGTGCTGCCCCGGAATACGTCCAGTGGACCCTGCTCTCTGCCTCTGGCCGAGTCATTCACTCGTGGATTCCTCCTGACTGGGATCTATTGGAATAGAAAGCCTCTTCATTATCTACCTTCCTGATGCTGACCCACTGATGGTTTTCTTTTTCTTTTTCTTTTCTTTTTTTTTTTTTTTTTAACGTTTATTTATTATTGAGAGACAGAGAGAGACAGAGCATGAGCAGAGGAGGGGCAGAGAGCGAAGGAGACACAGAATTTGAAACAGGCTCCAGGCTCTGAGCTGTTAGCACAGAGCCTGATGCGGGGCTTGAACCCACAAACCGCGAGATCATGACCTGAGCTGAAGTCGGATGCTTAACCGACTGAGCCACACAGGCCCCCCTACTGATGGTTTTCAAAGGCCAGTCATCTGAAGCAGCATTTTCTGTTAGCCAGACAGGGTTTCTTAATTGTGTGTGCCTTACTGCTCCATGGCAGTAGTGGATGTAGGCCTGTTGGTATCTTGCTTTCATTCTACATATGTCTTGAGATCATGACTTCAGTCTTGAATACTGCACATACACTCTAGGGTGTGTGTTTTCTGACTCCATTCAGTCCCTTTTGCTTGTCATTTAGCAGTGTGACTCGTCTAACAGTCATATTTCCAGTGCTAACCATGTGGAAGTCCAGAGTTAGAATCCAAAAAGAAGATGCAGAAGTATCCACTGGGTCTTCTGATTGACTGTTTTAGACATGGGCTCTGATATTTTCAAGCTTGTGTTTGTTTTACTTCTCTCTTCCCCCCATAAAGTTTTATTCTCTGAAGCTTTCCTCACAGTATCTTCCCTAACATGAGTAGGTTAACTAATTGATTAGAAGATACATATATTATATCTATGATATGTTATTTTATCTCTAATATATGATAGATATAATATATATGTGTGTGTGTTTTCTTGCCTTCTGAAAGTATGAATTTACAGAATTTGTTTCATTTATGTTATGGTTATTATGTATCATTTCTGTTGGGGATAATTTAGTTTCACTAACTTTTTCCTTCCTATCATACATTTAAAAAGTTTAAGGTTGAAATATCACTTCTATAAAGTTGGTATAATTTATACTAGAAAGATTAGTTGGCTTCTAACAATCAGAGATCAGAATTCAAGCAAAATCATTTTAGCCGTTTCTGTAATGCCTGAAAATGTGAAATGTTTACTAATTGGTTAGACGAAGCAGATTTCCCCCTCTATAGTTATTCTCAGGAGAGAACTGTCCTCGTTGAACTGAAGAAGCACATTTTAAATACAAAATAGCACTAGGTGAAGGAAGTACCCATGATAGAAAAGGCATTTGATAAATTGGGTGCATTTAAAATGTATTGTCTGCATGCACCAAAGCCCCAGATCCGTTTTACCATGTGGCTTCCACAATGAATGTGACAGATGGCCTCAAACAGCCTTGGAATCCTGATCTTTTGTGTTGAGCTTCAGAGGCTTGGCAGTTGCTCTGGAAGGTTGAGGTGTCAACCTGTCCACCAGCTGTTTGCACTTTGGTTCCAGAACTGATGGGAGGAAATGCCCATGGCTGTAGGAGCCGCTCTCCTCTGCCCCTTGATGGGGAAGCATCTTGATTGGAATCTTTAAGTTCAGAACATACTTTGGAGAGACTGATCTGAAGGCTTGAAATAGAAAGCCCTGTCTGGCCATTCTACATGGGATTGAAGCCTTGGACAGGAGTAGTTTCTATGTTTTTTTCTATAGTGTATGGAAATACATATAGTATACTTTTTTTCTAATCTTTTTAAAGTAGAAAAATGTTCCTAAAAATTGAAAGAGTGTGCCATGATCACTTTTGTATTCCTCACTAAGATTTGACAATTAAAGAACTGTTTTTTAATGTTTATTTTTGAGACAGAGAGAGAGAGAGACAGAGAGAGAGAGAGAATGAGCAGGGAGGGCAAAAAAAGAGCGAGACACAGAATCTGAAACAGGCCCTAGGCTCTGAGTTGTCTGCATAGAGCCTGATGTGGGGCTCAAACTCACGAGCTGTGGGATTATGACCTGAGCTGAAGTCAGATCTTAACCAACTGAGCCACTCAGGTGCCCTAAGATTTGACAGGTTTTTTTTTTTTTTTTTTTAATGTTTTGGTAATATATGTGTCTGTCTGTGCTTTATGTGAATTGGTAGTTCTCAACTGGGGATGCTTTTGACCTCCCCACCCCTTCCTCCTGGGACATTGGTAAACGTGGGGACATTTTAGGTTGTTGCAACTCAGGGGTGCTACTGGCATTTAGTGGGTAGAGGCCAGAGATGTTGCTAAACATTGTACCATGCACAGAACAGCCCATGACAACAAAGAATCCATCTCAAAATGTCACTAGGGCCATGATTGAAAACTAAGGTGTGTGTGTGTGCACACGTGTGCTTTTTGCTAAACCAGTTGACAGTGAGTTGCCGACATAATACTTCTAAATAACGTGAAAAGGCCGTGTTATTTAAACAGGAAGAACTAAGGAGAGTCTTCAGAAGAAGCAAAAGGGAAAAAGTGCTAGAAAATGTAGGAAAGGTGAAATCTGTGGAAAAACCTGATTGAGTTGTTGGTCACATCTGGGTCCTTGGCAGAAATGATCTGTATGGTTGTTCCAATTGCCACATCCTCAGGAACCTCCACAAAATAAAAGCCAGGTTCAAATATGGGGGGCTCATCCACATCTTCCACACTGATGTGCACTGTTGTTGTGTCCTGAAATGGGCCTAGGTTCAGAAAACGCATCTCTAGGTGAGGATTGGCTCCTTCCACTTTCAAGGTGTAACTTTTCTTGCTTTCAAAACTCAGGGGCTGAAAAGTAACAGTAACAGGAAAATTGATTAGCCGTGAGCATGTATGTCAAGGTTCTAAAGGATGGCCAAGATTGACGGCTAGGGGTGGGTTTCCATCCTCATTAAAATGGTGGGAAAGAGGCAAAGGGAAAAACAAGGGAATTTTTCCCTTGTTCTGTATTTCTTGTTCTTAAGGTCATTTTCCACAAATCGGGTAAAGAAGGTAAGGAAGATGCTAGACACCTCAGAGAGTGAAGGCAGCCAGTGTCCTGATCAGGACATCCACTGTACTCTGGGCAGGCTCAACTCTACTGTGCCTCCTCTTTAATCAGCCTCGTTACCTTATCTTTAGAGATACTCCTTTGTCTGAAAAGATGGGATAATTAAGAGAGATTTTGAGGCCAGTTTCAGAATATACATATAACTGAGGCCTAAGTCTTTTCCATTTTCTTCTTAAAAAAATTCTTAAGTACAGAGGCAATAGTGAATTTTACCCCCAAGGAGCTACCATAAGCACCTTACAAGGGTTCTCAGAGCACTGTGTTAGATCAGTGTTTGTGTATTAAGTTTACCATAGCTGTTCTCCTGTAAAATCTCTTTTAAGAACCTAAGTCCATGGCCTCATTTTACAGTTGGAGAGACTGAGACACAGGAAGCTCAGAATACTGGGCTAAGCAGACATGGTTACGTAGTGTCAGAGTGGAAATGCTGGTCTAGATTTTTTTTGAATGTTTGTTTATTTTTGAGAGAGAGAGACAGAGCACAAGTGGGGTGGGGCAGAGAGGGTGAGGGAGACACATAATCCGAAGCAGTTTCCAGGCTTTGAGCTGTCAGCACAGAGCCTGATGCGAGGCTCGAACTCATGAACTGTGAGATCATGACCTGAGATAAAGTTGGATACTTAACACACTGAGCCACCCAGGTGCCCTGCTGGTCTAGATTTTTAAATTCCTCATTCAGAGGCCATCCACAAAACTTTAACTTTGTCTGGTAACATTCCATGTCATACATATAATATTTTTGATGGTTCCTTTTTTTAAAATCTATTCATACCATAAGAATATTTTCTGTCAAAAAAAAAATACAACATTTTAGGGTAGAAAGTGAACTTGAATGGTATCCCTTAAGAACGATCCGTTTATTTTTATGTTAAAAAAAAGAATGATCCATTTATTTTTTTTTAAAAAATATCAAAATGTTTTGAGCAATAATTACCTCAAAACATCACCAATAATAAAAAAAAATCATGGCAAGTCCAACCTTTAAAATAATTACAGTGGGTAGCGAAGCAGTAACTAAAGCTTCAAAGTCACCTGTCCACTTGGCAGTGACTTAAATTTTTCTAACTAAATATTCACTGGCACTTTTTTTCATAAAATATGCTGCATGTCAGCACATTTGATGTTAGAAAGAGGCATGTGTCCATTTAATTAAGTGCTTAGCTTTTGAGAAACAGCAGAAGTGGCTTTAATTAAATTGGGTATTTTCAAATTCTAACAAAACATTGTTTTGTTGTTGTTCCCTTACTACTTGTTTTGCATTTACTTACAACGTACACGTTGTATTCCTTGTGTCCTGCTGTCAGCCATTCCCATTTAAAACCAGGCACCATTTTCACCAGCTTGCCTGTCTCCTTAGTTCTTAGTCAAAAGGCAAGGCTTCAGGGGTGCCTGGCTGGCTCAGTCAGTAGAGCATGCAACTCTTAATCTTGGGGTTTTGAGTTTGAGCCCCATGTTGGGTTTAGAGATAACTTAGTGAATAAGTAAATAAATAAAATGGTTTTAAACAAGGCAAAGTTTTATTAACAGGGAAATCTACCACTCAGATTATATGATAGGAAGGAGTAGTTTTACTTGAAGGAATAGTTTTACCAATTATTTATCTGTGTATTTAAAGTTTATTGATTTATCTTGAGAGGTACAGGGACAGCGTGACTGGGGCAGGGGCAGAAGAGAGAGACCAAAAACCCCAAGCAGGCTGTGCACTGTCAGTGCAGAGCCCAACAAGGGGCTTGAATACACCGAAGTGTGTGATCATGACCTAAGCCAGATGCTTAACTCACTGAGCCACCCAAGTGCCCTACGAACTCATTTTATTTATACTTACTCTCAAAATTTAGATATTCATCTATTCCTGTTAGATTACATTATGTTCTCTTAGAATTCTTGCTTATTGGTAACCCAAAGTAGGCACTGTTGTTTATGGTAGGTTTGAGCTAGGTAAAGTTTGTTTTCCTTAATTTTAAGTCATTTTGTAATTTGGTATAAATTTGTATTATTATTTTTTTAATGTTTATTTTTGACAGAGAGACAGCGTGAGCAGGAGAAGGGCAGAGAGGGAGACAGAGAATCCAAAATAGGCTCCAGGCTCCAAACTGTCTGCACAGAGCCCAATTTAGGGCTCGAGCTCACAAACTGTGAGATCATGACCTGAGCTGAAGTTGGATGCTCAATTGACTGAGCCACTCAGGCACCCCATTTTGTATTTTCTTTTTAATTAAGGTCTAATTTATATACATTCAAATTCGTCTTTTTTTAGTATAAAGTTTTGTAAGTTTTAACACATAGTTATGTTTCCACCGTGATAAGATATGGAACAGTTCCATCACTGTCATTACTCCACCATTGCTCCTTGTCCAGTGGCTCCTTTGTGGTCAGTCCCTCCTACTGGCAACCACTGATCCATGTTGTGTCTCTATTATAAGAACGTAGTAGGGGCACCTGGGTGGTTGAGCACCTAACTTTGGCTCACGTCATGACCTTGTGGTTTACGAGTTCCAGCCCCGGGTCGGGCTCTGTGCTGTCAGCCCAGAGCCTGGAGCCTGCTTCAGATTGTGTCTCCCTCTCTCTCTGCCCCTCCCCCACTCACCATCTGTCTCTCTTTCTCTCTGTCACTCTCTCTCAAAAATAAAAATTAAAAAAAAACATAAAAATTAAAAAAAATGTATAAATGGAGCTGTTCAGGAAATACTTTTTTGAATCTGTTCTTTCACTAGGCATGATGCGTTTGAAATTCATCCATGTTATTTTGTGAATGAATAGTCTGTCCCTTTTTATTACTATTTACTGTATGGATATGGGTGTACCAGTTTATTTATATCTTCTCTACTCGAGGTACATTTGGGTTGTTTCCAGTTTCTGATGGTTATGAATAAAGCTGCCATGAACATTTGCATACAGGTTTTTGTGTGAACATAGATTTTTATTTAATTTGGGTAAAAACCTAGGAGTTGGATTGTAGGATTATATGGTTAAGTATATTTTTAACTTTATAAGAAACTTCCAGACCAATTTTTATTTATATATTTTTGTAAGTTTTTTTTGTTTGTTTTGGTTTTTTTTTTAGTCTTTGTGAGAGAGAGAGTGTGAGTGGGGGAGTGGCAGAGAGAGAGGGAGACAGAGGATCCGAAGCGCCCAGGTGGCTTTGCACTGACCACAGCAAGCCTGATGTGAGGCTCGAACCCACAAATTGTGAGATCATGACCTGAGCTGAAGTCGGATACTTAACTGACTGAGCCACCCTGGCACCCCTCCACACCAGTTTTTAAGTTGTTTTTTTTTTTTTTTTTTTTTTTCACATTTATTTATTTTTGAGAAATAGAGTGAGAGACACAGTGTGAGTGGGGAGGGGCAGAGAGGGAAGGAGACACAGAATCTGAAGCAGGCTCCAGGCTCTGAGCAAATGGTCAGCATAGAGCCTGATGCAGGGCTCGAACCCATGAACTGTGAGATCATGACCTGAGCTGAAGTCAGATGCTCAACCGACTGAGCAACCCAGGTGCCCCTCCACACCAGTTTTTAAAGTGACTGTATCATTTTGAATTCCCTCCAGGAATGTATGAAAGTTCTAGCTGCTCAACATCCTTGTCATTACTTGATTTTATCAGTTTTTCTGATTTTAGCCATCCTAGTGGATATGAAGTATCTCATTGTGGTTTTGATTTCTATTTCCCTAATGTCTAATGTTTAGCAGTTTTTTATATCTTCTTGAAGAGTTCTTTATATATTCTGTATTCAAGTCCTTTATCTGACAAGTGTTGGCAAATATTTATTCCCAACCTGTGATTAGTTGTAACAGTGCTTTTGAAGGGAAGAAACTTTTTTTTTTTTTTAAGAGAGAAAGAGAGAGCATGTATGGGTGCTTGTGGAGGAGGGGCTGAGTGAGAGAAAAAGAGAATTTTAAACAGGCTCCATGACCAGCACAGAGCTCGATATGGGGCTCAATCTCATGACCATGAGATCAAGACCTGAGCCGATATCATGAGTTGGACACTTAACTGACTGAGCCACCCAGGTGCCCTGAAGAAAAGAAACTCTTAATTTTAATAAAGTCTTGTTTATCACTTTCTTATTGGGATTTTGGTGTCATATCTAAGAAATCTTTGCCTGATAAGGGTCAGAAAGATTTTCTTCCATGTTTCCTTTTAGAAATTTTATAGTTTTAGTTTATTACGTTTAGGTAAGTATATGATCCATTTTGAATTTGTTTTTGTGAGGTAGTAAAGTGGTTTCTCTTGCATATGGATATCCAGTTGTTCCAATACTATCTGTTGAAAGGACTAAAGTGAGTTTTTAGTTATTGCTAAAATTTTTTTGGAAATAAATTACCCAGTGATGATTACATTAAGATTGTCTCCTCACTTAAGTAATTTTATGATTTAAAATTGAAAGAAAGCATTGCCCGAAATACCCTAAGCTTTAAGTTGCTCACAATTGATATAGGAATTTGACTTTTGTCCTGAAAAGTTTTTGTACTTATTTTTTAACATCAAAGAATTGTTTATTTCCATAGTCATAATAGTAAATCAAAGAAGAATAATCTTAGAACCCAAGTTCCAAATTCAAGAAATTTCCTAGACTTAGAGCACATAAGAAGAGCCATTATATTCTTGCAAATTGAACCACAAAAATTGGGCACAAAATAGTGATGTACTTTCCTTCAGCAGAATTAATTATTCCTTCCTCTGTTCCTATAGTACTTTGTCATGTTTTGTGGTTCTTTTATTATGGTTCTTCTTTCTTTGTTTTACAAATGTGACCCTGTTGGTTCTTTTCACCAAACTCAAGGGCAAAGGCTAAGAATTAGATTTTTATTCCCCAGTGCCTAGCAAGGGCCTAAAACCTGAAAGGCAGCAAAAAATGTTACATTGAATAGTGCAAAAAAGTTTTTCAGTTCAAGTATTGACGAGTATTGACAAGTACCAGTTGGGTGATAATATACACAGATTTTATGTTACAATATTTCAGTGATTTTAAGGCGTGCATCTTTTCATATTTTGACATTTTGGAAATAGAGTTGTTTCTCCAATTGATGGCATCTTACAGTTGCTTTAGGCCCAGCAGGAGATAGCATGCATGTATTTCAGCTGAGTTCTGCACATTGTTGGGACTACATGTGTTGAACTTTATTACCTTCTAAAATGTCTCCAGAATGATTATACTATGATTTGACAATGAAACAAAAATTGTTGTGTGGGCAGAATGGCCTGGAAACAACAGCAGGGAGTAACTCTGATATTAGTGAAGCACATGTATCTGTGTCAATAAGAGCTTTTTACAAAAAAAAACCGTAAGGAAGAAGAAAGCATTGTATCATTTGAATTGCAAGAGTTTTTTTTTCTTTTTTAAAGTGCAAGAGTTTTTTTTTCTTTTATAAAACAATGATGTGATTTACATTTCATGAGCACCTTAGATTTGACGAAATATGGAAGTTTTGCTTTTTGTGGCCTGCCTAAGAGAAAAATGGACTCCAAACAATTGCTTGTTGTATGCTGGCAGATAGAAGACATGCTGAAGACTGGAGTAGGGTATAACGGCACGCTCGTCTAGAATAAAGAGAAATCTGAAAAATACGTGTTTCAAGTTATCTTTCAAGCATTTGAGTTAAGAGACTGGAAATCAATTGATTGATTACTTAAAAGCCAAAAAGACCCAAGATACTGGGTAGTAATCAGTGTGGTTTTATGAAGACCCAATTCTATCAATTCAACTTAATTTTTCTTTTTGAAAAAGTATGTGCTTTTTAGACAAATAATAGGGCTTATGGAAATAAATCAAAAGCAGAACTTCTGTTTCACTTTTATATGACATTATTAATGACAAAGTAGGAAGATGGGTGTGGGTCAGGCATCTGAGTGAATGTTGTTCCAAAAGTACAGACTGAGCATTCAATAGCCTCTAAAGTATTTATTATATTTGACTTGTCCATCTACCCAACTTATTGACCTCTTTTTTAATTCTATTTTCTATCACTTCCTAAGTTCAGAAGAGAAATCCAAATGACCTTGGCAAAACTGATGCCTATTTTGATTAAATATGGATATAGTTTTAGTAATGACAGTGAAAGATAGTGGTCTATCTTAGAAGGTTTAATCTTTTCTCCACATAAGGGAGCTGGAGAAACAATATTGTGGGGTTCCCTTCAGATACAAAATTGTAATAGTTAGTATTTTTTTAAATAAATGGCCTATAATAAGGTCTAAGCCATATTCTAATAATTTAAAATACACTGATATATTATTATTTTGAATTATCTTATATATTATTTTTTTTTCAACGTTTTTTTATTTATTTTTGGGACAGAGAGAGACAGAGCATGAACGGGGGAGGGGCAGAGAGAGAGGGAGACACAGAATTGGAAACAGGCTCCAGGCTCCGAGCCATCAGCCCAGAGCCCGACGCGGGGCTCGAACTCACGGACCGCGAGATCGTGACCTGGCTGAAGTCGGACGCTTAACCGACTGCGCCACCCAGGCGCCCCAGTCTTATATATTATTTTAAGATACAAAATGAAATTTAAAATATATGGGGAATGCCAAAAGTTCTTTTTCTGATTTAATTTTTTTAAAGAAAATTTTTGCATTAAAGAAACAATAATTCTCCAAATCTTTGAGCATTTACCTTGTGTACAGTTACCAGTCATGGTAGGCAGTGTATTATTAACTCTTTACTTGAGGCATGCCACATCATAGGGGAGTGTTCTTAATCTTATGTCATATACCAAATTGGTATTACCATTTTTAGTCATCTTTTATAATTCTAATGTGTTATGAGCTCAAAGGATGAGAATAAAATACAAAATTGTAATATTTAAATTACATCCAGGTTCATTTGATTATTCTGAAGTTACTACCAGCACTTTACACTGTTTTGAGGTCATCGTGTGCTGGTTTATAAAGATTTCTGGTTGGTGGAATGCTGAATACATCTGTTCTTTTGCTGTGTTTGTATATTGCTTATGTAAATACAGGACAAACGTGAACTTTTCCCTTCTAAATCAGTGTTAATTCAACTCTGGAATAGCGTGTAGTGAAGTTGTCATTAAAGACATTATTAACTTGTGCTCCATTCTAAGTTATGACTTTGATGCTTTTGTCAAGGTCATCGATGATCTCCCTGTGGTCGGCTTTCAATGTTCTCACATGATCTTCAACAGCATTTGTCTTTCCCTTCTCCTGGAAACAGTTTTTAATACCTTCCAGGGTACCACACTCCCTCGATTTTCCTCCTGTTTCCCTGATCTCTCCTTCTAAGTCTCCTTGCTTATCCTTGCCCTTCTCTCTGACCTCTTCATGCTGGGGTGCTATAGGGCTCATTTCACTGTCTTCTCCGTATGTGCCCAGTCCCTTGGAATGTCATTCTGTTGGATTTGCTTTAAGCAGCATTGATATGCTTGTGACTCCCAAATTTATATTTCCAGCCCAGAACTCTTCTCTAGACTCCATATTCCTATAACCAGTAGCTACTACACATCTCCATCTGGGTAAGATGTCCACACTTAATCCCAGTATTTGTCACCACCTGCCTGCCGCCTTCTCTACCTGCAGATTCTCCCATCTCAGTTAGAGGAAGCTCTGTTGTTGCTCAGTTGGTTCTTCTCTTTCTTTCTCATCCTCATTCAGGCTGTTAGGAAATCCCGTTAGCTCTACTTTCAGATTATATCCAGATTCTGACCTTATCTCACCACCTCCATTCCTACTACCCTAGGCCAAGCCACCATCATCTCCTACCTGGATTATTGCTTCTCTGTTATGGTCTTTTTTCCACACAGCCTACAGAGTAATTATCTTATAATGAAAGTCCAGTTACGTCATACATGTTTTGAAGTCCTCCAGGTGTTCCTTGCTTTACTCAGAGGAAGAAGTACTTAGAGTAGCCTGTAAGATCCTATAGGATAAGGAGTATAGGATCCTATACTCTTTATAGGATCCTATACTCTTTATAGGATCCTATAAGTCAGACTGTATAGGTCTGACTTTTTTCGTCTACTAGTCTTCCCCTGTACTCAGCCTTATCAACCCCTTTGTTGCTTTTGAAACAGACTAGACAGAGCCCATCTCTGGGCCTTGGCACTGGTTTTGCCTGGAACAACATTTCCATGCCCATTCCCTGTCTGCAGGGCTCTGTGTGTAGTTCTCACTGAAGTCATTTGTAAGGCACCTCCCAGGGGTGTGCATTGTCAACCTGCCCAGCTCTGTGCTGTAATCTACCCACTTTAAATCTTTGTATAAATGTTGCTTGTCTGTGAAGCCAGTCCCAAACACCCAATTTAAATTTGAAGTCATGTTGGCTTTTCTGATCTCACTTTTGTTCTGTTTTACCCCTCCCCACCGTGGCATTTGTCACTTCCTAGTACTATATTACTTTGTTGATTTATTTGGTATTTCAACTATCTTCTTCCCCTTTTTAGAATGTAAGCTCCACAAAGGCAGATATTTTCAGTTATTTTACTTACTGTCTACATCATGCGTGTAGAGTGATACCTGGCACATAGGTAGATGCTCGACAAATATTTGTTGAATAAATAAGATATCTTAGATGTATTTAAAGTAGAGGAGATGGAAGATTAAATCAATGAGTTTTTGAATTTATCACATATAGAGCTACTAGGACGATAAAATTTCAATTTTTTAAGGTTTTATTTTCCACCCAGATATATCCATATGTGTTTTATGTCACAGAAAAAATTGATTTTCAGAAAACTTATATTCAGAAAACTTGGTAATTTGTGAAGCAAAGGAATTTCAAGTGATAATACCACTCAGTACCTATGTTTGATAAAACTTTTCCAAGACTAATTAGCATCTGTGGATCTTCGAGTAGCAATTAAAAAATCTCTGCATGTTATTTATTGACTCATAAATAATATTATAGCTTGCTTTATTATTTATGGTGTAAAATAGTGAAGTCTGAGTGTTATTCAACTGTAAACATTGATCAAGTCATTAACATCATTAGTGAATTAAGCTACCACAGTTTTTTAAGTGATTAAGTAATGACTTAGGAGAAATGACATAATTATATTTTTATCATCACATGGTACCCTCTCTGTAAAATGATGACACAGCCAGTGTTTACATGTAAGTGAAAGGAGGTTTTTTTTTTTTTAACAAGTGGAAAGAACATTTGTCCGAGGATTTAAAACATTACATACCTCTAGTGTAACAGCCCTTACTGACCTCATATGTATTCCCAGCCTCCATTAACATGATTTGAAAAGAGGGGTTGCCTTACCTTCTTCACAGTTATGATGCCAACTTGGAAATTGGGATCTGTGTTAATGTCAAAGGCATCTGCACCGTCTCCATCCACGATGGTGTATTTCATCTCTGCATTGATTCCCTCATCCAAGTCCTTGGCAAATACTCTACCCACAGTGGAGCTAACTGGAGCTGATTCCAACACACTCATCTGATAATGTTCTGTGAAGAAAGGTCAGAACATGCATTCGTGTAATCTGTTGCTATAAAAAATGCCTCAATAGTGTCAAATCATATCAGACATGCTGGGCAAAATGCCTTCCTCCTGGTTTAAGAATTAAAACTTGAGTTTTACAGAGGAAAAACTGAAATCCATACAGGCTGAGCAAACATTATGAGGTCATAGTCTATACTGGATGTTTGATAAGGAGGGACCAAAATAGCTTGACCTAATCCTAAGAATAGGACAGGATGAGGGGTGCCTGGGCAGCTCAGTTGGTTGAGCGTCCAACTTCAGCTCAGGTCATGATCTCATGGTTCATGAGTTCAAGCCCCACATCAGGCTTGCTGCTGTCTGAGCAGAGCCTGCTTCGGATCCTCTGTCCCCCTCTCTCTCTGTGTCCCTACCCCACTCATGCTCTCTCTGAAAAATAAATGAATATTAAAAAAAAAGAATAGGACAAGATGAAAACAAAAATATTTCTTCTCCACCCCCCTTGTTAAAGTTTCTATATTTTTGAGAGTGGGGGAAGGGTAGAGAGAGGGACAGAGAATCCCATGCAGGCATCACACTGTCAGTGTAGAGTCCAACACAGGGCCTGAACCCATGAACTGTGGGATTATGATCTGAGCCAAAATCACGAGTCAGACGCTTAACCGACCGAGCCACCCAGGTGTCCCCAAAATATTTCTTCTCTCAGTGACTCTACCTTCAGAGTGGAAGGAATTATCTTGCTTTCCAATCTTTCGGTCCCTCCTAATGAACTGTTTCCCCAAATGTTAATTCCTTCTGACAAAGGAAAAAATATTATGATTGCAAAGTATGTATTTATTCTGTTCACACTTGAAATGCCCACATTTTCCTTCGTGGCCTGGCCAGCATATGGAGTTTCTAGCTCTGTCCACTTGCCCATATTTAGTGGGGATCAGTGAGCTCTAAATGAGGAACAGCCACAAAGAGCAGCTCCAGCTACTCTACGACCAGCTTCCAGCTCCGTGTGTTGTCCATCAGTGCGTCCTTGCCCTCAGCCCTGCCCACTGCAGACCTCTGTTGTGTCTTGTTCTCTTGTTCCAGGTTAGAATATCCCAGAAGCCGTCACATCTGTGAGAATCTCAGAGTTGGAAATGTTCTCCTTTTCAACTTGATATTTTGAATTCACAATTAAATTTAGTTCATTTTCATTTTCAAAGAGTTGTGTCTTCACTAACTTACCTTCTCTGGGGCTCAACTTTTTGACGTTCTTCATTATTTTGTCAATCAAAATGTGACTGACTAAATAACAAAGAAAATCACACAATCACATTTTCAGTATGTTCATGGTCTCTTATTCTAATAGGTATTGGCAAGCTGCAGGGAAGCCTGGGATGTAAGGGCTTGAGTTTCACAAAGATTTGGGGAGGTTGATAGCACCCAACCAGCTCACAGCACCCTCCCTTGTACAGGAAAAGAAATAAAGCCTGTTCTTTGCAAATATGAGCCAGGAAATTGCTAAGTTCTGTACTAAGCTGGCAGGCACTTGGATTTCATGATCTCTTTCCATTCTCTTCCACAGTTGTTGAGGATTATTGCAGAACTTTTGGGAAAAACTAACAAGTATTATTCCCACACCAGGAAAGCTACGTGTTCTGTGTTTAAACAAGCGTATACGTAAGATTTCTACACATGATGGATTGTATTAGAAATAAATAGCCTAAGATCTCGATATTCCTTTGTATTTGGTTCAGTTAAAGGTAACTGAGCTTGCTCAGTGTAAAATAATAGTTGTGTCATTTGGTCAACATCCCATGATCAAATTATGGTAATATTTATAAGAAAGAAGGAAAATTGAATTTTTAAAATGAGCAGTCAAGGGGTGCCTGGGTGGCTCAGTCGGCTGAGCATCCAGCTCTTGATTTCATCCCAGGTCATGACCTTGGGGTCGTGGGATCAAGCCCTATGTCAGACTCCATGCTCAGTGTGGAGGGAGAGAGGGAGAGAGAAAATCTCAAGCAGGCCCTGTGCTGACAGTGCAGAGCCTGACATGGGGCTCAAACCCAGGAACTGTGAGATCATGACTTGAGCTGAGATCAAGAGTTGGATGCTTAACTGACTAGGCCACCCAGGCTCCCTAACGACGATTACTTTTATGTATTTACATTTCATCTTCTGTGCAACATAGTCCATGCTTTTACTCTACGCTGGATTCTCCATTATTTTGAAAAAGTGACAACTCAAAATGTTTGCTTTAGAATGGGTGTTAAGATGTTGGCTTGCGGGGCAGGACTAAAACCCTGGTTCGTTCTTGTTGTGTTGTGTGATGCCGTTGTGAAGTTGGCAGGTTTGGGGTGATAGGAGTTTCCTGCGGTTTGTCCAAATTCACACACTTAGGAGCTACATAATAACATGGTTTTTTGCCCTGTTTTCATTGGAGATACCCTCTAGTGTCAAATTTAAAAGCCAAATAGGGTAGTTTAAGGATGTTCAAGAATCTATAGTATATATAGTATATATGTATAGTATAAATAGTATCTATAGTGTACATATATATAGTGTATATAATCTATAGCGTGCAATATGAAACATTCGTGAAGTAATAAAGATAGAACCCACAGAATCAGCAAAGCAGTAAGAAACCAATCCATATGGCATTTCACAAACTGTTCCACGATGCACTGCTCTTCAGTATGGTAGAGCCGATTAGCTTCTCAGCCTACTTGCTTGTGCCATTCGTGAAATTCTTACCTAGTATTCTGCCTTTCTGTTTCATAAAATCTCATGGGGGTCTTTGTGTACACCAGTTGTATGTGAGTATTTGAACTTCTTCTATCTTTCAGAGATAAAGGAGATGGCTCACTTGGTCTGTCTGGTTCAGAATATAGCTACTCAGCTACTAGTCTGGTTTGACTCTGGTTTTAGTTTAGTTTTTTTTTTTTTAACCTGATTTCCCTGGTCAAGTCTTTCACCTGGAATTGTGGGTGCTTTCACCTGGAATTCTCATTTCTCCAACGGCTCCCTTTAGGCATCTGATTCTCAAATTCCCTTCTCCATTGCTGGGCTCCATTCCACAGTTACAGCTCTGTATTTCCACCTTCCTTAAGGACATTCAATCAGATTGTCCTGCTGTCACTTCATATTCAAATCCGTATTTGTCTTCCTCCTCCCCTGCCACTGGTTCCATTATGCATCCTCTATTTCCATCAGTACTACGATTCTTCTCCCTGTCACCCAGACTTAAAACATCGTAGTCATCTTTGACTCCACCCTCTGCCATGTTTCCTTCAGCCAGGAAATCAGGGGACAGAAATCCATGTTTTCTTGTTAGTCCCACTCCACTCCTTCTGCTGTTTCTTTAAGTCCTTATTAGGTCAAATCTTGACCATTGTAAAAGCCCCCTGACAGGTTCCCCAGCTTCTAGCCTCCACTTTTGCCAACCCCTCCTGTACCTGGCTGTCAGATTAGCCTTCTTTTATGTCTCTGTCTTGCTCGAAAACTTTTCAGTGACTTCCTTTAGAAATATAACACATTTGAAACACTGAAGAGCACGTCTCCACTTTTAGGCGGTCTTTGAACATAAAATTCCGTTCGCTACTTTATTTCCAGGTCTTTCTGTTGTAGATATATAGATATATATAGATATATATATAGATATATATCTAGATATTTATCTATATATATATATTTCTTTTTCCTTACATTTCGATTCTACTCGAATGAGTTGTAGGAAAGCAGAGATTTTGTTTGTTTTGTAAACCACTCTATGTCCCATACCTAGATGGTGCCCAAAACAAATATTTTTTTTGAATGACTGAATGGCTTCCCCCTTCTGGAATGTCCTTTCTTTCTGTTTAAATCTTTTATATGTTTCAGTCCCCTGTTGAGGTATCATCCTTCTGTGAAGGCTTCTTAGTTCATTGTGAAAGTTTCATTCTGCACTACTCAACTGGCATGGCAAATCTACTTGTTGGTTAACTTCCTATGAGTTTAGAATATGTACTCCCCAGCTGAATTTTAAGCTTCATGGGGGCAGCAACTGGATCTCAGGTATCTTGTATCCCTCATGGCCGGTGCCATTGCAAAGCAGGTACTTGGTACTCTTATGAGTTGACTGGTTAAATAGTTAGGCTGCTATGTGTTCACCTACAGTTTTGGCTTAGTTTCTCTGTGTGCATTCTCAACAGGGCAGTATTGTCTCCTAGGGGACAAACATTGGTTCGGGGAAGGGGGAGATCTGAAAAAAAAAAATCTTAGACGCTACAGTGGTTTGTAGCTTTCTAAAGTTCACCCCTATCCAACAAAATCTTATTCCTTACTATTTAATTTTATGGGGCAGGGTGCAGGGCATGACGATCAAGGAAAAAAAAAAGTTTAGAAGAGCTTCAGAGAGAGGTGATAATGAAAAAAGTGAGAAACACTGGTATAGTGCCATGGGATGTTGGGACCCAGAAGGGAAATGTTTATGTGAGAATTGCACAATAAATGTATGAAGGGAACCCATGGATAATTGAACTTAAGGAGGAACTCAGACTGCCCTTTTTCTTTCATTTCTGTAATAGGTGCATCCCTCTGGCCTGAGATCTGTATTCTCATTGGTTAGGTACTCACTCTGGGGAAAGCGGGGTGGGTTATCATTGACATCTGAGAGGGTGATGTTGACCGTTGTGGTCCCAGCTAACCCTCCAAGCTGCCCTCCCATGTCCTTGGCTTGGATAATCACTTCATAGTATTCTTTGGCTTCTCGGTCCATGTTCATGAGAGCTGTCCTAATGACACCTGCAGGGCAGAAAAGATTTTGTTTTCATTTTTATTTTTTTTTAAAGTTTTGTTTATTTATTTTTTGAGAGAGAGTGCTCTTGTGCGCGTGCACACACGAGTGGGGGTGGGGGCAGAGAGAGAGAGGGAGAGAGAGAATCCCAAGCAGGCTCTGCACTGTCAATGGGAACAGGCTCAGTCCCACGAACCAAACTGTGCGATCATGACCTGAGGTGAAACCGAGTCAGATACTTAAGCGACTGAGCCACCCAGGTGCCCTAAGATTTTGTTTTTAAAAATAAAACCACAAATGCAGTGTTTAAGATGGGCTTCTAGGTTTCTCCCTTGTGCATTGTTAATATCTAGAGTCGAGATGCAAATCATCTGTGTTTTATTAAACTTGAGGTCAGGAGTCTAGCTTCAAAAAAATGCTGTGCTTAATTAAACAATTGGTGAGTAGGCCCCGTTCCCTCAGGAAGAGCTCAGAGCCCATTTCCTTTGGCAGCATTACCGGGAGAGAACAGGAGGTGGCAGCAGTGTTCTCCAACAGAGTTAGGGACTTGCAGTCTGGGCGGATTTCAAGGGTCTCTGTCTTACCAGAGAAAACTGGGGCTTTGCGTCTGGAAAACAAAGCCTCATATGTCTGCAAATCTGTGATTTTAGATTTCCCTCTTTCAGCTTGCTCTTTCTTCAGCCCCTAGAGCCTTTGTAGTGTGAATGACTTTTCTTTAGGCAGCTCACTCCTAGTCTGCTTTTCCCTGCCTCCCCTATACCTGTAAGCAGGTTTGGAATTCTGATACGCTTTCTTTTCTTATATATCCATTTGGTTTTGTTACATTCTGCTTACCTCTGTGCTTCACTGATTTCCGTGAGCTGGGACATGAAAGATGCTCTGTTGGGTTGTTCATTTTTAACATGCGTAAGGGACGAACTTCCCCAGACAGTGAGGAGCAGCATCACATTGTGATGATACAGTGCCATTTAAGAAGAGGGGTCTAAATCAAAATCCAGTGAAATGTGTTGTTTTGATCCTGCGGAGGATGTGCTGTAATGTTTTATCTCCTTTTTAGCCCTGCTACTTAGAAAAGTTGACTTCTCTAGCACTCTAGGCAAAGATTAAAGGCTTGTTTACTGCAAGTTTACAGCATGACCCTGGGCTAAATAGACCTTTTGCATGCAAACAGAAGACATTGGGAACCACAAACCTGTCTCCAGTTTACTCCTGTAGTGTATATATTGCATTATAGTAACACCATTCTTAAGTGAAATATGCAGCATTTTCCTTTTTTAAAATGCCCAATGGGCACAGCAATAACTATCTTTTCATGTATTTTTGACCTTAACACTAAAGATACCCCCTGGGAGCTGTCAAAATAATGTAAGGTTCCTCTTAGGATATAAAGGACACATTACCCTCTTCTTCTGTATTTTTCTTCCCTGTGGGCATCTCCTCACTACCCCCCCCCCCCATCCATTTGTAGAATTGTTAAAGTTACTGTTTTATAGAAGTCCCTCACTGCAACCTTTTTTCTTTCCTCCTACTAATTTATACTCCTTCACTTTCTACTTTTATGATATAAGTTTCTGAATGCCTGGTTCCCCTTAGGACTTCTGGGAAAAAAAATTCTATCAGGTTGCTAATGGAAATGTATTTTTTCTCTTTCAAATGGAGAGGTGACTTTGAGTGTTCACCATTTACTCTACCTCTGTGACTGTAAGTTTCTTCACTCAAGTTCCTTGCTAATTACTCTTAGGTCTTCAATTTTCTGGTTTGTAAAATGGGAACAGTGGCGCACTCATGTGTTTCATGAGTTCACAAGAATAATGGGAGGCTCAAATATGGTAATGTCTGTGACAGTGTTTCAAAAGGAAGAAAGATTGGCACAAGTGCAAGATAATGAGAGTAGTCAAAACTGTCAGGTAGAACTGAAACAAAACAGAAAAACAAAACCAAACTTCTGTCTTTTCTGCCACATTCCTCCTTACCCATCCAGTTCTTTATGCTGTCCCCCCTGCTAGAGCTTCCCACTCAGTACCTGCCTTTTGGGGGGCCACATCTCATGCTCTGTGCCGTTTCCCCCGCCTCAACAAAACCTGTGTGTCCCAGCATCCATTTATTCTGGCTGTGTTTTCTGCTTAGTGCAGGGTGGCTCAGTGGGAAGAACATCAAACCACATGTCAGGGGACATATCTATAAATAGAAGTACTTTGTTAGGTCTCAGTTCTCAATTTCCTTATCTGTTAAGTGACCAGTGATGGACTGGATGATTCCCCTAAGGCTCTTCATAGTTTCAAAATCAATGATCCTAGTTCTCTAGCAAGCCCAGGTTAATGTGTCAATCCTCTCAGGTCTTTCTGGAGAGATAAAAGATATTCCCTGGGGATAAATTCAGCTGTAGGAGTTATTGAAGGCTAGTGAGGATATACCTTTGTGTAGGCAGGCTTTCTGGCCTCTCCAGTCACATTTGGTACACTGTCTCTACGTAGCCCTGCTCTTACCCACCGGGGCAGTGCTGGTTTCCTGTCTTAATCCTAAAGCTTGTAACAATCTCCTTTGTTTTATACGGTCCCTAGAGAGTCCTTGAAAAGGAGAGTTGAGTTTGCCGTAAGCAGCAGTTATAAATTAATAGGGAATAAAGCAACCACCTCCCACAACTTGCATCAGATACCTGTTTTGGAGTCCACAGAAAAATATGGCTGGCCCTGGAGAATGCTGTATACTACCCGGGCACTGTTGCCGTAGGTTGGATCATCAGCGTCTGTGGCTGTCACCTGGATGACAGAGGTCCCTGAGGAAGAGAGATGATGGAAACCTGTTCAAGTTGAATTGCTAAAGGCCGGATGCAGTCCTGAATGGGCATTTGGAATTGTTACGTTTGTTTCCTTGGGAGCATCCCTTTTGAGGTCAGGTTTCCATAACTCCTATCTGGTGCCTCTCTAGTGGGACAAGAGTTATTTGTGTTTTAAATTCTTAGTAACCAGCAAGAGGAACACAGCCTTTGGGTTCTTCATTGCTCTTTTGATAATACCAAAATGCTTCTTCCTCATGAACCAAACATGTATCCGTCTATCATCTGTCTTTTAAGAATCAGAACCAAATAACCATGCTAGGCTTATTATTACTATTATTTTTTAATATGACTGATTTCAGTGTCTGTGTAGTTTCCTGCCTAAGGACTTGGTTATCATTTTTGGTCCAGTTTTATACTTTGTGAGCTGTTCTGCACATTCTCTCTTTCTGGGTATAAAGAGGGCGATCTTCTGTAGAACTGCTTTTTGTGAGAATCAGTGACTCTCCACCTTACCCACTGGTGACATTTCTGGCACAGTGGCGACATAAGGTCCATCCAGGAACTTGGGCTCATTGTCATTGATGTCTTGGATTTTGATGATGAACTCAGACTCCGGCTCCATAGGCCTGCCTGTTCTCCTGTCTAGGGCTTGAGCCCTTAAAGTGTACTGGGCCCTTTCCTCTCGATCAAGCCTCTGAATGGCGTGGATGTCTCCAGTGGTATCGTCGATGGTAAACACGATGCCTGCACCTTCTCCTGAGAGGATGTATTTGATGGATCCATCCCCTCTGTCCATGTCTGAATGGAGCTGGGGAAACAAACAGAGAAACTTGGAATCTCATTATGGATATGAACAGGTGTTGGAAATAAATTGATTGTCAGTTTGGTCCAAACTTATGACCTCCTTTCAAACAGGAGTAATTTTTTTTTTCACTCAAGTGTTTAAAATGTTGATCTACAGAGAATTATCATACGTTGAACATGATTGTATCAAGGAGCAAATACAGACTGATGAGTAAGTAAAGTTTTTCCATATCACGTTCAGTATCCTAGACTTACCACTATATCTTTAGGTTCTTTTCCCTGAGAAGTCTAGAAAACAGGAGTTCTGGGAAGTATAGGCCCCCAGCATGAGAATAGAAACAAGTATCATAAGGAGGAACCTAGCTTTTCCACTTAAGAAAAAAATGAACAAGCCTAATATTTAAAAGTAAAGTTTTTGACATAAATTACGTTTTTGAGTTTCAAAAACCTGCTGATGATTCAAGTTGCCTGAAAAACTGATGAACTGATTTAAAAATAGGCTGCGGCCACTGTACTGGAAATTGTAAGTGACTTCCAGGGACTCTTGAAACTCTCTGATGCTGTGGTCCTAATCCAGTAATTGCATTCGGTAGGACTATGAGTGCTTGTGTTTCAGGTGTCAACATGGGTTTACCGGAGGTTGTTATTATTTGCATGAATGTATCTCTCTTTGGTGGGACCGTTTCCTGGGCTTGTCATTGAACCACTCAAATCTGTATGTGGATGGGGACATGCTTTTATCTGCCCATCCAAATGTGTTTTCTACTGGATTACTCTGTCTGTAATGACTGATGCACTCTCAAAAGGAGTCCGGGGCCCTATTTTCATAGTAGGCCTAGAAAGACGTTTCTTCTGCATCTGTAATTATAGATATATAGTTCTATGGCAAGAATCCTGGAATTTTGTGTTATCATATAATAAGAGTTTCTCTCTAAAGGGGGCCGCCACTAGGTCTGTGGTTGCCTGGGTTTTAGCACTTTGCACAGTTCAGAGATTTAGTTTATAAATCAGGCAACCCGGTGTTACGCTTAAGCTAGTGGGGCAGATAAATGGGGTCTAAAACACGAAGGCGGTTATAAATTGAGGGCCCTTGACAAAGTACTGGATGTTTGTTAGTCTCAAATTTCTGATATTATAAATGTGGAGAACATCATTAATACTTACTTTGAAGGGTTGTTGGGATCATTAGAAATTAATGGATGTAAAGCACCTGGCACACTGTCTTTCCCATAATAGGAACGCTACAAATGGGGCCGATTATGATGAGGATAGTAATGGTGATGTGCAAAGAGAAAAGGGTCTTAACAGCCCCAATCTTCTCTGCTTCCTTCAAATCTTCAAGAGTTTAGCAGAGATGGCCGAAACCACCTGTTGGCTTTTTTATTATGCACAGTCTAACAGTAAAAGCTGCAGAAGACTGCCTGAAGCATTGCTGGGACAGTGTTACTCTGAGGATTAGGTGGCACAGATACCAGGAGAACACCTGAAAAATGGATTCACGGCATCCTAAGACAAGGGTGGGTTTGGAGGTTGTGGCTGGCTCTGAGGTGATCTCAGATTGACTCACGCCAAATCATGCAGGCAACTGTTTTGCCGCCTAGAGGAATTCAGCTGTGTCTTATCTAGAGAAGAGAAATAAGAGAATAAAATTGACTGAAAAAATAGCTGTGGATTTTTTTTCTACTTCAAGAATTCGATATAGAATATACAATTCTCACGTTTCCTCATACCGTATGCAGTATTATTATTTTTTGCAATCCGAATCTTCTAATGCAGTTAAAAAAAAAAAAAAGCAGAGGTGGCCAGCTCTTATTGTGTAGAATAGAAAGCCATTTTGTTGGGACCTGGCCACAAAGAAATGAAAATCCATTCCATCGGGAGCTGTGTTTCCAGGCAAAGGGATGGAATTGGGCGAAGGAGGACAAGGACCTCAGGATGTTTTTTAACTTAAAAAAAGTTGCTCAGTATTTATATATGTTGTAAGACATGTAATCTTAAGGCATGTGACATAGAACATTTACTTAGAATGAGATAGGTTCATTTAGGGCATGGCAGATTATTTAGGGGGAAGAGAAAAGAATATCTGACATGAAGTACACAGGACTGTTTTGAGGTGTTCTGCGTATTATCTAAAAAGTTTTATCTTATGGTCCTTGAAAAAACTAAGCATGCTCTCTATCATTATAGGCCAAACATAAGTGTTCTGCCTGTGGGGAGAGCTTAATAAATAACAGAAGACTAACATCATTGCTCCTGCAGGGGGTTCTAGTTCCTTAGGAGCCATCCGGCTGGCTGAGGTCAGTATAATCTGGGCTGAACCTCAGATCTGTTCTCTGTTTTTGTCAGTGCTGGGAGAAGAATTTGAGGAACTCTGTATGGTAGGTTCCTTGAAGGCGGGAACCATGTGGCTTTCATCGCAGTGTGGGTTCTCACATGCAGCGAATGCTCAGTACAAGTGTATCGAATGGGGCACGTAGGGTACAGAGTTAGGTTTAAAACATTTTGTGGGATCTTGTTCCCTTTGTCTCAGAAGAGCTAGCAAGCATCTTGCAGGTAGCTTCTGTGTGTGTGTGTGAGCCCGTGTGCAAGAGGGAGAGGAGAGAGGGAGGGAGGAAGGAACAAGAGGCATGATGAGCCTCTCGTGAACAGGAAGAGATGGGGACCAGCGATGAAAGGGACCAGAATCTGCTTACACAGAACTGTTTTCTGAGGAATATCATTGTATCAGTTCAGGATCCAGTCAGGGAACAAAACCTGAACGAGTTATGTTCGCAGAGTGAATTTAATATGGAGGATTGAAAAGGCAAAAAGGGAACATGGAAGTATTGGAGAGAGAGAGAGAGAGAGAGAGAGAGAGATTCCAGGAAACAGCTAGCGTCCCTCTGGCTGGGGGAACAGAGGGCAGCAGTTGGCGCTTCTGGAATCTAGATGTTTGGAGGAGGCTGGGCCTGAGGCATCAGAGGAGGGAGCGCGGCCGCCTGGGGCTGGGGCTTCAGGAGCTCAGTGGACGTGCCCCTATCACGCACATCTCTCAGACTTCAGACTCTGATTTCTGAGAAGGGTGTGCCATCCGGTCGTGCTGCTATTGTTGAGGGGGTGTGGCGAGGCTGGTGCTGTGCTGGGGGTGGGGGAAGCATCCAGGAACTGGAGCCATTTGCTGGCTTCCAGGAACAAGTCCCTTCTCCCTCTTCCTGCCTCTGGTTCTCCCTCTAGTACATTGTACAGTCAGAACCCAAGGGGGAGCTGGTCGGGAAAAGTCTGCGTCCTGACATCACCGTGTGGAGTGTGGTAAGGTGAACACAGAGCCGAGAGACCCCAGCTTCCGGAGCAGCTTGGTAGTGGGCATTCAGTATTAGGGTTTACCAGCCGTAGAAGACACGTTTGGTTGCGACCGTTGCAAACATGAGACGTTGACGGCTTTCCCCGAAGTCACTCAGCAGATTGGCAGTGTACTAAAAATGTGTTTTCCGTTTCACCGTATCTAATTCAACTAACACTGACTGAGTGCCAGCTCTTCTGAAGAAGGTAAGGAGCTTCTGGAATGGAGTTGGCAGCACATGCTCATGCACATCTTGGGAGAACATTCTTCTCCCCCAAATCCAGGCAGAATAAGACAGGTGGATATCCTACTTACCCTCGTAATGCTTCAGTTCAGCTAAAGGAGTAGTGAATGATGGGCAGTCCATGTAGATTATGACAAATCTTGGTTGATATAGGATTTTAAAATCAAGGGTGATTTTCACTCTTTTTTGGTCATCTTTCATAGTGCCTCGTACAATTCCAGGAATGCAGTAGTGCTTCCACTTTGTGGTCAGACAGATGCCGTGGAGCTGTGGACCTCGGCATGCCTTGGAACCGCAGCGTCGTGCCCAGGCACAGGCTCTCTGCATCCCCCTCTTTGCATATGTCAATATAATCTAGCTTTAACTCGACACTGCCTTGTCCCTGGAAAGCCCAGTGTGGGTTTTATAAGGCCATACCAATTACAGCCGGTAATTGTTGCCATACTCCTTCTGAAATAGGCAAATACTCAGGCAGGCTCTCTAAACAGACATCTTCCAGAGCTCAAGGTGACAAACTGAATGCCCCTGGGGGGAGAGGGAGTGAAAGTGGATGCATTCTCTTTCATACCAAAGTGAGGGCGGAGGGAAGTGCCTGGGTAAGTGAATATAAAATGTGGAGGTCACACCCCACTTCAGTGGCTGCGCAGTGTTGGTTGAACAAGGTGGCTGTAGAGATGCACGCAGGGTGTTCTGTGTCCTGGGTTGGGGTAGTTAGGAAAGGGTGGGCACTAATCATGAGTACTCGAGGGTGCTACACAGCCAAGTATTCCCAACGTCAGGAAGCAGTCAGGCTTGCTTGGATTCCCGGTGTCACCCTAACGCCATCGACTCTTGTGTGTATTTCTTAGGGCCAAGTCTCAGGGCAATGAAAAGGAAAACCCGTGGCTTCAGTGTCAGAATTCCTGTTACCTTCTTTGTAACTGGGGGCAGTAAGCATAACCTCTCTGAGCCGTGTTCGGTCGGCTGATTATCGGAAAGTGGTGAATCATACTCGCCTCACAGCGTTGTTCTGATGGTTAAGTGACCTGCTCTGTGTGACTGTGCCTGGCACGTGGTCCTGTGGAAGCCCGGTAAAACGTTAGGTGCCCTCGTCTTTCTGTAGTTTTATATGTCCAGCTCTGTGCTGGGTGCTCAGGGTTGGAGAAGCGTAGGGAAGGCTACAGATGGCATCTCAGTTTCCACCCACGGGAGAAGGGAAGGGGGCTCTAGACTGTACATGCACACAAAGCAACTACTGAATACAAATGTATTTTCCAAAACTTACTTTAGCAGTAGCCATGTATGTCTAGTTGGAAGAAATATTTTACAAATAATGAGTAGCTAGAAGCCTTTGGAATTCTGAATAGATAGAAGATGTGTCCATGATGGCAGTGGCTTTTAAGCTAGGGCCCTGAGAAATCTGGACGTGATTCAGCAGAGAGCTGGTGATTGTGTGTCCTGGGCAGGGAAGTAGCCTGAGTACATGTCTGAGGTAGGGACAGATGCCCTAGGTGTGTGTGTCAGGGTCAGTAAGGAGACCAGCGTGACTGGGATGGGGACTAGATTTGAGAAATCATGGGGGAGGGCCGGGTAAGGGAGAAGGACTCATTTTCTGCAAGCCCTTGAACTATATGCTAAGAGCTCTGATAAGCACTGGAGCCACAACGCTTTCTTAATCAGAGGAGTGACATGATGGAAAGGGTGCTTCAAGGAGATGAATGTCCTGAGTCCTGGGGGGAGGAATGGGAAGATCCTCTCTACAGGGAGATGGGCAGTGGCTGCTTAGTTAATCTAATCATGAGGAGCAGAGGGACCACAGTAATGACAGAGCCTGGAGAGGATGAGGTGACTCTGAGAGAAACTGGCAAGGAGATGCTGACAGGATGTGGTGACTGGTTGTGCATGAGGGATGGAGAGAAAGAAAGTCAAAGCCACAGATTTTGAGGCTAAGAGATTTGCAGCTGCACTAGGCGTGTGCATCCTGAGCTACTGAGTTCCTGTGACGAAATCCCTGCCCACCACTGTTACCACCACTATCCTTACCACTACCGCTACAGAGTAATGGTTGTGAAGATCTTACTCTGGACCAAGTACTGTGCTGAGCACTTTGCATGTATTAGCTTATTTAACCCTTACTGTACCATGAGGTATTCACTTATTAAATGTCTTTTTGAGTACCTTCTATGTGACAGGTGCTGTGTTAGGCCTTGGGGATAAAATGGGAGCAATGTCCTTGCCCTTATTAGAGTCTAGTCCAAAGGCTTCAGACAATGCTCCTGTCAATAAACACATGAATGAGATATTGTGGGTTGTGATTAGAGGTCTGAAGAAAATAATGGTAGTGAGAGAGCCTGACCAAGGGGCCTGCCTTAGAGAATGGTCAAGAAAGACCTAGATTCAAAATGAGCCCTAAAGAGCTAGGAGAAGCCAACCACCGAAGAAGCCAGAGGAAGAATTTTTATTATGGAACAATAAGGCAAAGCTTGGCAAGTTGTAGGAAGTACCAGGAAGCTATGTCTCTGGAACATGAGAGCAAGGGAAAGAAAGAGTGGCCTGCAGTGTGGCAGGAGGCCAGGAGGCAGGCTGGGTCAGAGAGGAATAGCCATGGCAGCCGTGGGGAGGAGTCTGGATGATTCAGAGTACAATGGGAGGACATTGAAGGATGGAAGAAGAGGGACACGGTCTGACTCTCATGTGTGGAGATTGGATTGGAAGAAAGTGTGGGTGGAGGTGCGGAAACTGGTTGGGAGTCTAGGCGTTTGCAAAGGTGAGAGCCGACAGGGGAAGCGGAGGGAGGAGAAATGAAGGATTTGGGGATATGTTTTGGCAAGGGACTGACAGTTTGCCGGTGGAGAGCATGTGGGGGGCAAGAGAAAGGTTTTACAAACTGCGTGATGGCAGTGCGAACATAGGGAAGACGCCGGGGGTGGGCAGACTCGATTTGGGAAGAAAACCAAGAATTCCTTAGCGGATATGCCGTGTTTGGGAGGGCTTTGAGCCATAAATGGGGAGCTATCACGTGTGCAGTGGGGTTTATGAGTCTGAAGCCCAGACGAGCGGTCTGAGCCAGAGATAGAGGTTTTGGATTCATCGGTTTAGAGGTGGTGTTGAAAATCATAGGGCGTGGCAGATCCATCCAGAGCATGAATGTGGGTAGAGAAGAGACCCCAGGCAAAGCTGATGAGATGGACCACTAATTGGAGGGGGTCAGGTGAAGGGAGAAGACCAGCAAAGAGGCTGAGGAGGAAGGAAGGAAAATGGGATTGTGACAATCATGAGGCAGAGAGAGAAAAGTGAGTCAAGTAGGAAGGACTAGTGGGCAGCATCTGAGGCTGTGTTGGGCAGTTCCATAATATGAAACCACAGGATTTGGTAGTAGGGAGGTCCTTGGGGGCACTGAAAACACAACTTTAATGCAGCAGACAGAAGTCAGATCTGAATCCACAAGTGGGTGGGAGTTGAGGAAAGAGACAACTCTTGGGAAGTAGTAGTTCTTTTATTATCCCCATTTGATGTTTGAGGAAACAGAGGCTAATGGGGCTTTGTGTCCTGTCCAGAGTCACTCCGGAAGCAGTTGGTAAAGCTGGGTTTTGAACCCACATGTGTTTGACTCTGAAGCCCATCCACATTCTTAGCCTCTGTGCTAAACAAGTGTTTAAGTTATGATTTGAATGAATTATTTATTTTCTAATTAGGTCCTTGTTTCCCCTTTTCTCTCACTTGGTTGCTTTCACAAAATGGTCTCTGATTAGCATCCAAATAAAGTAAACACAGGAGAAAGCCTGGATTAAAAATGAAATGATGATAGATAAATCAAGGGAATTCGAGTGTAAAGTTTATAAATATATTCATTGATTGTCTCCAACTATTCTAAAGCGCATGCTAGGATCTTCTGAAATGAAGAATGTTTTATTCTTTTTTTTTTTCCATTAAATTTAGGCCCCAGGCAATACCTGTGGAAATGCTTTGGAAAAAAAAAAAACAAAAACAAAAAACCAAAACAAAGCAAAGTAAAAAAAACCCTCCCTCCACTCCTCCCTTTGCATTTCCCAGTTTCTTCCCCATCCTGTTATTCCCCAGGCTGCTGCTGCCTCTTTTGGGACTCGAATGTTTCTCGCAGAGTCCCAGGCTTTTCCTCCAAAATCCAATTCCTTGTTTTTTCCCACTTAGAACAGACATATGAACAAGGAGAGAAATCTTTCCTTTCCTGACTGGTATCTGACAAAGCAAAAATTAGATTTCAACTAGCTGTCAAGTAACATACCGCTAGGTAAAATTGTTCTCAGGACCCAAACATGGGCTCGGTGACCTTTTCATATTCAGTTCATATTCATATTCTCTTTCAATATTCAGAACCCTGATAATGTGTCTATGTGGCCATTCTTACCTTGCCGACATACAAAGGGTCAGTTCCAGTGTACTCTTCCAGAACAAAAAACTGATTCCAAACCCAGCTCCTCTTTGTCCGCGAGTGTGTCTGTGGCTTATCTGACAGGAGCGCTTCTAATTTGCCTGGTGGTGTTGGCGTGCCAGAGAGAACGGTGGTCGTAAGGTCCATCAGTCCCCAGAAGTACAAGGACATGCCAAGTCCCAGCCAGCTCTTTGCATTGCTCATTCTACCAGAAGTCCACATGGGATTGCCAGGTTTTCAGAAAGTAAAGTACAGGATGATAAAGCCACTGGAACTTGAGGGTTTTCCAAATAAAAAATAACTACTACAGTTTACCGGACACTTAGGCTTCTCAAATGAGATCCCGATTCAGGTCAATCTGCTTGAAGTTGACTTCCTGTCAAGTGAAGGAGAACACACTGTGATGATGTCAGTTCTTTCCTGTGGGCTTATAGCAAGTTTTCAAGAAATGTCAGTAAATATTCCGTTCTCTACTCCACGAATTAAAGAGTCATAACATGTTATTGCTTTAGAAATGTTTGAGTAACAAATAATATTTTAATAAAAAGAAGACAACCTATCTAGCTATAATCAGTCGCAAGCCTTTGGATATGGATTTCAGTGGGAATAAAACTGGTGAATAAATTTCTTCTCATTGATATCATAGTTGGAGGGTTATGCTGTATTATTGATTGGCTTGAATTAATAGTGCACTCTTTGAAATATTTATGATCAGGCAGCCTCCTAAACTTTTAAAAATAGCGTTCGCTTCCAAAATTTACAGCTAATAACTAATATTTTCATTAGCCCAACTGCTTTTCTTGGCTCATTAAAAAACCAAAAGCAAATCTAACTATCTTTTTTTGCCACCCACAATTATCTTGTGTCTACCCCATGTTATCGATAATATTAGGAATCTTGGACTTCATTTACAGGCAGCTACAGATCCCTTTCTGACTCTAATCATTCTCTGACCCCCTGGTGGAATCTGAGTTTCACACTCTACTGCTTTGGCTCTGAAGCACTGAGAGGGGCTGCTAATGTGACCTTTCTAGGATTTGAACGGCCAGTTAATCATTATATCACTCACACCAGACTTTAAAAGTGCCATTAGTCACATGCCTCTGTGGGCATGTGAAGAGAGGCTAGCCAACACATTTTTTTCCTGATCTGAAAGAGTCATTTAGACAAAGGGATGTTGACTTCTACCCTGGGGACACCTTTTCATCAGTCAAACTTCTTTTGTTGCTATGAAGTCAGATTAGCTGGTGACCTCACTCCTGGGCTATGACCTCATCAACCTTTTCTTCCTTGACTTTCGCTGGGTGTCATGAAATGGCATAGCCCTTCCACCACTCTGTCAGCACAACCAAAGTAACTTCTGAGGGCTTAATGTTTTCACTGTTGATGTGGCGAACTGCTGTCATCATCTCAGAACAAATGTGTGTATTTGGGGATTTCCGACCCATGTAGCTAAACAATGCTCCATTTCTGCAAGTGGTTTAAAATGTACGCATTGATGCCATCTCAGTTACCACCTTCTACCTGTCATCAGAACTCATTTTAGTGACCTCTCAAATACTCACTGTTGAAATGAACAAAAGAATTAAAAAGATATCTTATAATCACACAATATGCCATTTCATTTCTGGGTAAGAAATCACTTCAGAGAGAACTGATAAAGAGGACAAGCTGGGGGAGACCAGGGAATTTCTGTAATAGAATGGGAGGCTATGGCTCAAGTTCTAGCTTGAAAGGCAGATTGACTGTTAAGTAAAAGCAAGCTAGGTGTACCTTATTTAAGGTGACGTGTTTGTTAATAAAGAACAGTCGTGTGCTAGAAGGTTGCTCACCAAGTATTAGCGGTTTCCTCTTTGGACAGATAGGCAGAAACCCAGTTCCAGGGAAGAAGGAGTCTTGTTCTGGAAGAAGGAGTCTTAACCCGAGGAGATGGATTAATGAACAAAGATTGGTGAGAAACAGCTATGCTGTTTTAGGGGCTTAAAAGATGGACCAAAGGGCATGACCCCAAAAAGCTATCGCCAGAACACTGTGATGCGTCATCACGAGGGGATTATTCCATGTGTTGTGAAGCACAAACCCATGTGTAACTTCCCCAGAGAGCACTAGATTAAGCGTCCGATACTTCAGCCCCTGGTGGTATTTTCATTACCTCTGACTTATTCACTCTGTAAACTTCCGTTCCTCCTATTAAGTAGGGAGGCATAATTGTACCTACTCCACAGGACTACCCTGAGGATCTATCAGCTGAGAGAATGTAGGCGAACGTACTCTGTAAATGGCTGGGGAGCCAGCTGACATTTGAACGACCAAGTGTGTAAAAACGACGAAACTGAGCCTGAACCATATTTCATGGGCACTTTTTGGACTATAATTTTGAAAGGACTTAATGTATATATATTATTTCAGATTTCTATATCTGGGATAAGTGCTATGGGGTAGTAGATTCTGACCCAGCCTAATTCTCTAATAAACAACATTATTTTTTTTTCCATATAAGGGAGCCTAATGAAGGACCAGCTAGCTATTTGAAAATTCTGTAGAACAGAGAAAAATTCTTTTCTGGGATTGCATTTATCAAAGTTAGACTAAACTCAATACACACATACACGCGCACACACACACACATACACACACACATATACACACACACACACTTTATTTAATATATTTCCTTTAATATCTGTGTTTCACATGTATACATTTTGCCTAAGCATTATTTTTGACGATTTTGTATTTTCTCTGGCTAGTTTTAACATCTTGCTTTTGAATTCTAAGTGCCCAAGTGCATACGCGTTTGTGTGTGGGGTTTGTAGATGCCCCCTTGCCTGCTTGGACTGGCTGAATTTTCTGGACAGAATGAGATTTGAGGAAATTTTGAGGGATTTTAAATACTGTCCCTTATATTTTCTCATCTCTTACAGACTACGCATGCATACATTCTTGCCAGTTAACCCCCCCCTGTCTTTCCCTCCGTGTGCTCTGAAGAGCTCAAGGAGAGAAAAAAAAAAGGTGTTCTTTGGAATCTTTGTGATGAATATTTTGTAGGCGGTTCAGCTGCCTCAGCTTTCATCTGTCTCTCCTGCCCACTTTGGCCTCCTACACACGAGTGCAAAGGCCTCACGTTCTTCCCTTTTGCCGAACACGGCCGAGGGTGGATGTTGAGGACCTGTGGAGCCCCCTCGGTGGTCCTGTGAAAGCTCTGGTGGTCCGGGTGCCCCTCTCACGCTCCCCGTCACAGACATGAAATATCAAAGCCCGCTGTGCCTGTAAACTCTTTTGTGTTAAACAACTCGATAGCTGCAGTTGATGGAAAGCACTTTATTCCTGCTTCCTCGGGGGCAGAATACATGAAAAATACTCCCTGCCTAACTTTTCAGAAAGTACAGTCTGGGTTATACAAAAGTTCCATTATCTTTTCATAATTAGGGCTGTTTATACACGTGAAGGGAAATCGGTTCTATCAGAAATACTAACCCATTTTCACTTTTTATAAAAAATACGGTTCTCCTGTTCATGTTTTTCCTACGGGATAATAACAGCAATGGCATGTTTGAAGGTGGGCTGATTTCTGTTGTTCGTATAAAGGAAGAGACTAATATATGTATATTTGTATGTATGGATTTGCTTTGGAAGACCACATATGCCACACCGAGAATACATTAGTGGAAATTGACTTCTGTGTTAAATGAGTCTTTTAAAAGTTTTTCCCCCATCCTGCCTGAAGAAAGCAAACAGCTTGGTAATGAACACAGTAGGAAGAAATTAAAGTTGTAGATAAAGTGTGCTCTTGGTGAATTGTTTATTTCATTACTTAAATTCGTTGTGATATTTAAGATGGAGGGGGAAGGGATGGTTACTGCTTTCTCCTTGAAGTGAACTGGGCTTTTATGGTCTCCCTCTGATGTCTTTCTTCATTATTCCAGTTTTCCTGAGCCTTTCATGGTTAATGGAAGTACTACTCAGTAAAGCTCAAATGACATCTCTGTAGAAGCAGAAAGTCACTTGCCTCTGCCACAGACTCTTTCTATAAAGGGAAGGTGTTTTAATTTTCTAACGTAGCCTCATGCCTTTAAGAGGTAAACATAGATGATGATATTGTGGTTTTGGGGAACTAAACTTCTTAAGCTATCGCTTTTAAGGAAAGAGCCTTAAAAATGTACTTAAAAAGAAAAAAAAGAAACCTGTGAAGATCCTAAATATTACAGTGAGCTGTGACAGTGTACTATGACGTGCATCGACATTGAATCGAAACGCATCTCAGTGTCACAATGCCATCCTGCCTCAATCAGGTGTCTCGCTTGAGAAATATGAGCAAAAATACTGTACTTTATAGGAGTCACAATTCTTCAGAATAGGATATAGGACCCAGAGAGAACAGAGCAGGTGGTTGTGAGTATAAATTGGAGTGAAAAATTCATATGATGATGATATCTTTGAATATGTACAGTTCACAAACAGCAAGATTCCCGTTGTGGAATTCTGTAAAGAAATTACTTCCATTGCTTGTGTCAATGAACTTGTAGCATTCCTGAATCTGGGTGTGTGTGTGTGTGCTACAGACCAAAGTCTACCACTGGGGATGTGTTTTGGAGAAGGTGTGTACTGTGGTTTTGTGTGCTGAAAGATGAGACACTTCTCTGACCAGAAGTCTTTTTTATTTGCTACAGACGTGCCATCTTGTTTCTTCCTGGGCAGTCTTGAATGATAGAAGATTCCTCCCTCTCTTGTGGCCATCAGCATACCAGCTTCCACAAAGCTACCCATCTCCGGAGGCGATCGACCCTCAGCACAGCCAGAAGAGGTTGTCCAGGTACTAGATTTCCCGGATTTGGGTTGCGTTCTCACTTCTATTCTGCTACTCCATGCCTGACTTTCCTCGTGACACTGTCCCCATCCCCAAAGTTAGCATTTCTGAAACAGATACGGCTTAGTGTCAGTGTATACATTTAATGTGGTCATGTTTCCTTCCTTTACCGCTCCAAGAGGCTGTTAATAGATTGATGGTGTGTCTAGAATTGAGGAATTTTGGTAGACCTTTGTTTTTTTTAATAGACCAGAAGTAGAAAAACAAAGAATACTTTAATTTCCATGGATACTTCTTAGAGAAGGTGGTTATCACTCTTGCTTGTTCTAACTTCGCTGACGTGTATCTCGATGAATTCCCATTTCTCCAAGTTCCTCAGAAACTGGAAATCCCGAACCTAACGGTTCAGCAGTTACAGTGTTCACTCAAGCTGTTATCGCCTCTGACATCTTCCTTTTCTCACCGCTGGTTCTTTCTACTCTCATTTTCTTCCCCACAACCAGACTGGTTTATGAGAGGGAGTGCTTTTAAGAAGTTCAAAAATGGAAGCATGGGGCTGACGTGGCTGAGGGGGAGGCACAGGGTAGCTGAACCGAAGAGTTTAGGAACAGTATCTGGTTTTATATGAGGGTGTGTGTGTGTGTGTGTGTGTGTGTGTGTGTGTGTGTCCCCATGTGTGGGTGAGAAGAGTAGAACAAAAAAATGGGAGAAGGCATGAATTATGTAATTAGAAACTGGCTTTGAAAAACCTGATGAGGCCCATAATAAATCCCGCTGTGTGCATCCCGGGTATCTGCTGATGTCCCTAGCTGTAAACTCCCTAGCTCGGGTCACAAAAAAGGCATATACACTTTAGAAGTCCTTTCACAAGAGTTCCTGCCCAATTCCTCCTTGCTTTCGTTCCCATTAGAATCAGTTTTCCATTTGAGGTTGCCCTGTCTTTTCTTTCTGTATCTTCCAAGAATGGCAAATGGATTCTTGCGAGTTCCTTTCACGCATACTTAGTATCTAGTCCATGTTTTAATCCTAAAGGAGTCAGGAAGTTTTTGACCTACTTTATGCTTCCTCCAGTTTTCACTTTTAATCAAGCTAATGAAAGTACAGTTCAGTCCACGGGCAATTTTTTTGACTACTGTTAGACAAGAATGATCAATTTTGATTTTTCAGAGTTGTCTCACATGCTCACTAATTTGTAGCCTTATGTGGCCTTTATAATTGCTTTAATTTGTGCTTGTTCATTTTAAAGAAAGCATGTGTTTGAAATGTAATTCTTCGGCTAAAGTTCTTTGAAAGAAGTTGCAGATAATTGCTGCTTAGTATTTTCTCTTATAACTTCGCTTTTGTACAGAACTTTAGGAAAACAGGACAGTTCTTTCCTGGACCACAGTCTTTCCTGAACTATAAAGATTAATCCATAGGAAGAAGAGTTTTTGGCAGAAGTCAGTGTGCCAAAGTTAAGACTTAATTTCTCAGTTTGGTAAATATTGGATCCTCAAATGTGCTTAGTCGATAGTGGTTTGTGAAGCCAGACAGAACGGAGTTTCAGTTTTAGCCCTACTACTTCTGATCTGTGTGGTCTTGAGCAAGTGGCTTAAACTTTTTCAGTCTGTCTGTCGTCTACAAACTGGAGATCATTGTAGACTCTTAGAGGGTGATTGGCAGCATTAAGCGAGAAAATACATGCAAAGCTCTTAGCACAGTATTTGGCAGATGGTCAAAGCCTTGTGTTTGAAAAACAGTAGGTGCTTAATAAATGTTCTTTTTCCCTCCTTCAAGGAGTTTACAGTTTAGTAGGGGAGATACTGCCGTTAATGCTGGTGGTAGAAATAGTGGTAGGAGTGGGCGTAGGCGTGACAGCATCGCTAGTGACAGGGATGACAGTGTTGTAGCAGCAGGAATAACAGAAGCAGGAACAGCAGAAGTATTAGCGTGGAGTGTTCACTTTATGCCAGCCTGTGTTAAGTCCTTTACCTTCACTTTACCATTTGGTCTTTGCAAGAATTCCACAAAAAGGTATTCTTTTCCTGTTTTACACAGAGACAGAGCATTGTGCTGGGATGGCTCGTAGGCTCCCACCTGCTCTCACAAGAGCTGGTTTGCACATCCCTTTGCAGCTCCTTAAACTGGTCATGGCGAGAGTGTTGACACCGCAGCTCTTGGCAAGTGCGACGGAGAGCGTGAACGGATGCACCTGGGTTCTTCTCAGGAGCGGCTGTCGCACGCGCTTTGTGCATGACTGACTGTGACACAGATCTGTTTGTGAGAAGGCCCGCCAGAGCCCTGGAAACAGCGCTAGGCCAGGGCAGGGGAGGGGGAAATGATGTGCGTCAGTGAGGAAAAGTTTAAGGTAGCATGTGAACTAGACCTTGAAGGAAAGAGAGGAGGGCATTCCAAGTGAAAGAAAATGCAAGTGGCAAGGTGCGGACGCAGGGTGCGGAGGCCCGGCAGGAGAAGAACACTTGAATTTGCATGGAGAATGGGGCCCATTCAAGAGCTGATGAGAGATGAGCAGGAGAGACAAGGCAGAAACCAGTAGCTAGGAGCTGTGGACATTGCTGGGCCGAAGTGTTTTGAGTATCTGTAGTTGTTCACAGTGAGCGATGAAAGGTTTCTGAGTGTGCAGGCGGGCCACTCCGGTCACTGTTTAGTGGGGTCACTGAGTGTGGGGGGGCCCGTGGGCCAGGCGGTTGAGAGTCCAGGGAAACCTGCGAGGAGAACTTCAACCAGGAATCCCGGGTCAGAAAAGGATTGGTGAGGAGTCCAAACCATTGAGGAGGCAGAGTCTCCATCGCTTGTACACTGAATGGATGTGAAGGAATGTGGGTATGGGGGTGGGGAACGGGGCGGGGAGGGGGTCTGAACCAATGGCAGGAAACTTCTGTGCTTCGGCTACAGCTGGAAGTTGGGAGGAGGCATTCGTTAGAGGCAAGGTAATAAAATTGGCTTTAGATTTAGGGATAAAAAATTCATCCTTCTATGCCTGGTTATTTAAACAGGAAGAACTTTCCTTCTCTTTTTAGTCCAAAACTTCAAAGCAGCTTTGGGCATAAAGAACGTGAGCTCCTTCCTCTCCTTTAGAGTGCTTCTCGCTGCTTCCAGAGCTCACCCTGCATCCAGCCCCCTGCTCATGACCCAGGTTGAGGCCTGCTCCAAGTGGCTTCCTGTGGCCGACTTGGTGAAACTGATCTGAAGCTTCATCTCAGCTAGGGACTTTTTGACCTGTCAGCTCCCAGACATTGTTCCCTTTACGTAATATCCACTGTCACATTGGAGTCATGTGTATTGTATCTTTCATTTCTCCAGTGTGGAAGGAATGTATGCAAAAAGGCCAACTGGCTACTCTGCTCAAGGGAAGGAGAAACTTACAGAACAAAAGAAAACAAAATCTCACTGATGTTTATTATTTATTCTGTTAAAGGAAAAGAGAAACTTCTCTTCTAATACAAAACCTCCCTCTCTTTTGGAAAATGATGAATAATTTGGACTCTGTGGACATCTTGGCTAAAGACTCTTTCTAGCTCAGCCTCTCAATGGGTGGTGCTGGGTGTTTGCTTAACCTTTTTGAGGCTCAAATATCTTTTTTAAGGGGTTTAAAGGGTTGTCAAAGATTATCACGATCTAATACTATAGATTAAGTTCTATTTTTATTTTATTTTTTAAAACTTCCTCTGTGTTTCCCATCTCATCTCTTCTCAGAGTGCCTCATGCATCTCCTGTTGGCTCTTCATTATTCAGTCTGGTAATTATTTACTTGCCTCTCCCTTCCCCATGTTGAAAGCTCCTTGAAGATACAGGTAATGTCTTTTATCCCTAGATACTTGATGCCTAGTGCAGTATTTGACACATCCCAGGTGTTGAGTAAATATTAACTGATGCTGATGTGGTTTTTTAAAAGCTGTAAACAAGTATTTAACAGTTTGGTATTATTATTCTTTCTGCTTTCAGTCTTTTAATTAATAGTTCTTCATACTTATCTTAATATCTATTCTTACACCAATGTATTAAGAGGCATGCATAACCAAACAGTATAAAGGCAGAAAAGTCCAGAAAACAGTGAGTTTTTATGCATGATATTTTTGTTCTTGGAGAGCAAATACAGTAAGCCCTGACACGTCAGAAGTGCTCTAGACCTTGGCATCATTTGTTGTAATGCAAAGTTAAGGAATTCTTTGTAGAGATGCTCAGAAACCTTATGAGGGAATTGGGGTTTGAAAAATTATGGTGACCTAAAATTCTGGGATGTTTTTTAGTTATCTGGTTAAAGGGATATGACCACGAAGTTATCTCTGGTGGTTTGGCTTTTTAACCTCTTTATTTTGGGGGAAAGGGGCTGATATGAGAAGATCTTTATTCTCTAATTCTTTTCAAGGTCATCCCCTACCTGTTGGTTTGACAGTCGCCTCTTTCTTGAACCTAGAGTCTCTAGTAGTCCAGTCTTCGCTGTATTTACATTTCCTTTCAAAATGTTTTTATTGTATCTAGTTTGGCTGTGCATAGAGGTCTATGATGAAAATTTCTTCACTGTCTTTTAGAACTGAGTCTTACCATTGAGAAATTTAATGCATTTTAGCAAAATGATAGAGGAAATTAAGAAAAAGATACGGGATTCCAGAGAAAAGAGATCCAACATAGGGGACTAACAAGGAGAAGCCCTAATTAACAGGTGTATCCTAGGTCTAGACACAGAAGCCAGGCCAGGAGAGGGAGGGTACCAGGGGAAAAAATGAAACTGGTATTAGAGGGTTTGAGAAATTCTTGAAGTATTTGGAAAAATTGTTGATGGGCAGGAGACAGATCTTAGGAACATTTGAAAAAAGTGACATGCACATAAAGAAGAAGGGAAAAGAAAATGTTAGGCAGTTTTTAATCCAGAAAAACAAAACTGTTCTAGAAAGAAGGAATTAGAATCTTAATGTACAACTTGATAGGAAACAACATTCATTCATAATAAGGTAAATATTGACTATTCTTTTAATGGAAATTGAAATAGAACTGTGTTAAGAAGGTGAGGGAGAGGAGAATGGGTGGGAATATACTTACTTTTATTTATTTTTATTGTATTTAAATGCTTTTTATTTAAAGTTTATATATTTATTTCAAGAGCGAGAGAAAGAGAGAGCATGAGCAGGGGAGAGGCAGAGAGAGAGAGAAAGGATCCCAAGCAAGCCTCTGCACTGGCAGTGCGGAGCCTGACATGGGGCTCAAACCTACAAACCATGAGATCATGACTTGAGCTGAAATCAAGAGTTGGACCCTCAACCAACTGAGCCACCCAGGTGCCCCAGGAATATGTTTAAAGAGAACTAAATTCTCACCTATTCTACTGGGAAGTCAGGTGCTGATATGTAAAATAGATCTTTCAGGAAATACCTGTGTAAGCATATCACTTAGAAATACATGGGCAAGTATTTGAAGAAACAGCTTCTGGGGTTGCGTTTGGGGATTGGGTTTTGGGATTGGGGCAAGGAACTGCTTTTTCTTTTATCATTAGCCTTCCAGTGCCATCTTGTTTTGTTTTTGACCAATGAAAATAGTTTACTTTTAATAAAATAAAAACTGATTAAAAATTTAAAAGCATTAATAAGCAAAATAGATATTGAATAGAAAAGAAAGCATCCAAACAGATCTTATGGATATATTTTGTATTTTTTAGGACTTAAAAAAAAACCTTTAAGTATTTCTGATATCAGAATGCATCTTCTAACTATGAAGGTTATTAGTACTTACATTATTAGCACTTAGGTGTAAGTGCGTTTCTCCCCCAACCAAAACTTGCAACTATTATATTTCTGGTACCTTTTAATTGTGGTTTCATAGGATCACAGAAGTGGAAATCCTTTAGTACAGGATTTTTCAGAGCTCTGCTCTTCTGGGCACTAGGAGTTCTGGAGCTTTTTCAGGGTGAAATTGCTAGACTCTGCCTCCCTCATCTTTTTCCTTGTCTTTACTACTATATCCTCTTTTCTAGGCTCCATATTAATCTATATTATATGTCTGGCAAGGCAGACTTCTTAAGTAAGTTGGTTAATTGTGGTTGGAAAAGCTATGTCCTGTCCTTCACCATCCACCGTCCACCGTCCACTCTTCATTCACTGGACAGTCAAATGGGAAAAATTAAACCACGCAGGTTCATAGAACACATTAAAAAAAACAAAAAATACTAAGAGAAGATATAGGTGAATATTGCTTTTAGAATACTGGGTTGAAGAAGCCTTCCAAAGGATTAGCTAAGGTCGTGAAGGAAAATGTTAATAGAGTGAACTAAATTATTAGAAATTGTTGTATATTTAATATAAAAATTAGGCAACATGCATGAGAAAACACAGACTTATTATCCTTAACATATTAAAGAGTCTTTATGTTCATTGTTAAAAATGATAATCATTCCAGTAGAAAATGATCAAATGACAACAAGAGAAATTCATAAAACAGCAAATAAAATGACCTATAATATATGAGAAACATTTTACTTTTACAGTTAGCTGAGGAAAATGAGTTATTTTCAGCCTATTAACTTGGAAAACATTAAAAAACAAGCTAACCAATGTTGCTGGGAATGTGAGAAACTAGACATATTGAAAATATACTTCAGATAGAAGTGTAAGTTGACAAAAGTTTTTTTGAAAGCAGTTTTGCAATATGTGTCATGTCTTTAAAATGAATACGTAATTGATCCTAAGGAAATAATTATGATACACATTTTATTTGAATTTAAATATATTTGTATTTATTATGATATTTCTACTGTAGCAGAAAGTGAGATTCATCCAGATTTCTAACAATAGATGATTTTGAAAACTAGGATATATCCACGCAAAGGGTTATCATGCAACTCTGTCTTTGAAGGACAATCGAGAATTGGTATTAAAGCTGTTCTCAAGGGGCGCGTGGGTGACTTAGTCAGTTAAGCATCTGACTTCGGCTCAGGTCTTGATCTTATGGTTTGTGAGTTCGAGCCCCACATTGGGGTATGCGCTGCCAGTGCTTGGGATTCTCTCTCCCTCGCTCTCTACCCCTCTCCAACTTGTGCTCTCTCTCTCTCTCTCAAAATAATAAACTTAAACCAAAAAAATAAAAAGTTCTCAGAAACAGCATTTATTGTCACCTGCTTAACACAATGTTGCCATGTGTGCTTCAATTGGAGAAACAGAATTTGGACATTTCATAATTTTATCAGAAAGTGGGAAATCTACTCCAGAAATACCTCAAAATGAATTAATACCGTGAGTCAAGTTATGTTAGAATTAGCTGATCCAAGACTGGTATTGTCCATTATGTATAGATCTCAGTTACCTTCATAGAAGGTAGTTACAGAAGGCATTGTCTTTAAGCCTGAGCTTCAGTATTCTGTACTCCTCCTCGATACTGCCGTGCCTTGGCTGTCCTCAACAGACCATGCCCAGCCTTGCACACATAGCCACGTGCATGTGACAGGAGTGGTTATTTGATCTGCAGGCTGCAGCAGCAACCTCCCTCTAATTACATGATAGTGATATGATCTTGGGGTGGAGATTGATTCAGCATCCTCATTTTTCTGGGCTAGTTTATCCCCTGATGGTTCTTTGGTAGTGTTCTCTGCTCAGTAATGGAACTACCTTCCAAGCAAATGTGTGAGATGGTCTTAATTTGAACTCTTGAATGAACTCCTTCTGCTCCCCCCAAATCTGATCCAATTAGCCTCTGATAGAATCATTGAATATATACTAAGTTTGTGTTCTTAGGGACATTTTACCATGTTAACAGGGGATATATAAAAAAGGAGATTCCCAAATGGCCCAAGCAAAACTGGTCCAAAGAGCCATCCATCATGGGTTCCGGAAGTGACCAGTGGAGTCATGAGGAATGAGAACTGTTCTCAGTCTAGGATCTTTTGGTCATTTCAGGCTCATCAGAGTCCAGTCTGGTTTTGGCATCAGGGTCACCGACTGGCCTTAGGTCTAGATCAAAAGGCACAAGTATAGCCTCATATAATGAGGTAAGGGAGATCTTATCCCCTGACCCTTCATCGTTTGACCCTGCACTGGATCATTTTGGCACTAATTCCTGTTCTGGCTAGCTATTACTATGAAACAAATCATCTCAAAATGTAGTAGCTTACAACCAGTTGTTTTTGTTAATTTTTGTGGTTTCTGTGAGTCAGGGATTTGGATGTATCTTGGCTGGATGGCTCTGGCATGGGGTTTCTCAGGCATCTGCAGTCAGATGGTGGCTATACTGGGACACAGGGGTCTGGTGCAGCTGGAGGCTGTTGGTGCATCTCTGACTCTTCACACATGTGAAGTCCGTGTCTTCCACATGGACTAGTTTGGGTTTCCTAATGGCATGGTGGCTTCCATGAGAGCATTTGGACTATGTAATGTGGTCAGGGCTCCCATGTGAGGATGTCTGTTCTCAAAGCAGAAGAGGCATTATCTTTTATGGCCCAACCTTAGAATCTTCTCAACTTTACTTCTGCTGCATTCTGTTGGTTATCAGCCACTTCCAGGTCCGTACTCTGGAGGGAAGGGAATTGGACTCCACCTCCTGAAGAGGAGTGGCAAGGCTCCAGAAGAGCCTGTGGGATGAGACATATTATTGTGACCACCTTTAGAAAATATACTTTGCCATGCCTGGAACATGAGACAAGCCATCCAGGGCCACTGAGGTCAGTGTGGAAGAACTTTTGTGATCTCAGATAAGCAAAAGCAGGGTTTTGTATTTGGAAGAGGATTTGGAGGGGGTGGGGGAAAGTCATTCTTTGTCTAACTAAACATATCCATATCCATATTCATATCTAATACACAGGCATCTGGGTGGCTCAGTCGGTTAAATATCTGACTCTTGATCTTGGCTTAAGTCATGATCTCACGGTCGTGAGATTGAGCCCCTCGTCAGGCTCCTCTCTGGAGATGGAACCTGCTTAAGATTCTCTTTCTCCCTCTCCTTTTGTCCCTCCCTGGCTTGCGCACACATACTTGTGTGTGTATGCTCGATCTCTCTCTCTGTCTCTCTCTCTCTCAAAAACAAAAAAACCCCAAAACAAAACAAAACAGAAAGCCGAAAACCAAAACCAAAACCAAAAAACATGTATATAGAGAGCAGGTCTTGTTCGAATGGCCTAGTTACCATGTATGTTGTGATAGAGATGGGTGTATCTAAAGGATGGGTGTATCTATATGAGCTATACATACACAACTTTTGATTATGCCTGCTCAGGCATAACAAATAAGGAAATATGGTTCTGACTCCTTAGTACCGAGTGGCTGGAGAATTGTTATCAATTGATTATTCTCAACTTTAGTACAATGACAAGTAGTATTTTAAAGGAGTAAGTTCTGTATAGAGTGTTTAATATTCATTTGTATTGTAAGGATATCTAAAGTCATGATCACTAAGCACTGAGATTTTACCAAAGTGGAACAAATTAAAGAGATGGTGGAAAAGGACGTGTCTTGGCTTTAGGCATGTGGCTCTTTGAAGAAGTATTAGAATATAAACAGAACAATAATGAATAAAATAAAATCTGGTAATATCTGGAAGTAAGAGCTCAAAGAACAAACATAAGATTGATAGGTCATAGTGGATACCATTTCCTCCCAGTTTGACTCCTAATTGTTTCCTCTCTTGGGTCTCTTGCTCTGCTTACTCCAGTCTGTGGAACGAATGGCACTTCCAGCCATCCAAGTAGGAATCCAGAAGCTATGGTAAGATTCCTTCTGTCTCCTCTCCAACTACCCCAGTAAACTTTCAAGCTTTCACCACTGTAGCAGCCTCCTAACTGGTGTCCCTGTTCTAATCTGTTCTCTTACTAGCCAGAGGGATCTTACCAGGTCACTCACCTGCTAAAAGATCTCTAATGGCTCCTCATTTCTTAACTGATAAAATCTGAACTTCTTGAGGAGGTACTCAAGGACGTAAATGATCTGACTCCTTCTACCATTCTAGCCTCTTTTCCTGTCCCTTCTCCCCTCACATTCGCCCATTAAAATAAACTACAGACCCTATAGTTTAACACCTTTATGATTTTGTTCAAACAAAAGTGCTTTTTCCAGGCCCTTTGTTTGGCACCCTCTCTTCCAGGAAGTATTTGTTCATTATGAGGCCTGTCTTTTGTGCCCCCATACCACTCTACTCTGTCCATTTCACTGGCACAGCCCACATCAGTCTGCTTTCGCCACTAGCCCATGAATCTCTGAGGGCAGCGGCTGTCACCCCTGTGTCTTCAGAATTAGCATGTGTCAGCACCAAGCAGAAATTTAATAAAACTTGGAACTGAATGAAATTAAACAAAAAGTGAAAGATTCAGCAATGTAGCATTCTCATTTCAGTGAGAATTGTGGCACTTGTATGGCAATATTAACAGGGAAGGGTTCTGAGGATCCACCAGGTGGGACTAGGATCCTCACCAGAACTTTCTCAGTTTCTGACAGGGACAACCCGAAGGAGACTGTGGAGTGAGGCTGGAAGCTTGGATCAGATTCACCAGAGTCCACAAGGCTCTAAAGATGAAGCCTACAGTGTCCAAGGAAAGGACAGCTTTAAGGCTAGAGGAGAGAATGTCAAGGTGCTGCTTAATTAACCACATCCACATTTTAGAAACTCATTTCCACTGAAGATGGGATCTCCTAGGAATCAGGAGCAGGGAACATGGCCTTAATCAGTAGAGGAAGAGATTTAAACAAAGATTTCCAGACAGTGAAGCTTATGAGCTGGGACAGATTGCTTATGGAAATTGAGAAGTCTGCCCTTTTCCAGGCGGGGGGAGAAGGCAGGGGCAGGACACTGCAGGCACAGAGGCTTTCACAGACTCGAGTAGGTCTGCCAGAGGTGGGGATGGAACCAAAGGGCCTTAAGGCCTTTTACAAATCCCACAAATCAGGGATGTTTTCAAATGCTGACTTTACATCATAGTAAGCATTTATAACATTTCACTCATGTTCGCCTAGAAGAAATGGTGAATTTGTGAGCATGCAGTGAAAAGAATTAGTGGTCTTTCTCTAAAGTGTAGTTGGTTGGTGATGATGCTTGATACTAGCTATTTCTACTTTTACTTGCTTTAAAGTAACTGTTAAAAAAAAAAGTTTTTTTCCTTTTTTATAAATAACTCGCTGATTGATCTCTGGTAACACTTGTTGCAGGATAGGATTGTTAGCCCTGCTGCCTGGAAAAATTGTGTGTCTCCTTTGCTTTTATGCTGGCACTTTTCTGCCTTTCTGATATTTAAATACCATATAGCAGTGCCACAAAGATGTTCAAATGTTACCAGTGGAAACTGCATTAGCAGTTGAAATTCCTGTCTATTCCTTCTCTGTGTCGGTAAAGGAATTGGGTTTCTTTGGAATGGAAAATGCTCTTATATATCTCTTGCAGAATTTAATTTATTCTTTCTTTCTCTTATAATCCCTTTCATTTGTTTCTTCTATGTAGTAAAGAAACATTCAAAGAAACCCATATAAACTCTACAAGGTTTTGTTCTCCTACCATAAGGCTAAGAATAGCTTAACAAGAAGCAATCCACATGCTTTAATCCACATGAGGGAAAAAGATTTTGTAAATGTTTCTCTTCAAAGCACCAAAACTAAATGAAGGTTAAGGGAGGAGGCTCAAAAGAAAGCCTTATTAATGGAAAATACATTTTGATAAATCAAATTGATTTTAATCTTAATAGTACATTTAAATAATGGAATTGGTTAATAGTATCAAATTAGGATTAAAGAAAGGGATAAAAATCTCTTTCCACAAGTTGCTTCAAAACAAGGCATTCACTGGCTGATGCCATATGATATCAATCTGATTATACTGTACACAATAAAGCATCATGCCCTGTGCTAAAATCCTGCTGGGAGATGTATTTAATCAGATGCCTTTGATATGACTTGAGGAATAGTTACTGTGGACTCAAAAGAATCCGAACAAAATCTTTAGCTCCTGCAGTCAATCTTAATCCAGTGTGGATGCTAGGTGTCTATACATACCCTGTCGTAATGCACTCTCAAACATAAGCACGAGCTAACTGGTTGGACTTTCAGATTTGTCTTTTCAGAAGCCACAGGCAGAAGTTTGTTTTGCTTAATAACATGTTCTACAACTGACTGTTCATTCCCAAGCTTATCACAAATCAAGTCAAGATAAAGATTTTCTGCTGGCAGGAATTTTAGTGGACCCTGGTGAGTACAATTAACAGCCACCCGATAATAATTTAAAATTACTATCTTAGCTCGCTTTGTTTGGCTCCCACAGGAACTAAATCAACACTTTCACTTCCCAAGACAATCTTTCTGTGTCACTGGCCAAATTTAAACCAGATTTTGTGAAGCTATGTCATGGAAATCACAGACGGCATGAAGTTTTACAACTTACTTTTCTCCTTCTTCCTCGGAGCGCACTATTTTTGCGTTTTCCTGAGCTCGTCACTTTAGTTGTGGAGTTCGCGTCACGCTGCCAGCTCCCACTCTGTGTCAGAACACCTTAAAGTGGTCTTCCTTCTGCCGTTTGAAATTGGTCTTTAAATTATAATCAGCTCTGAAGGAGGCTGTTGGAGGTAGGGAATTCAGTCCAGCAACTTGGAGGGCAGAAGGCAGCTCCCGGCTAGAGCTTTCTTTCCCCCTCTGCCAGTGCCATGGGGTCGGAAGGCGTCTCTGGGGGAGGAAGGCCCAGCCAGCCACAAGTTGCTAACGCACCCCACACCACAGCTCCTTGGGACGGGAAGGAGAACAAAAGGCATCACTTATGTTAGGTGATCAGCGGCAAATGATGTGTGGGGGTGGGAGGGAGCCTGGTGTACACAGGGGAGGGGGGCGGCAGTTGCCCTTGTCTAGATGGGGGAAGGACAAAGAATGCTGTCCCTGAACATTTGAGGCCCTGGGGGATTTCTTCACGGAATCAAACTGCAGAGGACGATTAGCAGCCTTGTACAGTAAGAGCTAAAGTTTTTTGGACATGTTGGCCTCAGCTGAAAATACCTAGTGGCTACTTACGTATAACACCTATCAGCGACTTACGTATTTCAGAAAGATAATGGGAAGGCTAACACATTGCACGTCTTTTCCACTACCGTTGCTCAGTGTTTCCAGTAAGTACATGCAGTGTGTCTCAGCCGAGCTGCTCTTTCACATTATTGTTAATTAAATAATACTCCCTAAGAAATCTGTCATTACCGGCAGCCAGGACCGGGTTTGTTTAGTTTGCCTGGGGCTATTAATGTTCTAACAAACGGGCTCTTAATTGCCAGAAGAGGTAATTTCTTTGGGGGTTGTAGTTCACTTTTCCCAACAATTTTATGGTATATTTTCTATCTGAAACTTTTTCCTTTTTGTTTCTCTGTCTGGAGTTCCACAAGGCCAGAGGGATCTTTCTCTAATGACTCATCCATTGAATTAGCCATTCTCCGTAATGGAAAAAATGCATGTTATTGAATCTGTAATTCCTCCCCCCCCATTTCCATTATGACTAAAGAGAAGCAACTAATAACGGATTTTAAAATTAACTTAATTTTCCCTTGCTCATTTCATTACTTATTCTTTGAAATAAGTGACTTTTGCTGGGAGAAATGATTTCTGGTATGTCGCAGGCGCAACTCTGACATTATTTCTTGTCAACTGTTTTTCTAGTAGACAGGAGTGGTGGATGGGTAGAACAATTATCATTAGATGTAGTTGAAAGGGGGAAAGAGGAGGGCATTCGGCCCCAGAGAGGAACATGTGCCGTGGCCTAGAATTTAAAGTGACCTTATCTTCAAACATTTTCTTTCTGTTCATAAGCAGAGAATAAGGACAAATATTAAGAAAAAGTCACCTTTTTTTGAGTGTTATAAAAGCCTCCATATGCCATTTCAAAAAGAAGTGCTATTTCAGCCTTTTCTTAAATGACCTCTTTTTCATCATAATATAATACATTTTTTTCACCTTTTGACCGGTACTTTGGTTTTCTAATAAAGCTACATACTTATTTCAGAGGAATTGCACTTTAGAATGCATCTTGGTGGTACTTCATCCAGCAGTTTCATTTGGCTGAATTAATGTGCGAGCGAGAGAGGGAGAGGGAGAGGGGGAGAGAGAGAGAGAGAAAGAGGAGAGAGAAAATAGAAGAAGCAAGAGACTCATGTAATCCAACCTCTAAGCATAACTTTCTTCAATTTCACATTGCAGTATCATTATAGTAACCTTTATGTGTGATAAAAGCATAATTTGGCTGGATAGTACTAAAACATATATATCCACATTTTATCAGTGATTTACTGTCCTGTGATCAAAATAGTTTCCTTTCTTCCTCTTCGCCAAGTTCACATTTTGTTGTCTGGTGTCACTTGATAATCTTTCATTCGCCTTCTCCCCCAACCCCCCTGGCTCTTGTCTCTCTCTTTTTCCCATTAAGATGTGAATGGGTAGGCATCTCAGCCAATATGTCTATACATGGCTGAATACACTTGGAGAAAAGCAGGGTCTCCCTTTGTCTGGACCCTGGATGGCTGCGTGTCATTCCGCACCAATGGGCAAGGCCTCCCTCACAGTAGGAACTTTGCAATAATTGCCAGAACAAATTGAGCTCAAGCTTATCGGTTCCTTTCCTTTTTCATTTGGAAAATGGAGGGACTGGGAGAACAAGGCCATTTTTGACCAGTGACAATACAGTGTTGAAATAGATTGGATACAGCCAGTGCCCAGTCGTATTGCAGACAACTGTCATGGGATATATTGTATACAGGGACGATAAGATGTGACCCCACAATTATCAAGCTGAGCTGTGTTTTCCCACACACTCTGGGCATTCCACTCTGTACGATCGGCATATACAGCAGTTGGCAGGGGAGTGAGTGGAACTTCTATATGGACAGTTGGCAGAGGCGAGCAAACACAGATGCGACTGGTTGGTGCTCGCGTTCTTTCTGCATGTAGTGTAGACCAGCAGGGGCAATACTCAGCTTGCTCTGCACTAGGGAGCAATGAGAAAAACGGTCTTTGGTAAGAAAGTTGAATACAGGGGAAAGAAATTCATTTAAAAGTCGATTACATATTTTTTTCCTATGCAGATTTTTAAATCAGAATCTCCGTGAACTATAAATGATATATGATTTTCATTGTATTTAGATACATTGATATCTGATATCATATATCATATATGTTGTCTGTAGTGTATCTAGATCCTGCTCTGTGTTTGGTATATATTTGTGTGTATGTGTGTTTGTGACTACATGTTTTTATGCATTCATTAAGTCCACAATACATGGATGTGGTTGGAAACTATAATGTGCCTATGTAAATGCAAATGCAAACATGCAATAGCCGAGGTGATTTTCATTTATATATACATATATATGTATATATATATATATAATATGTGCATATAATGTATACATACATATACATGCACATATGTATATGTGTATACACACACACACACACACACATATATATATGTATATTCATACTCCAAGGCTTGATTCTAAATCTATAAAGTACCACATGTTCCCTTCCAGAAATCTTTCCACCTTAACGACAGACTATGGTTGGGCTTGTACAACCAGGACTGTGTACTGTGTTGTTATTACAGGTCAGTTGGGAGGCAGGGCCTTTGGCAAACTGGGCGGCCAGCCTGGTGTATCAGAACTGCCAAAGCAGTCAGGCCACCTGTCTATGTGACAGCCCAGCCTATATTTTTAAAAATATTGTTATTTAAATACGTTGGAAGTGTGTGTGTGTGTGTGTGTGTGTGTGTGTGTGTGAGAGAGAGAGAGAGAGAGAGAGAGAGAGAGAGAGAGAGAGAATTCCTATTCAGTGGGGTTAAGCTTTGCTCAGCTGCTTTCAGAGCAACTGGAGGAAGACAAGACAAGGCGCTACGGCCAACTGGATGGCTTTCCATCTGCCCTCTGCTTTGCTTGGAAGTAACCAGCCAGACCAACGGTTTTCTCTTTGTTCAGCTTTTTTTCTGATCGGAAGCAGAGGCTGACATGAAACAAACATGGCATTTCTTTTTGAAAATTGGATTCTGAAATTGGCCTCATCTTTCCAGAAGCACAGCGCTATTGCAGTTTCTTCCCGGTTTTGTAAATGTCATAAACAGTTTGCATATAAAACTCCAGATTTGGAGGCAGTTACCACACTAGGTTTTTGCAAGTTTTTTTTGGGGAGGTGTTTGGTTTTTGGTCATGAAGGGATGTGCTGTAGTATAATGAATGGAAGTGGTTTCCCTGTACAGAGATGAAGAAAATGGGGCAACAGATTAATGATAAAGAACACGTTTGCCAGCTTTTTATTATCACTTTTAAAGGAGACACAGTAAAATGTGAAGTCATGCAAATGTGGTTTCTTGAAGAACTTCATTAGCATCACCCAGAAGCTATAGTTTACAATAAATGGCCACCAGGGCCCCCATAGGTCATGGCTTGTGGCCAGCTCAGTGCAATTGAAGTGATGCTTACTGTAAGGCGCGTCCCCTGGACACGATGTATGAGGTACAGATGACAGTACATTATCTAAGCCAGTTGCACTGTAGTGATTTGAATTCGGAAGACTTTTAATGGAGCAAGCAGGGGGAAAAAACCTACTAGAGGAATGCAGTCCATTAAGGTCACCTGGCAGAGAGACCAGATATGCTTACGTTTAAAAGGAGAGGTAAGAAAAGAACATTTTGAGAAGAGAGCTCCCAGTATTCTTTATACTGTGCTCTCCTCCCCCAAACACACACACACACACGCGCGCACACACACACACGTGTGTGCACACACCTGTGCACACACCCCCACACACAGGCGTGAAGAGAGTCCCTTCACTCATAACACCTTTAACATGTCTTGGTGTCTTGAATCTTTAGGAGATACAAGGAAAAAGAGCTGTGTTTGGGTGAAATAAACATTGGAGAATCCTGGCAACTGAGACCGCCCTTTCTGTTCTCCACGCATGCAGTGAAAAGGCGAGCCATGTGATTTTAACTCTGGTTTACTTTGAATTTGGGATGGAATTGTGGCTATTCTCACAGACACCGTTAGGGCATATTGACTTAATAATGAGAGTGATCACTGAGAAGAGCCACGTGCTATGGACAGGCTCAGATTCTCCAGAGGAGGCAACCTGACGTGACGTGCAGCAGGATCACTTGGGTGCTAATTTACAGAAGTAAATCTAAACCCAGTTCTGCCTGATCCCACAGCCCGTAGTGTTTCTCCTGCTAGTACTAATAGCTAGTATTTATTTAGGACTTACAGTGAGCTGAAGCCATTCCCAGTGTTTCACTTACCATGACTTCGTATTTGTATTTATTTCAAAAAGTAATTCATTACTCTTCAAATGGTGAAAAGAACTGCTTGTTTGCTCAAGGGGACATGGCTTTATTCAGCTTTGTATTGTCTAGGTGATGAGGATGCCTGCTTTTTAGGTCAGATCATCATGTATCTGGGTGGGTTACTGAGCTTTTCTGTAGAATTAGAAAGAGGATAGTTTTTATTGATTTCACACTCACAAACATCCCCTTCCATCTGTTTTCTGGATGCTTTGATCTCCTATGCCATTCAAACTTCGTTTCATTTCAGTGTTAATTTTTAAAATGAGCTCTTAAAATTCACCTGATTTGATAACAAAATTCAAGGCCATTAATTCTTTAATTCTTTCTGAACATTAAGAATCATTTTACTTCCCAAATACGAAAATTTAAAATTTTGTTTTAAATAAATGTCATTATTTAAGACATAAATGTCTTAAATTTATAAATTGTCATTTCTGTTCTGCAAATCTGGTAAATCTAAACAAATCTAGGATTCTTATTGCCATTTCTGTTTTGTTTTCTTCATCGTGAGAGGAAGTAATGTGTGTTACTGGTGAAAGGTCCGCACAGAAGATGGGGGTGGTGCCATTCTTTGTAATAAAATGGTGGCTCTAAGTATCAGATGCCAAGTTATGGTTGAGGGAAGCCAGCAGGCTAGAGGATGGCTCCAGTCAGTAGATTTGATGCTGTTCTTTAATGTTTATGCTTGTTTTCAGTAGCCATAGGAGGACACGTGGGGGGAGTAATGAGTGCCAGTGCCTGTTGACAGTGACCCTATTTTCAATTTCAGGTTTTTTTTCAAATTCTCTTTTATTTTCGTGTTTAAAAAATTTTTTTTGAGAGGGAGGGCGGAGAAGGGGTAGAGGGAGGGAGGGAGAGAGAGGATGGGGGAGGGGTGGAGGGAAGGAAGGAGGGGGAGAGAGGGAGAGAGAGACAGAGAATCTTAAGCAGGCTCTGCGCCCAGCAGAGAGCTTGATGCAGGGTTCAGTCCCACGACTGTGGGATCATGACCTCAGCCCAAACCAAGAGTTGGATGCTTAACTGACTGAACAACCCAGGCACCCGTCAGTTTCAATTTTAAAAAATATCCGGTGATGTTTTTGGGTAACCAGGCCAGTGAGCATCATCGTGAAATATTCTGTAGGGTTTACTTTGGAATTGAAGTTGTTTGCTATTAGAAGGCTTATTTTGAAATGATCGATTCCATCTGTGGCTGTGATCAGTTCCTAAGTTAATTACAAATGGGACTTATTACTATACAGAGATAAATACTGTTGAGGATTTCCTAAATAGGTTCAGTGGTTCCACAGACTTTTTAGGAAGAATAATTCACATCCAGACCCTGATGGAGATTCCAAGTGGCTTCTCCACAAGCTCAGCTTTGACTTCCTTCAGCTCTGTGCTTGGGTTATTAGTGTCTTCTTTCATGTTGTAGGGGTCTGGCTCTTCTTCACTCTGATGCTAACGTTTCCTCCTCGTCTCAGATAATTGATAAATGGGTGTGGTTGTTTCCAGCTCCCAGGTGGCATCAAGCCACTGCTCATGTTCACTCTCCACCAGTGTTTTGATCAGGGACCCTAGTGAGGGTGGGTGCCTGTCAGCTCCCGTGGCGTGCTCTGGCTGGTGTTCCCAAACTGCTAGGGTTACACAGCGTATGAGTCAAAGCATCTAGAACATGGATAGAAGGGCATATTCCTGGAGGTCGCCTGGTCTTTGGTGCAGTGTAACAAGGACAGAGGGAGGGGGTGTTGTGTGGAGGTTGGTGGGGCATATTAGGGTTGAGGGGTGTGCCTGGTGTTAGCACAGGAAGAACAGTGAGGAAAGTGGTATTCTGCACTGCAGGAAGGCGTTAAACCTTTTTTTTTTTTTTTTTTTTTTTTTTTTTTTACCTTGTGAAACCACTAAACTGTTCTTCTCTCAGATGTTCCTTTGCATGTTTTTGGAAAGTTAGGAAGAAGAGTTGCCCATGCTGCATAAGCAGAAAAACTCTGAGCTTATATAAAGCATATAATGATGTTATCAATAAAATAAAAAAAAAAACCCGAAATTACCATAGTGGTACATATTTAATTACGCACGCTTCTCACTGTGCTATATGGTAATAACGGCAAGCAAATCACATAAACAGTGTAGCTGGTGTTACTTTTAATAGGGAAGGGAACTAATATTTATTGAATTCCTAATATCTGCTGGGCTCCATGCTGGGTGCTTTACATATGTTATCTCATTTAATGTGTAGCTAAACAAGGCATTTCCAGGGTCCGGCGTAGTTGGAGGAGGGAGAGGTTACACTTCTCGGCCCTTGGGAAGACTCGGGGTTCTCTTTTCTTTGGCAAGGCACATGCTGTCCCAGTGGTTCAGGGTCCTTTGCCCTCTCCCCAGTTTGGGAGTTTGGACTTTCTGGGCCCTAGAATCTTAGCCACAGTTGGATGCAATGAGGACACAACTCCTTCTCCCTATGCCCTATCTTACCTTCAAGTGTCACCAAGGGCCAAGAGTTGACCCGGCAGCCTGTGCTCCAGCCTCCAGGTGGAAGTTCTGTTTGAGTGCAAGGAAGCAGAACCTAAAGCGACTCCTTCTCTGAGTTTGAGGCAATGTGAATAGGAAACCTGCTGCCCATCCCCAACTCTTGCCATCTCCTTCTCCCCCATCAACAGCCTGATGGAGGGAAAGGAAGAAAGCCAAGCGGTGTGCTTTAAGAGGAGACCCTTCCACCTTTACCTCTCTACGCCCTTTGACATATGTTTACTGGCAGTACCTGATATGTTACTACTTAAAGTATGCTTTTTTATTTTTTAATCTTTTGGGGTTAGGGAATTCTTCGAAAGTCTGATAACATTCTTGACTCTACTCCCTAGAAAAATGTACCAGTGTTTACACTTCAAGTGAAAAGTATTTGATTCAGAGAGTCACACAAGCTGCCAAGGAAGACCTCTGGGAGGATGGGAAGGAGAGGGGTGGTAGGAAGCATGGATCAACCACTTATTCTTCAGCAGGGCTGTTTTGTTCCTTTGCCTACCTGAGATGTGCTTAAGGTGACAGGAGCTGACGGGAGGAGGCAGCTAGCAGTGGTAAGAGATCATTTTTAAGTATGAGCTCCTGTGGGAGAAGGGAGGCCCAACTGGGGAAGGTAGCGGGGCTTATAGTGAAGGCCTCGGAGGGCCGACCATCAGCATGTGCAGCCTTGCTGTGCGAAGTGTGGCCCATGGGCCAGTGGCATGGTCATCACACAAGGGTATGGTCATCAGCCAGACGCTTGTCAGAAACACAGACCCCTCCCTGACATACTGAATCAGAATCTGCATTTTGACAAGATTCCATGTTCAAGTTTGAGAAGCATGAGTGCGTATTGAAGGCACGAGGATAGGACTAGGGAGCGGGGGTTGAGATTAGAGGAAGCTGGCAGGCAGGACAGGTGCCCATAAGTACACCTTCGCAGGAATAGAAAAAGAGCTCACACAGGGGAAGAGACCATGGCAAGGGCCCTTAAGTGGTACTCCAAGGGGGAATGTGGGAATATTCAAAGTCTGGGGAGGAAGTGATGTATTTAAATACAGGGACAGAACTGTAACAACAAAAAGTTGTTTACTACAATATGTTGTATCACAATTTAGTGTGAATTATGTTTTCTAAGCATCCAACAGGTATCGAAGATTTGTCATGCTAAGTGATTTATGGTATTCATGGAGTAAATGACTTTAGGCAGACTGCTATCTCTTCCCCTTGATGAATCTTTTGAACTTATCATTACCTTGTTTTCTTAAAACCTATGCCACCCAGGCAGATGAGCTTCTGAAAAATCTCAAGGGTCTTAAGTCGTTAGTTCCTATCATTGGCACAACCATCTCTGACATGCTCTGGATGCCCTTTTCTCTTTTCTCAGAGAACCTTTACCAAATACTTGTTGGACACATTACATTAGCATCTGTTGCTTGATTTCTAACTGTTCCTTTGTTTTGTGAAGGCAAGTGTAAAGCAGTTATAATTTTTGGAGCAAGGAGAGAGAATAAGGCTATGATTTTGGTAAAGTTAGAGGGAATATTCCCTGAGAAAATGCTAACCACATGTTCTGGGTTGAATTGTGTCCTCTCCGAAAGATAGGTTGAAGTCCTAGCCCCTGGCACCTATAAAGTGGCTTTATTTGGGAATAGGGTCTTTACAGATAGAATCAAGTTAAGATGGGGCCATTAGGGTGGGCCCTTAATCCAGCAAGACTGATGTCTCTATAGGAAGAGGGAAGGTGGTCCTGAGAATGTGGAGGCTGTTGCCAAGAACTCCTAGGACTGCCAGAAGCTGGAAAAGGCAAGGAAGGATCCTCCTGTAGTGGTGTGCAAGGAGCACAGCCCTGCCAGAACCTTGATTCTGGACTTCTAGCTTCCAGAACTGCCAGACACAACATTTCTGTTGTTGTAAGCCAGCCAGTCTGTGGTTCTTTGTTATGGCAGCCTAGGAAGCTAATATACCATGCTTAACTATTTTTCTATAATGAATGATCATTTTTATCTAATTTTGAATGAGGTCATTTAGTTTTGTCTACTACTATTTGAGATGGAATAATCATTACAGTCATTAAAGAAACTAAAACATGTTCTCAATTAATACTAAATTCAAACCCCCTACTTGTATAGAGGCACCTGTATAGTTTTTATATAATCTGTGTGTGCTGTGGTTGAATTTACCTTTTCATGAAATGCCAAAATGGCTATTTTACTTTTTTTAAGTAATTTTTTTAATGTTTATTTATTTCTGAGCTAGAGACAGAGCGCAAGCAGGGGAGGGGCAGAGAGAGAGGGAGACACAGAATCTGAAGCCGGCTCCAGGCTCTGAGCTGTCAGCACAGAGCCTGTCGCGGAGCTCAAACTCACAGACCACAAGACCACAACCGGAAAGTCTGAAGTTAACTGAGTCACCCAGGCTCCCTGGCTATTTTTCTTTTAGATTTAAAAAAACTTAATTGTGTTATCTTAGTGGAAAAAATGTAAGTAACAGTGTCTTACAACTTGTCAGCACTTACTATCTGAGATACTCTAAATAATTTTGATTAAAAAATACTGAAAATATATTTACTCCTAAATCAGTAAATTGTTTGAAAAAATGAAAAACAAGTACTTAAGTATTGTCTGATGTCAGCAGCTGATGGTATCTAAGATGTCTCCTCATTTAAAGAAGTGGCAAAAACATGAGAAAAACACAAATGGCTAAGGAAACTCAGCAAAGCAGCTAATGCAGTAATAGACTGTATGGCCAGGGGGGTGTCCAAAATCTCAAATTTATTTTGAGACCAGAGGCAGGTAATCTGACCCTGCAGATTACCTTCAGGGAAGGATGGTGTGGCTGCCCATGTCACTCCCATGGATGACTGTCAAGTGTGAAGGCCAGGACTGTGTCAGACCCAAAGAGGGCAGCCGATCCTGAGACCCCATTAGCTGGGTGAGCACAGCCCTTTTGGTGGTGGCTGCGTTTATGTTACAACTTCCCTGAACCGCAGGGGGTTTCTGTGACTGGCTCGTCCACTGAAATTAGATGTGTTTGGGATCCTGCGACACCTCCCACTTTTTGTCACTTGTCTGAGGGAAATTTAGCATATGTCTGTTGTTTTGAACTCAGCGCCAAGAAGACTAGTTATAAAGGTGCTCAGGGGGTTTCTTGCAAGACAGCTCTGCGATGTGAGTATCGTTGCAGAATTATATCAAGGTCACTTGTATTTATTTTTTTTCTAAACAGTTTCTTGACTTTAAAATGCCTTTGGAATTTCCAACTCAAAATTCTAATCCCTTTCAGTGAGCTCAGTCTCTATGCAAAAGTTGCTTCCCGCCTGCCAAATTGAAAGCATCTGGATGGAATACTGAATTTAGGTCATTTTTTTTTTCTTTCCAATTTGTCCTTCTCTAGAAGAAAGGAAATCAAATCCAATACCATCACGTAGAGGGGAGGGTAAAATAGTTCCAACAAGAGCTTTTTCTTTCAACAGTTGGTTGGACTTAAGTGTGTGACACTTTCCCGCCTCCCCATCTCTACCTCTTCTGCCACTGGATCTCAATGGCTCATTTGATTTTTAAAGACCTGCAGCTTTTTACTTTCCATTATCTCTATAGCACCATTCTCCACTGAGGGGAATGACTAGAGTGTTCCTAGTTAGTTCCTGAGGGCAAGTCAACGAGGACTCGCCCATCTTCCCAGTGGAGGCTCTGGTCCAGGTACAGACGAGGCTTCTCAGACTTGAAAGTACATTGGACGCACAGGAGTCCTTTAGGGTCTGGCTAAGGTGCAGATGTTGTTAGGTCGGCCTGGGATGGGGCCTGGGCTTCTGCATTGCTGAAAAGCCTGGAGGTGCTGTGAACAGATGCTAGTTGGTGGACTGCATCTGGAGTAGCTAGGGGTGGCTCCCTCTGGGGGTATCTAGCTTTACTTGGCCCTGTCTCTCTCCCAACACTTAGAAATTTCTGGGCTTGATACGTTGAGTGCATTAGGATTTAGCACATGGATGTAATTCCACCATTTCCCCTTTCTGCTTCATTTCGTTTCTCTCTCTCACTAAAAGCACAAATTGTGTTTGAAAAATTAGTGCACACAGAAACTTGCCATTATAGAGAAAACATTTTTGACTGTGTAGAGAGAGGAGAAACAAGGAAAGATGTCTATCTCCAGTGAACCTATATTCTATCATGAAAGAATTTAGAAAATAGTTGTATCAGAGGTGATAGTTTCATTAGTATTTACTTAGCACTAAGGTAAGTAATAGAATGATAGCAGATTGAGGCATATTTAATTTTCAGCTTTCCAAGTGCTCTAAATAAAAGAGATTATAATAATATGACCAAAGCTGTTATATCCACAGCAGCACTTAAGACTGATAGATATAATGTTCCACTTAGGAGCTATCATGGTACAATTAACTGAATGGTATTAAAAAGAAGTTTCTTAAAACACTTAAAGTTGTGAAGCAATTCTGAAATAGATCTGTGCTTCTCAAGTAAATACAAACAAGGACTGAGTCATTTTAGTGGATAATAAAAGAAATCAACAAGCCCAATTCTAGCTCCCTGTGGATGAGATTTAAAGCAACAAATCTATGCTACTTTATGCAATTAACATAAAATATACTTAAATTTGGAAGATTTACCCTGCCATCACCTTCCCACACAGCAAACACAAATCCCAGGCTAATTTGCCTTCATTAATTCACATACCATTGCAGGGCTGACTTCTGCTCTCAGATGCTTATGCACAATCTACCTTCAAGTTAAGTTACTGCATATGGGCCCTTTAGCTTCTGTTCAGATCCTGAAGGAATCACAGGTTACAGACATCATGAGCCTTTCAGCCCGATTCTGCAACCCTGAGGGAGTCTCTATTGATGGAAGCAGAATCAAAGAGGTTTGTGGAGGACAGTTTTTTTGCCTTTCGTCTGGCAGAGCTCAGACCCAGATGCTTTGCTCTGAAAGGGAGGGGGCTGTGGCAGGCCTCGTGTGGGAAGAGATACTTTCCAAGATGTCTCTTTGACAGACTACTTTCCTGGCCGTCTCTTCCCCAAATATTGCAGGAATGGGCCTAATAAATTAGGATCGAGGGCCAAATAAATCATGAATAACCTAAGGTATTTCAGAATTCTTTTTGAAAATGGGTATTTAGAATATTTTGCCATTCTCCTTAACTAAGGAAAACCCTACTCCAAAATAGAGTAAATAATAGGTGATATATTGGTTCAGTATTTTACCACAGTAAACTAAGAGGTGGCATGGGGCAGAGGGAGGAGATGGTAGAGAATGAGAAGGCAACCAGACGGAGAGGGTCTCATACCAACAAGGGAGACAGAAGAAGAAAGAAACAAACATGGAGAAGAGATGCAGAGGCAGAGGAAACACCACAGAGCAGAAAGACATTCTATTGTTTATTGAAACACTTATGCTCTTTGTGTGTTTTCTTTAAAGTGTTCAAAGCAAGTCTCATTCCTTTGTTCACAAAAAGAGTAGACTGAGAACCAAGGTGGTTCATTGGAGAATCTGCATTTTAAAACTCCATGTATCATACAGAAGAGAGGCAGCAGTGGGAGGCCAACCAGGAAATGGCAGTGGATGGCTATGCATTGGGGACTCTGGGCCTGACTGGATGGAGAGGGGGAAGGACATGAAAGGACTGAAGAATCCTCAACTTACTGTTTTCAGTGTGGTTTGGCTCTAGAAAGAACTCAATTTTCACCCAAATACTTAAGATCTTGCCACATATGTTACATATTCTGTATTCAGTATTTTTAATAATAGCCCCAAAGGAAAAAAAAAAACACCAAACACATTACTTTGTCATCATATTTGATCCTTCCAACAAGTCTGTGAAGTTGATGATACAGGTATTAATTCTGAGACCATCTAGTCAAAAGGCAGGTAAGGAAACAGACTGGGGATTTAATTGCTTGGGAAAAGTGACCTAGCTAGGAAGGAAATGAGTAATAATATTTATACTGGCTGAACATGGGCATTATGATATTTTGGGTAAGTAATTTAACCTTTCTGTGTCTAAATTTCCTCATCTGTAAAATAGGGAGGATAATAAGAGTACCCGACTTTCAAGATTCTTGTCAAGAGGAAATGAAATAGTACAACAAGCACTCAGAACAGTGTCTGACAAACTCTTTAAGTTCTAGATAAATGCTAACTGTTATTAATATAATTATTATAATTTTCCGGTAATTACTAATAGCATTAATAATTATTAATAATCAACAAGCTGTTCCGACCAGGCTTTCTGGATATACAGCTACCACTCATTTCAGTAAGCTATGGGTAGGCAACTGCTAGAGCATCAGTTGATAATCAGAGGTCACCATCTCTCTCCAGTTTCTGGGAATGCTTCAGAGACAAGATTGCTGTTGTTTACAGGGGAAGAAAGAACAATTTCAGGCAGACCAAGGGTCTGTTTTGGAATACGTTCTACCAGAAATAGCTTTATTAATCAAGGTTTTTTGTTTTTGTTTTTAATGAGAATGTACATGATAGCTTTTTTTGTTGTTGTTTGTGTTTGTTTTTTTTTTAATTTTTTTTAATGTACTTATTTTTGAGAGAGGGAGAGAGAGAGAGAGACAAAGCATGAGCGGGGGATGCACAGAGAGAGAGAGGGAGACACAGAATCTGAAGCAGGCTCCAGGCTCTGAGCTGTCAGCACAGAGCCCGATGTGGGGCTCAAACCCATGAGCAGTGAGATAAATAGTTGAGCCGCAGTGACATAAATAGTTGAGCCGAAGTCTGACGTTTAACCAACTGAGCCACCCAGGCGCCCTTGTTTGTTTATTTTTTGATGATTACTTGATGCTTTAATGTCACGTTAAGAGCATTTTCTGACAGGCCTGAAGGTCACCTAACTCTCTAAGTCTAGAAAATTACAATTTAGCACAAAATTAGTCATTTTACAAATCTGTGAAACCAATAAAATGAAACAATGTATATCCACCTAAACAAGACAGCATGATTTTGGTTTGTACTGCCTTGTAGGATCTTTTTTTAAAAAATTAATTAACTAATTAATTTTTAAATTCACATCCAAGTTAGCATATAGTGCAACAGTGATTTCAGGAGTAGATTCCTTAATGCCCTCAAGTGGTCTTTTTTGTAAAGACAGACTGTTTTTATTGCAAAATGTCTCCCACCCAAACCTTGTGGCTAAAATTGTGTTGCTCTCAAGACATGTCCTCCCAAACCTTGGTTTTTGTTTTTTAAAAAGTTATGTTATTACACATTTCTGTTTAGCCATGAATAGTTTTCATATTAAAAAAATTTTTTTTAAATATTTACTCATTTTTGAGAGAGAGAGGGAGAGACAACACGTGAACAGGGGAGAGGCAAAGAGAGGGAGACACAAAATCCGAAGCAGGCTCTAGGCTCTGAGCTGTCTGCACAGAACCGGACGTGGGGCTCAAACCCAACAACCGTGAGACCATGACCTGAGCTGAAGTTGGACGCTCAACTGACTGAGCCACCCAGGCGCCCCTAGTTTTTATATTTTAAACATATAAACAGCTCTGTTAAAATAGATTAGAAGTTTTTCAAGCATTGAAAGAGATTTGGTTTGTAGATGCATGAGAAGTGCATCTAGTGGTATTACCCATGAATAACAAATAAAGACAGGAATAGGTCTGGAAAAAACTCAGAGAGGTATCCACCAAATCCCATGGAGAACACAGAATACCTGGGCCAAGTCATGCTTTGCACCTGATGACCTGAAAGAAGGGAAGAAAAAGTTTGCGCTTACTACCATCAAATGCACTGAAATCTATTATCTTGCAACTATGTGGATTCCACACCCACCAGGGACCAAATATGAGGGATGGGGCTGCCCAAACTATAGGTTAGAGGGTTGAGGTTAGCAACTTCCTGTGGGATGAGGCCAGTCCAAGCTTATTAAATAATAGGGTCACAGGAATTCATTTTTGAGAACTCTGTGGGGGTAAATTCTGTAGTGAAAAAGGGTCCAGAATTTACACTTATGTCTTCCTGTTTAAACATTTTCCAGTAATTTATGAAAAACTCTTTCTAAAAGGGATGCTCATCATTGAGATGATGTTAACTGTGCGAATTATGTAACAAGTAGTAATTTGAGATAAAATGAAAATTAAAAATAAAATTCAGTGGCATATTTTTGATGCCATTTAGCATGGAACTGTGATTGTTGTTCTTATGGGTAAAATTGTGGGGTTGGTTGGTTTGTTTGCTTGTTTAGCTCAAGTTCTCATTACTACATTCCCACATTTGACACATAATTGTATACTTGTAGAATCTCTTAGAAGATGACTACGTGGCCAAAAAAATATTAAGGGGATAATAGAACCTTCCATTGATTTTATAATTAACCATATTGAAGGAACCCCAAACATGGAATAAATTACTCAAAAGCTGTGCCATTTTAAGATGATTTAAATATGTATATTCACATTTAAAAAGAAGAGTTGACCTCTTTTCCGAAAAATAATTTCATTAATGGCTCCAGAACCTTTATCTTGCAAACTGTCCTATTAAAAGTTTTACCCATATCAATCATACTTTTTAATTAACTACAGACTTTATTTAGGTTTCCCCAATTTTTCCACTAATGTCCATTTTCTATTCCAGGATTTAATCCTGGATCCTACACTGTGTTTAATTATCATGTCTCTTTAGTATCCTTCAATCTGTGACAGTTTCCTGAGCTTTCTTTGGCTTTCATGATACACTTTTAAAGAGTACTGCTTAAATATTTTGCAGAAGGCCCATCAGTTTGGGTTTGCACGATACTTTCTCAAATCATACCTTTTAGTGTAACTCTCGTACTTTCCTAATGGAAATAGAATTAGGAGCTAGAGGCAACCTTAGAAACCATGTTATTGATTAGTCTGAATTCGATTTCATTGGCCGAAAGCAAGTCCTCTGCCTCCAGTTTAAATGGCTTCCCCCAGATCAGTTACAGGAATGGAGTACTCCATTCTCTTACCACACACCTGATCCTTTTTCAAGGCACCATGAAAATGGTGCCTCTAACTTCGTCCAGTGAACACCTTAACACATGGGGACCCGCAAACCCTGGTGATGCTGTTTATGCTCTTGGGACAGCGTTCACATAGAATGTAGCCCTGGGGGTACTGATGAGTCCACCTGGACTGTTTATAAGTTGATTTGAGGTGGCTTATAATAAAAGAACAGATAAAATATGAGATCCTACAGGATGGTTGTTTGGATATAATGTGATTGGCACATGGTCCTGATGCTCTACCCAGATCTTGTTTTTAGAAGTGGGTGGCTGAAGGGCAGACATTTTTATTTTGAAAGGATGAGGTAGGAAGTGACTCCTCTCGCTTGAAACTTTCTCATTTCATTGTATACAGTGCATGTTGTCTTTACATGTCTAATAAATGAAAACACAGTTTTCTTCCCCCACCTCCAGCACCTCCCTGCCCTCCAGTACTGGAAGGCTGACATGAAATTTACTGATTTGCACTAATCTTGCAATTCACAACTCTGCATTTTATGTAGAACTTTTTGGATTTCTACTTACTGTGGGGTTTTGCTATAGTTACCAAAACAAAAGACAAGCCAACAGAGTGGGAGAAATGATTTTGCAAACTACATATCTGACACAAGACTGGTGTCTAGAGTACATAAAGAATTCTCAAAACAAGGTAGTAAGAAAAGCAAACAAATTAGAACATGGGTAAAAGACAGGAAGAGACATTTCACCAAAGAAAATATACAGATGGCAGCAGATAAAAGGTGTTCAAAATCATTATCCATCAGAGAATGCAAATTAAAACCATAATGCAACAGTACTGTTGACCGTTCAGAATGGCTGAAATAAAAAAAAAAACGTGGCAACACCGAATGCTGGTGAGGATGTGGAGAAATTGGATTACTCATGCATTGCTGGTGGGATTGTAAAATGGTACAACCATTCTGGTAAATAAATAGTTCGGCAGTTTCTTAAAAATCACTAAGCATGCAATTACCATACTGTCCAGCACTTGCACTCCAGGGCATTTCTCCCAGAGAAATGAAGACTTATGTTCACACAAAAACCTGCACATGAATGTTTATAGCAGCTTTATTCATAATAGCCCTCAAACAGAAACAACGCTGACGTCTTTCAGTGGGTAAATGGTTACACATACTGCCATGTCTACACCATGGAATATGCCTTAGCAGTAAGAGAACCATTCATCTATGTGATAACCTTGGTGAATCTCAAAAGAATTATGCTGGGTGAAAAAAGCCAATCCGAAAGGTTATACACTGTAGGAGTCAATTAATAGAGCTTTCTTGAAATGCCAGAATTACAGACCTGGAGGTTGGACCCATGGTTGTCAGGGGCTAAGGAATGGGTGGAGGCAGGGGGGAAGTGGGTGTGCTATAAGAGGGCAACATGAGGAATCCTTGCTGTGATGGAAATAGTCTAGACCTTGACCATATCGATTTCAGGGCCCTGCTTGTGATTCTCTACTTCAGTCACCAAGTTACCATGGGGGATGGTGGGAGGAGGTTCTGAGTGATACACAAGATCTCTCTGAACTATTTGTTACAACTTTAGGTGAAGCTATAATTATCTCAAAATAAAAAAGTTTAATTTAAAATAGGATATAGCCAGACATTAAAGAAGGGAAGGGTGGCTACTTTGTCCTGAAAATATTTTTGTTTGCATTTTTTTTTTAAATCCATGGATACTCATGCATTATTAGTGCATTAAAAATTACCAACGGGGGTGGGGGAAGAAGAATGTAAAGCAGTGTGTGCATCTTAACTAAGAAAGTGTTAGGGGTGCTTGGGTGGCTCAGTCACTTAAGCATCCGACTTCAGCTCAGGTCATGATCTCGCGGTTTGTGGATTCAAGCCCCGCATCAGGCTCTGTACTGACAGCTAAGAGCCTGGAACCTGCTTCAGATTCTGTGTTCTCCCTCTCTCTCTGCCCTTCCCCTGCTCACTCTCTGTCTCTCTCTCAAAATAATAAATAAACATTAACAAAAATTAACTAAGAAAGTGTTAAGACATAAAACTTGGCTTTGTGCTGCTTTTCAGTCACAGCCAAGAGGGAAACATGAATCAGTTATATAGCTGTTAAGCAGAAGGACAAATACAGGTAATTCAAGGGCTAGTGCATATGTAGGGCTCATATTATTTTCATATTCTACAGAATAGAAAGGGTAAATACTAGAGGTGGCATATTTGTACCTGTTTGTGCATGGTACAAATGAAACATCTGTGCTTTAATTGATATTACGAACTTTGGTTGGCTTTCTAGAACTCCCTTCCTAACAACTCATACTTTTCTTTCTATAAGAAAGGAAATTTAAAGAAAATAACCATAATCAGTTTACTAGAAGGGTGGTAAAAAATGAGCAATGATCCAGCCATCATCCTTGTCAGAATTGGCTTGCAACTGTTCTTTTAAACTTGGTTTTTCGTGGAAGAGTTTTGCAATACTTGTAACTAGTGGCATATAGCATGTGTGATAAATAATTTTTTATTTCCATGCATATTTTTTAAAATTTCCACGTATGTATAATTAACATACAGTGTTATATTAATTTCAGGTGTATAATACGGTGATTCACCATTTATATATATTATTCAGTGCTCATGTGATAAATAACTTCAAAAAATATGTAAAATCCCACATATGAAGTACATAAAAACCAAAAATATAAAATATATAGAGTTATGAAGACTAGAAATGTATAGGGAATATATAAAGCAAATGCTAAGATTCCAACAATATAAAATAAGAGCTGAATGAAAGGAGATTACTGGTGTACTCTTGGATGGGAGGTTGAAAGAGATTTTTAAAGTTCATCTGGTATAGACGGGTGGAGAAAGTAGGGTGTGGATTTGCCCTTCCAGATACTTAATGCATTTTATTTGTTTTTATTATGTTTGTATTGAAGTATAGGAAATACACAGTATGGTATTAGTTTCAAGTATACAGCATAGTCTAAATGCATTTTAAAGCTATGATTTAATCATTGAAGTACTAAGACTGTAAATACAGAAACATCAGTGAAACCATGTAAATTTCAGAAATAGCCAACTACGTGTAGGAACTGAGAATAAAATACATGTGGTATTTCAGTTATTATAAAGGGAAAGTTCCCCAGTACATGAGTCTAAACAGTAATGTGCCATTAAATGTTTAACAACCAGCTGTTTGAAAAAAGGTATGCAGATATACATACGCACATGTATTTATTATGGGTTTTCCAGTATAAAGGATGCATAGCACACAGCTGACAAATAAAAATTCACAATTCTCTTTATCGGCAGTAAGTGTAATTCAATGTAGTCCGTTGTTTTCCTCATAATGCTTTTCCGGAATTTTTTCTAACTTTAAATCTGTAGGCATGTTCAGTCATGATTTGACAAAGGGAGCCACACCTCAGTCTGCTCTTTTCCTAATAGATTTATTGCCATTAAATCTGATATGTGGCTTATTGTTAAACTTCTTCTCACCCTCGTATAAATTTTTAATTAAACTAAAAACTCTTTCAGCTTCAACACCAAATCAAGCCCTGATTGATAGCACTTGCTGGTTTCCAAGGTAAATACTCCTACCACGACCAGTTTCAAAGCTACCGACATAAAGTCACTGAGCATGGAGTTGGGAAGAGATTGGAGAAGCACACCACAATATATTATTTCCCACCTCCAGATTCTGTGAACGGTGAAATAAAATGGAGTCACTGAGGTCACGGGGTTTTAAAATGGAGCCGAGAGGCCATTAGGGACGTGGGCTTTATGCACGTCCTCACCGGGTGGAACTGTGAACTTCTGAACCGGGCCAGACATTCCAAGGACACTGCAGGGACATCTGCCACTTGCTACAGTTACAGGCTTTTGCTTAGTGATAGTTTTAGCAACCAATTATTTAGCCAAGATTAGTTTTCTGCCACCAACACCAATCAAAATTCTTTGTAAACAACGTGTACAAGCGTTCCCTTTTGTTTAAAAAAAACCCCTGACTTTTGTTGCCTAGTGGGACACCGTTTAGGCTGTTACCTGAATCTGTGCTCCCTCAATTGTAGTTCTGAGACCCTAAATGAATGCTTTTGTTTTATTTTAGTTCTGCCTCTTTTCTCGGTTGACAGTATGATAGTCATAACTGACTTTGAGAGCATAGAGAATACTAAAATTTAGAAAAATACTTGGGAAGTAGTGCAGTTGCAGTATTTGTTACCTTTGTTTTAAATAAAATTTATTGAATTGCAAGTTTACATAATTTTTAAATAATGTCTACCTTTTACAACTGGTTCTCACAATTTCTGAAAATTCACCAGTTGGCTTTCACAAGATGTTGGGCTCTTTCTCCTACGCATCACTGTCCCTAAGACAGAACCACAAAGTAGAAGATTTGAAACTTCCAGAAATATTTTATTTTTATTTTTATTTTTTAAACGTTTATTTATTTTTGAGATAGAGACAGAGCGTGAATGGGGGAGGGTCAGAGAGAGAGGGAGACACAGAATCTGAAACAGGCTCCAGGCTCTGAGCCGTCAGCACAGAGCCCGACGCAGGGCTCAAACTCATGGACCGCGAGATCATGACCTGAGCTGAAGTCGGACGCTTAACCGACTGAGCCACCCAGGCGTACCACCAGAAATATTTAAGTCATAGAGTTGAAAAAAAATGAGATGTAAATAACAGAAGATGGATTGATTGCCTTCCTAAAAGGCAGTTTAGCCATACGTATCAAAATAAAAGATTTACCAATTCTCTGACCAAACCATTTCACCATTTATTCATCCATTAATTCAGCAAATTTATTGAGAACCTCTTATGTGCCAGGAACTAAGAATTAATTCTATAAGTGTAGAAAGATGCATAAGATAGGAAATTTGCCACAATGTTTTTATTTTTATTTATTTTTATTATTTTTATCTATTATTTTTAATATGAAATTTATTGTCAAATTGGTTTCCATGCAACACCCAGTGCTCATCCTAACTGGTGCCCTCCTCAATGCCCATCACCCACCCCCCATCAACTCTCAAGTTTATTCTCAGTTTTTAAGAGTTAGGGAGAGAGCCAAACCACAATGTTTTTATAGTAACAAAACATTGAAAAAACATAAATGTTTGTCAACAAAGGATGGGTTAAGTAAATGATGGTTCATTGACACAATGGAATACAATGTAAACATTAAGAATGAAGGGGTGCCTGGGTGGCTCAGTCAGTTAAGTGTCTGACTCTTGATTTTGGCCCAGGTCATGACCTTGTGATTTGTGGGATGGGGCCCCGTGTTGGGCTCTGCACTGGCAGTGCAGAGCCTGCTTGGGATTCTCTCTCTCTCGCTCTCTCTCTGCCCTTCTCTCGCTTTTTCTCTCTCTCAAAGTAAATAAATAAACATTAAAAAAATAAAGGAATGAATCTGTAGATAAATGTTTATTGAAATGGAAATATGTCTGTTGTACATTTTAAGAGCAAAATTAGTAGGTTTTAAGAGTGTACATCGTATTATTCCATCTTGTAAAAAGTAATTATGTCTCTGTACATGTGTATATATACGAGGAGAGAAAGTCTAGAAAGATTTGCACAAGTTACTAATAGAGGCAAATATTTCGATTCTGAAGGCATTGTTTTGTTTTTTTAATCTTTGATTATTTGTTTTATTTAATTTTATTATTGATATGTAATTAACATGCAGTTTTATATTTGTTTCAGGTGTGCAATGTAATGATTCAACAATTCTGTACATTACTGCATGCTCATCACGATAAGTGTACTTTTGATCCCCTTTGTTTGTTTCATCCATTTCCCCATACACCTCCCCTGTGGCAACTACTAATCTGTTCTCTGTAGTTAAGAGTTCCATCTTTTCTTTGTTTGTCTCTTTTGTTGTTGTTGTTTGATTTGTTTCTTAAATTCCACATATGGGTGAAATCATATGATATTTGTCTTTCTCTGTCTGACTCATTTCACTTATCGTTATACCTGCTGGGTATACTCATGTTATGGCAGATGGCAAGATTTCGTTCTTTTTCCATGGCTGAGTAATATCCCTTTGTGTATATACACCATGTCTTTTTTATCCATTCATCTACTGATGGACATTGAGGTTGTGTCCATATTTTGGTTGTTGTACATAATGCTCTACTAAACGCAGGGGTGCATATATCTTTGTGAAGTAGTGTTTTCATATTCTTTGGGTAACTACTCAGTAATGGAATTACTGGATCATATGGTAATTCTATTTTTAATTTTTTCTGGAACTTTACTATGCTGTTTTCTGCAGTGACTGCACCAGTTTGCCTTCCTACCAACCCATGAGGGTTCCTTTTTCTCCACATCTTCACCAACACTTGTTATTTCTTGTCTTTTTGAATGAGTGGTTTTATAGCGAGCATGTATTACCTTTAAAATTAAAAGTAACAGTGAAATTCCTTCCATTAAAAATTATTCTGATACATACGTCTATCTCATAGATGAAACCTGTTCAGGGGAAAAAAAGGCTTTAGACTGGGAACTGAAAGTCTTATTTGGGGTTCATAATACCTTCTCTCTAGATCTGTTTCAAAATACCCATAATAAAAAGTTAAAAAAAAAAAAAAGAGGCATTTGAATTTCAGTTTCATTTCATTTCTGACTTTGATTGAGATAGTTGTCCACACTGAGCCTTATTTTCCTTATCAAGAGGCAGGATCGACTGTATTTTAATCCATACTATCCACTTAGTCACTGAGTGATTTTGAGGCAGTTACTCAGATGATCTGTTGTTTGGTTTCCCAATCTGAAAAATAGGGATGATGATGATGGTAATGATAATGATAAAATAAATTTTGAAGGTTGTTGTGGGGACTGAATGAAATAAAATGCTTGACACCCAGTAAGTATTCATCAAATGCTAGTTGCATCTACACTGGAATAATACAACAGAAATGCAGCCTGAGCTAAGTTTTCTTCGAGAGAATAGCTAATATAATTTATTTGTCTCATTTCACATCTAGAAAAGAGATAATGGAGGATTGAATGCAAGACTCTTGGTTTTGACTCATTGAAGAAAATACCTCTTCTGTGTTCAATTATCTAATATATTTTCCTATTTTAAAATCTGGGCTGTCATATTAAACAACGTAAATATTTCTATATAATTTTATTTCCAGAAATCTCTATTCGATCATTGTAATTCTTTATTATTCCATTAACTCAAAACAGTTTATCGTTGCCTTGCTTGATATTCTCTGTAAATGGAGGTGATACAATTATGCTATTTTAAGTAATTTAAAGACCATGTTCCCTACCACCTATCCATTTGTACGGTATATTATTTTGTATGCGTGGCTATCGGATGCCAACACACTGCCTGGTCTTTTAATAGAGAGCCATTAGCCATGTGAGGATCAGACGCGATGTATGTATTAATGATATATTTTAATTTAACACATGACAGCAGGGAAGGCTGAGCGACAGATCATATTTAGTTACAAATAAGGGAAGAACTCATTGCTTAGGAGTGTTCAAGTCACAGGTGAATAGCAAAAGGTTTTTATTCCTTCCCTGACAGAATAAATTTATCTCCTTAAAAGTCACCTTTATGCTTTCTACTTATCATCAGGAAGGCTGCATTCTGTATTTCAATTTTATGTGGACAAGACATTAATTTTAAGTGAAAGACATTGTTCTGTGCTGGAATTAAATGAGGTCGTTATTGGTTTGAGTGGTAAAGGTGGGGGGTTCAGGCTCATGTTTGGCTTTAATGAGAAAAGTGCTATGTGAATATGGTCCTCTTGACTTTCTTGGCACTGAAAGCAAAGTAGAAGTGGGGCAGCGGAATTGAAAGCCATCCGTAGCCTCTCTGTGTACCTGGTGTCAGGGTGCATACCCACTACCATCAGAAAGGGGAGTGCAGTCTAAGAATATATCCGTTCTTTCTTGGTGAAGACATTGGTAGGACTCCGTAGGATTGATTTTTAGATAGAGCAGCTCCAAGAGCAGGAACGTCTGTTGTTGAAAAAGGGACTTCAGAGGTCGCCTAGTTTAATCCAAAGTCTAGTCCTTTTGGCAATAGCGTCTATCCATTTCTTTCTTTTTTTTTTAATTTTTAAAAAATGTTTATTTATTTTTGAGAGAGAGACAGAGAGTGAGCAGGAGAGAGGCAGAAAGAGAGGGAGACACAGAATCCAAAGCAGGCTCCAGGCTCTGAGCTGTCAGCAGGGCTCAAACTCACAAACTGTGAGATCATGACCTGGGCTGAAATCAGATGCTTAACCGACTGAGCCACCTAGGCGCCCTGCATCTATCCATTTCCTAAACACCCCTAGAAAGAGAGAGATTTAGCCACTTCTCCTGGTACAGAAATGGCACCCCATTGGCAGGAGAGAGAAAGCTGGCGATTAGATAATGGTGAATATTTAAAACCACCTTCACTCGTTCCGTATCTGAGAGAAAATAAATGAGATTTTGTTCAAATAAGGCCAAGAAGGCCAGTTCCACCCAATTCAGGGAAGGCTCTGGATGATTTTAGAGGAGCACAAGCTAATTAAAATTAAATAGCGCCTAGTCCTTTGGTGGCCTCGGCCACGCTTCCTGAAAGGGAAGTTCATATAACTTTTACTTTCTCACTTCCCATTCTCTTTGCAACCTAGTGATATTTGGCTTTGCCTTTTCTAATCAATTGAAATGACTTTTGAAACTCACCCAATGTGTTTTTGCCCACTTGGTGGACACTTTATAGGCTTATATTATTTAACCTCTCTCTTGTATTCGAGAGAGGAGGAAGGTTCTCAGAAGTATTCCGGAATACATGGTCTCCTGTTACTCCCTTAAATGTTGTGATGGGGGAGGGCTGGGCTTTCTGTAGCTTCCCCTCTAAAATCAAGGGAGGTGGAGTTGGGCTCAACACACCTCTAGTCTTCTTTTCTCTTTTGGTTTTGATATTTAATGAGCGTTAGGCCAAGCACTGTGTTCTGTGCTTTACTTATGTTATCTGATTTAATGCCCTGTGATATCAGCAGGAGGGAGATAGCATCACCTTCCATTTACAGATGAGAAGACAAGTTCAGAGAGGTTAAGTATTTGCTTGGGGTTATGTAGCTAGTAAGACATGGAGCGTTGATTTAAACCAGCGTGGAGCCCTCATCAGGTACAGAGTAACAGAGGACTCCGAGAAGGTGCTCTCGCGGGCAGGAATCCGCTGCTCAGGACATAGGCTGCAGAGGCAGGTATAATCTGAGGGTAGAGTGTTATTGGGACGAACAGGCAGGCTTATGTATGTGTGAGAGCTGGTGAGGAGGCTTCAGCCTTGCTGTGTGGAGAAATAGAACAGGAACTAAAGTCATGATGTGAACTTAGATTTAAATCTCTCTTCCCAAAAGAGAATTGTTGGTTTGTTCATCACACTTAATAACGACTAAATGTCTGTTCACCCCATAGGTCATGGACCTTGCTCACCTTTTTTTTATTGCTGAATCTTTGACCCATAATACAAAGGCAGTTAATGATCATTATTGAACGTTACAAACCCCTTTCCTCTTGAAATTCTCTGACATCTATGAAACCACTGTCTCCAGGTTTTTCTCTCGGCTTATTGGCTGTTCCTCACCAGTTTCTTTATGTGTTCTACTTTTTCTTGACCTTCTGGTGTTTCCCAAGAATCTACCCTTAACATACATGCCAGTCTACTGTATTTATGTTTCAGAGGTTATAAACTCCACCCAGCGGCATTAGCCAGCCTGTAATTATTGCTTCCAAAATCTCTAGTTTAGTTTGAATTTCTTTCCTGAACACGTAGCTCTGTGTCCAACTGTTTCCTAGTCTACTCCGCTTTGGAGTCCTGAGGGCACCTCAGATTCAGTAAATCTAATATGCCCCAAATGAACACACTAAGCCTCTATATTCCAAAATTTGTGTCTCTCTGTCTGTAGATATTTTTATTCTAAAGGGAAGGTCTAGAGCTTTCATTAGACAATTTGAAAGTTCCATGGCTCAAGAAAAGGTTAGACCTATTGTGCATTCCTCCTTAAGATAAAACTCTTTCCCGTGGATCATGATCCCAGTGTTTGGGACAGGTACTTCTGTGCAGACTTACAAATCCCAGCCGTTGTAATATTTCTCATCTCAGTCTCATGCCCTTTGTGTGGGGATAACACAATCACGTGGTTTACATATGCCAACTTGCGCTGCTGTGGTATCATTCATCACATGCTTACCCTCACTTCTGCTTTTATGACTGGCCTTCCTGTTAGCTTTGGGCTCCTCTGTTAAACTGAAAAGAATTGAGGCAAGGACAGACATATCCCAGGATATGAAAAAGGGAAAAGCTTAAAGACAGAGTAGATAACCATATCAAGTGATGCAGAAACAGGAAGGAAAGTGAGAGAAGGGAGAAGGGAATTAGGGGGACTAGGACGTCATTGGTAACTTCTGAGTAAATAATTTGAGAGGAATTGAGAGAGAGGAAGACTGATGTCAAGGTGATGAAAAGGGTGTAGATAATGAAGGGGATGTGAAGAATTAGAAGATACTAGAAGGGGCAGCAGTGAAATTCCCGACTATGGAGCTCAGACTGAGAAAGGAGGACTTGAAGAATGTGGAAAAGGGGATTAGAGTTCTTGATGGAGAAGGTCAAGTTCAGGAGCAGTAAGGTAGGGATAGAGAGAGAGAGAGAGAGAGAGAGAGAGATGAGGGCAGAAAACAGCTTAAGAAGGTGAGCCCCAGAGTCAAAGTCTTATGTTTGATGCTGTCTTCAGCGATGCTGAGCTGGTTGAAGTGCATTATTTTCATGGCTAGTTTAGAATGGAGATGAAATGGGTGAGAGAGTGTGGGGCGGTGTGTGTTGGTATTCTTCTCAGAAGAGGCGAAGTTGAAACACTTCCCCTTAAGTATGGGCTTGTCTCAGTGACTGGCTTCTAATGATGCACTGGGAGTGACGCTGTGTGGCTTGTGAGACTAGGTCATAAAAGGCAGCGTAAGTTCCTGCTGGCTCTCGCGTGGGATGCTTGCCTTTGGAGCCCAGCTGCTATGCTCTGAGGAATCCTGGGTCACGTGGAGAGATCTGTGTGAAGAGGCATTTACAGTGTGACCCAACCCTTGCCTGGGCTGAGATCCAGCCCAAATCCAGCAGCAGTCTGGCAATCCTGGAAGGGAAACTCTGGAAGGCAGGTCCTCAAGCCTTTGATTGAGTTGATCACGCCAGGCTGATGCCACAGGGAGAGGAGCCTTTCCTGCTGCACCCTGTCCAGATTGTGGATTTGTGAGGAAAATGTATGATGATTATTGTTTTAAGCCACTAAATCTGGGTGGTTTGTATGCAGCAACAGAAAACTAGAGTAGGGTCTCAGCAAGGTACTCAACAGAGATGTTTCTGTATGTCAGTGTGGTCTGTCCAGAGAGCAAAAATGTTGGACACTGGGTGATCTGAGTTCAAATCTTTGACCACCTCTGTGATGTGGAACATTTCTGAGCTCCATTTGTCCTGTCTTTAAAGTGGGGAAGATATGGACCTCAGGGATTACTGTGGGATTTGGAAATAATTGGTATAAAGTCCATAGCTGTTATATGATAGTTATTAACAAATGGTAGCCATTCATTTTATTGTTAGGGAAGTCTGGGAAGAGCTGGGCTTTGACATCAGTTTTATTTGTCTTACCATCTGGTTCCATTGCTGACTAAATGTGTGGCTTGGGCAAGTTATGTAACCTCTCTGAATCATGTATTCTTCTTGTGTAAATGGAGGATGCAACCTCTTTGCAGGGTTGTTGGGGATTAGATCAGTGTATGACAGATTAGCAATAGCGTAGGGAGTGACTGACACAAGGTAGGTACTCAACAAGTAATATACTAATTGTAAGTATGATAATTTGTATGATATCCCTGAATTACTTATGGCTACTGGCAGGAGTAGGGCAGACTAGAAAATTCTGAGACAAGCACTGAAGCCTTGGAGGCAGTTGGAAGAAGGTTCTAGTGAGGATAATGATGACGTTTTGGGAATGATATTATTAATAATTAATGTAAGTTTCAATAGAAGAACCTTTTGAATGATAGTAGGATAAAGACTTTTAAAAAGTATTTAGAGCAACCCCTTTGTTCTACTAGTACTAAGAATTAGAAGAAATAGGCTTAGAAGATTAGAAAAATAATGAGTTTCTAAATATTAGAAAAGGCCACAAAACTTCACCATAATGGGTCTGCAATTATGAGAGAACAGGAAGGCCAAGAGGCTGAAAGGAAAGTAATATGATTGATGAGCAGGATTAGTTTAGGCATTGTAGAAAAGAAGAGGAAGATTTAAATCCCTCCATCATTCAACAGACATCTCATGGCCACAGCTGTGTTCTCTCTCAACATTAGCCACACACTTGGGCTGGCACAGGACTTGAGGTCCTCTGCTGGCCCTCCACCTGTGGCTGAATCTCTCCCAAACTTCCTTAGACAGGAAACTGTTCTTTGCTCAAAAGATTATCAATCAGTAATTTACTGACTCAGTGTCTGGGAACTGGCTTCTTGAATTCTTCCCGTATCTACCAACTTCAGTCTTTTTTTCGAGGATCTTGTCCTTTGAATATTCCGCATTCCATAATTAATGGCTATTGAGCATCTCTTTTGGCCTGGACATAATAACAAGGTATACTTAACAGCTCCTGAGAGGGGTATATGTCAGCCTCTGGAAACATTAAAATTTTTTTTAATGTTTATTTTTGAGAGAGAGACAGAGACAGAGACAGAGACACAAGAGTGCAAGTGGGGGAGGAGCAGAGAGAGAGGGAGACACAGAATCTGAAGCAGGCTCCAGGCTCTGAGCTGTCAGCATAGAGCCCAACGTGGGGCTCCAACCCAAAAACCGTGAGATCATGACCTGAGCCAAAGTCGGATGCTTAACTGACTGAGCCACCCAGGTGCCCCATGCCTCTGGAAACATTAAAAAAATTTTGTTTTTCGTATCTAATTAGCATGATCTGTTCACCTGTCTTCTGTACCTTTGCTATAACATCATTCATTCATCTGATATTTACTGAGTATCTACTATGTACTAGCCATTGGTCTAGACCCCCTATCTTCTTGGAGCTTGTAATCTATGGTGGGGGTTTGGGAAAGGGTGGCATTGATGAGGAGATAGGCCACAGAAGCTAGACAATAAACAGACAAATGCCACTAGAAAGAATATCCATGACATACAGTATATCTTGACCAGCTACAAGCCCAAAACGCTTATGTGCTTGAGAGAGCGCAGGTGTTGGGTGTGTTAAGAGAGGGGAAGCTTAAGTGGCCTGGAAGGCTGCCTGCCATTCTGCCCACATCGTACACTCAGAGCCACTGGAGTACAGGCAGGTCCTGCTTCCCTGGCTTTGTCTTGGACCATCCACAAGCAACTTTCCAGACTCTTCTGGAGTTATCCTGTCTCCTTTCCATCCCTCATAGGGTTCTGGCCTTCAGGGAGCCAAGGTATGGGTCCATTCAAGTCTCTCAGATAGGCCCATGGAGAAGGTCCCTGAAAGTTTCTCCAGAGGGTAATTGCTACCCAAAATGTCACCTACAATGTGATAAGGAGCTTGCGCCAGAGGAGAAATCAGTGCCCTGTGTCTTCTATAAAGAAAATCTCACTATGGAAAACATGTCAGCTGAACTACATGGTTTTCTTAGTGGTTGACTTGATTTACATTCTAATGTTGGCTCCCTGTTTTGTCACAGATTGAGAACAAAAAGCTCGTGGACAGGTCTGAGGGCCACACTTTAAGTAGCACTGCTCTACAGTGTAGACTGCAAATTAGGGAACTGTTGTACTGTATCTGGCCTGCAGATATGTTCTCTTTGGCCTGCACACAGGTGTCAACATTTTAAAATGGAAAGATTTTGCATAAACTTCCACATTTCCAACCCCTCTTAGTCATGCCCTTGTCTTGTGATCCTTCAACATCTGATGTCTTGGGGTCCCATATTCCTACATGATAATACTCAGATGAAACTGAAAGTGACCATCCCTTTTATATTGAGGATGTACCTTGAGGGAAACCAAGGGACCCATTTGGCCCACTTTGTTTATTTTTGTTGCCTGATGGCCCCTAGAGGCATTTGATTTGATATCCCCTAAGAATCATGGGGGTCACCGAACGAGCATGATTGTAGCTCAGCCCCAGGAAGGAGAAGGAGGGGATTGGGGTGTGATTTAAGATTGCCTCTCCTTTTCCTTCCTTTATTGTTGGATCCATTGATGGAATCTTCTCTCGGATCCTCCCCATCATAAAATCACTCAAAACTTGTTGTGTTGAACCTGCTGAGTGATGAGATTGGGAGAGGAGGGTGGAGGAAAGGTGAGTATGCATATGTTCTTTCATGCACAGCAAGGCCACAGTGCCAATCTGTCAGGCACTATTTTTCCAGGAACCTGGGGAGCCATTAAATCTGTAGACCTGAGAGCAGACCAGGAAGGGGTAAGAGGGTGTCTCAGAGGCACAGCCCTGTGCACCTCTCCTAACTGCTCAGAGATGAATTACCATTAGCCTTCCCAAGAGAGGAGGTTATATCAAAGTCTGCTTTAGAAACTGCCTTTTGGTTTTCTGATGGTTCAGTGATCTTCTTGTTACAAAGATTCTCATTTCACTGCTCCCTCTAATCCTTACAAATTTTACACAATGGTTTTTGATCTGACTTCTCTGAAAGCACACACTAGTCTTCAGTTTTGGTCAGCTTTCTTGTTGCCAGCTTTTCATTGGTTTAAAGCCTTGACTGTATTTTCTTGTGCCATATAAAGTACGCTGATTGAAATTGGGAATTACAAGAGAGTACTTGTGATGCATAAGACTTGATTTTGAGTAAGCCTTCAGTTAACCAGCCTTGGGTAAAGTTCTGGAAACCACTGAGGTGTTCTAAAACAGAAACCTTGCCTGGCAAATTCCCAGGACCACATTAGCAGCCCTTTGCTTGGTGCTTTCTGAGTTCTGTTTGCATTTTGTTGTTTTTAAATTTATTTATGTGGTATACAATAGCATGAGATTTTATGGCTCCTGAGCTGAGAGAGATGGATGCTGGGGTCATCACTTCTTCAGTCTAAAGACAGTTGAATTTAGAATTTTAAGCAAGGAATGGTGGGTGAGAGAATATAAAAAGAACAGAAGTATGTAAGTATATAAATGTAAAATATTCTACAATGTAAACAGAATAGGAATGTTGAGGAGGCACAAAAAAATAAAGGAGGAATTAAAGTTGGGTGCTGTTAAATAAATACTTAAAGGAAGTTGGCTTTACAGACAGTACTGGGTCCTATTGCTATCAGCATATTTTATGGGCACAAAAATCATTCAGTGTTTCTTTGTCTCACAAACTTCACTGTAATTTATTGGACACCTTCGTGTGCAGAGTTTATATTTATTGCTTATTTGGTTCACCTAATAAAAAGAACAGATGGTACCTGATGAGCCCCAGCCCTTCATTTGGTTCTTTCTGAAGTTCTGCCCTGCCCTGCATCTATATCTCCTGTAATGTGGCTGTAGCTCCTCCCATTAAGGGGTACAGTTGGCTTCCTCTACTCAGAATCTGGGTGACCTCATGATCTACTTTGGTCAGAAAGCAGCAGAAATGGCAGTGGCCTCAAGCAGAAGTCCAAAGGATACATTGTATGCTTTCTCTTTCTCTCCAAACTCAATTATACGATGAGAACAAGCCTGGTGTGGTGGAGGGTGAGAGACCTTGTGGGGCAGAGCTGACTAAGCCTAAGCCCATCTGTGCAGCCAAGCTCCCAGACATGCTGAAGAGTCTAGCCAAGATCAGAAAATGTTCCTAGCTGGCTTGAAGCTGACTACAGATGCATGAGTAAGTTTCATTGAATTGAGCTGAAACTGGAACCATCCAGCTGATGATAGTCTTATGAAAAATAATAAGTGGTTCTTGTTTTATGTGTTTTGTGTTGCTTTGTTATATAGAATGGTTGTGGCAATAGAAAAGTGATATAGAGGGTGGCCTCGTGGCTCAGTTGGTTGAGCATCCGACTTCGACTCAGGCCATGATCTTGCAGTTGATGAGTTCAAGCCCCGCGTTGGGCTCTGTGCTGACATCTCAGAGCCTGGAGCCTGCTTCAGATTCTGTGTCTCCCTCTGTCTCTATCACTCCCCCACTCACACTCTGTCTCTCTCTCTTTCTCACATTAAAACATTTAAAAAATAAAATGAATTTTTAAACATCTTAAAGACATCTACCGTCAAAGAATAGGATGGGAACTTGGAAGGCACTAGGAAACTAGAATCTTTAAAATGAGGACATCCATCCATAAATATTTGAAATATTAAATTCATTTAATTAATGAATCTAATAGGTTCCCAAGATGTAAATGCTCAGCAAGGGGCATCTGGGTGGCTCAGTCGTTTAAGCGTTTGACTTCTGCTCAGATCATGACCTTGCAGTTTGTGGGTTTGAGCCATGTGTCGGGCTCTGTGCTGACACCTTGGAGCTTGGAGCCTGCTTCAGATTCTGTGTCTCCCTCTCTTTCTGCCCCTCTCCCATTCATGCTCTGTCTCTGTCTCAAAAATAAATACAAACATTAAAAAAAAAAAGTGATACAGAGAGTATGTATTAGTCAGCTTTGGCTGCAGTAAAGCTGTATAATAAACAATTCCCAACACTTACTGGTTTACAATATTTCTTTTTCCATTTTATTTTCCTCCTAGGTTTGAGGTTGGCTGCTTCAGGTTGAGGGTAGGATTCAGGACTGTTTCATGTGTCCCTCATTCTAGGATAAGGGCTACTGTGGACTTGGTTTTCTCATGACAGATGGCAGAAACACAAGAGTCAAACTAAAACATGCAAGCAAATTTAAAGTCTTTGTTTGACCATGCCCACTCACATTCCACTGTGTAAAGGAAGTCACATAGCCAAGCCACAAGTCAGTGTGGCAGTGTGTAGCTTACCTGTATTGCTGGAGGCCCAGCAGAGTCATATGGCAAAAGAAGGGCGTGTAATCCTATTACAGGAAAATGATGAAGAACTAGGAACAGTATTTGAGCACAGGGAGAACTATTTAGAAGGCAAAACGGGGCAACTGTTTTCTGAAGTACTTGATGAAACTCATTTACGCAACAGAGAGTTTGCGGATGAAAAAGCCAAAACAGCCTATTAAAAATTTGTGGCAATTAATATGCTAGGAAGAATATGGAATTATTATTATTTTGAGATATACATTATTTGGGGCAGGAGTGTGCCAAAAATGTTTTCATTGTTCTGTTCAGCCACCCTGTCAGTTCCTCTGTATGTTCACAGCATTTTGGGGGTTATGTGGTGTTTCTCCTCCTTTCCATTTTATAACTTTATCTGCTTCCCTTTTAGTGAGGTTCCCTTGGGTTTTACAGTGTTGTAGAAACAGGAAAAACCAGTATAAAACTTTTTTTTAGTTTGAACCGTAAAATGAGTTGCAACAACTAAACAAGAGAATAAATTCATTTTATTATAGAACTGCAGGACTCTACGTCGCACATTATAGGCTACACAGAAAAGTGCTTGAAACACCCTATTATATATGGTATGTCACCTGTGTCTTAAGAGGTATGTCACATTCTTCCCTGAGAGTTTTAGAATCTTGACATTGTTTTTTGTGGTTGATTGTTAACATGGTTTCTTCCACTGATAGGTCTTCCTTTGGATGCTGCCACTTTATTATTTAGGAAGTAGGGCAGTCACAAAATACTTTTTCTTTGTTAAAAATGAATATTTACCAGTATCTCAGTATCTACAAGCATGTATGAGAAAAAAATTTATTTGAAGTAGCATTTTGAAAAAAAAATTGAAGTACCGTACGTATTTTCAGTTGGTTTGCCCTCTGGATTTGTCTTTTAAAGGTGCCCTCTGCCTGCCTGCCTGTCTGCCTGTCTTCCTGTGTCAAATGTGTCAAAGTCCCTCTAGCGGGAGCACGGGAGCTTGGGGGTGGGCCAGGGACCTCTCCAGAGTTAGCCTCCCCCTCCCCTCTCTTCTCTGATTCAACCCCTGTCTTTTCCTTGTTTCCCTCCTCACTCCTGAACACATACGGCGCCAGGGAAGAAAGGTATTGTGTCCTCAGGAGCAGCGAGCGTCGGAGGAGTCCAGGGGAAAGAGAGGGAGAGATACAGGCAGAAGAGCCCTCCAGGGTGGAGCGGTGGTGCTGAGACCAGAGCACCAGGAAGAGGTGGAGACAGGCATCTGCAGGTGTGAATGTGGAAGAGGTGGAGACCTGTCAGCTGAGCCGAGATGCTCCTGTTGGGGGTCCACTGATGTGACTTTCTAGCTTCAAGATACTCCTTCTCGGTCCTCCCCGGGACCCAGGTCTCCTGGGCTTGGTTGGGGCGCCTGTGCCAAGTGAAGACGATTCATGACGTTCTACCTGGAGATGCGTTGTGTTCAAGGTCTCATCGACCCTGCCCCGAAACCCAGTGTGGATAATAAAATGAGCGGAGAGTTCACTGAAGGGAGAAAAGAAGTAGTAGCGGTAGATTCTGCACCGAATAGTTCCATGGAGTTAAAGAATGCTGGAGCTGAAAGGAACCTAGAAACTGTACCGTCCAACCTCTCAGTTTATAGATGAGACTGAGGTCTGGAGTCCCAAAAAGACTGGCTTGCTCTAGGTGGTGTGAATACCAGGGCCAGTAGCAAACCCAGGCTCCTGGCTCCCAGGCCAGTGCCCCTGGCCCAGGACTTGCCTTCTGCGTGGCCCCTTTGAACCAGTTAACGATTTCTGTGCAAGGAGCAATCGGGGAAACGTCGCAGTTACAGTCTGTGGCATCAGCAGGGTTAATGAATCCTTTCAACATGCAGTCATTTTAGTGTGCCTATTCAGCTCTTCATTTAACAATATTTAATAATGTCTATTGTAAGTTCCGTATATTATACATAAGCACACAGGGCCAATAATATTTTATGCATTCTCATCAAGAGTGAAATTGTAAGGGCCATAAATGGCCTGATGGAAGAGGACGATGAGCACGGCGGCTCACAAATCACGTCTCCTCGGCTGAAAGAGCTGAGTGACTGTGGACATGAATTCTTCCTGTCTGACAGGCCCACAGGGAGCCACCTGCCAGCTGGGCAGAACATATAAAGACATCTACCATTCATGTTTCGTTCTGGCCAAAGGATGATGGTAGCCAAGGAATGTTTGCCCTTGCTGCACATTAATCTTTATTGCTTGCACGTAGTGAGTATAAATAGTAACTGTGGAACACTTACTAAGTGCAGGACTCCATGCCGAGTACTTTTAATTAACTCATTCATTCATTCAGCTTTATTCGCTGATTCATTCACTCATTCATGCATTCAACTGTTATTTTTTGAGTGCCTACTCTGTGCCAGGTCCAGTTCTATTTTTTTTCTTTTATTCCTCACAGTAACCTTAGGATGTAGGTACAGATGCTTATTCCTCACTTACAGCAAAGGAAACCATTTAGGTTAAGTAAAAATGTCCCCAAGTCACGCAGCTATGTAGTGTGTAAGACAGGATTTAAACCCACAGGCTGAGCTTACTTAACCCCCAGCTATACAGCCTCTCCCACCATCAGAAAGTCACTACGCATAACACAAAATGGGAAAAGCCTGATGATAATTTGTTTAGCCAAGGCTAATCTTGAGTGTGAACAGAGTTAGAGTTGGTAGTTACCCATTGTGGTACCATTTGTCATTCCTGGGAGAATCCCACGTCCCAAATATTTCCCCCTTAATTCCATAGTGCCTGAATCCCACAAATAAAAGTGCTTTCTTTTACATTATTACACAGATGTCTTCAAAGAGTAAATACGACATCTACCCTCAGTTCAGACTTTCTGTTAAACTTAAAGCTGCGTTTCTAGAAGTTTTCTAGATGTTTCATAGGCATCTCACGTTCAAGTTGTCTAAAACTAAACTTTGTCACTCACTTGTAAATGCAGATCAAAACAACAAAGAGAAAGATAGTACTTCAGACCTAGTAGGATGTCTAGAATAAAAAAGACAGACGATAACAAGTGTTGGTGAGGATATGGAGAAATTAGAACCCCCCCCATGCATTGCTGGTGGGAATGGAAAGTGTTATAGCTGCTTTGGAAATGAACATGGCATTTCCTCAAAAGGTTAAACGTAGAGCTGTCATATATATACCCCAACAATTCCACTCCTAGGTATATTCTCAAGAGAATTTAAAACATGTGTCCACACAGAAACTTAGACATGAATGTTTATAATGGTATTAGTCATAATAGCCAAAAGGTGGAAACAACTCAATTGTTGGTCAACGGATGACTGGAAAAACAAAATGTGATATAGCCACACAATGGAATGTTCTTTAGCAGTAAGGCAGTATGAAGTACTCATGTGTGCTGCAACAGGGATGAACCTTGAAAACATCATGCTAAGTCCAAGAAGCCAGTTACAAAAGACCACATATGATATGATGCCATTGATCTAAAGTAGCCAGAATAGGCAAGTCTGTACCTACAGAAGGTAGATGAGCAGTTGATTAGAGCTGGTGTAGGAGGTATGTGGGAATGGGGAGTGTTCGTTGGCTAACGTGTACAGGTTTTCTTTTGGGGGGTGTTTAGAATGCCCTAACGTTCATTGTGGTGTTGGTTGCACAACTTTGCGAATATGCTAGAAACCATTGAACTGCACAGTTTGGATGAAGTATATGGTATGCAAACGTATAAAGCTGTTGTATCTATTGGAGAAAACTGAGCTCATTCCACCTGTTCCTCATTCTAGGATAATAGCATCCTTACTGTGTTCCATGACTGTTCTGTGTATTTGTTGCAAGGGTTAGCTTCCTATTCATATTTGTCCGCCTGCATCCAGCAACACGCCTGGACCATATTTGACCCACTTCATGAGGTAAATTATCCTGAGGAGGATAGTAGCATTTTCCTTCATGCCAAGGAGAACCAGGACGGGAGGAGATCCCGGGAACCTGGGAGAGAAAAGAGCAGGGTATGTACTAATAGGAGGTACTGAAGGCATCCTGCCTACGTCATGGGTTTGTCTATAGTTGGCCTGGGTGTGCTAGTTGAGCTTTGCTCAAGGTCATTGTGTTTTTTTCCTCAGTCCTTATTGTGGACACCCAGGTATTAGTGTAAGAGCTGTGGAATGGTACAAACATTGGGATGAATTCAGTAACTGTTTACTTGATGGGTCAGAATGTCCCCACACATCATGGTTTTCACTTGTGTTTTATCCATTTTCATCAGTCTCAGCTCAGTAATTAGTGAACTGCGGGAGGAAACTGCATGACACGCGAAGACTGAGAAGGCAGGGGCTGATGCTGGTGAGTGCACCGGGCCAAGTCCTGCAGCAGGCACAAGTGGCTGAGGATGGGACTTCCGTGCCAGTCTGCCACCTGCTAGCTGTGTGGGCCCTTGGTCTGTGATGTAACTTCTCCAGGTCTCAGTTTCCCTGTGTGTGAGACTCAGGTCATCATAATGCCTCCGTCACAGGCGTCGGAGGGGATAAAGTGAGGACGGCCCGTGAAACACTTCGAACAGTGTGTGGTGCTCAGTAAGCCCTTGATAAATGTGCTTTATGTTGAGGGATCCTTTGAAGACCCTTTCTTCACATAACTTGTAAACCAAAAATGGAGTTCCATGCCACATTTTATAGTAATTAACCTTCACATCAGTTCAGCAGGCCTTTATCATTGCCTGGAACATTAGGGACTATGTTAGCTGTCCCTGTTGGGGACCTCTAATAGATGAAATGGACCAGTTAACTGACAGGAAGATTTATATCATCAAGCCTCCATTAATTGATTCATACACATCCTGGGTTTTTTTTTTAAATATACAGAGTGTGATATGGAAATATATTCAGAAATGTACGGACAACTTATGAAATGTATGTCCTAGTACAAAGGGCTATTACTGTTCTGTTGGAACCCTAAGAGTACAAATACATATGTGTGTCCTCAAATAATTAGGCTGCCCAGACTACTCTCTAGGGAAAATCTAGTCACATACTGAGGAACTCCATACCTTCTCTTTGTGTTGTATTGATTCTACTCCTGAATTTGTTTCCAGGGTTCCGTTCTCTAGGAGTAAACAGAAATTACATTTCTCTACTGTTTTCTGGTTTCTTATTTCTCAATTATGAAAGCCAACACAGGCCGAGCCCCCGCTCTTGAACAACACAAACAGCAATAGCAACAAGCAAACCACACTCCACCACGTAGAACAGCAAATGGCAGAAGAGGCAGTTGCTCAAATAAAGTTACAAAAAGACCACCTTGAGTTCAGACTTCAGTGATCAATACTAGCTTAGGTTGTTCCTTGGAGCTCATTAGGCCTCGGGCTCAGTCCTGGCCCTGAAGGTGTATGTGGTTTGAGGAGCTGCTGCTCACGAGAGCAAAGGGCCACCAAGGACACCTTTGGCCCAGCCTTTTTACCACTTTGGCCTATTTTCCTGTGAGACTGAAAAGAACAGCGATAATTCACAGGGAGTTTCTAAAGTAGTGGTGACGTATCATGTCCAATAATTATCTTTTAACATATACTTTCCCTCCTTATAGTACAAAATAAAAATGCAGTACAAAGAAGTAAATACCAACAATGAGAATGCAGATCTATATTTAATGCCAGAGTTCTGTATTTTATTGATCAAAGCGCCAGGGTACCCAACTTGGAATGTTGGTATGATCTCATGTTTGACAAAACACATAAGTAATACCCGCCATTTATTCAGCACCTGCTCTATATTTGGCACTGTGCTAAGTGATTTACACATATTATCTTGTTTTATCCCAACATAAACAATAATATATATTTTAATAATAAATAATATACCATTTATCCCCATTTTACAGATGTGAAAACTGAGGCTTAGGTTAAGTGAGTTATTCAAGATCACATGTCCAGTATGTGTGAGAGCCAGAAAACTCTGGACTCCAAACAGTGGTTTTTGCACATTGGTATACTGCCCCTAACAGATATAGGTTAGTAATTGTTATCTATGAATGTGGAATTTTTTTCTTTTAGCTTATTTGTATTTTCTAATTTTCTTCCATGAGCTTATTTACATAATAAATAAAGGGGGGGGGGAAGTAAGTTGAACCATAAACAACTTCCTCTTTGCTAAAACAGAAGGAGATAGAGGGAGAAAGGGAAGAAGGGAAAGTGATAAGAAAGTAAAGTAAGAAAAGAGAGGAAGAAAAAGGGAAGGGAGAGGAGGGGGAGTGGGGATAAAGGAAGGAGGGGAGGAAAGAGGGAAGAAAGGGATTAGAGGGAAGGGTGTCTTCCTAAGGTGGCTTTAGGAGATGTGTGTACATGGCTGTGTCCCATTGTGTCCCTTTGAATGCAGTCCAGCCCAGAGGACAGGAGCAGAGGAAATGGTCCTTCAAAGCACAAGAGCGTGGGGAAGGGACCTCCATGCATGTCGAACACTTTTCATTCCAGATGTGGAAAGTTGGGTATTACAGTACAAACTGAGTTGTAATTTATATTGAGACCATATCTTCTATAAAGTGTAGTTGTGGCAAAATAGTTTGAGTGTTTTGGCAGAAGACTATTGACTACCCCCAAAACTTGCCCCGTTTAATTTTCAAGGTATATTTTGGGCACCAGCAGTGGAAAGGACCCAGTAAGGACTAGCAGCTGGAGTGGTAGTGCAGTTATGTGGGAGAACACAGAAAACATGAGGGCAGCAGTGGGACACAGTAGGGTGACCACACAATTTATCTTTCTAAGTTAAAGGGGTTCCCATTAATCGTTAGTTGGGACAGCAGACATAAATTAGAACTGTCCCTGACAGCCTGGGAAGTTTGATCACCCTAGAGAAGCCAGATAAATCAGAAGAGTCAAGAAGCCACAAAAATCAGATAAAAGACATGAATATAAAACACAAAGACAAATGTTTTTACAAGTCCAGCCTCGTTAGAAATCAAAGAAATTAAAATGACAACAACAAAGATGTTTCCTTTCACTTTTCAAAATGGCAAAAATCATTTTAAAAAGAATAGATGTACCATTATATTGAACTCCTGTATATGCCAGGTACTTTCTACACCTTTTTCTTAATTTAATAATGTTTTTTAAAATGTTTATTTATTTATTTTTGAGAGACAGAGCGTGAGCAGGGGAGGGGCAGAGAGAGAGGGAGACACAGAATCCGAAGGACCCAGGCATCCCTAAGTTTTATATTTTAAAATAGGTTAATATTTATAGAAAAGCTGCAAGAATATTACAGAGAGTTCTCATCTACTCTGTACTCAGTTTCCTCTTACATTACTATGGGACCTTTATCACAACCAATGAACCAGTATTGATAAATTATTTTTAACTGAAGTCCATACTTTATTTGGGTTCCTTTAGTTTTTACCCAATACCCCTTTCGAATTCACGCTGTCACGTTGCATTTAGTCATCACGTCTCCTTAGTTTCTCAGACTTCATTGATTTTGATGACCTTGACAGTTTTGAGGAGTACTGGTCAGGTATTCTGTAGACTGTTCTTCAGTTGGGTTTGTCTGATGTTTTCCTTGTGGTTAGACAAGGGTTACGTGAGTTTTCGGGAAGAAGACCACAGAGGTAGAGTACCATTCTCATCACATCATATCCGGGATGCATACTGTCAACATGGCTCATCACTGTTGATGTTAACCTTGGTCAATTGATAGTATTGTCAGGCTTCTCCACTGTAAATAACTCTTTTCCTCCTCTTTGCACACTGTACTGTTTGGAAGAAAGTTACTATGCAGCCCCCGTTGAAGGAATGGGGAGTTCTGTACCACCTCCTCGAAGGTGGGGTATCTACATAATGATTTGGAATTCTTCTGCATAGAGAGCTGTCTCTTCTCCCTCATTCAATTACTTTTTTAATCATTGATTTATATTAGTAATGGACTTATGGATGTTTATGTTGTACTTTGGACTATAATCCAATACTGTGTTACTTATTTTGTTGGTCAAATTGTTCCAGCTTTGGCCGTCAAGAGCTCTTTCAGGTTAGTCCCTGTGACTCTCTGGCAAGCCCCCATCATTTGTTTTTTCAGTACTTTGTTACTTTCTGGACTGTTAAGATGCTCCAGGCTCATCTTGTCTATTTAATGCCCCAGCCCCAGAATCAGCCATTTTTTTCAAGAGGCCCTGGTTCCTTTTCCTGGAAAATGGTATTGGAAACCAAGATCTGGGCCCTCAGTGTGCTTGTTGGTACTGGGGTGTTGTTACTTCTAGGCCTGCTTGCTAGGGAATATGTGTATGTACTGCCACACATGTACCTGTGTATCTCTAATTACTTCTGTGTCTATATCCATCTGTGTATTAAGCTAAACATGAACTCACACTTATGACTGATTCTCATCTAGTACTGCATGGTTCATTCTAGCTTCTCACTTTGCTTATCTGTAGCCTGTCATTCCAACAGTGAGTGACTTCTGTCACCCAGAATCCACTTCCTTCTACTCAGTTTTGGTGAGAGTGCTGGAAAATTGCCACTGTTGGTGCTGTTGGTGGGAGTGTTGGTATAACCTTTGTGGAAGGTGATTAGGTAGAATATGTCAAAAGCATTAAAAATGTCAGCTGGTCAAAGGTCAGAGTATCAGTTCAGCCTCCAGTCAGGAGGGAGGAAGACAAGGAAAGTAGGAGCAGATTCTCCAGGTGGGAGGAAGGTGGCAGGAGTGGGAGGCAGAGCACAGACTCAGGTCAGCAGCCTCCATTCTCCTTGTGCTCAGGTGAGAGCCAAAGCTTCCCATCAGCCTTTGCCCGCAGACCTGTTGCCGACAGTAATGGGGAAACAAAACATTTGATGGGTGAATGCAGCAAATTCAGTTCTTGATCAGACGTTTTCTGGAAATTTAAAAAAGAGGTTGTTCATGGTTTACCTCTGAAAGCGGCTGACTGGTGGTTGTCGAGAACTCATTTTATATACCTTTCACTATTTGAAATAAAAAAACAAAAAGATATACTATTCACAGAGAGTTTACAATCTAGCTACTGTGAGATTTATTCAGGTTTATTTATTCAACCTGAAAAACAACTCAGGCATTTTTGTTAAAAAGAAAGAGAGAGAGAGAGAGAGAAAGAAAGAGAAAGAAAGAAAGAAAAAGAAAGAAAAAGAAAGAAAGAAGAAAGAAAGAAAAGGATACCTAAGGGTGAGGGGTGAACTGAGAGCCACATATTCTGCGATCCTTACTGAGCCTTTCTGATGCCCTGTGGTCACAGCGTCTGTGCTGGTCACCTCTGTCGTTGTAGCTTCCTCACAGTTTACACGAATGTTACGTGGCACAAACATAGGTTCTGAAGTAGAAGGCATCTATAGGCTGTTTTTCACAGTCTCAGCTACAAAGGAACAGAAGTCTGTTGCAGTAAGAGAGAGAAGGGTAACTGATTCCAAACAAGAAATAACAATTGTAAACTATCACTGTTTATCTGAGAAGGGATTAGTGAGGAATTACTTCTCAAAATGAACTCCCCCAAGCTTCTCTCTGCTCTTAATTTGATAGGCATGTTGCTAAGACTTTGAAGGAATTGCTGAGATGATGGTGCCAGTGAGAATCTGGGGAGGAGAGGCTGTCTAGTGCACTGGAGAGAAGAGAAGGGGAGCGTGCTTTGCATTTCTTCCAGGTGGTTTGGGGAAGATGAGTCAAATTTGGAAAGTGCAAAAATAATTTAAGTTGTGGCTGCGTCTGAAGAACAGGCTTTCCCTTCAAAGCAGAAGTCGTGGGAGATGTTAAGTTGGCTGGCTATTTATTTGAGCAACAAACACACTAATTGCAATTATTTGGAGGTTCTAAACAACTGAAAGCGTATCTGAAAGCTAACTTTTAGGTAAATGAGAGCAACTGAGAGAGCAGATACAACTCTCTCAATGCAATGAATTAGCATTGAAAAAATGCAGTGCATTGTGACTTTCCAAAAAGCCCCCTTGTTTGCCTGTGTGTTGCAGAGAAGTCACTCACTTGTGATTCTCTGGACACCTCCATATCTCCCAGAGGTTCAGATAAACCAGCATCACCACCTGGATTCCCATAGAACACCAACAACGCCTGCACTGAGATCTGTTACCAAGTATCATGTTGTGCAAACTTACTGAAGTTGGGAATCCCTGTGGCACAGACAAGTGGTGATCGTTACAAAAAGAAAAGGGGAGGGGCTTATTGTTTAGCCACAGGCATATTCTTGAATAGGTGTTCTACTGTATCAGCCATGTCCGGAGGACAGGCGGGTGGGCCCTTTAAGGGTCCATGTTAGTAGAAAGAACTAAGGGAACTGTAGTAATTCTATCTTGCAGGGAAAGGTGGAACGCACATCTCAGAGGGCCTTGGCTTGTGCCCGGGAGGTGTGGTGATTCTGTGTAGAGTTCATCAGTGTCCTCCCCACCATAGCCTTTTCAACTAAGACTTGAGCTCTCTACAGGGGAAATGAGACCAGCATGGTGGAAGAAGGGTAGAAGCTAGGAGATTTGACATAGTGAGATGGAAAGATCAGCCTTGATGGTGCCCCTGTTCAGTGATTGGGAAATGAAACTCTTGACCCGGTAGCAGAACCCTCAGCATTGAACGCAGGAGACTCTAGTGGCCTCAGTTACTGAGCTATGGCTTACTTATATGCGATGCACAAGACATCATCACAGCGAACCAGATCAAAGAGGGAGGAAAAGGCCAATGATATGCCATGGGGTCAAGAGGATTAGTGACAGGGTACACATAGACACCTTCTGGGGCCACCCAGACCTCGTTGGTAGTAATGTTAAGGACAGAGAGCCAGAGTTGTTGTAGCATGGATAATGCGAGGGCCCAGTTAATGCTCTTACTTGATTGGAAAGTCCATGTTTATACCACCCTGACACCTTCCTGTCCTACTCAGCTGGGAAAAAGGAAGACTTGGGAAACAGATATCATTCCTTTTATTCCTTGAAAGGTGTAGAAGAGAGAGAGTAAAGCTCTCACAGCTTTAAATGTCTTCGGCACTTGTGATAATCTTGTATCATCTGAGATGTATTTTTTTGTCCTCCCATCGAGAATCCAAGCTCACGGAGCGGGTGTATCTTTATCTTTATATCCTCTGCATGCGCTCCAACACCAGAAACAAAGCACGTGCTCAGCAACTTCTTGTAAATGGATGGAGGGTATCTAACCTAAAGCAGGCACTTATGGTGCTTTATTTGGGTTGAGTTTTAACCTCTACTGAAACTGAATTTTTGCGGAGAAGGGGGATACCTGGACATCTTTTCAAAATTGGCCCTTCACATCCATGGAGCTGGAGTTTAGAGACCATCAGAATAGCACCGCAAGAAGCGTGGCTGATGGACCGATCCTGGGCCTTGGACTGTTCATCGGTTTGCGATAAGTACATTTGGAAACTTGGGGTAGTTCGACATTGCAGAAACACCTAGTCCTGGGGTCATTCTTCCAGGACTTCATACTTGTAGTAGTTTTACAGTAGTATTGGTTTCTGAAGGGTTAAAAATAAGAGAAACAAAAAGGTCTTTTTTTTCCCATCTCAAAGTACACATTTGTAGTTTGGTGCTCTGCCTTTTCAGAGAGGCACCTTGGTATAAACATGTGTCTTGGAGGAAGGCTCCCCAGCTGGAAGTCTGGTTCCTCTGCTCTCTAGACGAGTGACCGTGGGCAGATTACTTAATCTCTGTTCCTCAGTTTCCTCTTCTGTAAAATGGGTTATGATGATGAGAGAATGTTTAGTACCTGTCTCCTGAGGTGGTTGTGATGATAGAGTCCACACATCTAAAGGACAGGGCCTGCCACGTAGTGAACGTTGCACAGCTATTGGCCACTATTACTTCTGTAGATGAAAAGCAGACTCAGAGAAAGCGTGAGAGTTGCTTGTGGTTACAAGGCTACTCAGAGAGACCCCTGGGTCCCCAGACATCTCCACAGATTGTGCCTTCTCACTATTCCCTCTCTTTATCCCAAATCTGTCCCTACCAACCACGACAATGTTCTCTGAATTCTTACCTGCTCTTCTCCCATTCTGCTCTGGCCCCTCAGCTCTCTGTGCCCTCTTCACACTGTTTATTGTAAAACACACCTCAGTCATGGTGGTCTCAGTAGCATCCCTGCCTCCCTGACCTCGCCAGAATTGCTGCGCCCCTGTGTCCGGGGGCCTCACCTTCTCTGCCGGAGTCGTCACAGAGATTACCTGGGGTGGCTGATGTCTTGACAGAGTGCCCACTCTGCCACTTAACAAAACCACAGGGATGTGTCACAGGAACACTGCAGCAAAGATGAGCAGTGACTACAAATGTTTATGAAAATGATGACTGATTTTCCTGCAAAGAAAATGAATCACGCAATATGCTGCTGATGCAGGCCATTAAGTCAGTCCTTGCGGGACAAGCAATATTGACCTGTCATGGAAAGAACAGTGGGCGACAATGGACAAGATGTTTTAATTCTCATCAGACTCTGCCCGTATGAAAGAACTGATTTACTCTAAGACTGGTGCTGGAGAGTCTTCCTTAGGTTTTGTCAAAAAACACAGCAAGCAAATTAAAAAAATCTGCTCCTTTGCCCATTTGCTAGGCCTATTTAAAAATTCTATACTTTGAGAAGATAAAGAACACCGTTCTCCTCCCATAATTCCTCTCCTCCTGCAAGGCTTTAAACAACCCTTTTCAAGCCCTTTCTAAATCTTATGTCCTTGGGCCTCTTGTACGTCACACTATATTTCTTCAAAAATGATTTAGTGAGGATTTATTGTGTGCTGGGCCCTTTTCTAGGAGCTTTATATATGTTAACTCATTTGATCCTCTCAGCCGCCCTGGGAACTATGTTCTCTTTATATCCCCATTTTAAGTTGGGGCACAGGACGATGTGGGGCTGGTGGAGAGAATGTGCTCCTGTCGTGTCTGCAGGGGGGACCGTGAGAGAGATGCTGGGGTGCTGCTCATGTCTCTGTCCCTCAGCTGCTCCTGAGGCCCCTACTCCCTCATTCTCTGTCTCCTTCCAACCTTCCCCCTTGCCTGAGAGCATAGCACTCTGCTTTCTGTTCTGTGGGGGCAGTGGCAGGGTCATCACTAGAAGTCCTCACCACTTTCTGTCCATCTCCCTGTGCCTGAGAACAAATCTGAATAGTGACGTTGGGGAAATTGTAAATACAGACCCTACAGTCTGATGTAAGCGTCCCTAGGACTTTGGCTTTCTCCTCAGAAATACAATCCTGCATTTTCAGTAAGATGTTTTAGGTGGGAGGAGGAAAGGGAGGGAAAGAGAAAAGGACTGTTGAGTAATAAGAGATATTTTAGAAGCTCTGGAATCTAATTATTAACCCTATCTTTGATTAGCTTTTCATTGCTTGAACAGAAATTGGGGTGAGACTATTGAGGAATTTCCCAAAATGTCTTGTGGCCAACGGCCAGATTCTTATACCATTTCTTTTATGGTTAGAAAGCAAAAATACTGAAGCAAGAAGAAGCAGTCTGTGATTTAAAATTATATAAACACCAGGTAGGTTTTTATATCAGGTTGGATTCCAATATTATTCCAGTGATCCTAAGAAGGCTACCTCAAAGCAGATGTCAAAAAAATACATTCAAAGACTATATTGACTAATTTGAAACCAGTGCTATTTGACATTAAATAAAGTTAGTATATACAAAAGTCTAGATGGGTGAGATCTCAGTAATCTCTGTATATTTCATAAGCTTCCATAGTGTGAAAGATATTGTATTAAAAACATTTTTTTAATTTTTTTTTTAACCTTTATTTATTTTTGAGACAGAGAGAGACAGAGCATGAATAGGGGAGGGGCAGAGAGAGAGGGAGACACAGAATCGGAAGCAGGCTCCAGGCTCTGAGCTGTCAGCCCAGAGCCCGACGCGGGGCTCGAACTCACGGACCGCGAGATCGTGACCTGAGCTGAAGTCAGACGCTTAACCGACTGAGCCACCCAGGCGCCCCTTAAAAACATTTTTTAATGTTTGTTTATTTTTGAGAGAGAGAGAGAGAGAGAGAGAGAGAGAGAGAGAGACAGACAGACAGGGTGTGAACAGTGGAGGGGCAGAGAGAGAGGGAGACACTCTGGGATCTGAGTTGTCAGTGCAGAGCCTAACGCGGGGCTCAAACTCACGGACCGCGAGATCGTGCCATGAGCCGAAGTCGGTCACTTAACTGACTGAGCCACCCAGGCGCCCCAATATTGTATTGATCGGGAAGGGCATCTTCTGTATCCTAGAGCAAGTGAAGTCTAATCCAGACACAAATAATAGTGCTAGTACTACCATGCTGCCCAACGCCCGGAAAAAGAAGATTTTTACGGTTCCAGTTGGCTTCCCATTTAGTAAACGTTGTGTAAGATGGCAGGCAAGAGTTCAGTGTCTCTAGCACACTGCTTGCAAACATGAGTTGAAAGACTCTGACACGTACTTGAGTTTGCATTGGAGACAGTTCTGGAGATTGTCTTGCCCGCCATTTGTTGATGAGCATAGGAAGACTGGGCTAAAAAGGGCATACTTGCCAGAAAATAGGAGAAAGATAAATTGGAAAAAAATTACAAACTTTTAGAAATGATTAAAATCTTTGAAAGTGAGGTCGTTATCTCTGTACATATGTTACATTCTTTAATTAATTTTGGTACTTGAGGAAACAAGCACTGTCAGCTTGAAAGAATTTAACGTAGCATTTAGAAATGAAATACAGACAACCCATTTTCTAGCTTTTGGAAGTGAAATATAGACAATTTATGTTAAGTAACAGAATTTTACAGCATTTGAGATTTATACAACTGGTCACAGAGCCTTGAATTTAAGGATTTTTACGAGGAGAAAAGGAAGAGCAGAGCCTGGGGAGTCTAGAACACATCATGATTAAGCAGTGGCTCTTGCTAGATGTTACAGTGTAGCACAGATGTTTTAAGTTAGAAACAACAAGCCACTTCCAGAGAGAATCAGTGTGGACTTCAGAGATCCTCACACATGTGATACGTCATGCTCAGGGGAGTTGGTGTAGAGGGAAAACTGACCTTGGCCCTGGTGGGTAAAGCAGAGGTCGTTGACATACGGATTAATGAGATTGTACTGTCCAAGTATTCACAGAGTAGTGGATTCTCCACACCAAGGAGTGAGTCCTCAGACATACTCAGAGAAGCTCAAGATGGAGGGTCTGGTGTTGTGTCACACAACGCTGAGTGCTCTGACGGAAACTGTCCTAGTAGAACTGACCAGAGGGACGTTGGGAGTCAAGGCCCTCTCAAAACCATTTTCCCTGTGCTCCCAATACCTCCTTCCTTTGTTGCTCTGATGCTGACTGGAGCCTGCTGACCTCATCTTTCATGGTCCACTCTTCATGCGATGCTTGGCCTGCTCAGCATTTGCTCCTGGGCCTACTTCTCCCACTGGACAAAGCCATTGCATGTCCTCTGGGTTTGCTGGTTTAGTTTGAACAGCTGCCTGACTTAACGTTGGCTCACATGTTTTTGAAAGTAAAAACTTGATTGTCTGTTTTATAATTTTGCTTAAGATGGATGCTGTGGGTGATCATTGTGTGTAGTAGGCAATGCTCATTGTGATGTTGGATACAAGGAAAGAACACGAAGCAATAGAACCAAATGATAATTCTACAGTTGTGTTTTTAGTTAGTAAGCAAGCCAGTCACCTATCCATAAGACTTATCCTAAGCTACAAAATTAACAATTGTATTTTTCCCTCTCTTTTCTCCTGCTACTTCAGGAAAGTTAACTTGCCTAGAAGAAGGTAAAATAGGGTTGTGAAAGTTTAAAATTCACAGAAAACATTTCCTCCTGTGCTGTGTGTTAGTGTTTAAAGACTCGGGGCGATAAATAAGCAAAAGTAATAGAAAAACACATCGCTGTCTGCAAAAGAATTCGCATCTGACTATAGTGAAAAGCAAAATATTATAATTATTGCAACCTATTTTCCCTGCTGTTTCATAGAGTAAATTTATGTTAAATAGATGAGTCTTGGGCAGTTTTATTTATGACTTTTATGCTCCTTCACATTTACTAGTTATATCTATAAAATATGGACATTTACATAGCTTTAGGAATATATTCATGTATTTGGTATATATTTATAAATATTTTAAGTATGTATACATTTATTATATATTTATATAAATATAACTAACAATGCATTTTTGTTCTCATTTATGATATATGCTATGAATAATTTCTGTTAAATCTCATGTAATCAAAAACTCACAGTGTGATGATCTTTTTTTTCAGAATCTTGGCTCCCATGCTGGGTCATATTATTTCTCTGAGATACAGAAATAGTTTGAGTTTTTTAAAAATGTAATTTGCAGCTATGTAGTTTTCTTCTAATAACAGCTTCTCTCAGAAACACAGAGCAAGGGTCAACAGAAATTCCTGGCTGACTAGAAAGCAATTAGAAAAATTCCCATTAATTTGGCTATTAAATTTTTGCTTTTACTTGTAGCAACATTATTTTTTTTCCAGTAAAACACTAATTTCTAATTCAACAAATAATATCAAGACAGAGGAGGAAGAGGTGGAGAGGCAAAAAGAGAATTTGAAAAGCCATAAAGTAGCTTATAAAAAAAACCAACCCAGTAGATTTTCTTTTGACTAGCAGCTGTTTTTCCCTTGGCTGTATCAGACATGCTCAATAGAATATTCTTGAACGAGAAATGAAATATATGTTTAATTATATCTTTAAGCTTATGTAGGAAATCACTTTTCTGTCCCACAGAACTAAAGACCCACTCATGTTAATTTAACATTGTACTTCATGAATTATTTTTATATTACCATACTGATTAAGGTCATGAATGCCTGGACCTAAAACCATGTTAATCCCAAATCAATATGCTTCTTTTGTTATTTTAGATATTAAGCACAGTAAGCGTGGTAGTGTATAGATTTTTGAAAAGTGCCTTGGAAAATGAGCTCATTTTATGATATGGACTATTAAAAATTGAATTTGTTACTATTCAGATGAAAACTCCTCCTTTTTTTTTTTTTTTTTTTTTTTTTTTTTTAAACACACTGACACCAAAGAAGCCAAACTCGATTTTTTCCCAGTGGAATTGTCAGTTTTATGTTATTACCATGTGCCCTCTTGATGGTCTACATGATTAAACAGTGACAGACATTTTGGCCTGATTGCCTGAGACTCAGATCTAGACTCTGGGCTTACCTTTTGGAATGTGCAAATGGGATTTTTGCATCTGGTGATAATAGTGAATTTGCAAAGATAATAGAAGGGAGTAATATGAATTTCATTAAGTGAAATTTATCTTCATGTTCATTGGATTAGATTACGCTTTTAGAACTTTTTAACGTTCTGAGTTTACAGTCTTCTGGATGGCCTCTGTTTTTCTGCTCTGCTGCGTTTTCTAACAAAAAAATTCTTGAACGTTTTCTTAGACACCATTTTGGTTATCTCACCGCTGTTACTGATGATCAGATAATGCCAAACTTAATCACTAGTTAGCCATTTAAGTTTGGAAAGATCAAGTAATACCCCTCACCCTTTGTTTTTTTATAGTTGGCATAATACTAGAATGGATTATCCAATAGAAGTGTTGGAATGCTCAGCAAAGGGTGTGGTGATGACGTGGACTAACAGGAGCCTTCAGTCCCTCACCAGACTGCAGGCTCTGTGAGGGAGGCATTGTTTTGTTTTGTGCACTGCGGGGATTCTAGCCCTGGGACAGCACATCTCACCTAGATTTCAATAAATCAACAAATTTATTTCAATAAATCGTTTGAAAGAGTGAATAAAACAAATCGGGGCAATGCAAACTAATATCAGTTCCTGTTTTGATGTTTATGTTACAACTTTGGTAGATTGTGGGATACTATACATGAAGTATACCTAGAATTCAGCAAGATATGGATGAATTTGTATGTTATGTCTTCCAGGGGAAGAGACAAGTATATGTTAGGTCACAGGTTAGTTATGTCAGAGCCTGGCCAGTGGTCACTCAAAAAACAACAATTGAAAAAAGAAAATAGTAGCCTCTGGAGGAAAGCTGTATGGTGTGTTGTGCTGCTTCTACTTAAATCTTCTTCCTAGAGATGAGTGAGACATTCATAAATTAGGTGACGGCAGACTTACAGTTCACAAAGAACACAATTGACCTTTAGAATAGGTAGAAGGTAAAAAGATGAAACATTAGAAGAATAATGCAAATACTTAGTAGCACCTAGGTTCAAAAAGTACAAAAATATATAGGCTGACAAAGATGGAATTTTCCTGTAGTTAAATACCTAGTGTAGATTAGACTTGAGACGTAGTTGATTGCAAACTGAATGCAAACCAACAATAATCTGATACGGTCACTAAAATGTAAATGTGATTTGGGCTGCATTAATACATGATTAATCTTGCATCTGTGGTTCATGAAACCTCTGACATTGTATGCATATTGTACCTATGTGTTCTTTTCTTTCTTTCTTTCTTTCTTTCTTTCTTTCTTTCTTTCTTTCTTTCTTTTCTTTCTTTTCTTTCTTTTTCCTACCTTCCTTCCTTCCTTCCTTCCTTCCTTCCTTCCTTCCTTCCTTCCTTCCTTCCTTCCTTCCCAGAAAGGGTTCATACCTTTATTAAGTTCTTAATGAGAACAGTGATTCAGAAAGTATTAAGATCTACTCGTTCAGAGGAAGATAGGTAACAGTCTTATTTGTATGTAGGTCAGGTCAAAGTATAGTTGTACCATTATAATCAGTTCTTGGAACTACATTTTAAGAGTAACCATGATAAAGCATCTCTGGGAGGAAGCTAGGATAGTGAAAGATCTGAAAATCATGACCTATGAAAGTAGGATTGGGGTACCTGGGTGGCTCAGTCGGTTAAGCGTCTGACTTCGGCTCAGGTCATGATCTCACAGCTCATGAGTTTGAGCCCCATGTCAGGTTCTGTGCTGACAGTTGAGTCTGGAGCCTGCTTCAGATTCTGTCTCCTTCTCTCTCTGTCCCTCCCCCACTAGTGCACTGTCTCTCTCTCTCAACTATATATAAACACTAAAAAAGTAGAAAAAAAAAGAAAGGATTGAAGGAACTGGAAGGCTAGGCTTGGAAAGAAAAGATTGTAGAGATATTACATGACTTCAAAAAAAGAAATGGTTGTTTCAGATTGGGAAAGGAGATATATACTGACAGTATCTAGTACTGGAAATGGAGATTCTCGTAATTGGGTCGTGGGTGTGAAATGGTCTGGTTGTGTTGTACGGCAGTTTGGCATGGTTGCTTTTTTTAAGATGCACGTTTATTTCTAGGTAATTTAGGGGAAGTTCTGTGCACAAGTGCATGTGCAAAAGTACATAGACAAAGAAATTTATAAGGGTATATACTCTAGCAGTTTTATTAATTTCCCCAACTTGGAAATAACCTCAGGGTTTATCATAGGTTATATCCTTGATACAACTATGGAATACCATGCAGCAGTTAAAATGAAAGAGACAGATGGATCTACAGGTTCCAATATGTAAAATATTAAGATTTATTAAGTGAAAAAATAGCATACTGAATATAATATGTATGTATTATAATGTATGGAAAAGTCCCACAAAAGTGATATCTTTCCCTATGTGCGTAAAGAGAGAAAGATCTGGAATAATTCATAATAAGCTGACAGTAATGGTTCCCTCTTTGGGATTCAGGGAGGGTCAAGGGGCTTCTTATTTGCATAAATTGTAATTTTTACATAAAAATGTATTCAAGTGGTTTAAAAAATAAGAATGAATAATAAGTGGAAGTTGTAAATGAATAAAAGTGAGTAAAATTTTAGAGGATTTATACATGGAGAAATGGTTAAATTCCTTTATATAGTTTCAGAGAGGAAACAGGCTCAGTTGTATTAGGCTTATTTTAATTCTGTGTAAGGAAGCATTTTCTAGGATTAGAAATGTTTTAAAATGGAATTGGTTGTCAATTATTGGCTCCATTCTCATTGGAAGGGTTGAAACAGAGCTTAGATAACTATTATTAACTATTCCAAAGATGTTCTAAAAAGAATCATCCTATTCAATGGGAAAGATTAGTAAAATAATTTTCAATTTTGTGAGCTTATGATTCTGTGGCTAGCTAATGTCTAAGTGCCCTTTTGGTTATATATTCTACCATTCTAATTTAGTTCTTGACTTAGCAACCAGTCTCTTATCTCTCCATATCCTCAGTTTACCTCTATAATCTTATGTCCTTTCATGATTTCTTCCATGCCCAATCTTACCCAAAGTATGGGAGGCACCCTACTGGTTCAGGAGGTGATTTTGATTTTGAGTGCTGCATAATGTGGCATTAAAGCCCAACCTTTCCCAAAGTGTGGGAGGCATACCACTGGTTCAAGAGGTGATTTTGAGTGCTTATGTAAATACAGTGTTAAAGAATATTGAATCACTGAATTATCAAATCAGTGGGGGGAAAACAGTTTTTTGCCCTTTTCAGTGCTTTTGATTGGAGTCAAGGAGAAAATTGTTAACATTTTTCTTGTACTTGATATTTTCCTTTTTTAACCAAGTGAGAGAAGGTTTTGAGCTTTGAACTTCAGTTACCAGCAAATACAGATCTATAGCAAAGTAATATTATTGTTGTTCTTCTTGAATGTATTGTGATTACTCTCTGCTTTTGGTGGCTATAGCATAAACTACTGGTTACGTACCCAATATCTATTACTCCCTTCTCTCAAAAAAAAAAAAAAAAAAGCCAAAAAACCCCCACCAAAAAAAAGAAGTAAATTTTGAATCACTGACATAACTAGAAGAATCAGTTATATTTGCTGTATTGGTTTGTATTGGCTCTTTTCTTTTTTTTTTTTTAATGTTTATTTTTTTTTGAGAGAGAAAGAGACAGAGTGTGAGTGGGGGAGAGGCAGAGAGAAAGGGAGACAGAATCACAAACTGGCTTCATGTTCTGAGCTGTCAGCACAGAGGCCGATTGCAGGGCTCGAACCCATGGACGGTGAGATCATGACCTGAGCCGAAGTCAGATGCCCAAACCGACTGAGCCACCCAGGCGCTCCGGTATTGGCTCTTTTACATACCCACCTAACATAACAGCAGCTGAAACAGGTAAGTGTCTCATGCAGTAGCCAAGAGATAGGAAGTCTAATCTTAGCTATGGCAGCATCATAGTAATTAGGGACCAGTATCCTATTTTTCTGCTTTGCCTCTCTTTGCATGAGTCCTCTGTTCTCATGACTGCTTACTGGTCCCTTCAGCTGTTGCCCTTCCATCCATCTGTAGGAGAAGCAGAAGGAAGAAGGGGGCTAGGGCAGAAAGTGTGCAGCCCTCAGATGAATAAGCACTCTTTACACATCCTTCCTGGATATCACACCTGGCACTTCTGCTTTTCTCACTGGCCAGAATGAAGACTCATGACCACACCTAGCGGCAAGAAAGGCTAGAGTTTACAGTCCTTGAGCTGTCACAAGACTCTCAAAAAGGATGTATTATGGTACTATTTCATCTTTTCTGATGCGTGTGCACCAAAATTTACTTGATTCAGATGTGCTGTGTTTTAAGTTTTTATGAAACTTTAAATAAAAATTTTCATTATATCTTTATTATTATGTAAATTATTTGTAAAATGATTTAAGGGGCACCTAGGTGGCTCAGTTGGTTGAGTATCCGACTTCGGCTCAGGTTATGATCTCTCGGTCCGTGGGTTTGAACCCCACGTCGGGCTCTCTGCTGACAGCCTGGAGCCTGCCCTCGGATTCTGTCTCTCTCTCTCTCTCTCTCTCTCTCTCTCTCTGCCCCTCCCCTGCTCATGCGCGTGCGTGCGTGCCTGCGCTCTCTCTCAAAAATAAATAAACTTTAAAAAATATATAGAATTAGAAGACCCATTAGACTCAGATGATAAATGATGATAACTGTTTTTCCTGATGTACTGAGGGTTAAGTAGAAATAGCTAGTTAGATGATAAATATTAATAAAAATACTAGATAATAAAAGTGCTTGAATATAGTAAAAAAAAATCACAAGTTACTATTACACATATGGTTTGGGAAGCATCACATCAAAAACCTGTTTTCTTTATTCTGACTTTGACTTCTTAAATGATGTTTTTGTACTCTTACTGATATTTTTCCTCTATCAAAATTTTTTTACTGTGAGGAGTTACTGGTTAATGAGTATGGACTTTCAGTTTGGGAGGATGAAAAAATTCTGGAGATGGATAGTGGCGATGTTTGCCCAACAACGTGAATATACTTAATGCTCCTGAAGTGTATACATATACATATATAGATGGTTAAAATGGTAAGTTTTATGTTATTTATGTTACCACAAATTCAAAAAACTAAAAATTAATTTTAAAAAATTTAATTAAATTCAAACACAAATTGCCTTCCACAGAATGCTTTCCTTAGTGACTGCTTTCATTCTTACTCATGCCTTTAGTTTGGGTGTTCTACATATTTTTGGGCAGGATTGCTATTATGTGGATATTGTACTATATGGATATGCTCATAGAAGAAAGCAGAGCGTATAGAATCCGAAGTCACTCATTTTGACACTTTTATACAAGGCAGCCCGTGTCAGTTTGAGCACACTATATTATATTATTTTCAATTAATTCCAATCTATAATTAATATCTAACTAGGCTAGCAAATGATTAAGTACTCTGATTCCCATTGTTCTTTTGGAGCTACTGTTTTGCATAATGTGAGGCTCATAGGCCTACAATGTGAGGGTCATATATAGGGCTGAGATGAATGGATTTTGCTGAGACCTTCCTTTGTGTTTCTCCAGTTTCTGAGTCAAGCTGCATGTAACAAGATTCTGAATTCTTACACTTGAATGTGCAGTCTCCCAAGACCCACTGGGATCCAGGCTTTGCATCTGTTCCTTACTTGTCTGGTTTCCCACTGCTTTAATTGCATCCCACACTATTCATATTATCATTCACACCTGCATCTGATGATGTTTTATTTTTTAGTTTCCAGAATTTGATGGAGGGAGGGATCATGAAGTCCACAAGAATTCTCATTGATAAGAATTCAGATAAACACAATTTTTAGTAAGACCAGTAGGCATAAGAACCACAGAGTGCATGGAGAGAGATGCATCCATGTCTCCATCAAAATTAAGTTTCTCTTGATCTGCTGAGGTTTATTATGAGCAAGTTTCCTAATAAGCTGATTTTTCTTAAATATACTGCATTATACCAGGATGCATAGAGTTTGCATAATAAACTGTGACACAGGAAAGTGTTTTATATGTTCTCTTTGAAATTTCTTTCTATTTGTATGCCTAATGTTACTGTCACATTTCTAAGTAGACTCTAGTTTTTCCTAGGAAATTGAGATGCCTTTGTGTTCTATTCATTGCAGGGATTTTCCTGCAATTAAAAAAAAAAAAAAACATTTCCACCAATGGAGTCCTTTCAGAACACCTACAGAGGATATAAAAAATATATTGTAGTGCATTGTATTGATGTCAACAGGACTGTGTGTTTTCACCCTGGTGTGATGTCAGAACAATGCAGGGCATCTTTCACGGCGCCAGCTCAGTGGAATAAAAGACCCATTCAGGGAGAAACCCTGGGATGGTCACAGTTTTTAGGAGTTTCTATGCATGGCCACACAAGCTTAAAACTTTAAATTTTTCTTACAGTGCATTCTAGTCTTTTCCCATTGCAGCTGAACTTTCCTACTGAAAAGCGAATATTTTTATATATAGCAGCTGAAAACATGTATTCATTCTTTGGTTAAAAAAATAAAAAATAAACATTTTTCTGTGGAATGATTCTATCCCAAGGCCAGCATTATTAGCACATTTTATTCATGCTGCTTTCTAAAACCCCTGGAGTTAAGACTGACAGCAGAATGTGGACTCCACAGATCCCACCATACAAATTCCCAAACCCCCCGTCTAAGGGATTGACAGATGTGAGTGTGGATGGTACTACGGATGCTTTGGAGGTGAAATTAAAACATCCTGTATTTCGACGTATAAAGTAAACGTAAAGCATTTCATTTTAGGTGGAGGTTGGAGAGAAAGAAAATGAAACACTGCCTTAAAGTTCAGGAATTCTTTTCCTGACTCTTCATTTTGTTGTTCTTGGTAAACTTTTATTCCTCCAATTACAGAATTCAGTTGTGAATCGTGAGGAAATGGGAAAGTACAAATAAAAGAATAAATTAAGCTGCTTTGCAATGCCTTTTCCTGCCCCACCCAGAAATGTCCATTGTTGATATGCTGCTGTGTGACCTTCCTTTGGAGTGTATATGTGGCAAAATGGGTCATACAGAACAGGTGGTATTTGTAACCTCATTCTGATCTGTGTATAACGAACCCTTTCCTATTGTTTCTTAAGTAAATATTGTAAAGCATCGTTTTTAATGACTATAACGTATTTCATCATAAATGAACCATTTGTTTTAAAGTGATAGTTCATGACACTTGTTTTTTCAGTTTTTTTGTTTATTGTAATTACAATTTTTTTTTTTTTGATTCTACATCCCTTTTCAGCTGAGTCACTATGTGCCCTTATTCCCCAGCTGATGAACTCTTGTTTGTTTTCCTGTTATAAACAAAACTACTATAATCATCTTGGACACATATCTGGTTGCGCATGTTGAGAGTGTTACATAGTATAGCTTTATGTTAGAGAAATGTCTGAGTAATAGGACGTGTGGCTTTTAAAATTTTAATATATATTGCCAAATAAAAATTTTGAATATATATTTTAATACAATTTAAAAAGTTGTGCCAATTACACCCCCCAACAACAGTGTCAGTTTCCATTTTTCCACATCCTTTTGAGCATTACAAATAACAAAATATTGCCAGTCTTACAGGCAAAATTTCATTTAACTTGATTTTTATTGCCTTCCTAATTCAAAAGGTTTTTTGCAATGTGTGTCTACTATTTCCGTTTCAGTGAATTATTTTCTGTTTGAGTCACTTCTGTATATTTCTATTAAATTAGGTCTCTTTTCATTGATTTAAAGAAACTTTAGACCCCTTTTTAAATATGTCTGGCAAATGTGCTGTTTCAGTCTTTATCTTTAAACAATTTTTTCGTTTATTTATTTTTGAGAGAGAGAGAGACAGAGCATGAAAGGGGGTGGGTCAGGGAGAGGGGGAGACACAGAATCCGAAACAGGCTCCAGGCTCTGAGCTGTCATCACAGAGCCTGGGGCGGGGCTCAAACTCACAAACTGTGAGATCACCAGCTGAGCAAAGTTGTACCCTTAACCGACTGAGCCACCCAGGCACCCCTAGTCTTCATTTATCTTTTAATTTTACTTGTGGTAATTTTTTTGCCATACAAAAATGTTTAATTGTCCAAATTTTAATCATTTCCTGTATGACTTCTAGGTTTTATGCCTTTGCTGGGAAAATTTATAAAATAGTTTCCTGTGTTTTCTTCTAGGGCTTTTGTGTTTAGATATTTAATCCATTGAAATCCATTGAAATTTGTTTTTGCTTAATGGTATGAGGAAGAAAACCTTTTTTCTTTTCCTAAAGAATATCCAGTTGTTTCCAAACTATTTCTTTTCCGTACTGTCTTTTGCCACTCATTTCAAATGCCAGCTTAATATAAATGGCCATATCTCTTTGAATCTCTTTCTCTGTACCTTGTTCAGATAACATACTACTTTAATTATTATAATTAAATAGAATGATATATTTATATTATTATAATGTATTTTGCATCTGGAAGGAAGGAAAAAATATTACTTACTTACATGAAATTGTTGGGTATGATTTTAACTCATGGTTTGAGAGAGTCCAGAAAAGTTGCACCAGCTTATATACTCACTAACAGTACATGCAAATACTTATTTCACTAATACCGTACATATGTGTTACATATGGTTTACATATATTTTTTAAGTTGCCAATGTGATCGATGAAAAATAGTATCTGAAAACTTTATTGTACATCTCCTTGATTACTAGGAACGCTGAATGCTTTTTATTCAGTTGTGCAGTTTTACAACTGTTTTTCAATATTATCAGTCAGTTAAATGTGCTCATGTTTCAATAACAGCCTTATTAGTCTTGCCTTACTATATTAGTTAAGACATTAGTCTTGCCTTAACTATAGAGAGCATAGTGGTTGATCCAGGAGCAGGACAATTCTGAAACCAAGAACTGAAGAAACCCCCTTCCTACCACTAGGGCATCAAAGACAGTAGTAGCCAACCTTTATTCAGCTCTGTTCTGAAAGCTTTATATTCTATGACTTATTAAATCCCCCTTGCACCACTGTGAGGGAGGCATTATGTCAAACCCCACTTTCTAATGAAAAACAGGGGCTCAGGTTGATACACAATTTGTCAAGGCCACATAGCTAGTAAGTGGCTGGGCCAGGGTGGGAACACAGGTAGTATGACTTTGGAGTCCCAGTGCTTCCGCCAGAGGGTCTCCTGAATTTGCCGTAATTTCTCCAGGACAGCCATGGGCACTTGCTGAAGGAGTCTGTCCCAGAGTCAGGACAGCAAAGACAGAAACAGTTGCCCATCCCTTTAAAAAGGTAGGGCATTATGGGGTGCCTGTGTGGCTCAGTCCGCTGAGCAGGTAAGCAGCTGACTTTGGCTCAGGTCATGATCTCACAGTTCGTGAGTTCAAGCCCGCGCTGGGCTCTCTGCTCTCTGCGCAGAGCCTGCATTTTAAAATGCCCAAAATGCCGTGGAGGCATAGCATAAGTTTCCTGTGAAAAGTAGTAACATTCTCGGTCTCTGTGAGAAGGCATCCTCATCTGGAAGGGGCAGGTGGTAATCGCTGTACTTACTTATTTTTTTAAAAGTGCAGAGTAGAGTGTTACTGCTTTATCTGATTTCATTCGTTGATTTTTAAGCTGTAATGTGGTGGGTGAAGAGCTGATCCTAGAATGAGAAGCGTTAGTTCTGTCATTTTCTTAACTAGTTTTATCTTTTATCCACATATACTGATTTTGTGAAGTTAAAACTAGTTAAATTTTAACTGACGCCGTGTAACTATCTGAATAAAAAATAGGCAGGTGGAAGTTTCCTTTTGGCTTCCATAGTTGGCTAAATGAAGAGGAAGAAAGGGTTCGTTTGGGTTTGGGTTATCCCTCTTTTCTTCCTAGTTTGCCATCTAAAGTTTAGAGGTAGTTGGGGGAAGTGGAGGGAAAGAAAACGAATCTAAAAGTAAGTAATTGATAAGGAGCAAGTCTTATGTGTGCAGGTGGTGCCTTGTGCATGGGTCTAGAGTAGGGCTGGAAGTATCTGCTTCTGTATCCACCTGTATGAGTAATAATATAGGAATCATATATTATATGATTATAATTATATGATCATTATAACATTGATCAGTGCCCTCTCCTAATTCACAGGCAGCTGGATTTATGAGATGACATCTTAGAGGAGAGTTTGGAACCACAGATCTTCTTGCCAAAATCCTGGGTCGCCCTTAGTTCTCTTACCTGAACAGATGGCCTGCTACAACAGTTACTTACACCAAACTCCTAGAAATAATCCCCGTTATTGTGACACTCAGGAGATCTCCAGATACTGTTGATTCTGTCTCAAAAATGCACCTTGATTCCTCATTTTCTCCTTCTGTGCTGACATCATCTTCAAACTAGAATCTCTTGCCTGGGCTTGTTTTCATTAGCTTCCTAACTGGGCTCACCAGTTCTGTCCCCACCCCGCTCCCCCATCAGTGTATTCATTCAGTAGCCTAAATGATCTATTAAATTAAAAAAATAATTTTGGAGTAATTTAAGACCTATAGAAAAGGACAAAAATACTGCAAAGTGTTCCTGTGTATTCTTTACCCTTCTTCCCCTAATGTTAATATCTTACATGGCCAATGATAGAAGCCAGGAAATTAACACTGATGTAGTACTATTAACTAAGCTAACAAACCTTACTCAGTTTTCACCAGTTTTCCCAAATAATGTTTCTGGTCCAGGAACCAGTACAGGACCTCTCATTACATTTTGTTGTCCTATCTCTTTAGCCTCCTGCAATTTATGATGGGTCCTCAGTCTCTCTTTGACTTTCTTGACATTTTTGAAAAGTACTTGTCAGTTCTTTGGTAGAATGTTCCCCAGTTTAGGTTTGTTGGTTGTTTTCTATGATTAGATTGAGGTTATGCATTTTTGGCAAGAATGGTCACCAAAATCATGTTGTGTTCTTCACAGTACATCTGTGAAGGGGGGCTAAATGTCTTGTTACACATATTAGGTCTTGTCACAAACCTTCAGTGGTTTTCCATTTCTCTGAGAGTAACATGCAGACTCTTCAAAGACCCTGCCCAATCTAGTCCTTATTTAATTCATGCCTCATGGAAGGGCGAAAACAAATGAAAAATCGGGGCTTGATTCTCAGTGTTGAAAATAAGGGAAGAGACGTCTTTCCCCTCCCTAATCTTAGAACGTTGACTTTAGAAACCTTGTAAGGTCTTTTTCTCTCTGCTTGAAATGTATGTAAATCTTTGTAAAAGCTAAAATAGACTCTTGCCATCTTGAGGACCCAGGACTGTGTTTCTCAGGGACCTGGGAACCATCTCTTTGAAATGTCACCATTAAGGAAGATAGAGCCTCCAACTACCTCCCAGTATCTGTGGGAGGATAGAACCTCGCTGTAGCGGGTGCCTTATTCCAAGCTACAAAGCTATGTCTTGTTATAAAGAGAAGTTTATTTTTCCTTTGAATAAAACCAATTAGTGAACACAGATGGTCACCCCAACTACTGAGTAAATTTAGGAACAACTGTGTGACAAATGGTGCTGTCAAGTCCTCTTACATGACTAGTTGTTTCTCCTGAGAACGTGTATGTAGTGGGTTGTGTCTACTTGGCTACGTAAAGGGATGAGACGTCTTTCAGTCTTTGGAATCTCTTGATGGATCGCTTGTGATGGGTGTCACATTTTGGCTTAATGCTTCTTCAGTAATAAAACTGTTTCTTTCTCATCTACATTTGTGGAGAGGTTTCCTGGTTGGAGAGATTCTGTTTTTATTTCTATTTCCCCAACACTCCTCTCCATTAACTCACTCTGGCTTTCTTTCCTGTCTTGAAAAATGCCAAGCTGTTACCTGCTTGAATTTCTGCTTGAAACCCTCCACCTTCCTGTACCTCTTTATAAAAGTGGTTCTTTCCATTCTTGACTGAGCTCATATATAATATCCCTAAAGAGGCCCTTCTGACTACCCTACGGAAGCCACTCCTTCCATGGACTGTCTATCACATCATCCTGTGTATATCTTACAGAGTACTGAACACAATCAGTACTTACTGTGTTTATTGATTGGTTGACTTTTTCATAGTGTTTCCCTCTACTAGAGTATACAGCAACAGGAGGGAGAGATTCTCCTCACCCCTAATCAGTCTGTCTAGTTCATAGCTGAGTCCCCTATACCTAGAACAGTGTCTGGCACCTAATAGGTACTCAATGAATATTTGTGGAACAGAATTAATAAGATGGGCATGATCAACAGATTAGGGTGGTTATATAATGAAGATGTACATCTGCTTTTCTCGCATTTCTTTTCAACTTGTAGAGAAATCTTAACAGACTGGTTTTAGCAGTGTTTGTATTTGTTGAGCATCTAAAATGATTATATGGAGGAAGGAATACATGAATACACCTTCATACTTGAATAAAAATAGGCATAAATCCTTGTTTTTCAAATAGGAAAATCTACAATGTTTAAAAAAAAACCAACAACCACTCAAATATTTTAGGAAAGCTTTCATGTTAATTTTGGCTACAGCTGGGGCTATTTGAATTGTAGCGCTAACTAATTGGCCGGTGTGAACATCAATTAGTCCTGAATAAAGAGCAGGAGAGGAATGCCAAGAGGGAGGAAGTGAGATTCAGATCTGTAGCAAGTCTTCTGGGAATCTTCACATCCTCATAGAGGAAGCCTTAGGGGTTATGCTGACATTTGAAGGAAGGCTTAACATAGTGTTTCTCAAACTTGAGCATGCATTGGAGGGCTTTTTTAGCCCTGGTTGCTAGGCCCCACCCTCAAAGTTTCTGATTTGGTAGGCCTGGAAAGGGGCCCACGAATTTGCATTTCTAACAATTTTTCAAGGGATGCTGCTGCTGCTGGTCCAGGCCCTGTGTTTTGAGAATCATTGCTTTAAAGTGTTGCTCGACTAGAAGAATTGATGGAGTTTGTTTGTTAACAGTCTTTTGGGAGTTGATAATGCCTTAAAAAAATTGAACAAATGTTACATTCTTTTTAATTGCCAAGAAAAAGGGTCTCTTTTTGCATGTTAGTCTTTTTAGGCCCCCATGTCTATATTTGGGTTCCTACTTATTGAGTATGTACTAGTTATATGCATCTTTTCAATTAATTGTTATAATTATGTACAGAGTTAAATATTATTATCTCTATTTTACGCAGGAAGAATTTAGGCTTCAGGATGGTTTGATTGCTGCCCAGTTGTTCAAACCTAGTTAGAGATAAAGCTGGAATTTCAACAGGGCCATCTGACTTCAGGATTAAGCCTCTTTTCACTATGCTGCTTCTCAGCCAGAAAAATTCAGACTAATTTTAATTTAAGACTAAGTGATAACACCTTGAGGTGTTACATGGCTGAGGAGGAAATTACTCATTAGCTTGAGGTGAGCCTGATCTGATATAGAAGGTTGGTTAAGATAAAAAAAAAAAAAAAGAAAAAAGAAGAGTTCCAATGTGAAGTACAGCATCTAGGTGTGTTAGTCAGGAAAAGTGGCAGACTTGCTTACCAAGAGGGTTGGAGTATTTTAAATGTTTATTTATTTTGAGAGAGAGAGAGAGAGAGGGAAGGAAGGAGGGAGAGAGAGAACCCCAAGCAGGCTCCACCCTCCGTGCAGAGCCGATGGGGGCTCAGTCTCACAACTGCGAGATCGCAACCTGATCTGATACCAAGAAGCAGACACACTGAACTGATTGAGCCACCGAGGTGCCCTGAGAGTTGGAGTATTTTAAAGTTAACTCTAGCGAAACACTCATTTTCTATGAGTCTGAGTAGTTTTTCTAAGTTGCGAAAACAAGTTGACCTTTTTTGGTCTAATTGCCTATATGATTCAATGTATTTTTTGTCAAGAGACTTTGAAACCAAAGAGATCTTCCATAATATCCCAGGAATGCATGGAACACCTTTGAAAATCTCTGACAAACTAATAACATAAGAGGCAAATGACTGAGTTCATAATTGTTTCCCCTTCTCTAAGCCAAAATTGATGGCCAGTAGGAAGGCGTTGAAAGGCAGTACACACTGATGCTATTTATAAGGTCTCGATATTTTAGACTTGTAGAGCACCATTCATCCTGGGATTATAAAAGTGGTTGTTAAAATTTATACCATATTAGTCTGATTAACACTCAGATGGGTAAAAATAAAGGATTGAGGAGAAATATTTATTTCACAAGGGTAGGGACTTTAATATACAGAAAGCTGCATAAATCTGCAGATGTTCTAATTAGATTCAGCTGAACTGCTTCAGAATGCAGGATAACGTGGATTTACTCTGCCAACAACTAAGAATAACTTTTCTGATGCAAAAAATGTTCAAGTTTCAATATTGAAACATAAAATACCCCAGCCCAGGGGATAGATTCTTTTCACATCAATTTCTTGATTGGCTCAGATTCTTCCAGCACTTAAGTTACTTCTTTATTATAAGTCTTAAACGGAATTCACTAAATGGTACCCTAATGATACTCTTCCCAGGCCATAGTACCTGTAATCCTATTTTCTGTTAATAGTTGAACATTAACCTTAGATCACTAGAATACTGTCAAGCAAGTTATCCACACGGTGCTTAATTTACAATCAGGGAGTAGTTTAGGCAATGAGAAAATCTGGCTCTCAAAGAGGATGGCATTAAGGAATCAAGGGATGTATTTCACAGGATATTTTTGTCAGTCGATTTCCATTTTTTTCTTGAATATATGTCATTTTTTAATCTCAGGAAGTTATTTCTGTGTGCTGGCAGGGTAAATCTATGTCGTTCTGAATTTAGAAGTAGTTCAGCAAATCTAATCAGAGAATTTGTTAGGGCCCAAGTTATAGGCAGGGTGGGGCATGAACCCTTCTCCAGCCTGGGCATCCTGTTGGACCCCTAAAGGCCTGGAGATCCCTTTGGTGTCAAACTTCAAAACATTCCTTCAGTATCAGAAGGCTTTATACTTCCAGAGAACCTGGCTGTCAGATCCAGCCAGGCATTTTGATTTAACTGTTTCAGCTCTCGGAAGGCCAAGTAAAGGAGAATGTTCCTTTTCAAAGGATGTCAAGGGGGAACAGGAGAGAGGCTGTATCCAGAACCTCCTGTTCCATCGACAGCCCTTTAGACAAGCCAACCTTTGGTCAATATTCTCTCAGTTTTATTTGATAAGCCAACCTATTCTCCTTAATTAAAATGTTGGCAGGCAGTCTTCATGTGAATTTATGCCAAGGATTTGTTATAATCTCCTTGTTTTGTGATTTCTCATTTTTAATAGTGGAAGAATAATTTCATAGACCCTTCTGAAGGAGAGTCTCTGTAAACAACAATTTTATCTCCTTCATAATCTTTTTGGATCTCTGCATATTTGTGTGGAACAAGAAGGATAACATTGCCCAAATATGCTATTTTAATTTATTAATATAAACAATATAGTTGTGAAAGGCATTTGCAGGAAATTGATTTGAAATAGATGTTACCATGGCATAAGCATTAGTTTGCAACATTCGAAACAATGAACATAGAAAATCAACATTATTTATAGACTTACCAACTACCTATTACCGTAGAATCCAAGTCAGGAATGTTATAAAATATGTAGACCCATGTCTCTCATTTACATTTAACCCTTGGCTGTCCAGTATCATTTGTTTCCCTGTTAATCCTATACATAAACTGATAGGAAAAAAAAAAAAACAAAACCTTACCAGTGATGTAAAAAAACAAACAAAAAAACCAAAAACCAAAACTCGTCGCTGATGTAGAAAAACCAAACAGTGCCTATGACATGAAAGGAACTTGATACATTTGAGATCCCACAGCCTTGTCTGTACCCCCTTCTCATTTCTTAGGCGTTTCCTTTCTCTCCTTTCTTCTATCGAAGGGTAAGTTGGACATAAAATGGATGGGATTAGAGTAAGCTTATTAGAATGCTTAGCAGCGTATCATGCAGGGAAATATTGGCAGATGAGTTTCAACATGGGTAAAATGAGTACAAGAATGATTAGTGCCTCTTCTCATTCCAAGACAGCTTTGTCTATTACCATGCGCTCTGGAGATGGCAGCTGCAGGGGTGGCAGAGTCTGATATGCCAGAGCTAGGAGATGTTCCAGGGAGGGCCCGCTCCTCACCGCCAACCAGATGTTCTCAGCCCAAGAAGGCCAGTCCCGCAACTCTCAGGATATGTCCTGATGGCAACTGCTTCCTCTTCCCATGAGTCAGGCCCTGGTCATCTGCTTACAAGCTGTGATCTTAATTGTTCAGTCTTTTATTTACTCAGTTCCTATGCAGTGTCCTTGGGGCATCAGAGACTGACCTTAGGTCATCCCTGGATTGTCAGTTTTCAGATTTATTCACCAAACTAGGTTTCTGTTGGGTAGCTGTCCTAGCTGAAAATACACAGTTTTGCCTTTATCGTGTGCTCTAGGATAAATAGCTTGCTTGTTTGGTATTTCTAGACCAAGGACCTCTGGCCCCAGTGAACTGAATCTGAGAAATAAAATAGTTGATATTAGAGTGATTTGTGTACTTGAGTCTGGTACAAGCACTTAGAAACAGCCAACATGCTTACAGGAAGAGAGAAGAACAGAGGTTGTCTTTGCCTCTTCCAAATTAAGGCATGACACCCCAGTAGTGGGATGTCCTTCCAGTCTAGGTTCTACACTTACTCTCTTTCTTTGTTCATCTTTACTTGCATATAATCTCAGGTATGTGGTACATATCAGAGAAGAGAGTCCAGCTTTTGCCTTGAAATCTTTCACAAGTTCACCAAACAATGAGTTTTTAGATTACTATCTCACTGACAGTATCTACCCTCATGTTAAACAGTATCTATTTCACTTTGTACTGTCTAGCCCTGACAGTCTAGATAGGGTTAATGCTCATTAGGAGAGGCTAGAGAGGCCTTGGACCTTCTTTGCTGGGCAGTGTGATGTCACAGTTTTCCAATTGCGATGGAATTTGGAAAGAGGTTGAGACCACGGGTCGGGGAGAGGGACATGCAGTAGGAAACAGCCCTATTGTCCCCTCACTTGGTGACAGTCTCACAGTACAGCAATACATTCAGCTCCTGGGATAAAAGCAGGTGTTTTGCTTTAATTAAGACCAACAAAGACTTCTCTGTTCTCAATAGGCTTATATTTTTAGACACTAAGGTAAGGAGGAAGAGAACATTATCCCATTCTGTGCACAAAACTAAAGATTCAGCATGAACTGCATAATTAAGAACTGAAAGGGGGAAATGCAATTCAATTAAAACTGACAGAATAATACACGGAATCAATGGCTTTATTTGGTGTTTAATGGTGATACTGTTTTCATTTCATTATACATGAGTCATAACCAGCTTTGCCTTAGTTTAATTGTATTCCTTACAGAGGAAACTGAAGTATGCAATTTGCAATAGACTCATCAATTAAAAAGAGGCTTATTTAAGATGATCATAAATTGATCCCCAAGACTGAAACCAGTATGTTTCCATTCCAATATATCACTTTACTGGAATCATGAACAATTTTGGACAGGAATGGAGAGAACCATTGGGAGGGGAGATGAGGAACAGTGTGCAAAGGATAAAAAGCCTGATTTCCATGAAAAAAAATAATCATAGTAAGTGTGTTTTCCAGTGGAGAAAATGATATGGCAATATATTTTTGATCCAGTGAGCTGAACAAAACACGATGAGATTTTAGGTTGGAGAGGAAATGCTAGATTGAGCTGCCTGTATAAAATGAATCATGGTATTGGCACACAATCAGGTGTAACAGGGATATAGCATTTCTATGTGTGGCCTTATAGCCAAAGGGATTTTAAAATTGGGGTGTGAGACCCAAGAAAAGCAGAAAGGAGAGAGAAGTGTTACAAGTTAGGCTACTTGAGTACGTCATGGAATTAGTGGTGGAATAGAGAACATTTTGCTCTTAGGCACGTTAATCACAGAAAACATCTCAGATGTTCCATTCAGTAGAGTTTCATCCCACTGCCGGTGCTCTGTGAATACAGCCTAGGACTCAGCATGAATTAGCAGTGAATGCTGAATGATTATAGGGTCAGAATCCGACAGGTTGGTCATAATGAAATGTGTCTGTCTTAGGTCTTTATTCCATTAGTTGCGTGGATCAAAGTTGCATTTTCCCCATGCTTGACTAAATTTCAAATGTGCTGTCTAAACATACGGACTCTCTTTTATAACAGCTGTGCTCTCAAGCACTGATAATGGATTAGGGCTGGGGAAATAGTAATTTTTCCCCTAGTCAGAGAGTCAAGGGGACTACCTTGTTCTCCTTGGGTGGTGAGTGCTAGCTACCCAGGACTTACTTATGTGGGCTGGAAGCACAGCCTCCTAAGTCCTCTACTTTCTATTATGAGAATGATCTTTCTGACTGGCCAGTGCTAGACCAACTCTTATGCCAAAAATTCCTTTATAATGACCTGGAGTGGACAGTGGGAAAGCAAAGGAAAGAGCCCTAAAGCCCACAAAGCAAACAAAACAGGAACACTCGCACTTTTCTTGATGTGGTAGATAATCTTTTTTTGTTTATTTATTTTGAGAGAACAAGTGCACATGAATGCATCAGCAGGGGAGGGACAAAAAGAGAGGTGGGGGGGGGGGAGAGAGAGAGAGAGAGAGAGAGAGAGAGAGAGAGAGAGAGTGAGTCAGTCCCAAGCAGGCTCCACATTGTCAGTGCAGAGCCTGATGCGGGGCTCAAACTCACGAACGGTGAGATCATGACCTGAGTGGAAATCAAGAGTCGGATGTTTAACCTCCTGAGTCATCCAGGCGCCCTGGCTGTGGTAGATAATCTTAAATTGATACTAGAGCCTCATCTTTAAAGATCATTTTTGTGTCTTCTTACATACTTTTGGTTTTCCTTTTATTTTTTTGGACGTTGAAAAATGTCAGCATGTGGAGCAGCAGAAAGGTTTTCAGGTACTTGCATGGATTATTCTTTGAGTCAAATACTTGACTCAAATTTTGATTACATAGCCATATATAGAAGTAAATATGTATCTATAGATATATTAATTTCATACGAATGTAAGTAATATGGAAGATATATTAATTTCACACATATGTAAGTAATTCTAAGTAATTCTAAGACTGGAATTAAATTGCTCTTACTCTTTTTAGGTTCTAGAATTATTGTTGGCAAAATTACAGTTTTTGTAGGATGATTAGAAAACAAGAGCTATCATTTGTAAAGCAGGTAAAGCTGTGAGGCTGTGGTTAAGTAGGACATGTCCTGTGTATGATTTGTATGCTAACTGTGACAAGCAAACACTGACCCATTCAGACTTTCTTCTTCATTCTAGCTGAAAACAGCACTATTCAATTGCTAGACAACTACACAGGTTTAAGATGGCCTTTGTTGCTATGGAACAATGAACTTTTCTGCCCTTTTTAGGATTCAAGCAAATGACCTTGATCTTGTTCACTGTGGTTCAGCTAGAAGAGCAAGTAAGTTCAGATGACATGTTTGGACCTGTAGCCCTCATTCATTCATTCATTCATTCATTCATTCATTCTTTTTTTCTTTCATTGATCTCTACATTCAGTAAACATGTTTTGAGCATCCCATATGATTTAGGTATTATACCAATTGTGAGGTAGTTTGTCTAATAAACACTTGATAGCACTTACTGTGTGCCAGATATTAACTCATTCAGTTGTCATGACAACTGTAGGAGATATGTCTCCCTTATTTTACAGATGAGGAAACAGAGTCACAGAGAGGTTGAGTACATGCCCTAGGTCACACAGCTAGTAAGCACAGAGCGGAGATTAGGACCCAGGCAGGCTGGCTCCCAAGCCCAAGCTCCTCTAACTCCAAGATACAGTCTCTTCTCACCTGGAACTTACAGTGATAGGTCTATGGGAAACAAATGGTAATGGAGAATAACAGGTAGCTGCTTAGGGCGATCAGGGGAAATTGCATCGAAGGGGGGAGGATTTAAACTGAGGCAGGAAGGATAAGAAGGAGGCAGCCAAGGTTGAGAGAGTATTCAGGCCAAGGGAAGGTCAGATGCTCAAGGAACTCAACAAGGGCCAGGGGGCAGCCAGGTAGGTGCTCCTACCAGGGAGCAGCCAGGTAGGTGGGTGCTAGTTGCCTCTGGAGGGGAGTGAGCCAGAACAGGATTTGAGACAAAATGTCTGGAAGAAATTTTATGAGACAGAGAAAACTATTCACGTAGATGAGAAAAATATTTCTTGGAATATGGGGTGTTTGAATGGGGATGGGAAGTATGTGGAGAGGCAGTTAGGAGGACAGAGATGTACGTGGGTCCTGGAGAAAGTCTTAGGGGTGTGGCCAGTCACTGAGAAACTCCCAAGATGCTGAGATCCGGGGCCATCTGTTCCTATGCCCTGGGTTGATGCCCAGGGAAGGCACAGTCCCTTTCTCAACCAGAGGAACTGGCAGTATCTTAGAGCCAGACAAATGGGGTCATGGATAGCATCAGAGAGACTCTGGTGTCCCAGCGTGGCACCAAAGCTAGAACAGTTCCCGAGTCCCCAGGAACACAAATAGTGGAGAGAACAGCCGGGATTGAAGGAATCACGCAGATAGTCATTAGGAATGTCTCAGGAGATTTTCTGTAGCTGAATGGCAAATGCAGTCAATAATGTCTTGCTACTTGAGAAAGTTTTCCCTTCTCCCCAGAAAGTTAGGCTGATCTCAGGAAAAGGCAGGTTGCTGAATGCTACGGATTAACTTCTGGCTCCCTTCACAGAATGGAGACTCAAAACAGAAGTGGAATAATGTAAAAATAAAGTTGATCTCTTGCACACCCGAGTTGGCAGAATGAGGCTCTTACTCGCTTCACATGGAGGCATCTTCCAGGTTTGGTAAAAATTCACCTGCAGCAAATATTCACACTGTGGGTTGATTACAAACACTGGAATTAAAGCCATATCACTTGGAGGCAACATGTTTAACTGTGGGAGAACCATCAGAGAGGAGGTCGCTGCTCAGAAGTCACTGTGGATTTTGAAAATAAAGGTGGTCTGTGATGAGGCAAAGCTTGAAAAAGCACAAGTGAATGTTTTAAACCCTCTGGGCAGATAAAAGGTAGTTTTCAGAAGAGAGGATAGGTGAAGCCAGTCAGAGGTTTAAAAACATTAAAAAAATTTTTTTAGTAAATTGAATTACTGGTGTTAGGGAGAATACCTAGAAAAGACGAGTTATGAAAAGGACTTTTATGGCTTCTAACTTGGACTGTGGTCTTTCTAAAATAAACTAATAGTTATTCTTTTAGCAGCACCAGCTAAAGTGAGAGTACTGTTCTTTAGACAGATATGACTATCAAAATAAAAGTGAATTGAATACCTCCTCAGTGGGGTTTGCTTCTGATTTGCCAGTGATCCTGCACCTGTGCATATGTGTGTGCACGCACGTGCGCGCGCACACACACACACACACACACGTGCAGGCATAGGTGGAGAGAGGTGGGAACCAGGTTTCACCGTAAGACTGGTGCACGGTCTCAGAGGGGGATAGTTTCCAAGACTATTGGAAAAGTACACGTTCTTTCAAAAAAAAAGTTTTCATTTGCTTTTATAAAAAGAAATGAACACTTTTTCATAGACTGTCCCTATAACTAGATCCCACATCTAGCAATAGACACAAATAGGTTGTTTGGGGGAGGGGGAGTTTCAGGAAAGAACCTGGGAGTGAAGGTCAGGCTTGGAGGGTTCCCATTTGCCTCTTGAAACAGACATCCATTATCGAGATTAATGACTATGACTTGGGTTGAACTGGGAACCAGCAGTCAGAGACAGCTGCTCATGCATCCAGTTGTGTGAGAGTCAGCAGAGTCATGCCTATCGGCATATTTAAAAGGAACAACCTTACTGTTGTATGGATAAACTAATGGGAGAGAGGGAAGTATTTTAAAATGCTACACCCACTGTGCCAGTTTAAATGGTTTTATAATTTTCTTTCGTAGTATTCACCTGGTTGAAGACCAGCATGGAGGGGAATATGCTAGTGGCAAGGGAAGACGGGGGAGACCGATGCATACTGAGAATGGCATCCATGGGTTGTCGTGGGAGGTGGTAGATGTGTTAGAGTGAGAACACTTGCACAAGTCAGCAGACAGGTTGGAGGTTGTGGTCAGAGAACTTTTTAATTTCAGAAGTTGGAAGTGGTACACGTTTTGGAGTTGATGAGGTTGGGATGTGATTAGGAGCATTGGTGGGTCAGATAATGTTGAGGAGGAAAGGTCGTTAGAAGTAAGGAGATCAAGGAATCGAATGCCAAAGTTGGGGTGGGTCATCCACATGAATGTGGAAGGCACCAGGAAAGAGGACCACCAGTAAGGTAGGGATGAGGACAACTCAGACCTAGAAACTGATACAGCAGAGGCTAATACTTATTCAGTGTGTACCGTTTTATAGATGAGGAAAAGGAGCCTCACAAAAGTTGACCGACTTGACCAAGTGACACTGCTAGGGTCAGAACTGGTTCTCAGACCTGGGCAGTCTGGCTCCATTGCCTACATACCTAACCACCTTGCTTTGCTGCATCAGTGAATGGTAAGGTGACATGGCAGGTAACAAACAGGGAGCCAGTGGGTATGGTGGGAAACTTCAAGAAGCAGGAGGGTTTACAAGGGGAAGAGAAAGTAGTAGTCTTGGGCAACTCGAACTCTTGGCTTGGAGACAGGACAGGCACAAATGACAAACCATCCCCCACTTAAGAAAGTTGCAGGTTGAAGGGTTGCCTGGGTGGCTTAGTTGGATACGTGTCCGACTTTTGATTTTGGCTCAGGTCATGATCTCGTGGTTCATGCATTGGAGCCCCGCATTGGGCTTTGCAGTGACAGTGTGGAGCCTCCTTGGGATTCTCTCTCTCTCTCTCTCTCTCTCTCTCTCTCCCTCCCTCCCTCCCTCTCTCCCTCCCTCTCTCCCTCCCTCCCTCTCTCCCTGTCTCCCTCTCTCCCTCTCTCCCCCCCCTCCCCCTCTCTCTCCCTCCCCTCCCCCTCTCTCTCCCTCCCCTCCCCCTCTCTCTCCCTCCCCTCTCTCTCTCCCCTTCTCCTGCACATGCTCCCTATCTCAAAATAAATAAATTAAAAAAAAAAGTTGCATGTTCTAGACAGCAGTTCCTCCTGGGAGCACACTGTTTTCCATTAAGGGAGGGAAGTGGAAGGAGCATTTTATGGAAAGGTAAAGCATATTGGAAGCATGTAAGAAGGTGAACAGATAGGCAGGGTAAGGGGGTGGTCAGATGACCAGACTGTAGAGATGAGGATTTGGTGAGAATGGCCAAGTGGGCTTCGTTTCTAGCAGCCGTTGTGGCAAACACTTCTGGAGTCCCCAGGGGTTCATTTTTCTAACTGCCAGTGAGGCAGCTGTTGGTAATGCAGTGAGTGGGTAATTCTTTGCTGGGGCTGACAGAACAAGGAACCCCAAACTGGTTGCCTTAAGCAACAGATATTTATTGTCTCATAGTTCTTGATGCTGAAAGTTCAAGATCGCGGTGCTTGCAAAGTTGGTTCCTCCTGAGGACTATGAGGAAGAATCTGTTTCAGGCCTCTTTCCTAACTTCTGGTAGTTTGCTAACAATCTTTGGTGTTTCTTGATATGTAAAAGCATCGTTGAGATCTCTGCCTTCATGTTTGCATGCTGTTCTCTGTGTTTGTGTCTGTGTCCAAATTTCCTCTTTTTATAAAGGTACCAGTCACAACGGATTGTGGTCCACCCTGTTCATCTTAACTGATTCTGTCTGCAGCAACCCTAGTTCCAAATATTGTCATATTATGATTAGGACTTCAACATGTGAATTTTGGGGGGACAATTCAACCCATAACAGTGGGTGTCAGGGGCATTGCTCCCTTTTGGCCACTCCCATTCATTCAGTATCTGTTCTGAGCACCTGAGCATTCAGGACACTTTACTAGGTATAGAAGGGAATATACTGATAGAATGAAACAAAATCCCTTGCTTCGGGGACCTGGAGTTGGTGGTGGTAGAGGGAGTGGGTAGAGTATGAAAAACTCAGATAACTAAAAGCAAAAGTAGAACCTGGTAAATGCTATATGTGAGATACAAGCAGACTGTTACATAAATTAAAAGATTGTTTGAGGGGCGCCTGGGAGGCTTAGTCAGTTAAGCATCCAGCTCTTGATTTCGGCTTAGGTCATGATCTCACAGTTCAAGGATCTCACAGTTCAAGGATCTCACAGTTCATGGATCTCACAGTTCAAGTTGGGGTCTGTGCTGACAGTGCGGAGCCTGATTGGGATTCTCTCTCTCTCTCTGCCCTTCCCCTGCTCTCACTCTGTCTCTCTCAAAATAAACTTAAAAAAAAATGTTTGAGAAGGGAAGTGAAGTCTTGCAGCTAATTTGGCTTCTTTTTTATTATATGCGTATAGAATCTCATTTCGAGAAGTGACAGATGACCTGCTGTGAAGGTCTACCTACCGTAATTCCACTCTTTCAGATACACTGTGTATATAAATAGATTTATAGATCTAGTTTTTACTATGTCAAATGCCTTTGAAATGCATTATTTAAATATTTTTATATAACTGGTCAGGAAAAAGATTACCTGAGGTTGTAAACACTGCGGAAAATAATGTTTAAAAGAAGTCACAGACATTTTTATCCAGAAAAAAGTGATGGAACTGTTGACTAAATATTGACTATAAATCTTCAGCCACCCACTATCCACAGGTGCCAATCTGCCTACAGTTATACACAATTTAGATAATATGTTTTTGATGCCAGAATACACAGGAAGTTTCTTGAATCCTTTAAAAATAAAATCATTAACCATCTTGAGCCACTTTGGTCTTCTTCTCCCTTAATACCTTTCATCTTCCTAAGTGAGATCAGAATGACCTAACTGGGACAAATGCGCTGAGCTCTATGCTTAGGCCTGGATTCTTTATTGAACTAATAGATGAACATTGATTATTGCCAGTGCAATTCCAAAATTTAAAATTGAGCTGGGATCTATGGACTGGAGTGTGATAGCCATGGGAGCAAAATGTCTGCCCCGAGTTTCATAGGTGGTTAGGGGTGGGTGGATTTGATGGGCATTTGGTGGTGTATGGGGTGGAAAGCTAAGAAAAGAGAGAAGATGAAGAGGAAATTAGTCTTCTACTTTTGGGTTGATAATGAAATTTTCCCAAGAAAGTGAAACTGTCCTGGGAACTGTCTCAGGGCAAGAATGAGTGAGAATTAGAAATCTGGAATCATCGATTCAACCTTTATTGTATGCAAATGGAAAATAGAATTGGCTTTGTTATTGACAACATTTAGGACATCAGGGCTCTGAGTTAAAGATGGGCCTGGTTCTTGGCATCAGAATTCCTCAAGTCCTGTAAACTTGACCCAGACGGTGATCTTGTCACTGGAGATGAATTTGCCATCTCGTTTGTGGCAGTGAGGAGCAATAACCAGATAATGCATCATTGAGCCTCTTATTTGGGAAGGATAAATAGTAGGAAAAAAACCCTTTATGACTTTTTTTTTTTAAAGAGACTATTTTTAGAGTAGTTTTAGGTTGATAGCAAAATTGAGTGCAAAGTAGAGAGTTCCTCTATGACTCCTGACCCCACACAGCTTCCCCCTTTTATCAGCAGGAGTGACAAGTGATGAACCTACATTGACACATCATTATTATCCAAAGTCCATAATTTACTTACTGTTCACTTTTGGCGCTGTATAGACAAACGTATAATGACATGTATCCATAATTATAGTATCATGCAGAGTATTTTCATCGCTTCAGAAATCTCTGTGTTCTGCCTCTTCATCCATTTCTCCCCCCAGCTCTTGACAATCAGATATTTTTAGTGTCTCCATAGTTGTAGCCTTTTCTAGAATGTCATCTAGTTGGAATCACACAGTGTGTAGCCTTTTCAGATTGGCCTCTTTTACTTAGTAAAATGCATTTAAGTCTCCACATCTTTTCAGGGTTTTATCACTCATTTCTTTTTAGCCCTGAATAATATTCCATTGTCTAGAAATAAAACAGTTTATTTACCTACTGACGGGCATTGTGGTTACTTCCAAGTTCTGACAATGAATGAAACTGATGTCATCATCTGTTTGCAGGTTTTTGCGCAGACCCGTTTTCAACTCCTTTGGATAAATACCAAGGAGTGTAATTGCTAGATTGTATGTTAGGAGCGTACTTAGTTTTGTACAAAACCACCAAACTGTCCTTCAAAGTTGCTGTACCATTTTTGTATTCTTACCAGCAGTGAATGAGAGTTCCTATTGCTTCACATCCTGGCCAGCATTTAGTGTGGTCAGCATTGTGGATTTTGGCCATTCTAATAGGTGTGTGAGTGGGAGTACCTCATTGTTTCTGTTTGTATTTCCCTGATGACATATGATGTGGGGAATCTTTTCATAAACTTATTTGCCATCTGTATATCTTCTTTGGGTGAGGTGTCTGCTTACTACTTTCATGGTTCAAAAATTTGTGATGGATGTACACATTTTTTTTATTTTTTAAATTTTGTAAATATTTATTTTTGACAGAGAGAGACAGAGCGTGAACAGGGGAGGGGCAGAGAGAGAGGGAGACATAGAATCTGAAAAAGGCTCCAGGCTCTGAGCTGTCAGCACAGAGCCCAACGTGGGGCTTGAACTCACAGACCCAGAGATCATGACCTGAGCCGAAGTCGGATGCTCAACCGACTGAGCCACCCAGGCGCCCCTGGATGTACACATATTTAATTATAATAATCAAGAGGTGGTTTTAGCTCTTGATTTTAGCTCTAATGTTTTTTTTTTTTTTTTTTTTTTTTACTGATTTTCAAGTAACAGTACTGAATCCTCACTCTCTCCTTTCTTTTTCCCTCCTTTCCTTCTTTCTTTCATAAGATAGTTCAGTGCCTAATACATGGCAGTCTCTAAATGGTATCTAACATGTGTCAGTGATATATAATGATGAAGAAAATAGACATGGCCTTTGTCTTCAGCCCTTGGAGGGAGATGGATAAAAGTGATATAGTCTACAAATAATTATAAACTGGGATAAGGTGATCAAGGAAAAGGAAAGAGAACTATGAGAGTATATTATTTATTTAGCAAGTACTAGCTATGAGAGTGTAGGGTGGGTGAGAAGGTTCCAGAACAAGTGCAAGGGACCAAGATTGGAGTGGGCCAGGGGTAACAAGAACTGAAAGAAGGCCACTGTGCCTGGGGTACCTAGAGCAAGTGGGAGGGAGGCAAGAGAGCTGGAGGAGTAAGCAGGAACGAAATGGGGCAAGGGGTACACTTTTTCAGTGAGCAGTAAGAGAACCAGATGTTAGCATTGTGGAACTGTCCCCTAGCTGCCTGTGGAAATTCCATAGGATGCAGGCTGGGGCAGGAAAGAGAAGAGCATGTTAGCTTGCAGCAGAGTAGTGATGGAGATGAAAGAAGAGGATTGATTCGAGAAACGTTTAGGAGGTAGAACAGTTTTGTAATCTACTTTCTCCACTGGACATATCGTGGATATCTTTCTACATTTCAAAAATGTAGATCCACATAAGTAGATTTCCATTGTAGTTCTTTGTATGGATCAATAATGACATATTCAATAATCTCTTATTGATGGACTTTTTTTTCAATTATAAATGACTCTGCAAAGAATATCCTTTATGTATTAATTGTCTGGTTATTCCCTTAATGGATATTTTACATTTGATGCCAAAGTAACTCCCAGAAACTCTATGCCCATTTATTCTCTCATAATAAGTGTGTAAGAATTCTGCTTTCCATTCCCTTGCGAACCCAGTGTATTGTCAACATTAAAAAAACGTTTTTTTAATGTTTATATTTGAGAGAGAGAGAGAGAGAGAGAGAGAGAGAGAGAGAGAGTGAGTGAGTATGAGCGGGGTAGGGGCAGAGAGAGAGAGAGAGAGAGGGAGACATAGCATCTGAAGCAGGCTCCAGGCTTTGAGCTGTCAGCACACAGCCCGACGTAGGGCACGAACCCACGAACCGCGAGATCATGACCTGAGCTGAAGTCAGACGCTTAACTGACTGAGTCACCCAGGTCCCCCTGTATTGTCAATATTTTTAATGTTAGCTGGCTATGATCACAGTTACAGAAAATTAAGTGTCTTAACTTGTATCCTCTTGATCACTGATGACACCGGACATCTTTTCACGTGTTTACTGACCATTTATATTTATTCTTTTGTGAGTTATTTATTTCCTTTGCCCACTTATCCATCAGGCTGTTCTCCCTGTTGATTTGGTGTCATTCTTCTGTAACCCCTTTCGTATGTATATGATGTTTGCTCATGTTTTGTTTGCATTTTAATCTTGCTGACGGGATTTCCTAGTTTACTTTTTGTTTTGACTATATTTTTTCACTTTTGAGTACTTGAACCTGTCATCAGTCAGTGCTTTACTTTATGGGTGCTAGCTTTGCTGATATACTCAAAAGGGAGTCCTCCCTCCAAGGCTGTAAAATTATTTTCCAGTCCTTATTTTATACAATGAATTTGGTTGGAATTTGATATGAGGAATAGGGAAGCGTTGACTTATTTTTTTAGCAAGTACTAGCTAGCCAGTTGTCCCAAAACATTTTAATTGAATAACCACTGTTCCCCTCCCTGATTTGAAGTGCAGTCTTTTTTATTCACAAATCCTCAGATATATTTGAGCTCAATTCTGAACTCTGTATTCTTCTTCTGATCCCTCATCCTGTGCCAGATTCACGCTGTTTTAATTACTGTTATTTTGGAACACAATTTTCATATTTGGTAGTGCAGTTTTGCTTATGTTATTCTTCTTTGTGAGATTTTCCTAGTTATTTAAAAATATTTATTCTTGAAAATGAATTTTAGAATTATTTTGCCAAATTACTAAAATATCCTTTTGCAGTTTTGGTAGGGATTGAATTACATTTGTAGATTACTTTTACTGTAGCATTAGGGGTCATTACAAATTTTTTCAAATAGTGATGGTAGTGTTTTGATTTTGGAGCAAATAATACTTAGCATATATTGTGACCCATCCTTCAGAAATATATGAGAAATTGGCAAGCTATATGTTATGTAATTCAGTAAGTCACTCTATGGCTCTACATGATTTATTCATTCAATAAATATTTACTGATTTTGGTATATGGTAGCTGCCATTCTGGGTGCTGGGGATGCAATAGCGAACAGATAAGATCTCCTTTCTCATAGTCTTGAGAAGAGAAACATTGGAGTTTGCCTTCTCCGGTAGATGTGTGTGGGGGGTAAGGGTGGGAAGGCTTATGATAGCTACAGATAACTCTTTCCAAAAATACTTGGCTTTCTTTCCTAAAAAACTGAGTTGGAGTTGATCATGAGGGCAAAGGTTTTGTTTTGTTTTTAATATGGGAGACATTAGAACATATTTATCTGCTGCAGAATGATCTCTAGACAGGGAGAAAATAAGTATACAGACAAGAAAGGAAGTACCTGCAGGTTCCAGTTCCCTGAAGGTGAGAGTACAGGAAATGTACTTCCCAAATGGAGTGTTAGCTTTGAAAGAAGGAAAGAAATTAATAAGAGGAAATTCAGGGAGGATGGGTCCAGAAACAAGGAGATTAGTGTTTATTTCACTACTGGACTTAGAAGTGCTTTTGGATAGGCAATAATTAAATTTATAATATTTTGCCTGTTTATTCATCACTTCCAGCAAACAATGGAATGTCTTGTTCCAGTGTTAAGCTGAGGCATCATAACTTTGTTTGAAATGGAATTATATTCAGTCTTTAAACCAGGGCTTTGAACAATTTCCGGCACGTATCTGGCACTTAATATTTATTGAGTAAATATGCAGATTAGTGAATGAACTAATTTATATGGTTTTATTGCCAAATAGAATTTTCATACTGAACAGGTAATGTCCTATCTCCCATATACACTTGCACTTCTGTGTCCCTACGTAATGTGTATTTAACTCTTTCATGTGGATAGCAGAGAAGGCACTGGGCTTGGGGACAGCTCATTTGGGTTTTCTAATTTGCACAGCTGCTTTCTAGCTAGTTACTTAACATTGGAGAAGTTATTTAGCTTCTCTGGGTTTTTACTTTTGTCATTCTAATATGAAGCAATTGGGATAAATCAGTGGTTTTTCAATCCTTTTAAACCATTGGGCATTTTCTTCAAATGGAAGCTTTTCTGGAGCCCAAAATGTAAAGCAGATAATCTGGGACTCATCAGCTGAAAATGGAGATGTGAGAGAGTGAACCCTAATCCGTTCACAACAGTATCCTTCATCCTGTTTTCAGTATTTCTGAGTCTTGTTAGGGGTCCCCAAAGGGAGCAAAATCTAGAAACCTAATAAGATTATTTCTAAGGTCTTTAACAATTGCATAAGTGATGAATGTACATTCTCATGTGATTTTTAATAATCCTGTGAAGTAAGGAATACAGTAAAACCTTGGATTGCGAGGAACTTGTTCTGCAAATGTCCTGCAAGACAAGCAAACATTTCTAATAAATTTTAACTTGGTAAACGAGCACGTAATATGAATAGTATCTGACACCGAATGTCACTTGATATGACAGCCAGTGGTTCTTCTCTCTCTCTCTCTCTCTCTCTCTCTCTGCAGGATTGTGGTGATCGTATCCCATGCTCAGGCCACAGCATTTGGCAGAAATCAGTGATTTTTCAGAACTCTGGGAGGTGCCCACAACTGGCACTAGTGTATTTTTTGTCACTTCAAAGCACCTATGGTGCTTTTCAATTACAAGAGGAAGCTTAGGAATGTTTTGCTTCATTCTAGGTCATTGGATAGGTACCTTGTTAACGTTGCAGGAAAAGAAAAAGATTCCATTGAGTCAATAGACAGCAGTGATTCTGTTAGTGATAGTGAAAGTTGTCCTGCACAATAACCCTTCTTGTCTCTCTCACACCAACCATGAAGGTTTTCAAAGGTAAATGGAGGTTAATTTATTTTTCTTTATATTTTGTATTTTCTTTATTATTTTGTATTATATTACAGTATTGTAATCATTTTTACATGAATATTTTTGGGTTGTGGAACGAATCATCTGAGTTTCCGTGATTTCTTATGGGGAAATTCACTTTGATATATGAGTGTTTTGGATTACACACATGTTTCCGGGAAGAATTATGCTCGCGAACCAGGGTTTTACTTTACATAGTATTATTATATCTTTTACGGGTTTGGAAACTGAGGTTCAGAGTTTATCATTTGCTGTAATCTCTTTATTGGTGAATGGAGGAACTGGGATCAGAGCCCCAGTCCTCTGTTCCTTGTTCTGGCCGTCCTTTTGTTACTGTCAAATGATTTCCCCCACTGGCTTTATGTTAATTCAGTGGAGTCTCTGGTTAAACTATCTGAAAGGATTTCTGCCAGAAACCATTACTGTTTACTTATATTACAGTTCACATGCTCACATATGTCATAAAGCCACTTAAATGTTTTCCTAAATATTGTTCTACACCTGCATTAGCCAAGTTACAGAACCTTTAATCAAATAGCTAAGAAATAATGAGCTGTGAGGAATCATTATAATTTCTCAACAAAAATCTTTAAAATGCAAATTAAATGAATTGACTGAACACTTAAATCTGTTTAATTTTGAAATCAGTTTCACTTTTTAAAATAATTTCCACTTTGAGACAGACGAAGCACATAGTTTTAATTTGAAACATATAAAACTGAGAAATCCATTTAAACCCAAATGCATATTAAAGACTTCAGAGCTAATTGAGATTAAATACTGGGTTGGACTAGGGTGACAGTTTGGGTGGCCACATCAAGTAAGGACTGTCTCCCCAGATTAACTGCCCTGGCATGTTCTGGATTTTCATGTCTTAGCTTTCTCATGCTGACCTCTCCCTTGGAATGCACTTCTCAGTCAGGTAAAAATATTACTCATCCTTCAAGGCCCATTTCAGAAGCTCCTTTCTCTCTAAAGCTCATGCAGTGTCATGGCTCCTCTTCCTTTTTGGACAGAATTAATCTTCTTCTTTCCCTCGGGGCTCCCCTAGGAGCTTTGCAGAGTGTGGGTAATACTCTTTACATGGTCATATAGCCAGTTGTAAAACTCCGTCCTCCTTGCTAGGTTTTAATTTCTGCAAGAGCAGATAACATTAAGCATTTTTAAGTGTGTTTTTTTCCCTACTGTAACGGTACTGTATACTCAATGAGAGAAAATTTGGAAAAATTATAAAACGTTTAAATTAAAAAGAATTAATTTCATTGATCCATTGCCTTAATACAACCAGTGCTTAGAATCTGAAATAATTCTCTCTAATGTTTTCCTCATTATGGACAAATAAATGTTGACTTTAGTCAGGTAGGCATTGTTGATGCTAGAAGGTAGCGGACGACTATAAATCTATCTTGTCTGACTCTCGATGTCCAAAGTAGTCACCTGGCAGGCATATATTTATGTCTATTCTATGTCTCTCTATATATTATTTTATGTATATTTAGACTAGAGAGGGGAATTTGCTCAGAGTATGGACAAGCTTGTCTGGAAAGCACTCTAGAAAGTCAAGAAAGCATTATGTGAAGGCACTTGACTCTGAAAATCCCATCAAGAAATTTAGCAGAGGTGAATGAATTCCAGCCTTTGGCCAAGTGAGAACCGCTCTTCATTGAACTGAGGAAATGGACATGTATCCCAAAGGAGGAATGCATGCTCCCGTAGGTTCTCACAGTTAAGGGTCTGAGGGTGACTGGGACAAGAACCATGACTCAGTGGCAGTTTTATCATCATCACGCTTAGGAGCACGTTGCTTACACTTTGAGCACAGGCCCTGGCAGTTGTTTACCTCAAGCTCTACTCCATTTCCTGCTTCTTTTGGCACAACCGATAGTCCGCCAAGGTTATGAAAGCCGGGCCCCAGAACAGCGAGAGAGGTGTGCTTGCCATAGGAACCACACTGATGGTCAGTGGTATTCCTTTAACGGACATCGACAGTGTGATGGGGGCTGTCTTATTCGCAGAAGCTGAGTGCACGTGTCCACGAAGATGGATCACGACTACTAGAGCTCCTGGGTGACAAAACTTAGTCTCAAGTTTTCCACCTGTAGGATACCGTTAGTTGAGACCCTCTTGTTTTTTTATAACATTTTTAAAGAGTATAACATCTGTGCAAGCTCCTTGTAGAGACTTTATAAAATGCAGAAATGTATGAAGATGTAAATCAAAGTCAACCATACATCTACCACGCATAAATAACTACTGTCAGTGCTGTCATGTATTGACCTTCAGTCTTTTTCTGTTAATGTGTAGGTACACAATGAGTGTAGTATTATATATAAATATGCTGTCCTATTTTTCATTTAACTTGAACTAGCTATGTTTTGATACAGATTATTTTTAAGTTAAGGGAATATTCAAACAGCATTTAGAAGTTAGCTTAATATTCTGTCATACAGATGAACTAACATTAAGTTAACCATTCCTCTATTGTTCCATAGTCCAGCTGCTTCTAGTTATTTTCAGTGTTATATAGAACATTTCAAAGATTGTCTTTTTGTAGAAGTTGTACAAATTTCTAAATATTTCCCTAGGGTAATTATATAATATAGGGATTATTTGAATAAGAGGTATGAATTGCCTAAGAAGAGTCTTTATTGATAAATGTCTGTCCAGAGAAGTTTAGACATTTGCTATTCTACCAGTAATTGTTCCAGTACATCCTTAAAAAAGTTATATTAAAAATGTTTGCTATTCTTGATAAATATAAACAGTAACTCACTTTTAAAAATTTAGGGGCGCCTGGGTGGCTCGGTCGGTTAAGCGTCCGACTTTGGCTCAGGTCATGATCTCACGGTTTGTGAGTTCAAGCCCCGCGTCGGGCTCTGTGCTGACAGCTCAGAGCCTGGAGCCTTTTTCAGATTCTGTGTCTCCCTCTCTCTCTGCCCCTCCCCTGTTCATGCTCTGTCTCTCTCTGTCTCAAAAATAAATAAACGTTAAAAAAATTTAAAAAAGAAAAAATAAAAATTATACCCTTTAGATTACTAGTAGTTGATAATTTTTTTTTTGTATATTTTTCTACTTGTGTCTTCTGCATAAATTCTTAATGTATTTTATGTGGGGTCTTAATGTTCTTAGTCATTGATTTCTTGTTTGTCATAAATATGATATTGCTTGTTGGTTTAAGGTAGATATAGTTTATAAGATTAAGACTGTTGCCTTATAGTTTTTTTCCTTTCCTTTCCTTTCTTTTCTTTTCTTTTCTTTTCTTTTCTTTTCTTTTCTTTTCTTTTCTTTTCTTTTCTTTTCACTTAGAATATAAGTAGTATATCATGATGAGTTAAAGCCTGGTTTTGGAAATAAAGTGTTAGACAAATTCTTTAATGTCTTCTATTAGATGTTAATTAAAAAATTTTTTTAAATGTTTTTTTTTGAGAGAGAGGGAGAGAGACAGAGTGTGAGCAGTGGAGGGGCAGAGAAAGAGGGAGACACAGAATCTGAAGCAGGCCCCAGGGTTTGAGCTGTCAACACAGAGCCCTATGTGGGGCTCGAACTCACAGACCGCGAGATCATGACCTGAGCTGAAGTTGGGCACTCAACCGACTGAGCCACCCAGGCACCACTAAGCCTTAATTTTTAAATGGAGTTCTGTGATGCCATCCTCTGGATATAGTAATGAGATGGTTAAAGAAGATAATATACCTAAACCATAACAGAGGGTCTGGCACACAGGAGGTGTTCGATCAATATTAGCTATTATTTTTACTTATGTTAGGAAAATGTGGGCATTTTCTGAAACTTCTTTTTAGTATATCTATTGAGCAAATGCTATCAGATTTATCTCGTCTACTAATAGATTCTTACATTGATGCAGTAAAGTACTCGGCTGCAGTGGAATGTTATTTTTATATGTTCTCAAATTTGATTTGCTCCTAATTATTTTTTTAAAGAGTAAATATTAATGTTGGGCTTTTAATAATCCTTCAGCTGGAAGTTACCAACTTAATCAATTGATTATTTGGACTTAATCCCTAAATGCTAAGAGAATCCTGAAGATTCTGCAAGAAAATAAAATCAGTATTTTAATTATTTATGTATCAGATATTTATTTAGTGCCCACAACTGAAATCGAAAAATGTTGTCAGGTAATTTTGTTGGCCACAATGGCCCAACCACACTTTTGTTTGGCTTTTCTAAGTTATTGGGAGTAATTAAGTGAGAAAAGATGGCACACTTTGCAGGGCTCCCAGGTCCTACTTTATGTTTCTGTGGCTCAGGGCTGGCATTTTTTTCCACCTTCAGATTTGTTACAAAGATTGAAATACTGAAGACTATATGAACTTATTGTTAAAATCAGACTGAATCAGGACTTCTGTTTTCTTTCTCCTGATGAGATACAATGAAAAAAATGTTGAATGATGATGATAAATGACTTTAATCTGCTTTTGGACCAAAAATGGAGTGCAGCATTATCCGAGTGATTTATTCTTTTAAAAAATCTCTAAAGTGAACATACCTAGTAGTCTGACATAATATACTGATAAAAATTTAGTAAGTGGTTTTCAACCATTTTTTATAAAAATGCAGAAGACTCCTCCCTGCTTGTCTCAATTGAGAAAGTAGGAATAAGTAAATTTGTTTTGTGGTTTCTTTTCAGAAAAGAGAAGAAGTGCCTCTGTGACAGATTTGTGTGCGAGGTAGGGAAGCCTTGTTCCACGATCTGGCAATCTCACAAACCGCAAGGCTGGGATCTTTATATCACTTAGAAACTTTTGAATCGAGTCCAGCTCTTTCCCACTGGGGAACGTCCACTTAGGCTGGGCCCTCCCATGGCCATGCTCAGAAACTGCTTTCAAAAGAGCCTGTCTTTCTCCCTGTCTCTCTTTTCAGTTCCGCAGGCGTGGGGGAAAGAAAAGACTTCTTTTAATGTACTGAAAATAACATCCACTTAAGAATTCTGAACCTCAGTGTAGTATCTCATTTTTCTGGTACTCTTGGTGGAGTTCCAGACACATAAATATTTCAGATACCTAAACTTTCCTACCATAAGCACCACACCATTTTAAGAATATGACTTTTTGTTTTTTAAAGTTTATTTATTTGAGAGAAACAGAGACAGTGCAAGTCGGGGAGGGGCAGAGAGAGAATCCTAAGCAGGTTCCATGCTGCCAGCGCAGAGCCTGATGTGGGGCTCAAACCCTCAAAGCCGTGAGCTGAAACCAAGAGTCAGAGGCTTAACCGACTGAGCCACCCAGGCACCCCAAGTATGTGACATTTTTGATTGAACTGATTATTAGAGGTATTGCCACTTCTCTTTAAGAGCAGAGGGTACAGGGCATGATATTTCATGCTTCAGTCTTTCAGATAAGCCTATTGATAATACCGTGTTGTAATAATAAAAGCGAGTGCTTCTGTGGTCACTCCCTGTGGGTCAGGCACTGTTCTAAGTCTCCTGCAGCTTCAAGTTATTTACTTCCACTTTCATTTCCATACAGCCCTATGCCATAGGAATAGTGATGGTGTTCATTTCGCAGAGGGGAGACTGAGGCGCAGAAAGGTTGAGAAACTTGTCTGAGACTGAAAGGTCACCAGCAGAAGCGCTGGGGTTCAGACGCATGCAGCGGGGTTCAGAATCTGTGTCCTTAACGACCACATGGTGCTCCCTCTGCACCTCTTGTGGTGCTCCCTCTGGGCCAGTGAAGGCTGTTTGCTTTGCTCTTGTGCATTTGGAGTTCTTCCATCTGTATGCGAAGGGGTCTCCTTAAGCTTCCCTGCTGTCATCTGCTATTTCTCTCCCTTTTCATCCTTTCTGCCTTTCAATTTGCTGCTATTCGTTGGATTTGGATTTGGGAAATCAGAATAAAAAAGCTTATTAGAATTGCATATTGTCACCACTTATAAACTTAGTGTGCTGCTCTCTTAGGAGAAAATTGTGTGAGCAATAGTACATGAATCTGTCTGTGGATTTTGTTTGTTAATCTCTGCAAGTCTTGGTTCTGAATAAGGAAGAAAATCCAGCATTTGTAAGTGCCCTGGTAACAAGGACAATACTGATAGTTATTTGTTGAGTATCTACCGTCATTCTGCACTAGATGCTTAACCTCTGTTTCCTTATTGCAAACCCTTGTCGGCTCCTAGAGTGGGGCATGAGCTCCCCGTATTCACAGAAGAAGGAAGTAGGTCTCTGAGAGGTTAAGAGACTTAACCAGTTTGCACCCAGCTAGTAAGCTAACACTCAGGTGTAGGGCTTGCTGACTTCAACGCCCTTGCTTTCTCATTCTGCCCTTTTGCCTTAGGTATTACTCTGTTTTCTTTAGCGTACATTATTGCAATTTAAATAATCTTACTCGTTGGTAGCTTAATTACGATGGTGTGTTCAGACGCGTGCTTTGAAGTGTGGACTTAGGGAACAAAGCGGTCTGAGGCTTTCTGTTAGAAACAGTGTAAGAAATTTTTGAAGAGTTGTTTTAAACATCATTCAATCGTGTTTGTAACCCCAACATATATGAGACGATGGATTTCGATGTGTCTAAACTCTGGAAGTCCAACTTGGCATTGTTGCTGTGGGGCATGGGACATGGATTAGGGTGAGGAAGGGGGAATGGCCAGCAAGACACGAAGCCAGGAGACATTTTGGATGTGGAATGAACAGAAGTTTTGACCTATTGGGAAGTGGTAATGACAGATGGGTCAAGAATGACTTTCGGGGCCCCTGGGTGGCTCAGCTGGTTAAGCATCCAACTCTTGATTTCAGCTCAGGTCAGGATCTCATGGTTTGTGGGATCAAGCCCTGCATCGGGTTTGCACTGACAGCTTGGAGCCTGCTTGGGATTCTCTCTCTCTCTCTCTCTCTCTCTCTCTCTCTCTCTCTCTCCCTCTCTCTCTCCCTCTCTCTCTCCCTCTCTCTCTCCCTCTCTCTCTCCCTCTCTCTCCTCTCTCTCTCCCTCTCTCTCCTCTCTCTCTCTCCTCTCTCTCTCTCCTCTCTCTCTCTCCTCTCTCTCTCTCCTCTCTCTCTCTCTCTCTCTCTGTGTGTGTGTGTGTGTGACATAATAAATAAACTTAAAAAAAAAAAAAGATTTCAAGTTTGTAGTTAATTTGAATTTGAAAGAGATCTTACGGCCTGAGATGTGGAATATAACAGATGGAATGACTTTTGAGGGAGAATGTGAGTTTTATTTTAAACATTTAAGGGTGATGAACTTGAGGGACACACAGGAAGAAGTGCCTAGCAGAAATCTGATAAAAAGGCAGAAATCTGATTATCCTCATAGTTAACAGGGATTCCACAGGTTCCTGATGAGCAACTTGGTGTTTTTGATGAAAATGGATTGTCATATATGTCAAACATTTATGGATTGTCTTCCGGTATTCATTCTTCCTTTTGCCTTTCTTGAAAATACTCAGATCTACTCTAGAAAACTCGTCTTTTTCATTCTCAGCCAAGCTCTTTGAATGGGGCTAACCTACCCTCTACTTAGTAGATAGGCTTTCAGAACTTAAGCTTACCACCACATGCATCTCCTGACTCCTCAGGATTAGTTTTATCAATTAGAATGCTTTGAGCTGCAAGTAACAGGACATCCGAGTAAAAGCGTCATAAGGACCGGGAGGTTATCCCCCGCAGCAAGATTTCTGGAAGAAGGTGGCTCTAAATGTTTTCCCGTGACTCAACAGAGTCACTCTCTAGATCCACCTAAGACTCTCAGAGTCACAAGATGGCTGCCACAGTTCCAAATACCACTTCTTTATATAAAAACATGCAAAGAACGGTAGAGGGACTTATATTTCTTTGTACTATTAAAGGGAGAAATCTTTTCCAGAGGCCTCAAGTAGACTTATCTAAAGGTTCTCTTGATCAGAATTGCCTGGACCCTAAACCAGTCACTGGAAAAAGTAATGGTGTTATGATTGACTTAGTCCAATTATGGTTTATTCCTTAAGACTGAAGGCGTGCCCCCACTTCCCCGAGCCCATTGCTGCTTCATACTTGAACAAAATCAACGTTCTGTTATCGAGGAGGAAGGGGACAACAGCTATCGAATAGACAACATAGAGTCTGTTGGCTGGGGCCTGTGATTCAGTAGACACAAGTAGATCTTTGCAGGGCATCCTTCTGGCTCTTCCAAGAGACCTAGAAACGTCCTCTTTCTGTGGACTCTGTGATAGGTGGCTCTGATATCTAAAACTGCTGCCGCCACTACTGTTGCTCTGGAGACAGTTCACCTGAAGACAAAGACAATACACAGAGTAGGACACAGCTGTGAGAATCACAGCACAACATAGTGGGAGCCTTGATTATATGGTGGACGTTTGGATCAAGCTATAACTAAAGCTGATTCTACCTCAAGGTGTCCAGTTGTAGGAGAAAAGCCATTCTCTGTTTTTACTTAAGCCATGTTAGGCTAGATCTTTTGTTACATGCAGTGTGAATAATTTTTATAGTAAAAGGGGTGGGAATTTGAGCAATGAGGCCTCCTGTTTCTTTTTGTCCTAATGAGGAGGGAGTCTTGATATCATTTTCAGTTTAATAGTGTTGAACACGATTGGTAAAATTCTACTGTGTCTTTTATCTTTGTAGCAAGGAAATTTTTTTACTCCAGGCAACTAGAGGGACACCTTTCTATTTGAAGAAGGCAGTGAGGACAAGATAGCAGTATTGCCCCAGAGACAAATAACTTTGAAGTTCTGGGAGAAATATAAATAAATAGACCCCTCCAAAATCTCCTGTATTTCGTGAATAGAGCAACACCATTTTTCATTTTCCCTGCCCAAATGATTCTTCCAGATAGTACTCAAAGTAAGCTGCCCTATCCGAGATTAAATGAGGCATTCATGACACATACTCTTAAGTCGACGATCTGCTCTTACTAGGCCTAGAAAGTGGTGCCTTACTTACGGACACAAATGTCAGTGTCTCATAACCTCTTATTTCACTCTAATCATCTCTGTCCTCTTCAAACAGCTGGAAACTTGATAATATTTTATTTTTGTCTTTTAAGAGTGATTTGGTTTAAAATAAGCGAATAGGTAAGCAAAAAGTGCTTTAAGCCTGCTTCTTCAAAATGAGCAATGCCTCTGTCCTCAGGGGCTGTCAGATTTATGCCCTTAGATGAACAATAATTACATTAATAACTTTAAGGGCTAATTAGCATTTTACAGTAAACACATTGTTCATCAGACTAAGGGGAGGGACGGCTGTATCCTTTCTGCAGAATAATTGCTTTTCAAAATCAGAGCCCATTTATCTTACTTCAGCGATACATGCCACCAACTGACCAAGATGTACCTCTGTGCTGATTCTTCCTGAACCCCAGTCTGGTTAATTCTTACAACAGAAAATGCAGAGATGCAAAGAGGAAAATATGAATTAACTTTAGTTTCCACTGGATGAACCAAAAAAAACCCAAAAAACAAAACAACCAAACAACAACCAGAACCTTGTCATCTCTTCTTCACATACTTCACCTTTACCAGTGCTTTTCTCACTTCCTTTTGCTGAGGTCTTTATATGACGCGTTCAGTCTGAGACCACACTCCCTCTCTGCTCTCCCCAGTCTCCGTGCAATGCTGGAAATTGCCATGGGGACTTCTTTATTGCAAGTCCTGGAAATACACTTTGATTTCACTTTAGATATTGCAAGCTCAGAGCTAACTGTGGATAGATTTAAGAAGACTTTTCATCAGGATATTGACGCTCCTCCCCAGAAGCCCCCTTTTGGAGGTTTTCTCTGCCTGCAGCCACTCTCAGTACTTCCCTTAACCCACGGTTACAGCAACTCCAAATCGACAGTCTTGTCAGAACGAATGATCTAAAATAAACATCCTCTTGTCTGCCTGCATTACTAATCCTGACAAGGATGCTTCGCCTGTATCAACCCTGAGCCGACAGTCTTTCGAAGCACCCTGCTCATTGCTGTGGTCCAGCAGCAGATGGAGGGCAGACAGAAGGCCTGCTGATGGCTCATGACCTTACAACCCAAATGAAATCATCAAAGGACACCCACCTGCTTTCTCCCTCCTGGCAGTCTTCTCGGTGGTAATAGTTATCTCATTTAAGCAAAACCCTTGGAGTCAGTCAACAAATCACATGAGAACAACCCCAGCAGTAACCATTTTATGGGCAAAGACACTAGATAAGGGAGAAGAAGTAAATTTCAAGTCCACGGTTTTACAGTCTAGGCTCCCCTCTGATGTTTTCTTTGCTACTCAGAGCGCTCTAAAACTTTGATATCTTTGGGATTCATACTGGGCACTATCTAACGGTACCGACAACTATCAGTTAATAATAGACATTCTGTCTCTTTGGTCTTCGAGAATATTTTATAGGTTTTTTTCCTCACTCTTATTAAGCTTTATACTGTGAGCCTGAAGAATACAAAGAGAGGAGTTGCTAAGTTTGTGTATTCTATATCTTAGAACCAGGGAAACCAATGCAATACTATGAAGGGATTTTTCTATTCGTGTTTTAAGGTTTGGTGTCTTCTATAAAGCTGTTAAAATTCGACGTTACCGTTTTCCAAAGAGCCTTAACAAAAATTTTGAGGGAGCATAGTGATGCTTCAAAGCTGTTCAAATTGTATGTGCCTAGCACAAATTAAGTAGAAATTGCTTGATTATTAGGCTTATCTGATCAATTAAAATAGCCGATTGGAATAAAAGAAATCCACTTTTGTGCCGTAATTATCTGAACCGATTGTCTGTGTTACACTGTGAGTCATTATCATTTTTATACATCATTTCAAGAGACACAGCCTAAAAGCTTTCAAATTAGGTTTTTTATAAAGGAAAAAACCTAACTGTGGATGTTATTCTTAAATTTTCATTTTATATCATATTTATCTAGGCATCTCAGAAAGTCTTTAATACCATGGGAAAACTGAGAGGGAGAAAAAGAAAAGGCCACCATCCAGATTTTTCACAAGACCTTCTTAAATTGCTACATGTCCTCTCTTAGACTGACTATTTGCAGTACATATTCTATTCCTGGTAAGTTGCCCTGAGTGTCTCCTATTAATTCTGCTTAGAGTGTGGTTGTTTCCTTAAAATATATCCCAAGTCACACGTAAGCTCAGGTGCCGAATGCCAGGCCTTTAGAAATTAAAACAACAGCAACACAGAACTGTTTGCTTCATTATCAACCTGATTATTTTTGTCATACTTGATATAATTCGGAACTTTTACTAAAGACAATAAGGACAGTCATCAGCCTTGAGTGCTAACTTTCTGTGTAACTTGACTGGGCTACAAGGTGCCCAGATATTTGGTTAAACAACATTCTGAGTGTGTCTGTTGAGGGTGGTTTTGGGTGAGATTAACATTTGAATCAGTAGACTGAGTAAAGCAAATTACTCCTCCCATTGTGGGTTGGCAGGTAATTCACTGAGGGCCTGAGCAGAACAAAAAAGCTGAGTAAAGAAGAATTCACTCTGCCTGTCTCTGAGCTGGGCCATTGGTCTTCTCCTGCCTTTCCGAACTTGGACTAGGAAACCCATTGGTTTTCCTGGGTCTCCAGTTAAGTGTAGAGCTTGCCTGGGACTTATATAGCCTCCATAATCACAGAAGCCAGTTTCTTATAATATATACATATACCCTATTGGTTCATTTTCTCTGGAGAACCCTGCCTACTACATCAGCTTGCCAAAATCAACATAATTTTGAAAATGAAGTTATTTTCTAATCTTACTGTGTTAAGATTTATTTTTTAATATTCAGAGAAGTATCTAATCTGATCTTGATAGAATGTACCAATAGTGAACAATCTGCTGTTTAGCATTTTAGTCTTTTCTGATGTAATAGAGCCCTATTGACCCTTGGGAATCTGCAAGGAAGGCAGGGACATTAAAGTGTGTGCTTACATTCCCCCATAAACATGTTCAATTTGGCAGAAAGTACAAATTTCTCCTGTTTCAGCAGACCCTTCCTGAAAGGAACACCTCATATTTCAAAAAATGTAAACTAAACAATCTACTATTTGTTGGGACATAGATTAAATCTAATCTGAAACACAGTAAATGACCTACTAAGTGCAGGTTTCTGAAGTGAAGAATAACATAGATGCAGGATGTAATTTCACCCCCCACCCCAAATTGAGAGCCACAGTCTAAAAACAGATAAATGGCAATGCTGGGGAACCCATAGGAAAGGGCTCCAATAAGTACCTGCTCATTATCTCTCAGTCTCTCAGTGTTGTTCTTCCCTTGTTCCATTGTAATAGAGTTTACCTGGGTACCTGATTGCCCTGTTAGAGACTTCATTTCCCAGACTCCCTTGCAGGTGGATGTGGCTATGAGACTCTCTTCTCTCCAGTGAAATGTAAATAGGTGTTACCAAGTGCATCTTCTACAAGCGATTGTTTAGAAGGAAATTATTTGTTCCAGACTTCCTTTTCCCACTTTTCCCATGAGAACCACAGGCTGGAAAAGGGATATGGGGCGACCTCAACTTTGACTATGTAAATTCTGTGGCTTCCAAGTTGGAAGGAATGTATGTCTCTGAATGACCTCATGGAGCAGTGCTGCCTCACTTTCTATATAAAAGGGAAATAAATTTCTATTCTGTATTTTTGTTGTTGTTGCTATATCAGCTTAGTCTTTATTCAGCCTTGCTAATACAACTTACTGGCTTTTTAAAATGTTCACTTATTTATTTATTTTGAGAGAGACAGTGCGTGTGTTGCATGTGTGGGGGAAGAGAGAGAAGAGAGAGAAGAGAGAGAGGAGAGAGAGACAGAATCCCAAGCAGGCGCTGTGCTTTCAGTGTGGAGCCTGATATGGGACTCAAACTCGCCAACTGTGAGATCATGACCTGAGCCGAAATCAAGAGTCAGATGCTTAACTGACTGAGCCATCCAGGCGCCCCAGTTTTTCTTACTGAAACCTTAGCAGAATCCCTAGGTTTACCTAGTTGTTCCCTCTGATAATTCTCCTCCATAAATAACCAACTCCGTGCCTGCATACGCACCTATTCCTCACCATTGTTGCTCTGATTGCTGATCTTTTGGGGGCTTTTATACCCTAAAATAGTTCATATGTTATACGGAAAACCTTGTAAGTTAAAGCTACACTCCAAAGAGACATTTGAGACATGGACATATACTAAAGTTATTTTACTCATAAAGAAACTGTCTGCAAAGTATGAAGCTGAAGGCTTAAGGTTTTTAGCATATTTATTTTTTCATTCTCCTGTCTCTGTCTCTCTGTCTCTCTCTCTGTCTCTCGCTCTCTCTCTCTCTCATGAGTGGGCACACACACACACACACACACACACACTCTCAATCTGTGTATTTTAATAATAATGAGTTAGAATGGCTAATCACAGGGGTGCCTGGGTGGCCCAGTCGGTTAAGTGCCCAACTTTGGCTTAAGTCATGATGTCACAGTTCATGGGTTCAAACCCCGCGCTGGGCTCTGTGCTGACAGCTCAGTGCCTGGAGCCTGCTTCAGATTCTGTGTCTCCTGTGTCTCTGTCTCTCTCTGACCCTCCCCCACTCACACTCTGTCTCTCTTTCTCAAAAATAAATAAACATTAGGAAAAAAACCCCAGCAAATCACAAATTCAATAAGAGGCAACTTTTTTTTTTTTTAAGGAAAGATCAGATTGGAAAACTTAGTTTTCAAGAAAATCAACACCTAAAAAGCTACGCATTTAATGCTAGAAATCTATCTCTTAGATAATGCCCAAAATACTACTGGTAGTTTCAGGGAAAGTGACTTTCTCGTGGGAAAATAATAGATGAGTGAGGATATTTTATATCCAAATGTAAACCAAAACCTGTAAAAGTGTATAGGTAAAAATTCAGCATAGGTATACAGCCTTGATTCTTTTTCTTTAGAAAGGAATTGGTTGGTTTTTGTGAAAATGCCACCTTTAAGGAGTTGAGTACCGCTGCCTTTGTCTTTTACACATTTGATAGGAAAATCAGAATAAGGAGCCAACTGGGCTGTGTATAATAGATCTATGCATTCCTTTGACCTGTGAACAGGATCTGCTGGAATTGACTTGGAGGTGAGCTGATTTCACCCTTTCACACCACACCTCACAGAGAATCTGGATGGCCCTACTCTGTTTTAGGAATGGAGAGCACATTGTCAATGTGCCTCTATGAAACTTCTTTTTAAAAATACTTGCAAGCCAGAACCACACTCGAAAACTTTATTATATTAAAAAAATATATTCTATCAACAGGGTGATATTTGGTATCAGGTCAAAAATATGTTTATGTGCATTTTATGATCAAATGAATCACATTTTCTGTAGATGCTTTTCTTAAGTCAATAGGTAACTCTTTCCTACTTCCTCCAGATCTCATGTGAGGCCAGACTACTTATCTGTTGAAAAAAGAGAGGTTACAGGGTTACAGAAAGTATTTATTGGTTTATGATGAATTTATATATTACTTGATTTGTATATATTTATAGATATTTGCTAATAAATTATGCAATATTTATTCTACACTATGGGTTCAGTCATTCTTAACTAATCTCATGTTTTTCTTGTCTTTATAAAGGCTTACATTAAAATAGCCTCTGTATTATTGCTAACGACACCTAAATTGACTGGACAATACTGATAAATGATAAAATAGGATGCATTATTAATAATAACAATAAGACCAGAGTGGATAGACCAGGAAAGTAGAACCTTCTAGAAAATGCATAAGACATGTCTTTTCACTTGTGCTTGCTTTGTGTAGACAGATCCCTACTGACCTAAATCTGAAACTGTGAGGGCATAGTTAAACCTTTAATAGATAACTGGAAGCCAAAACGTTCAAGTGCAGGAGAATCTAAAAACTCAAAGTATTTAGAATGGTTTAAAGAGAAAATTTCGCATGGGTTTAAAAGAGGGTGGGTAGATAATTTTGTGTAAGATGCTAATTGATCTCTTTAGTGTTTTGAAAACCAGTTGCAAGCAAAATATAAAAATATACCTCTCCAACGAGGAGTTCAACTTTTTGGAATTCTAATATACACTAGTGTACTTCTCTATACCTTTTTGAAAATAGTAATATTTTTGGTTACAGTTTCTGTTCAAAATAAAACCTAAAGTTTTATGGTTTTGCTTTTTAGGTTGAAAAGTTACATTTTAAAGAGTTATGGGAATTTCCCTCCATTTGGAACAGACCATCTTTTTATTCTCGGAGAAATATAAAATATACAATTGTGGAATATTCCATTATGGTGGATATTGTTAGTTATGCAGATATAAAGCAAATACCAGCCCTTTACTCTCAGGATGTGTTGACAGTGAGGCAATTCAATAAAGATGCTTTATACGGAAGTGTTAAGAGTTGTGTTAAATAATGGAGATTTGCTGTATTATTTATGCTTTTATGGAGTAAAGTTGGTGAACTTCCCCCCAACCCCTGACACACACACACTCTAAATTTAAATACAGATACTGTATGCTTGAAAATTATGATTTGAGCTAGATAGGATTGCGAGGTAAGACAGGGCTCAGAGAGAAAGACACATCTGATTTTCTTGTCACTTCATCTTAGGGAAAAGATTGTAGCAGAGACTGGAAGACAATCAATTCGGATTGTTTGGGAAAACTGTACTCACGGACATGGGCTTTTATTGTCTGGGCCCTGGTGCCAACTCAGTCCCTAGTCTTTGAGGACATGGTTTCCCTTGAGAAGAATAGCTGTCTGGGAGAAAGGTTAATGTCCTCAGACACGGAGTAGGACACAAAATAGGCCTTGGTTTGGGAAGGGCAACTTCCTCCACGTCTGACGGGGTCTCCGTTGGTCCCGGGTACCGAGGCAAGGAGGTGGCTTGTGACTTCCTGGAAATGGGTTGTTCTGGTCCTAGCGGGTCTGGGCTCCCGGCTTTACAAACAGCCATTTTAGTAACAGTCGTCAGTTACGTTTTGTGTTACATTTTCTTCCATCATCCCTACACTCGGTTTCATAAGTACTGCAGCGAATCAGAGTCTGTCCCATGCTTTGGAAAGAGCAGCCAAGGGAAGAGCAGTCAACAACTCAGCCATGGTGGCAGCAGTTGCTGCCACGGTATGTCTGATCAACAGAATGGCATTCCTTGTGGTGAGACAGAAGTCCCCATGGAATCTGCCAAGGAACTCTTAAAGGCCTGAGAAATGGTAGGAGAATCTGATGGGGGCAAATTTCTGGCAGTGAGGTAAAGGACTCTCACGTAATAGTAATTAGATATAAAATAAATATCATCTGCTAGGGTGAGGAATATATGGGTTTTATGTACAAGAAAAGTAATTCATACTGGAGAGCATTAAAGTAACAGAACAAAAATACCAAAACCCTAGAGCACCAGAGTTAGACAGGCTGACTTGGGGCAGGATAGAAGAAAAGACAAAATCTTGCCTTTGAATTACATTGTATCAATGAAGAGGGATGGATTGATGATGTAGATTCGGTCATGGGATCATCAGGGACAAGGCTCAAGATGTGTAATGTGATGTATTGGGGGATGTTGCAGTCTAAATCAAGGGTTGGCCAACTTGTTCTGTAAAAGGTCAGATATTTAGGCTGTGCAGGCCAGTCAGTGCGCCACAGTGGTTCAGCTTTGCAGTTGGGGCACAAAAGGAGCCGTAAATGAATGAGTGTAGCTGTGTGCCAATAAAGCTCTATTTCAGGACACTGAAGTTTGAATTTCATATAATTTTTAACGTCACAGACAGTATCCTTTTGTTTTTTCCTAACCGTGTAAAAATGTAAAAATAATTCTTAAGCTGCAGGCTGTATAAAAAATAAGCAGTGGAAGTCAATCAGAGAAAGACAAATACCGTATGTTTTCACTCATGTGTGAAATTTAAGAAACAAAACAAACGAGCAAAGGGGGAAAAAAGGAGGGAAAGACGAAACAAGAAACAGATTCTTAACTATAGAGAAGAAACTCATGGTTACCAGAGGTTAGGTGGGTGGATGGGCGGGAGAAAATAGGCGACAGGGATTAAGGAGAGCACTTGTCTTGATGAGCACCGGGTGTTGTATGGAAATGTTGAATCACCATATTGTACACCTGAAACTAACATAACACTATGTTAACTGTATTGGAATTAAAAATTTAAAGATAATAAAATAAGCATAAAATTACTGTAATTTTATGTATAATTGCTAATGGACAAAATGCTTAATCTTCAAATCATAGATGAGAAGACTTAGATTAAAACTTTGATTTTAATAAAATAAAGTATTATATAGACAAGTATAGAAAAATAAGCAGTGGGCCATAGTTTGCTAACTTTTGGTCCAAATTAGAAGTCCTTGATGGGGCAGATATTGTCCCTTAGGGAGCATTTGGGAAACTTTGGGAGGCAGTTTTTGTTTTGTTTTCCAGTTGAAGTCTTTCTAGAGCATTTATATATTTAAATACATGGTATTTTATTTTGAAATATTTTTCTTTTACTAACGAGGTGCTATCAAATTGGAGATGAGTTGACCATTTGAATGGATCAACAGATGCAGAAAATCTTTTAGCATGAGTGTTCTGTGCAACAAACAGAACAAAATCTAGGACATTGAAATTATGGGGAAAAGCAATCCTGAGCAATTTCTGGGGAGCTAGGAGAGACCAATGAAAATTCATAGTATAGTACCCATTATTTTAAATTTTAAAACAAGTGAAACATCTTTGTTATTTATCTTTATTTAGTGTGCATTATTTGTACATGCATGTTCACACATACCCAGAAATACCTAGTGAATGAAAGTATAAAGCCTTGTCTAGACTCTTTCCTGACTATGACTTCCAACCTCATCTTTTCTGCAGTGATGGTTTCTCAACTTGCAATTTTACTCCCACAGGGATTTTTAAGAACATGACCTTCAAGTATGAGGAGGGAATGACTGGGATTGAAATATTGTTCTTGAAATCAGTACATTTCTGAGTAGCCAAGCTGTTTACAGGTAGCACTCCTCTGCTGGAATCATCTAGAAGACATGCTGACTTCCAGTAGTGTGTATTTCTGTACTGTAATGAAATAAGGGAGACCATTTGGAAAATGTAAGGCCAATAATCATGTTTGTCACAAATTTAGCTGTAGGATATAAAAAGTCATTCCTTTCTAGCTCCTAATGAGCTATTTTCTTTTGGTCATTTATTAGCCTTTCCTGAGACTAAGCCCTCTAGGCAGCTGTCAATCATTATTGTGTAATGACACATAGGGCATCGGTATTTTTGGAAAGAAAATACCTCATTTTTCTCTTTAGTTCTGGTGAAAAGAAGTTTTTTTCTTCTTATATCCAAGGAAATGTATATTTTATATCCATGCATATAAATGGATTACAAAATATGTGTGACCTCATTTGCCTGAGTCTAGCCTCAATTTAGTAAATGTCATGTTCCAATAATATGGATAGCAATCCCAAAGAAGGTTGTAGTGATTCACGATACAACACCTATAACACGACAGACACTATTTCATTATCACCAGTTAATTTTTTTTCAGTAGGAAACAAAACCCAAAAACAAGCCAACCAGCACTAATGAAGAAATATTGCCCCACTGCTCTCTCTTATCAGTTACAATGGAAAGCACTTTGATTAATGAGAAGTGCACAAATACAGCAGGTTAACTGCAGGTTACTAATTCCCGTATTTTTTCAAACTTAGGAAACATGAAACAAACATGGTCTCTCTTTTTAATGAGTATTCCTTTCTCTTAAAATTCATTTTTAATTCAGAAGATCTTTTTGGAGATCATGACCCTATCAATAAAGAGTTGTATTAAAAGGACACTTTTGTCGATCCGTAGATTTTATCACCTATCAATAATTATTGCTGGAGCTACCTGCCTCATCTAATTTGTTTTTCTAGTGGGAGAAAAATCCCACTGTTACTTTAAAAGAATGTCCTGATTATGGTTTTCAAGTTAAAAATTGGTCTGTTATTGTTCTTTTGTTTGAATCCAAACCCAAAAGTAGATACTTTTTGATATTAATACACTACTGGAGCAGTGAATATTTCAAAGAAAAATCTAATAGTGGAAAAGTAACACTGTGATCATATAACATCAGTTATGAAAACTATCCTGCATTCAGTAGGTATTAGACTCACCTGGACCCAAAGCATAGACGTACCCACTCTTAAACGATTTGAATTACCAAGTCAACAAGACCCCAAATCTCGTTTGGAAAAGAATATGCCAGGCAGCAAGCATGCCATCAACCTTAGAGCCTCCTTGTGGACAACAGTGCTATGTTCAGGACAGGAGACCCTGTGTCATTTTATTTCCTTAATACAAAGGGCTTACGAAGAAAACCAAATGGACAAAGCAACAGAATGAGCACCCCATAAGTTTTAACTATCCTCATGAAAACAGAAATCCTTAGTTATAAAAATTCACAATTGAGAGACAACTCTTGGAAATGAGAATTTAAACATAAGATTTACATCCTTTTTAAAACATATTACCTAAAACCACTATGTCTGGCATATAACCATTAACATAGGGGCTGGATCCTTTTTAAAAAGAGAATACTTAATTTGAATATATATTATGTGTAGAGTTATAGGCTCCTATTAAATGTATATCCTACAGGGGTGCGTGGGTGGCTCGGTTGGGCGTCCAACTCTTGATTTCAGCTCAGGACATGATCTTGCAGTTCATGAGCTTGAGCCCCGCGTCAGGCTTCGCACTGACGGCATGAAGCCAGCTTGGGATTCTCTCTCTCCCCCCCTCTTTCTCTGCCCCTCAGCCATGCTCTCAAAAGAAATAAATGAACTTAAAAAATATATATATCCTGTAACTAAAGAGATTAAAAATCCATATGGTATATTTCCTTCTGATTCAAGGAAGCAGCGTGGAGTAGAACATGGGCTTTTGCAAGTCAGACAAACTTGAGTTCAGATTCCAGTTCTGCCCTTAGCAGTAGTTTGAGTTTGGATAAATCCTGTAACTTCTCTGAGTCTGCTTCCACATTGGAAAATACTACCTACCTATCTTGTAGTGTTATTTGAAATGTATGTATCTGTCTCATGCAGAGCAAACCTACAAAAATAAGTAGTGCTCATGCTTTTTCCTCTTGCTCTTTTATTTGAATCCAAACCCCAGGTTAGAGTTTTGACAGAACACTGCCAGGTCCTAGGAACTATTTGTGTTTTATGACTTATTTTCAGTAAAATCATTATTTATTATAAATTAGGCTTTTACAGTATTAGATGTCAAGCCCAGCCTTTCTGTGGGACTAGTAGATTAGCTTGGAGCTAATCTGGAACTTATGTTTTTTTTCTGAAAAAGAATTAGTTCCTACTTTATTTTTTCTGGGATGGCTTTATGTGAACTCCACATCTTGGTTATAAATTTTGACTCCTTCTTGACCTTTGAAAAAAATTTTTCTTTCTTCTCCACAAGAACGTTTTCAGAAGTAATGTTTATTAAATGGTATAGTCATACTTTAAATGCAATTGGTTACTAATTTGTTTTTAAGAGATAGAGTATGTAATACTAACATAATCAAAATTTTTAGATACTATCTGGTTTTTAGGTATAATACTATCAACGTAAAATGGAAAGTCATCTTCTAGAACTTTGGAAATGTCCACACATATTTAAATTTTTAAGTTAAAAATGTTATATATATTACATCTATGTTTATAATTTCTAGAATTATCTATTTAGCCCTAAAATGTGTGTTGGCTCTATATACGTTTATCAGTTGCACCACCCCTCACTGAAATAGCAGTTTTTCCTAATAGTCACCATTTATCAATCTTCTAAAATGTCTCCAGAATCAACATACAGCAAATATAACAGATTTCTTTTTTTTAATGTCCCAGGAATGTATTTTTTATTATTTTATTTTATTTTTAATTATTATTTTTAATGTACATCCAAGTTAGTTAACATATAGTGTAATAATGATTTCAAGAATAGAATTTAGTGATTCATCACTTACATATAACACCCAGTGCTCATCCCAACAGGTGTCCTCCTTAATGCCTCTTGTCCTTTAGCCCCTCCCCCAGCCCACATCCCTCTAGCAACCCTCAGTTTGTTCTCTGTGCTTAAGAGTGTCTTCAAATATACCAGATTTCTTAACAAACAAAACTTGACATTAAATAAAAAGGATGAAGTGAGTGTGATCAGTAGAATAATGCACCTCCCCCCCAAGACATCCATGTCCTTATCCCTAGAATTTGTGAAAATGTTATTTTATATGGCAAAGGGGGAATTAAGAAAGCAGGTGGAGTTAAGGTTGTTAATTAGCTGACCTTAAAATGAGATTATCCTGGATTATCCAAGTGGGCCCAATGTAATCACAAGGGTGCTTGGGTTGAACTGGGCCTCCGCCCCGCCATTCATATGTTGAAATCCTAATCCCTGTTACCTCAGAATGTGAACCAATTTGGAAATAGGGCCTTTGCAGAGGTAATCGTAAAATGAGTTTGTTAAAGCGGGGCCTAATCGACTATGACTGTGTCCTTTTAAGAGGAGGAAATTTGGACACAGGCAGGTAGAGAGGGAAGACCATGTGAAGACACAGGGGGAACGTGTCATCTACCAGCCAAAGAGAGAGGCCAGGAGCAGATCATTCTCTCTCAGCCCTCAGAGGGAGGATACTGCCAACACCCTTTGTCTTGGGCCTCCAGCCTCCAGAACTGTGAGACGATACATTTCTGTTGGCCAAGCCACCAGTCTGTGGTACTTTGTTGTGGCAGCCCCAGCAAACTAAAACGGGTCCTTTACATGTGGAAAAGGGAGGCAAAAGAGTCGTAGAGTGGTTCCGGGTGAGCAAGACTTGACCTGCCACCGCCGACTCTGAAGATGGAAGGGGCCATGGTCCAAGCCTGCAGGCGGCACCTAGAAGCTGGAAAAGACAAGGAAGCGGTTTCTTCCTTAGAACCTGGAGCAAGGAGTGAATGCAGCTCCACCTTGACTTTGGGCCAGTGAGATCCATCTTGGGGTTTTTTGTTTTTTGGTTTTTTTTGTTTGTTTTTAAAGATTATATTTTTAAGTAATCGCTATACCTAATGTGGAGCTCAAACTTACAACCCTGATATCAAGAGTTGCACACTCCACTGACTGGGCCAGCCAGGTACCCGAAACAATGATTTTCTTTTCATTTTTTTTTAAATAAGCTCTAACCCAACATGGGACTTGAACTCACAACCCTGAGACTACATGATGAGACCCATTTTGGAGTTCTGAACTCCAGACCTAGAAGATATTACATGTGCATAGTTTTAAGCCACTAAGTACAGTTGACCCTTAAACAACATGGGTATGAGCTACATGGGTCCACTTATATGTGGATTTTGGGGGTAAATATAGTACAGTACTGTACATGGGTTTCGTTGCCTTATGATTTTCTTACAGCATTTTCCTTTCTCTAGCTTACCTTATTATAAGAATACAGCATATAACATACAAAGAATGTATTCATTGACTGTTTATGTTAGTTGGTAAGGCTTTTGGTCAACAGTAGGCAATTAGTAATTAAGTTTTTTGGGGGGAGGTCAAAAGTTATTTGTGGATTTTTTATTGTGCGGGGATTGGTGCCCCTAACCCCCACATTGTTGAAGGGTCAGCTATACTAATTTGTTACAGCAGCTATAGAAACCCTATACTATGAGTTTAATTTCTCTTAGGTATGAAATCTGATTTCCTTGGGATTCTGTTTGACTTCCTTTTGTTCTGGTTTTATCTCGTGGGTTCAAAGCTTTTGGGCTCCTTTCTCCCTGTCTGCTATTTTAGAGAACATGTAAAACATTTTTAAAGGAACTTGTCATACTTCTCTTCTCCCTTTCTTAAGAATTGCAAACTCTTTTAGGATATTCCCTTGCTCCACATAACAGGAAATGTTTTAGAAATGTGCACCTTTTCTAAAAAGGCTGGAGAAGTCCTTTATAGTGAGACATACAATAGACCCATTTTTTTTTTTAATGTTTCTCTTCTTCTCTGAAATTACTTCACAATCCTGGGTGTACCTGTTAAGTCACACCACAGATGGCCATTAGTATACTAAGAATTAGGAATTGATTTTACCTGTTTGAGTCCTAATATATTCATTTTGTATCCCCACAAGCCTCCTCTGTAATTCCACAGTTTTTCACAGTAATTTAGCATTATGTAAAGTAACAGTTAATAGAAAATCTTGAGGTAGACTATAACCATGCAAGAAGAGATTTTTTTTTTTTTTAACACTCTCTGCTTTGCTTCACTGTTGGAAATGAAATTAGAAAAAGGAATTAGGAAAAATTGTGTGTGTATGTGTGTGTAGCAACATTGTAAGTCTCCAAGTAACACTCAAATTTGTCCAGAATGAGGTGTATAACAAATGCTTTAAAAATTATAATTAAGGCATACCTAAATCAGAGATGCTGGTTACTCATTATAGACTACTTTTACATTAAAAATTAAGAAATAGAAATCTCATTATTTTTGTAACTTATAGCAGCTGCTGTTCTTTAAAAAATATCAAATACTTATGGACGTGACCATTTCTTCAGTGTATATTTAGGGAAATAAGGCCACATTCATTTTACAAACATTAACTTTTCTGAACGACATAAATGATATACATTATAAAGTCTAAGGAAACGTGAAATGGTCACAAGAAGGACACGAGGGGAGTAGAAGCCCTTTACTTTTCTAACTTGGAAACACATCTTCAGTATTCGCAGTGCTTACCACCGATGCCGACTCCCCTAATGATGTTGGTTTAGACTCCTTGCTTCATACCAAATGGCAGAATGTGAGTTTGTTTTTCTGTGGCCTCTGACATTTACACAAGAAATGAATAATATCTAGGATAAGAGAATTCAGGAGGCTAGTTTTAGAACCAAATGAAATTTGAGAATTTAAGTATTACAGATTAACTGATGAAGATCTCACACTAGCCCATATTTATGAGTGGTCAGTATAAGGATCAAATTAGATAATGTATGTAAAATCCATAAGAGGTTTAAAATGGGTATTGTTGCAAGTAGTGTGTGTGTGTGTGTGTGTGTGTGTGTGTGTGTGTGTTTTGAGTTATAAATGTAACAAGAAAACTCCAGTATTTCTACCCAAAATTTTATATCTAAGGAGTTTTTAATGCTTTAAATATTGAACACATAAATCCTCGAGTCAATTCTGTTCTGTAAGAAGACCACAAGACTTGTAATGTCTGGGGTGTGGCCAAACACTGTGTCATGTTGAAATATGATTTTTACTATGTCAGTAGCTTATAAGGTTGTAGACTCCATGAGTTCCAAGGAAACATTTACCTGGGAAGAGACTCGATTTCCAGGAATCTGTAAACCTATTATAACTACAAGAATTTTTAGATTTGGAAAATATAACATCTCAATTATGTAGACACTAGCCTCATCTTTCTGATACATACATGAGAACCCAATAGTCAGTTTAAAATGAGGAGGGTAGTTCTGAGTTGTCAGGAGAGAGTTCAGAAAATTCTTTGATTACAACTCCTATTTTCACTCACTGGACTCTTTTTACTCCTGGGACTATCACTGGAAATCCATTACTATGCCAGGGCACCTGAAAAAAACTGTAGTGGTCTGGTTTCCCAGCAGATTAGAAGTAGCCAAAACTCCAAGACATGTAATAGGAATTTAAGAACCCACAGGGTCTGGGACCAGTTAATACAGACGCAAACAGTTCTGCAGTCCTGAGTAGGACCCGAGGGAATCTCTTACAGTCCTGCTCAGTAATGGTTATTCATGATGACGTCATTGAGAGAGTCTTTGAAAGCCCTGCAGTGGTCATGGCAAGGGCGATGCTGACTCAAGGTTAGTGATCATCTACTCTGTGCCAAGCAAAGGTGAACAAAGCACACTTCCTGTTCCTGAGGAGTGTACCATCGATTGATTGGGGTGGCAGACAAATGTGAAAAGATGTGATTTGTAGATAGGGGGTTAAATGCCCTGAAAGCAGAGGCAAAACACTATGGAGGTACATGCATTTCCTAGATAAGAAAATGGGATTTCTATTCAAGTTAAAACAGTAAAACTAGTGTAGATAGTTTTACTAAAGATCGGAGATGTAAAATGTCAACTCTGGCTTGTGATTTAGAATGACTTATTTCCCAGATATTCCCAAAAGCTTGATCATGTTTTTGTTTCATTGTTTTGTTTTTGCCTAATAGCGAACTAGTTATAAATATAACTTAAGGGAATTTAATTAAACTAATGACAGAGATGGCCATTGTGAGTTGTACCAGAGATTCAGTTGTTCTAAGTCATCCCTGACACCATCTCACTCCGGCGCCTGAGTGTTCTCAACTACCCTGTACTGTGTAAAGATGAGCTTTTACTACTGGGACTTTCTTTTCCCTCTCTCTCCCTCCCTCCTTCTCTCCCTCCCTCCCTCTCTCCCTCCCTCCCTCTCTCCCTCTCTCCCTTCTTTCCTTCCTTCCTTCCTTCCCCCATTCCCCCTTCCTTCTTCCTCCCTCCTTCTTTCCCTCCCTCCCTCCTTCCTTCCTCTCTCCCTCTTTCTGTCTCTCTCTCTCTTTTTCTCCCTTTTAATATTTCATACAGTATAAAGAATCAACCAGGGGAGGGGACTGTCTATCTCATTTCATTTGGGTCATGCAAGTTAGACACTATTGAAGGCCAATTTTTTCCTCTCTAAGCTACCACCAGCTTTGATGTAATAAAAAGCTGTTACTACCATCCAGTGGGATGAATTCCCTGCCTCTTGTTTTAAGTAAGATAAAATAAAATTTTACAGACCTCCTTCATAAATCCACAATAAGTCATTATTCTCTCCCTGACATGTAGCACAAGCCCAGAAAATAAGCATCACATTAAGCCACATGGATACTTAAGATTTATGCTCTTTCAGCCAGAAGAACAAACATAGTGAAAATGTATTAAAGCATGGATCTTATTTATCAATTAAAATAACATTAAATGCATTGAAGGAATGCTATGGCTTTATTTTCCTGATGTCTCTTATTTATCTCGTCTTGGTCTTAGTTCTTATCCTGGAGGAATACTTCCGCGTCCCCATGAATTCGCTACAATAGAAAAGATGATATTACAGCATGCTTGTTACATTATTATCTGATGGACGGGTAGAGTTCCTTGTAGGAGAATTTTCAGGTCCCATAAAAAGTACAGTGCCCAGTAAAGAGAGTCCCACCCAGGCTTTTGTAAATAGCTTCCTCAGTGTGCCTGCGGCCTCACTCCATCTCATAGCCACTGTTGCTTACTTTCACCCCAAATGGCTCCTGGAATGTTTTAAGTATGTTCTTTTTTTTTTTTTTTCTAATCACCCAAGCTGGATTTTAAACCCCCTAAAGAGAAGACCAAATATCTTTTTGTTTTCTCCACAATTCAAGCACAGATCCAAGTATGTTAGGGGAGCACGATAAACACTTGTTAATTAATCATAAAAGGTGCATCTGCTCTCTTTCATTTCTGCCCCTTGGATCATGGAGATGGCAAGAATAAGACATAAAACTTCTCCAGGGCATTTAAATCTTCAAAGTCTCTTGTTTCAAAGGCTTTACCTTCTGTGAAGGTTAGCGAACTATGATTTTGCCCCTAATGCACTTCCATCATTAGCCAAAAGCAATGACATTTTTGAGGAACTCTGAATAAATGTATTATATATGCATATATATAATATAAATATGTATGTTTGAGCAAAGACTATTCTGTGTTACCACGATCACTTAAAATTCTTGCTTCCCTTGCTCTCAGGGCCCCCTTTCTCCTTTTTTTTTTTCATCAGCATTGTGCTTATTGTCGATATGTTTAATTTCCTTATTTTGATTATTTACCATCTGTCTGTCCTAACTAGAATGTAAGCTTCAAGAGGGCTGGGATTTTTGCTTGTTTGTATTTTTCACACTAGGATAGCCCTTGGTGTGCAGTAGGCACTCAATAAGTAACTGTTGAATAAATCAACAAAAGAGGCTGTGCTTATAAGTGGAAAGGATACTGGGCCAGGCGATGTATCATCTATCATGCCTGGCTCTGTCTCATAAACAAATTTATAAAAAAGGAGAGCGCAGATAGAAACCAAAAAAAAAAAAAAAAATACGTATAGCACTGATACGTATTTTTAAATTTTTTTAAAATGTTTTTGTTTGTTTTTTTTTGAGAGAGGGAGAGAGAGCATGCGTGCGAGTGGGGGAAGGGCAGAAGGAGACAGAGAGTCTGAAGCAGTCTCCAGGCTCTGAGCTGTCAGCACAGAGCCTAACACAGGGCTTGAACTCACAAACCGTGACATCATGACCTGAACTGAAGTCGGAAGCTTAACTGACTGAGCCACCCAGGTACCCCAATAACAGTGATATTTTTAGGTCTGTCTTTCCCATCCATATAATATGAGGAAAGGTATATAAGTTGTGGATCCTTAAAATCTCTGCCGTCATTAAAATCATCCATAAACAGAAAATAATTTTTAAACATTGTTGAACCATGCCCTAGAAAAATTATAAAACATTTCTTCCTAATGTTGGTAGATTTTCTTAAATTTTCTAAAATCTCATTTATTTTTGATGTTTGTGTATTTATTTGGAGAGAGAGAGAGAGAGAGAGAGAGAGAGAGAGATAGCATTAGTGAGCAGGGGAGGGGCAGAGAGAGAGGGAAGGAGAATCTCAAGCAGGCTCTACACTGTCAGTGCAGAGCCTGACACAGGACTTGATTTCATAAACCGTGAGATCACCAACTGAGCCCAAATCAAGAGTCAGATGCGCCACACGGGTGCCCCTAAAATTTCATTTTTTAAGTGGTAGTTTTGAGTTACAGTAGGAAAAAAAAAGTCTTTCTTAAAATAAGAGGCCACAGGTCATGGTCCTAGGTCTACCTCAGACTTGCTGTGTGACCTTTGGATTATTCACTTAACCTCTCTGGAGATGAATTTCTTCTGTAAAATGGAGATTAACAGTTAGCAAGGTTGCTGTCAAGTGTTTGCTACCAAGTGAACGTTTGAAAAACAGAACGCTCTGTGCAACTGTAAATTAATATTGTAATTATTATTATTGTAGGTCTGAGGATAATCTTGGACAGGCATCTCAAACCATCTGTGCTGATAGGCTGGCTGGTTTTATTTTCTAATCTGCTATATTCTGAGGTTTTTATAGAGCACAATCAAAAGTGACTTGATAGAAAAATGAAATAAAAAATACACAAGCCCAAATTTAAAATTTAGAATTTATTTTTAGATATAATAGACAAAATATTTCTCTGCCAAATTGCTATAACTTGAGCACTTACTCCCAATTTCTGGGAGTTTGCTGGTTATGGAACACTAGCTGACACCCAGGTGGCCTCACATGGTTCTTCTCATTTGACTACTGTCATCAGTGAGTGACTGAGCAGAGAGGTGTATGTAAAGAAATGACTATTTTCTGTTCTTAGTTCCAAGGTTGTTAGGTTTTCTTTTATGTATCTATCTCAAGAGGTTAAGTGACCTAAAGAGATGGTAAAACTCATAAACAAATTTATAAAAAAGGAGAGCGCAGATAGAAACAAAAAAAAAAAAAAAAAAGCACTGTACCATCTTCTAGGAAGACAATGTTCTCCTTTGTTTGAAAATTTCATTCAAGCGCACAGCACTGATAATGCCGGAGTCTGTTCAGTCTGGTGTAGGGGATGCCCTCGAGTGCACGCGTTTACCTTCCTCCCCTCAGCTCCTTCTCCAAGCTTCTGTTACTGCCTTGCAGCATGCTTCCAGCCGAGGAGAAAGGTAACCAGGAAGCAACGGCAACAAGTGAGTGGAGCTTGCTTTTGCGAACTAATTGAAATACTTACAGTCGCCACACAGGGCTTGTTAGAAACGTCCAGAGAAAGAAAGAGTCTGTCCGAATGATAAATTAATTGTCCACCTTACTGATACAGTGCCAAAGACACAGACTGAGATTTATCATGCACACTTGCTGGAAAATTCTGAGGCATAAATTACGGTAGCTTCGACATTGCTAACACAAGTGTGGCAAACACGATATGATTTCTACAAATTGCAACTGACACAAGAGAAAGTTTTGAGTGTAGAAAAGCATTCGCGGCTTTGGTGGCAACTTAAAGAAATGGTCTCCCACCATTTCTTTCTCTGCACCCAGCCCTGGGGCAAGTGGGATTGGATTGGAAACGTGTTGGATCCTTTTCCCTGGCTGTGCTTTGGAGCTCTGCTCCTTCCCCCTGGAATGTGTCCACCTTAGTTACCAGGTAAATTCTCATTCATTCTTCCAATGTCATCTCCCTTCTGGAGGCAGACTCAGTGCCTCCGGGCAGAGCTTGCAGGGCACCTGTCCCCACAGTGCTTGGCACAGCCTAGCTGCTCAGTAAATCTGAGCCCTCCGCTCTCCACACCCCCTGCCTAGTACGCCTTCACCACATACTTACCGCTGGGGGTGGTGGGGGCTTGTGTTCTGTTCAAGAGACTGAGCACCTCTGGGGCAAGGGTGATTTCTTTCATTTTACATAACTCCATAAATGTTAGTGAATAAGGGCATTCATACCCACACGTACATACATATATACATACCAGGCTGGGTTGTTTTCTTTTTTCTTCTGTCCAACAATCTATTTTCATCACTTTTGGGGAACAGGTTTAGTTGTCAAGGCCTGAGCCATATCCCTCCCTTTTGCCCATTAAATGGTTTGGGGTATCTTTTCCGAAAGTGTTGCCTATGGGTCACCTGCATCAAGATCACCTGGGGAGCTTGTTGAATGCAGGTTCCGAGTTCCCCCTCCCACCTATCAAATATGGAGTCTTGGTTCAGCACTCCTTTTACTTCCAGTTAGTTCCATGCTCCCACCCTTATTCAGTAAAGGTAAGGTGAAAGAAGAAATGATTGCATTTTCAATAAACTCTCTAGTGACTCCGGCACCCCCTAAAATTTGAACAGCTGCTCTTTCTCTGAGAGGTTGCTAGCATTTATTCTGTAATCTCCTGAAAGACTTGATCTCATTCAAGGGATAGCTGCCCTGTCTGTTGTCACTCTGTACACAGGGATGGACCCAGGCCCCGTGCTAATCCAGGGACATCGACCAGGCAGCCTGGCACTTACCCCAGAGTCAGGCTGCCGGCAGAATAGCTGTAATGACAGAAGGGGTGTGATCACCAGGGACTGGAACCCACTGCCAGAAAGATCCGTTTTAGTTCATCTATGGGGAATAGCCTTCGTTATCACACATTTCGCTGCTCTGCTTGGGGTATCCAAATGTTCTTGTCTCTTTAGAAAAAAAAAACCCAGGATGGGACGATTTGGTGATATATATATATTTTTTAATGTACCATGCCTCAGGCTTCTCAAGAAGAACATAGTTTCAGCACTATTTTTACTTTTACTTCAGATAATCCGTGCTCCCCACCCTTATTCAGTGAAGCTAGAGTGAAAAAAAAATGAGTTCTTAGAAGATTGGCCTTGAAAAGGTTCTCATTTATGCCCATGAGGGAAAGGGAAAAAGATTTCTAAGCTGGGTGCATTTTTTTTCTTTTTTCCTTCTTTCTTTTTCGTTTCTTTTCTTTTTTTCCTACTCTCCTAGCTTTTTGTCCCTGCAGCAGGACAAATGAATGTAAAGGAAAAATCTATGTCAAAAAAAAAAATCTTTAGAAGCTTTGAGAATAATAAATGTTAAATCTCCGGGATAAGGAAAATTGAGTCCCTCTGTAATGCTCTGCAAAAATGTATTCTAGAGGATGCAAAAAGAGATGGAATAGGAAAGTCACGTTAAAGTCATTTACTTATCCACCAAGTTTTGAAGCAGGGATAAAAATCAGACAGTCAAAAATACCTGTATTCGAAGATTTGGAGATTTCTCTGATAGTAGAGTGTGAAAATTGAATGTCTTGATTGTTTACTTTATAATGGATCTAGAGATGTTTGTGAGAAATTGTTTAAAAAATATGCTCTTGGACTTTAAGAAAGAAAAGGGTGCAGGATCAATTTTGAATAGTGGTTCCCAGAACACAGAAAGAGTCACTCAGAAAATGTGAAAATACTGTTCATGGCCCAAATATTTAGAATAATAAATAATTAAGAATGTTTAGAAATATTAAGAATAAAATAATTAAAAGGCTTCTATATGATAGGGGAACCAAAAGTCCAATGCATATATCAGACAATTGGAAATCATTTCCTCGAGCCAACACATTTTATGACCAAGAAAATCATGCTTATAAAAGCCAACTAAGCAATATGGAAATTTAAGAAAACATGAAATATAATTAAAAAATTCAAATAGAATCAAGCACCATTTTGCTATTCATTTCAGAGTCAAAGACAAGTGAGTGAGAACGCAGTGCAGAAAAGGGTTGAAAATTCGGGATAGGTCAGGAAGTCCATTGATCCATTCATTAAGTCAGAAGAAGACTCTTAACTCAGCACCTGCCCTGTGCCAAGTGCTGTTCAAGGCACTGAATGTAGCAGAGAGAAGAGAGGGAAAACCTCATTATTACGAGGTTATATTCTAATGGGTGTAGACAATAAGGGCATAAAGAGAAACAATAAAATATTTCAAATATCAAGACATGCTATGAAGAAAATAAACCCATTACAACAAACATGAAACAAAATAAAAGATGGGGAGGGACTGGAGATGGGGTGGATTGTGTTTTCAAGAGCGTCAGATAAAGCAGCCCACAGGAGTTAACATTTGTTCAGAGGGCTGAATGATGTGAAGGCATGACCCGTGCAGCCATTTGGAGAAAAGAAGTTCAGCAAAGGGAACCATAAGTGCTAAGATCAAGAGACGGGAAGGAAGAAGAGGTGTTGGAGGGACAGACAGGCTAGGATGGCTGGAGCATGGCGCATGGAGGGAAAAGATTAGGAAATGAAGTAAAAAAATCACAACACTTGATTTCCTTGTGTTGCAGTCGCGTTGTGATACTGTCTTGAACAAGGAGATGATGACTACCGCGTGTGGATCCTGGGGAAATGATTGTTTTTCTGATTAAAAGTCACAGACTCTGTTGGCATGCAGTGTTTTCATCCTTCCCTTGTTTCTCTTCCTGCCTGCCTGGAATACAGATGCAGCGCCTGGAGATAGAGCAGCCGTTTTGCAACTATATGCAAGAGCCACATATTAAGGATGGCACAGCAGGGAGCCAGGGAGAATTTGGTTCCTTAATGACCCTGTCGAGTAGCTATACCAGCCCTGCATTGCCAATCTCTAGACTTGTCGTTACACGAGGAAAAAATGAATCTCTTGCTTGGGTAAGGGTAAAGTGCTTACATCTCCTGCTCGTTGAACTGTTACAGTGTTTAAGCCATGATAGCTGGGTTCCCAAGACATGCAGCTCAAAGTGTAAGTGGTCAGGGGCCAGGTCAAGCAGGGTTTATTATCACAGTAAAGAATTTCGCACTTTATTCTAACTGCAATAGAAAATCTTTAGCCGCAGGTTTTAAGCAAAAGAGTGGTACCATCTAGTTTGTTCTTGGAGACTATTCTGTCTGTTGTACGTAAATTACATAGCAGAGAGGCAAGATGGAAGCAGGGGGAACAGTTAGAAGGCTGTTGCAAGAGATGATGTTGTTCCTCCTATTTGTGTTACAAGTATTTTGGTATAGTTATGCCTTCAAAGGTTAGATGTTGTCATCGTATTACTAGCCAGGCTGTTTGACAAGTTCCCAGCATCTGAGAATACAGGATTAGGGGCTACTCTTTGTAGCGCAGACTTCAAGGACTGACTCGTCAGCAGTACATGGGTACTTGGGTGTCTCCTTTTAGCTTCCAGATGTTGAAATGACGAGAGTTAATTAGTGGTTATGTACTCTGTCTCCCTGCCTGATTGAGCTTCTCCTCACCGTAGTGAAGTCTCCCTCCACCTTATTTGTTTCTCTTTTTTTGCTTCCCTTGCTAGGGATCATTAAAACATTAGCCAGAGCTGTCCGCCAAACTAATTGAAGGCCACCGTCCTTAAGGATCATCCTAATGAAAAACGCAGGACTTAGAAAATTGATCAAATTGGGTTTCTTAACTGCCTGTGAATTGCTGTTAGCTTGGGAATTAAAATAAGGACCAAAATAAAAGGATACAACCCAGATTATTGATTAGAACATTGTTTTCCCTACCTAGGTTTCAGAGGAAAGTAAGTATTTTCCTAAGAGATAATATGATTTTCATTTTAATATTCTATAATAGGTCAGTAGAAGTCAGATTTTGTTGAAATAATATTTTACTTATAAACACCTAATTACAAATACCTGATTTCAAGTTTAAGGAAATATAATCTATGTGAGAGAAACATTAAAAAAAATAAGTAAAACACATAGGTGGAATAATGCTATGTAGTGCCCTAAAAATGTCTTAGAAGGAGGAAAGATGGATTGTAGACACCTGCTACACATTGTGGAGATCCAAGAAATAAGTGACAGCTCCAAAAGAATTCATTTTAATTATCAATGAGAACTATATTTTCAACGGGTTTGAGAAGCCATAAGTGTTTCCTTCGAAACTTCTTTGTAGCATTGCAGGATGTGAACGCTGGGGAATTGGAGTTCAAGGCTGTCCCTGTGGACTTTGAGAGCTGAGGCCACTCCTCCCACACACCCCCCTTCCCGGGGCATCCCAGGGCAAAGAGCTGTTTCTGGAGTGAATGAGAAAATGCACGCAGAGGGTATGGAGGGCCAGTGGTTCCAGGGCTGGTTAGCAGGGAGCCTGGACTCGGCCCCTCTTTTCTGCTTTCGGTCTAGAACAGTAAAACCTGGAATTGTGAGCAACTTGTTCTGCTAGAGTTCTGCAAGATGAGCAAACATTCTAATAAATTTTAACTTGATAAGCGAGTGATGTCTTGCAATACGAGTAGTACGTGACACAGAATGTCACTTGATCACAACTGAGCCAATGGTTCTTCTCCCTCGCTCTCTCTCTCTCTCTCTCTCTCTCTCTCTTTCCCTTGATGCAGGATTGTGGGTGATCATCTCCCATGCTCAGGCTGCGGTGTTTGGCAGAAATCAGTGATTTTTCGGAACGTTGGGAGGTGCCCACAACTGGCACTAGTATATTTTTTGTCACTTCAAAGCACCTATGGACAGTCCTTTGCTTTTCCATAGAAGCTTTAGGAATGCTTTGCTTCATTCTAGGTCAGGCTGCCTGCAGATACAGACCCGTTCCTCTGCTGCCTTATTGCCAGTTACGTTAAATACAGTAAATGGCAAGAGTTTATTAATACTGCACTATAGTCAACATTCACGTGGATGTATATAATGGCCCCCATGCAGAAAAAGGTTGACAAAAAAAGGCAGTAAGAAGAAGGAGATGATTATGGTGAAGTTAAGGAAATCGAGGAATACAAATGAGGTATGTGAGTGGCCAAAATTGCAAGATTTTATACGGAGTGTGTGTCTGCATCTCATCTGCAGAGGAAGAGGAGAAAAAGGCACGGGAATCCCTCACTTCACATGAGATTAGGGAGATGTGTAAAATGTGGGAAACAGTGCGAACTTTTGTAGAAAAGCACCACCCGGATAAGGCAAGCGATGAATCTGTTTAACAATAATGACATGTCACATTTCCACGAAATCCTCAAAAGGAAGCAAAAACAAGTGTCGTTGGATAGGCTCCTTGTAAAGTTGCACGAAAAGAAAAAAATTCCACTGACCCAACAGACAGCAGTGATTCTGATAGTGATAGTGGATAGTTAGTCCTATCCAATAACCCTCCTCTCTCTTGTCTCCCTTACACCAACCACAAAGGTTTTCAAGGCTACATGCAGGTTAATTTATTGTTTTTTATATTTTATATTTTATTTATTTTCTATTAATTACAGTATTGTAATCATTTTTATGTGAATATTCTTGGGTTGTGGAACGAATCATCTGAGTTTCCATTATTACTTCTGGGGAAATTCTCTTTGATATACAAATGCTTTGGATTACAAGCGTGTTTTCAGAATGAATTATGTTTGCAAACCAAGGTTTTACTGTATGACTCTTTTCTCTCTTTCCGTCAGTCTTATGCTGTGACCTTTATCTGACTTTTAGCTACATTAATTTATGGGGCTTTTGTCCAATTTTTGGCCCAAATATATTCATATTTCTGTACATAAATTCCACTAGAACAGACTTCCACATAAATCTTTATCTTAATTTTATGTGGGTTTGGGAGTGTGACATTATCTTCTTCATTTTTTAAGCATCCATACTTATTTTTGTCTTTACTTTTTTTTTTTTTTTTTTTTTTTTACAAAATCTGGGCACCATGTTCTGTCAGGATTTTACCAGGATTTTGTTGGCCCAGTTGCCATAGATGAATGGCAAGTACTAGTTAGTGACCACCATGAGCTGGAGGCTTCCTTCAAGGTGACATTTTCAGAAGAAAAAAAAAAGTAATATAAGATTGCTATATGTGTTCTTTCCTTTTGTTTGAATCTGAAAAGCTAGCTTCAAGTCACTGTTAGTCTGTTATGTATGAGGCAGATTTTTTCTGGACCTCTGGAGTCCTTATGTAACAGTAAGGAAGATACTATATCCAAATTTTATAAATTCATTTATAAATGAATTCTGCTTATATTTATATAAATCCAAATTTTATAAATTCATTTATAAATTAATTCTCCTCATATTTATCTAACATATACATACATTGTATTTCTACTTATATTGTGTTTTCTTCTTTTTTTTTGGAAAAGATGTGTTGGTTCATTTATTGAATGCTGAAAAGAGTAAGATGATTTGAACTTAAGATATTTTATTTCTCATGTTAGCATCATGAATGAAATGGAGTGATATGGTCTGAAATTAGATAAAATTTAGTTAACATATTCACAGATTTTTAAATATTAGTTCATTCTTAATCTGGAGGACTTTCTCTAGTGACAGTGTAGATGTGACCTTCCATGGACAGAGTTCCATCCACCCTGATGAGCTCTGAAGAGTCCCAGTTAATGCCTGTGTGTCAGCATAATTTTTTACAGCATTCCATTTCACTCTGAAAAGTATCCTCGTTTGGATGAGAAGTTATATACCTACCCTATTTACCTGCAGCATTTTTATCATATCAACTAATGCTTAGGTGACTCAGACCTAGGATAAGATAGCCCAAAGCATGCCAGAATGAAAAACTGAAGGTCTTGATAAGCTGAATAGATAAAATAGAAGAGATAAAATGTATTAGAATTTAATGGGGTGTGGTGGGGAGGAAATTACCTTTAGATCCCCAAAAGTAATTGTCTAAGTACAATATGAAGGGAGTTGAGCTTAAAAGCTGTTCATTCAAAGAAGACCTGGGGATTTTAATTAGCCAGAGGCTTGCATGCTGTTTGGCAAGAGTGTGATGTGGCTAATCACACAGCAAGGAAGGTAGTGGTTCTATTGTCGGAATAGTGCTGGACCCACACCGTCCAATAGAACTGTCTGTGGTGATGGAAATGTTCCATATCTGTGCTGTCCAGTATGGCAGTTACTAGCCACATGTGGCTGTGGATAGCACTGGAACTATAACTAGTGAGCCTGAGGAACTGAAGGTTCAATTTCGTTTAACTTTCACTAATGTGAGTTTAAAATTAAATGGCCACATGTGGCTGGTGGCTACAGTACTGGACAGTGTAGGTTAAGATCGAGAGAGATCTCAGTGGGGGGTGGGGTTGGCAAACTGGGGAATGGCAGTCGAAGGGTATTTGATAGGTTGTGTGCCTGCGAGGGACCATTTCGGTCAACAGTGCAGAATTTTAATGAACATTCAACTGAGCGCAGAGCACTGGGGTAGACACTATAGGGTATTCAAAAGCAAGTGGGGCTGTCCGTGCAGTTACAGATCTTATAATGTCTTACTGAGACCAACGGGAGCACAAGTAGATAAGTCATTAGTGTTGGTATTGCAACATGAAGTCCCTTTTTTTTTTTTTATTTTTTTTATTTTTGGGACAGAGAGAGACAGAGCATGAACGGGGGAGGGTCAGAGAGAGAGGGAGACACAGAATCGGAAACAGGCTCCAGGCTCCGAGCCATCAGCCCAGAGCCTGACGCGGGGCTCGAACTCACAGACCGCGAGATCGTGACCTGGCTGAAGTCAGACGCTTAACCGACTGCGCCACCCAGGCGCCCCATAAAGTCCCTTTTGTGGGAATCTAGGGGATGGAGAAGTGAATACCAGCCTATGGATCTGAGAAGGTTTTGTGGAGGGAGTGGTGGGCTTTGAAGAGTATGTCAGGCTTGGAGAGAGAGAGATTAGCATCAAGATGAGAAAAGGCCCAGGGTCAGGAAAGAGTAAGACCGGAGAGAAGAATGTGTACCAGTGGGAGGGAAAGCTTGTGTGGAAGCAAATGGTGGAGAAGCTAGTGCCTCTCTAAAAACTTCGGGCTTTGTTCTCTGGACAATTAAATGAATATTTCTAAGTTGGAAATGGATGTATCGCACCCTTCTTTTGTAGGGGCACAGACCATGGAGGTGACTGGAAGCGAGGGGCAGCTGTTAGTAGGGTCACCATGAAATGAAAACATGAGCAGCAGATGTGGGTGACCAGATTGCAGGCTGACTGGGAGACGACACTGCCCTTTGTCCATTTGAAGCATCGTTGTAACTAAAGGGATGAGGGTTATTCCATGTAACACGAGAGGAGCAAAGGTTGCGCTATATGAAGGCAGATTTTGGATCAATCGACTGAGTAAATTTCTTCTTTTTTAAAATATTTATTTTTTGAGAGAGCACAAGTGGAGGAGGGGCAGAGAGCGGGGACAGAGGATCTGCAGCAGGCTGTGTGCTGACAGGCTGACAGCAGCGAGCCTGATGTGGGGCTCGGGCTCACGAACCTCGAGATCGTGACCGGAGCTCCACCGACTGAGCCACCCAGGTGCCCAAAGTGAGTAAATTTCTTACCACGAGAGCTTTTGAATGGAACAGATACCTTGTAAAATGGCCAGGAAGCCCTCACCCACATAAAGGTTTTGTGCTGGGATTAGAGGGAAGCATCCAGCTGCCTTCCGGATTTTGAAATTTCAAGGACTGGTCAAAATAAAGCAAGAGAGGAGCTGGAGTTGCTAACTTTTAGTTTTGCCAGGTGAGAATATTAACTCTTCCCCCAGACACGATCATCTCATATTCATACCATTTTAGGTAATAAATTTCATCACCACACTCCCTGCTCCCCAAATAGGAAGACGATAATTTAAAAATAAAGAATGGCCCATTCCCAAGGAAAGACAGTGGCCACCCTGATTTGGCTCTCTTGCTCATCTCCCCTGTGATGTGTGCTTTGCATCTCTGAAAACTTTGGCCTCCCTGTAGCCTGGCCAGTGCTTAATAAGCAATGATATTTAAGTTGAAATAACAGTTAGTGTTTGTTTAAGTCTGATAGGCAGCTAATGTGGTCCAGCAGCCAGCGTAATTATTATTTCTCAAATTTAGGTTGGGAAAATCACCATTGTTGCAACAGTATTATGATAAGCCCCCAGGAATTTGACAGAACAGTTACAGAAATGAGATGGTGGTCCAGGTACAGAATGATGTAATAATTAGTACAACAAATGTCATTTTTAAAGCCTCCAGAAATAGACAAAAGAGAGAAATCCCAGCCACAAATAGTTATCACAGAGGGCAAAACTTTCCCCTTCTTTGTTATCATAAGTCGTGAAGCCTCGTTGATGCATATTTTATCACAGCACTCTTGCCATATGTGATCTGAAGTTTCCGAGCACATCCCCAGGGACCACGGTTACTGATAGAGATAATCAAGAATTCCTTTTATGCTCCTCTCAACACCGCCACGGCTCAGATTGAAATTAGCATCTTTTACAATGAAATACCAGTTGCTGTCACAAACAGACATGACAGCTGGGGAGAGAGGCCTGTTTATCCAGTTATACTCGTCACGTCTTCAGTTCATTATGGTTTATTAAGATGTGTACTGTAAGCTCCTGAATGGCGAGACATGGAGTTTTTGCACAATGATTGTCATTTGAGTAGAGGCATCGAGAAGCTGTTCTTAAATAGGGCTGTGAGGGGTGATAAAGGTCAAAGATCAAAAAATCATCATAAAAAGGCATCTGCTCTAACTGTAATTACTTATTCTCTCCAAACATGTCTTTCTAAGATGGTATTTTCTCACTCTTGTAGTGTGAGATATTACTTTCCAGTGCAAAACCATTTGAGAGGAACTTGGTAACCGGTACTCAGCTTGCATTAAGTACCTACTATGTTGCAGGAACAGTGTTAGATGCTTCTATGTGTTCTCTCATGATACATAGTGATGACGTCAATCTCATGACATGGGTAGTAGGAATATATTTTAAAGAAAGATGTCAAGTTACTTGACCAAAGTCACACAGCTTATACATAGATTTGAGAATTCTAAACCTGCTGCTTTAAACAATTTTTTAAAAAATATTTATTTTTGAGAGGGAGAGAGAGGCAGAGAGAGACAGAGACAGAATGTGAAGCGTGCTGCAGGCTCCAGGCTCTGTGCTGACGGCACAGGGCTTGAACCCACAAACTGTGAGATCGTGACCTGAGCTGAAGTCAGACACTTTACTGACTGAGTCACACAGGCGTCCCACAAACCTTCTGCTTTTTAAACTATCCTGTACCACTGAAAAAACTGTTGTGTGTGTGTGTTTTGAAACAGTCATTTTTATTGGCGATAGGTAGTAAAGAGGACTGTAGTCCCTATCTTCTTCTGATAGTATTTGCAGTTACCATTTATTGTGTTTCCTATGTGTTAGGGAAGGTGCACAATGTTTTATCAAATATAATGTGTATATTGTAACAAATATATAAACAAATATCAAATGTTTAATCAAATATAATTCCTTTGAGATTGGCATTATTACTCCCACTTTTCAGATGAGTGAACTTGCTCAGAGAGATGAAGTTAAATTGTCCAGGAATTTAAGTAAATATCACTGGCTCAGAAAGAGTCAGGAATAGTGATCGAAAACCAACCAGACTCCACTGTCTGTGGCTTAAACCCCCAGCCAGTGCTCCTGGAGCTCATCAGATAGGGGGAGCGACACCCACATTCCCAGAAAGTGGAGTGGGTTATATATGATCCTGGGACCAGCAGCAACCATACTCAGGCTGTCTGGTTCCGGAGATAGTGCACTTGACCATTATACAGCACTGCTGTGTTGTATCTCCTGAGATTTGTTAAGGGGTTTGCATTTCACGTTACAGATAGAGTGAAATTCCTGACAATTATTTGGTGTTCTCCCACCCCCTTTCCCCATCCCCAGTGCCACCAAACTAGGTGAGTTTATCTAAGCACCAAGATGCTTCCCAGTAGTAAAGAAAAAGTTGGGAGCTGTGTTCACGTGCTGAAGAGTCCCATTTCTTTTTCCTGGGCATGTAGGAAGAGTACATTTCTCAGTCTCCCTGCTGATAACTTGGAGTCAAATGGTAGGGTTCTGGTTGGTGAAAGGCAGTTGAAAGTGACATACACCACTTTATTACTAACTATAAAACACTCTGAAAGACCCTCCCTCTGCACTTTCTGCCTTTCCTCCTCCGTTGACTTGAAGCAAAGATTTCTGCCCTTCGGTGAAGTAGAACCAAGAGATGGAAGCAGTCTGTAAATTTTGGAGTCATTTCTTGGAGGAGAAGCACTCAGACCGACCGCCTGATAGGAAGCTGAACTGTGATGTGAAATAGACTACCGTCGTGTTAAACCACTGACATTTGGTGTTTTTGTTATAGTCGCTAGAAGGTAGTGTGCCCTAGGTACTGCAGACAGTAATAGTTCTGAGCCCTCATGGTGCACCCTGTCTCTTTCCAACACATAACACGGTCAGACATCCACTTATGGTTCCTTTTCATTGACGAAGGAATCTTGCTTGGACTCCCCCTCTCAACTGGAGACTCTGGGAGTCTAGTCCTAGAACCGGAGGGATTATTGAAGGGAATTCAGCCTTGGTAGAAAGTCACGTGCCTTCCTGGAAGAAACTGAAGGTTTGGAGACCAGCAGTAATTTCATGCTGGGAATTTTAACAGAAATGACAGTGGCTAGAACATAAAGCCGGCAGACTAGAGAGAAAAACCTAGATTCTTCGGTATTTCTTAAGACTAGACAGAAATAGACATTGGTAAATGGCATGAAATGCAGTGGGCATCTGATCAGTACAGAGGCACTGTGGGGGGTTGTGGGGGATGTGGGCGGGTGGCATGGGGCCCTAGAATCCAGTTTCAGGTTAGGCAACTACTGTGTGGCCGCTGTGAGTTACTTCTACTCAGTGGGTTCAAACAGTATTCAGGGGTCCCTTAATGCTTGAGTCAATCTAAATGTGACAGATACATTAATAAGTTGTATTGGTTGAAACATCACTGTTATGGTACAAATGTATATATTCTCCTCAAATTCACATGTGGAAGCCCTAACTCCCCCTCTCCCAGTGTGGCTATATTTGGAATAAGGAAGTAATGAAGGTTAAATGAGGTCATAGGGTGGGGACCTGATCTGATAGGTCTAATGTTCTTAGAAGAGACACCAGAACTCGCTCTCTCTCTCCCTCCCCCCAGCCACACGTGCACAAAGAAGAGATCACATGAGCACACAGTGAGAAGGTGGCCATCTCAATCCGAGGAAGGAGCTTTCCCTAAACACTGACTCTGCTGGCAGCTTGATCTTGTACTCCCAGCCTTCAGAACTAGGAGAAAATACATTTCTGTTGTTTGAGCCACCCCGTCTGCGCTGTTTTGTTGTGGAACCCCTATAGACTAATACTCCACCTTTGGCTCTGATTCTCTAGTCATCCATTTAAATCTTCAATTTATGTTAGTTTATAGAGATAGGTGCCAAATTACATTGTAGCAAGCTACAATGTGATATTGACCAAAACATCCAATTTTAATATGGTTTATTCTCTCTCTTTTTTAAATTGTTAAATGTTTTATTTATTTTTGAGCGAGAGAGACAGAGCATGAGTGAGGGAGGGGCAGAGAGAGAGAGAGAGAGAGATGGGGGAGGGAGAGGGAGAAAGAGACAGTCTGAAACAGGCTCCGGGCTCTGAGCTATCAGCACAGAGCCTGACACGGGGCTCGAACTTGGGAACAACGAGATCATGACCTTGGCTGAAGTTGGACGCTTAACCAACTGAGCCACCCAGGCGCCCCTGCTCCTCTCTTTTTTTATCACATGCATGTGGCAGTTTAGGAGTTCATATAGTACTTTGGCCTAATTTGGGATGTTGCTGCATTTGGCTTTTAGGCTTAGTTTGGAGAGATATGGCTTGAATGAGCATGTGCTGATTCTCACTGCAGATCCTCTAGATCCTGAATCTATAGATACCCATGGAAAAATAATTGCCATTGTACTGTGTAGGAGTGAATATCTAAAAAGTACATGCTAACAACAGTGAAAAGGACACACTTCTTTACATGGCAAAAAACAGAATGGAGTCATTATGGAATCTGTAGGAAACATTCATTAAGAACTTAAATTCCTTCTATATGAACCTATTTCCTGGATAGCTCATATTCATGCATCTCAACCTGGGAAGACAGATTCAGAGACAGTGTTTTAGGTTCAACTTATAAATGAGTATTTTAAACTGCTAACAGTTAATGAATTTCTCTGGGTTTCCCTGGGAAAGTGCCAATATCTAGGACCTAATTCCCCCTGTTCATTTTGCATTTGGGCTGGATTTGCTAGGAGGCAGATGGTGAAAGTCAGAAGATATTTTAGCAGGTAGGGCACGGAAAACAGGTTTGCCAAAATACCATGTGGTGCCTGGAATTCAGAGATGGAGACATGGTTAGTTGTTCTGGTAATTGCTGAGTTTCTCAAGGCCACTTCTAAAGAGTATACCTTTCAACTCCTGCAGTCTTCAACCTTTAAAGCACAGCCCACATGACATTTAAAAATAAATTTACTTTCCCCAGCACATCACAGAGCTACACCTAGATTCCAAGGAGCAATATCCCCTCTCTGCTTTGAAGAAGTTATTACTCAGGTAAGAAAATACACACCTGAGCCACCCACCATCACTGGTAGAAACACCGTCAAACGTGGTGCACAAACGTAAGTTGTACAGGGAGAACAACGGAAGCTTGGGGATGGGCAGAGAAATCTATGGCTAATTGAGTTCTCATCCAGGAAGAGATGTTTGAGTCATATTTTGGGGAAAAGGATCAGAGATAGTTCCAAAGAAATGTGGTTTCCTCAAGAGGTGGGAGTGACATGAGCAAGATTGTGGTAGAAACAGTTCCTAAGAGTGGAAGAGTGAGGAAACTGACTTAATTGGCAGGGAAAGTCCATACTTCCTTTTAAAAACATTTGTTGAGATCTAAAATGTCCCAAGTAGACCAAAATAGTGTGAAATCAGTTGCAGCCAGAAGGGTGGTTGGCAGATGGTGCTGAAAACATGAAATAGCACATGTAAAACTAATTTGCAAAGGCAAGGCTCTATTCATTCACCCAGCAGGTAATTTTTATTTATTGCTATAGTCATCGGCTGATGAAACTATGTTGGGTTCTTTAACTGAATGGAACACTGGAGATAGGACAGTTGATAATAATTGGTCAAAAATACATCATGAATTTTCAGAAAACAAAGCAACATGTCCACCTGAAAGGGAAGAAGAGTGCTGTCTATGAATTTCTCAAAGTCTCCAGAGAGCAACATCGGGAGTCCCCCCACCCCTCCTAAATTATATTGAGAAAATTCTATGGAGGCCATGTGAGGCGAGGGTTAGGAACAGATAAGATATAATGTGGCTGCTACAAGGAAAATCATTATTTCAGGTTTATTGACAGCATCTCATCTCCTTAATTATAGCTTTGTTGACAGCTATTCTCTTTGCATGCACAGAATCCTTTTGAAACAATTCATATTTCAATTTGCCTTGAAACCAGAGAATTGTTGAAGAGAGGTGGTATTTTGTTTTTGTGTTTCTGATAGTGGTAAACAGTCTGGGATGTCGGCCTGGAGTTGTGGGGCAGAAACTTCCTAGGTTAACCTTCTCAGTACCTCCTCCCATTCCTTGCCCTCTGACTCATACATTTATACAATCACCAGAGCTCTAAGGGAACAGAGAGCAAGAACAAGAATATAACTGATGGACCATCGAGTTATCTGGCATACCCAGCATGAAGTAAGCCCAGCACTAAGTTGGGGAGTATGGCCCACCAGCACCCCAAGACAAGTAGGAAGTTGCTGAGCTAAGAGAGGAGGTGGGACAAGAGATGTTTTCAAGCTTGGGCATATGGACTTCACTTATGAAACTTGTCTTTCTAAAAATTGAGCTCCAAAAAAAAAAAAATTGAATTGCTAGATAGCAGGGCATACCTGTATTCAAGTCAAAGGCCAGAAACACTTCCCCAGTCAACTGTAAATGATTTGGATCATTTACAATTTTCACATAATCTTGACTTCTTCAGTTCTCTCAATCAGCGTAGATAATGATCATTGAATTAAACTATTCAATTAACCTCGAATCTACCTAGATTCCCCTTTTGGCCAACCCTCAAAGAAAAATGTCTGTGTCAAACTTGCATTTTATTTTAGTATTTTGGTGTTCCTTGAAAAATTCTACTTACACTCATAAATAAAGAATACTTGTCAGAAGCTACGCTTTTCAATTTTTTAAAAAACAATTTTTTTCCAGGCTCCTTCCATAAATTGTTTATTGTTCAATATGGCTGTGGCTTTTCAATGCAGTTACTTATTTTTGATGCCTTCAATTTGGTTTAAATATTTCTTTTTCCCAGCACCAAATGTATGAAAGGTTTCTTTTTATCTCAAAGATGCAAGAGTTCTCTTTGGTATCTTCCACTGGACATTAATAATGGTGGGGTGGGGGTAAAGGGAAGGTAACAGATCTCTTTAACTTAGAAGCTGCTTATCATAATGAAACAAATTCCTAATAGTGCCACACTTTCTCTTTACCCTTGTGATAAATAAGGCTGTGCCTTAGTGGTCCTTTTCTCCCCTCTACGTCACATACTTCTACCCCAAAGAGTCCCCTAGCCAGTGACTTCTAAAGGTGTCTGCATGGCCTCATGGGCAGCAACTTTCTTAGAACTATGAATGAAGGGAGAGATTAATGCCATATGACTTTTGACAGCTATTGACTCAAGAAACTGGGAAGTCCAAGGTCAAGGGACCAGTAGCAGCACTTGCCCAGTACATTCCTCAGTGTTCTTAGGATGTTTCTCTCTCAGGTCAGTTCCTGGTTTATTCTGTAGGAAACCCCTGAATAACCAGTCAGCTCATGAGTGACCGGGGTGTGCTTTCATATGGTTTCATACACTCTGTGCTCCACACTGCTTTGAGTTGTAGAGATGTTTCCTGTGACTCATGTTCATTTAGGAGACATCTTCGTTCTTGATTTAGAATATTTCCCACCACAAAGTACATTGAGAACACTCTTTTTATAAAGGTTTCCCCCTGTGGAATAATATAAAAACCTAGGAGGAAATCCGTGAATAAAACATGAGTGTGCTCATCTCTGTTCTACATCACTAAGTCATATGAACATTCTTAAAGCCACAGTTTGACATGGTGCAATGGTACCCTCATGAGTAAACGTTACAGTAAGAGGCTCAACAAGGCAGTTATTTTAGACATGTGCTGGGTGGGCTGTAACATATAGCGCAAGGCTCTTTTTTTAGCAGCAGATGACCCCTGTCATCGACAGAGGAGGCACTCTGTGAGCCACAGGGCCTAGCAAAGCCTTCTGCCTTTTGACGAAAGAGCCGCCTGCAGAGAGCTGCGTCCGATGCCATCTTCAGTCCTGTGATAAGTGCTTGGGCCCCTTCCTACAACTGCCTTTATGCTCTGCAAGAATGAAAAACCTGCAATTATGGACTTCAGTTCACAGTGAAGTGCATAGAAGCACCAGGGCAGCAGTAAGTTTAGAAAGAGAGTGCTGAACTATGTTTGAAGTCTTTGGCTGATTATTGTCTGGAATGGTGAGCAGGAAACAGCATTCCCTGAGAATAGGAAGTTGCCAGGTGGAAATTGCAAAATGGAAGTTCTCTTTAAGAAATCAGAGTCACAAATAGGCTGAATGCAGGGCTCTCTGGCAGAAGAGGTTAGACCTTCTCAGGATCTTTTTTGCCATTGAAATAATAAAGGCATTGAAAGTAGTTTTAAAAATCAGTTTATTTTTTATGAAATAGCCAGTAAGATAATCATAAAGCAAAAGATAATCCAACAAGATAATTAGGATCAGAAGAGAACACAGTCTCTAATGATATAACTGTCTAAAAACCTTGGCCATGAGAATTTCCTGAATTTGTGGAAATCAAAGTTATCGATCTTGTTTTTATATAAGTACTTTTAGCCTGGAGGCCTGGGTTCTAATTCTCTAATTTACAAAATGGTATCTAAAATGCTATTGCCAAGTCTTTCTTCTGTAGATGCTAAAAAAAAAACCACAAAAAACAAAAAAAAAACCCTAAAAACCCTGTTTTGCTCATTTACTTAAAGTCAACCCATAGCAATATGCACTATTTTGAGGGGACAATATCATGGATAATAGAAAACAGCAGATAATTTTTTAAATGTTGTATTTGAGTCTTTGGAAAATGTTTTAGGTATTTGCATTTAAATAGCCATATGTCTCAAACTCTAGAAATTGCCAGCCTTTCAAACAAAATAGTGTATCCCTGTTAAATGGATGAATCGGTATGCTGTATATTTATAAAACAGACTTTATAACTTTGGACTGTCAGTTTCAAGTAGTAAGACTGGAATCAGTAGCTGTGTCATCTTGGATAAGTTACTTAACTTCTTTGTGACTCCCGTTTCTTCAGTTGCAAAGTGGTGATGATACCAATCCTTACATTATGGGGTTCTTACCAGGAATAGTTTGACAATATGGGGAATACACTTTACAGAAGCCTTGGCACACAGGAAGTGGTTCTTATTCTCTATGATGATACATGGTAAGGTTCCCTGTCCTTATTGTATTGCACTTACCCCTATAACTCTAAATATCTGGATTAGAGATAACTTAGATGTTGCTCTTACCAGAATTATACTGAGTAGTTTACAAGGTCAATAATAGCCCATAAGAAAGAGTTCATATACACTGAAGGGGTAGAAAGCACCCTGGAGAATGTCTGGTACATTCTCCCATCTATTTGGGCTCAGACTTCTATAGGCCAGTCATCAGCATGTTTTCCTCTGATGACTGAGAGCTCACTGCTTCCCAGGGGAGCCCATTCCAATATAGGACAATTCGTCATTAGGAAGCTTGTCATTATGCTGGGATAAAATTTGCTTCTATGTAGTTTCTATTCAGGGGTTCTGGTTCAACGGTCAGTGGCGACGCAGAATAAATTTAATTTCTATTTTACATGAAGATATTCCAGATACTTGGAGATGACTATTCCGTCTTTTCCATGTCAGGTCTTTTCTATGTTGGGTCTGCCATTTTGAAGACCTTCAACCATTTCTCTCATCTCAAAGGGCATATTTTTTAGCATATTTTGGGCATATTTGGGCATATTTTGAGGGCAGTGGCTGTATTCTACAGATAGGACTCAGGTAGAGTGTGGTGAGTAGAACAGAATGAGACAACTCAGGTGCCAGGGTGCCATTCACCCTTCACATGCTTTATCTTTCTCACAGGCATTTGTTCATGTGACATTTCAACTTCTTAGCTTTGTCCCATCCTATCAACCTTTTTGATCCCATTTCTTCATCTAATGTATCACCTTTCCCTTCTGGCTTCATTAAATTTACAAATATGATCAGCATACTGTCATCTGCACATTTGTGCCACGGATTAAAATAACTTGTAATATGGGGCGCCTTGGTGGCTCAGTCGGTGGAGTGTCCTGACTTCACCTCAGGTCATGATCTCATGGTTTGTGAGTTCGAGCCCCGCATCAGTCTCTGTGCTGACAGCCTGGAGCCTGGAGCCTGCTTCGGATTCGGTGTCTCCCTCTGTCTCTCTGCACCTTTCTTGCTCGCACTTTCTCTCTCTCTCTGTTTCTCTCTCAAACTAAATATACATTAAAAAAATAAAATAAAATAACTTGTAATACATGCCAACAGAGGCTTACAGTAGAGAATTCAAAACCTATACTAGATTAACCATAGTTTCATTCATTTATTAAGGAAGTATTAAAGAACTATGTGCTCAGCATGATGTTGCATTCAGGTGGTAAAAAGATGAACAAGAGAGTTCCCATCCCTGTCCTCCTGGTACTGGAGTCTAGTGGAAAATGTATTCATTGGCGTTTGGGGGCACTGTGGCTTAAAATTTTTCAACCATTTCTACCAGTCTTTGTTCGTACAAAGATATAATTACAGCACGGTCTTGATCACCCAGTTTGGGCCCCAAAGGAAATCGTTTAATAGGAAAAGATACTAATAAAGACCTGTTTACTTAATAATTTTTTCTCTCAAAGTTTTGTCTAGTATAATTTTGGAAATCATCTATAATGTGGCCAACATAACTATGAGAATTATGTATATTATTATTTGGAAAATGGATGCCCTACCCTTAAATTGAAAACGTGTGCTTTGGTAAGCAATGCATGGAGGTTGAACTTTGCCCAAGCCGGTGGTTCTCTACCAGGGGTAATCTTGCCCAGCAGGAGACACGTGACAATGTCTGGAGACATTTTTGGTGTTCACAGTCGGAAGGAAGGAAGCTACTGGGATCTGACAGATAGAGAGCAGGGATGCTGCTGGGTATCTTATAGTGTACAGGTCAGCTCCTTTCTCACCCCTCCAATAAAGAATTAAGAGTTATCTACTACAAATGTCAGTAGTGTGGAGGCTGAAAAATCCCGTGCTAGGGGAGGCAATGTAACGGGAGCTGGAGAGTCCGGGGTTTGAAATCTGCCCTCAGTGACCACTTAACCTTGTGCCTCTGGTTTTGCATTTGCAAAATGAAGATGGTAACAATGCTGTCTTCACAAAGAGGACTAATGAGGTCATGCATGCGAAATACTCTGTGTAGCGTCTGGCACAGCGGCAAGGACTGAAATAAATGGTGGTTATTTTTATTGTCCTGTTTGCTTTCTCTGTGCATACTACGCATTTTAATTGACACAAGCGAACTACTGTATATATAGATGTACCCAAAGAAACGGATAGCACTTCTATATCATGAAGAAATCTGTTGTTTTCTTGTGTTTAAAGAAACAACCCTCAGCAATTTGATCTCCAAATGTTCACCAGCCCGTGAATCGGATGATAGCCTCTGTGCTTAGCTGCCTGAAGTATTCCAGGGAGATGCTGAACTGCCAAATGGATTAATTTTTTAATGAGTACTTGAGGATTTTATTTCCAAATACCAGTATACCTCCCATTTTTTAGACTGAAGTACATGTTCCGAGTGTTATGGAGATGAAAGCATGGCTAAGGGTAAAGGTAGATAAAACTGGAAGACCTGAAAACTACCATATTAATGAAAATGTATTTTGACTGCTAGATACTTTTCGCTTTAAATACAGTTTGTAGTGATATTAATGATAGTACAAAAATTATATTTAATATTTATTTATAAGATGAACATCCTTGCCAATTGGAGTGCTTCCCAGTTTGTATAAATTAAGGGCACAGACTTAGATACTTATTTAATATCCAAAAAAGTTTATAAGACCCATGCTCTCAAGCGTGGCTTCTTCTTTCAGTGGTGTGATGATGCTGCCTTTGCAAATTCATACTCCAGATGAGGCCTTGGACGTGGAGAATCAAGGGATTTGAAGAAGAGGGAGACCAGAACTTGTATTGTTCCTTGCATTAGAAAATGAAGAGAAGGCAACATATGGGCTTGTGTGTGGGTGGGTAGAGATGGCTATAATGTCCAGTTGGTTTTTCCTTGACCTTAAAAGGTGGCAAATCGGTGATGACTTTTGGACTCTACATGTCTATTCAAAATATCTGCATGGAAAAAGATCTTAGATACAGAGATTGAGTGTTTATTTCCATCTGTTCTGATACTTATATCAGAGCACTAATAATTTTTCAAATGAAAAAACATGGATGTGGTTGCCTTTAGAAATTACTTCTAAATGAAGTTCCTTTAGCCAGTTTTTAATTAAATGGCTAAATGAGATTACTTCTATTCATTGAAAAACAAATTATGGTAAGTTCATTGATCATTCATGATATATACAAATTAACCACGATTATTCATAATATATACAAATTAACCACATATTAAGAGTTGGTTAGGGATTCAAAGACATTGGCTTTATAAAGTAAAATAAAGTGATAATGAATATGATAGTAAATGTACACTCTTCCTTCAGGAAAATATTATGTATACAATAGCTTTAGCCACAGATTTTTATAAATATGTCTAAAATATGTATATGCTCAGGTACACACTTAAAACGTCTATCCAACAATTTATATCAGCTACTATTTAATAAACTGTATTGTAAGTTGGGGGTGAAAAATGGAAACCAAAGTTTGGATCCATGCAAAGATATCAGCTAGAGAAGGAGAAAGCTGTACTGTGCATCTTTTCATGCTATTTTGACCACAACCTTAACTGTAATCCTAGTAAACAACTCTCTCTGGGAACAAGGGGTAATTGAATCTTCATGCTAATTCTATCCTGGTTTTCTCTTGACTACTAGCTCCCAATTATGCTAACATATTATACCACCTACTGGTCTCCAAGAAAACACCAAGTCCATGGTGTTCATTCCACTAAGGTCAGACCTAAAAGGAAAACAAACAAACAAACAAACAAACACAAGGCTGCTGATTTATCTATAATAGACATTTTAGTTCCTTACGGGCACCTGTTTTTGATTTGGTATTCAGTTAACATTGCTGATTTTAGTTACAAATTAGGTGCAAGGGCAGGTAAGTGTGAGCGTATTGGCCACAAGTAACTTTAATGGAAGTTTCTGTCCTTACAGATGTTGAACACGCTATTGCAGTTGCATGGTTGGGTTTGACCAAATGTCAGATAAACCTCAGTGACAACCAGAAGTAGCCACTGCCCCTGGCAATGGAATTATTATTTTATTAGTAACCCTTTAATTAGTTGATGCGGGAGGGAACATGCAGCCATTTAGTCAGAATTGATCTGATGAATACTCAGTACTTCAAGGGTGGAATTTGTGTGACTACTTGTTGGGAATAATAATCATTTGGTGATGGGTCATCTTTATTATGAAGAGATACCATGCATTTTTAACGACTTATGTAGATATGCATACAATATTTAGGTAAAACTCAACAAAACACCAACACAAATGGAAAGCCTTTAAAGATTTTCCCTCTTAGGGGTGCCTGGGTGGCTCAGTCCGTTAAGCGTCCGACTTCAGCTCAGGTCATGATCTCATAGTCCGTGAGTTTGAGCCCTGCGTCGGGCTCTGTGGGGAGAACTCAGCCTAGAGCTTGCTTCAGATTCTGTGTCTCCCTCTCTCTCTGCTCCTCCCCTGCTCATGCTCTGTTTCTCTCCGTCTCAAAAATAAATAAAAACATTAAAAAAAATTTTTTTAAAGATTTTCCCTCTTTTCTCACCTCCCTTATATCCACACCAGAATGAACTTGCCAATAATTATTACTGTTGGTCACAGGCATGTCTTGCCCGTTTAGAGAAAAAATTTAAAGTAACAAAGTATTCAAGTACAGTATTTCATATAATATTTTATAAATTCATCTAACTTGGGAATTTTATTAATTCTATTTTATTTTCCTTATAAAAATGAAATCAACATATATTTATTGAGAATCTACTATATGTAAGATTCCAGCTATGAGCTATAGAACTATAAAGAAATATCTCTTCCATGCAAGAGAACTCTTTGCTCTCAACACGGTCAAGGCATTAGTTGGAATAAACTCCAAACTTTTAATTAGATTGTCAAAAATTCTTAAATTTTTTTAATGTTTATTTTTTGAGAGAGAGGTAGCATGCACTTGAGCGGAAGCCAGGGAGGGGCAGAGAGTGAGGGAGACACAGAATCTGAAACAGGCTCCAGGCTCAGAGCTGTGCTGAGCCAGATGCGGGCTCGAATTCCCGAACCTTGAGATCATGATGTGAGCCAAAGTCGGACGTTTAAGCAACTGAGCCACCTAGGTGCCCCTAAACATTGTTTAAAGTAGTAAAAACACCCCCATTTCAGGTAGTGCTGTGCATGTATTTGAGGTTTGTACTTTGTATGGTATTTTATTATGTAATTGGCCTTTAGCTCTGGAAGAAGAAATGAGCGGTATTGTTATAACTTTACTTTGCATATTTTAAAAAGACCTACCAGTTTATAGTTTCCCTTACTCTTTTATTGCAGTTATTAACTGATGCATTCCCATACCAAATGTTCTTTCTTTTATGATTCCTTAAACTTAAAAAAAAAAATTACATATACCTTGAGGGGAATTGGGCCGTTTCTAGTTTGCATTGCACTTGAGTAATGCTTTGAGCTGAATATTTTTAGGGTTCTAAAATTAAGTGAATCCATATGTAATTAGGAATGTTCTTAACTAGACAGTCCTGGTTAGCAGGAGATTGGCAGGTTATTCTGAAAAACTATTTAGCGAACCATGAGTAGCAATTAAATGAGAAAAGGCTAAATTTCTCTTTATAATGGGTTGTTGCCATAATTTAATGTGGCAATATGATTTTCTATTTTTAATTGCTGTAGACAGTGCATTTCGTAAAGTAGATATTGTCATCTGAAAGATAGAGTTCCATAATTTTGTACCACTTACGCTCTTTAACACCCAGCAAGTGTTCTGCCTTTGCAATCCCTTTTGATTCGTGATGGGTAAAAGAAACTAAAGGTTGTTAAAGATAGTTTTGTACTTTCCAAATTGAGAACAAATGAGTATCTTGGAGAAATGAAGGATTTCTTTTTATGAGACTTTATGGCCTCATGTAATTTAGTATGCTTATTTTATAACATAGTGCTTTTATTCGCAGAACAATTACACTTAACATTGACACTTAAAGATGTTCCTTTTTTAATTAGAATAATGAGAACTTTGCTCCATCTTCCATGTCAATATGAGGATTCAGGGAGGGTTTAAACCTAATGAATACATGGTTCTTCCTCCCAGCCCCCGACACCAAGTACTTAATGCTCTCTACAGTCCCTTACTCATTTCTTTTCTGCAGAAGTCATTTTGGAAGGAATTTACGACAGTGCCATCTTTTAGTAAATACCAATAAGTCACAGTCTCCTGCCTATAATAACTGTAGATGCTCAGCTGCTTAAAATCACCTTTATCACTTCAAATGTTTTCTTTTGTCTCTAAATTAGCATGAAAACACAGAGGAGGCGATTTCTTCAGTTAAATGTGAAAGATTAATCACTAGGCATTTTGTTTCACAATAGAATATAATTAAATGTCAAAAATGGAATATTTACTTCTTAAACTTTAAATGTCTGTGCAAAGAGTGTTGGAAGAGCACAAAAATGTGGTGCTCTTTGCCCATCTTTTGATTGAGCGGCTGCTAAGGTTTGCACCTAACTAAGGTCTAGTAATGGACACCGGGATTACCTAATGTATTCATTACTGCTGTGGTTCCTCAGGCTGTTTTTAGAAGATGCCACATTTTATCCATAACCAGAGTAGAACCTGGAGGGGGGAAAAATGGCAGCAGTGGCTCGTAGATCCAGTATTCCCAGCGTTCTGGGCATATGAATGTTGCCTTTTTTTTTTTTTTTTTTTTTTTCCTTCCCTGAAAAGGAACCAGGATTTCCAAAGTACATCACAGTGAAACAAGTGAAGATAGAAGTGATGTGTTACTTGTCTATTTCGCCCTGCTCTTATTTTCGCTGCTCTGCACTAGTGATTCCAACACCACCAGATCAGAATGAACAATTAACTGTCTAATTATTCTGGTCACACCAGCCCACAATGAAATCTTTATTCCGTGTTTACAGCAATCTTTGGCAGAGGCTGTCTTGCTGTTTCTAAACTAAGAAGAACTGCCCTTTGGCTTCTCTCGGCATCAGCTGCCTTGGTTTCAGCCTCGGATGCCAATAATCAGACTTCTTTTTCTTCCAAAGTGGACATTTTTTTTTAGGGTGAAAAGACCTATTCTCATCACCCCCCCATATATTCTGGCTGATTTATGTTCTGGCCACTGCAGCTCTTCCTTCCGTATCTCTTTACATTTTTCCTCTCTCCATAGAACACCACCAGGCAAAACCCCATTTTAAGTCCAAAATTGTAAAAAATGCTTAACCAAACAGTGCTCACTACTATGAGGGAAGGAAAAATACAACTACTGGTTTATGGGTAGAGGGAAGTCAAGGAAATCCTTCCTGCTTTTCTCAACTGCTAATTTTCTAGCTCAAAAGGCATTCAATAACTTCTCCACCAGGGGAAAACATACCCACTTTTCAGGGGCTGTCTTGATTACTTCCAACTATTTACTTAAATTTGCCAACAGCTGCACGTCTTTGAGAAGCTTCAGAACTTGGGGAATATTTACAAATATATAAGAGGCTGAGAGAGTATGTCTGAATCTCTTTGACATGGCAGGAGAAAACTATTGCACTGTACAGCCGGGGAGAGAGAAGTTAGGGCCGATCCAAAGACAAGAGAAAGGTCATACCTTCACCAAAGGGAGAAGGAAAAAGCACCTCGGGTAGCCCTCTTTGGACCAACTGATGGAGCGCCCTTCCAGAATCTGAGAGCAGATGACTACCAGTGCTGGGGTCCGCTGCCCTACACTGCTCAGCCTTTTTTCCCCAGAGGAACATTTCCCTGCTCTGCAAGGATGATAGCATCTTTTGTCCCCATTCCAGGCTCCATACCCTATGTGATGGTTCCCCTAACAACCCTTGGATCTCGCCTCTCAGCCCCCAGCACTTACTACATTCGCACTGCCTTTCCCTGTGAGAACTGGGTCATTAAATTTTACAGGGGAGAAAGGTAGAAGGGGGCGTTTCAGTAGTATAAACACTGATTAAATTCCCGGGCAACTCTCCCCAAATGAAAGATAATTTTTCTACAAGTATGCACAAGAATGTCAAGAATGCTAAGTCATTTTTATGTTTGTACTTTCCTTTTCCATTTTAATTTTACACCGCCACATGGCACACATGCTAAAAATGTGTCTCCGTAACCTGCAGTGTAGCAAACTTTTCACAAAACGTTAAAATCCCATATTTTATAGACTGTCCTTTCCCAGGATGCTCCCAAGCATTTTCTGGATACAAAACTAGATCATCTGACGACAACTGTCCCATTAGAAAGGCATGGCTACTCCTGCATTGGCAAATAGGGAAAATCAGAAGCACTGGAAAGGAAAGGTCACACCAAAGTCAGTGGTGACAGCCACTCAGTAGACTCTGAGAGCTTGGTTTTCCAATTCATACTACTTCTCACTTGTTCTTCATTTATCTCTCTTTTTGCTCTGGCAGGAAGGGATGTGGCCAGTGAGGAGGCCTGACCTCATCTCCTGTACTTGGCTCAACTCTGACACGCTGTTCTCCCACACTCTTGCCCTGTTTTCTCCGCCATCGGCTGGCCAGCTCTCACCAGGGGCCAAGCCAAGAGGAGCCAACTGCTGGTGCCCTTGTGGCCGCCTCCAGGGTTGGGAACCGAAGCCTGCCCCTGCCAGGTAGCATGTCCAGTGGGGCTTCGAGGGGGCACACTAAGATAAAAAGTAATTTCCAGATTGTATAAAGACACCAAAGGAAAAAGCTGGGTCAGGTATGGGGTTCACAGCTGGCAATGACCCCAGGGCTCCCCAGCCAGGGAGGGCTGAGGAAGGTGAGCTGATGGAAGTACAACGTCCGTCTATAGGATCGGTGCGATCACGGCATACAGTTGTGTCTTGTTGTTTTTGTTGCTTTTAAGTAGATCCAGTGGCTGTGTCCCTGGCCCCACCACAGCTCTGAGGGGTAACTTCCTTTGGTGGGAAGACATCAGCGACTAGAAGGGATCAGGGGAGGGCAGACCCAGTTTCCAGACTTATTAACAATCAGAAGACAAAATACTTCCTGGTGGTTGTGCCAAAAACAACAGCAGCAATAGTAACAGTAATGACAATGGCGAAAAATAATGGCACAGCAAACCCTGAATCCACCGGACGACCAACATCCGTCTCCCCACCTGCCCGCCCCACCCCCCCCCCCCCCCCCCCCAACCCCAGGTGTTCTGCTGCCAGCCCTCTCACTCATTGCCCGGTCTCCGCAGAAAAAAAGGCTCTGGCGCTGCCTCCGGGCTGCCCTCCAGGTTCCAGCCCCCACCCTCCGCCCCCACCCCCACCCCCGAGGTGGATAGCCAGGCCGAGTCTCCAGCTTCATCCTAAGTCCAGCCCACAGTCTGTCCTGTTGCTAAGGGCGGGCTGGGACTCCGCGGTCGCGTTTCTTTTACAAATCTACAACTTTCACCCTATCCGACCTCCTAGCCGCCCCCCTCACCCCAGCTCTCACCACACGGCAACCACAACGAGCAAAACCCAAACACCCCGCGCGCAATTCAGAGCTTTCCCTGGGAGTGTCAGGGCCCGGAGACAGGAAATCCGGGGAGTTGGCGATGTCCGGCAGGTGGCGGGGACCCTAGTCACCATCACATTTTCCTCCCCCGGCTGAGCTCCAGCGGGGGCGCGGCGAGAGGCGCGGGCTGCGATCGGCCCCGCAAGCGCCCTAGCCTCCCCGAAGCCTTGGTCTCCGGTCCCCCTTCTGGCGCGCATCCCCGAGTTGGGGACGCAGCCAGCCCTCCTCGTCCATCCGCAGCCAGAGGGAGGCGCCGCAGCCCTCGGGGCAAAAGAGGGCGAAGCCGGGTCCAAGCTCCCCCGCGAGACTGGGGTCCCCAGTCCCCGTGCCCCGGCGCGCGCAGCCCTCGCCACGAGCGCGCCGTGTCCTCCGTCTGCCCCGCCGCGCCCCAGCTCCCCGCTCCCAGAAAACAGCTCCCCAGCCCGGGCAGCCCCTTTACGTCCCTTTCCCCCAAAGTCCGAGGAAGTCCAACTCCGACCGGCCCGCAGGCTTGCCGCGGCATCTGCTACCCGCGGGGAGAAAACGGCGCGGAGCCGGACCCGGCGCAGCGCCGGGGAGGGGGGGGGGGGGGGCGGCTGCCCGGGGCCAGCGGGCTCTGGGCGCCCTGCGCCGGCCCTGCTTCCGGAGTCTGGGGACAACGCGAGGGCCCCCACCCGAGCACCCCGCTTTACCTGGCACGGCCGGCGACTCTCCGGGGACGTTCGGTCCAGACTCCTTCGGGGCGGGCGTCCAGCTCACATCGCTGCCAACCTCGCCGGGCGGCCGGTGTCCCGCTGGGTCCCTTCGCCCCCGCTTGCGACGTGCCCCCGCCCCCCACCCCCCGACCCCCTCTATCAAAAGTGTCACAGCTTTTCTGCCTTCAGATCTTTCGCAAAGTCCCTGCGCGGTCGCCGGGAGTTGGGCGGCAATGCCAGGCGCGCCAACCCCGCCGATGCCCTGCCCCGCCCTTCCGTGGCCCCCTGCGCTCTGCCCGGCCGGGGAGAAGAGCCGCCTCGTCGCGGTCACCGTCCCCGGAGCGCGGCGCGCGGTCCGCCTCCCCTCCCTCGCGCCTTCCCTAGCCCGAGTGGCTGCCGCCTGCCTGTGCCGCGGGTCCTCATTCCCCTGCTCATGAATATTCTGACAGAGGCTAATGCCGTGGAAGTAAATTGAATTAGCCAATTGGTGCCAGGAATGTGCGCTCCTTCCTTCTGAGGAGCTGTCTGGAACCCCACCAGATGAAAGCAATTAGAGTCCGGTTGGCACCCTGTGGTTTAGAGCAGTGAGGGGCAAAATGGGTTAATTCTTTAAATGCAGTTTAGATACCACATTTAAATGTTTAAACTCCTCTATTGGCTGAGAGAGTAAGGAAATGTTGGGAGGAAGCAAGAAGAAAGGAGGTGGGTAGTCCTGGGGGGGGGGGGGGCGTGTATCTACCCCCCAAACTCCCCCTGAAGTTGAAGTGACTTATTCTGAGTAGATTATGGATTCCAGAGAGGCAGTTAGTGAGAACAGGAAGATAGGCAAACAGGATCAGAAAGGGATGAATAGCAACCTAGGTTTAACCTTGACCTTGAGGATACAACAGACCTAATTTTTAGGAGGAGGAGGAGTGAGGAGACATGGCAGATGAAGAGGAAAGCATCTTATCATTTACTTTTAAGAATTTCTCCAAATGCTCTCATTTTCTTCCTTTGTCCTCCTAGCAAAACCACAGAGTGTTAAGTCTTCGGGTGAAGTAGAGATGGGGCAGAGTTACCTTAAAGGTCAGTAGTTCCCAAGGAGGCTGAGCCCACCCTCAGGTGAAGAGAGCCTTCTGAATCACACAGTAACTATGACCAGGCCATTCCAGAAGGCAACTTCTGACTATAGTCCAAGCTTCTTGGTTCTGGGGCCAAACAGACAAGGTTGACAGGAGAGACAGTCTCTCTTTTGTCCTGTCTCCAGTCCTGGAATTTCAAGTTCTTCACAAGTTACTGACTGAAATTTAGTTTTAACCAGCAGGTAAAAGGGGCAATCCCTGCCCAGGTCTGCATCTACCTCTCTCTCTCTCTCTTTACAGTCTTCAGGTGCAGTGCTTTTAGGGTTTCTTCCCCCTTCACTGATTTTCTAAATACAGAAACTTATTTTGATTGAGTTGATTGGTGAGTAACTGTTTTTCTCTTACTTGTGGCCAAATGATCTATGAGTATAAACAACTGATAAAAGTATGTGTATAAGTAATTGACAAAATTCCCAAATGTGCTCCGATGGAAGTAAATATCCTGGTTAAGGCAATTATGCCATATTTTAAGTAGGTTTCAGCAAGGCCTAGAATTGGAACTCACAGTTATAACAGCAATTATTATTACAGCAGCCAGTGTTTATTGAGAACGTGTTCTGTGACAGGCATTGCATCAGTCATCTCATTTAATCTTTCCAACTGCTCTGTTCAGTATACACTATTGTTTTTCCATTTTAATAGATGAGGAAGGTGGCTCAGAAAGATAAGTAGTGTGTCCAGGTCACCTGACATATAAGTGGGGAAGATGAACTTTGATTCAAAGCAGCTAGGGTCTTCAGGTCCCTAGTAGCCTGTATTGCCTTCTTATCTAAGAAGAGGGCTGGTGTGCTGGTGTTTGGTTGAAGTGATTTCTCCTTAGTGATAAATTCCTTACCAACATTTAGAGAAAAAAACCAAAAAACAGGTTTTTTGGGGGGCGTGGGGGCAGGGAGGGATGGTATGGTTAGTTTAGTGTGTTACTTTGATTGGGCCACAGGGTACATGAATATTTGGTCAGTGTTATTCTGGGTGTTTCTGTGAGGGTGTTTTGGAGGAGATTAACATTTAAATTGGTAGATTGCTCTTCCCAGTGTGGGTGGGTCCTATGTAATCAGTTGAAGTCCTGAATGGAATAAAAAAAGCTTATCCTCCTCTGAATAAGAGAATCCTCCTGCCTGATGGCCTTGGAACTGGGACATCAGCTGTGTTTTGGACTTACCAGCCTCCAGAACTGCATGAGTCAGTTCCTTATTATTTATCACCTATTGGTTTTGTTTCTCTGGGGCACCCTGACTAATACAGATGGATGCATTCAGTAAATACTACTATTTGTGAATTTCCTGTAAATGTCTGAATATTTCTATCTACCAACACATACTGTCCAGTATACAATAAATATACATTTTTTTTTACTTAAGATTTCTGGAACGATTATTAATAAGGGAGGAACAATTATATATATATATATATATATATATATATATATATATACACACACATATATATATATACATATATAAATATTTTAAATGAAATATATATAATTATATATATATTACATAAAAGCTTATATAAAATATGTAAAATATTTTAAGTAAAATATTGTCTTTAAAGAATTCAACAATGGATCATAATAGGTTGGCATAAAGCAAAGTTTATAGATATATGAGGGGAAAATTTTAATATTATAATATTAGGAGTAAAAATAATCAAGCTAAATCTCTGAATTCAACAGTTATTGAATACCTATTAAATGCAAGGCACATTTCTATTCAAACATTTTCTATTGAAGTTCACAGTTAAATCAGTTAAAACAGTTGAGGGTCTGCCATACTTTATGCTCTGAAACTTTGGGCAGTTTAAAATGCTTTGTAAAAAAAATATATACGGTTTTATCCCTGTATTAAATATTTAAGGTTGACTCCATCACGATTTTTCCCTTACAATGCTCTGTTGGATCTTTCTTTCATGGAGAGTATCCTCTTAGGATCTAGAGGCAACATATCCCAGAAAAGTCTTCAGATGTTGGAATGTTTATTTATATGAATATGTTAACATGATTTTAGGGCCCATAATATATTATCAGGATGAGTGCTTTCCATATGTCCCCCAGGGTTTCAGGGGACAGTGTTGAGTGAGGACCACCACAGTCTGAGGAGGGACACTGGGTTGGGAGTGTGGCACAATCCTGGGCGAGCCATTCGCTGTTGAGTTAACCAAGTTAGCACCTCTGCAAAGTGGAAATAATAATACTGTATTAATTGGGTGCTCAGTGATTTACAAAAGCTCTCCCATATGCTGTCTCAGTCCATTCTTCTAGTAATTCCATCCTCCTTGTGAATTCAGCATTGTTACCCATATTTAATTGACAAGAAATATCAAGCTCACAGAGATTCAGTATCACTCTGAGCTTCTCCTAGGAACAGATAGAATGGGGACTTTGATCCAGTGACAAAGTCACCTTCTCAGTGTAGCCATCTTTGACATCTCCCTCTGCCCAGCCTCCCTCCCCAACCATAAACACACACAGACACACACACACACACACACACACACACACACACACTTTTTTTTCCCAATAGAAATACAATCCTCTCCTTTGTGCTCCCTGAGGATGTCTAAGATGCACAGAGAAATAATTAGAACACAATGTGTTGTCTCTACCACTAACCAAAAGCAACCTGAAATCAGGAGCCTTGTCTTAATCACTTTTGTATCCCCAAATTTAGCTTAGTGGGAGACACTCAGGCCACCAACACTAATTCTGCACCCTTCAGAAAATGTGTCGCATTGACTTTCCTGGGCTATTAGGATTAAATGGAATAGTTGGCAGGTGCTTGGGAAATTTAAAAATACCGTGTAATGATATTATTATTATTGTTCAAAAGTAGATTCAGAAATAAATATAGTAACTTTAGCCTTGACCTCTGGCTGATAAATTCTATGGGTGAGAAAGCAGTTCGATCATTTTTATGTCAGCTACTGTTATTTAGGACATGGATGGATAACACTTGCTCAAATTATAATCATCTGGTTAATAGTAGTACTAAACTGGCCCATTAAGCAAGAAGGTATTAGTCTGGGAAAGGTGAGTGAGTGAGTGTGTGTGTGTGTGTTTGCCTGTGTGTAATCTTTGTGCAGTTTTAGGGTGTTTTCTGTGAATGAGAAGCTTCAACTGCTGGCATAGCCATATTTCTCTAAGGAAGGGATCTGCTTTTTTCCTATGGAATGATCTTTATGAAGAGCTCCCAAGGTCACAGAGCTAATGACAGGAGCTTGGGTGTTTGCCTCTTGTTCAATGTTATTTTTGCTACCCCACGCCGACCCTGATTGGCAAGCACTGCCCATCCGGTGTGGTTTATGGTTTTACAATTGAGACGAGTGATAAGCAGCTCAATACCTCGTTATAATTAGTCTCCTGAGTCAGCTAATACCCTTCCAGTGCAATTCCATGATCTAGATTATCAGATTTACCCATTCAAGATATTTTTTGGATTTATAATGATAATTACTTCATAGAACTGATAACAGTGACACATTAAAAACACTTTCGTGGAGGGGCACCTGGGTGGCTCAGTCAGTTACGTGTCTGACTCTTGGTTTCAGCTCAGGTCATGATCTTGTGGTTTGTGGGTTTGAGCCCCACATGGGGGGCTCTGTGCTGATAGTGCAGAGCCTGCTTGGGATTCTCTCTCTTCCTCTCTCTCTGCCCATCCCCCACTCACTCTCTCTGTCTCTCTCTCTCTCAAAAATGAATAAACTTCAAAAAAAATTTTTTTTAATTTAAAAACACTTTCATGGCTTCATAGCCTGTCTTAAGTATTCATTACAGAACAGTTGTTATATTAAAAACATTCACAAAGTCAACAATTCTTGTTCTTTTACAAGTTCTGTATTCTCTGCAGCATTGATATAACGGGTCAGATGATATTTCTATACTGATTCTACTGAGGCCATGTGCAATTCTGTGTTACTTTGCTTTTGTTTTTGCGTAATGTACACATATGATTTGTCCTTTGAATGTGTAGGTTAATCAGTGACTTTCAGTCATTCTTCAATGGAATTGGTTCCCTTACGCTGGATGTCTGTCAGTTCCTGTCTCTTTCACTGTGTTTGTGACGACGGTGCAGGCAAACACAGCCCACCAGCGTCACCTCCAAGGAGAATGAGCTGTAGAAACATCCGGCGCTTGTGACAACACCCTGGACGTTGACGCTGCTGTTCCATTCAGTTGAATCTGACGAACTTGAATTCAGTATCCTTGCTGTGGGCAAGGTGCTGTGCTAGTTGTTATAGGTGTTTCAAAGAGAAATAAAACCAGTGACTGCTCTCAAGGAGTTTATCATCTGGGAGAAGGGCCTTGATATTTAGCAGAGTAGAAGATCTAAGGCAGAAATGGATAGTTTCTATGAAAGGATAAAAAATGAAGTGCTGTGGGAGGCCCAATTAGGGATTTTTTTTTTTTCCAGTGGAGATAGAAGAATGCTCAACGGAAGGAGTGATGGTTGGTGGGGTTCCGAAGACTGGACGTTACTTGGAAATGGGGGAGGGGGCGAGGGGCTGTCATTGGTCAGAGGGAGAGGACTGAGAAGGCACAGGGCGAGTTTGGGGGCCTGCAATCAGGCTGAGCACACATGCAGTAAAAGGAGATGCACCTAGAAGGGTAGGTGGAGCCCAGAGGGCCTCGGGCGCCAGGTGGAGAGACGCATATGCTGTAACTGAGGCCAGGGGGAAGGTGTGGCTTTGGAGCCAGGGTGTGACAAACTGCAGCTGCGTTTATATTCAAGTGTGGAGCCTTTGGAGGCGGGGGGGGCTGATGGACTGGGGACCAGCTGGGAGACTTGCAGTAGCTAAAGCAAGATGTGCTAATGGCCTGAGCCAGGAATGTGACAATAGGACCTGAGAGGGGGCGAGAGGTAGAAAAGCATCATGGCAGGCGCGTCACCATTACGTTGAAATAATGTCTTGTTTCTGCCTGTCCTAGATCTTTCTTTCTTTCTTTCTTTTTCTTTCTTTCTTTCTTTCTTTCTTTCTTTCTTTCTTTCTTTCTTTCTTTCTTTCTTTCTTTTAAAAAAGTTTATTTATTTTGAGAGAGAGAGAGAAAGCACGCGTGCGTATGCATGAGTAGGGGAGGGGCAGAGAGACAGCGAGAGACTGAATGTCAAGCAGGCGTGGCGCTGTCAATGCAGAGCCTGACGGGGCCTCGACCTCCTAAGCCGTGAGATCCTGACCTGAGCTGAAATCAAGAGGTGGATGCTTAACCGGCTGAACCACCCAGGCATCCCTGTTCTTTCTAGATGTTTCTTACCTCCACAACTTTCCCTCCCCCCCCCCCCCATGCACACACACACACACACACAGGCACACTGTGTGTGCACACATGCACACACATACACAGATGAGCAGATATGCATATACACATGCACATTTCCATACCCACGCACACACACGCATACGTGTGTGCATATGCAACGCTCAGACAGCGAGCTCTTCGAGAGTGCAGTTTGCAGTTTTCCCTTTGTGTCTCGGTACCTAGCACAGTGCCAGGCATTTTGTTGGCACTAGATAATTGTTTGCTGAATGGAATAAAAAACAATTGATGTGGGGCGTCAGAGAAAATGAAGAATTGCAAAATATTGATTCTGGCTTGTACTGGAGTTTGGTAGGCAAACTATGAAAGTTCTCCTATGTCCCTTATTAATTGGCTTTGGAATAAAGAGCATGTCTGGGGTTGAAGATGACTTCTGATTATAGAAATGTCTGAGAGGATGAAAAAATCTGGTGGAGCCGATCGCGGGTACAGTTGGAAAACCTCATGGCGAGAGCACATCTCCTCTCTCAGGGCCGAGCAAAACTCAGGTGAACTTCAGGGCATTTTATCAAGGTTTCCTTTTAACTGTAGAGATGGTGTGCTGGGCATGGTCCCTCAAAGGTGTTTCCATTCTAATCCTCAGAACCCTTAACTACGTTAGGTTACATGGCAGAGTGGGACTCATGATGCTGATTCTATGAGGGGGGTTATCCTGCATTATCCAAGGGGGCTCAGTGTAATCACAAGGGCCCTTAAAAATTTTAAAGGTAGACAAAAAAGGCAGAAGCAGAGTCACATGATGTGAGGGCTTTACTGACTATTGCTGGCTTTGAAGATGGTGGAAGGGGCCATAAGCCAAAGAATGAGAGTAGCCTCTAGAAGCTGGAAAAGGCAAGGAAACCTTCTCCCTGGGAGCCTCCAGAAGGGAACACAGCTCTGTTAACACCCTGATTTTATTCCAGTGGGACACATGCCAGACCTTTGCCCTGCAGAACTGTGAGATAATGAATTGGTGCTGTTTTAAGCCACTAAATAGGCAGTAATTTGTATTAACAGCGATGGAAAACTGATCCGGAAGGATAACCAGCCTGCTTACACTTTTGGATTTATTATCGTATTTTAGGGAACGTGGTGCCCCAGAATCCATGAGCTATGTCTTGTGTGATGTCTTAGATTCAACCATAGAAATGTGTTTTGTTCTAAAATTCCAAATCTTGGTCTGAATATATGTGACCGCATTAGTGGTGTGAGGTCAGAGTGTATGTTCTTTGATTATGTCATACTGTGTGCAGTGAGGACGCCGGTGGTTTTAAATTAAGCTTCCTATGCAGTCCCTCAGACTATTCATAGATGTGACACTAGCATCTCAGGAGTTGTGAAACACAGTGTGAGTGCTCAAAAATCACAATGCGTGTCTGTAACCTTGTTTGAGTCACCCTGTTTGTGCTTTGCGGAAATCAGACAATCAGGTTTGAATTGTCGTGTTTATAATTCATTTTTTAAGTGGCATGTCTTTTGAAAGAATGCATTTAAATAATTTTTTTACATTCGTTATTGTTATTTGTGTCACCGATGTTATGTGAGATGATTAATAATTAGAAAACGTAAGTAATATAATATTAAGTTATATTTCATATAAAACCATAAGTAACCGAGTGGGGATTTCTGTGTCCTAGCAATGTGTGGTTTTGACTTATTATTTTCGTTTTGATGCTTTATCAAAGAATAAATGGCAGGAAAAAATGCTTGAAATATATTCACTGTTAAATTCGCATATACACACTAAGCATGACACATATGCATAATAATCACTTCTTATTCGTAACAAATCCTTTAAAAGCTGGGCAAGGTACATGTTATTTAAAAATACACTAATTCCTAAAATTAGCATGGACTATAAATTAAATTTTGAGCCTCTGGTAAGTAAGTCCTCACATACAGATAGATTGCTATGAATTTTGATATTTAACTAACCAAATGTTAAGAGAACATAAAGCAGCCTAAAAATAAAGTATAAAATAGGATGACTAATTTTATGTGGCGAGGTTTTACAGACGAAGGAAACTCAGTTTGCAAGTCCCTTTGTAAGTAAAGACTATTTGTTATTCTTAACATTATTCTGAAATCCTTATACGACAAATAATTGCAAGAAACATCTCTAAATATGCTTATTGATAACTTAGCAGAGGCAAAGTTGTAGATGATTTAAATGAGAGGATTAGTGCTGTATTACACTGGAAAATTAATAGCCACTAATTACGTATTTTTCTTTCATTATAAAGCATTAAGAGGGGCGCTTGAGTGGCTCAGTCGGCTAAGCGTCTGACTTCGGCTCAGGTCATGATCTCACGGTTCGTGAGTTCGAGCCCCGCGTCGGGCTCTGTGCTGACAGCTCAGAGCCTGGAGCCTGCTTCGGATTCAGTGTCTCCCTCTGTCTCTGCCCCTCTTCCACTCATGCTCTGTCTCTTTCTGTCCCTCTCTCTCAAAAATAAACATTAGGGGAAAAAAAGCACTAAGAAAGCACAAGCAGGAGAATGTGATGGCTAAGAGGGCGCCCAGGGAGTCTCACCTCCTGAATCAGAGTCTTGGCTCGGCTACGACCCAGTGACTTAGAGCAAATTATTCAATCCTGTTGTGCCTCCGTTTCCTCGTCTGTAAAGTGGGAGTAAATAGTACTACTTGCCTCTTCGGGTTCTGATGAGGATGAAATTAGAGAATCTGAGACAATTGTTTAGCACCCTATGGCACATAGTAGGCAACATTAAAGATGACCCACTGTTATTAATAAGAGTTATAAATATCCATGTGTTTTTATGCTTTTTAATGTCATATTTGTCCAGAAAGGAGATTGAAATATTTCCTTTATATAGCTTGTACCATTGTTAAAATGATAAGACCACAGAAGTTTTTGAATATAAGGGATCTTGGACATGGTCAGATCTAGCCCTCTCATTTTATTATTGAAAAAGCTGAGGTGTAGAGCATCAAAGGAACTTGTCCAAAGTCACACCATTTATTCTCTCCATGTTCATATAGGGTGATTCTCCTTTCTGTGTGGATTCATGGAGCAAATCAGCTTTACAGAACTAATTAGTCTGATTCACACTCTTGCCAGTGGGAGCAAACTTTGTTAGTGTGGGGCACACAGGGTGGGGAGAGACAACATCGTGGAAATTGAAATGTTTTTCACACAAGGGTGGTGTGCATGGAACCGTCCCACTGAGAATATTTGGAGAGGGCCCCCTTGTTTCTTACAGGAAGAGTGGGGTCGTGAATTTATCCGTGTTTCTACACATCGAACGGCCCCCCGGAAAGTTCTTCGTTTCTTTGGCTTGCATTTTCTCATCTGTAAATCTGACATCTGACCAAACTAACTCCCAGGGTGGTCAGGAGGTCAAAACAGAGTCAGCTGTGAGATACAGGAGCCAGAATTTGCAGATGTGACTTCAGCTGTGAAAGTGGTCTAAGATGCAGACAAAGGCAGAGCTAGGGGTGGGTCTGATTCTTACAGCCGCTTGGGGTCAGTAATCAGCACAAGTCCCCTGTTCAGTGATGAAGGATTTTGGATATGACTTGTAAGCCTGATTAGAGTCAACCACAGCGTGAACTTGGTGGGGGCCAGAGACAGCAAAATGTGAAAGAGCTGGGTGAGGGTGAAAAAGGTACAGGAACAAGAGACTGAGGAGGGGAAAGGAAGTGAATGATGTCTGTTTTGCCTTTCACACAGTTCGTATGTAGTTAGGAGTGAAATAAACAGAGAAGTAAAGAAGGTCTAGGAAGTCTGTGAAAGAAGAAGGGAGCGCCATAACGGTGCCAATCAAAGTGTGTTTGCGGGGAGGATTCTTTTCACAGGAGACAGGAACACAACAAGAGACTATTATGTGGCTGGGCACCCAGACTGTCAGTTCAGTTAGGATCTAGCAAAGGGAAATAGTTTTCAGTAAACCAGATTTTTCCCTGTAAGAAGCTTGATGCTAAGCTTCAGATCAGTAGAGCGAATGGATTCATTTTGGAAATCTTATGGGAGAACAAGGGACAGGACTCTTCGAAGAAGTTTGTTGTGGTTTTACTTAGGACTAAAGATGTTGAAGACTAAAGATGCTCACCATTCTTTCCAGAAATAAAACACCGGGATTGAAGCAATCAGGGCTTCTTTTGGGGTGGTGATATCTTTTGGAAAAGAAAAAGACATATTTGGGGATGTAGAACCATACCCCAGGGAAGATGGAGTTAAACCACATTTTAGGGGTTTTTTTTTGTTTTTTTGTTTTTTGTTTTTTTTGCCTAAAGTACAAAGTACTGTATAGTTTGTGTATGGGAGAGCTGCCACTGCTGACACCACCAATAATCTAGCATTTATGGCCCATTTACTATGGGCCAGCATTTGCATTTATTATATCATCGAAACTGCATCGCCAGTGTTGAAGGTGGCTACTGTTATTATCCCCACAGATGACTCTAGTGAGGCTTTGAGAGGTTAACTGATTTTACCAGAGTCCAAAGACAAACATTACTGGTACAGTATAAGAAATTACTTCAGTAAATATGCTGTTAGAGGAAGTCTTTCAGGTGTGGAGAACAAGGGCACAGCAATGATCTCTCTATATTGATGGTGCAGCATCTTTGTGAGGAAGAAGGGAGCACCCTGCCGCTGTCTGAGAGGGCAGCTCAGAAGGAGTCCGGAGAGGACAGAGCTTGTGCTATCTGCCCTTATTGAGGCAAGGGCGCCACCTAGAGGTGGAAGGTGGGATAGTATGAGGGGCCACAGAAAATGGGGGGAAAATGCAAGGTTGATGTCCCGAGGGAAGAGAGGGTAGTGAAAGGCAGGCACAGACCAAACACAGACAAGCTGATGAGCTGCCAACAGTGTGGTGAAGAGAGCTCCTGCTCAACAGAGGAGATAAGAGTTGATTGCCCCAGAAAGGACAGGTCTGCAGTGGAAGAAAGGAAAGGAGGGGCCTTCGGCAGGCATGACCCGGAGAGATCAAGACAGTAAAAGTGATTAATCTGTAGAACATGGGACCTGAATCCCAAGGTGAGAATAAAAGAGAAGAGAACTATGATATTCCCTGGAAGAAACAGAAGAGGGAGGAAGCCTTGGGAACCTAAGAAAAGTCAGCTATGCCTTTATACAATGTGTAAAGCATGTAACTCAGAAAGGTAGGAAGCCATGGAAGCTGGCTCCTGGAGGCAGCCGTGATGGGCAACACCAGGCAAAGGTGTGGAATAAGGACAGGGTTCAATACCATCATTCCTGCAGATTAAGAAATTAGATGTGTGGTTTTATAACACTTGTCAATAGGATGAAGTCTATGGTGAGAGGTGGGTTGGTTAGGTTCAGGGTTAGGGTTAAATCAATGATTGTTCTAAAGGGGTATGAAGTGAAATCTGTGGTGGAGTTCACATGATAATGAACCTCCACCAAGGAAGAAAAAGGTCAGGTTTGTAAATATATTGAATAAGGAACTGTATCTCAGGGGGAAAAACATGATAGAATTGAAAATAAACAAAGAGTGCCCAATGGAGGTGACAGTTTAGTCAATGTGGGGATATAGATTGAAATCTCTCTCTCACTCTCTCTCTCTCTGCACATGCACACTCTCACAGCCACAATAATACTGGTTAATGTGGCCTGAGTGCCTGCAATGCTTCAGGAGCTGGTTTCACAGTGTCGCATCCACTGACTCATGTCTTCCTCCTGGTAACCCTACAGGGGCAGCTATTACGATTCTTTACAAGATAAGGGCACCAAAGCCAGACAGGTAAAGTCACATGTGCCCCAGGCTCCACAGGGAATAAGAGGTAAACAGGAATTTGCACTCCAGGGCTCTGATTCCAGAGCCTCTGCCCTTTACCCCTACCACGTACTGCTTCTCAGTGCACACCTACGTGCTTGTTGCAGGCCAGAATGCGTTACCAAAATGATGAATGAGCCCTCGACATTGACCGACGTGTGTATCACAAAAATATAAATTGCGACTGCAAAGTGAGCAGGGGTCCTTTTGGTCCTGTCTTATTTTTGGCTGTATTTGCAGGGTGATTGTATTTGTTCTCAATAGCTACACAGCAAATGATCCCAAACTTCGTGGCTTAAAACAACATATATTTATTTCAGGGGTTTTTAATTTTAATTTTAGTTTTTAATTTATTATTATTATTATTATTATTATTTATTTTTGTGTGTGTGTGAAGGCTCAACAGTTGCAGGGTGGGGGGGGGGTGTTATTTGTTTGTAAATGTACTCCCAGGGGCTACTGACAGGCTTTGCTACGTCGCGACTTGGGCCACCCTTTCTAACATGGTGGCTGGCTTCTCTTTCTCTGAGACTTTGTCAGGACATGACGGCCGACTTCCACCAGAGTGAGTGCTCCAGATGGAACTGGCCATCTTTTAATAAACTCACCTCCCTCACTTTTGTTGTGTTCTTTTAGTTAGAAGCAAGCTGCTGAATTGAGCGCCCCCACTCAAGTGAGAGGATTACACATGGCTTGAACATGAGGAGGTGGGATCATTGGAGAACATTATGACTGCGGCCGTTATCATACCCCCTTCCTTAGTAACCACTCCTCTTTCTGTATCTCCAGCTCCACCCTCCTCTTTTTCTCTTTCTACATTGACGGTGGCCTTTAGGATCCTTTAATAACTTCCCTTTCTGCTCACCCCTTTGCTGTGTCCTTATATGTCTCCCCACCCCCCACCCCCCTAAACTTTGTATCCTCCCTGGTCAGTATTCTACATACTTATGGCTTCAAACATATACTGGGTTCCTTTTATGTCTGGCTCTGACCTCAGTCTTGAGCCCCCACCTGATGTGGAAGAGGACATCAGCTACCTCCATTTCAGCCTCAGTCTGTACTTTCTAATTGATGAAGTTCGTCTTTCCAGCTTATCTCTTAACTCAGGCAAAAGACCCCCGGGGGAGCATCCCTTGATGGGAACCAAAACTAGCTCCTCAAGCAATAAGGTCTCCCTAAGCCTGCAAGACCCTGCATGACTGACCCCAATACAGTATTGGACTTGACCTTCACTGCCCACCTGCACATACCCACCGACCTTTGCCCCCTGTGTTCCTTAGATGAACCTGGAAGTATTTTCAGCACTTTGGAGATAGTCATTACGATGCTTGTCCACTGTCTTTCTGGTGTTAGTGTCACAGAAATAAATTCCTTTCTTGTTTCACCACCCCTGGCTTCTCTGCCTTTGGATTTTGTCTTGGTGAGTAGCCAAACCTGGTCTGTTTGGGACTCCTGGAGGCAGGTGCTCTTACACCCTTGTGCCCTGGCTACAGATTCATTGCCTGCTGGACAGCCTAGCCTGTCCCGTGGCCAGTTGGCTAAAAGAAAAAAACAAGTCCATCACCCACATTTTCTCAGCCATTACTTTTCTCTATCTCAGAGAACGGTACAGCTGTTCACCAAGTTGTACGCTCAGAAATCCAAGAGATGCTCCTGGAATGCTTTCCTCTCAGTCATCCTCCATGCCCAGCCAATCATTATGGGCTGTCCCTTTTAATTCCTAATGATTTTTTGAAGTTACAGCCTCTCCTATCCTTACAAATGCTATCTCAGTGAAGGTCCTCATCATCTCTTCCTTGGGTTATTAAAAAAGTCTTCTTAAAGGGCTTCCTATCTACGATTCATCCCCTCTCAAACCAGTTTTCTCCAAAAAGCAAATCTGATCAAGTCCTTTTTTATAGAAAACTATATGCTGGCTCTCCAACACCTACAGAATGAAATCTGGAAGAGATACGGGTGTAGTAGAAATATGGACTATGGAATCAGACACAACTGGGTTCAGTTCTGACTCTACCATTTATAGCTGATTGAGGTTGGGTGCACTAAAAAAAATCTCTGAGCTTCAGTTTCTTCATCCATAAAATGGAAATAATACCCTCTTTGCAAAGTGGTTAGGATTAAATGAGATAACATAAACTGCTAGGTTTTCCACAAACGGGGGTCATGGTTGCTAATGGGCTGGCTGCATAATTGGCTTTATCTGTTAAGATAATTAGCACATGCAGTTCTCTAAATAGGTTATTCTCTACTGTTCTTGGATTTTGAACATGAGTTTTTCTTTTTGCTTGGAGCGCTCTCTTCCACTTTACCACTTGCTCTGTGGCTTGCTGAATTCGCAAATGGGGTCCCCCTTCAACACTTGATTTTTCTCTTCTGTTGGGACCTCTTTGATCACTTCCCACCAATGGAGACCTCTCGGACCTACCTTTACGGTGGTATGTGCTGCATTGGATGCAGTTGTTCTTTTGCACACCTCGCTCCACAGTCAAGGTTGAAACTGTGAGTGTGCAGAGTAGTGTCTGTACATCCCAAATGCCTAGTGCTGTATTGTAGCGTAAGCTCTGGCATTGGCTTTTCTTTTTGTGATGCAAGTGCCTGACTTAAGCTCTGATTGCCAAGGCGTCCACTTCAAAGAGGGCCATCTTGAATAAACACATTGCCAGCCACCTGGGCAGATGAAGAGCCAGGCCAACCGCATTCCCCTCCCCTTGCTTTATTTTAGAGATCTTGGTTGATTTTGATTAACTGACCATTTGGGACTCTGGTTTGTTGTTGTTGTTGTTGTTGTTTGTTTGTTTGTTTTTCTTCTGGTGCTTTAAATTCCCACTCTTACATTAAAAAAATTTTTTTTAAACATTTATTTATTTTTGAGAGAGAGAGAGACAGAGTGCAAGCAGGGGAGGGGAAGAGAGAGACGGAGACATAGAATCTGAAGCAGGCTTTAGGCTCTGAGCTGTCAGCATAGAGCCTGATGTGGGGTTTGAACTCATGGGCCATGAGATCATGACCTGAGCTGAAGTCGGAGGCCCAACTGATTGAGCCACCCAGGTGCCCCTCCCACTCTTATATTTTAAATTCACCAATAAAGAGTGAGCCCGAGAAACCCTAGATCCTACCCTCAACCCCAGTAAAAGCAGAATCCTAGACCCATGCACTCTCTCATTTCCTATGACCTTACTCTGTGGCCCCAGGTGTGCTGTGTGATTTCCAGGTCCTGTAAATAGTAAACTTTTATTTTTTCAAAGTTTCCTCATGAATATTGCTGAAGGGTATCTAGCAGTCATAATACGAACCACCAGGGCTGGTCCATCCACAACACCGGTCATTGATAGCACAAAACAAGTATGTTCTAGACAGAGATCGTAAGTAAATATTGTTTGGAAAACATTTCCTAACATCTGAGTGAATATTGCTTTTCCCTTATAATTTTAAGGGAAAAACCAAGTTAGTTTGTGAAATCTGGAAAATGTAGTTTAGTTTTACCATAGGAGAGGAACAAATGCATTTTAGAATATGTTGAAATTAAAAAATATAAGCCAAAACTCCATCTCAAAAGGTTGTGGGAGGGTGGGACGTGTAATGAAGGAGAGAGAATGCTTGCAAGATGAAAAGCTGAAACTAAAGGTATTCAGAAAGGCACTTATTTGGGGGGCGCCTGGGTGGCTCAGTTGGTTAAGTATCTGACTTCAGCTTATGTCATGATCTCATGGTTCGTGGGTTCAAACCCTGTGTCAGGCTCTGTGCTGACAGCTCAGAACCTGGAGCTGCTTCAGATTCTTTGACTCCCTCGCTCTCTGCCCCTCCCCTGTTCATGCTCTGTCTCTCTCTGTCTCAAAAATAAATAAAACATAAAAAAAAAAATAAAAAAAAAAGAAAGGCACTTATTTGTATAGGAAAACAGTGAAGAAATCAGAGCATGAGTAATAGGAATCAAACGACAAAGGAAGAACTTCTGAATGGATGAAGTTGATAGAAAGGAAGTCAAGCAATGGCAATCCATCTGATTTGCAAGAAAAAAAAATGGGTGCTCGACTGTAGAGTACCAGTAGATTAAATGGTGCTGAAAGAGATAGTGTGAATAATGACGTACTTTCTACGAAATGCTTCCGGAGCAGGAAGAGTAACATTCTGAGATTAGGGGACATGGAACAATGACAGAATTAAGGCCAAAGAAGCAGAGAAGTTAATGGCAAAGAAACCCTCAGCCTCTGAGAAATGGAAAGAGTAGCTTGTCCACGGGAGGAGGGTTGGCTGGACCTTGTCCTGACTCAGGTACCTCGTGAGGCACCTGCTCCTTGGGATTCTCCTGGTCATCTCACTCTTCTCACTGGTTACACCCAGCGCCCTTCGTAAAGTCAAGCCCAGATACTCCAGGCTTAGAAGACGGGCATTATCAGCAAGAGAGAAGAACCTAAGAGGGCCTAATTGTGTAAAGTTGTGTGTGTGTGTGTGTGTGTGTGTCTGTGTGTCTGTGTTAAAGGAAGCCAGTCAGTTTTTTTGCCCTTGAAACAGTTCTACAGGGACGCCTGGATGGCTCAGTTGGTTAAGTGTCCGACTTCAGCTCAGGTCATGTTCTCATGGTTCGTGGGTTTGAGCCCCGCAACGGGCTGTGTGCTGATAGTGCGGAGCCTGGAGCCTGCTTCGGATTCTGTGTCTCCGTCTCTCTCTGCCCCTCCCCTGCCTACTCTTTATGTCTCTCACTCTCTCACAAAAATAAATAAACATTTAAAAAAATTGAAACAGTTCTACAAAGAATGTTACTGATAGTATTTTTTGAAATCTCATTTACTCACAGCTCAGGGTTAGCAATGTTATCACGTTCTCAGGGATGGCAAACAGTTCCAACTTCGGTGGCTTCTCTCTGCAGTTTTGAAGCCCAGCAAAGCTGTGGACAAATGTTCACAGCTCTTCGTGGCCCATGGGAGAGAAGTGAGGTGACAGGTAGAGAGGAGGAGAAGGCATATATTGCAACATGATTTCATTGATTTTTTTTTTTTTTTAATTTTAGAGAGAGAGAGAGTACGAGCAGGGGAGAGGGACAGAGGGGAAAAGGGAGAATCCCAAGCAGGCCCCACGCTCAGTGTGGAGCCCGACACGGGGCTCAATTCCTGAGACCCTGGGATCATGACCTGAGCCGAAATCAAGAGTCAGACGCTCAACTGACTGAACCACCCAGGCACCCTGATTTCAGATATTTTGAACGCTGATTAAAGAATTTATGGGAGAATTCTGCCTACGGGAAGCTTGGCAAAACCAAAGAGTGTTAAACAGGTTTCTAAACACTTCCACAGATCTCGTTTATGTGACAGAAGACTGATGACTGATGTTGGTCTTAGGGAAAAAACAAAGGAAGGTGCCAAAGGAGAGAATTTTATTAGGTTTAGACTGAGAACAACGTTTGGATCAGCAAACACAGTCTTTCTGTAAGATCATTCAAAGTGTGAGTGCCAGCCAAGTTACTGTAATGTATGAAGAGTCCATACAAAAGTGAAAGGCATCCATCTTTACTCCCAATGGTGGAGAGGAAAAAAACGCTGCAGGAATAAGAGGTTGTCATAGCCCTTATCATATTGTGGATTTTAGATTTTTTTTTCCCAAGGAAATAACTAGTTATTTAAGGCTGGTGGATTATAAAGCTAGAAAAGAAACAGTAGGGTAGCCTCAATCCTGTATTAACATATGCAGACAGTATCCCACTGGCAATAAGACAAAAAAAAAAAAAAGAGTCAGCATTTGGAATATGAGAATTATGTCGGGAAAACAGACTGTGTGATCCCCAAAGGGAAATATCCTAAATATGTAGGAAAATGGAAAGGATCGAAGATGCATCCGGTGAGGGCAAGTCAGTAAGAGTTTGGGTGTGTGGTTTTAGACTGATTCAAAGAGGCAAAATTGGATAGAAATGAAAATAAAGATGTAGAAATAAATAAATATCGGACATTCACAAGCCATTATTAGAGAACACGTAATTAATTTTGCTTGTTGAAAATTTTATGTTGAGCCTTATGGGAAATCTGGGCAAATGGAATGAAACATTTTGCTACAGGCTGTAAGTAGTGGTTGGTTGCTACCAGATTTTACATGATTCTCTGTGAGGAGAGTGGGATGTGATAACTGTTTTACCTGCCTGGTGGAAAGCATTGTCTGCAGGAGAACACATGTTTTGGAAAGCAGGAATAGACAGAGGGCAGGAGGGACGTGACGAGGGAGATGATGGAACAGGGAAATAAAGGTTGGATCTCTTACAGGGAGAGCAACAAAGTTTCACTAAGAAGTGCCAAAGAAGGTTTGTGTTTAGAAGACAGAAATTGAGGGATTTAGAGAGAGAACATTCAAATCATCCTCTAACAGCTTCAGGAAATAGAAGTAGGGCAGAGTTATGGATGTCATGTGTGATGTTTTATACATCAGGTTTCTGCATACAGCCAGTGTGATGTTCCTGAGGAGACCCCATTCATCCAGGAACAGTGTTGGGGAGCATGATGAAACATCTCATCTCCCCAGATACCACACAGCAAAATATTTTTGGACTCAAGTAGGCAAGATTATCAAGGAAAGAAGAGGCAAGTGGAAGTGACTGAAAGAAGGTTCTTTTTTCAAGAGAAAGAGAAAGACCATGGAAACAAGATGTGAGGTTGATGATGTCTCTTTAGCCTGGTGTAGTTTAAATGTGGGGAAACTAGGAGTGATTTATTGGACTCCAGAAGTACTAGTAAGATGCATAAAAAAATAGAAGAATAAAGATAAAACAAGTGATGGTTTAAATACAATGAAATATGAGTAGATTGATGTTAGAAGAAATTGATATGGCTTATTTCTAGAAATGCAGTTTGGGGAAAATATAAATCTAGAAATTATTAGCTATTTTGAAAATGTATTCAGTGGTCGGAAATTAAGGGAGTCATTTTAATAAAAACTTAGAAACATGAGGAAACCTCTAATATTTGGAATTAATAGGATCCTAGGCATGGTCTCCACATGACAACATTTCTATGATTAGATATGCTTGATAATAAGATTTTTGTAGCCACAGTTTTAATTAGGTTTCTCTGAAGACTCAAGTATATTCTAGGATGTCTGGAGGTGCAGCTCATCATTCTGGAGGCTCCAGAAAATCTGTCAAAACTAGAAAAAAAATGAGTGCCCATTTCCATAACTCAAACTGTAGCTGTGTTCAGCCAAAATAACAGACAACAACAGAATCCTGTCGGTCAGTTATTTCCTTTATATGAGACCCAGACCATGGGTGACTCATTTTTTTCCCCCACCAGAATTGGCCAGCTCTTTAGGTATCATACAGAGAATGTTTTTGAATTCACTTGGTCATGTGCTCTCATGATGGGATTATGCAGAACAAGCAAACAAACAAACAAACACTGAAACCCATTAGAAAGTTCGTTCTTTAATATAGCGAATATTAATTACAATAAAGGAAAAGCACTGGACTGCAGTCTGGACAAGCCGTCTCTTAGAGGAATGAGCATCACAGGAAGATACTGTCTCAAGGAACACAAGTCGACTGGTACCTCTGTGACTTCTGGTAATGGCACGGGACAAGCGGACAGCCTGTCTCATCAGGATGAGCGGGCCCAGGCCCCTGCCGGCTGCTGTCACCACACTGGCTCTTCTCGTCCAGCCCAGCGAGCCCCAGGCCAGCAGCGTGGCCCTGAGGAGCTGGCTGAAAGAGTCCTGGGCTCACCCGTGGCGGCTGTTGGCTGTGCCGGTCGCTCTGGTCTCAGCGCTGGTCAGCAGCGTGGGACCCCTTTTCGGTACACTTGCCGGTGGACTGCATGGCACGCTCGGCATGCCGGGGTATCGTGTGTGGTCCTCCCGGAGGGCGTGAAATCCAGGGACAGACCTTTCCTTGCCATCAGTGTGAACCGCGGGGCGGGGGCCGCAGGGCCTTGGCAGTTGTGTCCATTCTGTGCCAAGCCGGGCTCTGCCATGCCGATTCTCTGTTATGGTAGGTGCCAGTTTCGATTAGACTCTGTCACTTGGATTGTACTTCCTGGCATTGTGGGAAAAAGCCAAATCCTGTTTATTTTATCCTATCTTTTTTAAGCGAGAAATACAGAGGAAGAAAGAGAAACTGGGAGAAAAATAGTCTTTTCGATAACCTGAAGTTCCATATTGAAATACAAGGATGGCAGCAGTAACTACAGAGCTCCGCAGAAATACAAATTTAATATACTTCCTCCAAAAAAGTAATCATTCAGAATCCTTTTGTGTATCTTTTCATGATACAGGATTTGGGATGTTCAGGCAAAAGAGTCACCGGTCTTTAAGAATAAAGGATTACTGTGACAGGGACAGAAGAAACAACAGATAATGAACATGATTAAAAGATTAGTTAATACCTTTTCCTATATGTCTACTCTGACATACAGCCGATGACACATCTATCTTTCTGGTAAAGCAGATGAATGTGATATTACAATACTCGTCAGTGCCCAGCCATGATCGCCCCGCGTTGTTTGTGCTCTCTCAGAGCACCAGGCAAGGATTTTTCATTAAATGCATCATTTACAACTCGCTGCAGTGGTTCCACAAAGTCAATACATATCCTTAACAGAAAGCAAAGAATGAAGCATGCAAAAGAGAAAGACAGGATATGGGTCCAGCGGTTGTCAGGAGCCCTGGGTGTGTGTTCCATTCATTCCAGGCTCACTGCCAGGGGCTTTGATTGCAAGCAAAGAGGAAGAGCATGTGTCCGCATATCCGCCTACCCTGATCTGGGTTCCCTCGACGATGGGGTTCTGGGTTTGGGAGCCAAATGGGAAATAGTAGGCAGGTGCAATTTGGGGAGACGTTAATAGGCCAGCTAAGATATTCTCATCGTATCTGAATCCCAAAGGTAATAGGAAATATTTTGCTGAAATGGATAAAAATGACCCATGAATGACTTTTCTCTTTCCCATCAACATCAAAACCTACAAAAAGGGGAGCATAGTGAAGTTCCCTCATCAACGATAATTCGGGCATCATTCCATAAAAATTTGTAAGGGTGGGGCATCTGGGTGGCTCAGTTGGTTAAGCATCTGCCTCTTGGTTTCGGCTCAGGTCATGATGTCACTGCTTCGTGGGTTCAAGCCCTGAATCGGGCTCTGCGCCGGCAGTGCGAAGCCTGCTTGGGATTCTCTCTCCTTCTCTCTCTCTGCCCCTCCCCCCCCCTTGCGCTGTCTCTGTCTCTCTCAAAATAAATAAATAAACTTAAAAAAATTTTTTTAAATTAAAAAAAATTGTAATGGTTTAGGCTGACATTTTATGAGAGACGTTGCCTTAAGTGGTTACAGATGTCTGAAATGATGCCAAGTATACAGTAGTAATCAGGTGCTAATTCACTTATTTCACAAGTAATTTCTAAATCTATACAGTGTGCCAGATGCTATTGAGGCAAGAGGGATAGAAATAAATAAATAAGGGAAACAGTCACTTTCCTCAAGAAACCTTGGGTTGAGCTAGCAAGCTATCATAAAGCAAAAGCCATGGGAGGAAGGCAGTTGTCAAGAATCCTGGACAAATAATTGTATTCAGATAAATGTAATTCTGTTCGCAAGGACATAGTTGTATCAGTAACACAGGAAATTTAATCCATCAAAAAATTTACATCTTAACAGGAGGAAAAAAATCCCTCTTGATTATTATCACTACTTTGCTTTATATATCGGTGGGTCTGTCTATAAAAATAAAACCTACAGTTTTCTTCTATAAATAATTTAAAAATTTTAACGATTTAAATACACTATGTGATTAATATAGCAGGCTAAGTAAGTTAGCCCTGTGTTTAAGGAGAAGAGAAATGAGTGTGATCCTCGTGGAGATTTGCCTAGAGACCTTGAGTAAATCCCTCCTCTTTCAGTTTTTTCCAATTTCTTTCCTTTGGTTTGCTTCAGGATCTGTGCTTGGGAAGGAATCCTGAATATATGGAAAAAGAAACTTCCCAGGATACTTTTAGGGCAACCCCCCGCCCCCCGCTTTTAATGGCTTTTGGTAGTTTAGAAAACGGTGCAAATGAACAAGCCCATGGAGTGTTTATGGAGAAAGGGAGGACACCAGGAGAGCATTATTTTAAAATAAAAATCCTTCACCAGCACAGACTTACTTTTCCGACCTGGATTCCAGCCCTGGCAGCCAGGATACCAGTGAATCTCTAAGAGAAATTGGGTTTAACAGGTGCCTTCAATGCTTTTCTATTGAGCCCTGGTTTCGGGGAATTTACTAGAAAGTCAAGGGAGCAATCTGGTGAGCAACCTATCTGATCTGAAATGAACAAAACAAAGGAGTTAGGTTTCACAGGGTGAGTGGCTGCTGGCTGCTTTGTTGTTGAGTTTGCTTCTTTATTCTCTTTTGTGCTCAGGGTCCCGTCCCAATTATGGTTGAAACAGCCAGCTTTGAGTTGGCATGCAGGCTGGCGTGGCATCGCCCAACCCCATTTAAATCTCTGCACTTGCTGAAGCAGATCCAAACGTTTTTTTTTTGTAAAAGAATTTCCCACGTGGAGATAGATTTTTAGAGTCCTATTTTTTCTTCTCTTTTCTATAACGTTTTGGCTACAAATCTATTACTTTACCTGTTCCCTGGAATTTTGGGTGGAAGGTGGAAATGAGGCTGATGGAAAGTGAAGGCCAAGAGGAAGTAGAATTTGGCCGTTTTATCAAAAGTCATGGGAAATGTAGGGATGATGGCATTTTAGTATTTGTGTGTGTGTGTGTGTGTGTGTGTGTTTAATGTTTATTTTTGAGAGAGAGAGAGAGAGAGAGAGAGCACGCAAGGGAGGAGCAGAGAGAGAGGGAGACACAGAATCTGAAACAGGCTCCAGGCTCTGAGCTGTCAGCGCAGAGCCCGACGCGGGGCTTGAACCCATGAACTGTGAGATCATGACCTGAGCCGATGTCGGAGGCTTAACCGACTGAGCCACCCAGGCGTCCTGGGGTGGTGGCATTTGTAGAGCTACTTAGAATAATTGTCTAATGTCTTCCGAAATTCCAGTATGGCCTTTAGATTTTGTTTATTTGACTTAAACCATTCAATGCAGGATTTCATTTCTAGGTTTCTTCAGTATGAACTGTTCAATTCCACAGAAACACGGAACTCTGCTCTCTGCTCTGCTGTCACTAAATTATATATTTCTCATTTGGAAAACTTTCTAAGTTGACTGTAAATAAGTTAACTCTAGTTTTAAATAAATGAAGACATTTTTTTTTGTTGCTATTCTCAAGATGCCTATATGGTTTCAGGGTTTCAGTGACTTTTTCTCAGGTAAAAACTTTATAACCTAAAACATTTTATTCACCTAAATTAATCTTATCTTTTTAGGAGAGGCATTTAGTCCTAATAACATTATGGAGTTTTTCTGCATTCTTAAAAAGCCTTTGTGTGTTTCACACATGCACAAAGTTTAAAATGTAAAAATGGCAGACAAATAATAAGAATGAGAACAAGAACAGTGCAATGCCAGATTTAGAATGGGAACTCCGTAAATACCTGTTGAATAAATGAATAAATAATGACAAACATTTCTCCAAGTTTAATTATGTGACAGGCACCGTGCTAAATATCTTTTTAAAAGCGACTTTATGGAGATACAATTTACGTATTTACAGTTCATCCACTGAAAGTGTGCAATTCCGTGGTTTTTAGTATATTTGCAGATACGTGCCACCATCAACACCGTCGATTTTAGGACATTTTCATCGCTTCAAAAAAGAAACCCTTTATCTCTCCCTCCCCCTCTCCCTCACTGCCAGCCCTGAGCAACTACAGTCTACTTTCTGTGTCTGGAGATTTCTCTCTTCTGGACTTTCATATGAACGGGATCATAGAGGTTATGGTCTTTGTGACTGGTGTCTTTCACTCAGCATAATGTTTTCAAGGCTCATTGAAGTTATAGCATGTATCAGTACTTTTTCTGTGCTGAGTATATTAGGTACAGTTAATTCGGAGATGGGTTCTGTTGTATTTCCATTTAACATATGAACAGAATAAGCCTCACAATAATTAGGGGACTTACCCAAGGTCACCTTGCTAGTAAGTGTCCAGAACCAGCACTCTTAGACATTTCTCTGTTGGCGAGACGTCTCTTTAGTCTCTGGCAGTTTGGGACTTTGGTGTCCTTCTAAAGACCGATGCAGAAGAGCGTCTCAGGTATTCCCTGTTTTCGTAGAGCTGTCATGGGAGAGAGCAGGGCCATGATGGGGTCCTTGTCGGCTAAGCTTTCATGCAAAATGTGAAGCATGTTCTGGATGTGAAGCATGTTTGGAGCACAGGTGTTATGAGGAGAACCAAAATACGTAGGTACTGAAACTGGTAGATTTTTCTCTGGATTAAGGTCAGAATTTTCCTTGGGGCGCTGCAAGTAAACTCACTGTGGGGATAGAAACTCCTGGTTTGCTGTCAAGGTGATGTGGAGGACAGTCTGAAGCGGAAGGAGATGGTTCCCACAGGTACGAGAAAGCTCTCTCCCCATGCCTCCTCTGAAATCTGGAGTCTCATGTATGCAGTCAGTCCTCACAGCCCCCACTCACCAAAAGGAAGCACGTTAGCTTTTATAAATCTCCCTCAAATTTTCCTTTTGTGCTCTTTTCCCTCCTGTTAGGGCGTTTGGCCGATTTAAACTTTATTTTACTTGTGTGAGGATAGTAGGTTGAAAAAGGGACGGAGAAGACAGTGACGTGTGGGCTCTCATTTGCCTAAGTCTGTGAAGGGCCTGTAACACGTGGTCAGTGTTGGGTGTTTGAGCGAATTACAGAGCTCGAGAGTCAAGGTGGTGTTGAAAGTCCTGGAATATCATCATGGGCTTCAGGGGGAGGGAGAGCCAGTCTAGCTTGGAAATCACTGTAACTGTGCTGCTGGTAGATGTGTGGGGGGGTGTCTCCTCTTTAGTCACACTGCCTTCAAGGAAAATGCATGCCCACTTGACTTGGATTATTGTCCACTATCCAGGGTCATGTTCCGGTGAACTGCCATAGACCGCCAGATTTCCACGTGACGCATGTATCTGCCAAACAGTCCTCAAAAGTGAAGAAATCTGTGTGATCTGACCCACACAACTAGTCAGTTCTAGTGGTAAAGGATTGCCTGGGCACTGTGTGAATGCACAAAGGTCCACTGGGCACCTTTCATTTGCCCAGCACAATTCCAGACATGTGGAACACACCAGTGAGCTAAAAATCCCGGTTCTCATGAAGCCAATATTCTAGTGCTTTATGAATGTCATGGCCCTTGCTTTTTTTTTTTTTTTTTTTTATTCCTTTTTAAATATTCTGGGGAGTGTGTATTTTTTCGGCATTTCACTGATAATTAGAATCTCCATCAGAGGGAAATGCGGGCAGGTTAAAAAAATTGAATTCATTTTGCTATTTCAGTTCTGTTAAAAAAGGAATTTTATGGAGTTGTGGTTTCACCTAATAGACAAAATGCTGTTTTTACATTAGGCTCATATTTCAATTATCTATGCTAACCCTGATGCCTATTTCCATGGATAACTTCAAGCTGGCTTTACTTCTGGAGCTCATTCTGAATGGGTTTCGTTTGTTTTGCTTCACTATCACTGTCAAAAAAAGAACTGGGAGATTTCCTCAATACATAAATAGAGAGGGAATATATTTTGTAGTCCTTTTCTTCAGAAGGATGATCTAGATAAATTTGTACACGTTTTATTTCTACCCATCGCAGCACAGCACAACACAAGCCACTTCAATTACCTCAGCAACAAGCTAGCAGTGCGACTCCATCATTTCAATTTTTCATCTTTTCCCTTTGACTTGATGTGTGTTCTACACAGTATATCAGCAAAATCTCATCAACCCCAGCCTCCTTTAGGCTAATAAATCTCAGTCACAAATTAATCTCACACAAAAGGGAAAAAGAAAAGAAAAAAAGCAGGAACATCACAACCGGAAAAAGTTAATGGCCACAGTCAGTCACCACTGTATTTCCCAAAATAAATACTCTCAAGCCATGCTAGGTAAGTTTCAGGTTTTTCAATCGATGTCAAACTGTTATCATATAGGGCTTTGGCTATCTTGACACCATGGGAGCATCTTGACCTTTGGGTAATTGCTTAGTCAACCAGCGAAGTCATTGGTGTCTCAGTTACATTGGTAAGAATTGTTCACACAGCTTAAATGATGATGATATCTCTAACTGCACTTGGTTTATCTTTGGCTACTTCCTTTTAATGTAAGAATTAGATGCATTTCTGTCATTAAGATGGAAATGTCCCTTCAAACACTCCCATGGCAGTGTTAACATCCTCTCCTCCTGGTATATGAAATTGGTTGATGTAAAAAGTCTCCAGGCAAGACCCTATATCATCATGCATAAAGAAACAAAAAGTCATATTTTGCAATCATGGCAAACTACTGAATGTCAGAGGAAACAGAAAAAAAAAGGGACCCAGATTGTTTGTTTCTTTTTTCTCAGTATCCAAAGCAGAGGCCAACGTTATGAGACAATACCACAAATGAGGACATTAGAATACAGCTCTGTTGTACCAAGTATGTTTTGTTAAACATAAATGGTCTCTCTAAAGAATTTTGCCAAATGAGTGTGGTACAAATGTCACTATAACCAAGGGCACATGGTTACCTTTTAAATAAATTTTAAGCCAGAGTCACCAAAATGTAACTCTTAATTAAAACACGTATTTTTTCAAAAGCTGTAAAGTGGGTTTTGTCATATTGTGTTTAGATGTGTACCACTCAAAGCACAAAATAAGCCCTAAACACATTCTTTAAAATATTGGAGAAATCTGGAAGCTAGTTAAAATTATATGGTATTCAAAGGGCCAGATTTAGTTTTGTAAAGAAATCTTTAAAGTCGCTCTTTAAAAATGAAAACATTGAAATATAAACCCATGTTTTCTTTCCTTTTTGATTCAGTCTATGAAGCCATCGCATTATCTTCTCTGCCTTAAGTATTATATTCAGGGTTAGTAGCTGCAATTACATTTTCTGCCATTTATTTATTTAAAAATATTTACTTAATTAATTTATTTAATTAATTTATTTCTTCAGTTCTCCATTAATTGTGAGAAATAATTCAGAGGTGGTCCAAAGGAGATGGGATGCTGTTGTCACAGACAACTGTTGACATAGTTGCAGAATGGTTTTGTTCATTTTTGCCCACCTTCGTCTCCTCTCTCCGTCTCTCTCTCTCTCCCAGCGTGAAACTGAAGCAGGCCGTGACAACCAGTTCTTCGTATCCTCTTTGTTTTGGCTTCTTGGGTCCCTTCTTTCAACAAGACAGAGACTAAGACTCGAGATTTTGGGGCATTTCAAGGAACAAAATAGCAATAGCTACGTCATAGGGCCAGACAAGGCGTGAGAAGGGCAACATTGCACAACGCAGCCGGTTCCAGGATAAAAGTGCAATGAGCTGCTGCATCTTTAGCTCCAGGCGCCAGTCTACTGCCTGCCGTCCCCAGATGATGAACCTATAGTTGCACAGGATTTTTGAATTTATTCTTTTGGAACTTTTTTTGGTTTAAGTTTTTTAAATGCTTATTTTTGAGAGAGAGAGAGAGAGAAAGAGAGAGAATGAGCGGGGGAGGGGCAGAGAGAGGGGGAGACACAGAATCCAAAGCAGGCTCCAGGCTCCGAGCTGTCCGCACCGAGCCCGACACGGGGCTCGAACCCATGAACCGTGAGATCATGACTTGAGCCGAAGTCAGACCCTTAACTGACTGAGCTACCCAGGTGCCTGGCCCTTTCTTTTTTATTGGCTCCTTTGCTTGAAAAACTGGAATTTGATGTCTGAAATAACAAAGATGCAGGGATTTCTTTTTGCAAAGCCAGAACTTGCTACTGTAGGGTCATGAACCGGGTACCACATGAAGAGTATTTCTTACCCAGTGAAACTCTGGAAGGGCCTTTCCCTTGGATTTCTCCAGGTTTCCTTTCTGCCCATGTGCATTTATAATCCAATACAAAAAGGATACAGGAAACTTATCGTTGTGTCCATGTCAATGCCCTATTGTTCGTTTAGATTATTTCACACTTTTAACATATATATATATATACACACACACGTATATATGTAATGTGTATATTCTATATATAGTCTCTATAGTCTGTATACTTTATATATATATATATATATACACATATATATATATACACATATGTATATATATATACACATATATATATACACATATATATATACACACATATATATATACACACACACATATATATATATAGACTGTATCCAGTTTGTAATTAATAAATTTTTAATAAATATTTTCCATATTTGGGTTTCTTTAGGATAAATGCCTGTAACTAGCAGAACAAATAAAGGATATAAATATGTTTTACATTTATACATTCTGCCCAAACCCTCTTCAGAAAATCTGTAGACATTTACTCTTTAAACAGCAGTATATGTCATATTTTTTGTTCTGAAAAATCACCAAAAATTCAATAGATAGAAGAAAGTGCAGAAGAGGGAGGGAGTCATGCCTTTTTTGTTGTGCAAAATTTGTGAAAGCCAGAGGCCAAAGGAGCTCATTTTTTTTCTATGAAGTTTTCAAGAATTCCTCTGTGAAATAATTTTTCTTTTAAAAATTTCATTTTGATTTATTTTTTATATTCCTTTCTCATCCTTTCTTTCTCTTTAGGGGCATCCTTTAAGGCTTTTCCCATATCACAAATAGTTATTGTCAACAGTTTTCCACTGTTGGTTAAAACTTCCAGTCAGAAACAATTCTGAGGTACACGTTCACATGTTTTTCCCTATCTGCATAGTTGGAAGGAAGCACTTGTGGGCCTTTGCTCTTGGACAAGGAGTATCATCCAACAGTTTAGACATCACCCAAGTGCTAGATGTGTTCAGATGTAAAGTATGAAAAATCTTTAACCACTTTTGTGTTTCCCTTCCTGAAAATACCATATTTTACTTGGGCACAAAACCTTGATTTCTTTGACCACCTAGCACCATTTCCACCCCCGCCATCTTCCCTTGTCTGGAACATCCTAGAAACCTGACAATGGTTCTGACTCCATTCTTGTGGTCCATTCTCTACACTGAAGCCTGGGTGGTCTGGAAAGAGCCCAAAAGAGATGAAGTCTCTTCCTTGGTCTACATCCTCCACTGAATTTCCATGACAATGAGAATAAAATCCTATCTCCTTTCCATGCCTTTGGCAGTCCCACCGGATCTGGCCTTGTCCAGCACCAGTCTCTTCTCTTCTCTTCCTGGCCTAGAGTCCTCACTTGCTTGTCCAGCTCCCTGACCAGCTTCCCTCCCAGATCCTTATATGGCTGCTTCCTTCTCACCATCTAGCTCTCAGCTCAAGTGTCCCCTCCTTATGTAACTAGCAGCTTCCACTTACCACTGTCTCTGTGCCATGGACACATTTTTTCTCCCCTTCATAGCATTTATTAGGAACTGAAATTATGTTACTTAATTTTCAGTTTTTGTGTCCCTCTTCCATATTCCCCAGAGGAGCATGAACTCTGATGCAGACATCTTGTCTACCATAGTCACTTGTACCTGGAACGGTAGCTGAAACTGAATGAATGTTTACTGAATGAAATATCGTTGAAACCCTCCTCTCTTACATTCAGTCAATTTCCATATTCTGTCTTTTCCCTTCCTAAATATTTCTTGCATCTGTCTATTTTTCATTATCCTTTTCCATTTTAGTCTGAACTTTATGTCTTCAGTCCTAGGCTGCTGGATGAGCCTCCTAACTGGCCTCCCATATTCCTTTGCCTCTCCCTCCAATTCATCACATAAACTTCTTTAAAAAAAAAAATGTTTATTTTGAGAGAGAGAGTGCAAGTGGGGGAGAGTCAGAGAGAGAGAATCTCAAGCAGGCTTCACGCTGTCAGCACAGAGCCCAATGTGGGGCTCAATCTCATGAACTGTGAGATCATGACCTGAACTGAAATCCAGAGTTGCATGCTTAACCGACTGAGCCACCCAGGGGCCCTTCATCACTTAAATTTCTTAAGAGAGTGTTTTGGTCATGTGATTTTCAGGACCCCATTTCCCTGGACTAAGAATCCTTCTCTTCAGCCCATAAATGAATATTCAGAGAGAAAGGGACTTTCTTTCTGCTGGGTTATGAAGCTGGAGAAGTTGAGTCTCCTGGAGGCCAAGATCCTGGATCTCATGGTGGTAGCCCATCTGCAACAAGACAGAAAAAATACACAACACATGGAAGAAATTAGAAGTAATTGCAAGAGTGAGAAGAGGGAAAATGCTGATAATATCGTTTGAGTGCTTGGACCCAGCTGTGTCTGAATTTATTTATCAGTTGTGCTCGCCAAGAAATTTCTATTTTTTGAGGAGACTCCTTTGGTTTGGATTTCTGTCACTTTCTGTCAGGATTTCTGATAACTGTGACTTGGCTTTCAAACCTTCTACAACTGTGATCGAATCTTACTTCCCGCCCCCACTTCTTTCTTAGGCTCTCCACTGTTCTCAGCACCTCCCCCCAGCTGGGGTTGCACTTTGCCACCCTTGACTTTGATTCCTGTCATTATCGTGTCTGGGATGGCATTTCCTCTTCTTTCTGCTTGTTTAAGTCCCCTCGGTTCTTTAAAAGTCAGATTACAGGGCACTTGGGTGGCTTAGTCAGTTAAGCATCCGACTTCGGTTCAGGTCATGATCTTGCAGTTTGTGGGTTTGAGCCCGCATCTGGCTCTGTGCTGACAGCTCTGAGCCCAGAGCCTGCTTCAGATTCTGTGTCTCCCTCTCTCTGCCCCTCTCCTGCTCATGCTATGTCTCTTTCTCTCAAAAAAAAATACATAAACATAATAAATAAATGTATGTATGTATGTATGTATGTATGTATGTATGTATTTCAGATTACAGTTTCCCTTCTAGGGGGCACCTGGCTGGCCCAGTCATTAGAGTGTGCGACTCTTGGTCTCGGGATTGTGAGTTCAAGCCCCACGTTGGGTGTAGAGATTACTTAAATTTTCCTTTCTCCATGACGTCTTGAAGAAGACTCAGCCCACACTGATCTTGCCCTCCTCAAAACCCTTCTAATATTTATTTGTGACATTTATTTAAAAGTAATTATACCATCTTATCCTGTTGTTGCTATTAATCTTTTATATTTAGATTAGAACCTCAAAAATGCCACTGCCTATAAGGCTTAGGTGTTTGATGTAAATATGTGAACTGGGCTGAGTATGAGGGTGGTGGCCTGGTGAATGGAGAGGTGCATGTCCTGCCTAACTGCCTAAGTTAAAAATGTTAAGAACAGTGTGTTGACCATGAAGCATGCAGGTTGGATCTGGTGCCTGGTCTTACTTGGAAATTATGTTTTAGAGAAGAGAAATTGGGGGTGGGTTGTTGTCTTTAGTCTCCTCTAGGAGACCATCAATGTCACACTCCTTAGGAAACACCATTTTGAACGAAAGATTAAAACATTTTCTTAAGAGGACCAAATAATTCTCAGATTCACAGCACATTTTCCTGTCCACATCATATTTTGGAAGTGGAAGGGCACCTTACAAATCATGCATTCCAGTCTTTCTCCCAATGCAGAAATGCTGTTTACAACCTCATGACAGATGGCTTCTACTTGAGCATTTCCAGGCTTCGGAAGCTCGATCCTTTGTTGAGAAAGGCCATTTCTTTGTAGAGCAGCTGTAATTAGAAATTCCTTTTCTCCTAGCTTGACAAAATAGACCCCTTTAAACTTGTATTTATTGTTTTTAGTTCTCTTTAACAAATACGCAACATCTGCTTGTTGCAAACATGTAAAGGTATTCAAGGAGACAAATGAAAGGGTAATAAAGAAAGTTCTACCAAGCCAAACTTCCTTTATGACTTACATTATCATGACTTCTTGAGAGATCCGTGTAGGATGGGGGAAAGATGGACACAGGCACAACTAACTTCGAATTAAGCAGTGCTCAGCTTTAAGAGGCACTTTGAGTACTTAAAGTACATACAACTTAAAGTTGTATGATGCTCATACTCTGCAAGCTACTTGTCACTGTTGTGATTTGTATACCCAGTACCACTGTGGCCTCAGGTTTTTAAGGAAGGGAGGTACCCTCTGCAGCCCTACACGGGTACAGTACTAGAGTCTGCTTTTCAAATTTCTCTCAGCCTTTTTCTTCTCCCTTCTTTGTAAACACGTAGCTGGAGGCACAGGAGGTGCTGCGGTTTGTCCTTATGTATCTCCTGTTGAGTCGTTTTCAATTTTTTTTCTGCCTTTATTAAGATGGGAACAGATTGAGATGTCATAAAAGCCCAATTCCTTTGATTGTCAATAGCACTAAATAATCTCTATATTTATCAAGGCTCATCTATTCTTTGGAAGGAATTTAATAATTGGTATAGAAAACAGTATATGGTAGGTTGTGATAGGAGATGATATAATCAGTACTTACTAGTTCTGGGTTTTATTTCACTAAAGGCCTCCATCTTACGCTTTATTCTTTGTGTATTCACAGTGTAGGTGCCCTTCTGGGCTGCCCAGTGACGTTTCTCTAGATATCTAGACAGAGGCTTAAACTGGGGTAATTGTGACACACCCATAGACAAATTAGGGCACTTAATTCCCTTAGTCCCTTCTGATAAAAAGGTTACAACCAGTTTTACATGGATAATGCTATAAAATGCTTGTTATCAGTTTTTCTGCTAGACTGAATAGTGGGAGAAAGAAATTACTCTAATCCTAGTTCAACCTGTTACTAGTCCATCCAATTAATAAACGACCATGCGCAGGTCACCTGGGTGACTCAGTTGGTTGAGTGTCTGACTCTTGACTTCAGCTCAGGTCATGATTCCGGGGTCGTGGGATCAAGCCTCATGTTGGGCTCCGTGCTGAGCGTGGAGCCTGCTTAAGACACACACACTCGCTCTATCCCTCTCCCCACTCCCCCGCCTCTCTGCCTGTCTCCCCATATTCCTTTTCCTCTGCCCCTCTCCCCCACTCATACACTCTCTCTCTCTCTCTCATGATGATGATGACGATGATGATGATGATGATGATGTTGATGTTGATGATGACAACGACCATGCTTAGCTTAGATGGTGCTCATTCTGGTCTCCTGCACAAAGACAGGGTGTACTCTTCCCTCAAAATTTGGTTCTCATGTTGAAACTGACTGATGCCACACATGTACCAAGAGGGTATGAAAAGGTTTGTTACTCACATATTTATTACATACTGAGGCCTTCTGGGGAGAGCAGGGCAGGCTTCCAGGCAGCTCTGAAAATGGGGTGAGAGAGCTAGGAAAGGAGATTGGCTTGGCTTTTTTTTTATGGTTGCGGAGAGGTGGGACTGGGGTGAAGGTTTGCTCATGTGGGCTGGGGCTTAAACATTTGAACTTCTTGCTGGCACTAAAGGAGGGTGCACCCAGGCTTTCTTAGCAGCTTGCTCAGATGTAGAGCAGAAGGGGAAGAGGGAGGGTGGAACTTGAAAGCTATCAGCAGCCAAATGTAAAAAGTGGAGCCAAAGTCTTTAGTAGAGTGCTAAGTTGTGCTGTTAGGTAAAATCAAACTTTTCTGGGCAGGTGTGCTATACCCAGGATGAGGAACTCACAGACCACTCACTAATTGCTTCCTTTTTACTTCTTGCCATCCTTCTCTTCCCTGTAGGATCCTTCTTATACCCCAACCTCGGCAGAAATGTAATAGTTAATCTAATTAAATTTTTGGCTCTGAGTCTTGCTTCTCTTACTAAATTTGGGTTCCTGCTTATATACATTCATGTTTAAGCAAATCTGTTTGTACTATGTATATGTGTGTACAGACTACAGGGAATTCGATTTCCTTTTCTTTCCCTTCGGGTTAGGAGTGTAGAACCATGGCAGCAAGCTGTAAAGGATGGACGAGTAGAACATCTCCCATGTTTGAGGAGCAGGGGCTGCAGAGAGAGGTGTGGGAATGCAGGTGCCCTTTGCCACTTTTTGTATATTTACATTATTGGCATGTCAATCTACTAAGTCTGAACTCCTCAGTGATGCAGTTTGGAAATTGGGCATTGAGTGTAATGGAGTCCTTGTACAGACTCTCATGTGATTGAAAAGAGCATCATTCTCGGTATGTTCTGTATAGGTAGAACTCAGAATCAAATGCTTTCTGCGCTTGTAAGTTTGGGAAACTACAAAGGAGGCATTAGAGGAGAATTTATTTGACTTGTAAAGAGATTATCTGATCCTAGATTTTCAATAGGGTTTTTTTTTTTTGTATGCAGATTTATTGTTTTCTGTTGTTGTTTATGCTTGCTTAAATTCAGGGTTCTTCTCTTTCTCATGAAAAAAAAAAGCTCTGGATAAATGTTGGACAAAGAAGCTACTTCTCACTCATTCCTTACAGTCAAAAGGTATTAAAAATAGAAAAATTTTGTTGAGACAGATTATACCAAGTGATTAAAGGCATTTGAAATTAAAGCTTAGTGCAATCTTACTAATGATTTTAAAATACTGAAATTAGAATCTGGCAGGTGCCAGGTGCCGAAGGAACAGAACAAATCACTCAGGCAAATAGCAGGTAAGATTCTCCCCATTTCAACTAACTCATATATGTCATATGTATTTGCTGGACTTAGGGATGGATTGTGGTCAAGAGTGCGAACTTCAGAAGTACCTAAGACATTCTGCTTTGCTTCAAGATTCAAGGCAAGCCCTTGGCTGACTGTTGTTACTTTCACAAAGGTTATATGCCAACATTATTATTCTTGCCAGTGTAAACACAAAATGTGGGAGGTGGTTATAATCTCCACTATAGCACACTTTTCACCATGATATTTTAAAATCATTCATGTATTTTTACTTAGCATTGGTATGGCGCTGGGAGAACTCTTTGAAATTTCCCTCATTAATAATCTTTCAAGCAATCCATTGAGATCAGTTCAGACTCCTGGACACAAGCAGAAAGAGGTCACTGGACTTGCACCAAATTATAATATTTTAATACAAGAATGAGAACTAATAGCCGTGGCGTTTCCAATCTGTTGTTTAGCCAGCTGGCTTATGCTCCTGCAAGTCTTGTTATTTATATGAACTCAAGAGAACTGTTAGGTCCTTGAAAGGTACATCTTAAACAGGAAGCAAATCAGAGGAGTTGGTTGATCTCAGTGTTCTTTCAAGAGAAATACTCAGAAATTGACTATCTGCTATAAAGTTACCTTCCCTCTTCACTCCTATTTTATATTTTTCCATATATAATGCAGAGAAAAGCTTCTGTGGGAAGTTCACCAGAATTTTCATGGTGTTTCAGAGAAAAAAAAATTCTGATGTATCTGTAGAAGGTCTCCATTTTGACAGCTCCAAGTATTGGATTTGGGAGCTAGAGAATCAAGACAAGAATTTCTTCAAACTAGGAGTCAGAGAGAAGACCAGCAGTCATAAGAAATATTCAGAAGAAGATGTCTTGTGGTATAGACCTTGGCATGAACATCAGGCAGATTTGGACCAGATCATACAAATAATTTACAGAGTTTTTTTTCATAGATATGAACTAGAAGCTTTATTAGGAAATCAAGTGTCCATGACAGAACATTTTTAGCTGCTTGGCAAAAAGCCTTGGTCAAACAAAAAGAATTCAGATGCTTTTGGTGACAGCTGATGTGGAATAACTTTTTATAGTACATGGTCTGTCACGTGACACAATTTGTGAATTTTCTCAAAACAAGTGACAGTCAACGGAGGCCTGTGTTTGTGGGTTTTATCTGTAAAAATAAAAGATCTAGGTTCCATGAAAAATAGAATTCACAACTTATCAACATTCACAATAGAAAAGAGTTTCAGTGCTGTTTTAGGAAGGATGAGTGAACTGGAGAATTGTTCATGATGAGCTTCTAAACTTCTGGAACATAATTTAGAAATTAAAAAAAATGCATTTTGTGCTATTCTTTTTTCCGGGGTTAGAAAGTAGTCATAAAGAGATTTCCAGGAAGCTATAAGGCAGTCCAAAGGCTCTTAGATGAGATGAAATTCATTATTCCCTTTCATGATTCTTAATTCAGTAGAGAACTTTCTCCTACTGTCCAACCTCCCTCTTGTCTTGAATGATGTATCTTTCCTTAGGATATCTACCTGTCCTTCAGGTCTCAGCTCACATTTGACCTCCTCTGTATACCCTGATTGCTCCATGGGTTGGGGAACCCTAAGACCACTTTCAAGCTTCATGCTTCACTAGAGGGACTCATGGGGAACAGAAAACGCAGTTATACTCATGGTTAGTTTATTACAGTGAAAGGATGAAGATTAAAATAAGCAAAGGGAAAAGGCATGTGTGGCAAAGTTCAGAAAAAACCATACACAAGTTTCAAGGTGTCCTCTCCCAGAAGAATCACATGGATGTGCTTAATTCTCCCAGTAATTATGTGTGATGACACATGCAATATAGCCAGCAGGGGAAGGGCTGAGCCTTGATGTTCAGATTTTCTATTGGGGTTTAGTCACATGGGCAACTGACCTCAACTACTCAAGCTCCAGCATCCCAGAGCAAAAATAGGCATCACCCCAAATCACGTTGTTAGCATAAACTATCTGATTGAACTGATACTGGCAGTATTTAGCTAAACAGGCAGAATATTCCAGGGACTCAGAGCTTGTCTTGTAGGAGCCAGCTAAGGACCAATCCTGAAGTAGGCAGTTCTTGGAAATGTGTAGAGTTTGAACAATGCAGGCCTGCTGAGTTCTCTCTTTCCCACAAAGACTACACTCCTAGTCCTTGGCTTAGGCTCTCTTCCTAAAGTGATCATATTTTTATGAGTATCTACATTTAGTATATCATTTATATAACACATACAGCAACAGGATAAGCATGAATATATACCTAACATTTCAAAGATCCAGTGTGGGGTAGGGGTAGGGACGAACTTAAACAACCAATCCATCCTGTGAAGGCATTACATACATTGGTATATATTTGCACAAATTTGATTACTTGTTGCCCCCCTGATCTATTGTTATTTAAACCTGGTGATAAATTTGTGCAGACCTATTTAGCATAGTAACTAACTGATGTTTAGCTAAATCCAGTTTTTCTCAGGACAGTCATTCTCCATCAGCATTACATCCTGAAGAGGCTTTAACTCCAGCTTCTGAAACATTTGATCATTAACATGAGTATTATTATGTAACATTTATATTAAGCAGTTGAATCTTACTGATAATACCACTATTAAACTATATTGCAGTATAGTCATGATACAATTCAGTTTTATTAAAAAACAAATCAGTAAGAATCGTATTGGCATTTGCTATGTCTTCCCGACAGAATTGACACATGTCCATATGCTAGGTTATTATTGACAGGAATTATTACAATTGGCTATGGTTTGTTTATTTCTGGATTCTAAGTTAGGGAGAAAGCCAGTTACCTTGCCTTAGTGCATGTTTTGTATTGAGACAGGTTTCCATTGGGTGTTCTTTTGTAGCTAAGTCCACTTCCTTCTGTGGAGAGGACACCAATGTTACTCAGAATAGTCCTTCCCTCTGTTCTCTGTATCACGGGTTATATTTTATTCTGATCTATTCTTGGAGTGAAAGCAGTCAGTGTACGTCCGTGTAAATTACAGCTGCTGCAGAGAAATTTCCTAGGTTTGGGGATCCATGACATCCCATAAGCACACTTCTTAAGGATCAGTAGCTGGGTGGAAGGCCATCGCCCCATGGCTGCTTTAGTCTTACTCTGTATTAAAACAGGCGAGAGGCACCGGTAGGTGGGGATGCAAGTCCTTTCTCAATGCTGGGTCCTTGCATTATCTAGCATTATTTGTTGAGTTGCCCTGACCCATTTCCCTAAATCCTTGTCATCTTTTCAGGCTGACTCCCAGTCCTTAATCCTCCTCCTGGAAGAGAATTCCCTCTAATCTGCTTATTGTAGGTAATACATCTTTTTCCTTTGAATATTGTTCCTCACTGAAATTGAATTCAGCTTGTCCCATGGTGTCGACTGGCACTTGTCTCCTCTACACTTCTGTCTTTGGGCCAGTGTTGTTTAACCCACCATGCGTGTTGTTGCGATTGTGTACTGATGGCCTGAATGCTGTTAGGATACAGGTGTTGTATGCTGAAATTTGGGTGTCTTGAATGTTGGGTTAAATGAGTGGTAGTCAATGCCTAGATGTGATATAGTTTGAATATGCTGTAATGCTTCGCATAGCTTTCCTCATCTCAGGGTTGGGCTGCTCCCCAGGGGAATTTGGACCCACTGTGTGAAGCCTACTGCTTAATTCTCATCAAAAACCCATTGGTTCTTCTATTCTGATTAATAGCTTTTCACCCACAAAAATGAGAGCAATATGTACTTGTACATAGTACACGGTGACTTGTCAAGCATGAAGCTGGTCTGTTTTCTCATTATGACCAGGGACCTTTCTTAGCATTTGTTTTATCAAGGATTACAGTTGCACAGTGATCAGTCTGCCAGGAGCTTTATACTACATAGTTACCAGAAATTTCTTCCCCAGTGATATCATTTATAGTATTGTCACCTGAAAAATGAGTGTCAAAAGATACTGGCACGTTACTGGAATTCCAGCCTCATCAACAATTTGTCCAGTTCATCACCACATGGTATGACCACAATGGTTCCCAGAGTGATGCCATTCGGGTTTGCAGGCTACCATTAGGCCTTGTCAGATTCCAAAAGCAGGGGTGGTCTTGGCAAACATGGCTGCATCGTTTTGGGCATCTGGCATAATTGTGCTGGGAGACAATGTCATCCTCTTGCTCTGAATCTCTGTCAGGGTACTAATGTGATATTGGATCTCCCTTGTTCCATATCCGCTTATTCACTCCTTTATCCTCAGCTACTTTTGTTTTCCCCCTCTACGTTTGTCATAGATTGTAACCTAGACTTTCCCATCTTTGGAAGGCACATTAATGTGAGCCACTGCTATTGGTCCAGACAGCCCTCAGGAATACCAGTCTAGCAAATGCCTACCCCTTTGCTGATTCTCATTTAAAAGGATAGGGCAGGGCATCTCTATCACTAGGCAGTATAGTTCTATTCACTGTCTACCCCAATTTTGCCAAATGGGGTAAAGGCAGTATAAGTTATTTGTGTGGGAGCATGCTGTCTCTCACATAATTTGTGCTCAGTAAAAACTTCCCGATTGACTGATTATGGGAGAGTCTTGGACCACTATTAGAAAATGGCTTTATTAGTTTTTCAACCCATCTAAGATGTTCTTCACATCTCAGTGATCAAGATTATATAACGTTCTGGTCTCTTTTCTATAATGAAGATCAGGCCCTTTTCTGTAATTGTGACTTTTTCAAACATTAAAAAAAGAGTCCAGTCTAAATAAAATATTTATCACATGCAATTGACCGTATCTCTTCTCTTTGCACTGGGAAGAAGATACACTCTGTCATATTTCATTCTTTTTCCTTGTTCATCTGCTTTTCTGACTTTTGGGTAGGCAGGCAATTAGAGGAACAAGGGGATGAAACATCACATCGGTGGTGCTGTTCTGCTCTGGGGGTGGATGCTTCATGTGGTAGTCTTGCCTCGTGGGCACCTACATGGGCACGGTCATTTGTTCGGTAATTTAGAGGCCCTTGGAAGGTGGTCTTTGGAAAGACCACCATATCGCACGCTTCCAGTATACTGGCATCACACTCTTTGGTTGACTAATCTGCAAACACTCTTGCTTTGTGCCCCTTGCAATATATTCTGTAACCTTGTAGAGGAGGATGAGGTCTCCTCATTCTCACCCTCGTGGATAAGGTATCTGCAATGGGGGCCCAGTCCTGCTACTCTCCAACTACTGACTTGACCCAAGGGAAACAAGACCATCCTTGCTGTTCTCCATAGTGGAAGTTCAGACTGACCCACTGCTGGCCTTTTTCTGTTTTGTTGTTATGGGTTGTTGCCTCCCTTCAAAATTCGCCAGACAAGGGGGTCCATGTGTCTCTGTGCTCACATATGCCCAAACTCCAGTGTTCATGTCATGCTTGCTCAAGAACCCCGTTGCTACATTCTGCTCTGATGACAGAGCTGAGAGGCCTTCTGTACATTTATAAGCGCTCAGTTTGAGAGTGACAGGCCAGCTTCCCTCTTTCATCCCCCATCTTCTTGGGTGTCTCTTTTGACCCCCAGCCCTTTGTCTTGGAGGGGTAGGTGCACCATCCTTTCTACTCCCAAGGCCACCACATTGTCCCTTTAGGCTACTCGCTATTTCTATTACTGATTACATTACCATAGGGAATTCTTAAGCAGACTGGATGCCCACGCAGCATCGCAATTACAACATCCCAACACTTGGTCCTACAGGAGAATTGTGCTTTTACAGGACCGTTCCCATGAAAGAGGCATTATAACATCTCTTATATCACATTTGTTTATTCTGCAGGAAGGATTGCCGAGGAAAATTTCATGTTCCCTTTAACCTGGTTCTCAGACATTAACATTTATAACAATGTAGCAAATTTGGACATTATTATATTTGAAAGAAATGATTTCTTACCTCCTTGGAGATTTCAGGTGGGAGGCCTATTTAATATTACCTTGTTGCAGCTTCGTGGCTGCAATTATTTGGTATGCCTATTATGGAATAATCTGTAAACCAATCCCCAAAGATAAGTGGATTGTAGTCATTTTCATTTTTTGTAATTACAGTTTTATAATTTCAGGGAGGAAAGTGCTGGATTCAGAGGTTTCAATCATGCCATCTTCCCTGATTTAACTTTGCAACTTTCTTTCTATAATTCTGTTAATCAGAGATCTATGTCGGAACCTAGGGATTTCTCCCACTGAAGCTGCATTATGTGAAATTTTATCTCTTTTTTTTCAGTACCTGCACAAATTTGGGGGTGACGTATCAATCACATTCTGTTTCTTACAAGGTTAGATGCAGTGAGAAATTGGCAGCAGTATAAAGAATTAACATTTGAATCTCTGAACTTGGTTCAGACGTGCTTCTGGAAGTATGGACTTAGAAAATTCTCCCAAGTAATGAAGGTGAAAAGCATTTTGGTCTAAATGAAATATGTAGTTCATTGATGGGCACAAATAATAACTGCAATTTTCCCATTTGCTTTCAAGATTTCTTAGGAGAAAAGCTCATCTTTTTCATGGTCAGACTGTCCTAGAAATAGTTACAGTGTTTGTGACAGTTTGCCAGGCACTTAGATATTATTTTAATATAAGAAAATAAAAATAATCTCCTATGAAGCCATTAGACTACAGGCTTTTGGAGAACAGACATTGTGTCTTGTTCACTATTATATTTCCATTTCCTAATACACAGTGCCATTTTGCAGTACATACTTAATAAATATTTGCTGAATGAAATCAGATCCCCATATTTACCAAGTGCTGAGCTCTATTCTGGGTTCTCCATATGTATTAACTTGTTCACATGTCGCAAAGACACTTTTAGGTAGGTGCTCCTGTTATCTCCATTTTATGGCTGGGGAAACTGAGGCAAAGAGCATTAAGTAGCTTCACCAAGTAAGCAACAGAGCTGAAACTCAAACCCAGGCTCTGGGTGTAGGGCTTGCACACCCAACTGCTATACGAAACTACCACTCTTCCTAAGTAGAGTCTGTCAGACAGATGTGGGAGAGCTGTATAGATCTATCTTCCTGGTGTGTCAGGATGAAGGGAGTCAAAAGGCACAAGCTTCCAGTTATAAAATAAACAAGTCTTGGGAATATAATGTATGCTGTGACTGTAGCTAATAAGAATGTATTGCATATTTGAAAGTTGCTAAGAGAGTAGATCTGAAAAGTTCTCACCGCAAGAAAAAGAAATTTTTTTTTTGGTAACTGTGTATGATGATGGATATTAACTAGAGAAAAAAAAAAGATGGAGATGATCTTTGGTAGATTTTTGACAGACTAAAGTCTTCCAAGGCAGGGTCTCTTGTCAACAGATATTTTATCAACAGATATTTTCCTAACAGGTAAAGCTTTATACTGTCAGCATGAAGCTTTATAATCCATTCTTAATTATTGGTTAGATGTATGTGTTTTCCTCAGAATTGTCGCATTTAGAATGGCATAACATTTGGGTTCGTGTGCCATACAGTTATTGCCCTTTCATGGGTTTTGAGGGGTGTCTGACTTGCCAGTGGTCCTGCTGACCATGGAATCATACCAGGGCTTACTTGGGAAATACTAGCTGCCAGAAGCCTAAAGAAAAACCCATAGCTGTGGGCCAGGAGTGCAATTCATACCTCATGGAAAGGTAGAGCCTGGTGGCTCTAGTCGGTTGAGCATCCAACTTCGGCTCAGGTCACGATCTCACAATTTGCGAGATCGAGCCCCGCATCGGGCTCACTGCTGTCAGTGCAGAACCAGCTTCGGATCCTCTGTTCCCTACTCCCTCTGTCCCCTACTCCCTCTGCCCCTCCCCTGCTCATGTGTACTCTCTCTATATATAAACATTAAAAAAATTATTAAAAAAAATACCTCATGAAAAGAACACCCCATTAGGATCGACAGATGACTGGCTAACTGACCGAGAGCAGAGCGAAGCTCTTAACGAGTTAGAAGGTAGAAAAGATTCCGACGTTCATACTGAAATAAGTAGAGATGAGAGGAAGAAAACTAGAAAAAAGAGGAAAGTGGCAAAACCAATAGGTTGAGGAATAACACAGCCTATGCAGGGAGCCGGAAGGAAGGCCCACCTATGAATTGTAGTGAGAGGCTAAAGTAGGGTCAAGAACCACCCACACCTCTACCTTTCTGATTTTGTAAGCTTCAGTCACAGCCCGGGGTAGATGTGTTGGTGTGGAAGTCCTCAGAGGTATAACTAGTGCCAATGGATCCAGTTCTTCAGTGGAATCTTCTGGCCCATCAGGTTTTAGGCCTCTCCTATCCATGATTCCAGAGGTGTAGTTTTAAAAGAATTCAAAACAACATTGTTATCTCTTTCAACTGCCATGAAAGGACCAACTGCCATCCTCTGTCTAGTCAGCAACACAAGCATTCACCCATTTATTCACCGTTTGGCAAATGTTTACCGAGAGCCCTGGTTAAATACATAAATAACTGAAGCCAGGGCATCTTGGGAAGTTATAGCTTTGCTGTGAAAAAAATAGCTACCTCATTTTTTAGAGAGGTTGTTATGATCTGTAGAACTATTTAGGAAATAACTTCTGGGTTCATATAAATCTAGCCTTTAAATCTGTACAAAAACCATCCTTGCAAAATTCCTGGATCTGTTTTCTGCTACTCTAGGCCAAAGCAATTTTGACCTTTACTTCTTTGCCCATAATTCAATTGGCATATTTATGTCTGGATTCCATCCTCCAGTCCGGGACGGGCTGGATAGGGAACTTTCTGAAGGCAGTCCTGTTTATCCAAGACTGCGGGTGCTTTGAAATGAAGAGGAACGAGGGAAGCCCAAGTGCGGTGACAGCTGAGCCACCACTTGAAAGTGGATGGTGATGGAGCTGAAGGGGAAGAGGAACACACCTATGGAAGAGGCAGGGCCCACAGAAGGTGTGGGGCTCAGGGAGGAAAGAGGAGCAGGCTGGGGAGTGGAGGCAACAAGACTCCACAAGGTACAGAAGGCTGCAGTCTGTTGAGTGAGAGCAACGGGGGTGGGTGGCTTCTTCCCGTCCTCAGGTAGAGCAGGGAGACAGAGGACAGGGGCTTACACTTCCCTTTCTTTGGTTGTGGCACCCCCCCGCCCCATCCCCGGCGCAGCCCATTCCTTCTGACTGGGCAGTTTCTCCAGGTTTGACCACTGGGAACCTGTGAGACTTTCAGAAGTTCACTTGAGGCAGGAAATACTCGAACAGTGACGTTCATTTTCCTCCGTTAAGCACCAGTTCAGCTTTTCTAGTTGTTTATCGCTGGTGAGAGTTTTGACTGCTCCACCTGCTGAAGGACAAATCGTTATGTGTTCACCATCCCCCTTGTAATCCCAAGTGAACTTTCAGTGTGTGCATGTGTTTGTGTGTGTGTGTGAGTGCGCGTGTGTAGGTCCAGACTTCCACCCAGGGTTAATACCTAACCTGTTCTGCGTGATTCTGGAACAGGACCCGGTTCCAGAGCAGCCTGGACTTGCACTGAACACTTTAGATAATCTTTTGTGATCTTCGTGGCAGGTTATGGGAATCTGAGGTGGAAAGTGTCCTCTATTTGAGCCTTAACTCTCTCCGTGGGCTAAGGCGCTGGTTGTTAGAGTCAAGTACCCCTGCTGTGTGCATGCGGGCTGTGTGTGTCTGTATCGGAAGGGTATTTTATTTCTATTTTCTTTTTTAAGCTAATTTATTTATTTTGAGAGAGAGGGGGCATGAGCAGGGGAGGGGCAGAGAGAGAGAGAGACAGAGAGAGAGAATCCCAAGCAGGCTCTGGACTGTCAGCACAGAGCCTGACATGGGGCTTGAACTCAGGAACCGTGAGATCATGACCTGAGCTGAAATCAAGAGTTGGACACTTAACTGACTGAGCCACCTCGGTGTCCCATGGAAGAGCTTTTTTATTTCGGATATTGTTCTATTATTTTCTATTTTCATTATCTATGCTATTTGAACTGCTAACCGTATCAGTTTCTTTTTTTGCAAGGGTTTCAATTCCTTGAAAGTGGACAACACTTTCTACAACACTTGTCATTATGCTGGCCCCTTACCTATGACATGCAGCAGCCCCTTCCAAGGAGCCGCATGCCACACCTTCCACCTGCACCTCATCCCAAGTAACTGCAGGTGAAAGGTGTAGACATTGTGGTGCCATTGCATGCCAGGAATCATTACCATTGCTTTCATCATCTCATTGGATCCTTGAGGATAAGGACTCCCCCCCCCCCCCCCCCCACCCATTTGGGTCGTTCCAATGATAGATCCTGGCACACAGTGGGACAATCAGAAAAGTTTTGTTAGGGGCACCTGGGTGGCTCAGTTGGTTAAACGCCCAACCAAATCTTGCTCTTGGCTCAGGGCATGATTTCATGGTTCATGAGTTCAAGCCCCTTTTTGGGCTTGCTGCTGTCAGTGCAGAGCCTGCTTGGGACTCTCTCTCTCTCTCTCTCTCTCTCTCTCTCTCTCTCTCTCTCTCTCCCCTGCTCACATGTGCTCTCTCAGAATAAATGAACATTTAAAAAATTTTTAAAAATTTTGCTGGATAGTGAATAAAAATAAATAAATATTCTGGTTACTTTGAAATGAACTCTTGTTAATACAATGAAACAAAAACTAGAATGAGAATGTTCACTGTACATTGATTTGGAAAATACACTGTTAAATGAAAGATTTGTGGTGCGGGATAATAACAAATAATAATAATTATGATTATTACTGCCACACTGACCACCAGAGATGGGCTCCCTGTTATTTCTGGACAGGTTGCTAATTCAACTCCCAAATTCCATTTCTGTGAGTGTTACATTCTGGGGCCACTCTTGGTAGCAGCTCTCGTAGCTCTGTTCCCTGAAAAAGAGACCTTATTGGAAGGTGGGGGGTGTCATCCTAGGGAAACAAGTGAAGGATAAAGGGAAATGAAGTGAGGAGGAAAGAAGAAATACAAGAGGGTGTGCCACTAAGGAAGCCACAGCTTCACAAGAACACACCTGGTTCTTCAGGGAAAGAAACAGAGATGACATTTACAACTGTACACTCAGTATAGTCCTCTGTGAAGGGAGGGTGGGTGGGAAGTAGACAGGCAAGCAGTCTGTCTTCCTGCTTCCGCCTGTCTTATTTTCCATTGGTTGGGGTGTGCTCTTGGCAACATTAAGTCCCTCAAGGTTCTGAGTTGAATTACTAGCCCCTGTAAGTAGCTTTTGGAGAAGCTCATGAAAGTCCAATATAGTCAGTATGCAGGTGCTGAGGTTTCTCCTGGCTGGTTGTTCTTTTGTATTTACTCACATATCTGCTGTTTCCAGTGCTCTTCATTGTTTCCTGTGGAGATGAGTTCCCGTCTGGGGTTATTTCCTTTTAGTGTGATGGATTTTAGTATATCTTATAGGGCAGGTCTGCTCACAACAAATCTCATGTTATTTATATTTTATTTTGGGAGTGTCACTATTTCACATTCATTTTTGAAGGCTGGTTTTGCTGGAGATAGAATTCTTGGTTGACAGTTTTTCTTCTTTAGCACTTTATGTGATTCCTCTGACTTCTTGCCCCCATACTTTGTGATGGGAAGTCAGCCATTATTCATATTGTATTCCTTTGAAATGAGAAGTTGATTTTCTCTTCCTACTTTCAAAATTTCTCTTTTTCTTTCCCCCTCCATTTCCCCTTCCTTCCTTCCTTCCTTCCTTCCTACCTTCTCTTTATTTTCTTTCCTTATTTTCTTTCCTTCCTTCCTTATTTTCTTTCCTTCCTTCCTTATTGTCTTTCCTTCCTTTCCTTCCTTCTTTCCTTTGACTTCCAATAGTTTAGTTATGATGTGTCTAGGTGTGGATTATCTTTGTGTTTATCTGGATTTTGTGGAGTTTTGGATATGTAGATTAATGTTTTCTATCAAATTTGAGAAGTTCAAAACCATAGTCTCTTCAGATAGCTTTTCTGTCCTTTTATCTCTCTTTTTCTGGGATACCCATTATATATATGTTGTCCTGCTTTATCTTGACCCTCAGATCTCTGAGGTTCTGTCCATTTTTCTTTAATGTTTTTCCTTTCTGTTCTTTGGATGGGATAATTTTTATTGTTCTATTGTTCACTCATACTGTATTCTCTAATCTCCAATCTGCTGTTGACCCTATCATATAGTGAATTTTTCATTTTGGCTATTCTACTTTTGAACTCTGGAGTTTCCATTTTTAAAATATGTGTTGGGGGTGCCTGGGTGCCTCAGTCAGTTGAGTGTCCGATTTCTGCTTAGGTCATGATCTCATGGTTCATGAATTCAAACTCCATGTCCAGCTCTTTGCTGGCAGCATGGAGCCTGCTTGGGATTCTGTCTCCCCCTCTCTCTGCCCCTACCCTGCTCATGCACTCTAAAATGAATAAACATTAAATATATATATATATATGTATATATGTGTGTTGTATTTCTCTATTGAAGTTCACTATTTGTTGAATGACCATTATCATGTTTTTAAAACATTCTTCAAAGTATTTATAATAAATGCTTTGAAATTTATTATCTAATAAATCCAGCATCTCTGTCTACTTGGAGTTAGTTTTTATTAAATGATTTTTCCCCTGAGTATGGGTCACATTTTCTTGTTTCTTTGCATATTTATAATCTTTGGTTGAACAAATTCTGGACATTTTAATTAACATTTTGTAGCTACTCGGGATTCTGATTTATTTATTTTGTTTGTTTTCCTTTTTTTTTTTGGCAAGTTACCTGAACTTAATCTGTGGAATCGTACTTCTTGCATTGAGTGCAGCCACTTACGTCTCTGGTCAGTTTATTCTCTTTTTCGCTTTTTAGCCAGGCTTTAGAGGGATGGCTCCTGTGTCTGCATAGTTTATTGATCAGCCAATAACTTGGACAGAGGCTGTGCTCAGACTCTTTGAGCCAATAAGACTTCAACCCTCTGCTGCGGTTGGAAGTGTGGAGTTCAGCCATTTTTAAATCTCTTCTGGTTTTTCTTTTCCACTGGGCTCTCTTGGGTTTCCCCTGCACATCTGTGTGTCTTGCAGTCCCAAGATATGCGGAGAGCTTGTGGAGCCTTTTTGTGGCTCTCTCGTTTCCAGCATTTACTCCATCTGTGAGCACAACCGCAAGCTAGAAAACGGGTAGTTTTTTCATAATTGCCTCCTACTGCGGCCACCACTTATAGGGAGGAAGCTATGAGTTCCCTACCCTCACCTCTTTGGTCCTGATTCAAATAAAGATTGCCCCTTTTCAGATCAGAGTGGTTGGTTCTACAGCAATTTCAACGCTGGTAATACAACTACTCTTGTCTGTTGAGTTTGGGGTTGGGTATGCAACCAACCCCAGGCAACGAGGCCATAGATTCTTCCTACCTGAAGCTATAATAGTTCTTCCAATGTGTTGTCTTTCCAATGTGTTGTCTGCTTTCCAATCAAGTACTTTCCAATGTGTTGTCTGTTTTCCAGAGCCCTGGGATAGTTATTTTTGACAATCTTAACCAGTTTTAATTGTGTGTGTGTGTGTGTGTGTGTGTGTGTGTGTGTGTGTGTGTGAAGGTTTGCTGATTTCTTCACCTTGCTACAGGTGGACATTCATCTCCCAGTATACTTCTGCCCATTGTTTTGTTTTCAGTCTTTCTGTCTCTCTTTGTTTTATCTTTTGTAAAACTTGGGAGTTGAGTTTTCCTTTGTGATCTTGTGTTAAAAGTTCTTTTTTTTTCCTTTTTTGTACCTCAGTTAAGCTTATTTACATTTACTGATTTGACACAGAAGTTGTATTTGATCTTAGTTTTGTCATGTTACTTTACATAATATTTTTTGTTTTGTAATGTTTAAAAACATTTTTTTAATGTTTATTTATCTTTGAGAGAGAGAGAGACAGAGCACAAGCAGGGGAGGGGCAAAGAGAGAGAGATGGAGACACAGAATCCAAACAAAGCAGACTTCAGGCCCTGAGCTTTCAGCACAGAGCCCAATGCAGGGCTTGAACTCATGAGACATGAGATCATGACCTGAGCCGAAGTCAGACACTTAACCAACTGAGCCACTCAGATGCCCCTATTTTATGTTTTTAAAGTCTTAACAGTGTTCCCTGTTGGCCTATTAGTTTGTGTGTGTGTATGTGTTTTTCTTACAGCATTTAGAGAGGTTTATATTTTTGTTCTATGGTTATCTTTATAATTAAATCTTTATATAATAACCATCTCAGTCTTGTTTCTTTACTCAATATTTATTGATTTCTACAATGAACAGCCATGTTTCCTTTTCCATGTTCTTTTTGTTTACAACTCAATTTTAATCATTAGTATTTTCTTAGTGTTTACATTGTATTGTTAACCATACTTCTGTTTTATCATTTTAATGGCATTATTGCATGAAATCCTTTGACTGTTAACTACACAGGTGAAACTGTGAACTTCCCCCACATCCTACCTTTTAACCTCTTTCTTCTCCAAATAGTTGTATGATTACTGAATTGTGGGGAGATGTAACATTTTCATTTTCTTTTATCATCTTCATCTTTGCTTTAGTCTTAATTTTACAGTTAAGTATATTCGGTGTCATTGCCAGCTCTGTTACCTTTTTTCTTTCCTAGGCATTTCTTGGTGGACTAAGGTTGCTTTTCAGGTCCAGTGCCCAGGAAGAACCTGTGGGTGTCATATTTCTAGAAGACTTGCATGTTCAATTGTTTGGCTACAGCTTTGTGCCTGAAGCTTCCATGAGCGGATGCACACGGAATCCTGGATTCACACTCTTTTTCTTGACTATCCGTAAGTGTTGTTCCACTTCTGGTATCGTATGTTGCTGTAGAGAAATTCGAGACTACTTTGCAACTTTTCCCTCTGAGAACAACTTAATCTCTTTGCCTGCCTGCCCAAAGCACCTGTCTTTATCTTTCTACTAGGATGTATCTTGTTAACCATCCTGACAGGCACATGGTGAGCCCTTTGGTATGGAGAGTCAGGAAACTTGTCTTGAATTGTGTGATTAAATATTTATTCTATTGAATTGTCTTGGTGTCCTTCAGCATCTCCGATTATGTGCGTTTTAGATTTGCTTTGACTGCTTTACAGAATCATCTTCCCTCGAACCCTTTAGAACCTTTTCCTTACTTTCTCTGAATTTTGTTCATTTTATTATTTCTGTCCTAAATGTCCCTAATGGTGTTTTCCATGGGGTCTGTTTGTTCATTGTTTTGTGGTTATTCCACTGTTGCCTGTATTCCCTCCCTTATACTTATTTCCTGAGTTCTGTCTGCTCACATTTCAGTGTCTTTTGTGGTCTCGCCATCTTTTACCTGAGTTTTGCATCTTTCCTTTGTGATCTTTCTTTGTAAAGGTGAAGTTTTAGTTAGCTAGGGCTTCCATAACAAAGTGTCACAGACTGAGTGGCTTAAACATCAGAAATTCACTTTCTCACAGCTCTCGAGGCCAGAGGTCCAACATCAGGGTGTTGGTAGAGTTGATTTCTTCTGAGGCTTCTCTGCTTGGCTTACAGATGGTCATCTTCCTCCTATGTCTTCACGTGGTTCTTCCTCTGTGCATGTCTGTGTCCTTGTATCCTCTTCTTAGAAGACCAACAATCAGATTAGATTAGGGCCCATCACAGTGACCTCACTGAGCTTTCCTCTTTAAAGGCCCTGCTTCCAAATATGGTCACATTCTGAGGTACTAGAGATTAGGGCTTGAATATGTGAGTTTTGGTGGGGGACATAATTCAGCCCATAATAGGTGATCATTCTATTGAATTCTTCTCATTTTAATTCTTGTCAAATTATTTAGTTATTTTTATCTGCTCATTTTCTGGTAAGTGTTCTTCATCTAATGGTACAATTTACTGTTTTCTTCCCAGATTTTTTACCTATAGTATTTTCATATTGATCCTGTGGGAATTTTTTTTTTTATGTTATTCATTGAAAGATTTGAATTTTCCTGAATCGTCTCTCTGTATAGGGCTTCTCTCTCTCTCTCTCTCTCTCTCTCTCTCTCTGTGTGTGTGTGTGTGTGTGTGTGTGTGTGTGTGTGTGGTGCCCATGGCAGCCTTCCAGGCTTCTCAACCCAAAAGCTCTGTCCTGCCCTGCTGTCACAGAAAGGGACTGCTTTCCGCAACTGTGAGCTCCTGGGGGTGCCTGTCTCGCTGTTTCTCAAAATAAAATGAAACTCGTCCAGGAGAGTTCATTTTGTGAGCTGTCTCACTTCCATTTCTGCACCCATTTTCACAAGCCAGGTATACAGCTTTCCCACTTTGGTGTGGGGCTTCCCGCACCAGGAAGGTTGTTTCTCCTAGCACTTTATGTGATCGGGGTCACTGGGCCCTGTCAGCACTCCAGTTGTTTCCTTTCTGCCTGACTTCGTGTGTGGCCCTCGTTTTATTTCTGCTAATTTTGGAAGGCTCTGTGTATGTTCATGAGTCAGTGGGTTGTGTACTTCTCTTAGTTTTACTGAAAATGGAGTTTTAAGTGGTTGTGTTCATTTTTTTCCCCTTGACTTTTGGATAAGAAATGGAAAGGTAACTCTTAGTCATGTTTATACTGGAAGTCAATTAGTAATTTGTTGAATGATTACTGTCTGTCAGACTAAATGCTACACGTGCCTTATATCCTGTCTGATTGTTACCCTGGTGATAAGAGATAGGATGATAGATACTGCAGATTAGGTCTTTGATCTCCACCCTGGCTCCCTTTTAGAATGTTCGCTGTAGCTGAAGAGTTAGTCTGCATTTTTCAGACTTTCTTCCAACTCAGGTCTGTGTGTTAACTGATGTTCTCCCATGCTGTTTGGAATCCAGACATGAGGTGAAGTCTACACTCTGTTGCCCAACCCCCCCCCCCCCCCCCCCCCCCCCCCGCAAATACTGTGGTGGAGGCATTGGTTGTCTTGCAACAATGACAACGGGTGGGGGGTTGTAGAGAGGTAGAGTGTAGGTATCCGTTCTCTAGTGGTATGTTCTGGAAGTCTACAGCTGTGGTAGAAGCTTTGGATTTCCAGATCCTAGCAGAAGTGGTGCAGATTTAGCAGTTGGGAAGTGGGTTCCTGATTCCCTTGATCCCAAATTGTGCCAGACAGCAACTCCAGGGGAGGACCCGTTGTTTGGTATGATCCTGAAAGCTCAGTCCAGAACCTGCCCTCCAGCCGTCCCTCACAAACTTTTGTAAATTCCTAATTCCCTGCACTAACTCTGCATCTGATTATGCTGGCCAGGATGGTTTCCGATATTTGAAAGTGAGCCTTGACTGGTAGATTCTTTGATCCCCGTTTTATAGGAAAGGAGAGGTCACCTAACTAGTTAGCAATGGAACTTGGATTTACTCCAAGTTTGTCTGACTCCAGAATTTCTCATCTAACTAACTGTGATTGATCACAGATATCAAACACTTCTGTAGTGTTTACTATGTGCCAGGCACTGTTCTGAGCATTTTCTATTTGTTAACACACTAATTCTCGCAATAATCCTGTAAGCCGGGTACTTAAAAAAAAAAAAAAAAAAAAAAAAAAAAGATCTTTACTACGTAGATCAGGAAGCAAGACACAGAAAGGCTGGCGAATTTGTCCAGGGCCATGCAGGTCTGCTCCAAAGTCCACATTCTTAATGGCTAGGCTACCTTCATCTCAAAAATGGCTTTATTTTACATTTTGAGGTTTTATTTTTTTGAAGTTACTTTTAAGATTCCGTCTTAACTTTGTGGTATGGATGTTATTTTTATAGATTTATCAGTTTGGCCCTATTCAAATTTTTCCTACTAGAATATTCTGAATAGCTCTTCAGTATGTTGCCAGTGTAATGGAAATGCCACTGTCGTAGAATTATGGATTATCAGGGTTGGAGGAAGGCCTATTAATTATCTAGTTCAAGGACTTGAATTCTCTCTACAAATTCCTTGTCTATTTATCAGTCAGCCTGGGAGATTGAGCATTTCCCCAGACAGCCACTCTGTCTTCAGCTAGGATCTGTTAGGAGGGACTTCCTAAGACTGAACTAAATGTGCATTGTTAGGACCCCCATTCATTAACTCTTGGTACATACATACCTGCTGTTATTTCTGTTTCTCATGATGACCCTTCAGATATTTGAAGATAGATATCATGCCTCCTGGAATCTTCCCTCTTCTCCTCTTTAGGTGACCTCCTTCAAACTTCTTCAACACTTCGTCAGGATTTCAGTTGGCTTCAGCATACAGATCGCTCCGAATGTACTTGAACTAAGAACAAATTGACAGTTGGGTGTGATCAGCAGTGAGCAGAACAGGACCTCACCATCCTCGTCCTGGATATTGTGTCCTTTGAAGAACCACACAGCATTATTGAATCATACGGAAAGTAGAGTCCATTAAACCTGTAAAGCTTTTAGACTTACGGGGCTGTTAGGAATATCTCTTATATCCTCCATTTCTTTGAGGCTGTCTCTTGCTCTCTCTGCTGTAAGTATACTGGATTTCTCTGGGGTGGTTACTCTGCTATGGCCATGTCTGCTGCTTGCAGCCTTTACACATGCACTCCCTCTGACAGGCTGGTGTGTTCATTTTCCAGCTCAAATTCCCCTCACCCCTCGGTAATGCCTTCCCATTTGATTGGTTATTCCTAGAGCACCCTAAAGTTTTCCATGCATGTGTTGCCTCCCGTGGGCAGCCCTTCCTGATTTTGTTTTTATTAAGTCTCTGTAATACACACTTCCGAAGCTCTGTGCTTCCACTCCCATGAATTTATCTCACTTGTAACCATTTTAAATGCATAATTTTCATGCAAGATTACAATTCCATGACCTTTCTGTTTACCTTTTTATTCCCAGTTCCTGGCACATGTTCAAAACGCATGTATTGACTAATTGATAGTAATGGGACTTCAAATATCGTGTTGTTGTTTTGACCCATTTAGTCCATCCCAAGATCTTTGGGATTCATAACTGTGTCACTGAGAATATTTCCCATTGTCACTGACAGGTTTTATTACCATGCCATTCATGTCCTTATCCACTTGATGGCTGGAATCCTATATCTTAATACTCGGAACTCCCTCTAGGCTGATGCCAACCCTTTGAATTATATCCGTTCGGATAAGATTGAATTAGTTTTGTCATATGACCATTCAACTCATATTTCTTTAGTTTGTCTACATGATATCAAGGTAGACATTAATTGGCATTTTTGACTTTTGAAAGAAACCCACTAAATTCTATTCCATTTCCCTAAAATATCTTGTCTTCTAAAGCTTTCAAAAATTAGTCTAACTTAATTTAGTAAACATGCAGCTGGCTTCTAGTAAACAGGGTTCCTTCTTAGTTCTTGCTAACTAGTCTTAAAATAGAATCTTGCTTAAAATTATAATATATAATATACTGTTAAAAAACAAAATTCAACTCAGTAAATTTGAAGTTCTAATTGGCTTCATTCCGTAATTCATGACTTGGACAGCATCCCATGTAGCAAGTAGAAAGGGGCTCTGAGAAGCTGTACAAAATGGAAGGTTTTTTAAAGGGGTGGGACAAGGAAGTCATAAAGAAAAGAAAGGATTACTTCAGGTAAGGTCACCTTCCTTCTGGAGAAGGCACAGGTCTCTATCAGGTGGATTACCTCGCTAGTGCTAACCACAAAAATTACCTTTTCTCATTTGTGCTTAAAAACTACTCTGGATAGTAATATTTTGACTAAGTGACTGACTGGTTACAGGTGACATTCCTGGGAGAAGCTGGAAACAAAATTAGTTTAGGTATTAAGTTTTGGTTTGCTGATGTGGGGCTTACCACAAGGGATTCCATTTGGGGTCTGTTCTTCTTTTTTTTTTTTAACAATACGTCTATGTAATTTTTTGCAGAACTGTCGAGAATGAGGAAGACAGTCTCAAAGAACATTTTTTATGTATAACAATATGTTTATTACTCTCAAGAAGTTTATCATTACTCTATTATCTAATATATGTTTCATATTCAGATTTCACCCATCACCACAGTGATGTTCTTTGCGACAGGATCCAAGTAAGGCTAGTGTGTTGCATTTACGTGGCATACCTCTTTGATCTCCCTTAATCTAGACGTTTCTCTGCCTTTTACAGCTTTCATGACACTGAAGATTTATGAAGACATCAACCCCATTGTTTTTCAAAATGCTCCTCAATTTGTATCGGTCTGATTGTTTCCTCATGATCAGATTTTGGCAAAAATGCTGCCTTGGTGACGTGTCCTCACGTGACAGGACAGGCATGTTAGTTTACCCAGTTGTTGTTGATTTTAATTTGAAATCTTGGCAAGGTTGTTTCCACCTGGTTTCTCCACTCTGAAGGTACCTTTTCTCATTTGTACTTAAAAACTACTCTGTGGATCAATATTTTGAGTTCTGGTCATTTTTCAAATTAGAATTACCTTTGTGTTCTCTACAACTTCTCCCCTTTGTGACTTTTCGAGAATGTTTGCACTCACTGTAACAAAGTCACAGGGTCCCTGCTGGATCGCTCCATGGAGAGAAGAGTTAGAACTATCAGCTGTTCTCAAACAATGTCTACACCAACATGAGCTTCATTTCTGTCTTCCCAATGTTTGTTTGTGGTATCACTCTGAAGATGAACAGTTTCTTTTTCTTTTGTCATTTGTTAAAATTTCGCCATCAGTGCAAGCTGCTGTTCCTTTCTGGGTGTGTCTGGCTCCTTCCCACTCAACTGTTTTACCAATTGTTAAGCTACCTCTGTGGTCTGAACACTGGCTTGGAAAGCAAAGTGCAAAATATCACATTTGGATTATTGGTTGCTACATTTGGAAATACATGCTACCCTCACCCATGTGAGGCTCACGTTCTGGGCACTGTCTTTCAGAAACTATAGACCCCTCACAAAAACACTAGATTCATCATTAATTCAGTGGTTTTCATGAGCAGTTGGCTTGTTCCTTTTTTCCTTTCTCTTCTTTCTTACATTCAATGGCACCATTTAACTGGAATTGCTTTTGCAAAGGTCACCCCCATCGTCATTTCCTGCCATATCTTACTGGCCGGTTCTGTGCATAGGATCCTGTTGACCACTCCATCTTTCTAAAATTTCTTTATCCTTTCGCTTCCCAGACAGGACACTTCTGTGTTCCTTGATAGATAACTGACCATCTCTTATACTTTGCTTGTAAGTTTTTTCAACATATAAAAGTCATCATTTTTGTCGGTTAAAATTTTGGCATGAAATGTATTATGCATATATATTTAAAATTTTTTTTTTTGACTCAATGATAGGATCTTTGAACAGGGCAAAAGACCTCAAAGTGATTCATTAGAAATCCTTTATGCTGTCAGAGAAAATTCCCACCGGACAGAGTTAAACAGGCAAGGAAGACTTGTTTCAAGAATGTTGCGATAGAGGAGAGAGATTGAAGTGAAGTGGGAGGAAACAAAAGGTGGCATGGTTTTCACGTTCTGGCTTGAGCTCGTGGAAGTTCTGGAGGACATTAGTGGGGGAGGTTGTTCACTGCAGCTGACCCATCCACATTGGCAAATTGTCTCTTGTTTAAGTTAGCCTTCTCCTCTCCTACAGAGATTGGGGTGCTGTCTTTATTTTTATTTATGTATTTATTTATTTACATATTTATGTATGTATGTATTTAAAAAGTTTTTATTTGAGAGAGAGAGAGAGAGAGAGCAAGCACAAGTGGGGTTGGGGCAGATAGAGAGGGGGACACAGAATTGGAAGCAGGGTCCAGGCTCTGATCTGGCAGCACAGAGCCTGACGCGGGGCTTGAACCCACAAACCCTGAGATCACAACCTGAGCAGAAGTCAGATGCTTAACCAACTGAGCCACCCAGTAGTACCCAGGCGTGCTATCTTTCTTCGTGATTACATTTCAAAGGGATTGCTCCCAGGTTCTTAAGAAAGATAGTCCTGGTTTGTAAAACGTTAAGAGGCCGGACAAGGTTTATCTACATTTCAAAGGAGCAGAGAAAGAATTTGCAATTACAAGTTTTCTAAAATAAATGTTCTAAGAAAAGGGAAGTCAGTGGCCTATAGGTAGGAAGAAGCCTGTCTGCAGTCTGTCAAGCTGAGGGGACATTAAGGCCATTTTGATCAATGCAATTGTGGCTTCTTGCCTATCTGCCAATGCAAAAATCATCCTTGGCTTTGAGTTTTGAAACAAGTTCCTGCTCATACACAGAGACCAAGGTGAAAAAAGAGAGCATGCCACCTGAAGGGGTCTTCAAAGTAGCGTCCAGTGGCATGGGCAGAGTTAGGAGGTTCTATGCTGGGAAGATAGGGGTCATCATGGCCCAGAAACTGAGTTTGTAATGATTTTGTTTCTGAGCTACAGAAGGTTTTACTGTCGTCTGCCTGTGTTAGGTACACAGAAACAGCATTTTTCTTTTTAAAATTTTAATTTAATTCAGTTTAATTTCACTTAATTTTACTTTTTAAATGTTTATTTATTTTTGAGAGAGAGAGAGAGAGAGCGTGTGTGTGTGGAGGAGGTGCAAAGAGAGGGGGCAGAGAATCTGAAGTAGGCTCCACCCTGACAACAGAGAGTCCAATGTGGGGCCCAGACCCATGGACTGCGGGATCATGACCGGAGCTAAAGTCGGACGCTCAACCGACTGAGCCACTGAGGTGCCCCTAATTTTATTTGAGGGGTGGGGGGGGGGGGAGGGAGAGAATGAGTGGAGGAAGGGCAGAGGGAAAGAGAGAGAGAGAATCCCAAGCAGGCTCCATGCTCTGGGGCTTGATCCCAAGACCATGAGATCATGACTGGAGTCAAAATCAAGAGTCAGATAGATGCTCAACTGACTGAGCCACCTAGGGTCCCCCAGAGAAAACATTTTTATATCTTCTAAATAACTTAACCTTGAGGCCAGAGTGTCAGGGTCTGAGAAAAAGCATAGCTATTAATTGCCTCACAATGTGCCAATTCTCCTCTCATAATTTCCCTGCTGTCCCTTCTGTAGGATTTCTACATATTACCCTTCTGTCTTGGTTTCACTGTTTTAAAATCTTGCTTTATACTGGAAAGCTCTTAGACTGCAGGTGTAGTTTCATTATTTTAGTTTTTGTTCGATGACCTTGAAGTGCCTGTAGAGAGAGCTAAAAATTAGTAAATATTTTGAATGGTTTGGGATTTTTATGGTATTCTTTTATTCTTCTGAAGCCTTGATCTTTATCCTTCTTCATTTATAAATTTGTGTCTGATCTGACAGAACAAAATAGTTAATCTCCCTGATTTCTGGTAATCTACCATTATGTTGAGCATCTGATAGGCATGTAATTGCTCATTGTCTTCATCTGGAGCCCCAAAGAACAGAGGTTATGCAATTTGGGGATATAATTTACTGTCTCACGATTCTTCATTTCCGCCCAGATGCTGGCCCTTGTCTAAATTCAGAACTTGTCTAAATGCAGATCAATGGGCATTATGGGGCTTGTTTAAATATGAACAACGTCTACAGATCTAATACTGTGATAATTCTTTTCCTTATATTCTGAGGACAAACTGAAGTTTTGTGCAGAATGATGTATCGCTTGGTTAGCAAACACTGATGCTTTTCCCCTGAGTTTTTAAGTCACTGGTTGTTTGTTAGCTCTTTGTTCAGCGTCTTTTGTTTCAAAGCTTTTGTTCTAAGTTGTTTGTTTGAAATTAATACGTAAGAGTAAATATCTAATCAAATGCTGATTTGATTTGCTGGTATTAAAAAAGTTTCAGTAGCACTGAGTTATTCAGAAGACGACTCAAAACATTTATAAAGAATTAGTGACCTATAGATTTTTTTAACCGGCCTATTAATTGCAGTAATTGTTTTGGCAGGCTTCTCAAGAATAAGAAAACTCATTCAAAATGCTTTTTTTTTTTTTTCATAAGAACCTGGGAAATTTATGTAAGGATTGATAGGAGTAGAACCATTTTTCTGAGGTCTTGTCTCTGAACCAGTACATGAAAAAGTTGAGGATTGGTTAACATCACTTTAGTGCCTACCAAATAACAATATAGTTTTACTTATGTTATTTCTCTACGTTTGAGAGGTTAATCAAGCTTTTTCAAGTGTACACAGCTAGAATTAGCTAAAACATTTTAGATGCATAGTTAAAAGCTATCCCAGAGAAGAGCTCTACAAAATGCATTCTTTAGTGTGAGTCCACCCCCTCCAAGAGGAAGAGGTATGATTATCATCCCCATTTCATAGGTGAGTCAGCTGAGCGCCAGAGGGTAAAATGATGTGCTTAAGACTCAACAACTGACAAGGGGCAGAGTTAGGATTCACTCCAAGAATGGCAACTCTAGAGCCTGAACTCTTTGACACCACGCTGAACGGTTGGATGATGTTTCTCGCATTGTCAGTAGGGCGCTTGGAGAAAGTGAAACAGGAGCTCGTAGTCAGAAAGTCTGGATATCCATCCTTCCTCCATGATGAAGCGGTCATAGTGGATGGGGGTGGGGGGGGGGAGGGATTTATGTGCCTACAATGCCCTTCCAGGTGATTTACTGTCAGCAGCTGCTCCTGAGTCCCTCCCCGCCCTCCCCCTTCCACCAGACCTGCTGCACTGTTTCCAAGGAAACATGCAAACATGTTGGGAATTTGGATAGAATATTCTGATCCTTATTGACAAGAAAAAAAGTAAACGCTTTGGATTTATCTGCTCTGCTCAGACACGGTTTCCTACTGCTCTAGCTCCAAATGAATTGAGTTTTAGGGCAGCTGGTCAGCGGGGCTTCTCTAGCCTTGGTGTACGGAAGGGGAGCGTTTTGACTCCGGGTCCATTATTATCTGTGTCTTTGCTTTCTCTATCATGCCTGTATCACCCAGGTTACTGGCACTTGGGCTGGAATTGGGACAGTTTTATCTGATTTAGGCTTGTGCATCTTCTCTCTGTTAGTGCTGTGTCTCGTTTTTCTCCAGTGCCAATCCTCACGTGACCATACTTCGCTCATTGCAGCCTCAGCCCCTATCTAGCAGGATGACATCATGGCTACAGGTGTAGATGCCGGCACCTGACCGCTTGGGCTCAAATCCCAGGGCCCCATGTGACCTCATGCAGGCTATTTAAACTTTTAGTCTCTCACTTTCCTTGCCAACAAAATGAGGGCTGCACAGTAATGGTGCCTCAGAGGGCTGCCATGAGGTCTAAAAAGGATAATACGTATCAAGTGCTGAAGAGCAGGGCTGGCATATATCATGTTGCCTTATAAGGATTGTGATCAAATGGAATAATATTAGGGACGTCTGGAGGAACATAATTAATATATAAAAGAATTAGAATGATTATTCAAAAAATATTTAGCCAGTATTAATAGAAAATCTATTATGTGTAAGCCGTCTAGTGGATCAAAAACATTTATGGTTTTTTCTGTTTCCTGAGATGTTACAATTTGTAAGACATGCAAGTGATAAGTGTGTTTAAGATTCGTATACCTGATGAGAACTGCATAGAGGAGGGGGAGAGGAGTTACTTCACGTTGGTACCATGAGGAAAGCATCGTAAGCAGGATGGGGAGAATCTTAATTGATGGCATTTGGATTTTGGTGGAAGATGCCAGGGGTGGAGGAAGCCGTATAGGCAAAAGCAGGCGGCAGTTTAAGGGAATGACGCGTTCTGGTAGGGTCATGCTGGAGACTAGTGAATGGTTAGGGTATGTGGATTAGGGTATGACCAGCCTACATGGGTACTGGGCGCAGAGACCCCCAGGAGCCCAGTGCCCCAGACTTCTCTCCCCTTCTCTGTGTTCTGCTGTCTTTCCCTTTCTGCATTACGAGGTTTTTTTCTTCCTGTTCATCATTTTTTTCTCTTCTTCACTTCAACTTGCTTTTTGGGCTTATGTATCTTGGCTTTATCTCTTTGGGTCCTGTGAGCTTCAACACCTGATGCCAACTGCTCAGCCTTTGGGCATCGAATAATCACATTCCCCGGAGGAATCTGCTTGGTCATCCTATCTCTTCTCATCAGGACAAGGCATAGGCCACTGCTAGCCTATGGATTGATTGCTTTGGGTCAGGTGCCACCGTTTTGTCTGATGAGTTATGACTAGAGGTGGCAGAATCATGTGATATAAAATATAACCTTCTAAACATCAAGAACAATTTCCTTTGGAATTGCTACAGGCCTGACAGAATGCTGAGGCTTGCTTTGGCTAATATACTTGGGAAAGTCATCAGAGATATCGATGGTCATTTGAATAATTCACAGAGCCATGTTACTTGGAGTTATGAGCATGGATAACATCACTGAAAAAATAAATTTAAAATGCGTACATAACCTTTTAGGAATCCCTACTTTTAATGGGTGAGAAGAGACAGAGGTTTTAAGGTGTAGGCTAAGGCGGTGTAACAGAGGTGTCCAATGTCCCTGAACAGTGGTGGGAGAGGACATGGAGCGCTCTAGCTATCTCTGCAGCTGCGCAGAGATCCAACACAAGCTAGACCTGCTGTGGACTTTGACCAATAAGAGATAGAGAAGGAGAGAAGCCAGCAGATCTATTTCTCGCCTTCCTTTCCAACAAGGACTATTTCAAGAAATAGTGGTTTCACCGGCCCTGTGGAGACAACTGGCGAGATTGAGCAACCAGCTGTGTTTGCTTTGAATCTGTGGCCAGTGCCGCAACACATCCCTATGCTTTTACTCTCTCATTTCTCCTATTCTCTTTTCCCCTTATTTTTGCTCCCCTGGGTCTCCCCCCTTCATTCCCCAAAGCAATAGCTGGTAAGTTTTTCGTAGAGCTCAATTTTCAAGGGAATCTGGGATAAAACACCTCATTAAGTATACTGACCCTTGCTCGTAGCACACTGGACACCCAAAGCCACTAAGTTAAACTATATAGTATGGTGTTTCTCAGAATGTGGTCCTGGGATCAACAGGATCAGCATCATCTAGGGATTTGTTGGAAATATGAACTCTTAGGCTTTAAGAGCCTTCCTGTACATACTGAATCAAAAATTCTACTTGATTTTGACGCATGCTAATGTTTGAGAATCAGGGCTCTAGTCCAGAAGTTGGCAAACCATTGTCTGCGGGCCAGCTGCTTGGTGTTGCGAATAAAGTTTTATTGAAATACGGCCTTGCTTATTTGTTTACTTATAGCTTATAGCTACTTTTGTGCCACAGGCAGAACTGAATAGTTGAGATGGTCTAAAATACTTACTGTGCGGCCTTGTGAGCGATGGTTCGCCAACCTTGCTCTAGTCCAGCTCTGTACTTCCCACCCCCTCCAACCCTCAGCGAGTTATATCCTTATGAAGAGTCAGTGGTTTTCTTTCCCAAACTTTTTTTTTTCCAGCCATTCCTCTTATTGCAATCATTTAACCGAATTGCATCCATATCAACCAGTGTCATGCAGTCAATAAAGAAAGAGGGACTTGGAATTTTATCGTCACGAAGACGAAGTTGAGTGTTTTGTCAAGTTGTGGGGTGAGAAGCAGAAGATACTGGTGTTGGAAGTAGGTATGTACAATATAACCACGAAGTACTAGAAGGAAATACTAAAAATGCAGAAAGATTTTGCATTCATTTTGTATTTAGATTTAGACTCCATTTTAAAGAAGCCAGAGTATGAATTACAGAGAATGCATTAGAGGTATGGTTTAGGAAAGAATGGTCCTTTAGGACATCTTTAGAGGAAGCATACTCGAAAAAGAGACTTAACCCCATAAAAAAAAAAAGACTGGTAAATAAACAAATGTCATATTTCAAATTCAAGTGCAGATTTTTAAACGATTTTTGTGATTTAAGCTTTAAATAATTTTCTTGATTGAATAGTCAGGATACGGATCAGGGCAGGTAAGAGGGTTTCTTTTAGGTGTATGGAGGTGTGGTGTCCACATGTCATACTCACAAAAATACAGTTCTATTTTTGTCCTTCACCAGAGTAGATAGTAGACTTTCTCAAATGTGTTCTTTGAACTCATGCAAGAGAATCACCTATTAAAATCTCGATATTTGGGCACATCTCCCGGAATCTTAATTTTAATGCCCTCCATGTGATTCTTATACATGCAAAAGAACCAATGGTACAGAATAATCACCTATTTAATTATTTCTGTTCAAGTCATTAAATATAATGCAACCCAAACTCGGAGGATTATATGAAATCAATTAGTGCTTACTTTCTCCTAATTTCGTCCACGAAAAACATATTATTGCATTATTTGCAGCCCTCTGTAAATTCCTTTGGCAGGAAACGATGGATAAATAGGTAGGCAGAGGTTTTAGTCTTGCTCCAATTTGCTTTACAAAAGCCTCCACCAGTGATTTTTAGTAGTTTGAGGAGTCCCAGAGTTGAACTATTTACACCCTAAAAGCTGTACAGGTATAGAGTATAAAATGGAATATAGATGTCTGCCTGAATGTACATGTGAATGTATCTTTAAGTTTTGTTCCAGGCAGCAGAATAGAATAGATGTGAAATTTGAAAATGGAGTGCCAAACTCTAAGTGGGAATTTCAGTGTCCGTGACTCTGAGCTGCTGAGATGGTTGGAGAGGGTGGGGCACAGGGCTCCCGACTAGATCTCTTCGGAGAGCTCTGTGACTATCTTGTGACAGTACCTCCTCCTCTTGCAAGTGCAGAGCTGGGAGGGGATGCTTGAAAAGCCCAGTTTCCTGGAGCTGGGGCCGTGGGGTCTGGTGCCCGACTCACATGTGAGGAAGCGAAAGCAACATGGAACATGGCGTGTGTGTGGCGGGGGCAGGAAATGAGAGGAGGAAATGGGGGAGGGGGGGAAAGAGAGGGAGAGAGGGAAAGAGAGAGATGGGGGGAGGAAGCTGTACTGGGGATTAACTACCTCCCATGGGACAGGATGGGGTCCCTGAAGACTCCCTGTGGGTGCGTGGGAGGAGAGCCAGCCTGTAGATGCCCTAACCAAGAGCGCTGTGAGTTGAGGGATGCCGGCGGACCAGATGCCATGTTAGCACAGAGGACCAGAAGCCAAGACAGAAGGGTCTTGGTCAGAGAGGGGTCTAGCTGGGACCCTCGCAAGAATCCCTCGAAGCTCCCGTGGAGGAAGAGTGAGCCTCACAAGGCTGCTGGGGGCCAGGAGCTCCAAGAGTATTTACAGCTGTAGCAGTTATCAGCCAGCAAGGCTCTTGTGCTCATTCCCTTCTTGTTTCCCTCATTCCCTTCTTGTTTCCCCCATTCCCATTCTCAACCCGGCCAGTGGGGGGAAGATGAGCAGAGAGAGAATGCAGGAGCAGACAACAGCTCCCTCCCTAAGAGGGACATAGGCCTGCCTACTACCCGAGAAGGCATCAGGATTCCGGGTCCCCTGGAGTTTTTAATCTTGGCTGGGGATGATCACCCCACTCAGCAAATCCAAAGGAATTTTGGGAAAGAGAAAATAAGTTGTATTTTAATTGCATCTACCATGTGCCTCGTCAGCATGCCAATTACATACATATGTACATGCTGGTCCTTGGAGATACTGGCTACACAAAGACATCTGCAGAGCCACTTAAGTACTAAGGCCCTCAAAATTTGGAGGGGGGATTTTTGGAGGCATCTGGCGATGTTGCCCTCACCTGTGTTTGTAACCAAATGACTTGAAGAAAAACCTGATGGAAAAGCTTTATAGCGATTGGGCCACAAAACTGTGTTTTGGATCACCTTTCAGGGCAGATACAATCAATTGTCTGCCTGAGACAGTCTTTAGCTAAAGGTCAAACAAAATTTTCCTAGACACCCCAGGGAGAAATATTTAAAAACCCACATCATTGTCCTATGATGTCACAGATATTATTTGGAGCACTTAGGAGCTTACATCATTTTCCTGAAGTTAACACCAAATAAATTGCCATCTTACATTATGTCACATGCGAAGTGATCTTCTATTTTCCTGTAATCCAAGGATGAAAATTACACTAAAATATTCACTTACCTGCAAATCAGGCAAACTGTCTGTGCTGCGTTTCTCCTGTTTGTTGTTCCAGATCTACTTTCTGCTCTTCCTCACTCCTCCATGAGGGTCTGTCTCAGGGTTCCTTGTCTTCTGGCTTCTGCTGCAGGAGAGCAGAGGGGAATCTGAGTGGGATTGCAGCCTTTTTCCTCAGCTTTCTCACTGAGGGCCTCCCCATGCTGGTTACTCCCCAACTAAGGACCCGGTTACTGTGGGGGCCTCTCCTCACAGCCTGGGGGTGGTACCTTCTACCTGTTCTAATTTTTTTAAATGTTTATTTTTATTTTTGAGAGAGAGAGAGACAGCGTGAGCAGGAGAGGGGCGGAGAGAGAGGGAGACACAGAATCTGAAGCAGGCTCCAGACTCTGAGCTGTTAGCACAGAGCCCGATGTGGGGCTTGAACTTACGAACTGCAAGATCATGACCTGAGCTGAAATCGGATGCTTAACCGACCAAGCCACCCAGGCACCCCTAATGGGATTCCCTGTTATCTTTTGTAGCCTCTCAGATTTTTTACACATTTATTAAACTTCCCTCAGATTACCTTGTCTGAATCCCATCTGCTTTTGCCAGAACCCTGGTTGATACTCTGTTTTGTCATTTAGCACAAAAAAATATAATGCATATTCAAAATGTTATTTTCATAATGAGAAAAGGATTGTAGGAATCATTGGCTTACTTCTTTTATTTCTTTCTAACTTACACGTTAGGATTTGAGAAACTCTGTTTCTTACTCGATCCCAGACTTTTCCTGCTGTTTTTCCCAGCTTAAGTTTGAATTGAGGCAAACCCTCAATGTTCCAGAGGGATTACTTTGGAAGGGGTGGGGGGTAAAGACCAGAGTGGATGAGGCTCTGGACCATTCACTGCAGCTACTACCAGAATGCTTCCCTTTCCATCTGTTCTCTAGGTTGGGCATCTTTGCAAGAATAAGTTTGTACATTTGATAAAAGGATTCTGTTCTTTAAAATATGTGAAAATTAGTAGGTTAAGGCATAGAATATTCCCTTTAAAGTATCAATCATTAATCTGAAAGGGCTAATACCTTATTGGCCATTACCAGTCAGATCCTTCCCAAGTCGGACTTGGAAGTGTCTAGAGCTGGGTTGAAGGCCTTGGTCCTTGTGTTTGTAGAGACTCAAAGAAGGTGACGTGGTCAAACTTGGGAGGAGAGCTGAAAAGACAGAGATGAGTTCCCCATGTAAGGACAAAAAGATCCTGTATCCATTTTTTCTCTGATTCTTGGTTTGGCCAACCTCTCTGAAGACAAGGGGCTGCACCACAGGGCAGAGAATGGCCTGGAGAGGAAGCGGTGCCCAGTGACTGGCTTTCGGGCATTTGTTGTGAAGCAAGAGAGTGTGTGGAGGGAGCTAATCACCGTCTGATTGTTGTTCAAAGCTGAAAACTGGGATTCATCCCTTACGCTTCCTCCTCCCTCAGTTCCACCAGCCTGTCACCAGGTGTAGCGATTCTCCTTTTGAATAAATCTCAATACTGATGCTTCTCTCCACATTATTTTTTCTGCCCCGGGCGTTCTTCTTCTTCTTTGTCACTTGGCGCAATCCTTGAGGACTCAGCTTAAACGTTGCCCCTTCAGACAAGTCTTCTCTAATCTTCTAGTCTAAATCAGTCCCTTGCTGAGATCTCTTGCCATATTCTTTAGTTGTCTTTCATAGCTCGTGACGTAAGTTTTACGGATAAATTTACTTGTGGTCATGGGTTTAGTTTGTGACTCTCTTAATACTTTCACCTTAGGGAGGAAGCATGACTCTCTACCCTTGTCTTCTTGGCGCCTAGACCAGTGCTTGGCGCATAGTGGGTGCTCGGTAAATATTTCTTATTAAGTGGGTGGATTAATCCTAGCTCCTCACCCCTTCAGTGAAACTTCCAGGCTCCCAGTTCTGTCAGTTCTCTGTGCTGCCTCTCTCGAATCTCTCCCCTCCCTGCCTTCTGCACCATCAGTACTCGAGTCCATGCTCCATCGTCTCTCACCTGGACAGCTGTAACTGCCTCCGTGCTGGACTCCCTGATTCTACTTTTGCCTCTGCTGGGATATGCTCCATACACACGACTAGGATGCTGTTCTCCACTTGCTTAAGATCTCCCATTGCCCTCAGTAGGAAGCCCAAACCTTTTTACTCGGCCGAAGACCCCTTCCTGATTTTACGCCTGCTTCCTCTCTAGTCCCATCTCCTGGTTTCCCTTCTCCAGGCATATTGAACTGATTTCTAAATCTTTGGCTCCTTTTCCTTTACTTTTAAACTTGTGCACAGGCTATTTTTAAAGCCTGAAATCCTCCTTTCTTCATTTTCCTTCGATCCCTTTTTGTCTCTTCATTCCCTCCTTTTCATGCCTGACCCTCGTTGTTCCTCCAGGGTTGTCTTAGATGTCGCTTCCTTTGGGAGGCCTTCTTGGGCGCCATTCGCCATGCCGGAACTTCACCTCCCTTCTAGGTCTCTGAGAGTTCCCCATATGTTTCCTTTTAAATGTCTTCCGTTTCTTATTGACTTGTCTCTCCCTCACTAGACAGTGAAATCTGAGAGAGCAGGAACCATGTTGGACTGATGCAGTGCTGGGTACACAGGAAGTGCTTAATCCAGTCTTGTTGAATGAATGAGTAGAAGGGTGATTTTGGTGGTCAAGGGCGCGGGCATTGTTTTGGACGTAAAAGAAGTAGACCAGCTGTGAATCTTACTGAGATACATTTGTTGATATGTTTGTTTGTTTTCTTACTACATTTCTCCCTCCTGCTTTTTCAAGTAGGTATCCAGACCTTGCAATATCTTCCCTCGGGCGAAGTTTAAAGTAAAGGGGCAGAAAGAAGGAACTACTTGAAACTATATGCCAAAACTCTTTGAAGAAATGGTACTGTATATCTTAGAAAGGGAATGTAAAGAAGGGCATTTTGGGGGAGGGACAGTGAGACCAGAAGGATGAGGTTCCCCTGAAATGGGCAAATGGGAATTATCTGTGGGTCCTTAGAGTAGAATTGGACTGTGAGAAAACAGCAAGATCTTAGGGGAAAAGACTCTCTAGTGTATCTAGGAAGTGAGCCTGAAGGGATGTTTGCATCTTCAAAGACATTGGATATGTCTTGCTCCTTGTGGGACCCTGTGCTAGGGGCTATGTAAGGAAATAAAATAAACAAAATATATATGTTAAATATATTGTTAAGACTTTTTCTTTTAGAAAAGAACAAGGTTCTTTTAGGGCTTAGTATTTTAGTATCCAGCCTTATTTTCAGTTGTGATATCTGTCTACTGGAATGCCTTTCCCAGGGTTCTGGATGTGGTCTTCAGGAGGTGGTAGAACGTGTGTGGGTTTGTCTTTTGTTTTGTTTTGTTTTCTTTTTATCATATACATCTCGGGCACAGTGGATTTGCCCTGTTTTTGAGGAGAAATTATAGAGTAGAGCTGTTCAAACATAAAAGAAAGGCCATAGAATAAAGTGAAGATGACTGGAAATATAAATATCCAGGGTTTTGTAAGTGGTTTCCTAATTGTGTAACTCTTACTTGCTTTTTATTGTTTGAGAGAGAGATTGGGGGAGGGGCAGAGAGAGAGAATCCCAAGCAGGATCTGTGTTGTCAGCACAGAGACTGACTTGGGGCTCGGTCTCATGAATTGTGAGGTCATGATCTGAGCCCAAATCAAGAGTTGGATGCTTAACTCACTGAGCCACCCAGGTGCCCCTCTTATTTGCTTTTAGGTAATTAGACTCATTTGGCCTATTTCAGTAGTGCATTTGTTTATTCGTAAACAGTTATTTTGTGTCTCCTAGAGCAGGGCTAGAAGCTGGGGAATTATAGCTTGATAGAGCAGGGACATAGTACATTTGAGACCAGGACAGATATTTCAGTTCCAAACCATGTTTTCAGAATAGAATTTCATACAGTCTTCTTTGTGTAAAGGGGTTTATTTCATCCATAGTGCATGCACTCAACCGGGGGCCTGTTTGGGCAAAGGTATTTCTTTTTAGTGACACATGTACATCTAGATAATCCTACTTCTGTAGCAACATCAACAGTAGTTACCATGAGAGCAAACTCTTCTAATCTGATTTTGAATACTTTCCTCTCTTTTCACTCCCCTCTGATGGGAGTGAATATGGACATGCCTCCATTATTACACCTCTTCCTTGGAATAGTTTCCACTGTACTGAGGAAAGTGATGAACTGTCTGTCTTTCATCTTAAATTCCAACTATTGAAATAGATTCATATATTGATCAGATTTATATTATGGATGATGAATCACCCACCGATAACTGATAGCATTTAGCTCTTTGGAGAATTGCTAAAAATAACCCACAAGGGCACATTGGGGAGATCCAGGTATAGGAGTTTCTGGATTTTGAACAGGATAGTTACAGAGGATGCTTAAAATACCCCATGATGTTAACTTTGTACAAACCCCGAAAGCCAAACTACCTGATCCATGTAGAATAGATTTCAGGAGTTCAGTTTGGTTTTACATCGGCATCTTCAATGTCTTTAAAAATGGGTTATCTGCTTTACGATCAGGCAACTAGGATGCTAAGCAAAGGAATAAGAACAGTCCTTAAAATGTGAAGAACTCAACTGAATTTGGCCTTACTTGGTAATCTCTGGTTTGATTAGAACCTTTGCCCCCAACGTCAAGTCAGAACCTAAAGGTACTAACTTTGAACTTTGTTGAGACCATCAAGTTGTTTTCCTCTTTTATTTGTTCCCTTACCGACAAATGCTGTCAAATGAAAACAGAAACAACAAACAAGCAGACAAACCCAACACCAACAACAGAATCAAGACCACACTGTTGTCTTTAATTAGACAGAACATTATTCAGAACATCAGAATCATGAATGACTAGATTTATTTTTTATTCATTCCTTTTGAAAATAGACTTAATCAAAATACTAATAAATTGACACTATTCATGCCTGCTTTTTTTTTTTTTTTAACACCACTTACAGTAGCACCTCTTGTTGCAATGGTAAATAGTAGTTGCTGGTCACATCAGTGTCGGATTAAAATGACTCAGTGCCATATTCTTATTTATGCATCACAATAATAATATAATTTAAAATATTTCTTTTCCTCTAGGGGAGAAATAACGTGCTGTAACATTAAGCCTAAAAGCACTGTTCGAAATCTAAGAGTGTTGATTCATTGCTTTCCCTTTTTTTTCTTTTTTTCAAGCTTAAACTCCTGTAATTCTCCTTTAACTGGTCTTCCCAGTGGGCAAATATAACCTCCAAATGGTATAACCCTCTGCAGCTCATCTTTCCCTTTGGGAACTCGCTAAATCTGCATATATTCTCTTCGTGGGAGAATTTACCTTGCCTTCCAGGAAGGCTCCATGGTGACTTGAAAATGTTATCTTTCAGTCTTTAGAACGTTGAGGTCTGGCTTCTACCCCCAGGACCTACAGATAGTGCATGCCCTACAGTTTCCATACCAAGAACCTAAGTTCTCAGCATTAATCAGATAGGTGTGAGTGTTAAAGCTTTTGCATTTGTTGTTCTAACAGTTGGAATATTTATCTTTTGGCCAGGAAATATTTGCCAGTCTGTTTTAAAGTTTCAAACCAAGATAAGAGACAATTTTTATATGAGTATGTTACATAAAAGCGTCCTAACTAGTTTTTGTTTGTTTGTTTGTTTGTTTGTTTGACATTGGAAACTCTATGAAAATAAATATGCTCCGGGTTTAAGGAGTAGTGTGTCAAGCTGGAGCCTGGATTAAAATTGTGTGGGCTGAGGGGGCTGATATTCCAAGTGCTACCTTAGCCAGAGTTACAGGGTTTGGAGAATATATTGAAGGGTTTGGGATAAAAATGGATTGAGTACTCGCACCTCCATTCAATTCAAGGTAAGAAGTTTGTTATACACGTTCCTAAAGAAAACTTTGCCACTTGGCTTGGAACTTATCTCTGATCCCCAGGATTGTAATCTCCACCCAAAGACCCAAATTAATGTATGCACACCTCACTCATTCTTCGCAGAGGGCTTGGGTGTTACCTTTCAGTGCCACCTTCCTCAAGCCAACCCTCCTTTGATTCCGTGGAACCCTCAGCTCACGCCTCTTCTGTAACACCTTTCAAATGATGGCGAACTTAGCTTTTCAATTGCTTGTGTCCATCACTGGAACGTCAACATTTGGGAGGATTTTGTAGTCTTGTTTATTTCATCTCTAGAGCCCAAGAAACTCTATCATGGCTTAAAACAATTGCTGGTTGTTAAATTGATAAATTCAGTGTCAAATACAGTTGAAGAGACACTATTTGAAACATGAATTGAGGGTCAGTACCTCTCATAAGATGGAGGGGAAATAGTTCTAAGACTTGTGTGTGTTCATTGAGGAGCAGAATGGAGCCTGGGAGTCACCCAGCTCCTATTATTCCTGTTCTTTCTGATCAGATAGGACCATCTGGGTCGTGCTTACTGGCAGGCTCAGGCAGAAGCTGATAATGTCTCTTACCCAGAAGCTCCTAGTTGATTTTATAATGCAAGCTATCAGAGCTCCCGCTGGCTTCATTCAGCACCTGAAGTTAATCACTGGCTCATCTCTGCAATAAAACACTGTCCTGCAGAGTTTGTGCTCTTCCTAGGGGGTGGTCTTATATTGTGGAAAGAGAGTCCCAGTCGTGCTACTCAGGATCTTTGTGGCCTTGACCAAACTGCTTATGTCTCTAAGTCTACTTCTTCAAGAAAACACAGCTTGATGTAAGTAATTCAAGGTGTTATGAGGAGTAAGTGGGGTTAAATATGAATCATATCAATTACATTGCCCTGCACATTGGGATGTCTCCAGAAAAAGCTGGTTTCCCTCATGCCACATCCCCTCTCACAGGCTCGCTCTCTGTGATGTACCGTGTTTCTTTGCTGGATTGTATGTGTCTTGGGAAATAAGAGCTCCCAAAAGGAAAGTCTCATTCTTTGGAGGGACTGCAACAAAGTGATGGTGTTCCTTTTGGGCCTCTTCTTCTGAATCCCTGTGTTTCTGAAGAGTTGGGCTAAGGGCAGAGGTCACTAACTTCATCAGACTCATCTTTGTGGGTACACATGGTCCTAGATGATAGTGATGGCCTTTGAATCAAGGTGGCTCATTGAGCTTGGGACTCAGGGGAAGGCAGGTGGGCAAAGGTGCCATCATGAGTCATATCCAGTGCTTCTTAGCAGAGGAGAAACAATGGATACATTCAGAGGTTTGGAGTGATTGGGTGCCAGCAGGCCAGTGGGTACATTATATTCATGTTTAAACAGGCAGTGCCCTAGTCCCAAACTAGGAAGTCTGAGGAGCCTCAGTGCAGAATAGAAAGCCACATTTGTCCCCTCATGTACCTTGATTTCCGATGAAGATTTTTATGTGTCTTTGAGGGCATCCAAGGGGTCTTTGACTTCTTGGAGGAATTGCAACAAATTAGTTTGACAGGTTAATTAAGACAGATCACAGAAACAAGCAAGGAAGGGGTTCTGGACAGGCAGTCAGAGTAGGAAGATCTGGGGTGTTAGTGCCTGGTAGCTGTCTAATTAGGAGGGTAAAGCCCTACAGGAAGAGACTGACTTCATGTGTTGGCTTTTTCCTTTCCATACCACTGAGTTTGAGCCAGTCCCTTTAACATAATAAATGCTAAATGAATATTTGATGGTTGAAGCCATGAATTAATGCTAGGAGAAATAAGCAGAGAGTGTCAGGAAGAAGTTAAAACTGAGCTAAGGCTCAGTTAGCAATAAGGCTGTCATTGTGTGAGGCCTGCAGGTAGAGGGGATTTTCTGGATCTAAATGAAGACAAGATTTCAGATTTGGAGCAGTAAGATAGAAGCACAATTACTAAAATAGGGAACAAGACTGAATCATACAGATAGTATATTAGGTATGACCCTGGTTACTGGAACCTGGGGAAAGCCTCAGAGTAGGTTCAGAATTGAATCTGTCTTGCATGGTTTCTGCCAAATATTAGGCAGAGTAATGTATACATTTAAAATAAAGTCCGTGATTTCATATATGAAATAGTTTCTGAGTTTTCGAGTCACATGCATTAACGTAAAAAAGAAATATGTTTTGTATTTATTTTATTAAAAAAAATTTTTTTAATGTTTATTTATTTTTGAGAGAGAGAGAGAGAGAGAGAGAGAGAGAGAGAGAGAGCATGAGCGGGGGAGTGGCAGAGAGAGAGGGAGACATAGAATTTGAAGCAGACTCCAGGCTCTGAGCTGTCAGCACAGAGCCTGATGCAAGGCTCAAACTCACAGACTGTGAGATCATGACCTGAGTCGAAGTCGGACGCTTAACCGACTGAACCAGCCAGGTGTCCCTGTTTTGTGTTTAAAAGAGCCTATACATCTATTGATCACAGGGTGCTATACTAAGAATATTACATGTGCTAATTGATGTAATCCTTGCAGCTCTATGGAGCAGGTTTTGTTTTTATCCCATGTTACAATGAAAACTGAGGTCAAGAGAGGTTCAATAACTTTAAAGGTTTTAAAGGCTTATCAGTGGCCACGGTGGGATTCAGATAGAGCAAGTCTGGCTCCTTGATCGGCTTTTGTGACCACTGTTCTATCCTGTGCTTTCTGTGGGCAAATAACCAACGTCGTCCTTGGAATTAGGAATTTACAATTTGTTCTTTTGAAATAGAATCCCTTTGTTTGTGAGTTAGGGGCTTCTAAATTAAGCAAATAATTGGACAACTGTATACTTTGGCTGTTTGACACGAGCAATAATTGAGCACCATCTCCCAGGTAGACTAGATTCTAAAGTCAACAAGCCCAGGGATATATTGAACTCATAAACTTATAACATCTATATTTGACTTATTTGATAAAGGATCTAATAAAAAATAATGCCATCAGTTGCTCTCTGTACTGCAAGTAATATTAAACCTTTATGGCATTCTTTGAAGGATCAATTTTGGAAACTGGGGAACTCTCCCAAGCTTTAATTATGGTTGCATTTTGAAACAGGAAAAAAATTATGTGGTTACCTAGACTGTCTTAAGAATAAAAGACATTTATACTAATTAGATTTTTTTGCAGTAATTTGTTTTAGAATTCACAGTGGTAACATTAATCTTCAGTAACTTATGTGAGGTGACATTGGATTCCAAAAGTATTTTCAGGATTTTATTGTAGTCCAGTGTGAATTATCCATCTTTATTTGAATGTTATAAAATAGGTACTTTTACAAACCAAAAAGCATTGCTGATAGCCTGGAAATTGAAGCAAAATTGTTGGCATTTGCTAAGTTTATTTTATTATTCTTCTTTTTAAAGTGACTTTAAAGAGTACATCTTTCATTGTTTTTCAGATTTCATATAAAATTCCAGGATTGAAACTAGTGTGAATAAAAATGAAAACATGTCCTAAGTGTGAAGTTATTTCTGCAATGGGATCACTTCTACATTTGAATTTTATGCCACACAAATACCACCTGAAAAGGAAAGAAGTTAGCCATTGGCTTTATCACTTAGATAATACAGGAACATGGAAACCATTTAGGGATAATATTTCCCACATGTAATAATTGCAGTAACTGGTTGGTGAACAGATCATGATAGTGTTGGGCTGAAAATCTAGACCTACGTCATTTTAGGCTCCTTTAGAATTTGTAGTGATTAGGAGGATTGGAGTGTCAGGAGAAGTGTTACCCACAAATCACCCCTTCATGACAGCAGGTTACGGTTGCCTCTGTATGCCAAATAATTCCATGTACTTTTCATTTTTCCACAAAGTTATATATGTTGAAACGTTACTCTCTGTGAAAAAGACTCCTAATGAGAACTTTTGGTATAATTCATGCAGGTTCATACCTGGGCAGAATTAATCTGCTCACAAATAGTGGATGATGGATTTTTTTTTCTTTTTCTTTTTCTTTTTCTTTTTTTTTTTTTTTTTTGTATCAGGTATTGAGAAGGCTTTTGTATTAAGACAAACTCCCGTCAATAGGGGTGTCTCTGGGAATAGTGTAGTTATAGTAAGGTGATTGGTACAAGGTCTAACCTATATACATGGATCTGTGGAATTTAACCTTCTGCCCTCCCCTGGCCCCCACTCCTTTCTGTCTTTGTGTTGATTACCTTGGGGGGTACAGGGTGAGCTTGACCTTCTTTAGCAATAGAAGTTATAAAACATCTGACCGTTGCCTGTTTGGGAGAGGCACGGCTTCATCCTGGAGCGAACTAAACCTAGGGTTCAAATCAGAGGAGCCTCTGGCAGCTAAAACCTGTCACTTTTAGCCTGCAGTAACTTTCATAGTGTGCATCTGAACATAGGGGTTACAGCGAGATAGATAAGCTTCAAAGCCATTGGTGGATTTTTACTACTGTCTGATTACTTAAAACTATAATGGTTATAGTTTACAAGTATGATTATTAATTATAAAACACAGTTTAAACACTGAGATTACACATACCTTGATTTATTACTGAAACATCATATATATGGTTTAAATGATCTGCAGTAAGGGTGCTGGCTTTGTGGTCGGGTGTAATCTTCAGAATGTGGAAACACTAAAGAGTCATGTCTTCAAATCATTGACAGCAACCCATGATGTAGGGAAGAAGGCTAATAATCTGATTTTAATTTGTGCTTTCATCATTGTTCTCAAAATTATGTGGGGTTACAAGGTACAGTTTCCTTTCCAGACTAAAACCATCCGGCCGTCTTCCAAATTTTGAGGGCTTAATTGATTATTCACTCAAGAAGCAGAGTGGACTGAGAACTATATCTGAAGAAAAAAATCCTGAGTTTGCCTGTCCTTGTCCATCCATGCCAGTGGGAAGCTCAATGAGATTCCTGTGTCCATCCATGAACTTTTAGGTTAGTCTTCTAGGTTTGTCTACAGTATATAGATCTGCCCTCAGTCACCAGCATAGAAATGCTTCACCCAGGTTGGCAAAGATATAATCTTAAATTGCAAAGCTTTTATCAAAGTCAAGTGGAGAGTGATAATGATACTTGTTTTATATTCATTCGATCTCAGATATGCAGAATTGGGTTGTTTTCATGAGGTGTAGAGTAACTGCCTTTATAGGATTTTTTGTAAAGGGCATGCATTTAGTACGTCTATGACTTAAGCTCAAAATGATTTCAGAAAGTTTCATGTATAGTCACACAGTTGCTTTAACTGAGTTCCATTTTGATATTCTGTCTGAATTTTTCAGGACACAGCTGAAAAGCCTGACTAGTGAAACTGCTATTGAGTTTGCTATAGGGCTGTTATTAGTCCTGATTATAAGATTTGAAATCAGATAAATCTGATCTAGGGACCCAGCTCCAGCACTTAATACTCTTTTAAAAAAGGGAAGACTTAGAGTTTTTGCATACCTATTCCTCCTACTTCTGGAAATCCTAACCATTTCAGATATGACTCATACCCAATCAAGTATCCATTGAGCAATTCTGCCCTTAGTTTATGTGGCTGAGTGGAGCGGATTCTCTTTTCCCATGTGAGGAGGGGTCCGGCCAATCAGGGTATCTCGTGTACCTTACTACAATATTTGGTTCAAGGATGGGGACGTGACTCGGCTGAAGCTAGTTTCAGTACTTCTAGAAAAATAAGAGGCACTGGCTTTTTTAAAAATTTAGAATGGTGGAGTTATGACATTTGGGCTGCTAGCAGTCAGGTTGCACTGCGAATGAAGGTCCTGCCAATATAGCCAAAGTGGGGTGGTGGTGGTGGTGGAAATGCAAGTAAGAGATGGAGAAATGCTAGCTCCTGATGATGTGGTCTGAGGCCTTGGCTCCACCTGGCCTTTCGGCTACACAGGAAGTTCAACTGGACAGTAAATGCCTCCTCCCCTTACAACAACTTAAGATAAATTGAAAGAATTGTGAATCCTTTTATTGCTGGTGGATCTTGGGCAAGTCATTTTACTTCCTCTATGCCTCGATTTTGTATTCTATAAAATTGTATGTACTTTATGGCTCTGTCAAAAGACTTCGTGGTCTGCTGTCAGTGTTATGTTTCCCATCCTAATTTATGTGTTGTCTGGTCCCTTTATATGTATGTGTGCCTACAGGAATGTATACATGTATTTATGTATTATGGTATGGACTTTCTGAAGACCACACCAAAGCCTTTGTAGTATTGAAGTGTAACTAAATAACATACATTTCTAATGACATTTTTAAAATAGTGATTGTATTCTTTTATCCACCTGATACAATATCTATCTATCTATCTATCTATCTATCCATCCATCCATCCATCCATGCATCCATCTATCCTATCCTATCCTATCCTATCCTATCCTATCCTTGGATACAAGAATACAATAAATTCTAATTGTATAATAAAATCCCAATTAACTAGGAGGCTCTTATCTGTGATGATAATCAATGGCTTCATATCTACTAAGCAGTGGCAGTTTGATAGGCAGTTTAAGTAGGGGAACTAACATTTATGGGGCTCCTGCTCTACATAAGCATTGTCCTAGGTATTTTACATAAGTTGTCCTCTTTAGTTCTCAAAAATCTTTCTAAGTTATCTTATTGTATATCATGGAAACTGTGACTCAGAGAGTTTTCATAACTTCCCAAGATCACATAAATGGTAAGTTATAGGGCTGGGACTAAAACCTGAGTCTTTCAGTCTGATGCCTAAGTTTGTGTGGTCCTTGCTGGGGTAGCTTGGAAGCCGCCTAATCCAAAAGCCAACATTTAGTTGCTTTTGGAAATTTGAATATGCTGCTAACTTGAATGTTTTCATTAGTCCCTTTTAAGGTTCACTGGTGGAGATTTATGTAAAGGTACTCTTGCGGGTGCTGTTGGACACCACCCTGTCCCCCCTTCCCAACCAGGGCATCCATTCTTCAGCTTCTGGGAAGGTGGCTAACAGTGCCTTCCTTCTTCTGAGGGACCTTCTCTGGGACCTATCCTCCATTGAAAGACTTGTTTGTCTAGAGTTATGCCCCCTTCTGTCTTGGTTGATGTGGGATGTAAAGGCTCATGTCCTGTGCCTCAGCATGAGACAGCTCTGAAGGGCTGTCCCAGCTCCAGAGCTCCTTTTGGGACCTCCAAGGAGACCTCCAAGTTTCTGTTGAAACTACATCACAGCTTAGCTCCTCCCTCATCCCATCCACTTCCCTCTCTCCTTTAGGAGTGAGAGAGCACACCAGTCTCCCACACACAAGTCTCCATCTTAGTCTGTACCCCATGGCACCTGACTTAAGACAGCACTCATTCCTTTGCCTATTTATTCATCTGTTTACTTCTCTATTTGCCCACCATCCATTCATTCACCATGTATTTATTCACGTACCAAAGACTTACTGGTATTCTAATATGTATCTGGAGTAATGGAAGATTTGGGACATCCTCTTTTAGAATTAGCTAGCTAGTCATATAGTAGAGATAAAGGGAAAAAAGAGGGAAAAAAAAGAAAGGAAGAAAGAATAAATAGTAAATAATTGAAAACATCTAAGGTGTGAAGTATTGCAAAATGTTTATTAAAATCCTGTTTAGGCATCCCCTGTGTGTCTTGCAAATAAGAAACTATATTTGCTCTGTAATTGCTTGAATCATACATCTTTTACCTTGATTAGCAATTTCAATCAACCAAGACATTACTGAGCATTTTCAAATAAAAAGCTGCATATTTCTCAACCAGAAGCCCTCTGTTCAACCTTTTTGTGTTTTAAACACCTTTGGCTTGTTAGAATTGGATGCTCTCATTTCTTATAAAAATATTAATTCCTCTATAATGCAAAACTCTACAAATATCAACAAAATGAGATATTTAAGATATTTTTGAGTCTTTGGTATTTTTAATGTTATTTTAATTTTGTGTCCTTTGATTTTTAAACTCACCTCCCTTTTGCTCTTATGTTCGTCTACATCTAGATTCGAATACTGTATTTTGACATGAAGTCTACTTAGGTTTCTAAACGTCATAGTTGCTAAAAAACAGGCTTGGTCAGGTGTCTGAAAAGCTTAAGTTTACATAAGAGTTCAGAAGAGCAATCATAGTCTGTTTTCTTGAGAATCACCTCTGAGAGTTAGTGTTGGCTGGAATAAGTCTGTTGATACACAGTGGAGTAACCTGAACTAGGGGAAGCAAAGTCTGCCTCTATCTTGATGACTTTGTGAATTTTCATTCTACAATGCAAGATGGTCCTCTGCAGCGTTTCCAGATCAGCCATCCAAATCTATTGCCTTTGTGTGATTTCTATGTTGGCAGACCCGTGTTGTCCCTGTGGGATCTTGCCTTCTGTTTCTTCTGCGGGTTCTCCTTCTGCCAAACAAATTTTCTTGCTGCATCACAAAAGCTAAAGCCAGTCAAAGGAGGCTCTATTGCCATATTTAGACAGAAATACAATACCAGAAATTAGAGTGAATGCTTTTGCTTCTAATGGCTGTAAGCGACGGCTGCCCCACATACCATCTGGTGGCGTGTTTTTCTTTCCTCTTCGTTTAGGGACCACGTGGTAGTTTCTCTCTCTCTGTCTCTCTGTCTGTCTGTCTCTCTCTATTCATTTTGCCCACCGCTCTCATCCACTTAAGTCTTATTAAGGACACTGTCAGAGTCAATCACTACTGTGTGCAAAGTATTTGAAAGTCCTTAGAAAGAGAAGGGACATAAGCCTCTTACTCTGAATAAACATTCTAAGGCCACACTGGAATCATTTGGGAGGGAGAAAAAAAGAAAAAACCAGCACAAGATTGCCCTTTCTATGACAAGTTGCTATTTATCTAGGTAATGAGATGCACTCTCAATAAATCATGTATATTAATTTAGTGTGAATTTACTTGACTCTATCAAGCCATCCTTACAAGATCCAAATATAATAACATTAGAAATCTACTTTTTGAGGTTCTGGCATCAAAGCCAGATGGACATGTTAACTGCCCATGTTTCTACGTAATATGTTGATACTAACAGCGTATCTGCTTCACATTTGGATTTACACATGGCCACCCCTGCATTTGCTACAAAGAGTGTCCCTGGGGGGAGTCAGCTAACAATGGCACTGCTTTATGGGCCTTGAGAGCAGGAAGTGAGGAAGAAGGCCGTAGCTACTGAGATTGACGAAAAGAATTTTAAGCAGGTGGATTTTAATTACCCCAGAATAGAACTTGGCCAGCACACCAAACTCCTCTTCCTCCTACTCATTTTGGAATTTCTGGGGGCTGGGGAGGGGGAGCAAAAACAAAAACAAAAACAAAAAACAAAAACCAAGCCAAACAAAAAAAACACAACAATCCACAACCACCCCTGAATTGGTGCACATATTTATATTCAAAAATATACCTGGCTGTTGTCCATTGCATTCGATATCGGAAGTTAACAACTTTAATTTCCAGTTAACAACAGTAATTAGATTGCATACGGAGAGGTCACCTATGGCTAATTCTTCTGTAAGTGAAAACTCTTACGTACCTGTGTGGTCAGTCTGGAGAGATTATCTATGTATGTATCACCTATGAAGTTACCATAATATCAGGTCAGGCAAAAGTCCTGGGGCGAGTGGGTTCTTTTTGTATTCTTGCCCATTCCTCGGAAACAGTGTTTCTTAAAGTGCAATCTGTGCACCATCTGCTTTGAGTTTCCCGTAAGGAATTCAGATGTCTGGGCCTCACACCTCGAGACACTGACTGAAACAGGAACCTGGAGAACCGGGTCTGGGAACGTGCATTTAAATGTACTCCCCAAGTAAATAAGGAGTACATTAAAGTTTGACAGGCCCTTTCCCTTAGCATACAAATCTGCAAACTGAATTATGTAAGAAATAGATTCTGTTTATTAAAAATAGTTTGAAAAACCTAAAGCGCAGTAGAGTCATTCCATTCTAGTTGCCTTTCGAGCCCAGGAACCCTCTTGAATGAGATGGGTAAAGCAGCTCTTTCTCTCTCTTTCCTTTCTCTCTCTCTCTCTGTCTGTGCTTTCCTTCTCTGAGATTTTTACAGGTACCGTGGCACAAACGTACTTACTTGTTGAGATTTGTTCACATCTGTTCTAGGGAATGGCATATTCTCTGTTTTTAGCAGCTCAAGAGGTGAGAGAATAGGAAGACTGGGGGCTTTGGAGTAAGACAGACTTAGGTCCACATTTCATCTCTCCTGTTTCCTTCTATATCTTTGGCTATTTTATTTTATTTTGTTTTATTTTATATGTTTGTTTATTTTGAGAGAGAGTGTGCACATGCGTGCGCCCAAGTGTGCGCAAAAGGGAAGAGAGAGAGAAAATCCCCAGCAGGCTCCCTGCTGTTAGCACAGAGCCCGATGCGGGGCTCCATCTCATGAACTGTGAGATCATGACCTGAGCCGAAATCAAGAGTCAGATGCTTAAACCACTGGGCCATCCAGGAGCCCCTCTTTGGGTCATTGAAATAACCCTTTGGAGTCCTATGTTGCTTCTCTCTAAACAAGGGGAAATGATACCAACTTTGAAGAGTTGGTATGAGGATTGCATAAAATAATGTATCGAAAGAGTTTAGTACGTTTTGACAGTGCTCAATAAATATTAACCTTGTTATTATTATCATTGTGCTTCAAGCCTGGGACAGAGGTGTTTCACTAAGACCAGGGTGGAGCCAAGGCCTCTCCATGAGTCTGATAAGGACACTCATCAGGGCAATCCTTTGCCACTCAACACTGAATCTTCTCTGCCACATCCCTACTGTGTGCATGTGCACACACATCTAGTATCGGACTGGGCCTGTGCTCCACCTAGATCCCCTCAGTTCCCTTCTGCTGTTCTGTGGGTTCCTGTGCCCATCGTCCAGCTTCCATATGCTTTGCTTCGAACGACTCACGCCTGTAACTTCCTTCGGAGCCCTGCCCTTGGTGTGATGGCATTGCTTTGCTGTACACCCAGACAGAAGAAAGTGGCTAGGAGTTTTTTTGTCCACCCTCCTCCCTCAGCCGATGACTGGTGCCTGATTGTGGAAGCCCATCTCTTTTGCCTGGGGGTGGGGGCGCCTCTGAGGTATCATTTACACTGCTGAATTCTCTATAGGATCAGGCTGAGGCTGGGGCTTGCCCTGAAATTTCACACTTGCTTTGTTTCTTTCCCTGCTCTGTCTTGCTTCCCCCTCCCTTTCTGGTTTCTCCTGGGAGCACCCAAACTCTCATCTCAACGTCTGCTTTTGGGGTTCCTTAGTAAGGTACATACACACAGCTGGGCTTGGACTCTGCAGAAGGTCCCCAGTTCCCTGCAGCTCAGAGGTCACACATAAACTGGTTTTCACATTTAGGTTTGAGTGTAGAATAGACAGGGTTCAGACAGTAAATATTTTGGGCTTTGCAGGCCACATACAAGTCTCTGACGCTTTGCTGACCCCTGGTTTAGGACATAGTTCCATTTGCCTTTACTTCTGATTCACCTTTGTGTTTTGATACTAATGTCTGCCTGTCCCTCTCTAGCGTTTAGTTGCTAATGATGAATGGCCCTGAATGAATGGCATACCTTTCAGTACCTTTACATTTCTGGGAATAAACTGAAAATGTGAGGCTCAGCATTACTGCTAACACCTGGGTCATATACCTAATCTCCAGAGAGTTGTTTATTTTTAAGTTACCCGTGTTCATATTTTAATGGTCCACAGCCATGTTAATATCAGAAAGACAGAATTTAGATCTATGAATCCTGTGAAAAGCCAGGAGTACCGACACCCAGAAGAGTCATTAGTATTTTGTAGTCTTTGCTTTATTGTTTTGCCTCAAACTAGCAACCTTCAGTGGATTGTTGACATTAATCCTACTCTGATACCAGTTTATTTACTAAGTGACAGAAATTCAGCATTAGCTGAGGTGAGAAAGGCTTATTTACATTCAATATTACTTGACATCTTTGTAATTTTCCCTTTTCATGACAAAGGGGGGATATTTACATTAAAAACACATCAGTAACCTTAGTAATCTCCTTGAGCAGACAAGGGTACATAAAATCAGGAAGTAAGCTAAGAATGATGGGAAGGTAAATGCTGTAAAGCCTGTTTCAGACAAATCTTAAAGCGGTAAGATTAAAGAAAACCATGCAACCATAATTAGACCAGGGAGGTCAGGAGACATTGGGTGGTCTCCAGCTTTATCTTGATGAGGGAAATCACTGTTTAAAGAATGAAAAGAAGTCATTAACTGCATTTGAGATTCAGATCGTTGCCTTGAAGGAGTTAAGGAAGTCAGAAGCCTGTAGCTGCAGAATAGTTGTAATATATCTGGAAGTAAAGCTTTTCTAAAAAATTGAATTTTTATGTAGTATAAATTTAAATTTTGTCATCAAATAATTCTTTTTGCTCTAAATAAAATCAATATTGGATTGCAACACCCACAGAGTAGAATGCATTTAGAACATTGGGATATAATTTGTACCGTAGACATATTCACAGCCCTCTCAACTTGTCTTGCAAGTGACAAAATGAAAATCGTGGGGTTTGCGTGTATCTCTGAGAAGCTTGTAGGGTCGTCACATTTCCTAACTTTCTTTATCCTAAGGATAGATGTGGGAGGTGGGCACGTTGGCAGCCGCATAATGGTTTGGGACGTCTCTTGGCTAGGAAGCCTGCTGGGCAGAGAGCTCGAAGAGGGTCCAGGTGGCTCAGCTATCATGGGCACTGATGTTTTCCTGGCACAGATAAAAACTTCCTCAGTGCTCTGCCCCTGTCATCTCCGGGAGCAGATACTTTACGCCAACCCCGAAGTTCCAAGGAAATGCCTGGAGGCTTTGGAGAGTAAGATATGTCAAACTATGTCTCCCTCAGCAAACTGCAGGTGGAATTTTCTTTTAAAATTTGGTAATAAGAAAAAGAGTCCAAGAGAAGTGTAGATTGAGGCAAAGATAGAAATAAGCTGGGGCGGGCACCTGGGTGGCTCAGTCAGTTGAGTGGCCAGGTCTTGATTTCAGCTTAGGTCATGATCCCAGGGTAATGGGATCTGAGCATGGAACTTGCTTGAGATTCTCTCTCTCTCTCTAAAAAAAAAAAAAAAAAAAAGAGAGAGAAAAGAAAAAAAAGAAAGAAAGAAGCTGGGCAGAAACCTTACTCTAGGCTGATGTCTTTTAATACCAAATTTAAGTCCTTTTCCCTGTAAAGTTATCCTTACATTGTTTAGGGAATTACATCTTGGACTAAGTAAAAAGCATTGCATTGACTGTGTACATAGGTAAACTAGTACATCACCATAATATGTTACAGTTCCCAGTTTATAAACGAATTGGCATTTCATGCACAGTTTTCTGATGTCTGCTGAGTACGTGGGGAGGTGCTGGATCTACCTGGCCACCTTTTCCAGGACAGCTCGAGGGGTAGCTCTTGAGCCTGAAGTCAAGCCAGAGACAACAAAGAGCTGGCAGGTTCCTCTGCATGATGCTGGTACATGACAGAGGAGACTCTCTATAAACCAGTGAGAGGCTCTGGGTGAAAAGTTGAGGGTTAATCACGGAACAAGCTGAGACAGAGTAAAAGCATGGATGCAGGGTCCAGGCTGCACAGAATAGTCCTTTCATGTCTGGTTAGAAATTCACTAAATAGGTATATCTTAGAAGCATTCACGCGGTAGGATCTTGACGGACAAGACCGAAGCTGATTTCCATTTCCCGGATCTGGAAATAAGAATTCCCTTTGCGATTCATGTTCAGCTGTCCCGCGTTCTTTTTCTCTACTTGGGAGATCATGGTTCTTTTCTGTCAGAACACTTAAGATTTTCATTCTAGTACCAAAGATGATTTATTCTGTGATATTGGCATCTCTGAACCTTACTCTTTATCTTTCTTTTCTGAATCTCCTATGTGTACTCTTTACAGATTTTCGTTGTTATAAGACGAGGGGATGGATTAGTCCTGTTTGTTGGATGCTTTTGGCAAAGATGAAAGTGATGGCCACTCGGCCCCGCCTGCCAGCGCCACTCAACATGTGTTCCTAACTGACCATTTGAACTTGGTGGTTGAGACGTTCCCCTTGTGAACTCAATATTTATCTGTGGTTCACAGGTGACTGGAGGAGGTGGCACAGGAAAATCTTTATGTGAACCATTAATTTAGCAGCATTTCACAGCCGGGGAAGAAAAGCATCACATGTACAAATGATTTCTAAGCCAAGGGCTTCATCTATCCTTTGTGTCTCGAGCACACAAGGAGGGACGGTGAGGATCCAACGTTTGTTCTTGTGTGGAAGCCGCAGAGCTCCCCCTTGCTACGTCCGTCTTATTTTCCAACATCCTGGTACAAACAGACAAAAGTTGTTATTACAGAAGGTGAAGCTGATAGCTTTTAATACATCACATCCACTAGGATGAAGGCGTAATTGCTACTTTTATGTTCATTTTACAGTGAATAGTAATTAGCCTTTGGCCCATTACAGTGTGTGAACATCGAATTACCCACCTGCTCTTGCCATGTCTCGTTAACTTAAGCTATGTGCCTAAAGCTTTATCAGAAAACAACTCCTTCTCCATCTCCCAGCTGGCAGGCTACTTTAGATACATCCATTTAGAAAAGCCACAGGCTTTAGGATGACAGTCTCCCAGTTTGGCCTGAGTGTGGGACAAGGACTTCTAAAGATGCTTTTAGTTGTAGTGGTTGGTGTACATCGTGTAGCTTTTTGGAAGTCAAGGCTCACTCCTTCCTGTGAAGACCAAGGTATCTTTTACTTTTGTTTGTGACATTATTTGTTTGGCTATTAGCTGATTTATGGAGATAATTTGATAACCATGTTACAAAATCAATGTGTATACTCATCCCTGAGAAAAGGCGGGTCGATGATAAATAACCTTTGCTGATTTGTAGCAAAAAATTTCCCTCTGGAAGAAATGGGACCTGAGGTGAAATAATCAAGATTATCATCAAACGAAGCACAAAGGAAAGCTTGCCTCTTTGTTGGGTAAGAGTAATATGTATTTTCACATTATAGAAATTAGTCGAAGACTCTGGTGTAAGCTAGAACCTCAGGAATAAATTTGGAGAACATTTGGTTGAACCCGGTCAGTTACAGAGGAGGAAGTGAAGGCGTAAAATGTAAGGTATGCTGCCCATTGTCAGATAAAAGACTTACTTCTTTTTTATAACATGGCTAAGGGGCTCCAGCGTCAAGAAAGTTTGGTGACACTTTAAAATTTTTGTCTGACAGAGAAAAGAAGAAAGCAGCTTAATTTTGGGCTTAAAAAAAATTCTGCCATGGAACTCTGCCATTGCTTTTTATCTATGGTGATGCTTTTATTACCAAGAGGGAGGAATACCTTACTAATGAGGAGCCCCAGCCACTGGCTCGTTTTTAGGTTCTGAGTCCAAAGACACATGTAGGTATACTGGTGTCCACGGCTGCTGTAACACGTCACCACAAACACAGTGGCTTAAAACAATGCAGATGCATTATCTTACATTCCTGGAGGTCAGAAGTCCAAAATCAGTTACAGTTGGTCTAAAATCAAGGCAGCAGCAGGGCTGTGCCCCTTCTGGAGGCTGAAGGGAAGATCTGTTTCCTTGCTTTCCCAGCTCCTAGAGGCTGCCTGCATTCTCCGGCTTGTGGCCCCTTCCTCCGTCTTCAAAGTCCATCATTTCATCCTCTTCCATCTCAGGATCATTAACTAAATGCATCTGAAAAGTGTCCTTTATCATTATGATAACATTTTCATAGGTTCCAGGGATTGGGGCGTGCACATCTTTGAGGGACCATTGGTCTGATCATTACGGTAGGGCCCTGGGAAAGGATTGGGGCCTCCAATAGCTCCGGCGGTTTGGCCCGGATCTGGAAACTGTGACAGCAGTGTTTTCAGCTGCTCGGTTTACTCGGTTATGTGACAGGAAGGCCAGCAGGTTATCCGCGAAGGTTTCCCTAACTAAATTCTGCACGTCACGGCTGCTGCGTCGCGTTGGAGCCGCTAATCATGTGGTATCTCTGAAAGTGCGGGTTGGGAGATGCGGAAAGCTGAAAACAAGGTACCGGAAGAGGTGTTTGTGAGTCGTGCGCAGTGTGATTGTCACAACCATTCAGAAGCCATAGAGAGCTTTCAGTTGAAGCCCTGATATGTTCAGTAAGTAGATATGTATAATGCTTGTGCTTCCAAGGAGATAAATATAATCTTCAAGAATCTATTTTTGAAGTCTTCTACTTATTTTTTTGACCTGTGAATGGAAACTCAACTGTTTCACGATAGAAACATCAGGAAGGACAAAGAAGAAACATTTCTATACAAAGTTTCTATATACCAGTAGCTAATTACATTTGTGGTTCATTAATATCTTGTTTATGAAAAAAAAAATCTGTGAGACCTTCAGGGTCTTTTCTAACTCAGGGGGCTGTATAAAATTATCTTAATTTAAATAGCATCTTAAAAGGTTTAGCATCCCTTGGTAAAGATAAAACATCTCATCATTATCAATTAAAGGACTCCTGAAGCCTTTGAAAAGAGGACTTGTTTGCTTAAAATACGTGAAGGTCATGCTCACCCTGTAATAGTCAATGAGGAGTAGTCATTTGTTATTTTTAAACAGGCTGTCATTTAGCCATTATGAAGATGAATAACATTTGTTATTACCTAATAATCTTCCTGTTGATTACAGAGAAAAGACACTTGCAGACACCTTATGTGCCTTTCTTAGTTGCTAGATTATTAATGCCTTTTGATTAAATTCTGTAAACAAAAATTAAGGTCTTTGTTCTCTGAATTTTGAGCCTGGCATCTAGGATGCTAAACCATGCCTTGGTCCATGGTATTTTGACTTGCATTTGTTATTTGCCTACTGTTCGTGCAGCGTTGCAAAAACAAAGTTCATTTTTTAATATCAAACAGATTGTCAATGGATCATATGCTGCCTCTATTAAGGTTAGTTTTTGGATGTCTGCCTTCTTGAAGAGAGTTAATGAAGCTATAAGTTACCTGTGTGCCTTCATTTGGAGTCAGGCCTAATTATCTGGATCTTGGCCACATTATTGTCCGAGCCTTATTTCTAAAGCAGATGGAGTCACTCAGGAATGACTTCATTTGTATTAATTTGTTGCACTGTCTTCTGCTATTCATCTCAGAAGAACTATAGAGCCTTTGTCACAGAGAGCAGGGAAAGACAAAAGAATTTCAGTCAGAAATTAAGAGAGAGATCTACTCCTTCCATTTACAGATACTGATGTTCCAACCTAAAGGCAATTAAGTGGTAGCCACTTCGGGGCAGTGGAATATGGTGCAAGAGGGTAATTGTGCTCCCTGAGATTCATGAGCTTTCATTTTTTAGGCTAAGTCAGATGACAGACATATTGATCCTGGCATTTTAAAAGGGAAACTCTCTGGAGCTTTTTTCTGCTCTTGTCAGTTTTTCACCCGGCTTTGGCGGGCCCTAGGGCTGATCTCAGAGGGAAATCTCCACCTTGGCTGACTCTGAACTTCCTGTGGCTTGTTGGAAAGAACAGTCACTTTGTTATTAATGGATCAGATACAGGATCTCCCGGCTAGGGGCTAAAGGTGGTCACAATTCTGCCCTGCATTCTGGCTGTGGCCATCCACGAGGAAAAGAGCGAGGGCTAAACTCTTAATTCAACCACGTTCCTAAACTTTCTGTGGGGATAGGTAGGCTTTGGTTTCAGAGATAAGGAAGAGAATTTGCCTTTTTCGCTGGCAAGTGATAGTGGAGGCTTCTTTTACGAGTTTTATGGCAACAATTAAAAATTGTCCCCAGCTTTGTCAAATAGCAAAACTCAACTGAGTTAATTTACAGATCCAGTTGGCTTTTTTCAACGACTCACAAATTGGACAGCATCCCATCTAGCAAGTAGAAAGGACCCGGAAAGGGCTGTACAAAGTGGAAGGTTTTTATAGGCAGAAGGAGGAAGGGCTAAGGAAAAAGCAGATTACCTCATCTTCCTCTGGTGTCTGTGTAACAGATTCCCTCATTGGTGCTGACCAGAAAATTCCACACTGACTGGTTAAGACTACATTTCTAGAGAAGGTGGTAAGTTAGGTATTAAACCTTGGTTTGGTGACGTGGTTTTAATATAGGCGACTCCATTTGGGGCCTGTTGTCACTTTTTTAAACAGCTTTCATGTGGTCAACAGGTCATGTCAATTTAGTATAAAAAAAGCTTTAGATAAAGAGTAACAGCTTTATTCAGTATCTAAATTGCTATTGGCAAATACATGAATTCTAATGATTCCACTAACTTATTCTAATTATGAAATGTGCAGTTAGAATGTGTCTACCTCGGTATCAAAATATCCGAACGAAAAGAAGATAGATGATCTTACCATCAACGTAATGACAAGTATTCATTGATTTGAGTAGCCCAAAAGACAGAGGCTATTTCTTCAAAAGAATTTTTTATTTGCCCTTCAGAGAACTTGCTTCTAGATAGTAACTTGTGGGCTTTCTTTTAAGTTTTCATTAGAGTTCCCTAAACTAGGAGTTAAAAAAGACTAATTACTGGGTATCATTATGCATGTATTAATTCGCTAGGGCTGCTGTTAACAAAATGCCACTGATTAGGAGGCTTGGACAACAGGAATCCATTGACTCACGATGCTGGAGCCTGGAAATTCGAGATCAAGGCACTGGCAGGAGAAAATCTGGACACAGAGACAGACATACATACAGAGAGAATGTCATGTGAGGATGAAGGCAGAGATCCGAGTGTTCCTTCGACAAGCCAAGGAAAGCCAAATATTGTCAGCAGACCACCAGAAGCAAGGGGAGAGACGTGGAATGGATTCTCCCTCACAAAGCTCAGAAGGAACCAAACCTGCCAATACCTTGATCTCTGATTTCTAGCTTCTAGAGCTGTGAGACAATTCACTTTGCTTTTAGCTACTCGGCTTGTGGGACTTTGCCTGGCAATCCAAGCAAATGAATACAGGTCCTCCTATGATCCAGATCCCAGTTCCTCAGGGAACCTCTGTCTGTGCAGCTGGGGGAGTCCCCCCCAAGCCCCTCTCATACATCAGTGTCCTTCTTTCCACATATCCTCATTATTGCTCTCCTGTAAAAGGTAAGCTCTTTGAAAAGGGACCTTGTCTCTCTGTTTACCCCCAGCCTCCCAATGCTGGTACACAGTAGGTACTAAATAAATTAAAAAAAATTTTTAATGTTTATTTTTGAGAGAGAGAGACAGAGCATGAGCAGAAGAGGGACAGAGAGAGAGAGGGAGACACAGAATTTGAAGCAGGCTCCAGTCTCTGAGGTGTCAGCACAGAGCCTGACGTGGGGCTTGAACTCATAAATCGTGAGATGACCTGAACTGAAGTCAGACGCTTAACCCACTGAGCCACTCAGATGCCCCCGAATAAATATTATTTGAATAAATAAATCATTTTATGATCATTACTTACATTATATCTCCAGTGATGTAAAAGAAGACAGTAACAGATAAGTGAACTATCCTAAAAATTAATTTGTAATAGCCTAAATATATCAAAAAGTTTTTATTTTATGAAAGAGTTTTTTTAAACTATTAAGTGATAAAATCTCGGAATATCACTTTGAATTTTAGTTTTGATTTTTCTTTAAAAAAAGAATAACAACTAACAGCAACTAGTGACATAATTTAATTGGTAAAGGGATTGCATTTAAATAGATTTTATTACAAAAATGTAAAAGAAACCAAATTGCTTCCTCTATTCAAAACATCTTTTATTTGGGCTCTCTAAAAAAAGATAATATAATTTGAAAAGATCAGATGTATTGATTGAAATATTATTTCTGTGGTACTTAAAGGAAGAATAAGGCAAATGAAAAGCAAATTTATCTTTCACATTTGTTGATATCTGACCAGAGGACTGTGCAGGGTTAGTGAAGCCTGATGTATATCTCCAAATTATATTCATTAAAATCCTCTGGGTAAGATATCAAGAGCTCTGACAACCAATATTATGTTGCCAATTACAAAGTTTTGCAGAAATCTCTAATAGTTTGTAGCTGAATGTGCTGTGTGTGCTAAACTTCTGAAAGAAAGGATCCTTCCCCTTTTGAGAAGTTGCTTGTTAAGACTTTACATCTACACATTATAATTTGGATACTATCATTTTTAATGTTTATTTGTATTGAGGTATAACATCATACACACACACATACACACATACACAGATTATAATAAGCATATAGCTGCACTAATTTTTACAAAGTTAAGTCACGAGTATAACCAGCACCAGAAGAGGAAATAACATATTATTGGTGGAAAGGCCAGTTCAAGTGTTTTGACCATTTTTCTACTGACATATTTACTTTCTTCTTTACACATCCTGAGCATGATCCCTTATGTTGGACACGGACATAGAGCTTATACATGTTTTGTACCATTCTGTGGCTTGCTTTTTCACACTTTTCCTGGTGTCTTTTGTTAATAGGCATCTTTTATTTTAGTGTAGTGCAATATCACAGTCTTTTACTTTACCCTGTTTTGTGTCCTGTGTAAGAAATCTTTGCCTACCCCAAGATAATGAAAATATTTTCCTATGTTTGCTTCTAAAAACTGCATTGCTTTACTTTTTGATTGATAGGTAGTATAAGGTATGGTCAAAATGTTACCTGTGATTATCTTTGGGGATTGTGATTATAGGTAATTTTATTTTTCTTTATAATTTTCACTATGTTTTACAATAAAAATTTATAATTTTATGATTTTATTTTATTTTTAAAAATATTTTTAAATATTTTAATAAATTTTAATAAATGTTTAATATGATTAAATAATTTAATAATAATAAATTAATAAATATTTAATACATATTTAAATAAATATGTTTATTTATTTTTGAGAGAGAGAGAATGAGCGAATGAGTAGGGAAGGGGCAGAGAGAGAGGGAGACAGAATCTGAAGCAGGCTCCAGGCTCTGAGCTGTCAGCATAGAGCCTGATGCAGGGCTTCAACTCATAAACAGTGAGCTCATGACCTGAGCCGAAGTCAGATGCTTAACTGACTGAGCCACCCAGGGGCCCCCTAATTTTGTAATTTTAAAAGGGTAAATAAGTCACCTTTTACTGCATTATCCTGGGTAACAAAGAAATCTTGAAATCTCATTAAATTTCAACAGCAGATACTTGCATTTTTTTCCTTACCTTTGTTGGTGACCTCCAGTCAGCTAGTCTGGGTCTTACCCAGTGTGTGGTAATAGAAGTTGAGTTCTGTTCCATGATTCTTTCCATTCTAAGACTCAAGCTAAAGAAGTAGACTCTCTCCACGGCAAAGCTACAAGAGCAAATAGTCTGGCAAAAATCTTCATTGCTTCTACAAGTTTCCACTTGAGAGTGATATAGGGCATATCTGCTCGCATTCTACTCTGTTAGAAAATCACAGAGCAAAGCAAATCACATGATGGAGGCCAAAGGCAATGATGCAGAGAAAATTGCTATAAGGAGGGAACGAAAAATTCAAATATTATGATCTACTACAAAGGCTATTATTTTACAGTGCCATTTCTTCCTTGTACTGAGTCCTTCAGAATGACATTCAAAGCCTTTCATAATGTAGCCCTAATCAGCACCCCAGTCCGAGTCTGCCACTCTTCTCCAGACAAGCTTGATCTTGTAGCCTTGGACTGCTCACATACCATGAACACAACTTGCAGGTGTAAGTCTCTATGCTCTTACTCACTCTGTCTCCTCTTCCCCCAACACATTTTATGGGCTATTAGGAGGTAACTTGAAGTTTCCCGAATGAAACATACTCTGCCACGACTGAGTTCAATTATTTCCTATGCTTGGGATGTTCTTTACTTCTTTCTTTCCTTGCCACTTGAAATCCACTTCTCCTTCTAGGACTTCTGTGATGTCTTTCTGTGTTCCCATTGTCGGAATTAACCGTTCCTGTTTCTTGCCCAATTACAACAGTAATTGCAATCTACATTAATTTCTAGTTTTATGTTCACACGTGGGTCTCCCCAAGGGATTATATGAGCTCCTTGATGACATTTTATTCCTGTCTGGATTTGCTCCAGAGCAGAGAGGAAGCAGTTCCCAGCACACAGTAGGCCTTCGATTGAAGTATGTAGAATTGAATCACACACCAATATGGCCACGGAGTAAGATTTAGAAAACTTGGTGTGACTTTTAAAAAGAATCCCAGAGTTGTCAACAGTGAAAACTTTGTAACTTTAAGGAAAGTTGCCGATCAGTGAAGCAAAGAACAAGTCAAGAATCAAGTACAGTTTGCCCTTCAAGAACCAATGACTGACAACAATAAAGCTACAAGTGATTTATTACCTTCTTGAGGTGCATACATTTATTTTGCTCAAGGTGTGTATTTTATACCTCCTAACAGTCTTGAAGAGAGTTTAAAAAAATGTTCTCTGACTTTTATGCTCCCCAGGTCACTCTAGTGACTGTAGCTGGTAGAGACGAATAAAAATAAGCTATAAAGGCATACCTCTGGTGCTCTTGGGGTTCAGTCTTTTTTCTTTATAAAAACACACATTTTACTGGCTGGTATTCTGAGTTATGTTCAGTGGGGAACTAAACTTGAAGCTGATTTCTCATTATTTTTAGAAATATGGTCTCATGCTTGGGGATGAAGTCTGTCTTACAGTTTTGTGTTTTTTGAGAATACTCTCTTCATGGGTTTGCTAGAAGGACGGTTTTTGATCACTAACATCAACATGTGTTGTATCTGGCATTATTTTAAATGCCTGTTTTATCCACAGTTCTGTTGAGAGCCATGTTCTTCAAAGTGTGGTCTGTGGACCGACTACTGGTCTTTGAACTGTTTGTTACCAGTCCTGAGTAAGATAAGGAGCTTGGGCTGGAGTATAAATGAACTGTCACTAAGTACTGCATTCGGTTCGGCTGACTTGTTTTTTTTTTTTTTTTTTTTCCATAGCAAGACTTTATTGATGAAGGAAGCAGTGCATTCATTTACGTTCTGGAACAAGCTCCTTTTCTCACTGTGGACTGGCATTTTGAGGAGCATTGCTATTGCTATGTACATGTGTACATGAGATGTGCCTTATGTACATGTGATGTGCCCCTTGTCACTGCTTATTGAAGCTGGCGTGGACTTGTGACTCCTTCTATGCAGCCGTCAGTCTTTCTTCCTCCTTTTTTCTCACTCTTTTCCCTTCTGTTTCTCTCTGTAATAGGAATGAAAAGGTGTAGACACATTTAGATGCAGATGTCTGTTTGTGGTGGATGTTTGTGCTGAAAGGTGTTAGTTGGAGTCAATTTCACGTAAGATGAAGCCACAAGCAAACCAGAGCTCTGGGGAGCAGAAACTGTGCGCACTCAGATGGCGGGGGGGGGGGGGGGGGGGGAGGGCGGTAAGAAATACGGAGAAAAGCTATCAATGGGGATGGCAGAGCGGAAGGGCCCTGTGATGTGGAGAGGACACACACTCACATGCTGTCCTGCCTCACAAGTCCTCCTGTTCCCCTTCCCAGTCTGAGTTCCATCTGCAGGGATTCTGATTCAACGGGTCTTTGGTGGAATCTGTAAGTCTGCATTTTAACCAGTGCCCCAGGGTATTCTCACTTTTGGGAACTTCAGAGGAAGAACTCTGCTGTTTTGTGAGGTACCCTGTACTCATCTTTCAGCTTCAGTCCTAGCCAAACTGTAGGTACCAGACTAAATGTTGTATCATACCTTTCTCGCACCTCTGTGCCTTCGCATATGTTGTTCTGGCCTGAAATTCCCTTCCCTTTTCCTCACTCTGGTGAGAACCTCCGGATTCTTGCAGGCACAGCTCAAATGTCTGCTCGTTCTGAAGGCTTCACCCTTTTATCCCTGCTAGTTGTCGCCACTCTACTTGCGTCCTTGCTACGTTATTTTAGCCCTTGATCAGTTTTTCCGTTAGAGAAAATCTCCATGCTTGTTCCTCATTTCCCATTCTGTATTTCCCTAACTTTACCAGATCCCAAAGTCCAAATCCCCAGAGTTCATCATCTGCCCTTACCGTCTGATTTTTCAGGAACATTGTGGCATTGGTCTTACTTAATACCCTGTCTTTTCTCATCTGGCATTTCCTTGTGAATACCTCATTTGTATTCAAAAATGCAAAAAGTGGAATAAATAATAGAGTGAGCACCCCATACACTGTACACTTAGATTCAATAATTTTTAGCACATTTTGTTGTATTGCCCTTGTGCTTGCAAATATATATCAATATTTTTTAAGTGTGTGTTCATTTTGAGAGAGAAAGAGAAAGAGTGCACACAAGAGAGGAACAGAGGGAGAAGGAGAGAGAATCCTAAGTAGGCTCTGTGCTGTCAGTGTGGTCCCAAGTGTGGCTCAGTCTCACAAACCGTGAGATCATGACCTGAGCCGAAATCAAGAGTTGGACCCTTGACTGACTGAGCCATCCAAACACCCCACAAATATATTTTTATTTTTTAATTTTTGCTGAACCATTTGAAAGTTGCAGATGTTATGTTATTTCATCTAGAAATACTTAAGAATGCATTTCCAAAATATTGGGTCATTTCTCTACATAACGCACTTTTTTGATAAACATTTCCTATATTTTCCTCATTTTTCTCCTGCAAGAGTGGCCATTCCTTCTCAATCTCCTTTGCTAGATTTTCTTCCTTTTCCTGACCTATGTATGTGGCTATCCTCCAAGGCTCAGGCCTGATACTCTTCATTCCTCTGAAATTATTTTCTAGTTCATCTTATTCCATCCTGTGAGATACATTTGTCTGTCTGTTTGTTTATACTGAAGTATAGTCGACCCACAATGTTATATCAGTTTCAGGTGTACAACATAGTGATTCAGCAACTCTGCCATGACATTTAAATACCATCTGTAGGCTTCAAAATTTGAATTTCCAGTCCAGTCTTCTCATTCTTGAACCCTAGGTATGTTTCTTTAACTGTTACTCAACATCTATATTTTGATATGAGATGAGCATCTCAAATTTAGCATGACTGCAAACAGTTTGTTTCTCTCTTATCCATGGTCTTCCCCTGTGCAACAAAGAATCTAACAATTGCCCAAGGAGAGGTTTGGCCTTTGCCCTCAATTTCTGGAAGGTTATCTCCAAGGCCTTGCACGTTATGCCTGATAGGAGTATATAGGAGTGTCTTTGCTTATGGACCTTGTGTCAGGATAGTCTAATAATATAATTTAGGGTGGGGGCTGGCCGCAGCAGAAGGACCAACAATGTAATATGGGAGGTTGGATCATGCAGCATCAGTAGATCTCTGGAAAGACCAGGGACTGAGATCCCCACCTGGGCAATCAATCATGCCTACAAGGTGAAGCTTCAGTTAAAACTCTAAACATGGGGCTCAAGTGAACTTCTCTGATTGGCAGTACTCTGTGTATATTTCCACACATGGATGCTGACAAATTCGTGCTGTTTTAACCCCACAAGAGATGACACCTGGTAGCTCCATGTTTGCTACTTTCATGGACTTCGCCCTGTATGAGTTTTCCCTTGACTTACTTCGATCTGTATGCCTTCTCTCTGATTAACCATAACTATGAGCATAACAGCCTTCAATGAGTTCTGTGAGTCCTGCCAGTGAATTATAGAACTATAAGGTGATCTTGGGGTGGCCTGAACTTGAAGTTGGTGTCAGAGTGAAGGTAATCTTATGTGTGGGCTCTCCCTCTAACTTTTCAGTTGGCTAAACTTTCACATCCCCCTAATCAGTTATTATGTGTATAGTCTTGAACATGCTACTTAATTAAATTCGCTCTGCTTTCTTTATAGCTGTAAAGTGGGTTTAATGATAGTACTTTATAAGGTTGTTATTAAATGGCTCAAATATTGAATATGGGAATCCAAATAAATTAATAAATTTAAATTTAGTAAAACAATACATGACACCACTGTGGTATTTGTATTAGTATTATGCTCACTATCTCTATCACTGCCACACTAATCAAAGCCACCGTTAACCCTCCCTTAAATTACGGCAGAGCCTCAAATTGCTTTCTGCTTCCATTTGCCAACCCTTCGGATGTTTCGTTACACAGTACCTGAGTGACCTTTTTCAAGCTTTTCTTTTCTTTCTTTTCTTTCCTTTTCTTTTCTTTTCTTTTCTTTTCTTTCTTTCTTTCTTTCTTTCTTTCTTTCTTTCTCTTTCTTTCTTTTTCTTTCTTTTCTTTCTTTTCTTTCTTTCTTTCTTTCTTTCTTTCTTTCTTTCTTTCTTTTTCTTTCTTTCTTTCTTTTTCTTTTTACAGTTCCCAAATGGTCTTACATCACACTTAGAATAAAGTCTGGAGTTCTTATTAGCTCCTCTGCCTGTCCATCTCTCCAGGGTTATCCATTACTGCTGGGGTTCCCCTTGTTCAGTATACTTCAGCCAGACAGTCCTCTGTGCAGTGGCCTCTGCGTCCAGTGCTCTTTTTCTAGATCTGCACATAATGTGACTCTTTACATTGTCGGAGGCCCACTCAGGTATTGTCCATTGATGGGTTTCTGCTAATCACTTTATCTAAGCATCTAAGCTAGAATCCCTTCCCAAAGGCACTCTGGACTTTTTTTTTCCCTTCAGAACTCTTATCAGTTTGTGAATATAAATAAATAGTCTGTCTTAAAACTTACTTGTTTATCTTTTTTCCCCACCAGGATGTCAGTTCCACAAAGAGGTAGAGTTTAGTTGCTTTTTTTGGGATGTGATACCTGGAACATCCAGGATGCTCAAGTATTTGTTGAATGAATAGCTAAATGCTATATATCAGGAGGTGTGGAGATGTGTTGTATCCACCAAGATAATTCTAGCCCCAGACACAGGGAACATAGTAGGACTCTGTACCTCTTGACTGAAGGTAGCAGCAGCCGGAATGCTCTTTACAGAAGGATAAAAACAATTTTAGTTGTTCCCAGAATTTACTCTTGAGCTTTCTTTTCCTGGCAGGCTAAAATGGGATTCCCACTCTTTTACAGTCTTTTGAAAAAAAAATGAATATAGCTCTTATGAAATTATTATAGTGCTCTTCGAGTGCCATCTCTCTTTTTTCTGGCCTCAATGAAATATTTAGACTGGTAAATCGTCGCAGCTATACAAAACCCTAACAATTATCATTAAAAAGTGAAAAAAAAATCATGACAAATGAAATCTATTCACCTACTCTTTCATAGGATTTCAGTGTCAATATAAAGCAAACTGCAAATTACATATCCTTCTGTTTACCTAAGTGCACGCACACACACACACACACACGCATGATGTGCATACATGTGAGATTTTATGGTGTGCCCACCATGTAGCTAAAAATGTACCCAATGTAAGGAATTATATGAGGGCAGTAAGGCAAAATCTGTCCCTCTTCTGCTGCACCTTCTATGCAATGTACTAAGGCTAGCGTGGACCTAGATGTTGTTTGTTGCGATCAGAACCAGCCACCTTAACAGGAATATCAAGGAGAAGGGTTTTTTGGGTTTTTTTTTTTTTTGAATTATGGGGAAAGAGTTTTCCCTGTCACGGTTCATTGTCTTTTACTTAGAAGAAGCAGGCATTACTTTTAGGGAAAGGTCTGTAGCTTCCTGTTTGCAAGCGGAAACTTCTAGTAGTTACAATCATGGCATTTGCTTTCATTCTGATAAGCGGACTTATTAAGAGAAAAGAGAATGGGAGGGAGTTGGAGGGGATGAATTTCCATGCAGAAATGAAGCTTGGAAATGCCTGGAAAATGCGAAGTAAGGGACACCGGCGAAACCATTCCCAGTCCGATTCACAGATTTCTCCAGGCATCTGCCTTTCATAGGTCAATTTGTAATGATGTTAGATGCTGTTTCTGCAGTGGAACAGGTACTGGTGTGGAGTCACGAGACCTGGATTCTTACTCCGATTTACTAATATTGTTACTTAAGAAGAATCTCAAGTTCTCGGGGTTCTTTTTTTCAGATGAATTATGAGATACTGATATTTTCCCATCTACCGCACTGGATTGCAAACAATCGCAAGCAAGGAGATACACATGGAAGTATTCTGCACACTGCGAAGTACTATAAAGCGGTATCTTGTCAAGTATTCTAAAGCATTTTCATCTTCTTAGTGCCAAATTCAGCATGCTAAGCGGAAAAGATCTAAGCAATTAGCAGAGCATCTGGGATCCAGAAAACACACACAAAATGTCAGGTGGTATGATAATGGTGATTATTCTAGTACCCTTTCATTAGGAGCAGACCGTCCCTCCATTGGCGTACAACCCAACAGTTAAACAAAAAGACAACAAGAAATGATCTTATAACTGTGAAAGCATAGTTCAAATAAGTGCCTGCCTCAACTGTGGTATCTTTTCTGTTTCCATGTTCATTCCTTTCCACTCACCTTCTACAAGCATTCATTGCCTCGCACCATGCTAGGCTGTCATCCTACTATAAAGGTAAATAAAGTGTCTTGCCCTCGAGAGGCTGAAAGTCCAGTAGTGGAGATAGACAAGTAAATAAATACCTGCCATCAGGTTTTAGAGTGCGGTGATAGACAGGTGAGCATTGCCACAAATGAAGTACTTTGGATTACATGCAACTCAGTTATCTCAAGGTAAGGGATATTATACTTACATTTGCCTTCTGTGTATAGAATTTGTTTATATTTCATGACGCCCGGCTTATTTTAAGCGTTCTGTCATTTTCAGGACAACTTAGTGCTGACGCTCAGATTGAAAGTCAGAGCTTTAATCGATTGGATCATTAAGATAATCAGAATAGAATTTTTCTGATGCAAAAGATCTAATCTAGACTCAAGGTAAGCTCAAGCAAAATAGGGAATGTATAGGTGCACAGAACTTGTAAGTCCAAGAGTGTTCAGACCTCAGGCGTAGCTAGTTCCCAGGGCTTACCCAGTTTTCTTTTCCAGCTCTTCTCTTTCTTGTTTTCCGTTTCTATCAGCTTTGCTTCCCTCTGTGTGTTGTCTTTGTTCTGTCCTATTGAAAATGTTTCTCCTTTGTGCACACAGAGATGATATCCCTTCGTAGTCCTAGATTCCCATCCTTTTCCTTCATCAGTCACAGTGGAAGGAAAACTTTGACCTTCTAGTTTTGTAATTCGATTCTGGAGGGAGTGTTATATGGCTTCCTGTAGTCATGTGCTAACTTTGGAATAATAGTTGTCTCCAGGGGAATGTAATGCCATGCTTGACTAGGTCCTACGTCGGGGTCAAATGCACTTCCCCATTGTCCAGTGGGTGAGGATGGGGGTGTTAACTATGACTGCTCATTAGACAACTTGGAGTAGGATAGATAATATTGCAAATAGAACAACTCTGTTCTGCAAAGGAAGCAATGTTGCGTCAGAGCAACAATATGTTCTTCTCAGAAATAGAAACACAGTGCAAGGATATTTTTGCAGTATTATCAACACATTCATACTGTAATGGATGTTTGTTAAATTGCTTGCCCTGTACCTTTGCTTCTTCTAGAAGCATCATCGTTCTTCTTAGGGTACTCCTCCTCCAACCCTTCAGTTAGCAGAGACCTGCGTTTTCCTACAGGGTCCACCCACTTGACTGCAGTTGGTCGGTCTCATGCTTGGCACCCGACCTAAATCAGGCCAGAGATCTTTCCCCGGTTTCTGTACATTGGCCTAGTGAGGGCATATTAGTTACTCAGTGATGGCGTGTTTCACAAAATGTCAAATGAAAATGTGTTTCTCGGTTTCCTGCTGTGTGGAGGAAGTTGGTCCATAGTTGATTTATAGTTTGAATAAAGCTGATACACAGAAAAGTACAGATCGATCCATCAGTTTGATTGCTCGATTCCTGATTTTTAACACAACAATCCCTTGCCACTCCCCATGACTGTGTCTCCAAAACAATAGCAACATTGTCCAATAGATGTACAATGTGAGCCGCAGATACGAAATTTCCTAGTAGACATATTAAAAAAGTACAAAGACACAGGTGAACTTAATTTCAACAGTGTATTTTATTTAACCAAATGTGACAAAAATTTATTTCAAATTGTTATCAGTATAAAATATTGATATGCACGGTACATTCCTTTTTTCATACTAAGTTCTCAAATGTTGATGTGCGTTTTACCCTTGTAGCACATCTCAGTCTAGAAGAGTCACATTTCAAATGCTCAGTATCCACGTGTGGGGCTACTTTCTTGTATATGCAAAATTCAGTTGGTTTCTCACAGCGTCTCATTGAAATGCAGAACTGCAGTTAAGAGAAGTAATAAATGTTGTCTTCCTCCTTTTGTTTCTTCTGAAAAGATAATCTCAGTTTATGTTGCTTTATGCCATGGCAAGCATAATATTATGCGATGATGATGCCTTATAGTATTTTGATACCTTGAAAAGGATCTACCGTAACTTTATAGTCAAATTCACTCCTTTCTTTCTTATCATAATACATAATTCCTTGAAACAGAGCTTAAGACAGATGTAATGACAGTTTTAGTTCATTCACCCATTCGTTAAAAGAAAAAAAAAAAAACCCCACAGGCTTATTAAAGCCCCCTGAGGAAGTGTCCTTCTGTGTAGTTTACTTCTGTAAAGCAATGCCTAACCTGAGAAGACTTTCAATAAATATTGGTTGAATGAATGCACTAGTTACTGTAACTAAAAGGCTCAGTTAGACATTCAAAGGGCAAATAAGATATCACTTTTGAGCACATACTCTGTGCTACGCTGTATGTGAAGTTTGTAATATATATTGCAGATGTAACTCTTAGAAAAATCCTGTGAAAAATGAGGTATTATCCTCATTTTACAGATAAGAAAACTGAGACCCAAAAGGAAGTTAATGTTTCCCAAGCTCACATAGTCAAATGGCAGAGTTGGGATTGACTTCAGAGTTGTCTTGATCCCAAAGCTTCCTCTCTTACCCATGCATTAGTTTCCTAAGGATGCTGTACAAAGGGCCACAAACTGTTGTTGTGGCTTAAAACAACAGAATTGTATTCTTCCATGGTTCTGGGGGCTGGAGATTTGAAATCAAGGGCCGTGCTGCATCTGAAACATACACAGGGAGATCCTTCCTTGTCTCATCTAGCTTCTGGTATCTGCTGCAGTCCTTGGCATTCCTTGGCTTAGAGTAGATGTAGGGGATACATTCCTCCAATCTCTGCATCCACCGTCCTTGGTGTTCTTCACTCTGTGTTGTCTCTCTCCTCTTCTTACGGACCCCAGTCATATTGGATTAAGCGCCCACCCTCTGTCAACATGACCTCATCCTAACTAATTACATTTGCAGTAACATTATTTTGAAATAAGGTCTCATTTTGATGTCCTGGAGATTAGGGCTTCAGTATCTCTTTATTGGGGAACAGAGTTCTATCATAACAGTCACCATATTTGTATTTGTCAAACACAGATATTTATGAAGCACTTAGAAAGCTCAAAGCACTGGGCTTGCTTGCTGATACAGGAATCCAAAAAAGTATAATGTACTCTTCCTTTAATCTGGTTGGGAGGAAGAGATGTATTTGCATAAAAATAAGTGTCCATGATAGGTAGTTTTAGATATGTTGAGTTTGAGATAATGGCCACAAACGTCAGAGGGATATCTTGAAAAAGTTCAGAGATAAAGCCCTAGATCTTCTAGGGGAAGATGAGGCTGGAAACTGAGATTGGGGGTGATAGGCATAGAAGGGAGGGGAACAGTGGGAATTGGTGGTGACTATCAGGAAAATCAGAGCAGAATCCACTCATAAAGGAGAGGGGCCACCCACCGTGCAGATATGTTCCGACAAGGCGAATGCTGTGAGAGAGCAAAAGAGAACAAGGAGGAGAAAAGGCCACGGAATATTGGAATCAGAATGTTTGCGGGGACTCGTGATACATGGTTTCAGTGGAGTAGGAGGGGCGGGAACTTGGTTGCAGTTTGTGTTGAGGTTGATACGGGGGGAAAGCTGGGTTTCAATCCAGGTTTCCTCCTAAGGGGCTGCTGCATGATTTCTGGGGTCAGGGAAGTGCACGCTGGCCTTCTAAAATCTCAATTGTAAGTTGACTGATGAATTTTTCAAGTGTTTACTGAGTGCCTGTTACGTGCGAGGCATTGTTTTCATTGGTGAGGCTATAGCAGGAAAGAAGGAAGGCATGATTCGTGCCACCATAGCACTTCTGTTCCAGAGCGGGAGATGGAAAATGAGCAAGCAGCTGAGCACATACACAATGTAGTTTTCCATGCCGCTAAGGACAGTGGGGGAAAAGAGAACAGTGGGAAGTTTGAGAGCAACAGTGGAGACGAGGGAGAGATAATGAGCTAAGATTAAAAATTTCCAATTAGGACTTAATACAACACGTACACTTAGTTCTGGCTCTGCCATGCATGCTGGTATTATGGAAAATGCTGGCCAGATTCAGAAGACTAATTTTGTAATTTTGGCCAGTTCGTTTTTTCTGTGTCTCGTGGAGGAATTGAAAGACTAGGAACTAAACTCTGGGTCCCTTCTAGCTCTGTTACGACCACTGGATCATAGTATTGCAGCTATTCAAACTCTTTTGATGTCAAGCATAAATGCGATACATGTGTCTTTCTTCCGTGTCCTAGTCCAGAAGTGGTTTTGAAAATATAGACATTGGCAATTTGTGATAAAGTAAAATAATTGCCGTGCTTTAAATATAAATGATTATCAGTTTGAATATATAAAAATACAGGGTGAGAAGAATTCTCGAATTTAAACACTACCTTTAGGTTATAAGCTGTGGCATAATGTGAGGAAAGAATAAAAGTCATCGGGAAGTAACTCCTTTTAAAAGATATTTATTGTATGTTTTTCCGTGGATTAAGAAAGGGTGATACACTGACACGAAAGCCATGGCAGTTTCTGTTATGATTCATAAAAGGATGTCTGTTTATCAAGCGTGCAGGGGAGGGCCCTTTAAAACTCAGTATTATGGGGTATCTGTCTAAGAAAAGAATCACAGTATTGTTCCATTTCAAATACCCATGGTTTTCTGGGTTTGGAGGATTATTTTGTAATCAGGAACATTTGTTCTTTTGGGAAAAAAAAAAAAAACCTGGCCAGAAAATACGTTAAGAAAAATAAAGCCATTACTTGGTTTTTGTGTCTAAAGCATAATAAATGACGCCCAAATATTCTGTTTTGTGTCTCCTCATGTTTTAAAGTTCTGATATAAATGGAAGGCTTGAAAACACCATCTCCAGCATAGATGGTGATGCTCTGAGGGGGATGGAGGGAGGTAAGTCAGCCAGCCAGCTGCTCTGTCCCGGTGCACTGGAGAGGACTGAGCCAGACGGTGTGCCAGGCCTCCCCCCCCGCCCCCCGCCATTCCCCAAATCCTTCAAAAGAACACGTTCTCCTATGACAGTGCCAGGAAAATAAGGTCAATGTGCCTCTAAATAAATTACAAAGGCCCTTACTGTGCAGCAGACAGCCAGGCCTGCAGGGGCCATGCTGGGGTCTGAGTTAGCACCACATGTGCTGTCTCTGTGGGAGGACCGCCTTCCCTCCTTCGCCGTGGTGGGAACGGGAAGGCGGCCGCTGCTGTGCCTCCACTGCCATCTTTGCTGACAAGATGCAGAGTGACGGTGCCCTGCAGCTTCATCAATTGAGAAAGGCGTAGGAAATTGGCAGCTACCCTAATGGCAAGAATGTTTACTTCTCCGCCTGACTCCTTTTGGAAATGAACAAGAGAATAGGATGATGTGTGCCTCGTTCTCTGTCTTAAATGGTCAAATGCGTCTTCTCTATTGACCTGTTGATTATGTTGGTTATGCCTCCCTTGATTGCCCGGGACTCTAGTGATAGGCGTCATAAAAACAGATAAAACGCGTAGCGGGGATGGCAAGCACCCATTCGCAGAGCTGAGGCTGAACAGTCCAAAGTACCAAACAGATCGCATTTGACTTTGTAGTAAGGTTTTATGTGTAATCATGACAGATGTTCAGGGAGATTATCCTTTTCCATCTCCACCCTGCTTCCCTGCAACTAGCGTATGTGTATGACTTGCTCTAAAATAGCCTCTCTTTTATAAACAGATGAAGCTGGAGGCCGTCATCAGTACCAAGTCTCAACATTCTACTTATCAAGCATTTGTTTTCTCAACAGAAGAAGTGCCTTTCTTTTAGGCCGGTAGCAGGCGGCCCTGCAAGTCCTGTTTTGGCATTTTATGCCAAGCGCTACCTGATGCTGACCAGAGACAACTTGAAAGCGACTCTAACTTTCAGAGCTTGTCCCCTGTAACAATTGCATTCTGGATGGTAAAGATAGTTTGATATGTGTTTACTCAGTTGCTCATCTCCATTTAGGGGTTTACAAGTGCACAGGCTCCTTGCTCTGCTTCGCATTTAGGGATTGACTGTACCACATGCCTTCTCTAGACGTACTTGGTTAACTCCAGCACTTTCCACCCCCCAAAACGCTGTCAATTCCAAGTGATGGTTGAAAAGCTTTCTGTTTGATGCAGACATTTGACAGTCAGATTGTGACACCTTGTAACACCATCTGATGCCACATATGAACTTCTCTAAGATTGGAAACAAGCAAGGAACCTGGGCACAAGAATCTCTCTTAAAATTTTTTCAAAGCAGGGAGATGGTATGATCTAGTATGAACCAGCAAATAATGTCTTTAATCTCTTTCTATCTTGCATTGTTTCTCATTCATTTCAGAAACTTCACTATTTCCTGGCATTTTCTCATGATTTGCTTGATTTTCCAAGTCGGTGAAAAGGTATGCTTAGGAAGGCACACACATATAAGTATTAAAATTGTCCTCTGCAGAAGCACTTAAGATAGAAAGCAAAACAACAACAACAAACTAGGCCATTGAAACAGAAGGAAAGCTCTTACAGTCTCGGTGCAGACCTTAGGGTACATAGGAAGCTAATTAAAGGCATCTCATTGTGGGCAATCACTCGAAACACAATGGCCAACGGAACAGAGTATACGGTAGAACCCTCATCAGTGGTCTGAGTCGCACCCTCATTGCCGTTTAAGTGCCACACTGTACAAGTTTCTAAACTGTGAGTGAGGTTAGAAATCCTTAGCCTGGAAATACACAGTTATACAGGACAGTAAAATCATCCAGATCAGCCTTTCTCATTGCAGCTGCAGAAGGCATAAAGCCTTAATGACGGAAGGATCTGAACAAAGCCACACAACAAACTAACGACTGGAAACTAGACCTCAAACTTTCTTAAAAATTATGTCTTCTTCCAGGTACCAAAGGAAGTGATTCCCAGAGGACTTTCTTGTTTTGTTTTTGTTTTTTGGAGGTTCCAGGACCATGCCATACTACATACGACATTTTCTGAACTGATAAATTGGGTAAAACAAGAGATCCACACAAACCCATTTTCATTAGTCATTTATTTCAACATGAAATCCCTTTACTTTTTTTTTTTTTTTTTTTTTTTTTTACTTATCTGTCTCATAAAGTCTCATGGTTCTAATTCTATGTATAATCAAGCCATGAGTTTTATTTTTTTATTTATTTAAAAAAAATTTTTTTTAATGTTTATTTATTTTTGAGACAGAGAGAGACAGAGCATGAATGGGGGAGGGTCAGAGAGAGGGAGACACAGAATCCGAAACAGGCTCCAGGCTCTGAGCTGTCAGCACAGAGCCTGATGCGGGGCTCGAACTCACAGACCGCAAGATCATGACCTGAGCCGAAGTCGGCCGCTTAACCGACTGAGCCACCCAGGCGCCCCAAGCCATCAGTTTTAAATTGACCTCTGAGACTTCTGTACTGCACCTTATGGTCTAAAAAGATACTGTCTTTCCTGGGTTTGGGAGACACAGAAGAATTCGATGCTGTATAACCTATCCTCAAGAAACTTATAATTAATTTTGAAAAATGAACAGTCTGTGGGAAAACAATGAATTGATAATCCAGGATGACCTAGAACACACTGTTGGAAGCCTGGGAGGGCTTCAGAGAGGAGATGATTCAGGTAGATTGTAGAGAAAATGCATGACCTGAACGATTGTGGCTTTTTGTTACACAGCAGCGGATGACTAATTCTCTTCTTGGTATCAGTTGTGAATGGATTGGTTGCTACTCTTTTGGGTTATTTGTGTGTTGCACTCGGCCCCATCACAATCTTGGAGGATCAAGGGCCAACTGAGGTCCTCACACCCCTTTCCAAAGAGCAGGAGGCTGTATTAGAAGTCCCTATTCTGTATGTTTTAGCTTTGTGTTTTCAGTGTTCCACCTCCAGTGACTGAGGCTGAAGTCTGGAACAACACTCCATTTGGGGGCAAGGGAGCCTAGGGCATCTTAGCTTTAGGATCTGAGAATAAAGGCAAGTTTCTCCCTGCCAACAGTTAGCAGAAGAAAACATTCTGATGCCTTAATTATGAAATTAATAAGATGTCTGTCTCTTAAAATATTCTCCCTGTGAACTTAGCAGCTTTCACTACGTAGGCATCTATGAGACACCCCAAAACTCAAAGAACAGATGAATGCATTTAGCTCAATAGGCTTATTTATAAATTAGTAACTGAGAACTTCAGCTTTCATGACAAATTGGTAGAAAGTTATCTTATTTGGGAATTCAATTAAATATTCACCTGGTTAACCTCAAAAATTTTCTAAGGGAAAATGATGGGAACTTAAATGCCAAATGTGGTAGCTTTCTGACTTTATGCTGGTATTAGTTTGTTAGCAGAATGAAGCTTACTAGCTAGCGCTTTTCACTAAGAAGCCTGAAATAGACTATAAGTTGTTTTTCCTATCCCTGAGTTTTTTTCTTTTTTCTTTCTTTTCCCAATTGCTCTCCCGAGAGAAAATTGAGTGTATGACAGGGAAGACAAGCATGAAACCTTTCATAATCCCGACTTGTGTTCTCAAGAGATTATCTTTGATATATGAGGCTACTCATTGAGTCTTTCCTGGAGTTTATTTATTTGACCACGTTCCCCCAGACTTAAATGCCTCCATTAATCAATACTGAGCTTTTTCACACTGAGTCTGCAGAGCTCATCAAGATGAGAAACTTTTAATTGAAAAAATTAAAAAAAAATTCCCAGGTATATACATAATCCTTGGAGAAATAGCAGATCCGTTCCTGGCCAGTAACACATCCACTGACAGTTGAGATTTATTTTTGTCCCTGTTTTAGGATTATGGGTGGGATTGAGGTAAGAAGGAAAGGGTTTACTCAGGAACTTACTAATTTAAAGAAGCAAGGGTTCTTTAGGACTTTAAGGCAAGGGCAGAATTCATTCTTCGTTCACTGTCTCACTCATTCAGTGAGCTCCTGGTATGTTCCAGGAGCTTGGCTTTAGGCTGTCATGTGAACAAAATTGCCCCTGTTGACAAGGAGCTGACAGCAGAAGGGGCTGAGATACACAAGACAATGGCCTATTCTTTTAACATTTATTCATTTTTCAGAGAGAGAGAGAGAGAGAGTGAGCGAGCATGAGCTGGGGAGGGGCAGAGAGGGTGGGAGACACAGAATCCGAAGCAGGCTCCAGGCTCTGAGCTGTCAGCACAGAACCCGAAGCAGGGCTGGAACTCACGGACCGTGAGATCATGACCTGAACTGAAGTTGGGTGCTTAACCGACTGAGCTACCCAGGTGCCCTGACAATGGCCTATGCTAATAGAGCTTGATACAACTCACAGTGAGGATAGGTTTAGGGACGTCAAGCTCCATGTGTAAGGAAAGACTTTGTGTTATGGAAAGGAATACAGACAAAGCCAAAGAAGCCTCCTAAATGATTCATCTGACTATGAAACTCCTCTGTGAAATAGACTATCTGTAGGCCACACAGAGTACATACATGTCCTGGATCAGTGATGCTGGAAGAAGTGCGGGTAGGCTTAAGGAATGAAGCAGAAGTGAATGGGATGAGAAGGAAAGGCCTAAAGCACTCTTCTTGGTAATAAGAATGCCATTTTTCATGCCACTGTTTCTTTCTATATCTTGTATAGTCTAATTTTTATTTTGTTTTCAAAATAAAGTGGATTTTAAAGTAGTGGACATAGCATGCATTTTGATGTTGCAACACCTATAGAGGAAAATGTCGTTCATTCATTTATTCAGTATTTATTGAGCAGCTACCATGCACCATTGGGACTTAAGTAGAAAGAATACAGGTACCGTTTGATAGTAGGGAGATATTTTGGTTCTTAAAACCGTGATGGATGATAATGTATATGTTTATATGTATTCCTAAATATATGTTTCTGACGATGAAGTTTTTTTGATGTGTCAACTTACTTATTAGGTAGGCTAAACTATGGGGATAAAAGAGAGGACAGCAGCATTTTGTAGCATACACATACTTTCTTCCACTTATTCGATGAAACACTAATCTGGGTGTTTCTGTGAAGAGACATTGCAGATGTAATGAAAGTTCCTGAAGAGTTGACCCTAACCTATGGAGATTATCCTTGGCTAGGCCAGACCTCATCAGATAAGCCCTTAATAGGGACTGAACTCTTCCCTAGAAAAAGAGAGTCCCGACATCACTGAGTCTACAGTTGCTTTCCCTTTCCTGGATCTGCCCTTCCCTGCCTGTGACGGCAGCTTTGGCCTGTACCGGGAGGGCTCCAGCTTGCCTGTGCCCTTCTCTTCCTGCCTGCATGCCCACAGATCTCAGAAATGCTTAGCCAGCCTCTACAATTGTGTAAGCCAATTCCTTAAAATAAATCTCTTTCTCCCCGTCTCTATATGTATATATGTGTGTATATGTGTGTGTGTGTGTGTGTGTGTGTGTGTGTGTGTAACTCCTGTTGGAGAAGTTGATGTGGTTGACCTTTGACAGATACACTGGGATTTAAAAATAACCCTGTAACCCCACTTTACATGTGTTTTATGCCGAGAACAATTATCATTGCTTGTGAAATTAGGAAGATGTTATTTATCAATCTATGGAAAAATCACCCAAATATGCTTCATGAGGTCTGGTTGGCCCCTAATTCATCATCTTTACCTAGCATCTTTGGTTAAATTGTGAAAGGCAGCTGGCCACAGAGTGGATTGCCCATGTGCTTCCCTGTTCGTGCTTGTCGCTTTCCCTGGCTCTGTTCTGGAATGGTGGTCTTTCCAGCTGGCTGGATGGGAGAGCAGCACCCTGCCAATCTCTGCTGGAACATGTTAAAACAACATTGCATATAACGTAATTTAGTAGGGATGACTGAAGACTTAATGCCTTTGCTAGCTGGAGTCAAGTCTGGAAGTTGAGCCTAGAAGCTTCATCTTTGTATTTTTAAAGAAGAGAAAATAAAATTTTATGGAAAACTTTGGACTCTTTGTTGCAATCCTTTTGATTTCATCAAAATACAGAAAATTCTTCAAGCTTACTTGAATGAATTTTGTATGATTTTGTTCATTTATTCATTGTAAAAGAATTGTATGTTTTTTTAAAAAAAGGGACGCCTGGGTGGCTCAGTCGGTTAAGTGTCTGACTTTGGCTCAGGTCATGATCTCACAGTCTGTGAGTTCGAGCCCCACGGTGGGCTCTGTGGTGACAGCTTAGAGCCTGGAGCCTGCTTCGGATTCTGTGTCTCCCTCCCTCTCTGCCCCTGCCCTGCTCATGCTCTGTTTCTCTCTCTCTCTCTCTCTCTCTCTCTCTCTCTCTCTCTCTCTCTCTCAAAAATAAATAAACCTTAAAAAAAATACTTAAAAAAAAAGACATAGTATAAGAAAGGAATTAAGAACTACCCATAATTCCACCACAGGTAAGTATGGTTGTGACCACATTTTTGCTTTTTTTCCCTGTGCATCTTGAAATCATCCTTTCCCTGCTCTGCTCTGCTGTGTGTCACAGGCAACTGAACCCTGCCAGCTCCTCCACTGATTGCCTTGCCAAATGGTTTCTTCTAGTTTCAGCCAAAGGAAGGCCCCTGGTGGGCAGGTGGGAGGAAGGAGAAACTTGGGCTATTTCTTGCCATTCTCCTCTATAAAAGTGTCAGTGTCTCTGGCAGTGGTTCCAGAGAGCCCTGCCCTCTACGGTGTTCTTGCAGGGAAACCCCTGCTTTTATTCTAGATCCTCTGGAATAGCCCTGCTCCTGAGATCTGATAACAACTTTTTTTTTTTAATTTCTTTCTGCCTGAGGTGTTGTAGTAACCTCCTGATGTTGATTTTTCTCTAGTTGTCCTTTCTGTTCTTCCAATACCTTAATTAATTGGTGCCCACAAATGAAATTCTTCTATTAAACAGCCTGACAAAGGTACACATTTCTTGGCAGTCCTCTGATAAACCCACTTACTTTATTAACATATTGCAAATGCTTTTCCATGGGCATATGTTGTAAGACGTACATCATTTTTTTTTATCATCTTTATTGAGGAATAATTTACATACAGTAACATTCACCAGTTTTAAGTGTGCCACTTGATGAATTTTGACGGACAGATACAGATATGTAACTACCACCACCACACTCATGAGATAAACCTTTGCATTACTCTTCAAATTCCCTTGTGCTCTTGCACAACTCTCTCTCCCTATTCCAGCTTCTTGCAACTACTGACCTTTCCATCATTATGGTTTTGCGTTTTTAGAAAAGATTTCACGTAAATGGAATCATACAAGGTGTCTTTTGTGCCTGGCTTCTTTCATTTTGCTTAATGGTTTTGAGATTAATCACTGGTGTTGTGTGCATCAGTAGTATTCCTTTTAATTGATGAGTGATGCTCCATTGTAGAAATAGATGGCAGGTTGCTTTTCATTCACTGGTTGTAGGCTGTTTGGCTTATTTCCAGTTTTTTGCTCTACCATCAGTAAGGCTTCTGTGAACATTAGAGTACAAGTTTTGTTGTAGGCATATGTTTCGTTTATTTTGGGCAACTGATTAAGAGTGGGATCTTTGGGTCTTACAGCAATTATAAGTTTAACATGATGAGAAACTGCCACTGTTTTCCAAAGTGTCTGTACCATTTTGTATTCCTACCAGTTTCTAAGTTCTAGTTGCTTCGCATCCTTGCTATTACTTAGTATTGTGGGTCTTTGTAATTTGCTCATTTTGGTAGGTATGTAGCGCTATATGGTTGAAGGCTAATTAACATTTTCCTAGTAACTCCTAATGTTGGATATTTCTACTTGTGCTTATTTTCCACTCGTGTATTTTCTTTGATGAAGTATGTATTAAAATATTTTGCTCCTTTTGAGTAGAGCTGCTTATTTTCTGACTGAACCACAGTAGTTACTGTTCTATTTCACATACAACTCGTTTATCGTATACATGTTTGCAATGATTTTCTTCCACCCTGTAGCTTGGCTTGCATCTTTTTTTTCTTTTCTTTTTTTTTTTTTTTTTACTTTTTTTTTTTTAACATTTATTTATTTTTGAGAGACAGAGACAGAGCATGAATGGGGGAGGGACAGAGAGAGAGGGAGACACAGAATGCAAAGCAGGCTCCAGGCTCTGAGCTGTCAGCACAGAGCCCAAGGCAGGACTTGAACCCGCGAACTATAAGATCATGACCCGAGCCAAGGTTGGAAGCTTCACCGACTAAGCCACCCAGGTGTGCCTGCATCTTTATTTTCTTAATGTTGTCTTGAAGAGCAACATTTTAAAATTTTGACCTCAGTCATATTTTAATGGCTATACAGTATTCCATCTTAGGAATATGCCGTAATATTCATGATTGAACTTTTAGTTTCCACAACCTTACTGCTATCATCACCCTGCCTTGTTCTTGTCTTCATATCTTCTGTGAGTTAATTATCATCTTACTTGGGAAAGTGCTATAAGGAGTCAGGATTGTTGCATTTTTATCTGATAAAGATTAAGTATTTTGAACTCAGTGGGCTTCTTTATATTTTAATTTTTCATTGGGGGCATAGAAAAGAAAAACAGTACCTGAGTTTCTTATTAGTTATCATATTAATTAATTTGTTTCTAAAGTAAAAGGCATTCTCTTCCTCCCTCCCTCCCTTTTAAACCTGAGATCTTGGGAATTGCGTTTAAAAATGTTAAATAACGTGAATGTCTTTAAAAATTGTTTTGTATATGTTAAAATCATATTAATGCTTCAGGATAAGTGTGCATGGTCAATTGAGCATACACACTTACTTAATTAAATGATAATAAAGGTATAAAAACTTATGAGTGCCATAGGACCAATAGAATGAGAGGGAAGATAACATCAGACAAGTGATCACAATAGTTGTTTTTGTTTTTGTTTTTGTTTTAACATGGAAGTCACATGGAGAATAGCTGCTTAGCAGAGAGGAGGAAGCAGCCATATGGATTTTATAGGGAGATATTAATGAGAAGCCAGGTGATTTCCTTTGCAGAACCTTGGAACCTAAGAATTAGCAAATGGTACGGGTTCTGGTATGCTTCCTGGCAGGATTCTTACAGCCAGGCATATATCCTCAGTAGGGAGAAAAATGGAGATTTTATTCTTAGAGAGCTGACAGATCCCTGAAAACAGGCACCCAGATACTGTGCTTTGGATGTCCTTTTAGTAGAAAAAAATACCTTTACAATTATAATTAGTGGAGTCCCTCCTCCCTCCCTTTCGGTGTCCACTTAACTTATTCGTGCTCCAGGTTAAATATTAGTGAATGACCAACAATCACAAGACTTTTGAGGAAACCTTTCTACCGAAAAAAGAAAAAAAGCAAGAAGCAGAGGAGGAAGGAATAGGGAAAACATCTAAAAATATCTTCAAGGAGTATTCTAAGTTGGGTAAATAAAACATACTAATTTAGCCAACAAAATGAAGATGAAATGAAATAGGTACATTGAGATGACAAAAAACCCTCCTAAATTAAAAAAAAATAGACTAGTCAAAATGAAAAAAAAAAAAAACATTGAAATGTTGGATGATAAGGTCAAAGAAATATTTCAAAGAATAACCCAAGAAGACCAGAGGGAAACTAAAACCGGAATAGAGGTTTAGGGTATTCAAAGTCTTGCTAATTGGATTATAGACTAATTGGACTAAAGAGCAATGAAAGCAAAGTGAAGGAAGTTATGACAGAAATGATACAAGAAACACTTTCCAAACTGAGGGACAGAAGTCTCCAAGTGACAAGTCTGGCACAGTGAAAGAAAAAAAAAAGCCAACATTAAGCTACATTATCATGAGATTTTAATAACTTAGAAATAAAGAGAAGATTTTTTTAAGCTTCCAGAAGGGGGAAAGATAGTCCACATATAAATGATCTGAATGGAACGAGATCTCTTAACACTGAAATTGGGGGCAAGAGACAATAAAACGATTGTTACTGTATTGATAATAAAAACATGTTTTCAAGCATGCAAAAATTCAGGACCCATAACTTTTAACACTTACTTTCTTAAAAAAAAATAAACTAAACTGGGGGCTCTACTTCAGCAGAATAAGGAATAACCTAAAAAAGTGGAAGACAGAGGATAAATGAAGAGGGGACCCAACACAGGGACATCCAAGGATGTCAGTAAAGGGAAATCCTAGGACCACTACAGTGCAGCAGGGCCAAAAAGCACACAGTCCAGATTGAAATAAACTTTTGAGGGGCTCTGGGAGGAAAACTGCAGGCGAAAATAAAGCGAAGTGATGCATGAGATTTTATATGTATGTGCATATTTGTGTAGGTATCACTCAAGACTAAGTATAGTACTTTTCTAGACATGGTAATGCTTTTATGTAATATATATTAGCTTTTATGTAATCTGTATTAACAGTTGCATGCCTGTATATTAAATTACATATTAAGTAATAATATGACTAATAATAAATGACTTTTATCTAGTCTATTAACATACGCATACATGTTAGTTGAGAGTGTATAGGTAGATGGGTAAGTGCAATTGAGATGATGTTTGTGTAAGAGAAATAAAAGGGGGTTGGAAGGAAAATAACAGGGGTAAATAATGGAAGAAACACCATTAGAGTTAACAGTCATTGGTCCGAGGGTGTGGAAATTTGGAGTGGGGAGGAATGGGGCAGGGTTTGCTATTTTTCATTATAAATCTTTTAATACAACGTAAATTTAGTACGTGAATTACTTTGAAAAACTTATTTTCGAAATTGTCCTATTGCACACCTTAATGTCTACAATTTTTATTAAAAGAAAGTTGTATCTCTCCTATCATCACCATTAATTTCTGTCTAACTTCTAGGGGGACTACATGAAATAAAATGAAAATCTCTTGATGAATCTTAAATGTGTTTACTTAAATCAACACTGCTTGTACTTCAACAGCAAAATTCCTTTAATAAATTCCTGATTTACAGTATCATTTTTATGATTTTCAGTAAGTCGCAGATTTTAACACAAGATAAGTCATTCAAGTCGTTTGGGTTTAGTAGTTAGTTTTAGACTCAATTTCTGTAACATTTCTCATGGAACAGACTTTTAGATTCTTACTGTCCTTTGACTGTGATATACAGTAACATTTAGATTCATGTAGTGTATGTGACTCAATCTTTGCAATCACCCAAAATTGTCTCTGGCAGGAAAAAAGAGTGGCCTATATATTTGTTTGAAGTTATTGAATTACAGAAAGAGAAAGTACGATTCCTTTCTTAGATATGGAGTGACAGAGGTGCAAAAACCCCACGTGTGGACATAATGATGGAGCAGGTTATATTAACCTTTTCAACAAGACATTTGGGACAGGCAATGAATCTATGAAGCCATCAACTGGAAAAAGACATCACATCCTTACTGCTCTATTGAAGAACTGTCTGAAATGATATATATGTATATATATGTGGGTGGTAAGAAGGAGAAGTAAGACTTCTTTTGAAAATTAAAACAGTAGTTCTTCACCTCATTTGTGAAAAGTGGCCCTAAAAGATTTTTCCTATTTGATGGTAGTGTTTGCTTTGCTGTGTCTGACGTGGTTGGATAAAATGCCTAAGACCACAAGATCCTAAGGATCCTCGACTACAAGAGAATGTAGCAACTCTAGGAATCTGCCGAAGTGGCTGTCTTATAATATTATCAATGAGTGTTGGTATTTGAGACCAATAATTGGAAAACTTAAGTGGGCAGGGAGACTTGCACTGGATCAAAAGAAAGTCCTGATTTTCATGCTGCTTAGTCATTATTTCAAGGCCTCTAGATCATACCAACGCGAAAGAAAGTTCAATATCAAAAGAGATGGGCCTGTTCTGAACTGTTTTTATTCTAAAGGTTAGTGCAGCTCTTGTATCATGAGAGAAATTAAAGTAAGCACTGGAGGAAGTGTTCTCATTGTGCTTATGAAAACTGAGAAAAAGCTTTCTTAATGGAGAAGGAAAAATGACATTATTGCTTTAGGGGGAAAGAAAACACTTTTTTGGAGTTAAAAAAAAAAAAAGGAATCAATCAAGAAAGCTCTAGAGGTACTCCAAAAGTGAGTTGGAGGGCAATGTTGAAAATCCCCAAATGATGGAAAGTGCTGTGCAGTTCCAAGACTAAATTAAAAGTTGACTAAAAAGTTTGATGGGACTGTGGATTCTGGTCTTCATTTTTCCATGTCCTCGATGCATGTAGTGTTACATGCTCCTCTAATTTGTTGGATGGTGGTACAAATCGGTAGTTGGGGGGAAAGATAGAGGATCCAGATTGTTTTAATTTAGAGATGTTCTGCGTGAGCCATAGAATACGCTCTGTGGATCCATTTCTTAGCGCAGATTTTTTTTTTTTTCCCAGGCGAAAGGAAGATTCAGGACTGTTTTCTTATATCTGAAATCTGACTGTTTCTGTCAATGAAATGTTACTGTCTGCTCATTTATGGAGCTTAGGAGTTGGCTTGCTTTGGCTTTAGGGCATAGGGAGCCAGCAGCATTCCCGGAAGAGCCCTTACAGGTTTATACTGGCAAACCTCAAAGTAAAAACTGAATATGGGATTACTGTGAACTGAAAAGTGCAACACCTAGGGACATAAATGGACAGTTTTTAATTGGCAAACTCAATATTCAAATGAAATTGTAATACTGTTTGCCAAATTTGGTTCACGAATGTCAATATTCTATTGAGACATCGGGACCTGAGTGATTTTGTACAGTAACTGTTTCCTAATTTTTTTTTAAGTTATAATAATGTAACTAGTTTTTAAAGATGATGATTTCTGTGTTCTAAACCATTTGGATGATCTCTGAGACAGAGTTGCATGACTCTAAATCTGTGCTTTTTCTATCCTGGGAAATCATTAAGTAAAAAAAAATCATGACTGGAATGCACTATGATCCATGCTAGCTAGGCCTTCTCTCTCTCTGTCTCTCTCACACTCACTTTTAACTGTTTCTTCAGAACCTCTAGCCAGTTTTTGGGTCTCAGTAGAATATTTGGGTAGACTGTCTCTTATAATCTCCATTGTTTGGTCTAAAATCCCCTGAAAGAATTGATACCTTTTAGCACTGTTGGAGATTTGCCACTGATATGAACTTTTCTTTCTTTTCCCTTTTGATTTCCTCCTTTCCCTTGCTTGAATGGCTTAGATTCGCACCAAATGTGAAGGAATATTAATTAAGTAGTATAGGAATTATTCCAGAGATCACTAGGAGATTTAATATTTTAAATGAACAATACGAACACAGAAAGGCAAAAATATGTGAATCCCTAACATCTGTACCTACTTTGCTAAACATTTGATATTTTCTACATAAGGTAAAATAGCCTAGAGTGCCCGTATTATTGCAGAATAGTCTTCTAGCTGGTTCTTTATTGCCTCAACAATTTATTTTGAGAAAGTAACTCCTATTTTTGCTACATTTTTTCCATGTTAATCTAGTATCACTAACTAATATGCGAGTTCAGAAAACATGGACCCTTAAAAGCATAATATTAATATTTTGGCAATATTGGAAGTCATGGGATATCAAAAGATACATGAACATGGAGATGTGAGAAACTTTATTCCATGATCCTTTTGTATTCTGAGATCCTAGGTCATAGAAGGAACTAGTTGAAAGCAGAAAAAAAAGGCAGTGTAGGGGCGCCTGGGTGGCTCAGTGGGTTCAAGCGTCCGACTCTTGGTTTCAGCTCGGGTCATGATCTTGTGGTTTGTGGAATTGAGCCCCACGTGGGGCTGTGTGCTGTCAGCACTTGGAATTCCCCCCCTTCCCTCTCTCTGTCTCTCTGCCCCTCCCCTGCTTGTGCACTTGTGTGCTCTCTCTCTCTCTCTAAATAAATAAACTAAAAAAAAAAGTCAGTGTAATAACATAGATCATGAATTTTTAATGAAGGTGTAATTTTCTCGCTTCAGGTTGTACCCAGACATTGCTTTGGTGGCATAGTGAAGTTCAAGTAGACACATGGTTTCTAAGCTTCTGGAAGGCAAATATTATTTGTATTAGTTTTGTGCTGCCTGGTAGCATAAGGGACCAAGGTTATTGAGGATGAGTGGATCTTAGTACACTATTGCTATCCACGTAGAGGTGTTTTTGAGAGGTATAGTGGTTAGCGTTGCTTTTAAACTATTCTTTTGCCCAGAATTAACCTTGACACGGAGCAGCCCTTCAGAGGGAGTAAATTCTCAGCACTGATTCTACCCGAGATTGTGGTATATTGATATTTATTCATGCTTTCAGTAGAATAAGCATCAGAGTTATGCCCTTGCCCACTTTCAGAGTCACCATTTAAATCAACAAGAACAGTTATTGGTGGATACAGAATGTTCCACAATATAACCCAAGAAACACAAAAACATCTTTTATTATTTGGCTCAATAAAATGTATTTCCTCCCATTTTTCTTTTACCTAACTTGCCCGTCCCCTAAAATTTTACTACTGTTTTTATTTTTATTTTTTAAGAAAAATCTGTGTATTTAAGCAGGGCCGTACCTGCTACAAATGGCTTTAATTTTTTTGACAGAGCAGGATTTTGAGTCAAAATGAGTGTGTTACAGCTTCATGTTGAACCAGTAAATGAACCTTTTATTGTTGCTAATAACTGTCATTATGAGGAAAACATATGACATTGCAGGGCACGTGTCTCAGAATTACGTAAGAGCCTATTACAGTTCGAAGACAAAGAAATGCCATTGTTATAACAATACGAATACAGTCAAAACGCAGTGCATCATGGTCTGCTGTTTTATTAGGAGACCTCTTCTGTCACAGTCTTCAGCTGGCTGCATCTTTTTCATGTCTGCATCATGTAAGAATTATGCCATTTTTTCTTGAAGGGACAGTACCGTGTCACTGGTAAATCATTACCCTCATCACCTCAAATAACTCAAAGCTTGCCTGTCAAAAGGCAGGAAGGAATTCGCATGATTACAAATAAGCTTATCATCACCAATCTCAGGGAACAGCGAAGAGTGCCAAATTGACAAGGATACCAAACTCATTTCAAACTAGGAGAACTGGCCTTCACCAGATGGAACGTATCCCTTGGACGTGACAATAACCCTCCAAATACCATATTGTTCTAGTAGTGCCTTTTATTTTTCTCATAATATTCCCAGAGATAAACTGAGACATCTTTAGTCTCCAAGGAAGCCTTTCTTAAGGCTCAATTTGCATCTTTGTTAGAAACCTTGGCCCTTCTTCTGCATCCAGAAATGAAGAGAGTTATTTGGACCTCCTGGGTTGTTTTCTAGCCAACCAGTATCCTGGCCACGGCCATTCATTGTCTTCATTTGTAAGCCGTATAACAAAAGCGGACGGGAACAGTGTTGTATCTAGTTTCTTGTACTACGTGCTAATTCTCTTCCAGCCAGAATGGTGCTAACCGTGCCAAGCAAATATCTCTTGTTTGGTTTTCCTTTGCATAATTTCTTCAGTTAAAGATTCAAGTGAATCTTGGAGTGGATTTATCTACCTGTTTGGAATAGTCACTAACTCTTCCTTTGGTGAATGTGCCCTTACATCTGTATGGGAGGCCAAAAGCAATTACTATTCCAGTTGAGATCAGATTATAGCAAATGATACAAGCATATGGCCAAATACTCCTTTTATGCCAGATTCTGCTTACTGGTTTTCACTTCTGGAGTCAATAAAGAAATCAATTCTGTCAAAAAAGAAAATTCAATAAGAAAATCCTTTACTATATAACTAATTATAGATGAGAAATTTCTTTTGTAAAAGACAAAAAAAAAAGAGCATAAATATAGTAACTCCCTTAAAGATCATTCAACAGAACATGAAATAGCTATGCAAACAAAAATGACTGTATTTTCATTATTCCTTACATAGAAATTCACAAGGGAGGGATTTGAACATTTTTTGTTCCCGACTAAATCATTGTGATATGTCATCATGATAGTTTATATACCGAAAAGGAAAAGCATTATAAATATGTTGGGTAAAAGCAATAATTTAAAAACTGGATGCTCTTCCTTCAGAACATTGATTCAATCATTAAAGCTCCCATCTGTGAGCTGGTTTAGAAAATATTGAGCTGAGCTGCCCCCCAATGTCTTTGGCACTATAAAAAGCCAATTTCTCACTGTCCGGGTTACCTGTTTAATGACCTGATCATCAACATCCACTTCATGTGAATTCTGCTTGAACGAACCTAGGTATTGTTGACTTTGTATGAAAAACGGAGAATTGTTTGCTAGAGAATGGGTCTAAATTTGATTAATTTTATCATTCCTCCAAGGCTGTTTTGCTCTTGATGTACAACTTAAAATTACAATACTGTGCTTTCATTGGAATCCAGGTCACGAATGTGAAAAGTAATTTTATTTTTCAGTGATTAATTGATAGGATTTAGTATGTTAAATAAGGTGTTGCATTTTTATAGGGTTAAATCCCAGTGACTTTAACCTTAGCATTCTTATGCAAGTAGGACAATGAATTAGCCTGTTTGCTAGCACATTCTTCAGCCCTGTGTAACCCTTCAATGCATGGACATTCCACAGACTTCCAAAAATGCTTTCTTCAGGGAGGAGGGGAGCCTGGTGGTGATGACGCATGAAAAAGAGACTCAGATGCTCACTTTTGCAGAAACATTTGAACAAATCTTGTTTAAACAAAAATGGTTGAGTCAAAATCTCGTTATAAATAAGGTGTTGACAAAAATGAAGTAAATAAAAAAATTAAGCATAGGATTGGATATTTTTAGTGTCCTAAAAATCATTATTGGATGATAAAACTACTAGACCGAGTTATTAATTCACTCACACGTGAATTTACCGAGTTATTAATTTACTCACACGTGTTCTCTTCTTGGGAGGGGATCCAGCTTGCATTATTTTTAACACATCTAGTTTCCCAAACAGGGAATTTTGATATAGGATTCATTGGTCCAGGATCGAGGGGCTGGTGAACTTACTAAGTTGTGTGGTTCACGATATTTTTTTCTGGTGACAGAGTCCTTTGTTTTTATCGAGTTCACTAAAGAGCTCATACCCTAAATGTTTAAGACCTCTGCTCATCACCAGTAAAGTTTCATGGTGATGACAGTGATAAGCCACATTTTGTTCATAAATTCATTAACCCATATCTAGTGCCCAAATCAGGAAGTTAGCCCTTTCTGAAAGAGTTCATTGTATCCTCTCAAGTTTACATGTATTTTAAAATTCCCACTCATTGAGGAGCTTGATTGGTCTCGGTGTCCTGAGCTGGAATCGAGGAAGTCATTTTTGCTTTTATTTCCCTTGGCACTGTCAATGTCCAGTCAGCCAGTCGTGTTGTGTGGGTTGAACATCAGACATAGCTCTCAAAATTTGCAATTTCTTTCTGTCTTCAAACAGCCCCATTAATTTCTCACTGAGATTGTAGTATTTGCTTCTAAAAGGTTCTCTGCATACAATCCAGGACAAGTGATTTTTCTTATGTGCAAATCGGATTAAATAACACCCCCTGCTATTTAAAACCTCTGTGCCTTCCATCTGTTGTCTAACGGAGATAGTATTACCATGGCACAGATACAAAATTCTCATGATATAATGTATGACAACGAATGAGGAACATTTTGATTTCATTTTCTTTCTATTATAACTTTCTAAAATGGATTTCTGGCAGTAGAATGGCCTATCTTTCACTGTAGCACACCTTCTAAGTGACAATTCTGTATGGATTCACATGAAAAATTTTTTCATGTGGGAAATAGCCAAATAGCCAGTTTGGACTGCTAGGACAAGATTGTTCTCTGTCATGGCTTTCCAGAAGACGTGACATTTATTTGAGATCTTAAGGGGACACTATGAGAACTGAAGGAGAAAGAGTGTTCTAAGCAGAGGAAACAGCCATATACCACTTTTCACACTGTTAAAATGCCTATTTTCCATACTAAACTATAATTTCTTGAAGTTAAGGACAATCTCATATTAAGTGTTCAATATATATTTGCGGAGTTTTGACTCTTTGTGGTAGATATGGCTTTACTCCTCCCTATGTTCATACCCTTTGCACTGTGGCTTTGCAGTGTCTCCTATTAGAGGTAGTCTGTTCCCTCCCTTCTTGACATTGGGCTGGTTATGTGACTTTCTTTGATCAATAGAATGTATCAAAAGTGATGTGTCAGCTCAGCACCTAGGCCTCAGGAGACTTTGTGAACTCCAGTTTCTCTCTGCAATCCTTACCCAGCTTCCCAGTGAATAAGCCTAGGCTAGCTTGCTGGAGATGAGAGAGGACACAGAATCAGAAATGCATCTTTCCACTTGAGGCCATCCTAGACCAATCAGCCTTCCTTGGACTTGGTTACTGATTGTAGGCACATGAGCAAGCACAGCCCAAACTGAAGAACCACCCAGCTGAGCCCACCTCAAATTGCCAACCCACAGAATCATTAGCTAAATAAATTATTGACTTTTGAAAGCTGCTAGGATTTGGGGTGGTTCATTAGGCATTCAAAGCTAACTTATGCATCATTTAAACTTGTAAAGCAAAATCAATCTTGAGAAATAAATATTATGTTTAAATGTACCAGGGGCCCCTGGGTGGCTCAGTTGGTTAAGCATCCAAGTCTTGATTTCAGCTCAGGTCATGATCTCATGGTTCACGAGACTGAGCCCTGTGTTAGACTCTGTGCTGACAGTGCAGAGGCTGATTGGCATTCTCTCTCTCCCTCTCTCTCTGCCCTGACCCAGCTTGTGTGCACAGGTGCTCCCTCCTTCTCCCTCCCTCCCTCTCCCTCTCTCTCTCTCTCAAAATAAATAAACTTAAAAAAGTAAATGTATCAGATATAGCTCAATGGACTGAACTATTACCTTAGTTCCTTCCTAGATTTAAAATTACAGACTTATAATTTGAAGATGGGACATTCGTTGGCTATTTGGAAGTCAGTCAGTCTGTATTTCTCTCTCTTTTTCCCTGTAGAAGAACATTTCACACTCAGCTTCTCTTTTTATGCTCAGTATTAACCAATAGTACACTGAATAAGTAAGGACCTGATAAATTTTGATCAGGTTATTTTGACAGTATTAAATATCTAGAACCATTTTGAAGAAAACAATTCCAGTATAGAAAAATCTGATGTTATTAAATCCAAAAGCTGAGCAGAAGCGATTTTATTTAGTAATTTATGTATCTTCATCCTTCTCTTGATTCACTCTTAATTAATTAACGACCATGTAAGTAAACAAGCATCTGTTACAAGCTGGGCATAGTCCTAGATTCTACTATGGGGGAAATGAAGATAAGTGTCCTTCTTTTACAAGCTTATAATTCATTTTGGGTGTCAGACCTATGACCTTGAATTATAAATTATGAAATATGACCTTCAGCCTTGAATTATAAACTGTAATTCCAGGAAGAATAGGTAAGGGCATAACAACAGAGGTAAAAGCAGCAAGTGACGAGAAAAATTGTTAATCTGACTGAAGAAACCAGGAAAGATTTTATGGAATAGTTGGTTTCTAAACTACGCTTTGAATGATTAATGACATTTTCATAGGAAGAGGAGGTTGAAAGAGACACTCTGCTGGTGTAACAAAACAAACAAAAACATGGAGGCTTTAGGGTATGTGATGCATGTAAGCAATTGGGAGGGTGAGATCCAAGGCCTGAGGGCCTGAGGGGTGATGGTAGATAATCATATTATATATTCACCTACTTCATAATTTTAAGAAGGAAATGTAAGATAGAGACAACAATGTAACCACCTTTTTTTGAAAGGAAGACTTTGGGGGAAGGAAAGTAGAGAGCATTGACCTGCCTGGAGGGGAATTTAGGGGGAAAATATAAAGAAAGGACATTTGTTACAGCAAGTTTATAGGCTGAAAACAATGAGCTGGTAAATTGGGAAAGACTTAGGCTTGTGGAAGATAAACCTATAGAAGAGAAGTTCATGGATGGGTGAGAGAGGGTGGGATTTGAAGTACAGGTTGAGGGATTTTCTCTTTTGAGGAGTTGGGGACAGTTCTTCCCATCAATATGGAGGGGGCGGAATCAGAGTTGAAGTCTATAGAGTAAGGAAGGTTAGTCGATTTGAGAGGAGGGGAAGAAGTTATACGGTAGAATTTTAGAGAAATGTGGGTCATCAGGTCAATTGATATTCTGGAGTCCTTGCTTGATGGTAGGGTGACTGTTCTTTCCTGCAGTACTCCATGACAAAGGATTCTAGGGGGGATTAGTTGCCCCTGTTGCACATGAGCTATGATAAGCCTTTTAATGATACCCCTCCTGCACTTCACAATGGCTTCGCATTCATACTGCTTTCGTTCAAGCCCTGCCTCTAGTCTCCACCAACCTACTTCTACCTTCCATACTGAGACCAGAGTGATTTTTATAAAGCATATCTTTTCAATCACTTTACTTGTTTAAAATTTCATTAGAAGTCTTTCTTAAATCCCCATAAAATCAAATTCACATTTCATACTATGATACCTAAGGCTGTTCTCTGCCACTTGCCTTTTCTATCTCATCCACCACTTTTCCCCACTAAGACTTGTGTGAAAGTCAGGTTGATGACTTTGGGTGTCCTCACAAAACTTACAGTTTCCCCAACATCTTGTGTTGTCTTATGCTTCTGTGCCCTTGCCACATGCTTGCCTCTGTCAGTAATGGCAGGTATCCTTTTATCTGTAGGTTGATCTCATTCTGGAATCACCTCAAATGTTGGCTCTACTGGGAAGACATTTTTTGTGCTTGTTGGCAGAGTTAAGCAATTTCTCTTTGTGTTCCCATAGTGCCTTTCTCAGTTGTGTTATAATAATTGATTGTGTGGGTCTGGAAGGCAGAGATTTGGTTCTCTTCCATCTGTGTATCTCCATATCTAACATAGGGCTCAGAAAATAACTGGTCAATGTATAAGCTGTTGGATGAGAGACATTGAGGATTTGATGTTCCTTGTGTGGGCACTGGAGTATACACAGAGATGCCATTAAACATGATAATAAATACACTTGAGATTCAGGTTTGGAGAACGGGAAGAGGAATAATAAATAAAGATAAATAAACAAACACATTAGGGGTATGAGGAGCCAAGGCATATGGAAAAGACGGAGAGCCATTCCACGTGGGTTGCTTAAGAGAATGTAAGAATGATGCTGGGGAAAGTTACTGTAATACTGTGTCTTTGTCTCTTCTCACTAGTCTTAGGCTTGTAAGTTTTCATTGTACTCTGTGCAAACTGTGTCACCGAAGTATTATTTTTGCTGTATCTACTCAGAGATGGGTATGTATTTCATCTCAGAAATATATCATGCATATATGTATAATTAACATGAGAGTCACTTGAGGAGTGGAGTGGAACTATTTTCATGGACAACAATTTGCATTCTTGAGGATGTTTATGCTTATCTTACTCTATGCCTGAAATCTAGCCTTGCCCTTACATGGGTGAGGCTCCAAGTAACTGCCTAGTTTAATAATTTATGATAAACTTGACTCTTTTTATACTAGCGTGTCCATGCCTCTGTCTCATTATCAGAATGATGGGATTCAGAGGGCTAGAACATCAGCGAGACCTAAGGGAAAGGATCAAAGTGACTCCCTGGTTTATCTCTTATATGGGCTTTAAAGTTGATGGGTCAAGAAGTTCTGTGGTTCACTTCCAGTCTAATTCAACCTGCGAAACACATTGGTACTCGGGCTCAAAGACACGGATCGTAATGAACAGGGTCACTATGCTTGTGTGCCCTCTGCACAACCCCAATGAGAATTGGCGACAGGCTTAGTTGACAGGGAAGTTGGAGATGCTAATGACTGCCATAAATTGGCAGAGTGAGGGAAATACATGCACAGAGGTCTGGAATTTGGGAAGGAGACCTTCCTGGGAACCTCAAACCATGGAAACAGCTGTAAATTTTATAGGTAATGTTCCATATGGAGGAAACGTGGTTCTTGTGCTGGAAAAAGGATAGGCAGAAACTCATGTGGGCAGGGGTGGAAATTCATTTTCTGTGCCAGAACAGACTCTGCGAGAGCATCTGCATGTCTGCTGGGTAACATCCCACATAGAATAAGGAGGAATGGAGTCTTGGAAGGGATGGAAATTTGTTTTCCAGAGAGGGCTCACACCAGATCCAGCAAACTTTCATTGCGCATATATTTGGGTTTGCTGACTGGGATGCCTTCGTTACCCCGTGTTATCTTTTCTGTTTTTCTAGGTTTTAGCCAGGGGTGAGAAATGAGACATTTTTCTGCTCTCATTATGAGAATCCAAATTTGGGGATCCAGAATATCCACCATGGGGGACTTTTGTTATAAAGGGGATTTTCTTGATTTTTTTTTAACCAACAATTTACTTATTTCAATTCACAGTTCAACGAGAACTTCTAAGAGAACCAGAATTTGTGACTTCTTGCTGCTGAGGAAACCCAGTTCCTAGAACTGGAGGGAACTGTGAAAGTTTTCTTGACCACATAATATGGTTATTTGCATGTGAACAAAATTGTTGCTTTGAGTTTGAACGGAGATCTCTGGGAATTCAAGAAGAAAGAGGATCAATGAAAAAAATGATTATTGAATTCAATATAGAATCTCTGGGAAAGCAAAAGCAGGGTCAGGAGACATTCAGATTCGGAAGATGGTGCTCCTCCTATTCTATTAATAGTTTTAAGGTTTATAAAGCCCAGTGGAAGGGATAAGGGAACACCTGAGTGAACCTAGGACCTCAGGGAAGAAGGGTCAGATCCATATGTAGCTGCAAAAGCGGCTAACCTAGCAATTTTTATGTGACCATCAAAACAGAAGTTGTTCATGTCCTAGTGAATTTCAAAGCTGAGGAAAGCAGTTTGGGAGAGCAGCAGGAGGGGAGTACCGTGCATTTTTCTCGTGGTTTCTTGGGAGGGAATACTTAGGAAGAAACAAGAGTGGTGTGCCCAGTTCTGAAGCCTGTGGAGAGGCATTCAACCCACATGTGGACATAACGTGGAGATTTTACTTGGGTAATTGGAAATGACAAGCTGAAAACAGTTCTGAACGAGAGTTATGATTATAGGAATGGCAGAATTGGTTGGACTTTGTACTCTGGTGGAGAGATTCTGAAAGAAGAGCCAAAGATAGGGACCGCAGAGAACATCAGGGCCTGGGGTTTAGAAGCTCGCGTGCTATAATGGGGTTTGTCCTGTTCACAGGAAAGAGGAGAGTTCAGAATAGGGACTTCTCACTTCTCTGTTGGGTTCCAGGACAGAGGCGGAAGCCTTACTGGCGTAGTGTCATCAGGCAAGGAATTATGCATAATCTCATGCACACAGATGGAAGTGCTCGGCATATGTGACAGTCATATCTCACCAGCATTGTCACCAAACATAAATGTGAGATTTCTTGGTCTAGACTTTAAAATAATAGAACTATCTTCAAAATTGCAGACTGCTATGCTGATCATGTTTAGTTCTGACATTGTGTGTGTTTCCAAATCTTATGGGTCTTATTTATATGTATTTTGACAACTCCTGGGAACTCTCAACAATTTGGAGGAGTCCGTCATAACTTTCAGTGGAAGTGTTCAGGGCTACAGTTGCCCCGGACTGCTGTTGCTCAAGAAAAGACCCAGACCCCATCCAGGAACTGGGGTGAGACTCCCTCCAAGCTGATATGGAGCCAGATCAGAGACAATTTAGTCAACAGATGCTGGGGACGCACCTGCTTTGTGTCAGGCATTCTTCTATGTGGTCATAGCCAAGATCCTTATCTCCTAGAACTTGTATTCTGGTAGAATGTGACAAACAATAAAAATGTAAAAAGAAATATGTGTTGGGGGAAAAATGAGTAGGGTAAGAAGGATTAGCATGCTAGGGGTGAAGGTCTGGGTGCAGTCTGCAGTGTTGAACTGGGCATTGTGAATAGGTTTCATTTAGAAAATGACATTTAAGCAACGACTTGAATGAGTGAGAGGTTAGCCTTCTCGGGCAGGTCTGATGGAGAGGGTGAGCCTTCCAGACAGAGGTGCTTAGTGCGTTACAGGAATGTGAGAGGCCATCGTGGCAGGGGGTGGGGGGGGAGTGGCAGAAAATGAGATCTGAGAGGCATTGAGGAATACTGTCAGCAGCTGTAAGGATTCTGGATTTTAGGTTAGTGAAATGGGGAGATGCATGAAGGATCCGAGTGGAGAGATGGCACGAGTTGATCATTTGACTACAGAGTTTGGCTACACACTCTCGAGTTTATAGCATTTGTGTGTAAGGGAGCAAGGGTGGAAAAGCGGAGGCTGTGTCTCGTGTGGTAGCAGTGGAATGGGTAGCGGTGGTGGGGAGGAGTGGCTGGATTGGGGGGTATTGTACTGAAGGTAGAGTAGTAGGATTTGCTGATGGAAGGACATGCAGCATGAGAGAAAGACAGGAATGAAGTGTGTTGGTGTGAGAATCCGTAAGGAAGGAATGAGCATCTCCTGAGGTGGGGCAGGAGATGGGTACAGTAGGCTTGGAGTAGGGGGAACATTGGGAATTTGGTAATGAAAATGCTAGTGTGGGATGCTTTTGCCCATTTCTTACACTTACTTGACACATACTTACTTGTGTGAACGGGTCCAAGATTTATTTGATTGAGCATTAGTTTCTTGGTGGAACAAAGGGGCGACTAGAAAAGAGAGGATTCTGGGATGGGGAAAATTGGCATATTTTATGAGATGATGTCACATCTCTTGGATTCGGGTGTTATCTGTCAGCCATGCTGTAACTTTGCTTCATAAACTTGATTCAGTTAAAAAGTGAGATAGAAATAAACAAAGGGAATTTAGCATGGAGGCCCTAGAAGCTTAGGAAGAGCCTGGGAAGCAGATTAAAAATTTTATTTCAAGAGACATTTCTGAAGATCCATGGGACTGACCTGTCCATCTTGTTGGACCCAGGAATACCTTGCGCGCTGCTGAAAAGGCGTTTTGGCTATGCCACCCATCTCCTCCCTTTAGGAGAACAGGAAGACCTCTGGCTTCTATCTTAAGCCCATTCAGCTGAATAAAAAAGTAACAAAAGTAAGCAATGTCAATGTACAGCCTGAACTATAAGAGAAGGAGAGCCTAGGACTCTCCCTTTCATCACTTTCCCCTAGTAACACTGAAGAATCAGATGTGGGCTGTAACACAAATGAGTAGAGCTTTCCGTGGGGATCGCAAAATGGTACAAGCCCTGGGATCACTACGACCTGCGTTTTGACAGTTGACACAGTCTCTTAAAGTCCCATGCAGCTGGTATGGCAAAGTGACTCCGGCCGCTTCCTACCAGGGGGAGTTGCTCTCACCATTTGAGGCTCATCAGGCAGTGGAAGTGAGACGCCATGGGAAGGAGCTCGGTCCAGTGATGCCTTAAGGGGAATTCTCTCTATGCTTTCTCTTTCTGCTGGATAGCAGGGTAGGGAGCCAGAACCTTGTGCGATCCTGCCTTCCTCTCTAGGTGTAGTAGCTACAGAGCCCAGACCTCACTCTACTTCCAAGGACCCTCTAATAAACGATTGCTAGACCTTTAATGTTAGTCAAAAGTTTTGGTAATGTAACAGAATAGAGGATGAGAAATCGAATGCATTGAAATATTCTGTGTAAGAAAATTTACTTTTATATAATTGCAGAGTGCAGAATGTATAAGTACATTAATCTGCCTTATTTTTAAGATAATGAGCGCACACTTGGGCTAGAAACACACAAAGTTTCAAAGGAACTATATTAGAACAAATGTATCTTTAGTGTTAAAGTAGATGTAATCTCTTATTAAGCTCATAGTGGCCAAATAGGTTTCTTCTTAAACCTTCTTATCTGATTTTCTTCTCTTATCAGCATTTTGGAGGCAATAATACACACAACTATAGCCACAGGACTCTTGCTATCAAGATTTAAAGGGGCACAGTTAAAAGACTTCCCACACCGCTTTGAAATGATAATATTAAATACATTTGAGTGCTACACAAGTAATTAGCGATAGGTAATTAAATATGGTTCACTTGCTGACTGTAGCCATATTTCAGACTATTTGGAAGACTCAAACGCTCTGTAAATAAAAATATGATTATTTTCATTTCAAAGACCAAAGCTGAAAGTAGGACCCCACAGGAGGTCTGTCACCCACTAGCTTGCACATGTGACTGTGTAAAAATAACTTTCTGAGGGCAAAGATCAATGGCGTTCTTTAAAGAAGAACATAGAGACTCAATAACTAATTAGCTTATGTCTCTCTGTTCCTGTAATTGCAAACCATGCTGGAATCAACTTTCTGGAAGTGTGAAATAGCTATTACTGTACACGGCTTGCTTCTACACTCTATTTTTACACTTGGGATGTTTCTTTTCTATGGACTTAGTTCAGCCAAAAATTTATATAAGAATTCTCTCTTATGTCCAAAATATAAATATAACATTCTTCTCTCGGGTGAAACTAACACTTTTAAGAAAAATATGAGGAAAAGGTTCAGATTGATGAGCTGAATGTTAGAAGTCAAGAGATCTAGAGTCTTCATTTCATGTGCAAAACAAACCCGTGCCAATTCTCGTTCTGGAATAGACATCTCATAATTTGCTTCATTTTTTTAACCTGCAAAATGGCACAGTAGACATCTATATATATAGTATTATCAACTCAAACTCATTGGAAGGATTCATGCAAGTGAACTGATTTAGAGAAGGAGTCTAGCTTTATCATAAGTAACATTTGTAAATAGACAACTCAGTAGAAGTAACATAGCAACATAAAGATAGGCTTGTCTTTTCTTTTTTATTTTATTTTATTTTATTTTATTTTATTTTTTTAAATTTTTTTTTTTAACATTTATTTATTTTTGAGACAGAGAAAGACAGAGCATGAATGGGGGAGGGTCAGAGAGAGAGGGAGACACAGAATCTGAAACAGGCTCCAGGCTCTGAGCAGTCAGCACAAAGCCCGACACGGGGCTCGAACTCACATACTGCGAGATCGTGACCTGAGCCAAAGTCAGACGCTTAACCGACTGAGCCACCCAGGCACCCCTAGGCTTGTCTTTTCATAAAACTTCATCACAGCTGGTTGAAAAGTGGAAAAAAAAAACCAAACACCCCACCCAATCCAACCAGGTAATTTGATCTGCTTAATATCAGATATTTTTAAAATAAATTGTCAAGTTGCCCTGATTACAGCAAGAGGGCCTTGTCTTTCTCTGCCATGTTCACTGTTGGCTGACAGTGTGTGAAAGTGAGGCCGCATTTGACATGTCATTATCATGGCAACTTTTAGACCTACAGTTATCTGGGATGACTATACTTGGATGGCTCCCTCTCATGCTTTACGTCTTAAACATCTTGTCCTCAGACAGGTCTTTGCTGATACCCCTTTAAGGAAGCCTTCTCTCTAAGCGTTCTGTCTCTCAAAATCTCTTTGTTTCATTCCTTAAGAACACTTTTGATATTTAATAATCTTGTTTATTTTATTTTATTTTATTTTATTTTATTTTATTTTATTTTATTTTATTTTATTTTATTTCTTTAAAATGTATTTATTTTGAGAGAGACAGAGATAGCACGAGCAGGGGAGGGGCAGAGATGGAGAGAGAGAGAATCCCAAGCAGGCTGTGCACCATCAGCGCAGAGCCTGATATGGGGCTTGAACTCATGAAACCATGAGATTGTGACCTGAGCCGAAACCGAGAGTTGGATGCTTAACTAAGACTGAGCCACCCAGGTGCCCCAATAATCTTGTTTCTAAAGTGTTTGGGGTAATTGTCCATTTTTGTCCTCCAGGATGGAAGTTCCATGAGGACCTTGCTTCTCTTCTCTATCTATATCTAGCTCAATGCTGGGCACATGGAAGACACACAGCAAATAATTGTTAAATGTTTGGAATAAGGAAGAAAGAAGAGAGCACTGCCAAGGTCAGTCAGTAATGGTCACATGTAATTGATCAGTTATATGCTGGTGCAGTGGGGGAACACAAAGAATTGTATGTCCTCCAGTAGCTGTGTTTTTAGTGAGAGAAATCAGGCACTTGAAGTGTTGTATAACTATCCTATAAATTAGGGGTACAAAAAATAACTATGTTTCCTAGCCTGATTTCTATTTTGAGAACTGATTCAGCTGGTAGAAACAATTAGAACAATTTGGTGTCGCTCTCACTGAGTTAGATTTAATTTCAGGTGGCTGACATATTGACAGAGTGTTCAGTGCTTATATGATGACAGGTATTAGTCACATTGGCCCCCGATGAGATGCCCGTCACCCATTATTTGACCTCTCCTGGTCAGGTAAAACACTCTACGTTTCTGTCTTGAGAGGTCCCTCCAACTGAGCCTTGCTCATCAGCCCCATGTCCCTATTCTGGCTCAGAGAAACAGGGAAAGACAGAGTGGGAGTCTTGTGACGTTTAGTGGTTTGACACAGGAACCATTTCTTTGCTCCCAGTTCTGCTGGTCAGCAATTTGGCTTCGGCAAGGATGGTTTCATCCCTGCTCCACATGATGTGGGCTCAGGTGTGCATTTGTGTTTATTTCGTAGGTAGGCTGGGGCCGGCCCGTGCTGAGCCACTTCACTCCTTGACGGTTGCTTGCGGCAGTCAGCCAGCCCTACCTTAGTGCTGATCCGTGTGGTGGCTCCACATGGCAGAGAGGTCCCCCCAGAAAGTAAGACCTAATGGGCACGCGCTTCTCTAGCTTCTGTTTGCACTGCATTTGCTAGAAGGTTCCCTAGCCGATCCCAGAATCGTTGAGGGGGAGGGGATTCCACAAGGAGGGAGACGCCAGGAGAAGTGAGTCATTAAGGGAACAAGGCAACGATAGACTAGGAGCCATATCCTTTACAAATGTGGGCATGTCCTCAAATATGATGAAGACAGACCAGTCCAGACACATCACATAATTCGAGTGAAGAGATACAGAAGTCCTGGATTTGTGTTGATGCTTTCATGTCTGAGGTAGGGTTCCCTGCTAGTTCACTGTTAGAAGCATCAGTATGAAATCCAAGGCAGAATAAAACGCTTTGCTAAATAAATCCTTGCTCTAAAAAAGTGATGCCACCAAATATTGAAAACAACAACTCACATTCAGTCTGAGGAACAAAGAACACATCAGGAATTAAAGAAGCGTTTGCGGCTACTTAGAAAATCATTAGTGTAGCAAATCTTTCTTATATAATTGGTATTTGAGGCAGCTTAGTGGAAAGGGATGTTATTTTGCTTTTATTAAGCATCAAATATTTAATGCATTCACATAACACATTTTGAGAAGAATCACCCTTATCCAATAGGCAATCTTGGCTGTGCCAATGCTGTCAAACTTTATTGCTCATTTTGCAGTCATGAGGGACAGTTCATAGTTTTAATGAAACAGGAAATATTTTGATTAGCATAGCAATTCTTATTGAAACATTTATAGTATTCTAAAATGATTAAGTAACAATAATTAATGCTATATTCATTTCTTATTGTAAAATAAAGGTGGTTATTATCATGCAGTGTAAGATAAAATGGGTTGTTTTATTTGGAATCGGGTCACGAAGTAGAATACACGGATTGCACAAAGGCCGCTTCCCTACCCTGGTCCCTGCTCACTGTCAGTGTCCAGTGTTCTCTAGGAGTGCAAACATCCCACACAGCCCAGGTGTTTTCTGGATGTTACTGGAAGTCAATGGATGAGACTAATTTTGTGAAATAAAGTGAGACACAGAAGCTCCAGAGGAAGAAAGCAAAGAACTCGCTGAGTGCATCTTTCAGGGACTGATGAAACAGAGTTAGATGACAAGATAACGACATCTGATCTAATCTAACCATCCCCAAATCATTATTTCAGCCATATCTTAGCATAGGAAAGAGAAGAGCAATTCATGTTTAATGTGAGTGTTCACTGCGTGCCAAGAACTGCTCTCACTACCTCATACGTATTATTTCCTTTAGACGCTGGAAAACTCCGTGTCTGCCAAATGATGCATGATATTGTCGACTAAGTGACAAAATTAGAATTTCTCTGCCATATCGTGTGTAGAGCAGACAGCAGAGGAGCAGAAAATAAAAGGGGGCGATGATTTTTATATTGCTTTCCCCCTGACGTCCTCCATTATTTATTATTTAGCAATACGATTCTGGAATTCTTTAAGGTGTATTGGTCTGCTACATAGTTATCTTTACATAAGCAGACCACAGGATGAAATAAACACTTCCTCTTTTAACTCTGCTTCTTCATGATCATCATCCAATTTACTTACATTTAAAATCTTCAGCTTGATAACAGAATTCTTTTGGGACACTCTATACTATACCTTTGGTAAACGGACATTTCTATAGTTTTCAGTTTGTGGCTATGGCAGTCGTGCTGCTATGAATATTCCAGTGTATGTTTTGGGGAGAGTACACATTTTGGTTGGTTATATGCTCTTGTGTCCAAAATAAAAATACATGCAAATGATCACTTGTGGTAGACACAATTTTCTAAAGTGATCAAATCAACTGTATTCCACCATCAGGTAGGAGAGTCTGGTGGCATAATGTCTTCACCAACATTTACAAATGTTTTCTCTTTTCCATTTAGCCATTTTCTTGTGTGTGTGATAGTATTGCATTATGGTTTTAATTTTCTTTTCCCTCATGGCCAGTGGAATAATCACCTTTTCATATGTTTATTGACTATTTTTGCACACTGGTTAGAATTTTTAAAGACTACTTTTATTTGCATAAAGGGGGCGTCCTTGGAGGGGGCTAGTTTTTCCTGATAGTCTCAGCCAGAAAGTCATTTGTTCATATTTGGCAAATTAACTTGGCCAGCGGGATTGGGTCCTGTGATTGGCCAGCTGAGCAGCCTGCGATATCCCATTTACTTGGTGTTTGTAGCAGAGTTGTGTCATTTAGTTTCTTTAGAGTAAGACCATATCGTGAACATTTTCTGCAACTTTTTCCCACGCAATAGTACAGATCTATTTAATTTTATTTAATGATTGAATAGTACTCAGTATTTCATTTCACTTATTCAACCAGCCCCTTCTTGGTGGACATTAAAGTTATTTTTATTTTTTTACTATCATCAAAAATGCATAAATTGATATCATTGTGAATTTGTATGATTTCTATGAGTAAGTACCTGAAAGTGGAATCTCGGATTTGAAGGTGGTACATATTGAAAATCTTTAATAAACACTGACCACATGTCCTCCAAAATATGGCAGTGATGTAATAAAGAATTCTCTGTTCCTCGCAACCGCACCAATATTTGTTGGTTAATGTCAATAGTTTTATTTTTGCCAACTTGCTGAGTGAGAGATAATATGTGTTTTCTGGAATTTATTTACATCTTTTATAGTTTTCTCCTGTAAATTGCCTGTTCATATTTTTTGCCCAGGGTTTTATAGTTCGGGGCCAGGTAGCTAAAGTAAAAAAAGGAAACCAGACAGATGTAAAACAATGGTGAGCGAGGGGATGTTGCAGTGAATTGCTTCAACACTCACATCCACAATTCTGATTAAAAGCTATTAGGTCATTCATCTCTTCCTAATTTTGTACTCATCTCACATATGATTTCTGTTTATCTTTTCTCTCGTCCATTGCAAATACTTCCTTTTGTCTGATACTGTATCACGCCTTCCACTATGTTTTTAATCTTTCAAAAGAGCTGGTTTTGGTTCTATTATGAATAAAACATGGTTGGGGTCGTGTTTGATAATTTTAATGATCTGTCTTTCAACTCATGTGCTGCACAGTGCAGTTTTTTGTCACTGCTTTCTTAATTTTAACTTTTAGACTTTTTTCTAGAATTATGTCTTTTCTTCAATTTTAGTTTGATTTTTATTGTTATTTTTATAACCTATTAGGTTGAGTAGTCTTTAGTCTTTATTTTTAGTCTTTTTTTGGTTAATAATTAAAGGTCATCTGTCAAGAGTTTGGCCACTTTCCACCTAGATCATAAAAAAATTCCAAAAAGGAGAATCAAATAATTTTTTAAAGTAGAATGTAGCTAAAACCATATTAGAGGAAACTTTGTAACCTTATATATTTTACACAGGCAGGTTCAAGTCTTCTTTTCACTAATATCCACAAATGCAAATGGCATCATTTCAGTAAATTCCCATTAATCTTGGCTCTAGGAATTTGGAACTTTTAGTAATGATGATAGAATTTGAATAGAAACTTCCATATACTTCACAAATCCTTTATAGGTTATAAGTCTAAATTATATAAGCAAACTCCTAGAGAGCCTATAGATTTAAAAATCTTGTTAGAAAACTTGTTTTAAGCACCCTCTGACAATTTCACCTGGCTTGTTAAATATGAATAATTTCTGTGCTAATTACTTAGAACTTGTATGAATTAGAAAAACCAGTCAGCGCTTGGTTAATGTGATTTAAATCTGTGTGCGGAGCCTGGGTGGCTCAGTCGGTTAAGGGTCCGACTTCGGCTCAGGTCACGATCTCGCTGTTTGTGGGTTTGAGCCCCGCGTCAGGCTCTGTGCTGACCGCTAGGAGTCTGGAGCCTGCTTGGGATTCTGTGTCTCCCTCTCTCTCTGACCCTCCCCCACTCATGCTCTGTCTCTCTCCGTCTCAGAAATAAATAAAAAAACATTAAAAAAAAAAAAAAAATCTGTGTGTGTGTCCAAACATATATACGTAATGAATGAATGCGTGTTGTAAAAAAAATTAGAGGAGTTTATTTTTATATGATAGTAAAAGTGAATGCATTTCCTTTCTTTATTCAGTTTCGATTTTCTTCCTCAGAGGCAATTACTGTTAACACTTGGTTGTATATACTTCTAGACCTTTTCTGTACAGTTATATTTCTATAAACATAGAACATGTTTATAGAAACATAAGTGTATAGAAAACATGTTTTAAATGATGTGGGCATGCGAGTGTAGTTTTTAAAGTATGTAAAATTATATTTGTGGCTGAATTATATTGTGGCTGTTTTTGTTTCATGGATCTTTTTGATCTTTCCACGTTTGCACATGTATTATCTCCTCATCTCTCTCACTGGCTTCATAGTATTCTACATATATGCACAATGCTGTATTTATCAGAAGCCATTTAGAATGTTCTTAAAGTTATACTTTGACAATACTGTAATGTCCATTTTTATTTTTATTTTTTTAGATGTTTTTTATTTATTTTTGAGAGACAGGGATAGACAGAGTGTGAGCGGGGAGAGGGGCAGAGAGAGAGGGAGACACAGAATCTGAAACAGGCTCCAGGCTCTGAGCTGTCAGTACAGAGCCCAATGCGGGGCTCAAACCCACGAACCATGAGATCTTAACCGGAGCCAAAACCGGATGCTTAACCGACTGAGCCACCCAGGCGCCCCTATAATGACCATTTTTAAAGACATAGCTTTGTTCACATGTGAATATTTCTGGAGGAGAGATCCCTGGAAATGTAATTGCTTGATCAGAGGGTATGTAGATTTTAAAATTTGGATTGATGATACTAAATTGCTCTCCAAGAAGCTCGGTCTGTTTTTTATGTTCACCCTCTCCAAATGTCAATGCCTGATTCCCCATAATATATTCATAGTAATTATTGCTAATCTTTATAGTTTCTGCAGTAGTATCGGTGAAAAAATTGTATCTTATTTGACTTTTGCCCAACTGGTAGTAAGGTCGAGCATCTTTTCCTATGTTTATCATCAGTTGTGTGTACTCTAAATTATCTATGCGAATCATTTACTTGGGTTTTCCTCTTCTTGAGTAAAATAATTTTAGGTTAACTTTACACACATGTAAATATATTCTACATTTCTACTGAGAATTTGTATTTTTCTGAAACTCAAAACACAACACAGATGATATAGACTGTGACTCTTTTGCCTCTCCTTCTACTGTTTACACTTACAGGCTACCGTCTAGTTGCTTTATAAACAAGCACATTAATTTTTAGATCATCGAGATATATCTTTGACAGGAATTCATTTCATGGTCACTACCCTGCGTTCCAGTTCTTCCAGAGGTCATGCCATGTCAACAGTCTCCCTCGCTGTTGAGGGACAAACAAATATATTTCATCAAATGTGCTGAAAAACTAAAATCTATTCTTATTTTGTTTTTCAAGACTGATATCAAGTGTTTCAGCTGAAATCTTCCACAAACTGTGGCCTGGAATTCCATCTCTGAATTCTCTGTTTGGGTACGTGGTTTGGATATTTCCATTCACTTTAAAACAGATGCTACGGGGGCACTTGGGTGGCTCAGTCGGTTGAGCGACTGACTTTCGCTCAGGTCATGATCTCACAGTTCATGAGTTTGAGTCCCACGTCAGGCTCTGTGCTGACAGCTCAGAGCCTGGAGCCTGCTTCAGATCCTGTGTCTCCCTCTCCCTGACTCACACTCTGTCTCTCTCTCAAAAATAAATATTAAAAAATATATTTAAAACATATGCTACTAAATTATTAAAGAGGGGATATACCTAAGACATTTTAAGGAAAGAATTGTCATAGGAGAGTGTGGACATGAAAAAGGTCTGAGGAGAGAGCATCAGGGAGAGAATTGGGAAAACTGGTTTTGGCCCCATCGTGGCACTTACTAGTGATGTGTTTGTTCACTTCTGTCTGTGGTATATTGGGGGTTGTGTTTGATAATTTTAATGATTTGTCTTTCAACTTCTGTGCTACACAGTACAATTTTCTGTCAGTGCTTTCTTAGTGTGCTGGTGTTCAGAATGAAAATGTTCGATTGAGTTCAGTGAAAAGGTGGTCACTTCGCCCCATGAAATGACATGTGGCCAGCAGTCCAGCAGCAAATCTGACGTATGCACGTACCGCCATTACTAGCCATGCAACATTTTTGACTCCCCGTTGAAAACAGCATTTTTACAAAGAATCGGGGACTACATCAAACACTGCAACTGGCAGTCAAATGTCTAGAGAATTTAAAGCTTAATTCAGCAACGAAATTCGTCAGTCAAAATGACTGACATCCTAACAATTCCAAACCTACATCTTGGTTTATTATTTGAAGGCCAACGGTTCCTTGTCATTTTAAAGCTGACGTGATATAAACTTTTAAACCTCAACAAATATAAAAATATAAATATAAAAACACATAAAAGTGTTCTGTTTTGAAATTGACAATTCAGATTTTAATGTTTCTTTATTTTTGAGAGAAACAGAGCACAAGCAGAGGAGGGGCAGAGAGAAGGAGAGAGAGACAGAATCTGAAGCAGGCTCCAGGCTCAGAGCAGTCAGCACAGAGCCAGATGCGGGGCTCGAACTCACAAACTGCAAGATCATGACCTGAGCCAAAGTCGGATGCTTAACCGACTGAGCCACCCAGGCACCCCAACAATTTAGATTTTGAAATGTGTCTGAAACATTTTAAAAGAAAGAATCCTCTCACTGGCATTTTACCATCTATCATCTTGAGATCTCTATTCTTGCTGAGGGTGCCTGCATGCTACTCTTGGGTCTTACCAGCACACGTGGGGATCAAAGTCCTGGAATTACCAGACCTAGAGACGATGATGTTAGCCACTAAATCATAAAGGACTCAATTTTCAAAAGTTGGAACAGCCCTACTGTGCAGATAAATTTACTTCAGTAAAGTGAACTGTTAGTTTAAAAACTAAAAATAACTGTTATTTTTACAATTGAGGCTAGTACAATAGACAGTAACAAAAGATCTCCCTAAGTGCACACTATAATGTGAGCACAGCAGGCTACATACTATTGTTTTTTTAAAAAGACCTACCTTGGTAAAATGTGTATATTTTACACATGTATTACATCTGTCCTAGAAGAATGACATTATCTACTCAGTATTTATGGGTAAGACAGGAACTCAAAAGTCTGAGTAGGTCTCTTTAAGGAGCTCTAGCTCAAGGCATCTTTTTAAGAAGAGAAGATCTTTGGGGGGAAAAAGCAGAATTAATACTGTAATCACAAGCTTGTTGATTGTAAGTGAGAGGAGGCTGTTGTGAATTAATAGGTACATCCGTATACAACATCTTTGAAAGGAAATGCACTTCATTTTCCTTTCAAGAGAGACAACATAGTAGAGGGTCAAGAGTATCTGACAAATTGTTAGGAGATGTAAATTCTGGCCCTGGCAGTGGTACCTGCAATCTGGGTCACCTTAGAAAAGCAATCTTCGAGGGCTAAGGTTCCCTTATTTGCAAGATGAGGCACTGGATGATTCTTGAAGTCTCTTCTGTCTCTAATATTGTGACTCACAAGGCTCACATCCATCACAATGAATTCTCCAGTGCAAAAGCTACTAGCTGGAAGCAGTCCAAGCACTTTGGGGAGCAACTATGATATTCCCTCTCATTTATTTATTTATTTATCAAATATTGTTAGTTACTTAATGTATTCCAGATACACTTGAGGCATTGGGGATAGAAGATGAATCAAATATATAGTCTCTGGCCCCCAGAAACATACAGTCTGCTAGGAATCAGCCACATAACAAAAGAGTGCTATAAAGTGTTTTTGATACACTTTTATACATACAGTGCACAAGGGGTCCGCACGGGGGAGAAATCAGTGCCACCGTTTGGTTGGATACGGGGGGAACAGATGTAAAAAAACTTTGAAGAGGAGGGAATAACTGAATAATGTCTCCAAATACAAGTTCACCCGAGGGATGGCGGACAGCATGGAGTAGGAGAGAGTGGGGAGCCGAAGATTGCACTGAAACAGTTATTTACTTACGATAAATGACATTAGGCTCAAAGAGAACATAAGCCTTCGTGAGTGAAGTTCCAGTTTGTATTTAAATAGCAGGGCGTTATGATTATTAATTAATACAGTGATCACCTGTGAGATGTAGGAAGGTGTCCGCAGCATAGAGGAGAGCGGTCCGTTGTCCTTTTAGGGGGTTTTGACCGGGGAGTTTTGTAAATTTGTAGTTAACTGCTTTCATTTTTTTCTCTTCTTTCATGCATGTAATGGGTTAAAACATAAAGCAGAGCAGCATTCCTGTCACATGTATTATTTAAACTGAAGAATGAGGAAAATAGATTGCTCACTGCAGAGTGCCATACCTTTGCACCTACCTACATCTACACCGAAAGTACGCTTTACTAAATAATAATCCCAACAGAACAGATCATGACTAGCAGGTTAATGCTTGTTATTTAACACACAAGTAAAAAGTGGGCACTACTGCTAAGCAAGCCGGTCATTAACCGCTGTAATTTCTTAGGGGTATTACTACGGTATCATGAACATCTATAACGGCCTAACGGTTTTATTTGCTGTATACGTTGTGTTTACCATGCCTTTCCGAGCTGAGTCCTTATATCCTTGCAGAGACTGTTTCCACAAAAATATTGGAAATGATAATGGACCCATTATTCTTTTTTTATTGGTGTCAATCATTTTGATGAGGGGATATTTGAATGTGGCATGTGCCTTGATAACAGGGCTCCGGTGTGCCCGTGAGCTGCCCAGTTCTGGACCTCATGTGCTACAAACATGGCTTTCTTCCAGACTAGACTGTAAGTTCCTCTGAGGGTAATAACCCTGTACTGACTACCTTGGATGATTATTCTGTATGCTGCCCTCTATCCTTCTCTTCTCAGACCCAATGGAAGGCGTCAGGTCCCCATGAGGTGATGTACGCCAAGGTTCGCTAAAGGAATAGCATAATTACACAGCATATGATAACTCTGTGTGAAACCAATTGCTATTTTATATTCTTGACATTGGGATAGGCATTTTATTAATTAGCAGACTAGCTTGAAGCTAGTAGCCAACCTTGAATTTGAATCTGGTTCTGCCCTGTGAGGGATGGTAAAAGAGAAGCACCCGCTTATCAGAGGCCTCGTGTATTCCATGCATAGTACCTACACACTTTATCTCACTGAGTCCTTAGAAGAACCACGGGGAGTATGCTAACTAGTCCCGTTTACAGCAGGGAGAACTAGGGTATGAGCATGTTCATTCCCCAGTTCCCACAGCTAGTAACTATTGCAGCTGGGATGTGTTCCTAGACCATTTCCCAAAGCTTGTACACTGCTCCTTTCCTGAAATTGCTGTGTGCCCTTGGATAAGTTACTAACATCTCTGAGCCTCCATTTTCCCATTTCTCAAAATGAGGCTGTGATGATTAGCTCTATGTGTCCAATTGGCTAGGCTGTGACGCCCAGCTATTTGGTCAAATACCAGTGTAGATGCTGTGATGAAAGTATTTTTAAGATGTGATTAACTTTTCAATCAGTATACTCTGAGTAAAGCAGATTATCCTCCATATTGTGGGTAGGCCTCATCCAGTTAGTTGGAGACCTTAAGAGAAAAGACTGATGTCTTCAGAAACACAGGAAATTTTGCCTGTAGCCCACAACATAGTAATTCTACCTGAGTTTCTGGCCTTCAAACTCAAAATTACAGACAAAATCAACTTGCTGGATTTTCCAGCTTTCTGGCTTGCCCTTCAGATTTCAGATTTACCAATCAAGTGAACCAGTTCCTTAAAATATATCTCTTTTTCTGTGTCTGTATCTCTGTCTGTCTCTGTCTCTGCCTCTCTCTCTATGTATACATACTACATATATGCATTCCGTTGGTTCTGTTTCTCTGGAAACACTAACACATAGATAAATAACGCTTATTTTATGGATCCAAAAATAAACACTGGATGAGGTAACCCATGTAAAAACACCTAGCATTCCCAACCACTTAAGTATGAGTTATATTATGTTTCTTCTCTACTTTTCATCTCTTTCCCTGTCTTCTTCCATGTTTATTTTTGTTTTTCTCTCTTTTGCCTTTCCCTTATAATAAAATAGTTTCTTTATGGCATAAAAATAATATCTTTTTAAATTTATTAACTGTATCAGCACAAATATTCTATTAAAAGTAGAGTGATATTGCATGACTGTTAGGGCCTACAGTGACATTTACACGTTTGCTTTCACAAGTGAGTAATGATAATTCATATACACCACGTGGCTGTGAGTAATTGCTCCCTTCTGAAGATAAAGGTTAGAACGGTCTATAGCCGTCATAAGTTATTCACTGTGTGAGTACAGTTTCAAAATATATTTTCCACAGTGTTGTTCTGTCTCTATTTTCATTTAGATACTCCTCATTTTTATGCAACACAGACTTTACATTGGAAAAGCATTTTATTGTTGATTTCTTCATTGGATAAATAGTATGTGAATTTGACACTCAATATACTTTTCCTTCATAGCAAATTAGAAAACACTGGCAGCAGGGGCGGGGGGGTGGCGGTTGTGAAGTCTCAATATAGGTATTGAGAATGTGTCTTGGGATAGGAGATGAGAGAGAGCAAGAGAGACAAAGGAGGGAGGGAGAGAGATTTGAGAGGGCAGCAAGAAGGCTCTTTTATCACTGAAACTATTACCAGCATCTTAGCCATACATGAAATTTGATTTACAAGAAACAGGGTTTACTTCTGAAATACTCTTGAGAAGGCAGCACAAGAGTTCACACTAAGATGTGAAATGTAAGCTCCTTCCGGGCAGGGACTATGTCTTGATCACTGTTGTAGTTTCAACTGCCGACACATAATAGGCGCTTAACACATACTTTGATTGAATGTGATTCTGGTGGTGCTAGAATCAATTCTGGAGTCTGAATTTGATTTGTTAGGTGGGAGTGTGGATGTGCTAGAAGCTTGGTGGCAGAGGTAGGGAAATTGATGGTGTAGAAGAGGACAAAGAAAACAGAGAAGCTGTGAAGTAGAATAAGCAAACTTCACACACACACACACACACACACACACACACACACACACACACTTCATTCTGCCTCAAATAGATCAGGACCTTGCCAAGCTTCTTATCTCCATTTAGCTCTTAGGTATATACTGTGTTGATGAGTCAACCGGCCAGCCAGACACACAGCCAGTCACAGCTGAACTGAAAACAGCCCCTGTGTACAGCCCAGGAGGCAGGCAGCCTGTCAGGATGGCGGGCATCCAGTGACCACGCACTGTGGCTTTCCCTGGCTGAGATCTTGCTCTCTCCAGCGAGTACAACCTCCCTGCCATTCCTCAGGCAGTGTCTGTTTTACTCACTGCTGCAATGCTCTCCTGAAGGAGTTAATGCAGCCTCCATAAGGGGCCTAATTTAGAGGCTGGCAACAGCTTAGCCATTGAAAGAAATATGGCTCATTGCATGCCAGGTGATATAAATTAAAGTTAATGTTATATGTGATGAAATGTCCTTTTAGATATTATGTGTAATTTTGAGTATTAGGAAGTCCCAGTAGGCTACATTTTTTTTAGAAATCAGTCTACAAGATTTCCCCTTATATTCCTTCTTTTAAAACCACCAGGAAAAGGTTCTATGAATAATCATATTTTTAGCATAGCAGGTAGACTAAACATATAAAAAGTTACTAATAATGGACTGTGAAAATAACTGTCACAAAAATAACAGCCAAAAGGTTAGCATATTTATATCAAAAGCTCACACTTCTTTGGTTAAAAAAAAAAAAAAAAAAAAAACAGTGAAATTCCCCTAAGACCTGCTTAAACAGAGATATAATTGGTTAGTATGCATATGGAAAAATATCCAACTAAGCTACGAAGAAATTAAATTTAAAGCATCTATGACATTACCTCCTATTCTAGCTGTGCAAACCTGGAAAAATTACTTAATCTCCCTGCTTCAGGTTTTTCATCTGTTAAATGGGGTAAAAATATGAAGGGATACCATGAACATCTCATGTATTTTTCTGCATGTATTAAGCATACATGCAAACTGCTGAAACCCTGCCTGACTCAGAATAAGACTGCATACACTTAGTATTATTACTATCCTCACATTTTAAATGGTGGTAGTATATACCGAAAAACCTACTGTGAAAAGTGCACATGTTCATAATGGAGCTAGCAGTGTGAATGGGAATAAACTTTTTGGAAATCAGTGTGAAAATATGGTTTAAGAATTGTAAACTTTTTGGGGCACCTGGGTGGCTCTCTCGGCTAAGCGTCCGACTTTGGCTCAGGTCACGATCTCACGGTTTGTGAGTTCGAGCCCCGCATCAGGCTCTGTGCTGACAGCTTGGAGCCTGGAGCCTGCTTCGGATTCTGTGACTCCCTCTCTCTCTGCCCCTCCCCCGTTCACACTCTGTCTGTCTCTCTCAAAAATAAATAAAAAACATTAAAAAAAAGAATTGTAAACTTTTATATTCTTCATGCAGTAATTCCAATTAAAGATTATTTATCCTAAGGGAAAAAAAGAAAGATTCAGAGAAATTCAGAAATAACTGTGCACAATGTACATATCTCTTATACTACTCCAATGCTTGAAACTCTTTCTATGAAGAATTGTTATGAAGTTATTACAAATAATAATTATAAAGATTATTTAGCCAAAAAAAATAGCATGAGGAAGCAAATAATGCAAATAAAATAAAAAATGTTCCCTGTAACAAAGACAATGTTTTCTGATTTTTCATTATCAATAGAATCCCCTGTTCCCCCATTTTGGCCCTGGGATGCAGGACAGAGCAAATGACTCCTCAGGAAGGAAAAGGAAATAACATGGAGGACAGGTCTTTAGAGTGTGGTAAATTGGAGACAGAGAGGGAGTTCAGAGAAGTGAAATAATGAGGCCACCCTATCATTGTCTCCCCACTTCCCCCGAAGCTGAAATCTTGGAGGGAGTGGGTGTTACCAGATACAGCAATGAGGAAGCCAAAAGCAAAGCCTTTTTGTGTCCTGCTTTCCATGTGGAACGTGAGGTGGGGGGGAAAGAAGAAATCTGCCATGCCTGGTAACCTTGTGGCAACAGGAGGCAGACCCAGCAGGATGGGAATGGTGACACAGTAAGCTTGCACTGAGGCACAGTTATGAGTTAGAGCCTCCATTGGCTCCCACTGACATGGAATGGGCCCCAAAGCGAGAGAATGTGTAGTATGCAGTGTGGGAGAATAAGGGAATAGCTAAAATGAGAGCCTTTCATGAAAAGGTTTGCCTTGAGGTGGAGGTGATCTTGACACGTAATCCATGGGAGGTTCACTTCATCAAGGAGCTACTGAAAAGTTGTGATTAAAACCCAGAAGGGTGAGTGGTGTTGAAAATAGAAGGTTGTCATACTCAGTCTGAGGCAAAAGAACAAATCACAAATGCACCACTACTTGCGTCGTGGACACCAACGCGAGGGGCGTTTGGTAGGCGGAATCATGGTGCACGTAAGCACGTCCGTGTCCTCATCCCTGGAACCTGTAAGTACGCTACCTTAGATGCAAAGGATGGCATTGCGTTTGTGACTCAGTTAAGGATCTTGAGATGGAAATTATCCTGGTAGACCCAATGTAATAACAAGGGCTCGAATGTAGGTAAGAAAGGGAGGCAGGAGTGTCAGAGATGTGATGTGGTCATGAGCCAGGGAGGTGTGGGTGGCTTCTAGAAGCTGGAAGGGGCAAGGAAACAAGTTCTCCTCTAGTGCCTCCAGAAGCCTTGCCAACTCCTTGATTTTAGGACTTCTGCCCTACTGAATAGTAAAATAATATAGCTGCATTGGTTGAAGCCAGTATGTTTGTAGTAATGTGTTACAACAGCAATAGGAAATTAATACAGGATCCAAGGAATGAACCAGGCCAGGCTCCTTTCAGAGGAGACCAATAGTGATCGAGAAGGCACCATGTGGACTCCAAGTCCAGAGTGCCCCATGGACACGTGAGCTCTCTGGTGCCCCCAGATGCCAGCTGCCATGTTGGGAAGCAGTGGGGTGATGGAGGTGTGTATGAGGGGAATCTAAAATTCAGTTTTTACCTGAAAGATACTGACTTACTAGGCATAAGCTTCTCATAATTGTCAAGTTTACATTTTTCTTCCTCCTATTTATTTGAAGGAGGCTCACGGGAAATTAGATCAGTCGTACAATTAAACTGAGTAAGAGTAGGTAGCTACATGCTGTGAATCTTTGCTACGATCACAAGTAATAATAACGTAACACTGACTGTCTTTGCCAGTCCTTTTGCCAGATGCCAGGGACTTCCTATGCTTTACCTGATTGAATGTTCAGAACAATGCTCTGGGGAAGGTACTATTACTGCCTTAATTTTCACAGATGCAGAAACTGAGATATCAAGAAATGGATTTGCCAAAGGTCTTGTGCATTTTAAGCTGCCGAGTCAACATTTGAACACAAACAAGCCTGAAAGGAAATACAGGCAAATGAAAACAGGGTGATTTATTCTGTTGGCAGGACTGTGAGTTTGTTCTTTTTGTTTTATTTTTTGTTAATGGCAAAATGAAGCCATGATCACACTTCTTTTTTTCCTCAACATTGGCAATTTCCAATCCATGAACAAGTTGTGTTCTGAAATGAGCAGCCAGGAGAGTTGGAAAAGCATGTGGCTTGTAGACAAACACTGCTGTATCTGAGTCGTGACTCCAGCACTTACTAGAGATGGTAAGTTGGGCTGTTTATTTCTCTGAGTTTCAGTTTTCTTATTGATGAAATGAGGATTATAATACCCGTGTTGAAGGACTTTTTTAAGTATAGTGCCAGAAATGTTGTCACTCAACAAATGTTCTTTCCTTTCCCCAACGAAAGCTTTATTTTGATTGTTATCAGTACTGGCAATCTAGTTTCCTATTTAAAACAATAAAATTCTCGGAGGTTAGAATTGCAGATCTGTCAACAAATCTGTGTCGCTCACAATTTACCAGAGGTATTATACTAGGAGTGCTATTTAAACTGTGCATACCTATCAGTCATAATATGCTTCCATGGGGAAACGAACTTGGTAGGACAAGGGTATGTGCTGTCGGGCCCCAGCACATATGAGCTCTGCCTTCTGCCCTACTTCTTCACAACCTCCAGCCTTGGCAATGAGCTTTCCATTAATACTACTGAAAAGTCACAGCTGGTGGTGAGTAGGGAGTGAGAATGGTCATTAAGGAATGGGCTCCAAAAAGGGGTTGGGTAGGTATTCCTGGGCAGTTTTACTTAATTCTCTGTGTGTAGCTGCTATAGAGAAGAGAAACCTTCTCCTGGCAGCCTAATCATGACTAAGGATCAGTGCTTCCATCGCTGGATTCTCAGGCCCTAGAACAGACTCTGTGTATCTCTCATTCGCACACCTGGGTCGTTCATAAAATATAACACAGTGGATTCTTGGGAGCACTGCAATGTACGAAGCCTTTCGCCAACCTTATAGTCAGACACTATCTACGCTCTTATCTGTTAAGAACCCAGGCTATGGCTAAGCAAACATCACTGTTTAATAGCCTGGATATAATCAGTTAATCAGGACATTATTTACCATTGAGTATTTTGTGCATGTTGTACCCGAAAGCCGCTCTGTTTTAAATGATGTTGAAAGTGTGTTTGGTTAAGAGGATAGGAAAAAAATTATGAAAGAAATCATCTAGTGAATGAACAAATGCATTCAGGCTTGGAATGCAACTGAGCAGAATTAAAAGGTAGAAGAAAGGGAAGAAGCACACTGTTAGATGTGATCTGAGAAGAGAGAGAGGGTTGATGGAGTGCTAATCAATCATGTTATCTCAAACAGTCCTCAGGCAATGGATTCCGATATCTCTGCCCTAAGGTCATTGCCATGAATTCATAAAAGAAAGAAGGTAAACAGAGCATTTCTGTTGCACTTCAACAACAACAACAACAACAACAACAACAACAGTCCCCTGCCACAATAAAGATCTGTTACTTCTTAAAAATCTTAGGTCGGCATCACCAAATGAGTTTTTCTTTTTCCTTCCTTTTTCCTAACTAGGGAACTAAGTGCCTCTATCTGTACTATTGCCTTTATCATTGTGATTACATTCCTTCAAATGAACACCCTATGATGTGAATCCATAAAGCATAGAATGAAGAATATCCCACTTTTCATGCTTCTCATCTTCAGTGAAAACATGACAAAAATAATGAAGACAAGACTAGCACAAAATAACACTAGCAAGCTAGTTTTAATCATTTGAGAGATCAGTGCTCTCCACCATTTTTTGCTCAAAGCGTCATTTCGGACTATTGCTTTAGTAAATCCTGGGCAGCCGGCATTGAGGTTGATTACATAGTAGTTTGGGGAACACAGCTAAGGAATCATAGCATTAGAATTTAGCAGGTTTAACACACAAAAGTCATCATCAGTAGGGGGCCATGAGTTGTGGATGAACCTTGCTCTGTGTATCCAGGTCCTAAACATCGGAGGGGAAAGAGCAATCCCATATCAAAAAGATTAGCACCTGGAGGTTAAATGAAAAATTTCAGTGAGTCCTGGATTAACACTAAGCCTCCGAGTTAACAGCTTGATATAATGCAGCAATTTCCCACCTATATCACACAGCCCATACCAAACTGCATAGCTCACAAGTAAGCCCGAGGTATCTTCAGTGCACGTTTAGATCCTCACAAGAATCTTTGCCTTCTCAGACCTGCCTTGTTTGGGGTAAATATGAGGACAGACCCAAGAAACTAGGGCTGGAAGTGTTGAAGGGACAAATTCCAAAGAAGTTTGGGCTTCTGTATTCTTTTCTAGCTTGTCAGACACAAGGCCATTTTTATATTGCAAATATTTTGTAAATGATGTAATCATTTGGGGAGAAATGACTTTCAGAACATTGTACATATATTTTAGTCAACCAAGATATGGTAACTAATGACGAGGAAGTAGAGTACGTCAGGACTACAACTCTGAATTTCTCTACTTCAAAGAATTATGTCCCTGAGCACCTGAAAACAAAGGTTGGAGGTAAGTGTGCATAATTTGAAAGCATCTGGTAGAAATTCAGAAATCCCCTGCCTGCTTTATCTGTACAGCATCAAACATCTGGATATTTGGGAGTATTGGTCATTGTTCTGGCTCCTTTTTTTCCCCAGGTATTTTGTGGCTTCTGAATATAGTCACTGAGTCAAGTTCACAGAAAGTATAGGCTGACATAGTAAGTAGGAATAATGCCTCCAAGACTTTTGAACTTAAAGGGAGGAGATAAATGGCACTACAGTTTGGGTCTGGGGCCGAAAGCCTATGAAGGCATCTTCATATTCTTTTTCCTTAGCCACTTTTATGATCCTTATGAATTCATGAGCTCTCTTGTTAACCACTGGAAGGTCATGTTTGTTGAGTGGAGAAAATCGAGCTGGAAAGACTGAAGATAGGCACACAGCTGTTTTAAAAGCATTCCTGATTTCATAAAACCACATAGGCATTGAAGACAGAATATTCTCAGTCAGGGCTTTCACTGGCCTTACCTTCCATAATGTTTTCATTTATGTTTGAAATAAAGAGATGAGAGAATTAACAAAAGGATTTTCAGAGACCTTGAGGAAGTAAAGATCAAGATGTAACAGCAACTAAGCTTTATTTTTTTTTTTTATTATTTTTTTTAATTTAAATTCAAGTTAGCTAATGTACCATGTAGTATTGGTTTCGGGAGTAGAAGCCAGTGATTCATCACTTACCTATAACACCCAGTGCTCATCCCAACCAGTGCCCTCCTTAATGCCCATCACCCATTTAACCCATCCCCCCACCCACCTCCCGCCGGCAACCTTCAGTTTGTTCTCTGGATTTAAGAGTCCCTTATAGTTTGCGTCCCTCTCTGTTTTTATCTTATTTTTCCTTCCTTTCGCCTATGTTCATTTATTGTGTTTCTCAAACTCTACATCTGAGTGAAATCATAAGATATTTGTCTTTCTCTAACTGACTTATTTCGTTTAGCATAATACATTCTAGTTCCATCCACGTTGTTGCAAATGACAAGATTTCATTCTCTTTAATCACTGAGTAATATTCTGTTGTATATATAAACCACGTTCATCATTCATCAGTTGATGGACATTTTATATTTGAGTGTCATTACAGAATGAGTAGGATTTCCAGAATGTTACTGGGTTGCTTGTTATACTTTGTGCCAGGCTCCATGGTGGACTATGCCATGCCGATCCCTTGTGGAACTCTCCAGAGCTCCAGGCAGACAGGTGGGGATCGCAGAAATGTTGCCTGGAGGAACCTGCGTTATGGACCCAGATGTTAGGAGGGAGCTGTGAGGCCAAGGCCTAGGGCACTGAGTGTTGTGTCACCACTTCTTCCACAGGAAAGAGTGATGGAGAAGATTAATTTGGGGGATAAAGCAGTGGGAAGGGATCCAGTTGGAGGAACTTAAGTAAAGATCATACTGCATTTCTTATTCTTGCCGCTATCATTTTTTATCTCCTTGATGATGCATTTGTCCCACAGGACTGAATATTTTCTGTTTCATAATGATAATAATAAAAGGTAGGCAATGAATGATATGGGCCCTGAAAGCTTCACATAAGAAGCTCTTAAAGGCTCCCCTGTGATCAAGAAAGGGACTCAAATCACTCCAAAGTATTTCATTGGGAAAACCAAGTTAGAGGAAAATCTAAGAGTTCCATATGTTGCTTCAGATAGAGTTTTCATGGAATTTGTTGGAGGGCCAGTCCTGAACAGACTTGACTGCAGGCCTGATGGTGTGGGAAGCAAGTATAAGGAGACTGTAAGTCGAGAAGGCACAGAGGTGGCATTAATAGGTGTAACGCTGTTAGAATTGCACGGGCAGGTGAAAACTTTTATTTGCCCTGCACCTCAGCATCTGTTATTCAAAGACGCATCGAGGAATTAAGATTTAAAGCACTTAGAAAAGCATCTCCAAAATATCCGTATGGGTGGATTAAATTGCAAAGGTCTACAAGAAGATACTCCGATCATTAATGTTACCAACTGAGGAAAACTTAATTCCTTAAGCTGGAAGAGAAGCAGAAGCTGCTGTTCCATTTTCCGTGGCTGCACTCGGAGCGTGTGCTGACTGAGCCCGGACTGTGGTCAGTGCATTTATTACATCAACTCTCCAGGCTATTAGTCTTATGGAACGTCACCACACTAGCATATTTTTCTGTCCCTGTACCTCTAGGAGTATCTTAAGTGCTGCAGGACAGAAAACTTTGTTACCACAGATTGCTATTGTAGGTGTGGTTAATGAGAAACAAATGAATTTATTTGGGTTTTGGAAAAACACAATCTCCTTCCCTTATGAGTCCAAGCTTTTGATCTCGTGGTTATCAAACTCAGGTGATGGGCTGAATCTGTTGGGATGTCTCGTGGCATGGTAAAATAAGATGTTAAAAATAGAGGTATTTCTGCCCCAGTTTTACTGTGGTGCCAACAGGATACCAAAGTGACATCAGGCATACCGTCTAGCTGGAGAATTTAGAGACGAAATTACGGAGGACTTGTTCCATGATGCTTGGATCCCTCAACCAAATTCAGGATATAAAAATCGGTCAGAATGGAAAGAGGAAAGGATTTGGGAAGAAATTTCTTTGCACGGTCGATGCTCTGATGCAAGGCCCCATCCTCCAGTCTAAGAAGGGGGTTCCCGTGGGGCCTCTGTGTTCCTTGTGACTTGGAGACAAGCAAGGTTGGGCTGTCACTTCTATGCCTGCAGGAAAGAGGTAGCTGCGGTGGGTTCCCCTGCTCTCTTGGTGTTTATCAAGGCAAAGAGTGGGGAGTGTTTTTCATGGGCCAGATGTGGATGAAGAAAAGAGAGAGATGGGTGGGTTTGCCTGGGGTCTGGTAAAGCAGTACAAGTTGGAGAACCAAGGGCCCCCCCACAACAAGAATCTGGAAAAAAATGCTGGATCCTTTGGGGCTGAGGAAGGAGTCATAAGGTGGCTTTCAGCATCTACCCAGGTCAGGTAAATTGAGGTCAGAGAGGCCAAGCTGAGGAATATCCAAATAACCTACATTGGGGCTGCAGTGTCCCTGAATTCAGCTGTGAGGCCAGGGTTGCACAGAGTCTGTATTCACTGGTATTCACAGGGACTTTCCTACTCCTACTTCCATCTACTCATAGTTATAAGAAAGAGACTAGCAAACAAGGATGAGTTGAGGGCAGGGGTGAATCGAGAAATCAAGAAGGGTACGCTTTTATATCCCAGGCTTCTAGCCTGAGAAAGAGAAGGGAAGAATCTTCTCTATTGCCAAGAGAAGATTGTTGCCCTTAAAATTAGTTTTTGTTTCTTTTTATTTCTTTTTATTCTTTATTTGAGAGACAGAGCGAGAGAGAGCATGTGAGCAGGGGAGAGGGCAGAGGGAGAGAGAGAGAGCATCCTAAGCAGGTTCCATGCTCAGTACTGAGCCTGATGTGGGGCTCAATCCTGGGACCCTGAAATCATGACGTAATTGGAAATCAAGAGTCAGATGTTCAACCCACTGAGCCACTGAGGCACCCCTTATTCTTACCTTTAATGAGACTAATCATTTTAATTTCTGGATTAGATTGTGTATGCAATGGATCTTAGTGCTGCCTAATACCTAAGACCGAACAGAGGGATCACGAGCTTGCTGGGACTTAACTTCCTGGAGCAGCTGAAGGTCACCCACATTGAATAAAGTCTGAAAGGATAGTGGGAGAGAAAAATAAAGTTGTGTCAGAAGTTGTGTTGCTCACAATATCTAAAGACCTGTATTGAAATTTCTCTGGTTGTTTTACTGCTCATCCTTTGGAATCCTGCTTCAGAAGAGGTTCGTTGGTGTAGTTACAAGGGAATTAAGCTGGGCCAGTGCTGTGAGGTGCCATATTGGAGCATGAGGCTGAAGAAAATAATCAGTGGTACTGATCTTATCTTTGTTTCAAATTCTGATATTTTATTCATCATGGACTTATTTGCATTACTTTTGGTTTTTTTTTGTTTTTTTTTTTTAATCTGTAAGATATTCTTGATCTTGAGTCAGCTTTTGGTCCCATTCCCTTACACTCTGTGCCTGAGATGAGTGCCTTTAGTCTTACCCTAGCCGTGGCTCTGTTTGGAGTAAGTTTTCTAGGGGAGCAAAACCTGGTTTCTATTATTTCTGGTAACCATCTTTTTCTCTCCCTTTCTCCCGTAGTATTATTTGCTGCCAGATTGTTTTTTCTTTTTAACAGACTCCCCTGGAGACTGGAAGTGTCTTCACTTTGCAATCCATCCACAGATGTCTCTGGGCACCCACCCCAGTAAGTGACATCAGTATTGCCACTTTGTATGTTACAATTATAAATGTGGCCAAAAGGTAATAGGAGTTTTTCTCTAATAATAGAAGTAATTTAACCTATGTTCTAAATCAGGGGATGGCAAGATTTTTCTGTAAGTGGCTACAGAAGAAATAGGCTTTAGAGGTCATATGGTCTCAGTTGCAGCTACTCAGCTCTGCCTTTGTAGCACCAAAGCACCCATGGACAGTACATGAATGAATTGGAATGACTGTTCCAATAAAACTTTATTTACAAAACAATTTCAGGGAAGACTTGGCCTATAGGTCCTAGTTTTCAAACCTCTGTTCTAAGCTGTGATGTTATAACCCCACCCTTCTTTTGTTCCTGTAGAGGTAATTTAGAAAGCAATGAGAAAATTCAGGATAATTGCTTTCAAAGATCTTTATGCCATTAAAGTATCTTTTACTGTGTGAGCATTAACTTAGCTTGGTTTTCAGAAGTTAATCTACTTCTGATGTGTAAACTTCTATCAGGTAATAAATGGGCAACCAATTTTTATAATAGCTACCATTTATTGAGTATTACCCTGGGCAAGACTAGATAGATAGATAGATAGATAGATAGATAGATAGATAGATAGATATTACATAAATTAATCTTAAAACAAGTGCAGTTGTTATTATTCCCATTTTAAGGATGAGATAATTAGGGTCAGAAGTCAAGCATCTTGCCTAGGTCACAGAGTCAGTGTTTGGTAGATCCCTCAAATGCCGCAGCCACGGTGGCCCTGAGCCTGTCCACTGGAGTTCTCTGACTGGAACAGATACACAGGGTAGCTTCATTAGAGTCAGTTTGGCGCTTATCTGGAAGAAGGAAACAGGAAGACATGGTCTTCAGTGCTGACAAACCACCCAGAAATGGGATGAGCAAGTAGGGGGCAGTTATTTTGATGGCCTCATATTGAAGGCTGAGAATGGGCTTTGATTTCATGCAGCGTAGGGAGCTCAAATTGGAACTTAGCCATTTCTTGCCTGTTGAAGTTAGTATCTCATTTCATCCTTAACCAGGAAAGTGAGTGGCCTTGAACACTTGCTATAGTGTTTCCTGAGGTGACTGTGTCATACCTTTTCTGATTACCTTAATTCCCTTGGTGGAAAATGACCTCAATATACTTTGGGGCTTAGGTCTGCACTGACAAGGTTAAGCGTTACTGGAGTGGCAAGAACAAAGAGAAGCTACAGGAATGGGTGTTTGATCTATGGATTTGGAAAACCCACACGCACACATTTATGTGCGTGTATGTGTGTGTCTGTCGGTCGGTCTGTGTGTGAGTGCAGTCGTCTGTTCTTTGGTACATATTCTAATTTTCTTGAATATATAGACCTGCCCTTTTGGTATTAGAGATTGCAAGCTTTTCACTTTTTAAAATATTAGATATAGTCACCTCCAAACTTTCTTATTTTAAAGTTGCTTTATGATTTAGTGAACTGTTAATTTTGAAGATGATGATAAGGATTATAAGGATAAGTTTAAGCTTCCCTTGAAATAAAAAGACAACACGAACCAGCTTTATTCTATGTGTGCCCAGTATGAGGAATCCACAGTGGGGAGGTGAGTATCCTGACCTTGGGCATATACCTAATGCAGGCATTATTCATAATTTCTTAGAGTAAAACTGCTTGTTTTGTGTCATGTAGTAAAAGGAAGAAAAGTTTTCCCTTTTTAATAGGTCGCCATGATATTAAAGTGCTCTTTGTAGAAATTCTAAAGATTCAGGAAAATGAACTTGTGAGAGTAACTGGGGTAAAAGTTCTGAAGAATAAAAATTTTAGCCAAATAGAAGTTACTAAATAAAATGAAAACCCAGAGCAGTGACTACTTAAGGGAGCTGGAAAAGGCAGGAGGGTGACCTTTCTAGCTAGTTGGCTCTGTGATACGCCATCTAAACTTTTAAAGCTCTCCAGTGGTGGGGAAGATTCTGCAAAAAACGGATCATTGATTGTATCAAAATGAATATCTTAAAATGTGCATCTTTATGTTTTAACATTATAGGGTTACTTCATTAAACACAAAGCAAAACACCAGCTCATAATTAGTTTAGCGATGGCCAGGATATTTTGTGAACATGTTTGACTCAGCTTGTGTGAACATTTCAAAGTCTTTCTTTTTCCTTTTTTTTTTTTTTTTTTTTTTTAAAGAATTTGAATTCAAACACTTTGTTTTGATCCTACCTTTTTATCTCTGGTGCCTACCTAATTCTGTATACATTTTCCCTTAATAATCTTTCAACTGGTAGCAAAAAAGTTTCCAAAGAAGCCTGAGAAAATTGAAGATGCTACTGAAGAAATGTCTCAATGTTTTGCAAATTATTTCCAGCATTTTCTGGTTTCAAATACTTGCCTTTTCTTCTCTCTCTCACTAGAGATTGATGAGCATAGATAAGAAGCATGAGGGAATTGATAGAACCCCACTGAAATAATCCTTTCTTTACTTTCTCCTAGGAAGAAGATTTTACAGATTAGTAGGAATTGGTCAAATTTTATCTTTTTTCTTATATTTCTTAAATTCATGGCAGAATGCTTAGAGTAGTGTAGCAAAGTCGTTTTCATATTTATCCGCTCCTCTCTAAAGAGTGGGTGACTCTGACTCCATCAGATTCTGCCTTGGTAACCTACCAAGTCTTCTGGCCCCAAGCATCTTCTTCCTCTTATGCTACTTAAAATTTGCATGACGGGGTTCTCTCCTGTCTTGGGGTGACCGGTCATCTCATTTACTCTAAATATATTCCCTGGAAGAACCGGTCACTTCACTTGATTGCAATCATTACCAAATCTAAATCGATTCCTTTGTTGACTCTGTAAGCTATACTGAGAACAAGCCAGTGGGAAATAGAGAAGGGAGATGTAGTGAAGCAGATGCTTCTAGATGAAGTGAGCAGCTGATGGGGTGGGTGCCGGTGAAGCTCGGTTGACAGAACCTTCAGCGGCAGCAAAGGAGTTGGTAACTTGAAGAGTGCGGGGCAAGTTTGTATGTTCTGTGCACATTTCTGTGAGTGCTGTGAGTGTGTGTGTGTGTGTGTGTGTGTGAATTCTAACTTTTGTATATATTTTTTATATTTAAAGATGCCTTTAGGAGGCTTCTTTGGTTCATCTGTAGGTAGGGTTCAAGTGTCTGGGTGTCACCAGAGGCCAGATGCGTCCCTAGGTTTAGGCGTTGTAACAAGAGACAAGCTAGGTTTTCTGCCTTTGCTGACATCATTTGTGATCTGGGGGTGTTTTTCTGAGGTGGCAGCACTGGGGATGTGGCATGTCTCCTTTTGGTCTTGATCACGGAGGCTTCTGTTTTAAGAACTATGAACACAGAGATTGCCTCCAGGCTGTAGGCCCAAATCTGGGAATTAACCCATCAAGGAGCAGAGCATGTGGGGACCCCCAAAAGGAGGAAGATGGGAAGATCAATTAACAGGTTCTGGAATGAGGCAATATAGAGTTTTTTTTTCTTGGTTCATAAAGAGGCTATCTCGGGATCATGGGTTTATTCTGGGGCCCAAGACCCAGGCAAAGTCTAGAGAGGCCAGAATGAACCCAGTTTGGCAGTAACAGATTAAAACTGGAACTGCTTCCAACTTTCATATCCCCACCTCTTTTCTCCTACTTTTGGGCTATCCTCTGTTGCTAAGCTTCTTCTTAACCCTGTAACACCTTTCTGTCCTCTTTCTCACCTGAGTATCTTACTCATTCACTCTCAAAGAACTGTAGCTATTAGAACTAATATGTGGCAGGCAGTGCTCTAGATACTGGGGAGGAAATAGATAACTTAGCCTCAAAAAACTCAACTAGATATTTTTTTTGTCCTCAAGAGCTAGCAGCGTATCCTCAGCTCTGACCACTCCCTCCCTTCAACTATCCCTCTATTTTTCTTGAGCACTAAATTAATTGTAAAAGTACTCCATATTCACTGACTGTACTTCTTTGACTAGTATGTATTTCCCAATTCAACCCATTTTGTTCCAGCGTAATTGTCACTAATGTCATAGACTCTGGGTCTGAAGTGCTCTCTTGTCCAGCAAGAGAGCAGGACGCAGGTTTAAAAATGCGAGAGAGGCTAATGTCTGGGAGGAGACAAGAGCCCCGAATAAGGGTCCTTGCTCCATTTTTATTAGAATCATAAGGCTTACAAGCGTGATGGGAGCACACAGAGAGACAATGAAACCATGAACATTAACTCATGGGCGTGGGGAGAAGGGGGTTTTGGAGAAATGCAGGGTTAAGGGTTTGGGTCAATACAAAACAAGATTCTGGTGCTGGGTGGAAGGTTGTTTATAGCAGACATGAGGCCCCACCTCTGTTTACCTCAACTGGTCTAGGGGACAAGAAAGACAGAGCATGCTACCTCAAGGTCAAAACAAGGCATCTTTCTTTTGCTAATTAGCTCTGCTCTGGGCAACTTCACCCTGCTGTGGTCTATAGTCCTGTTTACCTGTTTACCTAATTTGATCCTTCTTCCTGTGAAAGCAGTTTTCTGCTATTGTCCTATACCCCTGTCCTATACTGGGGACCTTTGTCCCTTTACCTAATCTTGTTTACCCAGACTTGGGTGTGTTCATCCTATGACTTTCTAATTCATTTACCTAATCTTATTTACCTAATTTTGTTTACCCAAACTTGGGTGTGAGTATCCTATGGCTTTCTAATTCTTTATACCTTGTTAACCCATCAGTGAAAGCTCAGGGAATTCCTAAGCTTATTCCCCACAACTAAAGTCACTAATAACTAACTGGATGCCAAATTCAGCTAATTCCCACTTCTCCACTGCACTTGGCACTATTGGCTGTTCTTTTCTTCCTGAAACTCTGCTTGTCTGGGGTCTCCTCTCTTGCCATGAATTCTTACTGTTTCTGTTTGTTTTCCTACCTGCCCTTTTATTGTTCACGGACTTCAGGGTTATGTTATTGATAGGCTTTGACACACAAATCTTTCCTAGAAGATCTCATTCATTTCAAAGCCCATATAAGGATAATGATTCATGTATCAATAATTATCATTTATTGAGTTTATACTCAATCCTAGGTGGCATATATTAATTATAATATGTAGTTATACACCAATTCATATATACTAAGTTCATTCTTTCAAAAGTATTGAAAATGCAAGAATATTCTCCCCATTTCAAAATTAAGGAAGCTGAATCTCAGAGATACTGAGTACCCGGTTCAAAGCTACATAGCCAGTGAGTGACAGAGCTGGAATCTGGATTCGTCTCCTCTTTGCAAAGCTCATCCTCTTTCCATAGTGACATGTTGTGTCTCTGTGTTCTTCACTTTAAAATCTACTTCTGTGTTTTTCATTGCCCACTGGTGTTCACTCCTTCAATGAAAGAAACACTTATAGGATGCCCTTGTGTGCCAGGCCCTGTGCTAGGCACATAACATGGAAGAGACCCATTTCCCCTCTGGGGACTTCATTTTGGAAAGTAACTAAGCTGCATTCTGTTAAAAAGGAAAGTTGTCTTTTTCCTTCAGTAGCCAAATCTGCATGTTTCCTCTATTTCCTGTGTCAGGGCTTCTCAGGCCTGGCTCCATATCACCCTCACCTGGAAGATTTGTAAAAAAAAGCAAGTGCCTGGCTTTTACTGCAGCCCTACTATTTCATGATGTCTAGGGGTGGCTCAGGGGCATCTGTATTTTTACAAAACTTCACATATAGACATGTTAGAGAACCATTTTCAGATCGCAGATCATGGCATGATCCGATCTCTTGGAGTTACTCTAAGAACTTCTCTTTAACCCCTTCCCCAGATTCAATTAATCCCAATATTCTGCAGATGCCATTTCTCAAGTGGCTCTTGAAGACATCACTTTCAGTTTTTCTTTCATTGACATTACTATATTTCAGGTTCTCATCATTTTTCCTAGACACTGAAATAGCTTTTTAATAAATTTTTTTGCCTACCCTCTTGAGTAGATCTATACTCCCAACAGAGTGATATTTTGAGAACTCCTGTTTAATGATGCCATTACCCATCTCAAAACCTTCAATGGTACCTGTTAGCTATCGGATAAATTCCAAATCCTGTGCCTGGGCATATAAAGCCTTCAATAGTGTATCTGTTCCTATTCCATTTTTGCAACCTGGTTCCATTTCTAGCCTCGACTCCTGCCTTGGTCCTTACTCTACCGCAATGGCCAGATTTGGTCATTTAATGAGTAATTGTATAATGGATTTAGGGTCTAGCCACACACACCCTTCCACTGTTTTTTTGCTTATGCAGTAGGACAAGATAGTGTGCAATTGTCAACACTTATGACAAATGCAGGACTGCTTTAGGAAGCATTTTGAATTATCTAACTTGTTAAGTAAAAGGATTTCCTCCATAGTCAGAGGATAGTATTAGTTTCAATTTTATAATTCATTGATGTTTTACTGTGATGAACTCAGGTTCCAATGGAGACAAGGTGAAAAAGAACAATTATCCCTCCCACTTGTTACAGGGAGGACTGGGTTAGCAACTACATCTGAATTAGCCATTCACTTCTTGGAAACTAGAGTAAAAGAAACACTGCATTTTGGGCATTACAAAAAATTAAATATCTGCCTTCTCCCTGGTGCTGTGTGCTTCTAGAAGACAGTGCCTGTGCTGCTCCCGTCGCACCATGGCTCTTCCACCCAGAAACAGTGCCCAGTGCAGAGGGGTGTTCAGAAATATTTTGACTACCTCTCTGATTTGCATTAATATAAAATATTTCAAAAGAAGCAGCTGTTGCTCACCAACCCCCCCCCCCCACACACACACACACACTTCTTCATCGTGATGGTGATGCGTACAAAAGAGACTAACCGTATCTTTGAGACTTTTGCCTGAGTGACTTGTACAGAGTTTCCAGCCCTGGCCCGTTGCTCTGTTCACCACTGTGGAAGGAAGATGATGAATGGAAGGAGGGCTCCCATTGATTTTAGACAGTTTAATAAATGTATATTTTACATCACTCAAGAATACATCTTAAGATTGCGGACTACCATAATATGCTCTAAGCACTTGAATATTGATTCAGTGGGCCTAGAATCGTCTCTCCTGTAATGACTTAACTCTGTGGTTCAGAGGAAGGCATATAGAAACGTGACATGTTCATTCAATTGTAAGGTGTTCTGTAAACGAGAGAAGCAGTTCCTTGTAACGATGACTGAAGCAAGTGGTTTGGACTCTGATACAAGTGATCAGATGACCTTTCTCATTAAGTTGGCTTGCCAAGCTCAGGAAGTTGTTAATGCCCATTAAAGTGATCCAGTCTTTTTAAAAATCCAGCCACTGGACTCATCCCCTGACCTCTTGCTGCAGAGAATTCCATATACCCAGCTAATGAAGGATGGTCTTTTATTAGATCTAAATTTACTGCCTACTAATTTCATTGAGTGTCTCTGGTCTCATAAAAGACGGTACAAGGGAAAAGCCCATTCATTTGCGCTGTGCCCTTCATTCTTTGGAATCCCTTGTGTCATTTACTTCCTTCCCTTATTTTCTTAAATATTTGTTGCTTTGCATTTTAAAGGAGAGAAGATTATTAGTGTGCTTTAAGAAAGTTGAAATATAATAACAAAAGCCCTTTCCCATATTTACTTCTGGAAAAACCCAACCAGAGACAACAATGTGTGTTAATTCAGATTTATTTCTGGGAGACGTGAACAGTTACTGTGGAGGGTCAAGGTGCCTCCTCCTGGTTTTTAATTGTCTTGGACGTTGTCTCTCCTGTCTTCTGGCAGGTTGTCGGATACCACTGGGGGTCTGCGGTGATGTTGTGCTGCATATGTTGCATTGTTTATTCCACGTCTTTTGTTTCCCTAGTAAGTTTCTGGCTGCCTGTAAAGTCACTACGATGCTCCTTTTGTTTGTTTGTGAACACGTAGAAAGGTCTGTAGCCTTGTACAGAGAAAAGTGGCAAAGGAGGGCTTGTGATTGAAACATACTTGGATTTTAACCCTAGCGTCTGGAGCCTCCAGGATCACGGAGGCAGGAAAAAGAAAAGGACTGGGGGTGGGGGCACCTGGGTGGCTCAGGCAGTTGAGCGTCCAACTTCGGCTCAGGTCATGGTCTCACGGTTCGTGGGTTCGAGCCCTCGTATCGGGCTCTCTGCTGACAGTGCAGAGCCTGCTTCATTCAGATCCTCTGTCTGGCTCTCTCTGCCCCTCCCCCACTGATGCCATCTCAAAAAGAAAAGAAAACATTAAAAAAATAATAATAAAGGACTGGGTGTTTTGTTGCCTTCCCAGGATATGAGGAAGCAAAGAATGTATGGAGTCCCTTGGTGGCATACTACTGCCTAGCATTTTTGAAAAATAGTTTTTATAAGAAGACCCTCCTCCCCTATTGTATTTTACTCCTGCTCCATCCTCTGTAAAGGACGGAGGAGTATGGGAGAGGCTGGAGGATAGGAAGGACTGGACCGCTGGCTCTCTCTCTAGTCTGTTAATAAGTCCTTCATCCCTAGAAAGTGCTGGACTTTCTAGAGATGGTATTGTTGTGAACTCCAAAACAAGCACAGTTCAGCAGAAGGTATATAGGATTTAAGGAAAATAGTTCATTTTGCTGAAGTCACAATTTCCTTGCATTATCAACAAAGGGAACTTCTCTCTTTTCCTCTACCCGTTTCTGAAATTGGAACCTGTATAATATTGACCATTAGCGGTGTGTGCTACTGTTGTTGCTTAAAAGGCATTTCATCGCTCTGCTCTAATGGGGTCCTTTCCCGAACCAGGAAGGAGAAGTAACCAGTTCAAATGAATGCTGAGCTTACAGAGTAAATGCTGCCTGAGAAAAGACCACAGACAGAGCAATCTGGCTCAAGAGACAGAACTGCGGCTTTACGTAGCCTTGTCAGAACTACTCAGAAAAGGCTAAGATCAGTCTGTAATCTTCAGTAGGGACATTAAAGCAGGGGACGGATGACCTAGCACAGAGCCTAGCACAGGGGGTGAGGGCAACACGGATTGTGGGATTAGGCTCCAGCTCAGTCCTTTCCTTTCAAAAAGGTATTCACAGCTACAGCGGCACCTTCCCAGATGCCTTAAAGATTTGCTGGAGGAGGCCTTCCAGTGTTATAACAAAAGTGCTCCTACCTGAAATTCCTAGGAAGGTTTCTTGAACTTAATCAAAGTTTGACTGATCAAGTATTTGATACTGGAAACGAGGTGTTATTACCACAATGACCTGAAATATTTGGCAGTTACTTAGCAGGTGAACAGCAAAGACACTGATATGGGAAGCGGAAAAGATGGAAGAACATGTTATGCAAAATGTTTTAAAAATACTGTCACCTACTTTGTATTGAAAGGTAGGTTTGTACTTTTTCAGCTTCTACCTCGAGGGGGAGAGTCAAGAAAGCGGAACGAGAGCAGTGCCTACTTGTAACTGTGTACAAGGTTAGTACAGTTAGGTATTGGCTGAACTCACTAGGTATTGGGGAAAGAATTATATAGCTTGTAAGCAGACACAAAAAGAGAGCTCCCAGAGGTTCAGGACCTTGAATTTTAGAAAAACTTACTGTCTCTGGAGATGTTTTAAAAGGCTTCGAGGGATGCCTGAGTGGCTCAGTCAGTTAAGCGTCCGACTCTTGGTCTTGGCTCAGGTCATAATCTCACGGTTCGTGGGTTTGAGCCCTGTCTGGGGCTCTGTGCTGATAGCTCAGAGCCTGCTTGGGAGTCTCTCTCTCCTTCTCTCTCTGCCTCTCCTCTGTGCTCTCTTTCTCTCAAATAAATAAACCTAAAAAAAAATAAAAATAAAAATAAGGTAAAAGGCTTTGAGTAACAAAGGTCCAGCCAAACTTAGCTGAATCAAGTGACTCTGGGAGAAGTTCAGGTTAAGGAGGTGACATTTCCTCTTGTTTCGTACAACCTCAAGGTAGTCACTCTCACACTGGGAACCATGTGCGGAAAGGATTTTGGTTGTACTTCCTGGCACATGGAATTGGCTAAAAGCAAAAGGATTAGAAGCTTACTGTTAATGACAGAATTATTTTGACGAAGAATCCTTGAGTCTTTAACTAGTATGACCTTTGTTCAAGACAAAGACAGTTAAGACAACTGTTGGGCCTCTAGCTTTTATGAACAGGAGACAGACTTCAAAGGCTATAAGTAGCCCTCAGGTGGAGCATGTTTCTATTCCCATCTCCCCCATACTGTAGGGGTTGCCAAGTAGGTAATGAATAAGGAAGAGCCTCCCAGAATATGAGCCAGAAGCCTCTCAGAACAATGGTCCAGGATGCTCTTCGTAGAAAGCAGAATCAGGGCTTACCTACTTTAGGAACCCCTCCTGTTCCCTGGTTGAGGTGCAGAGACATCACAGATTCTGTTAGAGGGATATAAAAATTGCTGTGAAGCAACAACTATTTTGTGCCCACATTCTTCTCCTCTGGCTGAATTCTGTCCTTGCTTTTGTATTTTATACCATAAGAATATGTAGGGAGCTTAAACTTCCCTTTTCTTTTTCTTTTTTTTTTTTTTTGAGACAGAGAGAGACAGAGCATGAGCAGGGGAGGGGCAGAGAGAGAGGGAGACACAGAATCTGAAGCAGGCTCCAGGCTCCTAGCTGTCAGCACAGAGCCCGAAGTGGGGCTCGAACTCACGGAGTGTGAGATCATGACCTGAGCTGAACTCGGATGCCTAACCAACTGAGCCACCCAGACACCCCTCAAACTCTCCATTTTTAACCCAAAGGTTTCTAGAGAAGCGACCTGTAGACTATCTAGAAGATAATACAAATTGTTCTAATGCCTTGGACTCTAAGCTGGATGCAATGACTAGGTGGGTTTTCTCCTTTGGGGAAGCAGATGAGTGAGTTCTTTAGGAAATGAAACGAAAATGCCTACGAATTTTCTGTCTGGGCAGACTGTGTCGGGAACCATGTGATAATGTCATCAAGCCCATTTCCTCTTCCTGGGCAGTGAGGAAAACGATTGCCAAGTTTCCTTGCACGTAGTTTGGGGGCAAGGGACTGAGTTCTGGATCATGAAATGAGCTTCAAAGATCCCCTAGTTTTTCTCGTGCAGCCACGGTGGTTAGCGGTGTCATGAGATGGACGGAGCTGAGTCGCAGGGTTTCTGCCAGAATCCCAGTTAACCCTTACGGTGTTAGGCCACCCAGTGTGCCCTATTGTGACTCACGTGCCATCCAACTGAAGATAAATACTTGCTACCTGGACATACCTAATTACATCTTTCTGTCCTACATAAAATATGCCATTTGAGCTAAGAGGGTTACCACTTTGGGTACGTCCAACTTCCTTGCTCTCCTAGTTATATTACAATTACAAAACATGTACACCTTTGGATGAATACTACCATTTTCATTTTCTCTTTTTTTTTAATAAAATAGTAGAGTGAAAATTAGAATATTGAAGTGATCGTTCAAACCACCATTGAGACAATGCAACATAAATTGTTGGCTGGCAGGAAAGGCTAAATGAATAATCCTTAGCCAGCAGACGTAAAAAACAATTCAACCCATGAAAGGGAGTTAGAGGCTATCATTGTATAAGATGTCTACTTGTACTTTACTCAAAAATAAGGACTATTTCTAAAATAAATCATATCTTAATTGTAGCACAAACAGTGAAATCAGTAATTTTCTGCGAAATACTTCATAATTTTAAGGAAGGCTTGGTTTAAAAACCCCTCTAGGTAGTGCCATACCTAGCAACTCAAGTTCTGTAGACCCACACTGTCCAATAGAACTTTCTGCAAAGATGGAAATGTTCTCTATCTGTGCTGTGCAATATCAAAGCCACTAACGACATGTGGCTACTGAACGATGTAAATGTGGCCAGGGCAACCGCAGAACTAAACTTTTTATTTTGTTTAATTCTTATTTATTTTTATTTTTTTAGTGTAGAGAGAGAGAATGCACACAAGCAGGGGAGAAGGGCAGAGGGAGCCGGGGGGGGGGGGGGGTTGGGGAAGAGAATCCTATGTAGGCTCCATGCTCAGTGCAGAACCCAACTCAGGGCTTGATCCCACAACCCTGGGATCACGACCTGAGCTGAAATCAAGAGTCAGACGCTCAACTGGCTGAGCCACCCAGGCGTTCCTAATTCTTATTAATTTAAATCAAAACAGTTTCATATGACTTGTGGCTACTGAAAGGGACAGCACAGGTGTAGGGCTTACCTGCCTGTTGAGTCTGCAGCACAAAATGGGGAATAAGAAACATGTGAAGTACACATAACATCTTATTGAGGCTTATTTCTTTCTCGGTAAGTACACATTATATGAGGTCAGCTTTAACAGCCATTTTGCAAATTGTATTAAGAATTTTAAGACAAGAAAACAAAAATGGAAGATTTTTTTTTACATAAAATAAAATGTGGTAGATTAACTCACACACACCTCACGTATAGTTTGTAGAACAACAAAAAGCTTTTATTTATTTAAAAAAATTTAATAATTAATAATAATTTAGAATCCTAAGAATAAAGGGAAGGAATATAACATGACTGAGGTAAACACAGACAAATCATCTGGTTATTGACTAATCAATCCATTTTGTGGAGCGTATTACAGCTTTTCCTTTAACAAGAATCTGAAGAGCTGCTCTCCCGTGAGGATGGGAACATTAAGTATTGCAGAAGCTCTGACTATTAAAGAGTTGCTGCTCATATTGATTTACACCCTCCTTCAGCTTCTTTTCGCCTACAAGGGGCCATTTGGAATATATTATGTTGGAACCAAGCGGTACGAAGAGAATAGTGAACGGTCACTGTTGCCACTCAGCTATTTTATTGGCACCTGAGACTTAGCCTTGTAAGGAGCAAACTAGCAACCCAGTGCTAAGTTCCCTGTAGTTTCTTCTTTACCAAGTTCAACAAAGATGCAAGAATACACATGTGCTTTTTTCTTTTTTAATGTTTATTTATTTTTGAGAGAGAGACAGAATGCAAGTGGGTTAGGGGCAGAGAGAGAGAGAGAGACACACACAGAATTGGAAGCAGACTCCAGGCTCTGAGCTGTCGGCACAGAGCCCGACGCGGGGCTCGAACTCATGAGCTGAGAGATCATGACCTGAGCCAAAGTTGGACGCTCAACTGACTGAGCCACCTAGGTGCCCCAAGATACACATGTTCTTAAAGGGTGGAGGAGTATTACACATCGGAAAAGCACAGGAGCAGAGTCTAGCATTTTACTCCCATTGCTTTTCTTCCCAGTGAACAGGAGTCCGGCAGATGGAAAAGCAGGAAAAACAATTTCCTTTCCCTCCCATTCTTTTTCCCTCCTGCCTGAAAAATCTCTAACAGGTTTTTCAGCTAATGGGGAAAGCAAATTTGCCTTCTGCTGTGAGTGGGCCTTTCTGTATTCAACTTGGCTCTCGTCTCATGTTTGTTCCACTTATTCTGTTTACTCAGGGGTGTCTGCCTCTTTTCTTCCCCCCCAGGAACTCCTCGCAGAAAGATGACCTCTTCCTAAACGATGAAAGACCTACCAAAAGAACATTCTTTTGGTAAAATAATCTTTTGATGGGTCTTTAATATTTGATTGAGATGCATGCACATTTGCTTTGGGAAAATAAAATAATTGGTGAATTAGTTATCACATTTAAAATTTAATTTAGGGCTTTTAAGAGAACATCTCACAAGGTGTTCAAATAAAAATCAAATGTCATAAAGGAGCTCTGATACCCTAAATATAGGATGTCAAGTTCATTTGTTTCTAACTCCTCCTTTTACAGATGGTGAAAACTGAAACTCAGAATGGTTAGGTACCCAAGGCTAAACACAAAAAATAAAAATAAAAAAGGACGCTTGTAAAACCAGTTTCAGGGAACAGGCACCATATTCCTTATTTTCAGCCTTACTGTATAAACTGAGGACTGTTCTTGCTGGGTCATTACTATCGCATCTCTATATGGACCAACCGTGATCAATACTATCTCCTATCTGAGTATGCTGGGCTAGTCGATGTTCACAGAATCACAATATTATTGACTGCATGGGAAATTTTACGAAAGAGAATTTTTGCATATAGTGGAAAGCTCTCTGGAACATCTTCTCTATCAAAGTTCTCTATACAGACTGATGGATATACACTTATCATTACCTCAGTTCCTTTGGTTACAATTTGTTTTTATGCTAAGCAGTGAGGGTACAATTAAAAACAAGCAAGCAAAAAAAAAACAAACCAAAAAACAAAAAGCAAAAAAACCAAAAACAAATAGAAAAACCAATGCAAATTCCTGACATTAAGCCTCATATCCATTTGCTTTCTTAATCAATAGATCAGGGCCCTACCTAACCATTCATTTAGACGCACCACTTGCCTGCGGGAAGCCTACTTATTGCCTCTTTGTTTTACTGCATTCAAAGCAATAGGCTATGATAAGGAAGTAGTTTCTGAATGTTTCTGAAAGAGCGTGAAAAATTTCCAGAATTGGCCAACTCTAAATGGATTGTTGTCCATTGCGGACCCACGAGGAGCTTTGTTTTCATGTGGTAGAACCCTCGGAATATTTCAAGCAAGGCCTGGAACTGGGGAAAGCATCATATTAACAAATCAAAAACAGAGAAGCAAATGAATGGCCACATCTAGGAATCTAAGAAAACAAGTTTACAGAATCCATTTAAATACTCAAATAGTAAAGCAGGAAGCTAGATGGCCAAGTTGTGTTCTGAGCTGCAAAATTGTTACATACATTTTCTTACAGCATTAGAGGAATGGGTCTGGCAGGCAGTCTGAGGGCTTCCGTGAGCGCCAAGAGCCCAGACACCCGCCGAGCGACACCTCAAACTGCCAAGAGAAAATCCATTCATCCAGCAATAGCTGTATCTGTTTGCAAATTAATTTACTTGAATAAATTCCCATTCCCCAGAAAACAAATTCAGAGGACACATACCCTGCTGATAATCCAAGTAAAGTGTGTTTTACAGATGGGAGATTAATACGGCCAAATGTTTGATGGCACTTGCTTTAAACAACAACAACAACAACAACAACAACAAAAGAGTGTTCTTAGGAATAAAAAGTAGCTGTGAAAAAGAAAAGCTAGCGGCTGATGTGTGCTCTAGTACAGAAAGTGTTTTGGAATAGAATGGCATGCCATTACTCCTGATTTGGGATGTGTGTTGGCACATCACAACTCTGATTTTTGAGGGGTGTGTGTGTGTGTTTGTGTGTGTGTGTGTGTGTGTGTACTGGATGGACGTGTATCAGTGAGTAATGAAAATAGGAATAGTGCTAGTTCAGGGTAGGCGAAGGCCATTATTAGGTAGCCCTTCTTCCCAGTCTCCCCAATTAAAACATACATATTTTCATCTACTAAAAGTGTATTTGGGTTAATAAGCTTTCTCTCTTTTCATGATAGTACCCATTTTTACCTTCTAATCAATCATTACTTAGAGCTGATTACTATAATGTGCTGTAATTTCTTCTGACACCTGAGATTAGTCTGTTGAGGAGCGAGAGACTTTGGGGGTGCTGAGCAGACAAAAAGGAGGGGACTGCAGGAATAGACAGTAAAGGGCAGGTAGTATGTGCACACAGGACACCAGCGAGCCCGGAAGTGAGAAAGGAGCATTGAAAATGAGGCGTGAAGTAAGCGAAGGAAGCCACATCCTTTTGACCGATGCGGCATGAACGCTTCTCCCGAATGCCACGTGGGCCTTAACTTTAATAAATTGCTAAGACCCAACCAAGTAGATAATGCCGCCAACTCTATGAAAAGAGTAAATTCATAAAATGCAAGAGATGGGGCTAAAGAATTATGTAGCAAATGGGATATTCTTTTTATAAAAGAGGTAGATCTAAGTTAATTGGAGCCAAAGTTAGTTTAAACTAATGATAATTCACATAGTTCGGGTAAATGTGATTTTTAGAATAGGTTTTAATAAAGGGTGTTTTATTTCAAGTGCAGACAGTAACTAGGACTGGGTTTGTTATTAGCATATCAAATGCCCATTAGGGGTAAAATCGCGTCTCTGGAATCAGGCAGGATGGTTGGGGGCCACGTGGATGGATCTCATCATGGCTGCTTCACATTCAGTGAGGTCAGTCCCCCAAGGTCATCTCTCATGCCTCTTGTCTAATAGCCACATGACTCCGACACCATCCTTCCTGACCCCATCTCCCATCTCTCTCCACTTTCTGAACCCCTTTCACGTTTGCCCTCTGAAAATTCCCTATATCCTCACTCTCTGCTGTGATTATTTCCTTCATCTTCTTGTTTTAATGGAAGCCTGGCTCTGCCTTGACACTCTTCCATGAAACCCTCTCAAGGGGTAGCTGTTTTCTCCCTCAGAGAGATTGTCACTGGATCGGAGGATGACAGAGGTGTACCTCTTTGATTCCCTTTGACATCCCCAGACCAGGTGTTCTCCCTCCAGGTTTAACCTCATATGTATATATTATCCTCCCTAAATGCCTCTCCTACCATCTTCAAGCCCCTTTTCCCAACCCTTCACCGACCTGATGTCTTCACTTCCTTCTTTACCTGGCTTGTATTTGTGCTCAATCATTGTGATCTCTCTTGTATTTACTCCCCTCTCCCTTGCCCTACCTGCACCTTGGTGTACCTGTTGGACCAGCTCCCTTGGCTGCCACTAACTCATCCCGTATTCTGCCCCAGTGCACGAGCGGTCAGATGTTGCTGGAGAACATCATGCACTGTGTTCATAATCAGCTAGCCTTGGTGAGCCCTGAGTGCTATCTGGCAGTCAGTGCTATGTGACTCTTTTACTCGGCTAGACGACTGTGTCCTGTCTTCCCCTCCTTTCTCCAGTTTTTCACTCTAACAATGTGCATGCACTCTACTTTCTCTGCCAGTCCTCTGAGTACCTGGTCATGTCCCCAGCTGAGGCTACTCAAAGATATTTATCTAGCAATTCTCATTTCTCTCTCCCACATCAGTAATTCTTCCCCTCTCTATTGAATAATTTCTTTCAGCCTACAACACGCTTTTATTTCTCCAGTCTTAAGAAAAATCTTAAAATCTTCCCTCAACCCTACATCCTTCTCTTGCTACTTACTCCATTTCACTGTTTCCTTTTTTTTTTTTTTTTTTTTAAGTAAGCTCTAGCCGTAATGTGGGGCTTGAACTCATGACCTTGAGATCAAGAGTCCTATGTTCTATCTAATGAGCCAGCCAGGCGCCCCTCACTGTTTCCTTTTATGGCAAAACTCTGTGAATGGGATTTCTGCACTTGGCTGAGTCCCAATTTCTCTCTTTTTCTCTTGAAACCATTCCAGTCAGGCCATCATTCTCCCATCTCATTGAAACCACTGTTATCAAGAGTTGACCCTTGAAGATCAGTGTTGGGTGGTCTTCACATTGCTAAATTCAGTAGTTTGGTTCTCAGTCTCCACTGACTTGACCTCAGAACACTTAACACAGTGCATGACTTTCTTCTTGAAACACTTCCTTCACTTGGCTTCCAACAAACTCACACTCTTCTAAGAATTTTCATATTCTTCCACTGTTCCTTCTCCTCTCTCTCTCCTTTCTCTCTCTCTCTCTCTCTCTCTCTCTCTCTCTCTCTCTCTCTCTCTCCCATCTTCTCCTTATTCTGATCTCTGATGATGGAGTCCCACTAGACTTAGTCCTTGGACATCTTTTTCCTATGTCTTTAGGTGCAAGCTCCACTTAGCTATCTAATACCCATCTTAAATTTAACCTGTCAAAGCTCGGCTCCTGATACTTCATTTTTGTCCTCGCCCTAACCTCCTCCTTTCACAGTCTTAGTTAATGACTACTGTATGTTTCCACTTGCTCAGGCCAAAAATCTTGGAGTCATCTTTGCCTTCTCTTTTTCTCTCACACTCATTATTGAATCCATCAGCACATTATACTGGCTCGATCTTCAAATTATATCCAGTGACCCCTCACCCTCATTCCTTCGACATTATCACTCACCCAGAGACGGCAAGTGTCTCTCCTAACTGGTTTCCCTGCCCCTGCCAGAGCTGGCAGACTGGTTCTGTCCCTCCTCTAGTGGAATCCCTCCAAGGGCTCTTTTCTCAGGAAGAATAAAAGCTGAATTATGGCATCGAGGTACTATGGCCTGGCCCTGACTTAGCTCTCTGTCCCTTTCTCCCCTTACTCATTCACCTCCAGCTGTACTGGCCTCCTTGCTATTCCTTTCTGTTGGCCAAGAACCTAGCAATGACTCATAGTAAGTGCTTAAGTAAGTAAATATCAGTTGAATCAGTCAGATAGAGAGCTACTGAGAGAGATTGTTGCTTACCCAAACACATACTACAAAGGCATCATTAAAGTTTGCCTGGCCTCCAAACCTATGCTTTCTCTATACTGTGAGTGATGCCACTTCTACATTTGGAGGATGGCTCTGATTTTGGTCACTTTAAAATAATTCCCCAAAACAGGTTTTCAGCTTTTAATATTCCTAGAAAACATTCTTTCTTGAGTTTACATATAAACCATCAAAGGGCAGACATTTCAGATATTTTTCTTTCCTATGAAAATGTGTGTTGAACATTTTGACCCTTTAAGACATGGGTAGCTAATTTGTTTTTATTTCCCATGGGGTAGCCTTGAACTGTATCTTACCCCCTACAAATACAGCCTGCAATTATCTTGTTTGTTACCGCTTTTTTCCTTAGAAAACAATATAGGTTTTCTACCATTATTGAACCTCGTATAGATTTTGGTTCAAAGAAAAACCTTTTGAACTTATAATAGGTTTTGAATTCATGAATCCTGAAATGAATTTATGGTTTCTGGATAACTTGTCCTAGAGATGGAGAAAGGAAAGAGCGATCCTCGCACAGATAAACACATTAACCACAGTTTCAATGAATAAGTAAGCACTGATTCTCCTGACTGCTGCCAGCTCAGAAACGATTAGGCAGAGGGCTCCTTTCTAGCCCTTATATTCACACATTCTCCTTCGAATTCGAGGACACAGGGTCTTTTTATAGTTAAAAACTATAGTTATAAACTATAGTTATAGTTTATAGTTAATAGTTATAGTTTATAGTTAAACAGGTTATAGCCAAGACGAGGGACGCATATCACACAGTATGAGTGTGTCTCTGGAAGACAGGATGCATTTTCTTTCGGATCGAATTTTCCTTTCTTCTCTTCAACGTCCCCCCTTCTGCAATGACTGCCCCACAAGAGCAGCTTCTTTGGAGAGGCTGCTTCGGCTTTCTAGCTGTGTTGTGACTCAGCACACAACAGGAGCCACTTTCCTCTCCCAGCTGATAATTTTGTCGGGAGACCTGGTGTGAAAAGCATTGCTCAGTGCCAAGCCCCCTGCTGCTGAAGGACCCAGCCTCAGAGATAAACGACCCGTTATTTTGTTCTCCTGGAGTGCCTGTTCCATCACGTGGCGTCTTTCTTCCAAGAAGAGACTCTCTGTTGTTGTTTGAAACAATACGAAAACATGCTCAGGGGCCAATGAGGAAATGTGTGGGGAAACAATTTGTTATTTTAAAACGGTAATTTTAAGAGGGATAATGGGCCTTTTTCTGATCTTTCTTGAGGAACCTGTATTTCCATTTCCCTCCCAGACTAATTCAAGATACATGAATTTGCAAATTTGATGCAACTCCTTCCCTTTGGAAGCTTCCTGGCTTTTAAGATGCCTGTTCTCTGAGAATTACAGACTGCAGAGTTCTAGAGGGCATAACCACCCAAAATGATGGCAGCCTGGTGGCTGGAGTATGAGGCTTGACAAACGGATTCCTGAACCACAAAGCAGCTTCTGAGACACTTCCAGGCCCCATTTCTGAGATGGTTGTATACAGTATGGCTGCCTGCTATGGGATTGTATGTGAGGCTTCCTCTCTCCTTATGCTTTGAGCAGAGGCAAACAGGTGAAATGAGTGGCTTCAATTTTCACTTTTGTGTTTAATTGAATTAGCTGATCCGGTTTACTGCTTGATTTGGAGTCTTGTAAACATCCAGTCTGTTTATCCACACAGTACTTTGACTGTTTGACTGGTATTGACCTTTGTAGCCTAAAGAAAAGAGGAAGAAAAGGAAGGGAGGAAGAAAACTAGAAAGATGCACATCAAAGGGAAACACATTTTATAAATTAAAATAAAAAGCCATTATGAAGGAAGCCCTTTTCAGGGGGAAGCGGTATCTCTATTGTGTAGCTAAATTGTTGATATTATCTGAGTCAGTATCTCTTCTAGTGATGTTAAGAGTGATATCAGGTCTAGGGACGTCAGACTCACTAGGGATGGAGACTTACTAGGACACATTTGGGTGGGTCTCACCTTTAAGTTTTTGGGTGCAGTAGGTCTGCGATGGAGGCTGAAGATGTGCATTTCTGGCAAGTTCTGAAGAATTGCCACTGTTGCCAGTCCTGCGACTGTGCTTTGAGAACCACCGATTTAATCCGTTGTGCAAACTTCTTCCCTCCTTGGATGTTTATCATAAATTGCTTGGAGATAAACTCACACACACTAAAGTCTTTCCTTTCAGCAATTTATATGCTGTATTTTTAAATCACAATTCGTATTTGATATTTAATTAAAAAACAATAGATTTCAGAGGATATTTTAGAGATGTGAAGTGGGAGGCAGCTTGAAGAAAGCAGTGTTTCCTGGACTGGAGTAATATATGAATCCATTTAAGTTTTTTATATAATAATGCTGCTTTATGTTGTAAGAAACTGGGTAGAAGCACGTTATGCTTATGTAGCCTATAAATGTATAATTTATAAGTAAATTATAATTTGTATTTATATTGTTAGAAAGCAAAATAGATGTGAAGATCTAATTGGCTTTATTTCATGATTCATGAATCAGATCTCTTCTCACCTAGCAGATAGAAAGGAGCTCCGAGGAGCTGTACAAAAATGGAAGACTTTCATAGGAAGAACGGAAAAAAAAGATGGGTTGTTTCAGGCAAGGTCATCCTCCTTTAGGGGATGAAAGGGGTCTGTCAGGCAGATTACCTCACTAGTGCTGACCAGGAAATTCCAGAGTGGCCTGTTAAGATCACAGTCTTGAGAAGGGCTGAAACTGAGTGTAGGTAAGGAGTAAGTCCTGGTTTGCTGACCCAGGGCTTAGCGTGGTTGACTCCATTTTGGGCCTGTTGTTTCTTCTTTTTTTTTTTTTTTTATTTTTTTTATTTATTTTTGGGACAGAGAGAGACAGAGCATGAACGGGGGAGGGGCAGAGAGAGAGGGAGACACAGAATCGGAAACAGGCTCCAGGCTCCGAGCCATCAGCCCAGAGCCTGACACGGGGCTCGAACTCACGGACCGCGAGATCGTGACCTGGCTGAAGTCGGACGCTTAACCGACTGCGCCACCCAGGCGCCCCCTGTTGTTTCTTCTTGATAGTATGTAGCTGTTAATGTATAAATGCATACATCAATTATGGAACTTGTAAATAAGTATAAATATATATAATAATGTAAAATTATATTTAAATAGAATATAATTTGAATTCAAGTGGAACTCAAATGAAAATATAAAAACAAATTGAAATTAACAACTTTAACTTCATGTGACTAATGATACTATTTTGAGAAAATTAAAGCAATATTTGCCTTGTGACTATGGCAGGATCTTTCTTCAACATGTCACATCACAGCGGCTGTGTGGGAAGACCCACATTTTCCACCCTTTTAAATTTAAACTCCTGAGAAATGTTCATTCTTTTAGTATAATGTGCCATGACTTGGCCTTTTCATGATTTATTACATCATTTACTTATTAAGTCTACCTGTTTTTTGTTGTTGTTTTTTTCCTTTTGTAAGCCCTCAACAATAAAAGTAGCATTTTCTAGTGCCAATGGAAGGATTCATTCATTCGAAAGTATTTCTTTTGTGAGTACCTGTCTTGTTTTTTGAAGTCCTGTTATAGGCATAGGAGAAGAAAAATCCAGAAGAGGGACCTTCCCTCCGGGAGCTTACTGAGTGTGGGTAGAGTGAGGGCTGAAAGAGGTAAAAGACTTGGCTGAAAAAGTAGATCATGTGGAGTCTCATGAAGTGAAGCAAGGAGTTTCAATTTTCTTCGAATGACGGGAGGAAACCATTGGAGGATTTTGTTTAGGACTATTATTTTTTTTTAATCTGGCTACTATGCAGAGAATGAGCTGTAAAGGAACGTGATGTGGATCTTTAAAGGATGACAATACTTCATTTTAACTTTTTCATGCAGGTGATCTATGATATGCCATACGTACATTTATTGGACATATGTAGAGAACCTCCACCGTGTTTTTATTAAAAAGATCTGGCAATATCATAGAGAACTCTGAAGCCCACTCAGTATAGCCTCAGGTTCCGTGTAACAGACTGGTTTAAAAGAACTTGTGCAGGCTTTGAAGTCAGACCTGATCCAACATTGGCTGGGCCACTTAAGCAAATTGCTTAACCTTGCAAGATCTCTTTCCTCCAAAATGGGACTAATAATATTTCAAACTCAGGGCTGTGGTGTGGTGTGTGTGTGTGTGTGTGTGTGTGTGTGTGTGTTGGCAGGGGGGGGATGGTTGCATAGAATCTTTGCACAGAGAGTTGAAATAGTCACTTTACATATATTTACATACATTTAAATAAAGGTGTCAAGAGAAAAATGTAACACAGAATAAAAGCAGGCTAAAATCAAGAGGACCAGGGCAGTTATAATTATCATAGGTGAGAAGAGAAAACCAGGAAGCTGAGACTGGGTCAGGATGAAGGTGCTTCTCCTTCAGTCTTGGCTTCCTCCCACTGGTGCTTTGTAAGTATGCTATTAAATAGGAAACTCTCACTAAGGGGGAAAAAGGGGCTTTCCAATTCTGAGAGGAATCCGTTCACTTCTGTGTAGTTATTCTTGCTTTGTAGATAAGGAGCATTTTCATTCAAGAGGCTAATCCATTGTTCTCATTTCCATATAAACTCCTGGTCAACCCCACACTTGTACCGTCCAGTGGACCACTGAATTCTGCCTCTTGGCGGAATTATGATGGTGGTAGTTCCATAACTACTTGTTAAAATCTGCATGCTGACTTCCATTTGCTTTTAAATTATGCCACAGTTCAAATGGCTGTAATGCCACTCTCTGATGTCTACCGATAGCCCTGTGAGATGGGGGCGTCCTGGTCAATTTTCAGAAATGAAGGGATGGGACATGGAGGGGGGGGGGGGAGGTGACATTGAAAGAATATGCTGTATTCTCTGAATGCTCTACATCTTTGATACAAATTTTAATAAAAACTTTATTGTAAATATTATTGCAGAATATATTCTGCAAAATAAGCATTCTTATTTTGTTGAAACACCACCAGGCCTTTTCAGTTGCTACACTGTCCGTGCAATTACTTCTGTGATGACAATGAATAAACTTAACTCTTTCACCAAACATGCTTAAGGATAATTTCACACCCCAGTGCAATGCAGCTGCTTCTGCCGTGGCCGGTGTCTAACAGCTCAGAGCAAGAGCACGTGGGAGCATCAGAAAGGAAGCCTAACAGACTATTTCAATTTAAAACCATGGCATCAGGAATATTGTGTGTTATGTTCGCATTCAGACTTCTTTCCCCCCACTGAACAATTCCAAAGGGACAAGAAGGCCTAGTTGTGGTATGTTTAGCAAAATGTTTCTAATAACTTTCTAAATGAGTAGGGCTTTTCAAGACCATGGTACATTTTGCCTGGAGTCTTTTGCTCTTTTCATTTTTAAATTCAGGTGTGTTTGGAGCGTGTTTCCATTTCATTTATACTTAGCCTACCAAGCTGTAGTATTCGAAGAGTTATTTGATGTTGGAGAAGTCCTATACATTTTTTATAAGCTGTGTTAAGTGTTTCTCTTTGAACCATAAAGTTGCATTTTTGCCACCTCTAAGTGGAAATAGTCTGTAAAAATAACATAACTAGAGTTCCTAAATGCAGAATTTCTAAGAGGAGGAAAAAAAATGTATCTCAGCATCTTTCATCATCCAATAAGAGGGTACTCATCTACAAAGAGCCAGAAGATGCTCCATTCTTTAATAACCTCCAGAAACAAATGGAATTTATGAAAGACTATCATATCATTGAAGCAAACAACCAGTCACCTGATGATTTTATCAAAGTTTCAATGCAAAGTAAAAAAAAAAAAAAAAGTTGGGGGCCTGGTAAATGGTTATTCAGTATCATGCAAACATTTCTCTGCCCCAACCAGCTTTGTTGATGGAATCTTTCCCTTCTGAGGTAGCATCTTCTTTTTTGCATGAAAGGATTGAAATTCAGGGACTACTTCAGTTTTTTAGTCCCCTCTTCCTTTCATTCTGTTCAAAGAATTATCCACTGTTTCTTACTGATGCGTTTAGAAATTTTAAAGCCTAGGGAACCTAAACATGGGCTTATTCTCAGTATTTTCAAGGAACAGGGTTCTACCATTAGTATATATACCCAAAGCTGTGAATGAAAGGGCTTAAAATTTGTAACTGATGAACATACAGATTTTACAGTGGAGAAAGTGAGCCTGCCAGCTCTGATCTAGGATAGGCCTTGACAAGTGAAAACCCAAAGAGTTGCCCCTGCTGTGGGAATAGGGACAAGATAGGAAAGCTGGTGGGCAAAATGAGGCCTGTCTACAATCTGAAGGCCTTTTCAGGAGTGATCAAATCTGATTTTCATTTTGACACCGCAGTTTGTTTTTCAGAAACATTCTATGGTTCTGGTTGAGGAAGGGTGATTATAGGAAGGGCAGAGGTCTTTTCTATTGACTTCTTTTTTCTGCCCTTCAGCAGTGGCTTGGGAACTGACCCCAGCATTCCTGAGGGGTTAGTTTGACAACCACTGTGACCCTGTGACCAGTAGCAACCCTCTCATCTTATAGGCGAGGAAACCTGAGACAGCAGAAAAGCGGCAGTTCTTATTCATGTGACACTAATTAATATTTTTGGGGCAGAAACTAAGTTATTTTTAATTGCACTATGCCAGCGGTTGACAACCTTTTTTCTGTAAAGGGCCGGATAGGAAACATTTAGACCGTGGGCCATATGGTGTCTGTTGGGACAACTCAATTCTGCTTTTGTGGTGAGAAAGCAGATGTGGACAATACATAAACACGTGGGTTGGCTGTGTTCCAATAAAATGGTATTTATGGAAACTGAAATTTGAATTTCATACAATTTTCATGTGTTATAAAACACATTCTTCTATTCCTTTTTTTTTTTTTTAACCATTCAAAAAAGTAAAGACCATTCGTCGCTCCTCGAACTATACAAAAATAGCTGTCAAAGCTGTATTTGGCCTACAGGCCATAGTTGGCCAACCTCTGCACTGTATCATCTCTTCATCCAACTTACATAGTACATTTCATGCACTGCCTTAAGATAGTTTAGACCTTAGGGTTTCATAAAAGTGTCATTTCCCCCCATGATGTTTCCTAGAAAGCCACTCTGCTGCCCTGATCTGTATATTCTTTATGTTTTCTCCCCCAGTCCCATCTTGTTTCTCTATAGTTTTACCTGGGGGTTCAGAGCCATTTACTGAAAAGTTAGGGTTCTCAAGGCTGTTTTGCCAGTGAGTGTGTAAATATGAAGACCCAGTCAAAATCAGAGCTAACCTTGGTTGGATCTCCTGTCCATAACTAATCCTCCCAAGGTCAGGGACTCTGTTCAGTGAGACCTGGCTTCCTGCTCTCTCAGTGCTCATGATGCTATTGTGGAAGGGTATGCACTGCCTCATTTTCTCAGTTGTTGTTATCCTGAGTGGATTTTTCTAAAAGTATGAGAGTCAACAACAACACAAGTAGCAACATCTATGATAAGACTAATAAAATAACTAACATGTACTCTGCAGCCTTTATGAGATCCAATATTACGTGATAGTTAAGGATGTGGAATCTATCTGCAGACCTCCTGGGGTAATCCCAGCCCTGCCACTTATTAGCTGTGTGACATTGGCAAAGTGACGTTGCTGCTGCCTCAGTTTCCTCACGTGTAAAATGGTGGTGATGGCAGCAGTATATGCCTTACGTAGTTATAAAACCAAATGACTTAATATACATAAAGCTCTTTAAACAGTGCCTGATAAATGGTAAGTGGCATATAAGTATAAGGTGGTATTCTTATTATTATTAGCCACTAGATACAATTTCAAGTTCACTCCTCTTGTAGCCCCTCCCAGTTCCTCTACTTCTTCACCTGAGAGTTAGGCATCATTAATGATCACAATGTCTTAGAATCTAGACACTTTGGATGGATATGACGAAAATAATAGTTAAGAAGTATTGGAAACTTATCATAGAAATCAGGCGTTGACCTAAAGTCTTTCTATGCATTGAATAATTTAATCATTGTAATAATCCCAAGGTAGATACTATTAAGATGTATTTAAAGAGGAAGGAACTGAGACACAGACAAATCATTGTGGCTAACCCAAGGTCACATACCTGGTAAATGGTAGAGTCATTACTGAAAGCAAAATAATTAAGAGTCAAGCCTGAATAGATGTAGGTGGAAAGTTCACATGATCGTGTAACTGAAGTCCCAGTGTCAGGTGAACGCAGGCTTTAATAGTTCCCGGAATATTAAATCTCAGAGGCATCTCTTGAAACCTGGAGGAGTAGAGAATGACAAAAAAAGTACTGCTTTACATGGTAGACAGGAAAGCCACAGAATTTACTAGAGGCTTCAGGAAGACAGAATAGAGATGTTTCGGATTCTTAAATCATGTAAGATTACTCTTTGGGGGGAAGGCAATAACACATCTCCCCCACTCCCAAATATTGTTACTTCTCTAGGTTAAAGAATAAAGTTTGAATAAAACATGAGACTGACTTAGATGTAGTTTTATATTATTTTTTCCCTGCTAAGTTTCATGTTATTTTTTAAAACTTTCTCCCCCTTGGTTCCACCACAATCAAATGGGAAGTTGTCAGAACAACAGAAGATGGGAAGACACGTGGGATGTTGGATCCCAGCTTAACAGATACTGGTGTATTAATCCCAGTTGGAAGTCTCTGTTCCCATGTCACCCCCAGCTCTCCTTGGCAAGAAGCAGCCTCAGAAGATTGACAATTAACTCTGGGTCAGAAGGGATTGTTTTGGGAGGATCTAGAAGAATTTAAACACCCAAGTAGGACAACTTCAGACCTCTTACACAATCAGGGGCTTGAAATCTAAGGGCACATTAATGTGTTATATGGTTCAAAGTGTTTCCCGCTGTATTTTCTTGCAGTTCAGAAGGACCGTAACTTCAAAAGACATTAATTAATTGGTGACAGTTTGACCAGCATGCAGTGGGAAAAAATGAAGAAACAAAAACTAAACAATTTTGATTAAAAAAATTGTGTTGTTGGAAAACACTTTTTTCACCTTTAGGTATAAAACACTTCCATTATAGAGTTTTCAAATAATCCCAAGGGTTTACACATATTTCAGCCCATAAAAGCATAATTTTCTTGTGTTTCCTCTTGTGCCCAATTATCACCTCTTTTAACATTAAAGTCAGGTAACAACAATATCTTGATATAGTCATTGGTTGTGAGTTGCTCATCTCATTGAGTTATCTTGCTACAAACTTGTTTTCATTTTGTGATGCCTACGTTAATGAATGACATCACTAAAGCTTGAAGCCTCAGAATCAACTTAGAATTATCCACAGCTCACCAGATCCACACTGACAGGTTGAAATGCATATCTGATATTTCCCTAGTCATTTACCTTACCAGGAGCCTGATCATACAATAATTTTTAAAGACAGAGTCTATACCACTTCTGTTTTGTTTTTTTTTTAAATTAATGTTTATATTTGGGAGTAAGAGCGAGAGACACAGTGTGAGTGGTGGAGGGGCAGAGAGAGACAGAGACAGAATCTGAAGCAGGCTGAGCTGTCAGCACAGAGCCCAACGCAGGGCTTGAACTCATGAGGCATGAGATCATGACCTGATGCTTAACCGACTGAGCCACCCAGATGCTTCCATACCACTTTTTTTTTTTTTGAAAGCCTTCTTTAAGTCATCAAAGTAGAATGAATTGCTCCTTGATCTGTACTTTTATGGCATATTTTTTTTTAAACTTAAAGATCTAAACAGGCATTAGAAGTAGACAGGGGTTCAAATCTCAGCTCTGCCACTGACACATGAACAGGCGATTTCACTTTTCTAAACCTCGAAACGTATCTGTAAAGTGTGACACCATGAGGTTTTTGTAAAGATGATATCATAGGGTAAACATATTAAAGGTGATCGCCTAATATAGTTTTTTCCCTCAATATTCACTACAACTTCTGCCAGCTAGGATACAATTGATCACAAATGGACTTACAATTGTGTGTATGTGTGTGTATCTTGTGTGCGCTCCTTGAAGGTAGGGATCCTCCAGGATGCAGTAAGTGTTAATAAACATTTGTTGAGGGGCACCTGGGTGGCTCAGTCGGTTAAGCGTCCGACTTCGGCTCAGGTCACGATCTCGCGGTCCATGAGTTCGAGCCCCATGTCGGGCTCTGTGCAGACAGCTCAGAGCCTGGAGCCTGTTTCGGATTCTGTGTCTCCCTCTCTTTCTGCCCCTCCCCTGCTCATGCTCTGTCTCTCTCTCTGTCTCAGAAATAAACATTAAAAAATTTAAAAAAAAAAAAACATTTGTTGAGCAGAATAGAGTCCTTAGAACCTATGTCTTTCATTCAATTACAATATTAACAGTATAGTCTGAAGAAAATCATTATCTTTTCACTTAAATAGATAAGTTAAATGACTTAATTTTTTATTATTTTTCTTTACTATTTTTTTTCTCCAAGGTTTGGATGGGAAAATCAATATGCATGAAATTATCTGAGCTGTATCTGTTAAAATAATCAGTTAAAGTGAAAACACTGAGTAAAAACATTGAAGACAACAGCAGTATTGGGTTTCGTTTTCTCAAAGTCAGATGTTTGGCATCCTAGAAACTGTATACATACGTACATGTGTAACTGTAAAACAAAGTTTTTTAAGGAGAGCTATTTCATTTTGAAAAATATGAGACTTAATATTAAAATTATAACTCAAAGTGCTAAGAGCCCAGATCCATTAATATTAGAAGTGAGTGGTAGAATCTAATGTCAGGAGCTAATGGCTCCATAATATAAGGGACCTATTTTAATTAAAAGTAAAATCCGCAGACTATTTGCAATCAGTACTTTAATAGTTGCCACCCAGGAATGAAAGGAGGAATGAGTGAAGAGAGCCCATTTCAGCAAAATAGAACTCGCCCATTCTAAGCCAGTTTACTTCAATATGGAAAATCGAACTTTATGTGTGAAGAGAACCCCAGACTGGCTGTCTACATTTCCTGAGTGCCTGGGCCTTTTCCCTGTGACTTTATCCCCTTTTCTTTCTGGTAGGTCCTCAACAGAAACATAATCTCTTGAAGGCCAATGTCATTTTCTGCTCTGCTACTTACTATGTATTCTTCAGACTGCATATTCCATGAGCTCCAATAGCTACCAAAAAAAAATCGTTGCTTCTCCTTTGTGTCTTTTAGTTAGTTCATCTCTACTGCAGGAACAGTATATTTCTACTAAAATGCTGGATTAGTTAACCAGTCTCTCTCCCTCCATCTCTCTACCTCTCTTCCCCACCCCCCACCTCTTTAATTGTCCACGAATATCACACAGAGGATTGCATTACCATATGATTTCATATGTCTAGGCAAAGAGAAACCAGTTTGTGTCTCTTGTAGGGAAGAGCATCCTGTAATAATTTATCATCTATAATGTATTTTGGCAAATTTTTTATTTTGATAGCATTTTACACTTGCAGAGAAGTTGCAAGAATAGTAAGAGGAATTGCCAGTGACCTTTACCCCAGATTCAACCGCAATTGTTTACTTTGTGTTCTGTTTGTTCTGTATCTATGTGTAGGTATAGGCAATTATGTATCTATATTTGTATCTATCTCGCTATCATTTATCTATAGTGACTTGCCATTATTTATCCTAGTTATGTTCTATAAAGCCACCACGAACACTGAATTAGTGAATCCTGAACCACTGCTCCTACGGGAAGGTTGCTGTGCCTCTCGGGTCACAAACATTTTTATCAAGTGATTCATACATAACTTTGCTTTATGTGTGTTTTTGTTTAAAGACACCTTATTTAATATAAAAAATAATAAGTAATATTATTTGAAACCTTTGATCTTTTTGACAATATAATCAATATAATTGACTATGTTGATTCATTAATATTGAACTTCTGACCAATAGCATTATCACTTATGCCTGGAGGAAGCTTATTTAATGCATGTATTTTCTCTGGAAGGCACATTACAGCTTTCTTGAGCTTAGGAACACTAGACAGCACTTCTGCCCTGAAATTGAGGGTCATTTTAAAGTTCAAAATCACTAAAAAAGAAAAAAAAAAGCACAAAAATGCAAAAAATATGCCACTAAATAGACTGTGAAAAGGACATTGTTTACAAGATGAGAGCCTGAAAGAAGGCCGAGTGTGTCTGTTTTCTGCCTCAGCTGGGAACACGTAAGTCAAGAGAATTAGATTTTTTGCTGCTTTGCCTCTACCTGCAAATGATCACTAAAGCATGGATTATTGATTTTAGGATTACAAATAAATTTAATAAGTAGGCAAATTCACAAATACAGATTCTTGGCTGCATATATATTTGACCCATATGTTTACCTGTATGTATCACTTTCCGTGCCACATGGAAGCAAATTGGAGATGTAGCTACTTACCCTTAGATACGTGTGATTTTTTCCTAGGAGCAAAGACATTGTCTTACATAACCACAGTACAATGATAAAAGTAAGGAAATACAATAGTGATATAATATAATCTATATTCCATATTAAATCTCCTCATCTGAGAGAGTCCTTTATGGTCCTTTTCTGTTTCAGTGCGGGATCATACATTTCCTTTCATTCTTGTATCTCTAGTCTTTATCTAGAGCACCTCCTTATTCTTTTCTTGTCTCTTTTGACCTTGATTTTTCTAAGCAGCACTGACCAGTTATTGTGGAGAATGTTTCTCTACATGGGGCTTGCCTGGGGCTTCTTCACAGTGGGATTGGGTGATGCATTTTTAGTAGGACTATCAAAGGAGCGTGTTGTTTCCTTCTGAGTGTATCCTGTCGGAGGTGTGTGCTCTTGTTGTCTGTCACATGTGGTATCTGCCAAGTTCTTACCAGTACTTTTCCCTTTGAAATTAATAAGCAGTTTGAGGGGGAGATACTTGGAGACTTATACAAATATGCTGTCTTTCATCAAATATTTGCCGACTGGTTTAAGCATCCTTCTATGGTTATGTGTTCTACTGTAAGGAAGAACTTCTCCCTTCTTCCCCATCTATGTATGTACTCTTATTTATTTATATCAGATGAACTAATGGATTTTTATTTGATTCAATGGAATATAAGCCATTTCTGTCAGTATTTATTTTAACATTCAAGTTGTTCAAAGTTTGGCCAGTGGGATTGCTTTCAAACTGGGCTGTATTCTTTTGATGTGTCTGTAGCATTACTTCAGCTCTTCCTTTCTTTATGATGCAACAAGATATTCTAGGCTTTTCTGCAAAAATCTCTGCTCTCTTTTAGTGGATAATGGTCTTTAGTAACTAAAATTTGGCTACAAGGCATATTTGGGGCTACTGATGGGTCATTGTTTCTAGGTCCCTTTATCAGATAGAGTAGGAAATAAATACACACACACACACACACACATTCATACATATGTAGACATATACATAGACACCCAATATATAACACACATACACACATATATATCTGCACACATGTATAGATCTGTATCGATACCTATATCAATATATAGATCCAGCATGCAGAGTGCATTCTAGTTTTTTCTCTTTCCATATTTGTAATTCTCTTCTCCAATGAGGAGAAATTTAGCGTTCATTATTGCCGATATAGTTACACTTTTGCCCAAGCTAGAGTAGATGGCATACACTTTTAAAATTGCTAATTCGGGGCGCCTGGGTGGCTCAGTTGGTTGAGCGTCCGACTTCAGCTCAGGTCATGATCTCGCGGTCCGTGAGTTCGAGCCCCGCGTCGGGCTCTGGGCTGATGGCTCAGAGCCTGGAGCCTGTTTCCGATTCTGTCTCTTGCTCTCTCTCTGCCCCTCCCCCGTTCATGCTCTGTCTCTCTCTGTCCCAAAAATAAATAAACGTTAAAAAAAAATTTAAAAAAAATAAATAAAATTGCTAATTCATACCACTGTGAACAAAAAGCAAAACTACAAACCAGAATTCATTATCTGTTTATAGTGTTTTAGGTTAAATGTACACGCAATGAAATGTGCACATCTCAAGTGCACAATTCAATATGTTTTAATGAATGTACGATTACCACTTGTTCTTTCCAAAGGTAAGTCAGCTGTCATTCATATCATTGTTCTCCTGTGTGTAATTTTCATTTTTTTCTGGCTGTCTCCTGTTTGACTATGATAAACCTGAGTATGGTTTGCTTTGTCTTTGTCTGTCTTGTGCTTTACTGCTTTTCTCAAATGGAAGTTTATGTTTCAACAATTATGAGAGATTGTATGCAACCACTTCCCCAGATATATGTATATTTTTTCTGTTCCAGACTCTTTTCTCTCCTTTTGTGATTTCCACGACCCATAAGTTAGACTCTTTGATATTGTCCGTCATCTCGCTGAAGCTCTCTTCTTTTTCTTTCTTCTTCAGATTAGTTTCTACTGATCTGTCTTCATGTTCACTAATTCCATCGGCAATCTTCTGCTAACCTCACCCACTGATTTTTAAAATTTCAGATGTTGTACTGTTGAGTTTCAGTCTTTTGGTAGTTTTTATCTCTCTGCTGAACTTCTCCATCTTTTTGTCCTGGACATATTTATAACAGAATAACTGCTTTACATTATGACATCTGTATGTTTCAGTTGATTTCTGGTGACTGATATCATACTTCTTTGTGAATCATATTTTTCTGTTTTCCTTATTTAGGAATTTTTATTTATAAACAGAACATTGTGAATAAAATAGTCTAGAGACTAACTTCTGCTATCCTCCCCTGGAGAGTGTATTTATAGCTGTTTTTTTTTTTTTTTTTTTTTTTTAAATTTTTTTAACGTTTATTTATTTTTGAGACAGAGAGAGACAGAGCATGAATGGGGGAGGGGCAGAGAGAGGGAGACACAGAATCGGAAGCAGGCTCCAGGCTCTGAGCCATCAGCCCAGAGCCTGACGCGGGGCTCGAACTCACGGACCGTGAGATCGTGACCTGAGCCGAAGTCGGAGGCTTAACCGACTGAGCCACCCAGGCGCCCCTATTTATAGCTGTTTTAATCAGGACTTTTAAACTGGCTAGACTCAAACTCTAAGCTTTAGCTCTCTTACAGTTGGCAGCAGCTAAAATCTCTGACAGTCCCGTCACTTTCTTTTACACATTCAGGAAGGAGTCAGCTTTTTATAGATCAGGGGCCAGCCACCAGTTTGGCCAGATTTTCAATGCAGAATTTGGACTTTCTCATACTCTCTCTTTTCCAGGGTTTCCTTTAACATAGAATATGTAGTGTGGCAGCCCCAAAGCCAAGCCAATAAGACTCAAGCTTTTTGCTTCAGGTGCAGACATCTGACCACGTAGAAGGAGAGCTTCCCTCACATGAAGAGTGCATTTCAAGTGCATTTTCCTACTTCAGAGGTTGACTCTTCCAGTTTCCTTTTGCTTTTGACCACTCGTTTCCTCAATTACGCTCACTGTTTATAATTTTATCTGCAGTTTCCATCCATTACCAGCTATTGTGTCATTACCAGAAGCAGAATTCCATTAACTTTTAATGAAGTAATAGTTGTTTTTTTTTCTAATTCTAAAAACCGAACTTCCTTGTAGAAGAAATTGGGCAATACGTAAAAAATACAAAAACTAATTTGTAATATATTTACTCAGAACTACCATTATTAACATTTGAAATACATTATTATAGTTTTCTCTGTCCTGTTTTCTTATACGCAGATACTCACACACTCAAAATTGGTATATATCTACTACTTTGTGTCCTGAGTTTTTCATTTAGCATATCATGGACATTTCCATTTGATTACATACATTTTGTAATGGCATTTTAATTATTTAATAATGTGCCCTAATTTGTATGTACATCATTTATTTAAATATTAGTGTTGATCACTTAGATTGATGCCAATTTTCATTCTGTTAAATCGGGCCTGTGAAACACATGCATTAATGTTTTATAGTATCCTGGATTATTTTATTAAGATTGATTTCCAGAAATAAGGGCAGTACATCAAAAGTATAAATATTTAAGGATTCTTGCTTGTACTTGATGTTTTCAGGAAAGCTTTTAAAACTAATTTATGCTTAAATTGGTTATATATGAGAGTTCTGCCTCACCACAACATCTATACATGCATGCATTATTGTAAAATATCTCCAAGTTGACATGAGAAAAGTGATAACTCACTGTAGGTTTAACTTACATTCGTAGTGAGATTAAACATTAAATACATTTATTAGCCACCTGTAATTATTTTCTGAACTATCTACTTATCTATTTTACCATTTTTTCTTCTAGTTATGTGCTGGCCTCTTCTTGCAGATTTGTAAAAAAATCAAGAAAAGTAGAAATACTAATTATACTTCCCTCTTGGCTCCCATGTGTATTCTTCAATGGCAGCCTCTTCTGGTGCTTAGTTCTGTGGTTCAAGAAAACGTGCTCGTTTTTGTCCTTCCTTCATTTCGAAGCACTAGACAACACCTAATAACCTCCCATATGGAAGGTAAAGGTGTAAATAAATCATTTGTACTCTTGCCTTCTTTTCCCTTCTCTTCTCACAGTTTCAGATTTACACTATTTTTAATTTTCTACTAGTTATTTTTTAAATTTTTATTTGAGAGAGAGAGAGAGAGAGAAAGTGAGCAGGGGAGAGAGGCAGAGGAAGAGAGAGAGAATCTTAAGCAGGTTCCACGCTCAGCATGGAGCCTGATGCAGGGCTTTATCCCATGACCCTGGATTGTGACCTGAGCCAAAATCAAGACATCCCTCCATTAGTTATTTTTGTAGTTTAAGATGACTTAAACCTGTATTCTTTGTTGCATCAAATTTTGAAAGTACAATCTTATTTTGCATCATGAAGATAATTATCTTTTCTCCCTTTCTTCACCATTCGTGTTTTATATCAACATGAAATTCACTTTATTTTTCCTATACTCAATGTTTAAAATAATACCACATTTAATTTGCTTCATATTTTTATTTATATATATTTTTAAATTTTTCACTTATATCTTGGAGAGCTTCCTGATTCTTCATTACCACTGCATAGTATTTTATTGCATGGTTATTTCATAATAAGTGCACTATATATAAACATTTACATTGTTACCAATATTTTGCTATTATAAAGTTGAAATATATGAAATTACTAATTTTGGAGAAAGATAATGAAATATTGGCATTTTCACAAATATCAATCTAATACAAAGTGCTGTCTTTAGAATATATTTCTAGGAGTGTCATTTTGATCAATTTTGCCAAATTTTTTCCTTATGGCATTTGTATGAGGATTTCTACTTTCTCCTAGCATTGCTGACATTTTTTTTTGCTCTGACTTTGCAGTTTTGCCAATTTGAAATGTAAAAAATGGCATCGCATTTTAGTTATAATACATTTTTATTACTATGAATGAAATTGAGCATCATTTCATATTTTAAAGGCCATTTTTAATTAATTATTTTGCTGAACTGTATCAATATCCTTTGAACTCTCTTTACGGAGTTAATATTTGACACATAACATGATGCTAATTTAAGGTGTACATGTTGACCTGATACATTCTGGTGTGGTTGCCATTGTAGCAAAAGATATCACCTCTGTCACATCAGGTAATTATTATTTCTTTTTTGTGGTTGGAGTAATTGAGATATAGTCTCTTAGCAAGTTTGAATATTATAATACAATATTGTTGTCTATATTCGCTGTACCCTGAATTGGATTTAGAGAACTTGGTCAATGCTATTTGGAAGTTTGTACCCTTAAACAGCATCATTCTTATTCCCCTGCTCCCCAGCCCCTGGTAACCACCATTTTACTCTCTGCTTTTACCAGTGTGGCTTTTTTGGACTCCACATCGAGGTGATATCATACATATTTGCCTTTCTGTCTCTGAATTATCTCACTTAGGATAATGTCCTCCAGGTCCATCCATGTTTTTGCAAGTGGCAGGATTTCCTTTTTTTCTCATGGCTGAGTAAAATTGCACTGTATATCTCTATCACACCTTCTTTATCTGTTCATCTATCGATGCACACTTAGGTGTTTCCATAGCTTAGCTATTGTGAATAATGCTGCCATAAACATGACAGGGCAGATATCTCTTCACTATCTGTTTTCATTCCCTTTGGTATATACCCAGAAGTGGAATTGCTGGATTGTGTGGTAGATCAATTTTTAATTTTTTGAGGACCCTGCATATTGCTTTCCAGGCATTGCTCCTCCAACGTTATCTTGCATCCAGTGGGCTGACCAGACATCAGATGCCAGATAGCCTCATTTTGTTTGGAAGGCAATTAGTTTATTCTGTAAAGAAGCTTTTAGGATCTTCTTTTTATTCTTCATGTTTTTCGGTTTCACGTACCAAGCATGGGAGTTTTTGTGTTTGTTTGGCGACTCTTATTCTGTTTGTCGTCAATCTGATGATGTGTCTTCCTTCAGCTCTAGGAGGTTCTTTTCTGTTATTATTTTGATGTGTGTCCCTCTCGACTTTCTTACTCTTTCTTTCCAGAATTCCTACTTGTTGGACAGTGGACAACCTATATGGTTTTATTCCTCATCTCTCACATGTTTCCTGACTCATTATCCTTTCATGCTCTGTATTTTGGGAGACATCCTCAACCTTATTTTCCAGTCATTCTTTGGTTATACAGTAATGCTTAATCTTGAGATTCTCCATCTTCTCAGTTTGTTCCTTGCTCATAGGTTTCTAGTTTTGTTTTATAAATATAATACTTTCTCTGACCACTCTGAAGGCATTCAAGGGTCTCAAAGGCCTCTCTGTTTTCTTAACCTTTCAAAATACCATTTAAAATTTTCATTTATTTTGTGCTTTCTCTTGTATGCTACTGGGTTTCATCACATATCTGGCATTTCCTTCCTATTTCTCCTTTCACACTTAAGAAGGAAATAGATTTTCTATGCTACCAGGAGCACAAGATGCTTCTCTAGATATTTTCTCTAAGGAGCTCTGTGTGGGGCCACTTCGATAGGTAAAGCTACATGATGTAGGCAGCAGGCTGAAGATCCCATTCCCCAACTTAAAGTCAACACCAAATGCATTTTATTCAGCAGGAAAGGGAACAGGGAAAAGGATGCTTGCCATGAGAATCTGACTTTTTCCCAACAATGATTTTGCTTCCTTTAGGGAACAGCCTTTGGAGTTTTGCCTGGGAAGGTCATGCTGGCCATTTATGCTCTGCACTTGACCTTATGGGATGGGGAGTAAGATGGGAGTTCTGACTACTCTAGTTGCCTCATAATTATTTCACTGAAAATAGTTGCCTCATTAATTATTTCACTGAAAATATAACTATATCACAATATATACTTGCCCATGTCATTTCTCAGATGCATACTCAGTTATCCTGTGTCATAGGGGTGCCTGGAATCTGGCTATGTATGTTAAGATAATTGCTGGAACCTTCTGAGCTCCATGGCTAATTTAATAAGTAGATTCTGCTGACTTTATGTTAATTCTCCCTCAGCCTTCTAAGTGGCTAGATGTCTTCCTTTACCTCACTTTCTCAATTTTTCTCCTCCCTGTTAGGGAAAGGGACTCTATTCCCCCTCTCCCCCCAAATGCGCATCAATTTCCTTCTCCTTTTTATTTTTTATCGTGGATTTTGGTTATTCCTTTACAATTCTGGCAGACTGTAAATAGACTCTACATAGAAGCTACCCTAATAACATAATTTCAGCAATCCTTCCAATTTACATTTGGCTTCATGGAAGACTTAATTAAGTAACAAGGAAACTTTGATGAAAGCTAATACAGAGGACATCAGGGGGGATGACCTCAGACTAGGCTACAGAACATCCCTCAACAACTGATCCTTGGATCATCAAGACACTTAGAGACTCAAAAAATCTAGAACTATAAAATAAAGAATACTAAATAATGATAGCAAGAAATAAAAACTGCTGACCTTATTTTTGCTAAAAGTCCTGTTCTTTCTTACTTTGTATATGCATGATATGGTCATTTTTAAAGCCTAGTGCCTTCTGAATGTGCTCTTTGGTCATTCTTTTTTCTCCTATTCTCCTTCTCTGGTTCCTTTGTCACAGTTCCTTTGTTACTACTGCACATTTCAGTGCTCATTCCCTTTGTTGCTCTTCATGACTTCAGTCCTGTAATTTCCTCCATCTTCCTTCCTCTACCAAAGTACCCCATTGGAACTCTTGAGAGCTGTTCCATTGTATCCCCTCTTGGGCATCTTCCTATCCTACATCTGGATACTGTCTGCTCACTCAGAGGTCAGAAACCCTGTGACCAAGCCATATGTCAAGATGGAAATCCAAGACAAAAAGACTGTTAATTCTCAACAATTAGTTCTAGCCATTAGCTGATGGAAACAAAATGCACATCAATATCAGGACTCTGAATAAGATCATACACTTGGCCTGTGCAGAAGGAGGTAATACGCCATACAAAATGTTGAGCACAAAAGTGGACGCAGAATAGAAAGCAACAGACAAGTTGTGATGTTTTTAATTGAACATTTTAAATGGACAGAGGAGTAGCAATGGAATAGCCTCACTTGTAAGCAGCCCTGAGAATTTCAGGCTATGCTGCCTGTGGCTGCTTCTGGCGAGAACTATTTGTTAATACAGCTTGTACTGGTGACAGACAAGCAGAGGGCTCCTCACAGCTGTCAATTTCTCTAATGAAGGAAGAAAAGAACACATGCACTAGATTTCTGTATTGACTTCTCAAGAGCTGGCGCGAACCTCCAGGTGCCAACCTATAAATACTTTTGAAAACAGAGTTGAGACTGTCTTTCATATTGGCGCTTTTAATCTATTCACACCAATATGAACCAAGTAAGTAGAGCAGAACTTCAGTAACAAGGCATTGCTTTTGACTGTAATGGTCTAAAATTTGACTTTATTATGTATCTTTATACGATTTTGTGTGAAAAGTTGGAGAGGGTTTCCGTGACTGATAACAATCTTATCTCTCTGAAACGTTTGATTTATACAGATTCTTTCCATAACAATGACATGATTTAAAAAAATTAAACTGCCCTTCTTTGCCAAGATGATAGCAATCTTTTTTGGTCCGTCTTATAACTTATCTCTAAAATGCCCATCTTCATAATATGCTGATCATTAGAGTAATGCATATTTGATGACAATGGGTAATAAATAACATTTCAAAGCCTATTTCTAGGCATTGATTGATGTACGTATTGTTTTGTGTGCTGTGTCTAATGACCACATCTTACTTTTTCTGTCTTTTTTTTTTAACATCACCTGCTGAGGAGTAAATGAGAACTGACCTGTTTTGAAATCCTCTTCCAGAAATAAAACTCTTATCCTATTACTTTTGTGGCTGGGGAGAAGATTTGGCACAAGTAATGTCATTCATTTGCAAATGCAAAGTCACCCACTTGAAAGCCTATTCACTCCGAGGAAGATATAGTCTATCAAACAAGATCAAGGGTACTTTTTATAGACTCACAAACATCTCTCTTTATGTACATACATAAAAGGAACTGATAAGAATAGAATTTTTCTCACTGGGAAAAGTCCCCTAAGTAAAAATACCCGGTTCTGTGAAATTTATTGATCATAAAGGGGAAGTACTCTTGCAAAAGTGCCGCTAAGCGACCCGGGCTCTATTGATACATAACATGTCTATGGCTCAGTACTATTGAGAAACTCTCTTATGTGCTCTTTGGGAAAAACCAGTGCAGACACATTCTTAACGAGCACTTTACCCGTTCTTGTATCACTTGCAGATAGCCGCTCGGCTGTTTGCCCAGGGATATTAAACCCCAGGGGAAAGGACGAGGCCTTGCTTGGGGTCTCAGTCTGCCTGTGCTGTTGTGGTCTACACGAATCCCTGGCACCAAACCCCTAGTCCCACCGGACCCTGTTCTCACTGGACGCAAGCCACAGGTCAGTGCGGCCACCAGTAAGATTACGTGTCAGCAAAGTGGAAAACATATCAGTCCCACCAATCGCCTTGACTCAGTTTTCAAATGTTTTTCTTTGTAGCATGAACTATTCACTGTTTTCCTTGTAGGGGGTGTCTGTGAGTCCAGGTGTTGTGCAGTTGCTGGGTTCATTTGTTTCTTCTTTTTCTGCTGACTTCCTTTTTTTTTTGAATGTCAGTTTATAAGGGAGCCCTGGCATCTAAGTTCGGGAAAGAAGAATAAAAAGAATAGAAGAGGGAGAAAAAGAATCAAAGCTCATAGGATAGATTAAGAATTATAAATAACTTAATCTGAGAAATGGTCAGTCGTACACAGGATTTAGGTAGGTTGTCTCAGTATTTGCTTCAAATTCCAAAATGGCTAAAATCTGCCAAAAATTTCCTATTTTGATTGCCAACAATGAGATAGGCAGGTAAGCTTTTTTATTTTATTTTATTTTTTCTTTTTGAAAAGACATTCACTTACTTTCTTCATTCTTATTTAACTCCTGTATTAGATCAAGAACATACTTTGGTGAATATGATGTTGGATATTATTATTCTGGGATCCTTTCATGAAATTATTTCCAAAAATGAGTTAATAATGATTTCTGGTCTCTCGATTATTCACTGTTCTCTTATTTTGCTACTTTTGCTTCTTTGGCCTACAAGCCTCTAGAGATAGCATAGATTCCAAGGGCGCTTTTCAGCCATCCTAATGTAGTGGTGTAAAACCATTAAATTCACTATTTGTTGGTATTCATTTATTTACCAGCCTTTCCTCAACCACAGTCAATTTTCATTATTCAACTAGTCCCTCAACCAGATCAAAAATTATATATTTACTATTAACACATACAAAATATTAGGTGCTATAGTGAATTTCAAAAAGGTCCAACATTGTTCTGGTTTTGATAGGCACATTACCACATTTTATTCTAACCTGGCCACATGGTTGATTCTTTGCAAATCCTGTGTGTCATGCTAGAAATTCGCAAGTATCAGACCTATTCATGTTCCTGAAGTGTGTATTATGAGCAATAAAAAAGTAAGTGAAAAACCAAGCATTTGGGCTCAATGGGTGTTTACATTTGAAGGTTATAATATTTTCAAAATTTGCCCATTGGCATATAATTTATATTTATTGGTCACCAATGTGTACTTATAAGTTAGAGTAAAGATGTGCACTGGGCATTTGTTAAAATGGATAATTTTTTTTTAACCTAAAGTGACATGAAGTTTAATAAGCTGTTAATTCACTTATCCTGAAAATTCTTCTAGGATAGATAGTTTGGGAAATATATATTTGGAAAAAATCTAGAGATTTTGGAAAAGTTGGATGTCCTTTCTTTGAAAGGAAAATAACGTAAGCACTTTGAAGCCTGAATCAATGAAATTTAAGGTTTCAAGTTGGTTATCTCCAGGGCCTCGGAGACACCATTCTGGCTGAAATGAATTTGGTGACACAACCTAAGTCAATGTCCTAAATAATAATCCTTTCAATCATATGAGATGCCATTATAGTGTATTACTGGTGTACCATGGTTAAATTAGAACTACTACTAGAGAATGATAATTATACCTGGTTACATGTGTACCATATACATATACACGTGTGTGTGTGTGTGTGTGTGTGTGTGTGTGTATATACACACACGCACACATAGATGATGTATATTCATACATATGAATATATATAATTTTATTTGAAAAACTCTCATGGGATGATCCATTGAAGTTGCCCCATAGAATTTTTATAATAAAACTGAAACACAAAGAAATAATTTGTTATGCTGTCTATGTCAAACACTAATTCGAGCAGGTGCTTTCTTTCCATCTTAAGAATGTGTTTTTGTTGTTATGCTTTAAGCATCATTATCATTTCCACTGAGATCTTGAGGGAAGTATTGCATTTCATTACCTTTTGTATCTTGTGTCTTCTATCTTGGCATCCGACCTACCCTGAGCAAACTATGAAATTTGAATATGAAATATGAACAGTTAGGTACATTCACTTGGGTGAAAATTGTCATCTTTCTGGTCAGAGAGCGCATCTCTCAGGACTGTAATACTACATGCATTATGAAATGATCTGGGATAAGCAATGTAGAGGAAGAACAGAATACCATCTAACTTGTAATCGTCGTCCGGGATAGTAACTGTCTTAAGTGGTAAAAAATTACTGTCGGTGCTTTCTAGAGCCATTAAGAGCTTGCTGCACCCTGGAGTGCTGTGAGCCATAAAAGCAGAGTGGAGATAAACACACCCTGGGGTGTCATAAGCCATGAAGCACAGATGTGTTCACCCATATTATGATAACCGTTGCTTAGAGAAATCCTGTTTTTAGTAAAAGAAGAAAAAGAAGGAAAAATGCATTTTCCTATTCAATAAAGATGTAGCAATTTAATCTCTCATTTCTTAAGCATGTAAGGCAACCGGACTGGGAATTTTTACATAGATAGATCTTTCCCTTTAGAATCTCCTTTCAGTATTGCAAAGTGATATTTTAAGACCTGACTGTACATTATGTACAGTGACTGAATGAAACAAACCAAAACTTCAGCCTTAGTATCAGGACTTTAAAAAAGTGATCTGGTTTGTAAATATTGCCAGACTTCAGTTACTTTCCTCTTGTACAGGAAAGAGAAATAACAAAATTCCATAGCTTTTAGCACAAACTAGATTCAGAAACGTTGGGCTTATATCTTGGCTCTGCTATTGGCCACAAACTAACTTGTGCAATTCACTGTAAAAATGAAGGCTTAAGAGGATAATCTCTAAAGCCACCTATAGGTCTGACATCCTAGATATATGCTTACCTATCTCCCTTTTAGGTCAAATTCATAGTAGCCAATGTACAGCCAGGCTTGATTAAATTGGAGATTTATATTCTCAAGCCACCGTTAAAGTATAAATTTTAATGGAAGTTTTAGCATCAGTTGAATCTCCAGCATAGACGTTATCTCAAGAAGATTCTTACTGTTAGGTGCCCGATCTGTTGGTGTTTCATCTACTGGATGAGATTGAAAAGATATTAGATGTAGTTCCTCAAGGCAAAGTTGATGTGTGTAATTACATTGTTGAAGAACATTTTCAATTTCCTTTGGATATCTCAAATGAAAACAAAGGGTATTCATATAGTTCTCCCAAAAACGACTTCTAAAATTTGTTGGCATTTTAAGTGTGTTGCTACTTTAATCAGAGACAAAGTGAGCAAATTTCATGATGTAGTCATGGTGAAAATATCAAATTTTATGGTTTGTCACAGACTAATAAGCAAATAATATTAAGGCTGCGCAGACTCTTTTTCAATAACTTGAGCGATTATCAAAGATTACACAGGACATGTTTAGCAAAAGAACAAAAACTAATAAATATGAACATCAGCCTGTGAGCTGTGCCTCATTAATTCTTTACACACCAGTGAAATTGGAGTAAAGCAAGAAATATTTATTGTATAATAACCAGGAACTTGTGTAGAGAAGTTTTTAAAATACTGTTTTTTCATTAATCATTTAAGAGAATAAATGAATTTGCTATTTTAGGAAACTGAATTGGCATTGCCTGGATTTGGCACTGAAAATGCTGTTGTGTAATAGAGAATGAACCTGACCCAGTGCCTTTCCTTCACCTCCTGGAAGGTGATCTCTAGGTTCCTGAAATGTCCTGCCTGATAGGAGTATTTTTTTTTTTTTTTTCCAGTTGGAGGCTTTGGTCCCTGAACAGACTAAGTGTGATTTATGTTGGGATCTTTGGGCCATGTCATACCAGTTCTGATCTCCAGAGGAACTAAAAGTATTAGCCTGACCTCCCAGAAGGTTGGAGACTAAACGTCAGCCTTGCAGGCAGTGTGTGATCAGTATATGTGGACACCAAAGGCTGGATGAGCTTTTCTGGTTGGTCGTACCCTATGTGTGTATTGTCACATCAGAGTTGGGAGGAGGGAATGTTGTCCTTGACTCCGTGACAAGAGAACAGCTGGAAATTCCTCATTTGGATCCTTCTAGGACTCTACCTTATGTGTCTCTTCTCTTGGCTGATTTTTTAAGACTTTTTTTTTAATGTTTTGTTTTATTTTTGAGTGAGAAAGAGAGAGAGAGAGGAGAGAGAGAGAGAGTAGGGAGGGACAGAGAGAGAGGGAGACACAGAATCCTAAGCAGGCTCCAGGCTCTGAGCTGTCAGCACAGAGCCCGACGTGGGGCTCGAACCCACAAACCGTGAGATCATGATCTGAGCCGAAGTCTGATGCTTAACCGACTAAGCCACCCACACACCCCTCCTTGGCTGATTTTAACTTGTATTTTTTCTCTGTAATAAACTGTAAGTGTGACTATAACAGAGTTCAGTCACTTTTTTGAGTTCTAGTGGATTACTAAATTTGAAACCCCCAGATCTGCAATTGGTGTCAGAAGTGAAGACAGACTTGTGGGGACTGTTTGCTCAGACCTTGTAATTTGGTTAACTCTGGGTAACTACCTAAGGCCAAATGAATAAAACTAAAACAACTAAAAAATAAGATAAATCAAATACATACACACTCACACACTTACATGTGTGCTACACACAAGATAAAACTAATGTGTGCATATATATATATATCTATATGTTAACATATAGATATTTTATACAATTATCACTTGCTTGCCCCAAATCCCTTCCCCATTTTCTTCTAGTAACAAAATTCCTCCTTCCTAACGGTTACACATTCTGTCCCCACCAACCTCCTACTCCTGGGGTAGTCACATGACCCAGCCTTGGTTAATCAGAGTCCTCCCTGAGTTCCTGTCCTTTTGGAATAAAATGATTCGTTTTCACAAGCAAGCTAGACCAAAGTCCTTCCTGAGATTGGTCTGTTAGAGCTATTAAGGAAAAATCTCTCTTTTTATCTAGAGTTGCCACAAGGACAGGATATATCCTTGGGGTTGCTAGTAGCCATTTAGGCATCTCTGCTACATGTAAAGAGGTGCTACTTTTAAGAATGAAGAACCCCAAAGAGAAAGGAAATTTCAAGAGATAGAGATAAATCCAGTGGTACAATTTCACTTGATTTCTTGGGTATTACACTCCTTGTGTTTCCTGGCTATCTGAACCCATATTCTCCTTCTGCTTTTTGCCAGAGTAGATTGAAGGTATTTTGTTTTGTTTTGTTTTGTTCACAAACTTGTAGTAAAGATTTAGGTTTACAGCAAAATTAAGGAGGAAGTACAGAAATTTCTGATATAACTCCTGCCAGCACATGCACAGCCTCCCCCATTGTCAACATTACTCAACCAGAGTAGTACACTTGTTACCAAGGATAAACTTACATTGACACATCAAAATCACCTGAAGTCCATAAGTTACATTGGGGTTCACTTGGTTTTATACATTCTGTAGGTTTGTACAAATGTATAATTACATACAACCATCATTATATCCTAGGATATTTTCACTGCCCTAACAATTCTCTATGTTCTCACTATTCATGTCCCTCCACCACCCACCCTGGCAAACGCTGATCGTTTTATTATCTTTATATACTTGCCTTTTGTAGAATGCGACATAGTTGACAATATACAGTCTGTATCCTTTTCAGAGTGGTTTCTTTCACTGAGTAATTTGCATTTACGATTCCTTCATGTCTTTTCATGACTTGATAGCTGCTTTTTTTTAGTGCTGAATAATATTCCATTCCATTGTCTGTGTATACCAGTTTATTAATTTATTAATTCCCTCACTTACTGAAGAACCCCTGGTTGCTTCTTAGTTTGGGCAATTATGAGTAAAGCTGCTGTATGCATCCATATGCAGGCTTTTCTGTTTTATAAGTTCTCAAGTCCTTTGGGTAAATAACAAGGAACATGACTTCCGTGTTTGGTACAAATATGTTTAGCTCTCTGAGAAACTGCTAAACTGATTTCCAGTGACCGTACCTACCACTTTGCATTCATAGCAGCAATGTAGGAGAGTTCCTGTTGTTCCATATCCTCACCAGCATTTGGTGTTGTCACCTTCTGGATTTTGTTCATTCTGATGGGTGTGTAGTCCTATCTCATTGTTGTTTTAATTGGCATTTCTCTGATGATATATGATGTGGACAATCTTTCCATGCCTATGGAAAGATGGATTTCCATCTGCATATCTTCTTTGGAGAGGGGCCTGTTATGGTCTTTGTCTCCTTTTTTAATTGGGCAGTTTTCTCACTGTTGAGTTTTAAGAGTGCTTTATATATTTTTAACAGCCTTTAATAGTCCTTTATCACATGTGTCTTTTGCAAATATAGTCTTCCAGACTGTATCTTGTCTTCTCATTTTCTTGACATTGTCTTTTGCAGAGCAGAAGTTTTCAATTATAATGAAGTCCAGCTTATCAATGATTTCTTTCATGGATCTTACCTTTGGTATTGTATCTAAAAAGTTACCACCATTCCAAAGGTCCTGTAGGTTCTCCCGTATGTTATCTTACGGAAATATTACAGTTTTACATCTTAAATGTAGGCCTGTAATCCATTTTGAGTTAATTTTTGCGAAGGGTATAAGTTTTGTGTTTAGATTCGTTTTTTTCTTTTCTTTTCACAATGGATGTCCAGTTGTTGACAGCACAGTTTGTTAAAGAGACTGTCTTTCGATTGCATTGCCTTTGCTCCTTTGTCAGAGATCAGTTGATTATATTTATGCGGTCTATTTCTGGGCTGTCTATTCTGTTCCATTGATTTATTAGTCTGTTCTTTCACTAGTATCATACTGCCTTGATTTCTATGGACTTACAATAAGTCTTGAAGTCAGGTACAAATCTTCCAACTTTGTTCATCTCCCTCAATATTTTCTTGGCTGTTTTGAGACTTTTGCCTCTTTGTATAAACTTTAGATCAATTCGGTAATATCCATAAAATAACTTGCTGAGATATTGATTGGGATTGCATTGAATCTGTAGATTAAGTTGGGAAGAACTGATATCTTGACAATATTGAGTCACCTTATCAATGAACATGGAATATCTCTCTATTTGTTCTTTGATTTCATTCATTATCTTTGTTGTTTTCCTCATATGTATCTGGCACGCATTTTGTTGGATCTAAGTATTTCAGTGTGGGGGATGTTAATGTAAATGGCATTGTTTTAAATTTCAAATTACATTTGTTTATCGTTTGTATATAACAAAGCAATTGACTTTTGTATATTGAAACCTTGCTATGATCACTTATTAGTTTCAGGATGTTGTTTGTTTTGTTGTCAATTCTTTCAATTTTCTACATAGAAGATTATGTCATCTGGGAACAAAACCAGTTTCATGTCTTCCTTCTGAGTCAGCATGCCTTTTATTCCTTTTCTTGCCTTACTGCATTAGCAAGAACTTTCAGTATGAACATCCTTTCATTGTATCTGATCTTAGCAAGAAAGCTTTGAGTTTCTCACCATTAAGCATGTTAACTGTAGGTATTTTGTAGACAGTCTTTGTCAACTTGAGAAAGTTCCCATCTATTTATAGCTTACTGACAGTGTTTATCATGAATGAGTGTTGGCTTTTGTTAAATACGTTCTGCTTGTATTGATATGATCGTGTGTGTATTCAAAAACTTTGAGGGTTTAAGAAGTGAATAAAGCAGAGCCTTTTCTCTCACTCTAGTAGAAGCAGTGATGCCATATGGCAGAGCTTCATATGATTTAAATCTTTTTATTCCCTATAATATCTTCCTACCAAGTTTCCAAAATAACCAAAACATACATGCTGTTACCATTCAAAAGCTTTAAGAGTTTTCCAGGAACATTTATGGCTATTCATCATTTCTCTAAGCCTCTCTTATAAAGAAATTCTGGAGACACCTGCGAGTAATGTAAATAAGGAATTTTTACAAACATTCTGAGATTTGAATTTTTCTTTTGAATTATAGTTATAAATATAGAAAAAGTTTTATGCAGTCTTGGGAGGTAGAGGTGATTTTTTTCCTCCTAGAGGTATCAGGAGATTTGATGGGGTGGCAAATTTCTCGTTGAGTCTTCAAGAATAAGTATGATTTTGGAGACAAGGGAATTTGGACAGAGAGAATTGCATAAATAAATCCATGGAAATAGAAAAAATGTCACGCATATTTGGGGCAGTCAGTTATTATGAATTTGGAATGTTCACAGGCAGATGGTGGAAAGGTGGGCTGGACAGCTGAGTTAAAGACAAGTTATTGTGGACACTGAATGTCAGACTGAGAAATCTAATTTATTCTGCAGGGAATGTGGATCGGGTGAAATATTTTCAGTATGATGAAGACATCAGAACTGTGCTTTAAGAAGATTAATTTTGTGGTACTTGTAGAATGAAACAGACAAAAGATATGAAAGAAGGGATACCTTTATCATGTCTGATAATATATCTTTTAAATTCATTTTTTTAAGAAAATGTCACATAGTAACCATGAGAACTTTAACTACACTTGGAGGATGTGATTCCGCTGTCAGTAGTGACATTCACTTCCCATTTTCTCTGCTGATGAAGGATGGAAGTCAGGTTCAGCTGACAGTGAGAAGAATCACAAAACAGGGTCAGTATGAAATCTAATTAATTAAGAAGGCAAAAGCTTCTGTTATATGTATATCATGATATCTTCTGGTTATATGTTACCAGTAATAATAACAGTAAAGAAGGTGGAAGAAAGGGAAGGAGGCACCTGGGTGGCTCAGACGATTAAGCGTCTGACTCTTGATTTTGGCTCAGGTCATGATCTCATGGTTTGTGAGTTCAAACCCTGTGTTGGGCTCTGTGATGACAGTACAGAGCCTTCTTGGGATTCTCTCTCTCCTTCTATCTCTGCCCCCCCCTCCCCCCCCGGTAAATAAATAAACATTAAAAAGAGGAAAGAGAGAGAAAGGTAAGGAAAGAAACAGAAAGGGAAAGAGGGGAAGGAAGTAGGGAGGGAAGAAAAGACAAGAGGAGAGGATGGGGAGGGAATAATATATCCAGTGACTCTAATGGTAAGGTCCTTGAAGGTTTACTTAGACAAAAATTTTCCTTCATATTTTATGTTTATCAAAGTAATAATTTGGAAGCTACTGCATATCAATGTAAAAATCTGAGGTAGCCATTAGTTCTCAGCTTTCTGGAGTCAAGGCAGGGGTTATACTTCCTGGCTCACTTAGGTTAGGTGGGGATGTGTGACTGGTTTGGGGCATGAATTCTGAGTGGAAGTTCTGAGTGTTGCTTCTGGGCTGGGACATTTGATTGCCTGTGTGTGATCCCGGATCCCGCAGAGCTCTCTCTCCTTCTGGTACAGATGGTGGCTGTTCCCTCAGCCTGCATCGCTGAGACACAATGTTTTTTTTTTTTTTTTACCAAGTCACATTTGCATCAACAACATATGAGCACATTGGCCTAATTGCACTGTCCGCGATACTGACTTAACTTCATGTTTTTCCAGTTTGATAATCTGATAAACATATAACATCTTGCTGCATTAAACTTTTAAATTTAATTTTTCTTTGCATTTGGAGAGCATGAATACAGATTAGAGGCCATAATAAAAATTTCTAACTTTTCAAGTAATGTTTTATTCAAGTAATACATACACCTGGTAACCAAATAATATAGATGATTTTATGATGAATATGAACTATTTCTTGAACTTTATATCCCAACTTAGTTATTACTCTTCAGAAGAAGCTTCTTTTTAAAATTGCTTCTGTTTTAGATCTTCTTTAGGTCCTTTCCATAGCTCACATATTTTTACCTTTATTCATTGATTTATCAACTTTATCTAATAATTCCCGGATATATAAAGTAAGGATTTAGCTCACTTGCACTGGTCCATCCTCCGTCTCTTTTTTCCAAAATTTGATATTTATATTTTGCTATTATTCTTCTGTTCAGTTTTGTAAGTGTACATAATCAGCACAAGTCACTCTTCCCTCTCCAAAGGCCATAGAGAGTGTTGCAGTTATCTATTGCTACATAAAAACCACCCAAAACCATGATAGCATAAAATAAGTTATATTACTCTCACAGACTCTACTGTTAGAAATTCAGACAGCACAGTAGGGCAATGTGGTCCTTCTCCAACAATGTTTGGGGCCTTAACCGAAAAGAATCAAAGACTGACCATTCTCCGTGGGGTGATCTCCACGTGAGCTTTCTCTGGTGAGCTCAGTAATAAAGTGGCTGAAGGTGGAGTCATTTCAAAGTCTCCATCATGTATATCTCTGGGGGTGATGCTAGTTGATTCTGGGACCTCAGCTTGGACTGTGAGCCACAGCCTCTAGACACAGTCTTTCCACGTGGCTTAGGCATGTGGCAGCTTCAGAATACTTGGACTCCCTCTACGGTGGCTCAGGACTTCAAATGTTAGTGCCCAAAGAGAACAAGGAGAACGTGTGTGCCCTTTTCTGTCATCACCTTGGCCGTTGCTCAGGGCCACTTCTGCCTTGTTCCCTTAGTTAAGTGGGAGTCACTATGGTTGGCCCAGAGTCAAGGATAGGAGAAGGAACATAGATCCCACCTCCTGATGGAAGGACTATCAAATAGTTTACAAACATTTTTTAAAACTGCCACAATGACCTTATTTTATTTCTTTCTCTACATGTCTGGCATCTGAACCACTGGGCCACCGTGAAAGAGTCCATTGGATTTTCCTTTCGTTTACTGCATCAGATGCTTAAAATAATGTTACATTTTATTTTGCTCTGTATTTTATATTTGAAACATGAATTTTTTGCATAGCTCCATTTTTTTTTCTCAAGTGCATTTTTTTGTATTTCACAATTTGCCTTAATTTTGTCCTAAATTATTTTCTCCCAGCTTCTCAGTAATACCTTCTGGTCATAAAATCTTTTTTTTTTTTTCCTTTCCTGGATGCCTTTCTGCCAGAGTTAATTTTATTTTATTTTATTTTATTTTATTTTATTTTATTTTATTTTATTTTATATTTCATTCCATTTCATTCCATTTCATTTCATTTCATTTTTGTCTGCCTGTTGGGACAATTTTCTCTAGAATGCCATCCTGACATTCTTATTTACTGTTCTCCTGTAATGGAGCCATCTATACTTCCGTATTCTTGGTTTAGTCTTGGTTTTGTTTTTTTTTTTTTTTTTTTTATTTTATTTTTGGGACAGAGAGAGACAGAGCATGAACTGGGGAGGGGCAGAGAGAGAGGGAGACACAGAATCGGAAACAGGCTCCAGGTTCCGAGCCATCAGCCCAGAGCCTGACGCGGGGCTCGAACTCACGGACCGCGAGATCGTGACCTGGCTGAAGTCGGACGCTTAACCGACTGCGCCACCCAGGCGCCCCTAGTCTTGGTTTTTTGAAGTTCATCTGCCAAGAAAAGTTATCAGTGTGATAAATTTTCTGAGTCCTTATCTGAATGAAAATATCCACTTTCCTTGTTAAACTTAATAGTCTGGTTAGAGAGATAACATAATAAGTCAGCAATGAGTTTCTTCTCGTAATTTTAAACCAATTTTTATATTGTTTTCTACATTCTAGTGCTGGTGAAGAGAATTCTGATGCCAGTCTCATTAACATTCTTTGTTGGGGTCCTGTAGGTTCTTTTTCTCAGTGTTGACTATTTCCTCCTATTTGGAATTTTTTTTTAGCATTTATTTTTATTTTTGGTTTATTCAGTTTTATAAACAAGTATGTTGATGTAGATATATTTTAAGTTATCATGTGTGTCATTTAATGGGGCTTTTTAATATGAAGACTGGTTTCCCTTAGTTCTACAAAGTTGTCCATAACATTTTTGGTGACTTTTCTCTTACTCATTTCCTCTCTTCTACTTAAAGGATACCTCATAATTAGAACTTGAGCCTGAGTATGTCTTGGCTTTTCTCTCATATTTTCCATTTCTCTTTCCCTATTGGATTTTTAAAAACCTCTAAAAGTTCTTTCTCCTTCTCTAGTAGTTACTTTTTCATAGCATCCTGATCTTATTTTATAGTTAAAACTTTTTAAATACTTTTTAGAAAAGTTAAGGTTTTTTTTTTCAAGTTCTGTTCTTTGAATTATATCTGTTTCACTTCTGTTAATGTCTCTTTCTTCTTCCCTTGCCCCCACCCCATTCATTTAGTCTTTCTTTCTTATACTACTTGCTTTGTTCAAAGGCTTGGTAATCTCTAGATATCCACATACGTTTTTAAATGACTGGAGTTTATTCTGCTATTATATAAGCAGATATTCTTTCCAAGGAAGTTTCTCTTTTGAGTAGAAATTCTGACTTGGAGTTCCATGTGACAAGAGAGAGTGGTGTGAACTAGCCAACCACCACTTAAGATGAGCAAATAGTAGGGGTTGGCTGTGGCAGACCATGAAACCTCCTCCAAATGTCAGATGATAATGGCTTTCTGCAGATCCAGCACTCAGATTGTATGCCTTAAGTTTCTTCAGATATTTCATTCAATTCTATTATGCTAGAGTGAGCCCTCCGATATAGAAGAATAAATAAAGGCCATCTTTGTTCTGTGGGCTGGTGAGGGAAAGGAGGGTGGGCGTGTTAATTGATACAGCCATGCCATAGCCCCTGCCTGCCCCCCCCCCCCCCCCACTATTTTGGGCTCCATTTTTCACTTCAGAACTCAACCTTACTTGTTGACTCTGAGCTTAATTTTCCACCAGCAGGATTTGGGCCAGCAAGGGTTATGCCCCTATTGTTGGTGGTCTTCTCATGTTATATTATGGGCTACAGTATTCTTTGACCTTTTGATCTGCCCATATTTTCCCAAAACATTATTTTTTCTGGAAATTTATAGAAATATCTCCTTAATTAGTGACTCCATCCCTTCTGTTTTCTTAGCAGTTATAGGTTTATTTCCTCTAAATATTTATTTATGTATTGATGTATCATTTGTTTTTACTTTCTTTTATTTTGGAGAGTCTTCAAAAATTTGAGACTCAAACTTTGTGTCCAGTCTTCCATCTTGAACCAGAAGCTCGTAACTAACATTGTTTTAAACCGCATAAAGGATTTTAATTCTGTAAACAGGGGGAAGAAATCAGCTCCTTGCCTGTTTCCCGTGCCAACCTGACTGTGTCTGTAAAAGGCAAAGGACAGAAGCCACCTGTTTTCACATCAGGGTCTTAATGGCTCACCTGCAATCACTTGAACTGATGTTATAGTTAACCACCTTGTAAAAACGGTTGTGTATCCAAAAGCAAGAGTTCCTCATCAGTGATAGCAATCTACACCTCGAGAATTGGATTGCTGCCATAGAACACATATGGATTCTGATACCACTATACATATTTCTTAGAGGGACTATTGCAACGAGCAGCTGTATATCTCAGTAGGAAAAATCTATCGATCATAGGCATTAAATACAAATATAGAGGATTACTTGTTCTGTATGGGGACATAAAAGACATTTCACTCAGACAGGGTGATCCAAATGAACAATTCTTTGCATAATGTGATACTAGGAGACCTAGGAAGGCCTCAATTGCTACTGCCTGTTAACTGATGTCCAAAATTCCACCATCATTTGATTATAAAGCTGGTAACCCTGTGAATCGTGGCCCAAGGTGTATTAGTTATTTGTACCTCTGTGTGAATAAAGGAACGGAAAGCAACTTTCTATAATGATGTGTAAACACGAAGGCATGGAACCCACTACAGAGATGGGAGTATTCCTCCTAAAAAAATGAAGAGAGGCTGAGGGTCAGCCATGAAGGGTACTAGAGGCAAACTCCACCTTTTTAAGTAACCTGCCTAGACCTGCATGTAAAATATTCTAACCCAGGACTGCCATCTTGATCTACAGAGCATATTCAGTTGGGCATATCAGAGAAATAGGCAGAGGAATTTTGAAGCAAATGACTATCAGAGATTTTCTTATGATGTTCCTAGAGTTATTTATTTTAAAAAGTAGTCTAAATGTCGAAACAGCATTTCATGTATTGCCCAGTAGATGCTTTATTACACTCACCATTGTATTATTAGTACATAATGCTAGCAGTGATGTTGGAGGTAATTTTACTCATCATTGACAACATGGCATCTATCTGGGAGACACATGGTTGGATGCAAAGAAGTTCCTCCCTATAAATTAAAAGAACAACCCATTCACCATTTCTCTTTCTCATCATTGCCCAGTTTATATCTTCTTTTTTTCTCAAATCTCAAACTCTCCTCCTCTCCACTCTTCACTCTCAGCTGACTACGTCCCCCCACCACCACCCCGCTCCCTGCTAATTCACTGAGAATTAAAATCAATCAAAAGAAAACCTTCATATTTGTCCACCATCCCATCTCCCCACTAACTGACATCTGCCCCACACCCTCTACTATCTCACAGATTATCACAGATTCTTATTGTAGATTCTGGAATTTCAATAGCCCCACTGTAGCCTGCTTGCTGTCCCCACTCTCTCCTTCATCTGGACCTTTTCACTCCAGATCATTTCTGATAGCACACATGCACCTGCTCTTATTTCTTCCCTCTTTAACCAACCAACCAACCAAACAAACAAACAAACAAACAAACGTTCTTCTTCAAGTCCTCACTATTCAGGCTTTTGCCTCCATTTTTATTCACCGGAATTGCCCATGTCAGCAAGTTCAATGTCCTGTGTGTTGCTAAATCCAGTGGCCCATCTTCATTTCTCATCTTACTTGAATGTGAAGTAGTATTTGACAATATTTGATGATCCCTCCTCCTCCTCCTCCTCCTCCTTCTCACACTCTTCCCATGTTGCTTTCTGGACACCATGCTCTCTTGCTTTTCCTCCTCCCTCGCTTGTTACCTCTCCTCAGTCTCCTTTGTTCTCTTTCTTTTATATAAGCCTTTAATGAGTGCTGCCTTAGCTTAGGTACCCCCCCCCCCTCCAACCCCCAGAAGCAAAGCCTGGAACAAGGACTAGCCTGCAAGTAGTTATTTTTATCAAGTGATTCCAAAGGGAGGGGAATGGTGGGCTGAGAATCATGAATCAGGAAAGGAGGGGACGCCAGAGGATGGGTGATTTATTAAGCTGCTAATAACTGTTGTGAATAGCTGGAACTTGATCCTTCTGTGGGTTTTCTGAGAAACTAAAATTAACCTGGTAAGAGTCCAACCAGCGTGCTAATGAAGTCAGTATTTATGTATCCCACTTGTCAGGGTTTCCCCCCATAGCTCTGAAGTGAACATCAGAACTTTCTGGTGTGAACATAACACTGGAAGGGCCGGGCGAGCTCCCAGACTCTAAGGCAGTGTCCACAAAGGTATGCCAGGGAAAAAAGCAAAAGTTTCACAGCGCTGCTGAGATGACGTCTCTTACGATGGGCCACACCTGTTCAGCAGCTGCCTGTGGCAGCAATGACTGGGGAAGAAAAAGGTAGGCAGAGAGATTGTGATTCGGGGCACTAAATGTCATCCCTACAACCTCCCAAGTTTGTGTCTCTGACTTGGAATTCCTGTACAGCCAACAGCCTGAGGGCCATTCACATAGTCAACAGGCCCATCAATCTTCACATGCCCCAAATGGCATTTCTAGCGTTGTCCCTTCACACTGGCTTCACCTATTTCAGGAGGAATACGACCACTTCTCGCCACCCCATTGCTACCACCTTGGTTCACATTGCCATTATGTTTGACCTGGACCGCAGCAGTTGTCTCTTAACTGGTCTTACTGCCTCTTCCCTTGCCTCTCTTTAGGCCCTTCTCAACAGACCAGCCAGAGTGATCCTGTCGAAATGAAATTCGTATCATGTCACTCCTCTGCTCATTTCCTTCCAAAGGCTTCCTACCTCATTCAGAGCAAGACTGCAATGCCCTGAAGGGCCCCACATGATCGGACTCAACCTGTCTGTTAGACCTCACCTCCTCTCCTCTCTCTCCTTTTTCTCCACCCACCCAGCCTCCTTGTGGTCCCAGAAATGCCCCAGGCCGATGCCAGCCTGGAATCATTCAAAGTGGTGTCTACTCTGCCTGCAGCTTTTGATCCTTCAGATAGCCTCAAGATAATTCCCTCACTTCCCACTCTTTACTTAAATGCTATCTTTTCAGTGACAGTCTGTACTGATCAACGTATTTCTGATCGCAGATTTCCTCTCTATTATTCTTTGAACTTTTTTTTTTAAGTAGGCTTCATACCAGGTGTGGAGCCCAATGTGGGGCTCAATGCTGGGCTTGAACTCACCACCCCAAGATCAAGACCTCGATATCAAGACCTGATCTGAGATCAAAAATCAGATGCTTAACCAACTGGGCCACCCAGGCGCCCCTGTGCTTTGAACTTTTTTATGTGGTTCCCTTTTTCTTTTCTTTTCCATAGTACTTATGACCATTTAACATAGGATATAATTTACGCTTTAATTTTATCTTTTTAAAATTTTCTGTCTCTTCTTGTTAGAATGTACATTTCATGAGGCCGATATCCTTGCCTGTTTTGTTCACTGGTACATCCCAAACATCTGAAACAGTGTCTGATTTATTAATGGTCACATTTGACGAGTAAATGAGTTGATGATCTGACATCTACTCTCAAGTTTTCCACAACCCTTATGACCTTAATCAAGTCTGGGTATGGATTCTTCCTGAGTTTGAGCACCTTTTAAAAATCAGCATAAAATATGTGAGCTGAGGCCATTTGAATTTTCGAGCTCTAAAATTTTACCATTATGTTTCATAAGACCAAGCTGGGTAAAAATTTTCCCTGTTTCCTTAAATTTTGAAAATTAGTGAAAGAAGATATTTCTCAATGTTATATTTAGCTTAGAACTCTATACTTTATTGAATGGAAAAAAGTGAACTATATTATTTTTGGTGTATAACTGAGAAATGAGATCTGCTTCTTTAACTGCTGCAAAATAAGCCTTGGATAAAGGTTCTAGGCTACTTTGCAGAAAACAAAATCTACTTTGCAAAATGCAATTTTAAAATAATTTAAAATACATTTTTAGGTGTTAAGAGCAAATTTGCTAGTATCTTCTATTAGACTTTCTATTGAACTGAGATAAATATATCTCATATATCAAATTTAGTATTAGAGTAGTGAATGCTTTCAAAATGCCCAAGGGCAAAGAAAAAATATTTTCATGAGCTTGGAGGGGCTTATAAAATTTACCTGTGTCTGTTTCTACATTCTTACTAGAAATTTCCTTCTTAATGTAATTTCCACACACACAAAAAAACCTTCTTTTTTTGAATCCCAGTTGTTTTGACTAAAAGCCTGCACATGGAAAAGAGAAGCATTGCAAAATTCAATTAATCTGTTATCCAATCTGACAATGTCTAATAAGTTAGTACTATTGTGAGTGTGCACACATACTGAGTCATTATAGTGGAAAGGCTTTTCTCTTTTGAAATACATCTAAAGCCATGTCCAAATGATTGTTGTTGAATTTGAGTAAAAACTAAAATTCAGATTCTCAAGAGTAAAATAAATACCACATTAATGTCAAGAATAATGTCCCTAAGCATTGTTCTTTATGCAGCTTAGGGATTTTGATTAGTTAAATTAGTTTTTCAGCCTTGTGTGGTTCACCATGACATATTATGGGCCAGGCCTAGTTCACTAGTTTACTTTAGCCAATATCATTGCAGGCAAATAAATTTCTCACCACATATATATTAAAGAAAATGCACATTCCACAGAACTGACTCTCTGTTAAGTATGACTTCTAAAGTTATGTGCTCATGTACGAGGTATATAATATTTGATGATACCACTTTAAAAAATGTGTCCTGAGTCTTAACGTCATTTTAGAGACAAAGGAAAACAGAGACTGTGTATTTGAGTAGCTGACCACTCACCGTGATAGACCAAAAATGATTATAAAGTTAAAGTAAAATTGAAAAAATTAATGAGTTAAGGAATAGAGATTATGAAACAAGAAAATTAATACTGTTAATACTACTCTAGAAGGGGCTTTGGGTAATTGAAAAGTTATTTAGATAAGGAGCTGATCAGATTCTTCTGGCTTATAAAATATCCCCTTGTTTAAGAACAAAACAAACAGTTTGAAACAAAACAAAAGAACATTTGAAAGGTGTATTAACTGTTTTCCGAGTCCTCTCACAATATTATGGTTGCCATGTACTAAATGCCATACTAATGATTCTGCACAGATGATGCAATTTATGTAGTATCGGCCTTTAGTGAATGCGTCAGACGCTGGGAGGATATGGCTCCGACTATTTCTGTGTCTGTTGAGTTTCTCATAAGGATAGATCTATGTAAGCTTGATATGCTTCTCATTTGAATATTGCACATAGTATAAAATGATGCATTTATAGTTCCCTAATGTACCACCTTACTGTTAGAGCAGGATTTATGTATTTCCCAGAATGTGTTAGACCTCATATCTTTCTCTGTAACAAACCTAATACACTGTGGTAGAGTGGCAATTCTAATATCTCTTCATCTTAACTGCATGCAGGGTAATACTAAAGGAAAGAAATAATCTAATGTCTCTAGTGCCTATGAATATTTTGCTAACAGCTTTTAAAACTCAATATGATATGTTTTACTGGGAACTAACTTTAATGAAATTATGTGAAGCACTAGCCTAACTATATTACAAAACATATATGCTTCTTGGTTGTAAATAAAGTATGAAAATAATTAATAATGGGCTTGATGCATTAAGGCACTCACTTCCTTAATGGGCTTTTAAGATGCTTAGGTATTTCAGGCAACATAATACAGACTAATAGGGCACAATAAACACATAAATACACACACAATACACACTCTTGCGTAGCATATTTAGTATTATACTTCAAAACATAGCTTCTCCTTGCCAAATATTGTTGTTAAGTTTGGTTCAATATGAGGGTATATAGTCTTTGAATAGGCATGTTATAGTTTGTTCTTCTAGAGATCTCTAAGCATAAATTAATTTATTGTTTTAAAAAAAGGTATACATATGCTAGCAGGAAATGTATTTGTTTTCCTGTGAAAGTAAAAAAAAAAAATTCCTACTAACTAAAGTAATTTGAAAAATTGGATTAAAACTGATTTTCTCAATGGATTATTGTTTTTTTTTATATTTTGTTGAATTAGAGTAGTTTTGGGCATTTTTAATTCACTTCCAGGAAATCATGTTGTCAGATGTTTTAACCCTTATTACATCATATTTGAAGGAGTAGATGTAGAAGCAGAGTATAGAAGGGTTTTTTTTTCTTTGTTGCCTCTTCCCATAATTCTGATGTTTGACCTTGTTTTCCTGTATTTGTGAAGATGTACAGTTTTTATCCCATTTCAGTGCTCTTCCTTTAATATTTGTGAGCTCTGACTCCATGAAAATGCACTGAGTAATAAAATGGGAGAGATTTACCTGTATAAATGACTGAATGACTGCTTTGGGTAATCCACATCTAGGAAAGAAGATTTTTGACATTAAAAATTTTTCTAAATTGGTGGAGACACCTGGGTGGCTCAGTCAGTTAAGCATCCCGACTCTTGATCTCAGCTCATATCATGATCTCACAGTTCATGGGTTTGAGCCCCACGTTGGGCTCTGTGCTGATGGTGCAGAACCTGCTTGCGATTCTGTTTCTCCCTTTCTCTCTACTCCTCCCCCACTCATGCACTCTCTCTCTCTCTCGCTCTCTCTCAAAATAAATAAGTAAACTTAAAATTTTTTTTTCTAAAATAATCCTTCACTGTGTCTGGATTCCAGTGACGTTTCATTTAAAAGTGTTTCATAACTGCCTTGAAACCATTAAATTAGAAAATATTAAGTACATTTGCAGGAGTTTATCTCTTTTTTGTTTATTTAAATTTTACTATCCTGATAGTGTTCTTGCTCGAGGGGAGAAAAAAATCAATAATTTTCGGATATATACCAGATTTTCCTAGAGGAAAGGCAAGTATTTGCCTGCTGACCTTTGGTCCTTTCTAACTGCTTATTTTTTTCTTATAGAGAAAAAATGAGGCATCTGTAGTAATTGGTCACATTCTGTAAACCCTGATTCCTGGATAACATACTATCTTAGCCATGGAATGTTATTTTAAGGCATAGAAACAAACGTAACCTAGTGAAGTTTTGTTATTTAATGGATAGAGAATAATATCTTAATAAGATGCATCTAGGCTTATTAGAAACTTGTGCCCAGGGAACCAGGAAGCTCAGGGATCAAGGCTGATCCTTACGTGTCCACATTTTATCTCATTTCTGCTTTTTTCATATCTGTCAGTAAGCCGAGTATTTATTATTTATCACTCATCCATTTACCAAATATTGGTAGACCACCACCATTGCCCTCAGTTGGGTGCTAGATGGGGATTCAAGGGTGAACAAGAAAGATTGAAAATATTAAATGATTCACTAAAGAGGTTATGCATATTTATATGGCACATAAACTAGATGAATACATAACTAGGGAATTAGCACTAGTCTGGGTTTCCAGAATTAGGCTGAAAAGTAAGGAGCTTAGCTTCTTCCTGGAGGCACCTTGCTATTTCTTTGCTATTGGTCATGAAAAACCACTTGGTTTCTAGTCTTCAAGATCTTTCTTTTCAAGAACACAGTTTTCTATACTCTCTTACTTTTAGTTACAATTGTCAAGAAAGAATATGATTGGTTACTGACAAACCAACAGATTGAATCTACTGGCACAATCAGATGTGATTGCATAAGTACAGGAGAAAGGATGGATTACAAATACTCATGTAGAATATAAATGGCTACCCAAGTACCCAAGGCAACCTCTTCAGCAGTGATGTGTGTGAAGGCCAACCAGGCATTCTTTGAAAACTGCCATTAACTTTTTTCTCATCCATTGATGAAACTTTTGGATTGAGGCAAAAAGGCCTTTACAAATAGGTCATCAGCATATTTTAGTCCAATGTTTGGTATCTGAGGGCAATTATTTTAACACATTTCATACAAAATTATTTCAAAGACTAGAAATGACATTTAAAAACCTATTCCAGATGTCTCCCATTTAACTAGATATAGCGAAAACTCTACTAGCTTCAGATCCCATCCTTGAAATTTAATCACCTGGTTGCTTATTACAAGTGAGAGAGTAGGGGTAGAGCTAAAGAATGGAACTTGAGAAATAGAGTAAGAGATTGATTATAATGGTTAATTTTATGTGTTGACTTGACTGGGCAATGAGTTGCCCAGACACTTGATCAAACATTATTCCAAGTGTGTCTGTTAGGGTATTTCTGGGTGAGATTAAGATTTGAATTAGTAGACTGAGTAAAGCAAATCTCCTTCCCTAATGTGAGTGGCTTCATCCAAATAGGCTGAAGGTCCGAATGGAACAAAATGGCTGACCCTCCCATGAGTAGAAGGGAACTCCTTCTGCCTCACTGCTTTCCACCTGGAGCATTAGTTTTTTCCTGCTTTCAAACTCAAACTGAAATATCAGGTCTTCTTCGTTCTTGATATTGCCATAGTTCATAGTGCAACTGGACCATTGGTTCTCCTGGACCTCTAGCTCACTGACTACACATCCTGGCACTTTTAGCTTCTATAATCACATGAGCCAATTCCTTATAATAAATCTTTTCTCTCTTCTCTCTCTCTCTCTCTCTCTCTCTCTCTCTCTCTCACACACACACACACACACACACACACACACACACCCTATTGGTTCTTTTACTTTGGAGAACCCTAATATACTGCTTGATGCTTAAACTCAAAGATTTGATGAATACAAGGAGTGAACATTTAAAGATGTATTTCTAACTTGAATAAAGTATATCGAGAGTTGTATGAAAAATCTTAAAGAATCTATGATAGTGTTCAAAACAATATTGCCCAATAACTTTCATTATAATTAGGTTATAAGCATTTTGTAAGGTTCACCTACTATTGTACAATTTCCTTAGGTAGCTATATTTCTCGAAGTTTCCTCTCAGTCAGTCACACCGATTAATCAGACTAAGATGAACTGAGATTAATGTGTGTATTATTTTAGTACAATTTTTAAAACCTGAATACTGATGGAGGTTAGAGTCTAACTCTCATGTGATCCACATTAGATTTGTGGCATCATTGAATGGTGTCCATACCCAAAATATGGCAAGAAGCAAGACTTATTAAAGGCAGACGTTGTTTTTCTTCCCTGTCTATATCCCTAGAACTTTAGGTGGTGCCTGATGCCTAGGGACAACTCAAATATTCGTTCAGTACGTTTTGTATGTTATGCATTGTGTGCAGTGCCAGAATTTGGGGGCATACAAAGGGACATAATTTCTGCGCATATAGAGATGAGAAGTGAGGGAAGTTTTAATATCTTAAATATTTACTATATTTCTGGGGCTATGCTAAGTGTTTTAATATGAATTTGTTTCATTCAGATGATAATTTTATGAGTTTTGACACTTAAAATAATAATTGTTGCAGATGAACAACTATGAGAAATAATTTAAATACTTCATTAAAAAAATTGTTTTCTATTTCTCTCGTTTGTGATTTCAAAAGAGAAGATGGTAGAATCCTTATTCGTTTATACCAAATTACGTATTACTGTTGTATTTTAAACAGGATATAGTTAATGTATTTGGAAATCATTTAGAATTTTTCAAAGATAAGAGCATATTAGAAAAAACCTCTAGTATCATTTAATGATACTATATAATTATAGAGATAAGGGTGCTGAAATAAATACTAACTGAACAGCGTGTTTACATATGTAGTTTATTACAAAGGGAATACATCAATATTTGCCAAATTTTCTTTAAAAAAGCAAAAGTGGTTAACTGTTCTGAAAAAAAGATATTTTTTGTAAACTTTCATTTTCCCCCCAATCAATTCTTTTTTTTATTTTTTTTTAATTTTTTTTTAACGTTTATTTATTTTTGAGACAGAGAGAGACAGAGCATGAATGGGGGAGGGGCAGAGAGAGAGGGAGACACAGAATCGGAAGCAGGCTCCAGGCTCTGAGGCATCAGCCCAGAGCCTGACACGGGGCTCGAACTCACGAACCGTGAGATCGTGACCTGAGCTGAAGTCGGACGCTTAACCGACTGAGCCACCCAGGCGCCCCCCCCCCCCCCAATCAATTCTAACCTTGCTCATTTACTTTATAAAATTAATGAGTAATCTAGATTGCATAGAGTTGTTATTTTTAAAGGGAGAGAATAATTTTTCAACAAATTATATTAATGGAAAATATTTTTTCTTTCATTGCAAAATACCTTTTTGGTAAAGGGATTCTAAGCCTTGGTGACACGCTAGTTTTGTTTTTTAATGTATAGGGGGAAAATGACAAGGAAGTTGAAATGCATGTAATTTCACTGAGAAAATATATTTAAAGCTTTTCTCTTTGATGTGGATATTGTGACAGTTTTCCTGTTTACGGAGTAGCTGACTTCCTCAGTAGCATCTAATGTTTGCAAATGCAGGAGATTTTGGTTAATCACATTCAAATTTTTTTAATGTTTATTTATTTTTGGGTGGTGGGGGGGAGAGAAAGAGAGCTAGTGCCAGCAGGGAGCAGCAGAGAGAGAGAGGGAGACACAAACTGAAGCAGGCCTCAGGCTCCCAGCTGTCAGTACAGAGCCCTACGCAGGGTTGGAACTCGCAAACCGTGAGATCATGACCTGAGCCAAAGTCAGGTGCTCAACTGACTAAGCCCCTGAGGAGCCCCTGGTTAATCACACTTAAAAATTCTGATTAGGGGCGCCTGGGTGGCTCAGTCGGTTAAGCAGCCAACTTCGGCTCAGGTCATGATCTCACGGTCCGTGAGTTCGAGCCCCGCGTCGGGCTCTGTGCTGACAGCTCAGAGCCTGGAGCCTGCTTCAGATTCTGTGTCTCCCTCTCTCTGACCCTCCCCCGTTCATGCTCTGTCTCTCTCTGTCTCAAAAATAAATAAACGTTAAAAAAAATTAAAAAAAAAAATTCTGATTATATTCTCCCAGGTATTTCAAACGTTGCCTTCTTCCAGCAAATCCTCCCAGTGGTAAGAAAGAAAGAGAGAGAGAGAGAGAGAGAGAGAGAGAGAGAGAGAAAGAAAGAAAGAAAGAGAAAGGAGAGAGGAAGAAAGAAAAGAAAGAAAGAAAGAAAGAGAAAAAGAAAGAAAGAGGAAGAAAGAAAAAGAAAGAAAGAAAGAAAGAGGAAGGGAGGAAGAAAGAGAGAGAGAGGGAGAAAGAAAGAAAGAAAGAAAGAAAAGGAAACCTCCTTAGCTCTGTGGATTTTTAAATTTTCATTTAAATTTTGTTCTAGACCTTTGGGTTTTTTAAATATAAACATACTTCTTAACGAAGAATGTGTAGAGCACACAATTGTGGCAGTTGAGGTGGAATCCTGTTGCCATGACACAGTGACTGGGTCCATCAGATTTCTTAGCATGTGTCATGAAGCTTTCGAATATCTCAGAAACATTCCTTTGAAACTATCAGACAACTGTTTGATAGGGTTTTCTTATTTGTTAAGACTCACAAGTCCTATTTTCCTCAGCATGTGGTGTTGAGCACAATGTGCAATGTTGACCAGCCTTTATTTAGATAAGCTGGAAGAGCATTGGTTTTCCTCGGGAAGCCATGCACAGGCAAAATTAATTGAGGAAACCAACTGATTTCTTCTTTTCCAGCTGCAATTCAAATGACCCGGGTGTAATACAGTGCACTTGCGAAAAATCAAGCCACACGAAGCCCTGTATTAAACAGTTGCTACTCACAGAATGAGGTGTTGATTGTTAAATCATCATTAAGAAAAATAGCAGTTTCCAAATGGACACAACAGAAATGTCCTTTCACTGTAGACTGTGGCTCAACGAACATCTCTGGGGTTAAAGCAGCCAGTTTCAAAATTCTGCATCATTTTCTTCCCAGTGTGAACTTGTTTTCAAGAAAGTTGTTTTCTCAGTAATAACATTGGTCATCCTAACAAGTTGAATAGCAATTTTCAAGTGCAGGCGTTTTCCAAACAATAGTTTCTTTGCTTTAAAGTGATATGAAGCAATAAATGTCTAAGGAACATGAGATTTTTGGATGAGTTAGGTAAAGTTTTTTTTTCTCTTTCATGCCTAGCTCATGCTCCACTAATCATCAGAAATGATGTTTTGTCAAAAACCATTGAACAATTCATTGAATCCTTTATTGTATTCAAAATAATATTCCCTTTTGTGGAGTTATTCACATTGTTCATTGAGCTTCAAAATTGTTTTTAATCATCTGAAACATGGAAGGTCTATCTGTCTGTAATAATCACAGCTCTGTGCTTAACCAAGATCCAAGTGATAAGATCTGCTATTATGTCCTCTCACCTTGTTTTGTGTGGTTTATTCTAACCGCAGATACTTGAATAATCTACCTGAATTGGAGGTCAGACTTGTTCTTTCATTTCATTGAGTTTGCTCTTTAATTCTGTTCAGTATCATAACACAGCTTTATTTTTCAAGTCCCTGAAGATACAAGCTAATTTTCCATGCAAAATATTGTTTATGGCATAATAAACCAGGCTGTGCTTATTGATGGTTCAGGGACAATACATTTCAAATGAATCTGACATTTGTTGGGATAGAAACATTTTCCTTCTAGGTTCTTTAGCTAGTCTAATAATTAAATTGAGATAAGACAGATTAACAGGAGATAAACGAAAATTCAACATGTCTACCTCTTGTATCTATGGGAGCGACCCCGGGAAACTGAGTAACTCCCCCAAATGGCCAAAGCCATCATTTTAAATACCATCTTCAGCTAAAGCTGAAAGATGTTTGGGGTGGGGAGTCCGTTACAGAAGGCCACCAAGAAAAGTAAACAAGAGTAAAATTGTTTGGAAGATTCAAGTCCATGCCTTCTTCATCGGTAACAGTTTCTAGGAATTGTGATTCATCTTTCTCGGCATAGCCAGGCAGACACCCTTACAAATGGAGATTTCCCATAGAAATTACTCGTACAAAAGGGTCATTCTATTTGGTTTTCAGACCTTTTCCCATGTTTGCCGTTTCTTAAAAATAGCCAGTTTAATGAGTATGCCAAAGAGGAATTTCTAGGGTGACATAATTTGCTCCCCTTCACACTCAATCCATTGTATTTAGGTCAGAATCTGAAATTTCCTAACAATGCAGAAAACAATTATTTTTCTTTGACTTACCTGAAGTCTTTACTATGACTTTCTATAACACAGGCTTCAGTTCCAAAGAGTTAAAAACCAAATGCTTCATCCTCAGAAATGATTCATCGACACCTTTCAAGGACAGTTCAGGAACCACTGAGGGGACAATAATCTTTAAGGAAGTTAGGGCACAAATTAGAATCTGAGTTTGTTTCATTTTGGAGAGAATAGCCAAGGAAGTCCTCTGCCCGGAAGCTAGTTGTTTCTCTCTAAAATAACTTGATTTCTGGAGGGAAAATGAATAGAAAAGTGCATTGTTCAGAGAGTTGGTTAAAAGGTGAACTTCAGAACCACTCCACACTCCAAGGGAATGCTTTTAGTGTTGCTCCCTGAAGTCAACTAATGGATTGAAAAAGGACTGGGCAAAGTGGTCGCCAGAGGAAACCAGATGGGATGGGCAGCTGCAGCTGAACCCGTGCCAAGCACAAACTGTTCAAGATGGAGAAGCGTATGTAAAGATATATTGGAGGCATCGAGATCTGTGGAAGCAGCAGCCGACATGCCTCTTTCTTCTCCTACAGAAAAATGAACAGAAAAATGTGCAGAAGAATAGACTATAAGGTATTTCACAGAGGAAACCAAGTCTCAGATAAAAATGAAAATTACTGGATGTTAAGTCATTGTAGAGAAAAAAGTCACACCCATGTATTCACGCATGTACAGACATGGAAAGAAGGGGCAAGAGAGGACCTGGAGAAGACAATAAATGTAGCAGTATTGAAACACTGATCAAATCATTTCCTGCATGATTAGCAGTTGATGGCCAACATGAAGCATCTACTTATATGCTATGTTTGTAATAGCATTTCAACTGTTTGGTTAATGCAGTGGTAGTGTGTGCGGTTTGCAATATTTCTTTTTTTAAAAGAAGATGAAAGGGCCAAATCTACCTGATGTTTCCAAGTTGAGAGGTGCCGTACCCAGGTACAACTTGAGACCTTGCCTCCTGAAATGTGTTCAGACATTTTCTTTCTTTCCTTTTTTTTTTATGTTTATTTTTGAGAGAGACAGAGTGCGAGCAGGGGAGGGACAGGGAAAGAGGGAGATACAAAATCCGAAACAGCTTCAGGCTCTGAGCTGTCAGCACAGAGCCCAATGCAAGGCTCTAACTCACAAACGAATGGTGAGATCATGACCTAAGCCGAAATTGAAAGCTTAGCCAACTGAGCCACCCAGGGACCCCCAGACATTTTCTATAACAATCAGTACAGCACCCGAGACAGAATGTGAGCTTTGGAGTCAGGCAGACATGGGTGATGATGTATATTTGCTGTGTGACCTAAGGCATGTTACTTAACCTTTCATGGCTTCACTTTCCTTTTGTGTAACATAAGGATCATAAAGTCTGTTTTAGGACATTGTGAGAATTACTATAAATGACATGAAATTCCAGAAATATAAGCAACTAAAAAAAAAAAAGGAAGCTTCTGTTGTTACTGCTGTTGTTTTAGTTATTGTCTTAGTCCATTTGGGCTGCTATCACAAAATTCCACAAACTGGGTAGCTTATCAGCCACGGAAATCTATTTCCCACATTTCTGGAGATTGGGATTTCAAGATCAGAATGCCAGCATGTTGGATGGGGACCCTCTTCCAGGTTTCAGATTTTTGCTTGTATCTTCACATGGCAGAGGGTGCTGGGGGGCTCTGTGGGGTGCCTTTTGTAATATCATTAATCCCATTTTTGAAGTGTCCACTTCTGTAGACCTGAGCACCTCCCCAAGGCCCCACCTCCTAATATCATCATGTGACTATTTGGATTTCAACATCAGAATTTTGAGAGAACATAAACATTCAGACCATAGCAGTTATTGTTACAATTATTGAGGAGTAACATTGTTTAATGATGTGATCATTTAGTGAGGATCAGAGGAAGCATGTGGAATAGTAGTCCTTAATTTATGGGTAGGATATAGAATCCTAGAGAAAAGGGGAGAAAAAATCTAGCTAGAGGAAGAAGCATTGGAAAAGACACCGAAGTGGAATATGTATGGAAAATGTCAAGCAGTCTGGTTCATTTGGCCATTTGGAGGCATGACCAGAGATCTGTCTCTCTGAAATGCATTATGCATATTTTACTTCTGTATGGATTGCTGCACAGTCTATTTGATTGCAGTGCTTATGATAGGTCTGTGGTCTGCATGTTTTATATTCTTATGGTGATTTTTCATTCTCAAGAATTTGCTGGAAGCAGTATGTAAATGCACCCTCTTTTGTATTGCCAAGGTCTGTTTCTCACAAGTCAGAGTGAAAATCTACATCAAAATATCACTTGACTTCAAAGAACAATCATTTTTCACTTGTTTGTATCAAGGGACAGTGAACATTTGTGAATGCTTCTACATTTATTTCCAAAATACAGCTTAGACCTAGTTGAAAGAGCTACCCAAATCTTTTGCATATATTTGCAAAGCCGCAGACCGGCTTAGAACCTTCCAAAATGAAGGTCTTTAGGTGAGCATGACTTCTGAATTTCAGGTGGAACAGATCCCCCCAAAAGAGACATGGTTTTTCACTAAGTGGGGCAAATTGGCTGAAAGCAATCTTGGAATTGTGATGCTTTTGTAAATAGGCTGAACCGAAGCAAGGATTTTGAGATTAGATTAATGCCAGCCTTAGCTGGAATAATTTGTGCTCTTGAGCAGCTGCAGCTGTGAAATCACTACAACATGCTCTAGTTGAGTATGTTTCTTTCGCCTTGATCTCTGGTACATTTTAGCTCAAACAGAGATCCATATGTAGAAATGGGTCACTCAGGGGCATAATGTGCATTTCTGATACCCTCAAAGGGCTTCCAGATTTACACATTAGCAAATGACTTACAACAAGGCTGAGAGAAAACCCACTATTTCCATCTGTGGCCTGAAGATCATTGACATTTAAGGGGAAATTGCACACATTTCCATTTTTAGCAGCCCTTGAAAATAGAAAAATATACACGGCATCTCTAGTAAAGGCCAGTATTTGGTCCATATTTGTTCTTGTCAGCTGCTTGCTAGGAGAGTGAAAGATAGGAACACAGGCCCAGATATATCTCTTACCATTGTCTTAGTTAAGGCTTCTATAGACAAGGAAGCTTATAAACAACAGAAATGTATTTCTCATAGTTCTGGAGGCTAGAAGTTCAAGATCAGGTGTCAGCATGGTCAGGTGCGTGGTAAGGACCTGCTCCCTCCCTTGTAGATGGCTGTCTTCACGCTGCATCCCTGCATGGTGGAAGGGCCAGGGGAGCTGGGAGGTCTCTATTATAAATACTATGCTAATAAATACTATAAATATACTAATAATACTATAAATACTATACTAATCCCATTCCGGAGGGCTCCACCCTCGTGACCTAATCATCTCCAAGTCTACACCTTCTAACACCATCACACCGAGGGTTAGGATTTCAACATATGGATTTTCAAGGGACACAAAATGTCAAAAACCTTAGCATACATTGAAAAGAATACTCATGTTTCCGATCAGCAAGGGCAGAGGTTACTAATCTATAATGGGAAGGGGAAATGGCATAGATTTTTCTTGACTGAAAATAACCAACTGAGTTATGACAATGAAATGAGTCATCTGTAGAATCCTCATTTTCGTTGTTAGTTTTCAGCTCCTAAGAATCTAGCATTCCGAACCACATCGATATGCACCAGTGCATGGATTAATCTCAATCTCACACACAATAGTGAGAGCATGAGAGAATACATATTGTATATAAAGTTTAAAAAGGCAAAAACAAATCTAAGATGTTAGAAATCAGAATAGTGACTTTCCTTGAAGGGTAGAGAAGACTGGAAGAGTTTACAACGGGGAGCTTCTGAGGGGTGCAGATCAAGTTCTGGTTCTCAACCTGGGTGTTAGTTACATGGGTAACTTCACTTTATGAAGTGTCTGGCAGGCTGTACATTTATGATATATGCACCTTTCTGGTATTTGTTTTACTTCAATGAGACAGTTTAAAAATTTTTAGTTTCTGTCAAACCCTCTCTTGATAACCCCATCAGCATCTACTTTAATGGTGAGTCCTATGACTGTGAAAATGTGTCAGTGGCCATAGGGCACTGTGACTGAAATGCACCATAGTCCTTGTTACGCCAGATGCTTGCCTTTCAAAGGCTCAGCAGCCCCTTTAGTGGGGGTGAACCAAATGTGCATGTTAACAGAGCAGCTGAGAAGTAGAAAATCCCAAAGTATCCAGGACCAAATAAAACCACCACAAGGCAAGTTTAGGGGCCATTTGGGAAATCTTACCACCTTTCTCTAAAGCCAGAATTTTATAATATTTTTGTTAAAATTGCCACTACAAAGTAAGAAAATACACATCTGCATCAGGGGAAACATACAATTCCCTCCTAAAATAATGTAATTATGGTAAGGACATTATGGGGAGGCAGTTTTTCATTCAATGCTATTTGTGGTATCAAAATGAAATGAAAACTTATTTTTACCCTAGAAACATACTTGGGGAACTAAAACTGTGCTTTGGAAGCATGGGGCATGATTTTATTTGTGGTCTGCCCATTTCTTTACCTGCTGGGACCACTTTCCAGCCGTCGCTATTCACAAATGCTGAGAGAACTTATATATAATTCACTATGTTGTGTGCCTGTCCAGAGTCGGAACCAGATCTCCGTTTTACATGACAGGAGGATCACCCGCAATTTCATGGCATGATGCTAATGCTTTTCCACACACAAAGGCATTTCTCGGCATGGTCAAGATGACTTCAGTATCAGTCACCTCTCAGTCCAGGGGCTGACCACTCACTGACCAATGAAAGAAAGTCACTTCCATTCTTTCTGTAAGATGCTTACCTCCTAGGATTTTTTTTTTTCTGGTTTTTAGATGAGATAATACTTGCAAAACTTGGCAGATACTTTCCACACATTAGGTATTTGGTAGATGTTCACATGTTGCAGGAGTAGCAGTACTTGTACTATTGATGATGATCATAATGATGGTGCTTTTAGTAGTAATGGCTGACACTTATATGTGACACAACTGCTAATGCTCTTTCTACGGAGTAGAAGTAGCAATGGCAGTTGTCGTAAACAGATTAGCATCTTACTCTAAGTTCATATTAGGAATCATTTATCTTCACAGTCGTTTCTGTTTTTCACCCAGTTCCATTTGTTTTATGTGGACACCTATATATAAAACAGAATGCAGTTTTATAATGTTCAGCTCCTTCTCAGACCTTTTTTGTATAGAGGTCTTTGTTTTTCCATTAACATTGATACACGTGTTAAAATGTTAAGAGAGCATTTCCCATGTACTTCTGATTTGGAATTCGCTCTCCACAGTTACGACATAACTGTTACATGCCGATCATTAATTCTAGGTCATGGTGAACAACGCGGGCAAGGTGCCTGCCCTCATGAGACTCGCATTCCAGTATGGGAGAAAGAACATAAATAAGCATGGATGCTATTTGCTGATTTAATTTCTTTGAAAGGAACACACAAGGAATTGATGGGGAACAGCAGGTGGCAAGCACTCCTCCAGACATGGTCATGAACGGGTACCTCGCAGAGGCTGATACTGGCAGGAAGATTGGGAAAGAGTATTTCAGGAAGAAGGAACAGAGCAGACACCTTTAAGCTGGGGATTGTTCAGCACACTGAAGGTTACCGGGCATGGTCCCAAGTGAAAGATGGGGAACATTGAAGGAGATGAAGAGAGAGGTAGAAGGGACAAGGGGCGATGCCCTGGGGCTTCTGAAAGTATCACTGGAATGAGTGGAGGGGGATGTGCTGACTTAGTTTTTGAAAATACCGCTTTGGATGCCAGCTGGGAAATGACCGAGAAGGCACGAGGATGAAGCAGTAGCTCATGTGAGAGATGGTAAGTGGTTTGAAGGGTTTGGACTCAGTTCAGAGAAGGCAGTTTTGATTACAAAATAGACGGAAGCTATCTACCTTTTCATTAATTTGGGTGAGATGGTGATAGCCATGTCAGCTTTCCAGGTTTTGTGCTTAATACCTCTACTAATAACTCAGTAGTAACCAAAACTATGAGTGACTAGTAATAGTGACTGTCCACATAGATGATTTCACACATGTTCATCCTTAATCACAACAGAGGCACTGGATGAACCAGTCCAAGTACTCTTCTCCACTGAAGAATGAACGTCAAATTTATCCCCTATCACGCAATAAAAACCATTTTGTAATGAGAAAAAAAAAGAAAGCTTGAGAAGGGATGAGCAGGAATGACATGTTATTGGTTAGCAGAGTGCATGTGAGTTAAAAACACTTTCATGTGAGTTAATTCATTTGATCAGCCCAGGAGATACATGCTAGGGCAATGGTCAATGCATATTCCCCCCCCCCCCACCACCCCCACTTTGTAGGTGAGAAAACCCAGGCTCTGAGAGAATAAGTACTTTTTAAAGTTTCCACAGCCAGAAAGTGACAGAAGTGGGATATAAACATTGTGTCTTGATTCCTGATATTAAAAGAGTATTTCCTCAAAATGATACCTAAACTTCCTCTTGCGGATGTGATCCTAAAGGGATTTTAAGAGTATAGTCTGTGCCATGTGGCCTTGCATTTGTACTTTCACTTTCTGTCCTGGGCTGTTTCTGTTCCCCATGGCCAAATCCCATTCTGTTCAGCCCATTATTGCTACCTTTGTTATAGATGAAAAAATTTGGAAATATAAATATGCACTCATTATAAAATGTGATCTGATGACCTTTTAGTATTTGTTGTGTACGAACTGTAGGCAGCAGTTAAAGATGAAAAGGAATTGGCATTGAGCCTTCTTAATTATTGTTCCTGTTTCAGACCTTTATTATAGCTCTGGCTCTTGCTGACACATCTAAATGAGGTTTACAGAACCTAGAGCAGTGAATTCTGTGGCTCATTAACAGAGGACTGACAGGACTGCGGAGTTTTCCTTTTTGCCCTTTTAGAAAAGAAATCATCTTAGGTATCAGATTTAGATGTTTTATTTTACGTGTGGATTACCTACTGATTTGGAATTATTGTAAGTGTGTGCTTCTGAGGAAAAGCCTCAAATGAGATCAAAGGAGCACGGCAAGAAAGAGAACGGAGGCTGCGCTCAGTTAGGTTTTCTGAGTTCTGTTAAGTCACAACCGTCATGACTAGAATGAGAACTCAATATGTCACTGTAAATTGTGCTACCCAAAGAATGCTCGTTGGCAGAGGGTCACATGTCTGGTGAATTCCACATCCATGGAGACCATGACCAATGCCATCTTTCCTGGTTTCAGGTCATCGTAACTGGTCTTCGGACCTCTAGGGTCATCTCCTCTTGAACTCGTCTATATATCACTGCCAGATTTGACTTCTACAAGGGGAAGCTCTGGTCATGTAATATCCTGGTAATCTTGTTGCTGGGTGCCCCCATTTTACAGTGAATTATACATAAGTCCTTTTAGTAGTAAACAACTTGCAAATTATGGTGTATAAGGGGCACCTGGGTGGCTCAGTCGGTTAAGCATCTGACTCTTGATTTTGGCTCAGGTCATGATCTCATGGTTCATGAGCTTGAGCCCCGCGTTGGCTTTATGCTGACAGTGCAGAGCCTGCTTGGGATTCTTACTCCCCCTCTTTCTCTGCCTCTTCCCTGCTTGTGCTCATGGTCTCTTTTTCTCTCTCTCTCTCTCAAAAATAAATAAAGTTAAAAATTTTTTTAAATAAAAAAATTTAATTGGTACACACACAATTAAGTCAACTAGTTAATCTCAAAAGGCAAACATCAAATTAGTAGATCTGCTTGGCCTGTCATAGTTTGCAGTTTGCACATTTAATGGGCATGAAATTCTCACTTAATTCTCTTTTACCAGAATTGCCAGAGCATCCATGTTTTTGATAAATCTGGAATTTAGGTTTTCTGACAAAAACAACGTGACTTCTTGTCTCTGTTGTGTGGGTAGTGCATCGACCATGGACATGAATAAAGAGGTTTAATGGCAAGAAACACATAGATAAGGAATTGACTTCCAGAGCAAAGCAAATGGAAAAAGATAGTTTATGGTGGCAGGTACTTTGCATAGTAGGCAAACTTTTAAAAGTACAATTAATGAAAAACATACACCATACATATCATACATATTTATCTGATGATAAATTTATCTAGGGCAGATTGAGGAGGGATTAGTAACATCTTCAGGAAGTAAATGACCTTTGAGTCATAAAGGGTGAATTCAGTAAAGTCACTTGATAATGTAGTAAAGCAACATGATAAATTGTGGATGTCTCAGCCCCCCCCATACATTCATATATATATATATATATATATATGTATATATGTATATATGTATATATGTATATATGTATATACGTATATACATGCACACTATACATGAAGACCTACTATAGAAGAACTTAAAATAGGGGCACTTGGGTGGTTCAATCGGTTAACCATCCGACTTTGGCTCAGGTTATGATCTCACATTTCAGGAGTTCGAGCCCCACATCAGGCTCTCTGCTGTCAGCGCTGAGACTGCTTCACACCCTCTGTTCCCCCCTCCCTATGCACCTTCCCTGCTCACTCTCTCTGTATTAAAAATAAACATTTAAAAAAAGAATTAAAATGGTTCGTTGTAACTGGTACTTGTAGGGAACTTCTCAAGTTATGTGAACATTGTGTCTTAGACATATCATCCTGACAGCCAGATAGAAGGTATATTGGAGGTATTTTAATAAGTTTATGAAAGGATGATTATTACTTAATAGAACTGTGAATATGATCTGGAAAAGAAAGAATAGATTTTAGGAACATCTAGAAAAGAACATTTATAAGCTTTGTTGCTAGATTGCATTGGGTAAGAAGAGTTAAGGGAGAAGGTATATTCCACATTCTAGGATGACTCATAGAAACCTGGGTGATACAAATTATAAAAGGAAATTAAAGAGGAGATAATGAGACTGAGGTGCTGATATCCAGGTGAATATTAGCAGTGAGCAACTAGATTTCTAAACTTCAGAGAAAGACCTAGACATTTGTAAGTTATAGACTGCTAGATGTCCTTGCACTGATGGGATTTTAGAAGGCACATGTGTTAAGGTGGAAGGGCGCCGGTGGAGCTGTCCAGAGTACTGGCATTTCAACTGTGCTCTGAAAAACCAGGTGGAGTTAATGGGTGCAGTTCAGGGACCAGAGTGAAGTGGGAAAGAGTGGGTATGGGGAGTAGGGCGAGTAGGGAGCTCCAGCCCTACCCGCAACTCCCCTCCCCACAAAAAAATAACAATAGCACGTTGACCTATATAGGACTAGTTGTTGGACAAATATCACTCATGACTCAAAGCGCCATTTTATTTTTGTCTCAAACGGCCCCTTTAAAATACCAAATGGGGATTTCTTCTCTGGCCCTGTATTGACTGTTCCTACAGACTGGTGACTTTTCTTCTTAGTTGTAGGTGACAAAGAGCTCTTGGTTAGTGTTAAGTCATAAACATTATCACAATTATTTATTACAATATTTATTCCTTCACCTTTTTCAAAACTCCAAACCTGATGTAACATCCAAGTCTTCTCTCTTCTCTTGGTTGTGCATATTTCAGGTTGGAAGCTTGTCGTGGGAGAGGGGGCTTAAATCGGCCTCTATATATTTCATTGTTGGCTCCCAAAGCTGGCTTCTTGAGGTGCCATTCCTGAAGGAATGGCAAATGGGAAGAGAAGGATGGGGGGGGGGGGAGTGGAAAGTTCTTTGGTGAAGCAATTCCTTAGCATTCTGGCTTCTCACTCTCTGCTTCTAAGACATGAAGACTGGCTTCTTTCTCTGGTAGGACACTTTCATGATACTTTCATCAGTTCCCACCCACCCCCCCCTCCCCCGCCGGGGCCTTCTAACTGTAGTGTTCTTAACCTCCACTATAGTAGTGTTCTTAACCTTCACTTCTAACTGTAGTGTTCTTAACCTCCACTATGGATGCAGCTTCATTCCATATGAGCCACTCCACCTCCTTCTTTAGCCCTTTGGCTCATCTCCAGCTTCTTGTTCCTGGACTTCTTCAGGTGGTCTGCTGAGCAAGACTCAGGGCCCCTCATGCTCACTCTTTTTTTTCCTATATGTTCCACATATGGTCAGGAGGAAACACACCCTCACCCTGTGCTCACAGCCACAGCAATTGCACAGTGACCCCAAGGCTGCAGAATACCCTAGTTGTCGTCTCTATCAACGACATGTAGATGTTGTCACCTCTATCCTGGGCTGGGACCTGGTGGTCCCAGATCCCTAAAAGATATTACAGAATCAGGTTAGCTCAGGTAACGCTAGATTAAGGAATATGCTAGATTTGGGTTCCTATTCAGCCTCTTTGGACTCTGAAGGTCCGAGAGGGGTTTAGCAAAGATGCAGTTGGTCTACACATTGAAGCCTCAGAAACTCAAGCCTGGAAATGCCAGGACAAAAAGACCAAGTCATAAATTGCCATAGGAATTCTGGAACTTGTAGCATTAGTATAACTTGTGACTTAGTTCCAATATATCACTGTGTTTTCTAAGTGGGTTAGAGGGTAATGAAGGATACTGTATAACACTTGACAGAACAAGCTTTGGTGGAAATAAAATCATGTGGGGTGTATGATATTTCTTTTTTAAAGGACAGGTATGCTTATCCCTACATGTAGGCAACTCTAGAGTATAGCATGATAATAGTTTTAGATGTATTTTAAGGCCTTAATTATTATTGTATTTTATGCTTAAGGAGAAAAACAAATCTCAACCAAAAAATGAGGACTCTTTCTATGTCCTTCTTTGCTATTGATGTCCTGTGAGGAAAGTCAAATATACCAATGGACTGTTCAATTTTAAGAGACCTTTTATTTTCATTTATCATTGGCATTTTGTAGGGCTAGTTGTTTAATTTTAAACTGAGTTATGGATCCCAGGATGATTATTTAGAGGGAATCTTGGACAGATATAATAATTATTCTGCTCTAAGATGAGTCTGAAACTCTATCCCTAGGTAAAACTCTATTAGGAGATATTTGCTTCATGTTTGAAACCTTTTATTTTAAACATTAGATTAATTAATTAATCAAGTTAGGAGGAGTCTTAGTGTTGGCTGATGACATATTATGGTGATGCTGATGCTGATGTTGACAACTATGACTTACTGAGTACCTACCATTTTCCTAGAATTGTTCAAAGAGCTTTACATAAATATGTTTCTTTAACCCTTATAAGAACCCTATTAATATGCCCCATTTTAGAGGTGACAAAACTGAGTCATAGAAGGGTGAAGTTTTATTGTTGTTGTTCTTCTAGCATGCTATGAATAAGGGGTATGAAGGCATGCTTTGAAGGCAAGATATTACTCAGAATGTTGGGTCCCCTGAGCCTAGGCTCTGAACCTCTTTTTACCTGGTTTGGGAGCTTCCAATTCTATGTCATATTTCCCATCCAATATTCATCATCTGAGCTTAGCAAATATTTCAACTTTCATGATTCTCATTTTGAAATTTGTGAAACAAAAAGGCAATCATTTCCTTCTGTTGTATCCTAGATGCACAACCAAAGATGATCTCAAGCCTTCCCCATTCACACCCAGGAGCACTTTGTCAATTAAATGGTTATCCTCCTCCTTTCTCTCAGTGATATGCCTCTGTTTGGCTTAAGAGAAAACTATTCTCCTAGAAATTTGGCCAGGGAGGCTTCTGGTTCAAATGATTTTTCATCCTTAACAATAACATGGGACACTAGACTTTGGATACACAGTCAGAGGTAAATAGTGCCAGTTTCTCCTACCATGTTCTTCTGAAGGGCATGACAATTCTAAACCCAGGAGAAGCCATGCCGTTTCATAATACACAAAATTAGGGGAAGAAAAAACAATTTTTGGAGAGCTCCATGAGATGACTCCTTCTTCCCCTTTTCCTTCTTTGAATGATAAGTTGTATTTACAGCAAAATGTGCTTATTAACTAACACCATCATAACCATCTTGCTGCATTTCTTTATGATTTCATAGTAGAGTATATAAATGTCTTCCTTGATATAATGAATATTCTAATACCAATTCACACTGCCCAGTAATATTGTTTGGTATGTTGTAAGGCAGTAATAATACGTACCTGCTTAAATACATTTGTATCATCAGCTGGAGTAATTCAGCTGCTACAAAAAGCTGTATGTCAATGCACAGCTTTTCCTTCTTCTGATCCCCTTCCATGGCGCTGTGCTTCTGTGTTATAGTAATAATGGCAGGGGAGAAAATTATCTCTTACTGTTTAATACACCATAAATTTTCTGCAAAATTGAAACTGTGTCATTCATAGATGACCTGCTTCTTGGCTAGGATCTGTTAGCAAAGCAAGCCCTTGTTGAGATTTTCTTAGTTTGTGATGAAACCTGCTGTCAGCACAAAGACTAATTGAATAGTGAGTGTCTTCCAATTTAGGTGTTCTTTTTTCCTTCTTGGACAACTTGTTCCCCACTTTTATTTCACTCCCCAGGCCCCCAAAACCAACAAATATAATCATTCACTAGATGATAGAAAAGACCTAAAATTAATTTCAGGGGAAAAAAAACCATTATTTTTAATCACAGTAAAATAGAATTGAGTGTTAATAGCAATATGAGAAATTAAAGATAAATAACACCCGAATCATTTTGAAGTTTTAAGAAAACAAAGCACAGTTTTTTCCTATATGGCTATTTTGTCAAAGAGGAAAACAAAATAACAATTATGGACTATAAAAATATGCATGCTAGGACTGTCAGAATGACTGTGTGAGGATCTCACTGGGCACATTTTACATGAATATAATTAAACAGCAAGAAAAACCATTTAAAGTCTCTGGAAAACGTCATAAGGACATTATTTTAAAAATGAAATAGTTTCTGCAAGAAGAGTCAGGGCCTGTTGTGTCTAAGCAAGGGCCTGCCCCCTTGTTCCTCCCACTCCCTCCATCCCAGGCTATGGCAGCTCTACCCTGGAATGTGTGGCCAAGAAGATGGAGTCTCTCTCTTCTCCAATTCTAAGTATGGGTCTATGGTTTAATTCTAGGGGGGCAGGCCACTGATATCAGTCATCTCGCCACCTTCACCCCAGCTCTGTGCTCTGGAAACTCTATTCCAAACAGGCATGGCCAAGAGGACTGGGGTCTCTCGTGCCAGCCACCTAGCCCTCAGTGGTAGGGGTGGAAGTCTACCCCAGATATGAAGGTTAAGAACGCTGGGCTCCAGTTGCCCCAGTCTCATTTATTCATAAATCGGAGATCCCATTCTGGGAGGGACAAACTGAGGAAACCAGCAGCTACCATCCTCCCACTGCCACAGACCACTTGTAGCGTGGACGTATCACTTGGTGAGAAATAGACTGCTTTCCCTGACCCCAACATGTCACAGTGGTGTCAAGGCTTCTCCCAGGGAGAGAAACATGCCATAAGGATGGAGGTCTCCACAGTTCTTCCAGAGGAGACTTACTTTACTTAGAACAGACCTTAGAAAAGCTTACGCCAAGGCACTTCCAAAAAAAAAAAAATGGGGATCTTGGTGGTAAAGAATTAAGAGGGGGCTGGTAGCTCCATGATACTAATAGCAACAAGGAAAGGGGCAGATCAACCAGAAGATTAACAGAAAGAACCAGAGCAAGAGGATCCCTCTGGGGCACCATGTGTCACCATGGGTTCAGATGCTAGGTTGCAGTCGGGAATAATAAAAGTGAAAAGTGGGGTAGACTTGAAGGCATTCCCCAAGTTACATGCAGATCATTAGCAAGGGCCTTGAGCCTTAGTGCCTCAAGGGGCTGAAGAAAAACCTGTCCAAACATGGATGGAAAAATAAGCTACTGTGACCCATGGATGACTTCTAAGAAGCCAGGCTTAAAAAGAAAATCACACACACACACCTCTAGTGGTAGAGAATATTGTGTGCATGCCCATGGCGACTCCCCCACATAAATGGTTGTAGAGAGAAAGTCCAAGCTTCTAGTCACTGGATACAAATGAATCAAAGTCCTAAAGTCTTTGAATTTTTAAAGCAGTCTCCAAGCTACACACACATGTAATGGGAAAGAGTAAGAACTTAGCTAGCTCAGAGGACTTAAGCAGAAGTCAGACCAGTAAGTGATTTGTGTGGATCCAGGAAGAACCTTAGGAGACCTGGCGAAAGAAAAAAACCAGGGAAAAATAGTGAGCTGGCACATTAGAGGCCACGTAACACAGAGGAATGGATTTCACAGATTTATTCCTGCCAAGTCATAAACACACAAACAGTAGCCGCAAAAAGAAGTCTAAGGAGGAGAAGATTGATCAGCGTCCAGAGCTGCTATACTACAGCATCAAAAGTGTCAGGTTTTCAACAAAAATTATGAGATATGAAAAGAAACAGTATGGCTCATATGCAAGGGGGAAAAAGCAGGTGATAGAAACTGCCTTTGAGGGGCTCATATGTTGGACTTAGCAAGAACTTCAAAACAGCTATTATATGTTCAAAGAATTAAGGGAAACCATGTTTAAAGAATTAAAGGCAGATATAATAAAAATGATTCATCAAATAGTGAATATTAATAAAGACTTAAGAATTATATATAAAAAGAAACAAATGGATATTCTGGAGTTGAAAAGTATGAGAACTGAAATTTAAAAAATCTCTAGAAAACTCATTGTAGCTTTAAGCTAATGGAAGAAAGAATCATCAAGCCCAAGCACAACTAAATAAAAATAATACAATCTGAAAAACAGGAAAAAAAACTAATGTAGAAAAATAAACAGAAACTCAGGAAAATGTGGGACATCATTAAGACCATCAACATACACATGATGAGAATACCAGAAGCAGATGAAAGAGAAAAAAAGGATACAAAAATTATTCAAAAAAAATGGCTGGAAACTTTTAAAATTTTATTGAGAAACATTACACATTTAAAAAACTTAACCAAATCTAATGCATTTGACAGTAATACAATGGAGTGGGGTGAAAACAAAGCTATACCGGAATAAGGAAATGACACCAGATGGTAACTTGAACAAAGAGGAGAATAAAAAGAACCAAAAATGGTAAATAAGAAAAATAAATAACTAAAACAATGCGTTATTGCGTTTATAACCTGTATAGACACAATATGCATAAACAATAAGTAAAAAAATAGTAAGGTAGAGGAGATTGATGCTATCTAGGAGTAATATTTCTATACTCTACTGGGACATTCAAGAATTAACACAAATTCAGTGGGGAAAAGAATTGCCTTTTATTTTTAAACAAACGATGCCAGAACAACTAGGTATATACATGCAAAAGCATGGAATTAGACCTCTACTTCACACCATACAAGAAATAACTAATAATGAATCAAAGACCTAAATGTAAGCATTAAAACTCTAAGAATTTGAGATGAAAACATAGAAGTAAATTTTTGTGACCCTAGATTAGGCAATGTTTTTTTTAAACATAGGTTTCCATATGACACCATATAGATATATTATAGTTCATAAAAATTAAAAACTTTTCTAGTTCAAAGCATGTCATAAAGAAACTAAAAAGATAACATCGAGAATTGGATAAAAATATTTGCAAATTATATATCTCATAAGGAACTTGTGTTCGGGATATGTAATGAACCCATACAAATTCAACAATCAACAGATAAATACCAATTAAAAATGAGAAAATGATTTGAATAAACATTTCTCCAGAGAAGCTATACAAGTGACCAGTACGTACCCATGCATAGATGTTCAATATCATTAGTCATTAGGGAAATACAACTTGGAATCCCAATAATATTCCATTTCACATCTACTAGAATGGCTATGATGAAAAAGACAGACAGTGAACAATGTTGGCAAGGATTTGGAGAAATTGGAACCCTCATATTATTGCTGACGGAATGTAAAATGGTGAGACTACTTTTGAAAATAATTTGGCAGTTCTTCAAAATGCTTAAATATATAGTCACTGTATGATTCAGCAATCCCACTTTTAGAAAAGTACCCAAGGTAAATGAAAACATAGGTTCACACAAACACTGTGCATGAACATTCACAGCAGCATTATTCATAGCATCCAAAAAGTCCAAACAACCCAAATGCTTATCAGCTGATGAGTGGATTAAAAATTATGGCTGATTTCTACAATGGAATCTTACTCCATTAGATACTGGTACAGGCTACAACATGGATAAACCTTGAAACATTGTGTAAAATGAAAGAAGCCAGACACAGGAGGCCACCTATTTTATGATTCCATTCATATGATATAGCCAGAATGGGTGTGTGTGTCGGTGGGGGGGGGGGGGGAGGGGGAGAGAGAGAGAGAGAGAGAGAGAGAGAGAGAGAGAGAGTAGTTTAGTGATTGCTTAGATTGGGTAGAACATAATGGGATAGCATGTAGGGAGAGGAAAAGGGGAGTGACTGCTCATTGGTACAGGGTTTCTTCTTTTTTTCTTTTTCTTTTTTTTGGAGGGGGAGTATAGTTAACATACAATGTTATGTTAGTTTCAGGTGTACAGCATAGTGATTTGACAAGTTTACACATTATGCTATATTTTCACCACAAGTGTAGCTAGCATCTGTCCTGACACATGGCTATTACAATATCATCGACTTATATTCCTTATGCTGTGCCTTTTATTTTTGTGATTTACTCATTCCATAACTAGAAGCCTGTATCTCCCCTCCCTACCACCCATTTGCCTAACCCCCTATCACCCTCCTCTCTGACATCCATCCACTAGTTCTTCTCTGTATTTATAGGTCTGACTCTGCTTGTGAGATCATAAAAATGTTCTAATAGTTGAACTGGGGGACAGTTTTGAACTCTGTGAATATGTTAAAAACAACTGAATTGTACTTTCACAATGAGTGAATTATATGACATGTAAATTGTATTTTAATAAAGTTATTAGAATGCCAGCCACAAGAATAGTAAATAATATGATTCTCACTATGTCATTGAATATATCAATTAGAAACCTATCTAATCACATATAATAAATAGTTGTCATTGGGTGTTCCTGATATAGAGTGTTTTTTTTTTCATTCTTCAAAGTGTTCAAAAATTTTCTCAATGAATAAGAATTATATTAAAACAACTTTTTAAAAACTTTTATTTCAAGAAAATAACAGAAATGATTACATTTTAAATTTTCTTTGAGAACACAGACCTTGTTCAATTTTGTGGTTTTCTTTTAAATTGTAATAAATATATGATTTTGTTTTTTTTAATTTATTTATTTTTCAATATATGAAATTTATTGTCAAATTGGTTTCCATACAACACCCAGTGCTCATCCCAAAAGGTGCCCTCCTCAATACCCATCACCCACCATCCCCTCCCTCCCACCCCCATCAACCCTCAGTTTGTTCTCAGTTTTTAAGAGTCTTATGCTTCAGCTCTCTCCCACTCTAACCTCTTTTTTTTTTTCCTTCCCCTCCTCCATGGGTTTCTGTTAAGTTTCTCAGGATCCATATAAGAGTGAAACCATATGGTATCTGTCTTTCTCTGTATGGCTTATTTCACTTAGCATCACACTCTCCAGTTCCATCCACGTTGCTACAAAGGGCCATATTTCGTTCTTTCTCATTGCCACGTAGTACTCCATCGTGTATATAAACCACAATTTCTTTATCCATTCATCAGTTGATGGACATTTAGGCTCTTCCCATAATTTGGCTATTGTTGAGAGTGCTGCTATAAACATTGGGATACAAGTGCCCCTATGCATCAGTACGCCTGTATCCCTTGGGTAAATTCCTAGCAGTGCTACTGCTAGGTCATGGGGTAGGTCTATTTTTAATTTTCTGAGGAACCTCCACACTGTTTTCCAGAGTGGCTGCACCAATTTGCATTCCCACCAACAGTGCAAGAGGGTTCCCGTTTCTCCACATCCTCTCCAGCTCTATAGTCTCCTGATCTATAGTCTCCTGATTTGTTCATTTTGGCCACTCTGACTGGCGTGAGGTGATATCTGAGTGTGGTTTTGATTTGTATTTCCCTGATGAGGAGTGACGTTGAGCATCTTTTCATGTGCCTGTTGGCCATCAGGATGTTTTCTTTAGAGAAGTGTCTATTCATGTTTTCTGCCCATTTCTTCACTGGGTTATTTATTTTTCAGGTGTGGAGTTTGGTGAGCTCTTTATAGATTTTGGATACTTTATCCGATATGTCATTTGCAAATATCTTTTCCCATTCCCTCTTTGCCTTTTAGTTTTGTTGGTTGTTTCCTTCGCTGTGCAGAAGCTTTTTATCTTCATAAGGTCCCAGTAGTTCATTTTTGCTTTTAATTCCTTTGCCTTTGGGGATGTGTCGAGTAAGAGATTGCTACGGCTGAGGTCAGAGAGGTCTTTTCCCGCTTTCTCCTCTAGGGTTTTGATGGTTTCCTGTCTCACATTCAGGTCCTTTATCCATTTTGAGTTTATTTTTGTGAATGGTGTGAGAAAGTGGTCTAGTTTCAATCTTCTGCATGTTGCTGTCCAGTTCTCCCAGCACCATTTGTTAAAGAGACTGTCTTTTTTCCATTGGATGTTCTTTCCTGCTTTGTCAAAGATTAGTTAGGCATACTTTTGTGGGTCTAGTTCTGGGGTTTCTATTCTATTCCATTGGTCTATGTGTCTGTTTTTGTGTCAATACCATGCTGTCTTGATGATGACAGCTTTGTAGTAGAGGCTAAAGTCTGGGATTGTGATGCCTCCTGCTTTGGTCTTCTTCTTCAAAATTACTTTGGCTGTTCAGGGCCTTTTGTGGTTCCATATGAGTTTCAGGATTGCTTGTTCTAGCTTCGAGAAGAATGCTGGTGCAATTTTGATTGGGGTTGCATTGAATGTGTGGATAGCTTTGGGTAGTATTGACATTTTGACAATATTCATTCTTCCAATCGGTGAGCATGGAATGTTTTTCCATTTCTTTATATCTTCTTCAATTTCCTTCATAAGCTTTCTATAGTTTTCAGCATACAGATCTTTTACATCTTTGGTTAGATTTATCCCTAGGTATTTTATGCTTCTTGGTGCAGTTGTGAATGGGATCAGTTTCTTTATTTGTCTTTCTGTTGCTTCATTATTAGTGTATAAGAATGCAACTGATTTCTGTACATTGATTTTGTACCCTGCGACTTTGCTGAATTCATGTATCAGTTCTAGCAGACTTTTGGTGGAGTCTATCGGATTTTCCATGTATAATATGTCATCTGCAAAAAGTGAAACCTTGACTTCATCTTTGCCAACTTTGATGCCTTTGATTTCCTTTTGTTGTCTGATTGCTGATGCTAGAACTTCCAACACTATGTTAAACAACAGCGGTGAAAGTGGGCATCCCTGTCATGTTCCTGATCTCAGGGAAAAAGCTCTCAGTTTTTCCCCATTGAGGATGATGTTAGCTGTGGGCTTTTCATAAATGGCTTTTATGATGTTTAAGTATGTTCCTTCTATCCAGACTTTCTCGAGGGTTTTTATTAAGAAAGGATGCTGAATTTTGTCAAAGGCCTTTTCTGCATCGATTGACAGGTTTATATGGTTCTTATCTTTTCTTTTATTAATGTGATATATCACGTTGATTGATTTGCGAATGTTGAACCAGCCCTGCATCCCAGGAATGAATCCCACTTGATCATGGTAAATAATTCTTTTTATATGCTGTTGAATTCGATTTGCTAGTATCTTATTGAGAATTTTTGCATCCATATTCATCAGGGATATTGGCCTGTAGTTGTCTTTTTTTACTGGGTCTCTGTCTGGTTTAGGAATCAAAGTAATACTTGGTTCATAGAATGAGTCTGGAAGTTTTCCTTCCCTTTTTATTTTTTGGAATAGCTTGAGAAGGATAGGTATTATCTCTGCTTTAAACGTCTGGTAGAATTCCCCTGGGAAGCCATATGGTCCTGGACTCCTATGTGTTGGGAGATTTTTGATAACTGATTCAATTTCTTCGCTGGTTGTGGGTCTGTTCAAGCTTTCTATTTCCTCATGATTGAGTTTTGGAAGTGTGTGGGTGTTTGTGTGGGAATTTGTCCATTTCTTCCAGGTTGTCCAGTTTGTTGGCATATAATTTTTCATAGTATTCCCTGATAATTGCTTGTATCTCTGAGGGATTGGTTGTAATCATTCCATTTTCATTCATGATTTTATCTATTTGGGTCATCTCCCTTTTCTTTTTGAGAAGCCTGGCTAGAGGTTTATCAATTTTGTTTATTTTTTCAAAAAACCAACTCTTGGTTTCGTTGATCTGCTCTACAGTTTTTTTTAGATTCTATATTGTTTATTTCTGCTCTGATCTTTATTATTTCTCTTCTTCTGCTGGGTTTAGGCTGCCTTTGCTGTTCTGCTTCTATTTCCTTTAGGTGTGCTGTTAGATTTTGTATTTGGGATTTTTCTTGTTTCTTGAGATAGGCCTGGATTGTGATGTATTTTCCTCTCAGGACTGCCTTTGCTGCATCCCAAAGCATTTGGATTGTTGTATTTTCATTTTTGTTTGTTTCCCTATATTTTTTTAATTTCTTCTCTAATTGCCTGGTTGACCCACTCATTCTTTAGTAGGGTGTTCTTTAACCTCCATGCTTTTGGAGGTTTTCCATACTTTTTCCTGTGGTTGATTTCAAGCTTCATAGCACTGTGGTCTGAAAGTATGCATGGTATGATCTCAATTCTTGTATACTTATGAAGGGCTGTTTTGTGACCCAGTATGTGATCTATCTTGGAAAATGTTCCATGTGCACTCGAGAAGAAAGTATATTCTGTTCTTTGGGATGCAGAGTTCTAAATATATCTGTCAAGTCCATCTGATCCAATGTATCATTCAGGGCCCTTGTTTCTTTATTGACCGTGTGTCTAGATGATCTATCCATTGCTGTGAGTGGGGTGTTAAAGTCCCCTGCAATTACCACATTCTTATCAATAAGGTTGCTTATGTTTGTGAGTAATTGTTTTATATATTTGGGGGCTCCCGTATTCGGCGCATAGACATTTATAATTGTTAGCTCTTCCTGATGGATAGACCCTGTAATTATTATATAATGCCCTTCTTCATCTCTTGTCACAGCCTTTAATTGAAAGTCTAGTTTGTCTGATATAAGTATGGCTACTCCAGCTTTCTTCTGACTTCCAGTGGCATGATAAATAGTTCTCCATCCCCTCACTCTCAATCTGAAGGTGTCCTCAGGTCTAAAATGAGTCTCTTGTAGACAGCAAATAGATGGGTCTTGTTTTTTTATCCATTCTGATACCCTATGTCTTTTGGTTGGAACATTTAGTCCATTTACATTCAGTGTTATTATAGAAAGATATGGGTTTAGAGTCATTGTGATGTCTATAGGTTTCATGCTTGTAGCAATGTCTCTGGTACTTTGTCTCACCCTTAGGATCTCTTGTAGGGCTGGTTTAGTGGTGACGAATTCCTTCAGTTTTTGTTTGTTTGGGAAGACCTTTATCTCTCCTTCTATTCTAAATAACAGACTTGCTGGATAAAGGATCCTCGGCTGCATATTTTTTTGTTCATCACATTGAAGATCTCCTGCCATTCCTTTCTGGCCTGCCAAGTTTCACTAGAGAGATTGGTCACAAGTCTTATAGGTCTCCCTTTATATGTTAGAGCGTGTTTATCCCTAGCTGCTTTCAGAATTTTCTCTTTATCCTTGTATTTTGGCAGTTTCACTATGATATATCATGCAGAAGATCGATTCAAGTTACATCTGAAGGGAGTTCTCTGTGCCTCTTGGATTTCAATGCCTTTTTCTTTCCCCAGATCCGGGAAGTTCTCAGCTATGATTTCTTCAAGTATACCTTCAGCACCTTTCCCTCTCTCTTCCTCCTCTGGAATACCAATTATGCATAGATTATTTCTCTTTAGTGCATCACTTAGTTCTCTAATTTTCCCCTCATACTCCTGGATTTTTTTATCTCTCTTTTTCTCAGCTTCCTCTTTTTCCATAATTTTATCTTCTAGTTCACCTATTCTCTCCTCTGCCTCTTCAATCCAAGCTGTGGTCGTTTCCATTTTATTTTGCAGCTCATTTATAGCATTTTTTAGCTCCTCCTGGCTGTTCCTTAGTCCCTTGATCTCTGTAGCAATAGATTCTCTACTGTCCTCTATACTGTTTTCAAGCCCAGCGATTAATTTTATGACTATTATTCTAAATTCACTTTCTGTAATATTGTTTAAATTCTTTTTGATCAGTTCGTTAGCTGTTGTTATTTCCTGGAGATTCTTTTGAGGGGAATTCTTCCATTTTGTCATTTTGGAAAGAACTGCAGTGCACTCCCCTGTGGTGTCTTGAATAACTTGCGTTGGTGGGCGGGGATGCAGTCAGACCTGATGTCTGCCCCCAGCCCACTGCTGGGGCCACCATCAGACTGGTGTGTGCTTTCTCTTCCCCTCTCCCAGGGGCGGGAGTCACTGTGGGGTGGCGTGGCCCGTCTGGGCTACTCGCACACTGCCAGGCTTGTGGTGCTAGGGATCTGGCGTATTAGCTGGGGTGGATCGGCAAGGTGCACAGGGGTGGGAGGGGCAGGCTCAGCCCGCTTTTCCTTTGGAGATCCGCTTCGGGAGGGTCCCTGTGGCACCGGGAGGGAGTCAGACCCGTCGGAGGGATGGATCCGCAGAAGCACAGCTTTGGGTATTTGCGCAGTGCAAGCAAGTTCCCTGGAAGGAACCGTTCCCTTTGGGATTTTGGCTGGGGAATGGGCAAGGGAGATGACGCTGGGGAGTGCCTTTGTTCCCCGCCAAGGTGAGCTCTGTCGTCCGTCCAGGGCTCAACAACTCTCCCTCCCGTTGTCCTCCAGCCCTCTCGTTCTCCGAGCAGAGCTGTTAGCTTATAACCTTCCAGATGTCAAGTCCCGCTTGCTGTCAGAACACACTCCGTCTGGCCCCTCCGCTTTTGCAAGCCAGACTCGGGGGCTCTGCTTGCCTGGCAGGCCGCCCCTCCGCCCCTGCCCCCTCCCGCCAGTCCGTGGAGCGTGCACCGCCTCTCCGCCCTTCCTACCCTCTTCCGTGGGCCTCTTGTCTGCGCTTGGCTCCGGAGACTCCATTCTGCTAGTCTTCTGGTGGTTTTCTGGGTTAGTTAGGCAGGTGTAGGTGGAATCTAAGTGATCAGCAGGACTCGGTGAGCCCAGCGTCCTCCTACACCGCCATCTTCAGGATGCAGCGATTTTGTTTTGTTTAAAAAAATGCTTTTTATCTCTGCTTTAGGAATAGAGATAGTGCCTTACTAGAGAGGTTAGGGAATCATTCCTTGGTCTCAACTCCCTACCCCCAGGCTTAAAGGACAAGGTAATTGTATTGTTTGGGGCCCAAAGTGAAGCAGCATGAAAGTCTCCTCCCTCAAGAAAACTTCAAACAAGATTTTGTGTTTTGAATATATGCTCTCATCAAAGGCATTAAGCTCCAGATGAGAGAGGAGAGTAATTGAGGTCAGTACTTATCGTTTGGAGTGCTGCTAAAGAAAGAAAACACTCAACTCCTATGGCTAGGATAGGAAAAGATACATCTGGCGGCAGAAAAGGACAGACTCTGGGAACTAATAGTCTGAATTAAGATTCATTCTGAATGCTTTTTGTTGTGTGCTTCCTTGAGAGAATGGTATGTGATATCTAAATGGAAAGTTTGAGGAATAAGGGAATGTCACCTTGGAAATCAGGGAGAAGCATGCGTGAACAATTTGAGCTCACCAGCCGAGTGAGTGGTTCGTTTCTGTTAAAGTAATCAAGAGTCCTGAGCAGTGAGGCACCTTGCAATATGGCCCTGGAACAGCTCTCTGTCTTGGGAAGCCCACACTTACCAGCAATATTGGAGGTGATGTGAACCACGGCAAAAGAAGTTTAATTAGACATCCGTGTTCTCTTTCTTGACTCTAAAAGTCCAACCACCTCTTTCCTACATTGATTTGGAGATAAGCTGGCAGTGTGTTTTGGGGGGAAATGCAGGGAAGGGAGTTGCCCGTTAAAGAGATAGCAGGACCTGGCAGCTAGTCCTACAGGCAGGAACTTGACAGTTTTGGTTTGGAAAAATAAAAAACAGTAATAAAACTGTCCCTGGTGTTCTGGGAAGTGCATATGGACTACACCTGGTCTGTGTATATTTTGAATGTTATGTTTTTCATTTGTGATGGATATTTTATTCTGTGAATTTACTACAAGTTCAGTTGGGAAGAGGCAACATGAAGCAGGGGAAATGGTGAGATGAGAATGTTATTTTATAATTAAATAATTTATATGCATCTCTTTTTTTCCCTATGAAAAGTGATTATACTAAATCCAATGTGCTATGCTGGATCAGTTCCTAGAACAGAAGAGTAGTGTTATTGGAAGAACTGGTGAAATCCAAACAAAGTTTGGAGTTCGATTAATAATGATGCTGGTTTCCCAGTTTTGACAAATGTATCATGGTAAGATGCTCACAAGAGGAGATGTTGCATGAAGGGCATACAGGAACTCTCTGTATTATCTTTGCAGCTTTTCTCTAAACAGAAAGTAGTTCAGGGGCGCCTGGATGGCTCAGTCGGTTAAGCATCTGACTTCAGCTCAGGTCATGATCTCATAGTTCATGGATTCAAGCCCCTCATGGGGCTCTGTGCTGACAGCTCAGAGCTAGGAGCCTGCTTCAGATTCTGTGTCTCCCTCTCTCTCTGCCCCTCCCTACTTACACTGTCTCTCTCAAAAATAAACACTAAATTTTTTTTTAATTGAAAACAATCCCCCAATAAAAATTTGATTCAAAAAGTCAATATGAATCACATGTTATCTTTGGCATGCTGTCCTTCTCAAAACTTTCCAGCTGAGAATTATGAAAATTTTAGTGAAGAGCCAATTCATGTGAAATTTTAACCCTACAAGACTCAAGATGTTGGCACATGGTTCATACAAGTGTTCAACCTAGTTGCTGCTTATTCTAAGGAAAACTCAGAATCTTTTCATAGTTCCTAGAATTGATTAAGCAGGGACTACAAAGGGACATAATCAAGTGAACAAAGGAAAAGAAATCCACAGTTAACATCATTAAATTAGATTCACATTGTCAATTACAAATAAACTATATATTCATTCTTTGTAATTTACTTGGGTTCATTTTTCAACTGAAAATTTCTTCTTAGATTCTTTTTAGTGTGCTATTACGCAATATTCATTTTGCAGTAATTTTACTGCAATTTTTCATTTAGTGGCCAGGGAAACACACACCAAGAAGAACACCTATGCAAAACACTGTGTCGTGTACTCTTTGGCACTCTTTCCCTAAGCCATAACCCAGTCCCACTATCGGGATGAAATTTCTAACCTTCATTCCTCTAGTTTATCTACTCTGGAGGTGAACAAATGCCTCATAAAACAACCCAATGGTGCAATTATCACTTTAGTATTAGAGGGACACCAGAAAGTGCTAAAATTCTACATTAGATGCAACATTTTATTGTAACTATAAATGCACAGTGGCCTTTAGGTATTTGCTACAGTGTTAGTAATGATTCATTCTTGGCATTTGCCAAGAAACGGAAGGGTGTCGTATTGTCACTTTGATAAAGCCAGTATAAGGAGATTAAGGGATGAGTTTAGGGTAAATTGTGTGAAACATAATGGTACATCAAATATCCACTGCCACACTTCAAAAAAGTGCTGGCAATTCAGCATGTTTCTTGGCAAAATATGCTGTTCTAAGTTAAATTATTACTATGATTATCAGAGTTTATGGTGATACCCTGAGGAGTCTTTGTAACAGGTGAGAATATGCAGCAGCTATCTTTCTGTGTTTCTCTTTGTACAAGTAGCTTGCAGGATAATTCTAGGTTATGTGATTGAATTGAGCCTAAAAGAAGATTGCTATACCTTTTAGTCGATAGTAAGTAACCTTTATCTTTTGCTTACTATAAATTACGAAGTCCTTGTTTTGAGTTAATTTCCCTTTCTCTGGAATTTGTACTTCAGCTAGTTTTCTTTTTTCTAATGTTTATTTTATTCTTTTCTTTTTTTTTAATTTAATTTATTTTTAAAAATTTACATCCAAGTTAATTAGCATATACTGCAACAGTGATTTCAGGAGTAATTTCTTTAATGCCCCTTACCCATCCCCCCTCCCACAACCCTTCCAGTAACCCTCTGTTTGTTCTCCATATTTAAGAGTCTCTTATATTTTGTCCCCCTCCCTGTTTTTATATTAGTTTTGCTTCTCTTCCTTTATGTTTATCTGTTTTGTATCTTAAAGTCCTCATATGAGTGAAGTCATATGATACTTGTCTTTCTCTGACTAATTTCACTTAGCATAATACCCTCTAGTTCCATCCACGTAGTTGCAAATGTCAAGATGCATTCTTTTTGATTGCCAAGTAATACTCCACTGTGTATATATACCACATCTTCTTTATCTATTCATCCATCAATGGATATTTGGGCTCTTTCCATACTTTGGCTATTGTTGATAGTGCTGCTATAAACATTGTGGTGCACGTGTCCCTTCAAAATAGCATACCTGTCTCCTTTGGATAAATACCTAGTAGTGCAATTGCTGGGTCGTAGGGTAGTTCTATTTTTAATTTTTTGAGGAACCTCCATACTGTTTTCCAAACTGGCTGCACAAGTTTGCATTCCCACCAGCAGTGCAAAAGAGATACTCTTTATCCACATCCTTGCCAACATCTATTGTTGCCTGAGTTGTTAATGTTAGCCATTCTGACAGGTGTGAGGTGGTATCTCATTGTGGTTTTGATTTGTAATTCCCTGATGATGAGTGATGTTGAGCATTTTTTCATGTGTCGGTTGGCCATCTGGATGTCTTCTTTGGAGAAGTGTCTCTTCATGTCTTTTGCCCATTTCTTCACTGGATTATTTGTTTTTTGGGTGTTGAGTTTGATAAGTTCTTTATAGATTTTAGATACTAACCCTTTATCTAATATGTCTTGCAAATACCTTCACCCATTCTGTCAGTTGCCTTTTAGTGTGGCTGATTATTTCCTTCACTGTGCAGAAGCTTTTTATTTTGATGAGGTCCCAATTGTTCATTTTTGCTTTTTTCCCTTGCCTCTGGACACGTGTTGAGTAAGAAGTTGCTGTGGCCAAGGTCAAAGAGGTTTTTGCCTGCTTTCTCCTCAAGGATTTTGATGGCTTCCTGTCTTACATTTAGGTCTTTCATCCATTTTGAATTTTTGTGTATGGTGTAATAAAATGGTCTAGGTTCATGTTTCTGCATGTCGTTGTACAGTTTTCCCAGCACCACTTGCTGCAGAGACTGTCTTTATTCTATTGGCTATTCTTTCCTGCTTTGTCAAAGATTAGTTGGCCATACGTTTGTGGGTCCATTTTTGGGTTCTCTATTCTGTTCCGTTGATCTGAGTGTCTGTTCTTGTGCCATTACCATACTGCCTTGATAATTATAGCTTTGTCATACAGCTTGAAGTCTGGGATTGTGATGCTTCCTGCTTTGGTTTTCTTTTTCAAGATTGCTTTGGTTATGTGGCATCTTTTCTGGTTCCATACAAATTTTAGGATTGTTTATTCTAGCTCTGTGAGGAATGCTGGTGTTATTTTGATAGGTGTTGCACTGAATATGTAGATTGCTTTGGGTAGTATTGACATTTTAACAATATTTATTCTTCCTATCCAGGAGCATGGAATATTTTTCCATTTTTGTGTATGTGTCTTCTTCAATTTCTTTCATAATAAGCTTTCTATAGTTTTCAGTGTATAGATTTTTCACCTCTTTGGTTAGATTTATTCCTATGTAATTTATGGGTTTTGGTGCAATTTACACCATTTATCCCATTTACAAATGGGATTGATTCCTTGATTTCTCTTTCTGTTGTTTCATTATTGGTCTATAGGAATGCAACTGATTTCTGTGCATTGATTTTATATACTGCGACTTTGCTGAATTCATGGATCAGTTCTAACAGTTTTTTGGTGGAATCTTTTGAGTTTTCCATATAAGTATCATGTCATCTGCAAAGAGTGAAAGTTTGACCTCCTCCTGGATGATTTGGATGCCTTTTATTTCTTTATGTTGTCTGATTGCTGAGGCTAAGACTTCCAATACTGTGTTGAATAACAGTGTCCAGAGTGGACATGCCTGTCTTGTTCCTGACCTTAGTGGGAAAGCTCTCAGTTTTTCCCCATTGAGGATGATATTAGCGTTGGGTCTTTCATAGATGGCTTTTATGATCTTGAGGTATGACCCTTCTATCCCTGCTTCTTGATGGTTTTTATCAAGAAAGGATGCTGTATTTTGTCAAATTCTTTCTCTGCATTTATTGGGAGGATCATGTGGTTCTTGTCCTTTCTTTTATTGATGTGATGAATCACATTGATTGTTTTGTGGATATTGAACCAGCCCTGCACCCCAGGTATAAATCCCACTTGGTCGTGGTGAATAATTTTTTTAATGTATTGTTGGCTCTGGTTGCCTAATGTATTTTTGCATCCATGTTCATCAGGGAAATTGGTCTATAGTTCTTCTTTTTAGTGTGGTCTTTGTCTGGTTTTGGAATCAAGGTAATTCTGGCTTCATAGAAAGAGTTTGGAAATTTTCCTTCCTTTTTCATTTTTGGAACAGCTTCAAAAGAATAGGTTTTAATTCTTCCTTAAATGTTTGGTAGAATTCTCCTTGGAAAGCCATCTGGCCCTGGACTCCTGTTTTTTGGGAGATATTTGATTACTAATTCGATTTATTTACTGGTTATGGGTCTGTTCAAATTTTCTATTTCTTCCTGTTTCAGTTTTGGTAGTTTATATGTTTCTAGGAATTTGTCCATTTCTTCCAGATTTCCCATTTTATTGGCATATAATTGCTCATAATATTATCTTATTATTGGTTTTATTTCTCCTGTGTTGGTTGTGATCTCTCCTCTTTCATTCTTGATTTCATTTGGGTCCTTTCCTTTTTCTTTTGGATCAAACTGGCTAGTGGTTTATCAATTTTGTTAATTCTTTCAAAGAATCAGTTTCTGGTTTCACTGATCTGTTCTACTGTTTTTTTGGTTTTGATACCATTGGTTTCTGCTCTGATCTTTATTATTTCCTGTCTTCTACTGTTTTGGGGTTTTATTTGCTGTTCTTTTTCCAGCTCTTTAAGGTGTAAGGTTAGTTTGCATATCGGAGACATTTCTTCCTTCTTTAGGAAGGCCTGGATTGTTATATACTTGCCTCTAATGACCACCTTTGCTGTGTCACAGAGGTTTTAGGCTGTGGTGTTTAGGCTGTTATCATTTTCATTGGCTTCCATATCCTTTTTAATTTTGTCTTTAACTTCTTGGTTAGCTCATTCATTCTTTAGTAGGATGTTCTTTAGTCTCCAAGTATTTGTTATCTTTCCAAATTTTTTCTTGTGGTTGATTTCGAGTTTCACAGCATTGTGGTCTGAAAACATGCATGGTATGATCTCAATCTTTTTGTACTTGTTGAGGGCTGATTTGTGTCCCACTATGTGATCTATTCTGGAGAACGTTCCATGTGCACTGGAGAAGAATGTATATTCCACTGCTTTAGGATGAAATGTTTTGAATATATCTGTTAAGTCCATCTGGTCCAGTGGGTCATTCAAAGCCATTGTTTCCTTGTTGATTTTCTGTCTACATGATCTGTCCATTGTTGTAAGTGGGGTATTGAAATCCCCTACTATTATGGTATTATTATCAATGAATTTCTTTATGTTTGTGATTAATTGATTTATATATTTAGGTGCTTTCATATTTGGAGCATACATTTTTGCAATTGTTAAGTCTCCTTGGTGGGTAGACTCCTTATGATATAATGTCCTTCTTCATCTCTTGTTACAGTCTTTATTTTAAAGTCTAGATTGTCTGCTATAAGTATGGCTACTCCAATTTTCTTTTGTCGACCATTAGCATTATAGATGGTTCTCCATCCCCTTCAATCTGAAGGTGTCTTTAGGTCTAAAGTGGGCCTCTTGTTAACCGCATATAGATGGATCTTGTTTCCTTATCCATTCTCTTATGCTATGGTTTTTTATTGGAGAATTTAGTCCATTGATGTTTAGAGTAAGTACAATTTATTGCCATTATGTTTCTTATAGAGTTAGAGTTTCTGGTGGTGTTCTCTGGTCCTTTCTAGTCTTTGTTACTTTTGGTCTCTCTCTTTTTTTCCATCTTTTCTCCCTTCAGAGAGTATCCCTTAAAATTTCTTGCGGGGCTGGTTTAATGGTCATGAACTCTAATTTTTGTTTGTCTGGGATACTTTTAATCTCTCCTTCTATTTTGAATGACAGCCTTGCTGGATAAAGAATTCTTGGTTGCATATTTTTCAGATTCAGCACATTGAATATATCCTGCCACTCCTTTCTAGCCTGCCAAATTTCTGTGGATAGGTCTGCTGCAAATCTGATCTGTCTTCCGTTGTAGGGTTAGGACTGTTTTTCCCTTGATACTTTCATGACTCTTTCTTTGCCTGAGTATTTGTGAATTTGACTATGATATGCCTTGTTGATGGTTGGTTTTTGTTGAATCTAATGGGAGTCCTCTGTGCTTCCTGGATTTTGATGTCTGTGTCTTTCCCCAGGTTAGGAAAGTTTTCCACTATGAGTTGCTCACATAACCGTTCCACTCCTTTTTCTCTCTTTGTCTTCTGGGACCCCTATGATTCTGATGTTGTTCCTTTTTAATGAGTGATTAATTTCTCTAATTCTTAAATTGTGCTCTTTTGCCTTAGTCTCCCTCTTTTTTTCTGCTTCATGATTCTCCATAAGTTTGTCATCTATCTCGCTGATTCACTGCTCTGCCTCATCCGTTCTTGCCACCATGGCATCCATTCAGATTGCGGCTCAGTTATAGCATTTTTTATTTCATCCTGACTGGCTTTTACTTCTTTTATCTCTGCAGAAAGGGATTCTAATCATTTTCGACCTCAGCTAGTATTCTTATTATTGTGATTCTAAATTCTCGTTCAGACGTCTTGCTTGTATCTGTGTTGATTAAGTCCCTGGCTGTCGTTTCTTCCTGCTGTTTCTTTTGGGGTGAATTCCTTCATTTCATCATTTTGAAGGAAGAAAAGGAATTAATAAGGTAAAAATTTAAATTTAAAAAATTAAAACAACACACACAAAAATCAAATAAATGATGCTAGATTCTAGGTGTGTTTTGGTCTGGTTGTTGAAAGGAGCTTGATAGATCAGGGAAAAAGGGGGGGAAGAAAAAAAAAGAAAAAAAAGGAAAACGTTTGAAAATTTGAAAAAAATGAATACAACAAAATAGAATAAAATGAAATGATGGAAGTAAAATAGAATTTGAAAATTTTACAAAAAAGTAAAAAATATAGTAGAAAAAATTGAAGAAAAATGTTTTTAATAAAAATTGAAAATAAAAATAAACTTTTTCTCTATTCAAGAAAAAGAAAAGAAAAGAAAAAGAGAAAAAAAAAGAAAATTGAATAGATGGACCAGTGAACAGACTGAAGTATGATTGAAATTGCATCGTTTTCCCCTAAAAGTCAGACTACTATGAAGCAATTTATGGTCTGTAAACTAAGCAGGTGGAGAGAGTTGTGGTGTTCCTGAAGAGCAAGGTCGGCCCAGTTGGGCAAGACTTAGTGTAATGGCTCCGTTCTCCCCTAGATGGCGCTGCTTAGCTTACTGAGGTGGATTGTTGTGGCGCTTGTAGGTGTGTATGTGCATGTGTGGCAGTGGTGAAAATGGCATCACCTGACTACCCAGTCTCTCGTATGGAAACTCTGTTCTCCCGATCGGCAATCGCGCACCTATCCTTATTGCCAGCTTCTGTCCACTCTCCGCTTTTAGACTGTCTGTGACCAAGCTGTCAGGTTGCCAGGCAGCACCTCCTTCCTGAGTTTCATCTCAGATGTGGCTGTGTTTCCCTGCCCCTCACTTCTGAGGGACTGTGGCTTTGACCTGCTCAGATCTTCTTGGGGAGGGTCTCACCAAGCCATGTCCAGGTGCTGGCCACAGCCAGGAACGTTCACGGGACCGTACTTGCTGCTGATGCCCAGAGACTCCAGTTTCATGCCAGTCTGCCCCAGAGAAAGGTCACGTGATTGTGTAGCAGCAGTGTTTCAGGGATTATGGAAAATCACAACATACATCTGGTGCCAGGCTTCACCCTTAACAGCCTTTTTCCACCACCAGGGAATGTGGTTGTTCTCCTGGGTCTGCTGGCACGTTTGCCTCTGGGGTGCTGCACAGCCTCTACCAAATGTCCTCCTAGCGGGAGAACTGCCTCTCCCCGTGTGGCCCAAGGACCCTGGGACCTCACTCTCTGCTCCTGGGGATTCGCCCTTCCCACCAGAGTACCACCAGGTATTGAGCTGTGGAGTTTCAGACTCTGCACTCCCCCTGTTTATAGAGTCTTAATGGAATATAAACCCTCTCCTTTCTCCTTTCTACCTTTATAGTTCAGTCTCTGAGGCTGCTTCCACTTTTCCACTTTCTCTCCAGCTGCTAGGGGCAGATTTTTTTCCCCGTACTCTCTCCCCTGTCTCCGTCCTCTCTCCACAAGCAAAAATAGCTCCCTGCCCTCTGTGGCTTCTCTCTCCCCCAGTTCACCTCTCTGAGATGCATACCTGCTGAGTTCTGTGGTTCAGGTGGTATAGATTGTTGTTTTAATCCTCAAGTCAGTTTTCTAAGTGAGCAGGATGGTTTAGTGTTGATCTGGCTGTATTTCATGGATGCAGGACGCAAAAAAACCCACAAAGTTCCATGCTGTTCCACCATCTTGGCTCCTCCCTCTCTTTGCTTTTAGATAATAAGAGAAAAATTACCAAAAGAAAGAATATTTTGTGAAAAAATAAAATCCTTATTACTCTTATTGCCTTAATCTTATGTACTATTTCTGTAGAATCCTCCTTCGCAATTATTCCAGATAAAAAAAATTAACATCACTCTAAACCTATTGTGTTTTGCATTTTTTCAATTAACATCGATTAAAGTTTTCTATTTTCACATAGATTTTACAATTATAATGGAGAAATAATATTACATCAATTGAGCCACTATGCCAGAATTGATTGAACTGTTCATCTGCTGTAAAACATTTCGATTTCCTTCAACATTGTGGATAATTTTGCAATTGGCATCTTTATGCAGATTTTTTCATGTAATTACTTTCTTAATATAAATTTCCCAGAAGCAAGATCATTGACTCAAAACAGTAGCTGTTCTAGTTCTTAGGATACATTTCCATATTGTTTTATCATTTTGCTATACCACTTGTATGCATAGAAATTTCATGAAATATTCCTTGTATGTTAACAGAACTCGTGTTTTCATTATAGTCCCCCAGAATACCATTTGGTACAGCAGTTGGATACATTCACTTATATTTCTGTTATACCAAGTGATGTGCTTATTTTATTTTATTTTTTATCATTTTTATTATTTTTTTACATTTATTTATTTTTGAAAGACAGAGTGAGACAGAGCACGAGTGGAGGAGAGGCAGAGGGAGAAGGAGATACAGAATCTGAAGCAGGCTCCAGGCTCTGAGCAAGCATTCAACACAGAGCCCGATGCAGGGCTGGAACCCATGAACCGTGAGATCGTGACCTGGGCCAAAGTCAGACACTTAACCAACTGAGCCACCCAGGCGCACCTTATTTTATTTTTTAAAAAGATAAGACCGTATCTGGCTAGGATATAAGCAATTTTTTTTTCTTTTTGCCTTTCCAGATTTTAAGAATTATACTCTTATCAGGTTGCACACTTATTATTGGTATTGGATAATATTAAATATTCCTACTTAACATTATATTGGCTTATATAACTTTTTTTTTCCTGAGGTGACATCAAGTGTAGTTCCAGTGATTACAGTACTCTAAGCTACTAGCTGTTTCATATCCTTCATTTGTGTGCTTATGGAAAGCTGTAGAGTGACATGCTGAATAACAAGAAACATTGTCACATGATTAGTTGTAAGGAATCGATCCAATTAAAGCAGCTTATAAAACATTCAGAACTCCTACTCCTCTTAATATTGGTGATAGCAATAACAGAACCAGTTCAGTTGATCTGATTCTTAAAAATTACAATGGTTAGATTTGCTTCCATTATTATTAGATAATAATACATTGATGCTGATTAATGAGCTGTGAACAATGCAGTGATTTAGAAAAAGGGATGACAAGACCAGATAAACAGAAGGATCTATTTTAACTCGAGTAATATAGTCATTGATCCACTCTCAAGGTGTACTTGCCTTCATTTAACTGACTTTCTTCTGTCTCATCATTTCTGTCTTAACTGGGGTATAGAATTATTCAGAGAGAATGTACTATGTGAGGAGGAAGGTAGATTTCTGTTCTCACTCATCTGTGATCAAGCTGGGTATCATAGAAGATTTCACTGAACCATTTGTGTATACGTTGCCAATTCTAAATATTCGTAACCATATGATGAAGAGTAAGTAGTAGTATGAAACTCTAAGTCATGGAAAATAAACTGGAAATGGGTGAAGGTTCACTATTATCTTGAGCGATACAAAAGAAATCAGTACAAAACAGCTTTCTCTGTGAAGCAATTTTGGGGGAACGTTTGAGTGTAATTCGACCACTACCTGTGTTCTCAGATTATTATTTTCTTATCCTTAAACACAGTTCATAGTTACCTATGGAATCACTAATTGTCTTCATTTTGCCTATTTGTTTTGTTTTTTGATGTTTATTTTTGAGAGAGTGCAATGGGGGAGGGGCAAAGAGGGAAGGAGAGAGAGAATCAAGAATCCTAAGAAGGCTCTGTGCTATCAGCACAGAGCCCAAATGTGGGGCTCGATCTCATGAGTTGTGAGATCATGACCTGAGCCGAAATCAAGAGTTGGATGCTTAACCAGCTGAGCCACGTGGGTGCTCCAATTTTGCTTATTTGTTGACAAGAGGAAAGACATGTTGGTCCTAAGTGGATTTGTCCTCAACTTTTATGTAATGAACAGGACTCCTGAGGAGGGGATACAATCAAAAGCATTTCTCAGTAACATTAAGCCACTTCTTGCCACCTAACTAACCTAATGAGGGCCCTAATAAATCCACTTGGACTGAAACGTCCTTCATGTAAGGCAGTTCTGTGCAATAAACAACTGAAACTTCATAAATCATTTGAGATTGAACTGTCCACAATAGAAATTGCCTGATAGCCACTCCTTCCTGTGAAACCTCCTCACGGTATTTCTACATAAGTCTGCCCTGTGGAAAGAAAAGAGAGATGGTCCCAAGAAAAAATGAGTCATGGGTAAATTTGCTTCTAAATCACTTAACTTTCTCAGTGGTGACCTTAGTGTTACTTCTTTTCAGTTTTTTGTGGTTTCCAGAAATTTGAAGCCCACCTGTATTAAAGTATATTTGGTTAATTTCTTGGTTTGCTGAGCATATATTTGTTGAGTAATATATTGATGGTGGGTAGGTTAGGCAGATTTGTCTGAGTTTTTCCCTGATAAAGCCAGAGGCTGTGGTCAGTTCCTGTCAGAATTCCTGACCACAGACATGGCGACAAAGTGGGAAGTAGAAATTGCAAAATCTTGTCTTGCTATAAATTTGGCCTGAGGGAAACTCTATGAATTTTCCATGGGCACCAAGGAGTATCTCAGAATTTCTGGGTCACTGAGAATGATTTAGTGTGTCTTTGGTTTTCTCATCAGTGACATGGAAAATTGATTTGAGAATTAAAGGGGTAGAAAGACATATAATACTTAGAGTTTAGAATAGTGCACGTAGCAGGGCAGCTGGGTGGCTCAATCGGTTAAGCATCCAACTCTTGATCTCAGTTTGGGTCTTGATTCTCAGGGTCCTGAGTTCAGGCCTTGCTTTGGGCTGCACGCTGGCATGAAGCCTATGTTAAAAAATTAAAAAAGAGGGGCACCTGGGTGGCTCAGTCAGTTAAACATCTGACTCTTGATTTCAGCACAGGTAATGATCCCACAGTTTGTGGGATTGAACCCCACATTGTGTTCTGCACTGACAGCGTGGAACCCACTTGGTATTCTCTCTCTCCATCTCTCTTTGCCCCGCCCCCCTGCTTGTGCTCTCTCTCTCAAAAAAAAAATAGTGCATATAATAAGTGATCAACATGTATTATTATTATTATTATTATTATTATTAGTGTAAAATTGGGAAAAAATAGACTGAAATCTATCCACACTCTACTTGACTACAAGCATTGCAAATATCAGGATAGGAAAGATTATAGAAAAGATTATAAGCTAAAACTAATCCTGCATATTAATTTTAAATACCTTCACATATTTTTTGTGCACACACACCTATAGTTCATTTCACAGATCAAATGTAGTTCTTTACCAATACTTTTTATAGAAAGTCCTTAGTTACAGAATCTTTTTAATTATATTTAAATAAAAATACCTGAAATGGGTCTCCTCTGACATCACAGTCACTGATTTCATGTGGGTTCTTCAGTTGGGTAGGCCCATCACAAAGTCCTACTCAACTGACACCCTAGCAAAAAGAACAGAAGGGGACTTGATTGGAATTTATTTAATTGACTCTTCAATTGATTGGAGAATAATGCAGACTTGCTGTGTTTGTTTAATAGATTCCCTCTTCAGAGCAGAGGTATGGATGTTGCCCCCTGGTTATGCATCAAATAGTCCCTGTAGATAATTGTATATTTCTATACAAATATCTGCTGAAACATACCACAAAAAACTCCAGGTCTACAATTTTTCACGAAAAGAAAAATGAGGCATGCATTTAGTTTGTAAGGTCAATTTAGGGGATTTTAAACACTCACAGATACAATGTCAGAGAACGAAAAGTGATTTATGATCTCAAAATCCGTATTCTGTCTTTTTCAAAGATCATATATTAATGTTGCTCATATTAAGCATTTCTCAAAGTGTAAAAACTCAATTACCAGAATGCCCCTAGCCTGAACTTTGTCTTTGTTAGCAAGCTGTTGTGTCCGGGGAAGATACTTTATTCAGGATTTGGGATCAAGGCTCAGCTTCATTGCCATGGCCATAGGAATATTTCACTCAACGTTGTGCGGAGAGGGCGAGCAGACTTTCAGGAGGAGATCTGTCCATAAGTAAAGTCAGAGGATGGAATGTGGATATCGTGTTGATGACAAAGTATATAGTCAGGCTCTTCGAGAGAGGAAATACCTAATTGTGGAGCAGTGGGGTATTTGGGTGTAAAGGAACTCTGTGGATGGAAAAAAAATTGAATACCAGGAAGGTAAGTGTGGACTTCCCTTGGCAGTAATGGGGTAGAGACTATGGCAGAAATCTTAAGACTTCAAGGAAATAATTGGTAGTTTTGATCCAGCTTTACTGGTTGCTCACTCATGCGGCGGGTAGTTGAGAAGCTCTGAATACGAGGGAAAGGTATTCTACATGAAAAAATGCAGCTATAGATTCAGGTAGTTTAAACGCTATTTAACACAAAATCCAAAAATGGAAGTAAAAACAAGAGCAAAGCAAAACAAAAATCCTCGATGTATACTAGATAACAGACTAGTTGCATTCAAATCCCTCTGTGTTTGCTGAAGAGATAGAGGAAATTCAAGGACAAATACCTCATGTGTTGCTCCCGAAGAACTATAATATATGTTGGCTTGTGTTATGCTCATAAATGAGAAAGAGAGCAGCCATTTGCAAAAATAAGATGTTATAAATATGCCACTGGTTGAAGAGGAGGAGAATAATGCAGACCCACTATTTGTTACAGGCCTGTGGCTAACAACAGAGTTCTCCGAATCACTGTGTGACATCACTTGTAAATTGATGACATTCATTTAATGACCCCTTGCAAAAGTAAATTGCTGTCTCAGGTAATGCTACATGACTAAAATGAAAGAGAATGAACTGCCCCTTACTTAGTGACTTGCCACTTCTTATTTCCTACCCATAATTCTAGGAATGTTTCTGGTTCTTTTGGGTTCCGAAAACAAGAAAGCATTAGATGGCTCTGTAAACGTTAAAATGCTTACTGTATTGGTCTCAGTCATCCTAAAGAAGCAATGAGGAGCCAAAAAACAAAAAAAAAGAGAGAGAGAGAGAGAACCAGCAAAAAGACGGGGAGAATACACATATTTCATAGCTTATAGGAGTCATAAAAGATGTGGGCATTAATTAGAAAGTTTTGTGGCAACTCACTTTGATACATTTTTTTATTTAAAAAAATTTAATGAAAGTATTCTAGGAAATTAGGAAGAGTAGGAAGTAAAATGTATCCCTAATCTTATCACCTCTATATCTTATTTTGGTGTCTATAATGTGATTTTCGTGTGTATATGTGTGTGTATTTACAGTGGAGTCATATGGTACATCTTGTTTTATAATTTGCCCTTTTTTGCACCACCTTGACTAATTTATTTTTTTAATAGACTTTATTTTTAGAGCAGTTTTAGGTTCACAGCAGAATTGAATACTACCCTTACTGGAGTCATCTATCGACGTCTCATTCTTTAAATGATGTGTATTCAAATAACGAGGGCCTCATATTTTACACCAATTTATCCTTCCCTCAAACAATGTCTTCAGAAATATTCTGCTCCACTCCACGTTTCCACTTTCTTTTAAATAAACACAATATATTAATCATGGTCCTCTGTTGTACAGAATTCCACCTGGAGCTGTCATTCACCCTGAATCAACTGAAAATATTTGAGAGCCTTCTCTTGCGCCCTTCCCCTTTCCCAACAATTTTATGCATAATCCATGGGTAATTCTATAGTACTTTTTTTTTTTAATGACTGAATGTATCCCTGATCAGGAAGTAGCAATCACGGAATAATAAGTGTAATCACATCAAGGAGGCCTTTGTTGTTCCGTCTGTGGAGCATGTCTGTTGAAACCTGCACCTGCTCCAAATCAGGAAATGCTTTCAGGTTGTCAAATATCAATTGTCAATGACTTCCAATGGAACTTTACTGAAAACAGAGTTAATGTGTTTCCTTGAAAAGTTATCTGAATTGGCTTGTCCATAGTTATCTCTTATTGCTTTATGGAGAGGAAACGCACACCGTATCACATCACGTCTTAGGTCCTTTATAATCTAAAGAACAATTATCATTTTTGTGGGTGGCTGTTTAAAGGAATAACACACACACACACACACACACACACACACTTACTGAATTACTTCATCTCAAAATGCTAATACTGTTGAAGTTTGGAATCCTCATAGAACCTGTAAGACTAAAACCAGAGTGGATGAGTATTGACTTAAGCTTTCGTTTAGCATCGTTAGAGAAGTCTTAAATCACATAATTCAAGGTTATCACCAAAGAATATGTTATTGTTTCACAATGCAGTTACTGTCTTTCATGTCCAAAGATAAGATATATTTCCTATGAAAATTTGAGAAAGTAACTTCTCATTCCATTCTGTGCAAAATGACTGTAAAATTGTTTTCCACTGTGTCTCTAAATCCTGTTTAATCAGTAATCTCTGGGACATTTCCTTTTAATTCCCAAACAGACAACTATTTTATAAGTCTCATTTGCTTGATATATATTAACATTTGCTATCTGTTAGGAAAAGAAGTGAGCTTTAAAATTTGTAAGATGGCTGACTATCACATAAGCAAGTTGGTGAATGAGGCAATGTTATAGAAATTTAGAAAACAAATTTAGAAAAAAGACCTTTTTTACTAATTTTTTTCAGACTCTGATCCTCTCCCCTCTTTTGCTGGCTCACATCTTCCTTAACAGAAGCTGCTGTTCAGATCGATGGGGACTCTCCGCAGAGGAGATGCACAAGGGGCAAAGAGCTGAATGAGAAAAGGGTGGATGATAAGCAATCAGAAATCCTGCATAATTAAATGATGCTCTGCTGGCTTCAGCTGAGAGCATTTAAAATGATTTTAATGGGCATTAGAGGTCCTTGATGAGATCTTAGTCGGCTGTGACATTATCCTTAAAGGAAGTCTTCTGTGATGTCTGGAGAAATACCATTTCAGCGATCAGACTGAGTTGCAGCTATGATCATTTTTGTTAGCAGTCAGTTTGAATGTTCTCTTTAGATAGCAAATTGGGAATCTTGGACATGGGATTGTCTCTTTCTCATAATGGCCTCAGGCATTTGTCATTTTTCGAGGCTGATTTCTTGAGTTTAAAGGATCAGAAGTCAGCTTTTATGAGAGTCTTAGAATTTGCAATCATTTATTGGATGCTTATGATGAACCAATCATTGTGCAAGGGTTTAGAGGGTCTAAACAAATAGAAACATTAGTACCTACAAATATGTCATATTGTGTTGGCAATAAACAGACACCAATAAAATAAACAACAACAAATCATGTAAAAACTTGGAAACAGAATTTGTTCTCTAGCCGTGTTAACTTGATTTGATTACGTGGTCTACTAATTGGCATTAATTTTTAATGGAGGTGTGTGCTGACCAAAAATGGCAAGCATCTAACTTTATGTCTGTCCGTTTACATTCTTTTATTATAAAAATGTGTGTTCCGGGGCTCCTGGGTGGCTCAGTCGGTTGAGCGCCCGACTTCAACTCGGGTCATGATCTCACGGTTCATGATTTCGAGCCCCATGTCGGGCTCTGTGCTGACAGCTCGGAGCCTGGAGCCTGCTTCCAATTCTGTGTCTCCCTCTCTCTCTGTCCCTCCTCCACTCATGCTCTGTCTCTCTCTCAAAAATAAATGAACATTAAAAAAATGTGTGTTCCCCTTAAAAATATCTTTTATACATACACTATGTGTTTCAGTATCTTTACTGATACACATTACATTTTTATAAATAATTATAATGAAATCTAGCAAGATAGGAGTATTTAAAGTATAAAGCCCCCTGATATGTGTGTGTGTTTATGTATATATGTTAGTTTATTTAAGAAAATGGGGATGGGGTGCCTGGGTGGCTCAGTGGATTAAGCGTCTGCCTCTTGGTTTTGGCTCAGGTCATAATCTCGTGGTTTGTGAGTTCAAGCCCCATGTTGGGCTCTGTGCTGACAGTGCAGTTTGCTTGAGATTATCTCTCTCTCCTGCTCTTTGCCCCTCCCCTGCTCTCTCTGTCTCTGTCTCTCTCAAAATAAATAATAAGCTTAAAAAAAAAGAATATCGGGAGAAATATACCTTACAGCACCAAATTTTGCTACTTTAAAAAATATCCTTACAGGATAATATATGCAGATTCATCTCATTCTTTTATAATAGCTGCATTGTATTTCATTTTATGGTCATATTATGTTATATTAATTTGATATCCTTTTGATAGTCATTTACACTGAATCTACTTTTCAATAATATTAACATCATTGCACATATGCCAGGATTTCTATAGATATGAAGGGTTGCTGGATGCAAATGATTTTAGATTTAGAGATTTTGCCTAATTGCCCAACAAAATTTTTCTATGCCAATTTGTATTTCCCCCAATTATATTTGACAACACCTGTTTCTCCCACAAGAATGTTGGTTCTTCACAGGCAGACCTCTTCTGCATTTGTTGTCATTATTTCTGGTCATGCCAATGTCTACATTGTCTTCTTTGTCTCTGCAGCACCTTCTCATTTCCCTACAGTCTGCTCCCTTTTTGTCTTTCCAACTCATCCCTGCTATTCCTTTCTTGGCCTCTCACTCCTCCCCTCCCCCCACCCCACTCCAGGCACACTGATTTTTCTTTTAGTTTCTCAAACACACTTGTTCCTCCTTACCTCATGTTTTTGTTCATGTTGTGGATTTTGCTTGGAATGTGCTTTCCCCACCTCTTTGCCCTACTGATGTCTACTCATCTTTTAGCGTTCAGATCAAATGTTAATTCGTCAAAGGAAAATTCTCCTGCCCTAACTAGGTTAACTCCTATAGGAGACACAATATCTCTTTATAGCAGATTTCACTAATTTATATGTGTGTGTGTGTGTGTGTGTGTGTGTGTGTTAAATGTCTGTCTCCTCCGCTAGCATGTAAGCTGCATGAGGGCCGGAAGCATATCTGTCCTGTCCACAGGAGCCCCCAATCCTCAGCAAACCACCTCATACACAATAGATGGTCTGTAAGTGTTTATAGAATAACTGCATGTATCCCTACTGCCTAGCAAAATACCCAGGACACATAAGCGCTCCAGAAGTTGTTATTCAGTAGAATAATTTATGATTTTCCACATCTCTTCCCAACATTGGATATTATATTTTAAACAATCCATATGGGGGCGCCTGGGTGGTTCAGTTGGTTAAGCATCCGACTTCGGCTCAGGTCATGATTTCACGGTTTGTGGGTTCAAGCCCCACATCAGGTTCTGTGCTGACAGCTCAGAGCCTGGATCAGATTCTGTCTCCCTCTCTCTCTGCCCCTTCTGCTGCTTGCGCTGTGACTCTGTCTTTCCCAAAAATAAATAAACATTAAAAATAAACAATCCATATGGAGCTAAGAAGAGGCAAAACCTAAGTGCAGTTTTGATTTGCTCTTTAATCACATTGAGACTTATTTTCATGTTTGTTGTTTCATATTTATCAGTATATTTAATTTCTCTGGTGAATTCCTCATTCTTGTTCTTTTCTTCTCTTTCTGTTAGGATAAGAACAGTGACTATTCTCCAATACGAATGAAAATATGAAGACCGATCCAGCTTGTAGCTTAGACTGCTGTTTCTGCTGCCTCCCATAGCAACTCAGGTAGGAAAACTCCCTGTCATTCATACCACTATTACCGAAATTACATTCTAATGGTGTTTGATGTGTTTCCAAAAAACACTTCCTTTAATTTTACTCTCTTGTCCGCTTTCTAGGACTCAGGAACAAGCCCTTTCCCTTTCTTTCTCATAATAATTTTTCATATCTGAAATGATGCTAGCTATTGATTTGTTTACCTGTTTATTATTTGTGTATTTCCTCCTTTTCAACCCCAATAAGAGAAAATGTGGGAAATCAAATAGCTATGTCCTAGTTAAGGAGATTATAGGGAATGCATTACACTGCTTTCTGGCCATGTTTCCTATAGGAAAATTGTTTTGAAGATAGGGACCCTAGATTTCTTGTTCACTGATATCTTTATTGGTAACAACACTATCTGGAACCAAGTAGGTGTTCAGTAATTATTGACTGACTGAATGGCTGACCGGTCTAAAGGGTATTCCCAGTTACAGGCATCCTGATGTTAAAAAAAAAAAAAAAATCATTGAGGTGCTTGAGTGTTGGTTAAGCATCCAACTTAGCTCAGGTCATGATCTTCCAGCTTGTGGGTTCGAGCCCCACATCAGGCTCTGTGCTGACAGCTCAGAGCCTGGATGGAGCCTGCTTGGGATTCTGTGTCTCCCTCTCTCTCTGCCCTTCCTTTTCTTGTGCTCTGTCTCTCTCGCTCTCATAAATACATTTTCAAAAAACTTTAAAAAATTAAAAAAAAATCATCTCTTTATGCCAATATTGAGTTTTGATCCAAATCTGCTCCTTGGTCGTCTCTTCCATTGGAATTCATTTTCCCCCTGAACAGTTCTCAGTTTTTCAGGCCAACAGAGCCCAATGGAGTGAGGGTGACTATGCCTTCTAGGATGGGGCCAACTGTCCCTCAGACCACAGAGTTAAGCATGGCTCCACTCCATGCCAGTGGTATACTCTCGGGCAATGTATTTAACCTCCTAGTGTCTGCTTTCCCTCAACTACCTAACTAACCTTCCTCAACTGAACTAACAAGAGTGTCTGCCTCTTATGGTTAAGCGTGAGGATTAATAGAGTAATATGTGCAAAGCACTTAGAGCAGCGCCTGACACATAGTAAGTGCTTGATAGATGTTGTTATTATTATATTAGTCTGGGCTCCCAGCAAGAGTTATGTGTCTGTCTCCCTCTCTTGAGGTTAACAAGGAATCTGCATATATAGAGGTGGTGGCTGAGGTAGATAGAGCTTGTTTGCAAATTACTACCCGGGAATTATTTTATTCCAAAGCCCTTTTGTGAAAAATGCCAGACAGTTTTAATTCTGATTTTTTTTTTCTATGAATGCCTATGATGGGAATAGGTATATCCTACTTCTTAGAAAAGTCCGAGGCAGAGAAAGGTTAAATGATTTGCTCAAGGACATAACAAATGAATGGTGACTGGGAGATAGAAATTATATGACTTCTAGTCCACTGCCCCAGACCGGGCTCATTCTATTTAGATGTTATGTTCATACTTAATATTATAGATCCAAACGACCTGGACCCATCTCACATTTCCTGTATCGTAGCGGTATGCAGATGGTGAACATAAAAAGAAGGTTACAAGTCAAATGTTGTATCGTGGACAGAAAGACTATAAAATTGAAACATGATCCTCTCTATTATTCCACTTTTATTTGAGGCCTCTTCTTTCTTTTTATTCACTTGAAAATACTATTTATTTGCTTTGTGGAGAAGGCCTATTCTAGTTTGAAATTATTTCTGTCAATTGCAAAATAAAGTTATCAACTATATAAAATAAAAGATCACCTTGGCAACTTCAAAAATAATAAAGTATGCTATTATAAGAGGTAAATTTTTACACTAGCAGCAATTTATAATAAAACATTAAATCCATATTTATTGCACGAAAAAATAAATTGGACCACATTCGTACCTACTCCTTTACAGCCACGCACTATATTAGGGAAGAAAGCTGTAATACAGAATGGAAATACACAAATAGAGAAATATTTCCTCGAGCCGTTTTAGTGACTGAGACTAAGGTGAGCTTCTTTTGTTAAAATCGCATACGGTATTTCATGGATTGTAACTAGATAGAGGCTTAGTGAAACCAGCACTGTGGGGTTTATCCAGTGCTATGGAGTTCCTCAGTGTGGGGCTGGGGAAAAGGACAGACCGGAACATCTGGCTGTGGATCCAAGGCGAGGCGGCTGGAAACAGATGAGATGTGGCGAGGGCCAGACTTCTGACAACAGCAGGAAAGGCAGCGATCCAAGCATCACAAACAGCTCTGAGGTCCAACAGATGAACAAGGTGAGGAACGGGTTACCAGCATTGACTCAGGGGAAGACAAGGGTCCAGTTGGCAGCGTCAGCCCTGAGAGGGCCACCGGGCGAGCCGCCTGGTGACCGTTGGGCAAGGAGGCACCAGAGCGAAGGAGCACTTGGACTGAAGCCTGTCTCCCAGCAGTGGGAGTGAGGGAGCCCAGCCAACAGACTCAAGGGCTGGTGAGTGAGGTGAGACATACTCTTCCGGTGTCTCTGCATGCTGGAAGAGGAAGGAGACATTGAAAGGGGAAACTAGCAAGTGGAAAAAAAAAAATCATGGCTGACTTGTAACCTAAAATAAAACCTGGATCTGTTTCAGTTCACACGATGATTTTTTGAGGCAACACACACGTTACTTCTGTTAATAAAAAGGATACCGTGATGTTCCGTGACTTACTGAACTCTTATTCCACGTCAAGTACTCCTTAATCTCCCACGACTCATACAAAAACCCCGCCTAGGAAACATTATTATGCCCATCATGGTGTTGATGAAAATGGATTCAAAATAACATTACAATGAGTCTCCTGAGGTCACCTCGTGGAAGCATCAAGATTCTAGCAGGTCTCATGAACTTGCTAACTGGCTCTACTCTCTCTGCCATTTAGGAACCCACGTCAGATATTGACAAAGAGGTGCAAACTTAAATAAACCTACTTGTGTAACAGAAAGATAAAAGGGTATATATATATGGCAAGGTAGACTCTGAAGGAAGCCGTGACTTACAAATGGAGTAGGACTCTGCCAGAGATGGTGAGGTTTGTGTACGTGACTAAACACAAGTCTATGACAAAGGCCTCTATGAATCCAGTAGATCAGCATGTCAGTGAAAAAGAGGAAGGAAAGTATATTAACAATGAGCTGAAACCAGCCACTTGGAAACTCTCCTATGCCATTATATAATTTGCTGTAATCTCTCAACTCTAGCGGGAACAATGAAAACAGTGGGAATATTAATCCATGGCAGTAATTCGACAGGAAACATAATCTGTCTATAGACTTGATTCTTTAAAAATCGTGGATGTTTCAGATGGCCAACAGGCACATGAAAAGATGCTCAACGTCGCTCCTCATCAGGGAAATACAAATCAAAACCACACTCAGATATCACCTCACGCCAGTCAGAGTGGCCAAAATGAGCAAATCAGGAGACTATAGATGCTGGAGAGGATGTGGAGAAACAGGAACCCTCTTGCACTGTTGGTGGGAATGCAAACTGGTGCAGCCACTCTGGAAAACAGTGTGGAGGTTCCTCAGAAAATTAAAAATAGACCTACCCTATGACCCAGCAGTAGCACTGCTAGGAATTTACCCAAGGGATACAGGCGTACTGATGCATAGGGGCACCTGTACCCCAATGTTTATAGCGGCACTCTCAACAATAGCCAAATTATGGAAAGAGCCTAAATGTCCATCAACTGATGAATGGATAAAGAAATTGTGGTTTATATACACAATGGAGTACCACGTGGCAATGAGAAAGAATGAAATATGGCCCTTTGTAGCAACGTGGATGGAACTGGAGAGTGTGATGCTAAGTGAAATAAGCCATACAGAGAAAGACAGATACCATATGGTTTCACTCTTATATGGATCCTGAGAAACTTAACAAAAACCCATGGAGGAGGGGAAGGAAAAAAAAAAAAAAGAGGTTAGAGTGGGAGAGAGCCGAAGCATAAGAGACTCTTAAAAACTGAGAACAAACTGAGGGTTGTTGGGGGGTGGGAGGGAGGGGAGGGGAGGTGATGGGTATTGAGGAGGGCATCTTTTGGGATGAGCACTGGGTGTTGTATGGAAACCAATTTGATAATAAATTTCATATATTAAAAAAAATAAAGAAGAGGTTGACTAAACTTGAAAAAAAAAATTAAAAAAATAAAAATTGTGGATGTTTGGGGCACCTGGGTGGCTCAGTCATTTAAGTGCCCTATTGATTTCGGCTCAGGTCATGATCTCACATTTCATAAGATTAAGACCCACATTGGGCTCTGTGCTGACAGCATGTAACTTGCTTGGGATTCAATCTCTCTCTTTCTCTCTCTGCCTGTCTTTCAAAATAAATAAATAAATAAACATTTTTTAAAATGTGGATTCTTTATTAATTAATGATCACAGACAAAAAGCTCAGTGTTGCAAAGAAGAAATAAAGGATACAAGCACCAAGATTTGTTACAGTCAGGATACTGATAGTTCATCCGATGAGGCCACCCTCAGACCTTGAGGCTGGATAGATGTGTGGTGTAAAGTAATAATCTGCATTATTGAGTACAAGATACGTCTTTGCCCCTCGAGAAGGTCCGCCACCAGTTTGGCCTCTGCAGGGTCATAGGCTGCCCTCTTTCCTTAAACCTTATGAACCATCCTCTGCTAGCTTCAAACTTTCCTTCTGTAGCTTCCTCAACTGTCAGCCTTCACAGACTTGAAGACAGTTAATGCCTTGCTCTGGATTAGTCTTTGGCTTAAGGGAATGTTGTGGCTGGTTTGATCTTCTATCCAGACTAAAACTTTCTCCATATCAGCAATAAGGCTGTTTTGCTCTTATCATTCACATGTTCACTGGAATAGCACTTTAATTTCCTTCTAGAACTTTGCCTTTCTTTGGCTCACTGTTTGGTGTAAGAGGCCCAGCTTTCAGCCTTTGTCAGCTTTTGACAGGCCTCCTCACTCATCTTAATTATTTCCAGCTTTTAAAGTGAAAGATGTGTGGCTTGTCCTTTCATTTGAACACTTAGAGGTCATTGCAGGGTTATCAATTGGCATAATTTTAATATTCTTATGTCTCAGCAAATAGGGAGGCCCAAGGAGAGAGTCTCAGCAAATAGGGAGGCCCAAGGAGAGAGTCTCAGCAAATAGGGAGGCCAAGGCCAGTCAGTAGAGGAATCAGAACACATACAACATTGGTCAGTTAAGTTTGCTGTCTTCTATGTCCATGGTTTGGGGTACCCCAAAACAATTGCCATAGTAACATCAAAGATTACTGATCACAGATCATGGGGCCCCTGGGTGGCTCAGTTGTTTGAGCACCAATTTTTGATTTTGTCTCAGATCAGGATTCCAGAGTCGTGGGATCAAGCTCCACATCGGGCTCTGCACTGAGTGTGGAGCCTGCTTGGGATTTTCTCTCTCCCTCGGCCCCACCTCGCCCCCGCCCAGATTAAAAAAAAAAAAAATTACTGATCATAGATCACCATAACAAATATAATAATAATGAAAAAGTTAGAAATGCTGCAAGAATTACCAAAATGTGACCCAGAGACATGAAATGAATAACTACTGCTGGGAAAATAGCACCAATAGACTCGCTCTATGCAGGGTGGCCACAAACCTTTGATTTGGAAAAAACTCAGTATCTATGAAGCACAATCAAATGAGGGCCTGCACTTTATATATTTTACTCCACTCTCTTCTTGCTTGCATGGTTTCTGAAGAGAAGTTGCATGTAATTCTTATTTTTGTTCCCCTGCAGGTAAGCTTTCCCTCCACCCCCTCCCACAGCTTCTTCCAAGATTTTTTCTCTAATTTCAAAGTATATGCCTGGGTGTAGTTTTTAGGGCAGCTGTCCTTCTAGGGGTCCTCTGAGCTTCCTGGATCTGCCTTTTGGTGTCTGACATTAATTTGAGGTAATGCTCAGTCATCATTCTTTGAGCACGATTTCTTCTATTCCTTTCTCTCTTTTCTTCCAGTACTCCCTCTATGTATATGTTACATCTTTTGTCGCTGTCTTACAGTCCTTACATGGTCTGTTATAGTGTTTTGTTTTGTTTTGCCTTGTTGTTGTTGTTGTTTTCCAGTATTTGTTCTTTTTGCCTTTTCAGTTGTGGAGGTCTCTGTTGAGGTATCCTTAAGCACAGACTGTGTCCAGTCTATTAGTAATCCCATCAAAGGCACTCTTTATGTTAAGTTGTTTTTGATCTCTGGCATTTCTTTTTGGTTCCTTCTGAGGATTTTCATCTTTCTGCTTACATCACCCATCTGTTCTTACATGCTGTCTACTTTACCCATTAGAGCCCTTAGCATATTAATCATACCATTTTAAATTACTGGCCTGATCATTCTAACATCCCTGCCTGGTTTTGGTGCTTGTTCTGTCTTTTTAAATTGTCTTTTTGGCCTATTGGTACACGATGATAATATCCCAGCAGCTTAGGCTCTGCTTTACTGGTTTCTACCGAGATCAGGTCTTGTTAGGAAGAACTGAGTGCTCTGGCATATTTCAGAATGGTTTCTCTTCCTCCCCGACCCCTGCTCGAAGCATAAGGGCATTTTTATTAGACATTCACTATAGGAACCTGGTCAAACTTCTAGAGGGAAATCTCACAAAGTCGTGGGGTCTCCTGATGGCTGGATCTTCCTTGGGTTTTTATCTCTCAGATTTGTCCACACTGAGCCTCCAGCAACATGTCAGTTACAGTTCAGATTTTTCTTTCCTCAGCACTGGTTCCTGAGGCAGGCAGTTTCCACTTATCAGCCTCTAGTTCAGTAAATTGTTATCTCTGTATTTTGCTGTAGGTCTTTTCAGTCATTGAGATGGTGGTTTGCTTTGTGTCCTCATGTCTCTTATATATCCTGGAAGTTTGCTCAGCTTTTTACTTCTTGTTAGGATGTTGTGGCAGCTTCTTGGCTTCCTACCTGCAGAAGCAGAAACTGGAAGTGTAGCTGTACTAGTTTTTATTGCCGCTGCTACAAATTGCCAGAGACCTAAGGGTCTAAACCACACGTATTTATTATCTTTTGGTTTTGGAGGTCAGAAATCTAAAATGGGTCTCACTGGGTTAAAATCAAGGTGTCAGCATAGCCGTGCCCCTCTGGAGGCTCTGAGGACGTCTATTTTCTTACCTTTTCCAACTTCTAGAGGCCACCTGCATTCCTTGGCTTGTGGGCTCCTCTTCCATCTTCAAAGCCAGCAATGGCTGCTTAAGTCTTTCTTACATCACGTCATTTGATACTGACTCTTCTGCTAACTTCTTCCACTTTTAATGATCCTTGTGATTTCATTGGGCCCACCCAAGTAGTCCTGGATAATCTTTCTATTTTTCAGACAGCTCATTAGCAACCTCACTTCTGTCTGCAACTTTAATTCTTCCTTGCCTTATAATATAATATATTCACAGGTTCTGAGGATGAGGCATGGACATTTTTAGAGTACTATTACCCTGCTTACCACAGCAGTCACATAGCTTGTGGCTTTTTTTTTTTTTTTTAGAGAGAGAGAGAGACAGAGAAAGAGTGTGAGCAGGGGAGAGGAGCGGAGAGAGGGAGAGAGAGAAAGAGAGAGACTCCCAAGCAGGCTCTGTGTTTAGCATGGAACTTGATTCGGGGCTCAGTCCCACAACCCTGGGATCATGACCTGAGCCAAAATCCAGTCGAACACTCAACCACCTGAACTATCCAGGCACCTCTATAGCTTGTGGCTTTTAAGACAGCTTTTCAGGTAACTGACGACTCTTAAATAACAGGTACTTTCAGTGGTAGAGATCATGCTTTGTTTTTTGTTTCTCTTCTGTCTTCTATTAATATTGACATAAAAATGACCATTCTATTTTAGTTCTTTAGCTTTCTGGTTTGACTCCTATTAATCTTAATTCGCAAAACCTAATCCACATTGTGTTTTAATATATCCAGTATGGTACCTCCTTAATTTTATTAAGGTCACCAAAATAGCTCAAATCAGGAAAGAAATCAATGGACTTAATTATATTCATTGCCTTGGCCACATTTGTCACATTGGTCCAATTTGTCAGATGAGCAACTTTTATTTATATCTCTAAGTTTCACTATTATGTGTTTAGATCAAAGGCAAATAAAGGAAAGACTGCTAGTATAAAACAGGTTTTTTAAAAAAAATTATAAAACTTATATGTTATGTAAGTTTTAAAATATAATCTGTTATAAAAATTACAAAAATTATAAATATTACATAAGTGTTTAAAATTACTTAAAAATTTTTATAATTTAACTGGCATTCAAATAAAGTTAATAAACAGTAATTGTTTTTATATTTTCTAATGTAAATTTTTGACAAAATGAAATTTATATTTATACTCAACAGGTTTTGGGGAAAATGACTAATCATTAGAAATTATATTCTGCCTATTTATATATGATTGAATTTTAAAGACATTCATCAGTTATTCTTAGAGACAAAATCAAGCACAAATACAATGCAGTAAAAACTTTTAAAACTTTTTATTAGTTTTGCAATTTTTTATCCTGGATACAATAATTTTTTTCTTTCAATACCTGACCTGTATTCTCAAAGAGTAGTTGCCACTGACTTAATTTTTTAATTTAATTCCATTTTAATTTTACTGAAATTACATTTTAATAATTTGCGATGATCTCTATTTAACAAGTTGTAAAAATATATAGGCATATCTGTCTTTATCTTAGCAGCTACAGATGGCTGGGGCCAACCGCTCACAACTTTTACAAATATAAGTCATAAGTGGGTAGAAATGACCTTTTGGAGCCCCTTCTGGTGTTAATATCCAGGTATCCACATTATGTATGTATGTTTCAATGCTGGAGTCTCAAGGTCTCAAAAAGCTGTAGTGAAAGCATCTTCAGAACCAAACAGAAGTGTACTTTATTTTAATTGTCATCCATTTGAAAACCAAACCCAGAATGGGATATTGCAGGACCTGAATGTTTATATAACATAACCCTTATTTCTATCATGCTCCATTATTTATGTACTGTGTTCTGCCATCACTGGGTAATTAACTCTCTTTGTCCTTGGTATCCAGGTGAGTATTACTACCAGTCACATTTTACTTTTAGGCACCTTGAAAAAATGAGTATGCGAATGGTATGCCTACACACGTTCTGCATGCAGATTCTGTTGAATGCCACTAAAGGGAAACAGGATGTGAGGCAGGGCTTCCCTGATGGGATAAGAGATGTAAGGAAATGTTTTAACCAGTGTTTTGAACCTCATTTGTTGAATTTCATTGAATGAACCTGGGTTAGAAAAGCAACTATTGTAAGGTCTGTGGAGGATGCAAAGATAGATCTGATGTAGTTCTGTCTCTGAGTTAAGAATCAAAAGAGGCAGGTGGATTCGTTAGTAACTATAAGGCAGTCAAGATGTTATAACAGAGATAAGGGAAGAAGAGATTGGTTTCAGTTTTAATTTTGTTTTCGAGGTAGGTTATGAATATGGGGGTATTAAAAAAATGTTTTATTTTAAATAATTACAGACTTATAAGAAGTTGCCAAAATAGCATGGAGAGATCCAGTGTACTCCCTGCCCAGCTTCTCTTAATGGTACCATGTTATAGAACCAGTACATTCATCAAAACTAGAAAATTGGTATTGATACAACACAATTGAGTGGACCACAGACTTGACTGAGTAGTCTTAATATGCAGAACTAGAAGAGGGAAGGAGAAAGGAACTCTAGGTTGAGGAAATAGCATTTGGTTGAGTACAGGTCATGAGAGAATATGGATTATTCAAGAAATCTGCTGAAAGGGACTTTAACAAGTAAGCCCTTCCCTTCCACTTTATAAATGAACTAATGAGGCCCAGAGAGATTAAACAACTTACTTATTTCCTTTTCTTTCCTTGGTTAGTGACTGAGTTTAGGTATTTTTATACAGCACATGCTGGTCTCCAAGATCTTAGTCCAGGAATGGTCCTCCTGAAAGATGTTTTCTTAGATGGAATAAATACATGGTTATTTTTTTGGAACCTCTATCAAGATCGCACTCCAGGTGCATTTTTTCCTGAGTCCCCAGAGCCTAGTGCAATATCTGGCACACAATAGATACTCAGGAAATATCTACTGAATAAATGAACCAATGAATCTCATTTTTAACCCCTACGACTGAAGGAGAGGCACATCAACCAAGGATAACAAGAGAATAAATCACACCCACAATTAGCTCACTGCAATGGAACCCATTACTGAAAGTCAATTTGCAGTTGGGCAAAATGACAGCTGTAAGAAGGAAGTTGGGCAGAGAAACACATTTTATTTGAATTATGATGAATTAAAAATGTACACAGGCAATTACCCCTATTTCAGCCACACTATGCAGTAAACGTGTAAATAAAAGGTGTGAGTGTCCAGCAAGGAAAACAGCGTATTCTCCTTTTCTACATTTTGAACACATGCATCAGATGTCCCTTCATAGGGATCATTAGAGTTTTAGCTTAATTCCAAGCTAAAAAACAGAATCATTATGGAAATGCTGCTTTTCTTATTGAACAGTCTGTAGGATAGCTTGTTGCCAAATTAAGCAGCACACAGCACTTGTTAACTTAATTAGCAACCTAATGGCTGAACCTCAGCCTGACAAAACGCATGTTGCTTTGGATGGAAATTGCAGTGAAACTACAGCCATTTCAAAAGAACCACAATCCTGTGGATACTTATTTTTCCTTTTGGGCTAAAGGAAAACCCGATTGCTTGGGAAAATCCTCCAATTCCTCTTGCGGCCCAAACAGCATTACCAAGAGTCAGAACCTTATAGGCTGTGAAACATTCCTTTTTCAAAGGCTGTGTGCAAGAGCACTTCCCAAGGGCTAATGGGTATACTTGTGCCTCCATTAATAGCACAGAAAGCAAACTAATTAATTAGAGGACACACTAAATAAACTCCATTTATCACCAAATGGCCCAAGTGATAAACAAATTATTTAAGAGCTTATTGAAAGCAGAAACGAAGAAGGCAGTTGTCAAGGATTCAACCTGATGTGTTGGTGAATATCTCGAGATTAGCAGCAGTTGCAAGGTTCCTTGTTGGGGACAGACATGGAAATTTTATGTGATAGAGGGTGTGTGCACATTCACTCATCAACAGATCTTAAATTATTGGGTTGTCTCTCTTCTTTAGAATCTGTTAGTGTCCTTCTGGCTCAGAGGTAACCTGCTGCAAATAGTCCTGTTTCGGATTCTTGGAAAACAGAGGTTCAGGTCTGATATGCTGGCATAAAATGGGCAAAGGCTTATTCCTGATGTTACTCTGGCATCTCACAATGCAGAATTTTCTGCCTTCCAAGCTGCTGTGTACTCTGAAAATGGTTCACTTTAAGTGAACTATGAGAGGGGCGCCTGTGTGGTTCAGTCTGTTGAGCATCCGACTTCGGCTCAGGTCATGATCTTGCAGTGCATGAGTTTGAGCCCCGCGTCAGGCTCCGTGCTGACAGCTCAGAGCCTGGAGCCTGTTTCAGATTCTGTGTCTCCCTCTCTCTCTGCTCCTTCCCTGCTCACACTCTGTTTCTCTCTGTCTCTCAAAAATGAATAAACGTTAAAAAAAATTTTAAGTGAACTATGAGAAAGAGGGAGAGAGAGAGAGGAGAGAAACCCAGAAGCATTGAAGACTGTCGTAATTTTTATTATATACTGACAATATTGATTTGATGGGGCTTAGAGATTTACCTAACAAATGATTGTTAATTTCTCTGACTGTTATGTGTGTGTGTTTGTGTGTGTGTGTTTGTGTGTGTATGTATTTATTTATTTAAAATTTTTTTCTCATCATCCATTTTCTCCAGCTTATAGAGGAAAAACAATAGTATGTAAGATAAAGTAGGTTTTCCTGAGAGGTCACTTGTTCCCATTTTCTCCATTATTTATCATTATTTATTTATTTTTTTGTCTGAGCCTCTTTTCACACGTAACCTGTCATGTCACTGCATTTTGCCAGGCCTTAGAAACCTTCATTGATTCTTCTCTCTCCCTCACACACAAAATGCTGACCTGGCTGTTGTAAATTTTGTGCCACTAAATACTATGGGAAAAGCCTTATTCATGGAGGGCAACGCTATTTTAAGTAGTTCACCCAAACTCATTTCAAGATTTGTATGTGAACCTTAGTTTACCTTTGAAAGTCTGCTACTTGTCTTCTGAGTTATATTAGCTGTTATCAAACTAAAGGAAAATGTCCCTAATAATTTGAGGAGTTGTTCTGTGGTGTCTAATTATGGGGGTAAACATGGATTTTGGTGTGTATTACAGCTGGAAAAAATGAGAAATAAGTCGCTGTGTGAGGATGACACAGATTTCTTGTGTTCATGTTGATATAACAGCTGACACTTCACAGATCTCGTTTATCTGATGTGATGGCTCAATTAGAATGAGTCTTTTTTTTAAGTGTATTTATTTTGAGAGAGAGAGAGAGAGTGAGAGCCAGTGGGAGAGGGGCAGAGAGACAGGGAGAGGGAGAATCCCAAGCAGCCTCTGTGCTGTCAGCACAGAGCCAAAATGTGGGGCTCTGTCCCACAAACCATGAGATCATGACCTGAGCTGAAATGAAGAGTCAGATGCTTTCCTGACGGAGCCACCCAGGCTCAGATCCAAAAGATTCAAAGAATGTGAATCTTTTGGTAATAGGGACTATGTTCTTTTCATGTTATTAATTTAGCACTTCCCATGTACCTTGTACTCTAGAATCTGGTTTTGTTAAATGAATTAAAAGTTCTCCTACTCCCTGTGCATTCTGAAAATGGCATTTGATAACATGCCTTTTATAAGTCAATGTTTATTAATTCAACCGGAGTTAAGCATGTGGTTCTGCGGACAGCAAGAGCTGTCCTTAACTACGTAACAGGCCTTCTTTAGCCTATTGGTGCAGTGTCAACAGGAAATGGAAATGGCTGATGTCATGGCGGCATCCAATGAAGCTCTTGCCTTATCTTAAGGAATCATTCTAACTTGTATCTAGCATGCTTTAGGAGATCCCTAAATTTGTTTGTTACTGATATTAGAGAGGTGACATTGTGCAGTGAAGATTATTATGGATGAAGGGTCAGCGGGTTGGGGGTCCTCTAATTCTGTCATACTTTTAGGTCTGTACTTTTGGGAAAGATTCTTAACTCTTAACTTTCAGCGTCTTCATAAGTCTGGAAAGAATGTTGTTGTATCTTTTTAGAGCATACTTTCCTACTCATTGTCTGGATCTTCATTTTGATTATAGCCTCATTTAGCATGCGGTTTGTGGTGTGAACCCTAGAGAGAAGTGAAAGAATATCATCAGCAGGATAGGAAAAGAAAACATATACAACACAAAATCAGCGTACATGCCCTCACATGTCTTCCAGATGGCTCCTAGGTTATTTCTAAAGAGAGCCCTCACACATGTGTTCACAGCCCACTCCTGTGGGAGTCATACGTAGCACTCGGATTAAGTTCTGGGGCCGGGTTGTCAGCTTCTGAAAGGTTCAGTGATGGTTGTTGTGCGCATTAGGTCCTATCTGAAGAATCAGAATGAGTCTGTGTAGCGCTGTTCGGTGTCCCCCAAAAATGTCTCCTGAGCCGGACAGTCTTAGCGAGCCAAGGCTGATGTGGTACCCATGTCACTTCTACTCACTCTGAAAGGGGGAGTCTGAGCCCCAAGTACATTTTGAACCAGCCACCTGAATTTTCACCCCTCAACATCAGCATCTTTTTCTGATTCAATGTAAAGATATTGTATTTGCTTAACAGCAGCTTATACCCTTTTATAAGGCAGAATTCTGTATTCTTTACAAAGATAATTTCATGTGAATGTTACGGATTTACCATTCCAATCATTTTCTTTTTTTTAATGTTTTTAAATTGATTAATTTATTTTTGAGAGAGACAGAAACGGCGTGAGCAGGGGAAGGGCAGAGAAAAAGGGAGCGAGAGAATCCCAAGCCGACTCCGCACGTCAGTGCAGAGCCTGACGCGGGCTCGAACTCACCAAACCGTGAGATCATGACCTGAGCTGAAACTGAGAGTGGGACTCTTAACCAGTGGAGCCACCCAGGCACCCCTCGATCATTTTCTGGTATTTTTGTATTTGTCTTTTGGATGCCCGCTTTCATAGATTTGTTTTCTGTGGCTTTGACACACCGCTGTCCTTATGTTTTTAATCCATCCCAGTTATTAAGCTATTGGTTTTGAGCCCCAAACTCACCCTTCTGTGCTCTGCTTCACCTCGCTGGAGCTGGGACTCTGCAAACCACATTTCTGCCTGGCAGTTATCTCCTTGCAAGACTGCCGATAGGGGTGCTAGATGCGCACCACAAAGCTGGAGAGAAGGGAGCGACTTGTTCCTCTTCCCTTCATGCTTCTTTCTTTAATGTATTTTCACTGCGATATAATTGACATACAGTGTTAAGGTATTTAACGTGTTGATTTGATATGTGCGTGTGTTGCAGCACGATCAGCGGTGTTAGCTGACACGCCCATGCTTCACATAAGCATCAATCCCTTTGTGTGGTGGGGACAATTAATGCCTAGTCTCCCGGCAACTTTGAAGTTTGCAGCACAGTATTCTGTGGCCACTGGGCTGTGCATTAGATCTCTAGGCTTTATTCAGCTCCTGGTTGCTGGTTTGTATCCTTAAACACCATCTCCCAACTCCCTCCCAGTTACTTTTTCACCCCCAAAGAAGCAGTTCCTTGGGAGAAGCAGCAAGTAGCCCCATTTTGGAATTTTGGTCACAGTTGCAAAAACAGCACCAGCTAACCAATGTCCCCTCCTGATTTTCAGTTCCCTGAAGGTTCTCTCCAAGATACCTTCCCAGGTGTGGGTGTGGTCACTGCTTCCTGCAGATGCTCGATCCCTCCATCATGTCGGGGTTTTGTTAGACCTTTGCCGTTAATATAGGTAACAATTCTTCATAATGACTTAATTCCCGTATTAAATTCTCTCTGTTAAAGAAGCTGTTAGGATTTCTGTCTCTTGACTAGACAGTGACGGACACAGACCTGTTAGTCGTTCACCCAGCGTATCCACTCCTGGGTCTCTTCTGGAAGCCAGTCCTAGAGAACACTCCGACCCATTTTCTGGCCTGTTTTTCTGACCTCACAACAAAGAGGTCTAAGCAATTGCCTCAGTGGGTTTTGGTAAAAACCTCAGGAATACATGTACTGAGTTTCAGTCCCTCCACAAAAGGTCACATTTCCCTTACTATGAAGGGAAGCCACCTCTCTGAAGGAAAACGCTCAACGCTGACAGCGTGTCCACACATTTAGTGTGTAGTCATCGTTTCTACAACCTCATTAAATCATAGGACTTGGGAGGAAATTTGAGAAATCATTTAGTTAATTTGCTTGCTTCAGGCAGGATTAAATCTCGAGACTTGTGTAATTTAGATTTTCCATCAAAGCTCAACACTGCACATTCGTAAAATGAGTAGATGAAAGAATTTTACAATCTAGACATTATAAATTAGGATGAGTCAATAAGAAATTTCTTTTGTGGATGGGTGATTTTTACCCCAACATCTACATAGTTTTTCTAAGTTACCTTATATTGATACCGTTTCCTTGAGTTAATACACATATTCCCTTATTTGTATCAAATATTTTTAAAGATATGAAAGAAAATACTACAAAATTAATCTTAAAATAGTCAGATGGGTACTTAAAATAAACTATATAAATTTTGCTTGGCACTTTATAATGTACATGTTATTGTTAGTTGTGGTCAAGTCAACGTAAGGACACTACAACTTGGGTATAGAGCATGTGTGTTCCTGTAACACATGATTCCATCTTGCCCTCAAGCACGCGTTCATATGGTTTTCAGAAACCATTTAATCTTTTTAAGTAAAACACCTCATTCTCTTCTCCTTTAGTAGTCTTTTGTGAGCCGTATATCAGAAGGTAACCTACTTCTTAAGGGATCTCCCTCGCCTTTACAGTGTAAAGGCCAGAAAATGGTTTGGAGTGTTCTGGTCAGGATGCTTTTCTGTTTGGTTTCTAGCCATTAGCCTCCATCCTCATTGTATTGTACCCACTGTGATGTCATCTGGCTTGTTTGCTCCGTGCCTTTCCTGACCTGTATTTGCCAAAGTGAACTGGCCTGAACTTGGGTATATGATTTGGCAAATGACAGAAGTTATAACTCTTAATCTTAAAGAGGATAGAGTTCCATGATGAGACTTCCCTCTGTTTACCTTTTCTGCACTACCAATCAGTGAGGCCATGTTCGTCACCTCCTGTCTCAATCCTGCAATTGTCCTATGAGGAGTATACCCACACCTAAGGTCTAATTCAAAAATTTCTGGTATTGGATTTCTAGCTATGCCATAAGGCCTAGAATATTTTGACTTAACATAGGGGCTCTTCATAGGATACACAAGTCTTGACCAAAAAAGATTGGGTTACAGTCTACCACAGGTGTCCTATGTGCCCTGCTCATATTATTGCTTCTTTTTATGAGGTTCTCAAACAAGAGTTTTGATCTGACTCAGGCCTTTTCTACTTTGCTATCTTTCAGAAACTCCACACTCTCCTTGGCTTCTGGAAATTCGTTATCAGTGGAATTTAAATTATTTTGCTCGCACACCCCTAAAATATTGTTGAGAATCTGCCTACTGCTCACACATTTTTAGTTTAGTTTCATCATCAATTTACATAGTTGCAAAGAATGTAAGTTTAGTGTGTTATAAATATTGACATTTTAAAATAGAACTGCTGCATCACTTTTAAAAATATATGCAATATAATTGAATTCCTAATGATTGGATACTCACTACCGTCCATATTAAAAACACCGAGCAGACTCTTCTTTAAAAGTCACGAATTTCAGGGGCGCCTGGGTGGCGCAGTCGGTTGAGCGGCCGACTTCAGCCAGGTCACGATCTCACGGTCCATGAGTTCGAGCCCCGCGTCGGGCTCTGGGCTGATGGCTCGGAGCCTGGAGCCTGTTTCCGATTCTGTGTCTCCCTCTTTCTCTGTCCCTCCCCCGTTCATGCTCTGTCTCTCTCTGTCCCAAAAATAAATAAAAAAAATTAAAAAAAAAAAAAAAAAAAAAAAAAAAGTCACGAATTTCACAGCTCATGAGATCGAGCCCCGCATCAGGCTCTGTGCTGACAGCTCAGAGCCTGGAGCCGGTTTTGGATTCTGTGTCTCCCTCTCTCTCTTTTCCCCTCCCCTGCTCATGCTCTGTCTCTCTCTCCTTTAAAAATAAATAAAAATTAAAAAATAAAATAAAAAGTAAAAGTCACAGATTTTATGTTGGTCCTTTATCTCTGCAGTTCATGTTTGCATTTCATTTCCCCTTTGGAATTTTTTCTTATATATATTTTCATACTTGAAAGTCTTTTAAGTACCACCCTGTGGTAGATTGCAAAAATGGTCCTAATGCGTCAGCTGTCTTTTGCCATGTTACTTTGTACTATTTCCCATTTGACTCTGGGACTGATGACTTACTTCAGCCAGTGTGATGCTGGGAAATGTGATTCAGGGGCTTGTGAAGCTTTGGAGAGATGGGGCTCACCTTCTCTCTTACGTTTCTGCCAGAGCTTGTCTGCTGGAGAGTGAAAGACACCTGAAGCAGAGCTGAGTGTCCCCCACATGAGTCAACAGTCAGACAACACAAATGTGTGAGCAAAACCAGCCAGAATAAGCAGTCACCAAGCCAGTCTCCAGCTGCTCCACATGAACAAATACATGCTTACTGCTGGGTAATACTTACGTTTTGTGTTGTCTTATATGTAGCATTAGTGTTGGAAAAATCTGAATCAGTCTACCATACTTTTCTATGAAATAAGAATAAAATCGGGGTGGTTTTTTTAGTGTCTGTGACCATAAGTTCTAAATTAAAAAAAAAAAACCATTAATGTTTATTCTTATTTTTGAGAGAGAAACAGAGAGAGAGAGACAGAGTGCAAGCAGGACAGGGGCAGAGAGAAAGGGAGACACTGAATCCGAAGCAGGCTCCAGGTTCTGAGCTGTCAGCACAGAGCCCGACGCGGGGCTCGAACCCACGAACTGTGAGATCATGACCTGAGCTGAAGTTGGACATTTAACCGACTGAGCCACCTAGGCACCCCCTCCCCATAAGTTCTAAGTTTAAAACAATTCATTTCTTCATGTTTATCAATTCCATTATTAGTAGTACCTTGCAAATTTAAACAACCTAAATACACTACAAAATTTAACACGTATTTATTAAATAAAAAGGTAAAATTGTATTTAAAATCCATTCCATAATGAGAGAAATGAGGATTTGTCCAATTATTTCAAGAATTTATGGATGAATATTGAATGAAACAAGGCTAATAATCCATTCTATTCATTTCAAAAATATTTACAAATGTAAGTGTTCAGAAATCTTGCCCACATACATATGTTTGTGGGAATGACAGTGGTTTTATGATAGCAATACCATTCAATTGTTTTCTTGTCTTCCCTGATTTATATACAAATTTAACACAGGATCTCTAATCAAGAGTATTTTTAATGATTTAACCATTGACAGCTGTATAGATTCTACCTGAAGTTTTGAACATAAAGACTCGATAACCATCTGATTTAAAAAATCATCTTTGAAACTCAGTTATTAAAGGCACTTATTTTCTCAACAGGAATTACCAATCATTCAAATGGTCTCTCTGTTTTGCGTCACATACATTCTTACAACTGGGGCAGTGTACCAAAAGATATGTTCCTATTTTGTAAAACGGGAGAACTATCGTAAAAAGAGAAGGGGTGAGTTCTTATGCCAATAAAATTCTGGACAGAGTGAGTACATTTGGAAGTCAAACATCTGGAAATCTTACATCAAGTAATCCTTCACAAACTATTGCCCTTGGAAATACATGTGCACTTCAGGAGCAAGAGTACGCTGGTGTTCTGTTCACTGCTCTTACACAAAACCAGGGAGGAAAGGCAGCTTCCAGGCTCACCTACCCAAACCTTAGTCAGCCATTTCTCCTCTTTCATTTCGGTAGCATGTGTACATGATGCTTCAAATGTAGAGCTCCTCTCAAAGTCTTATATTCTTCCTAGACTAGGTATGGGGAAATTCATCCAAACTTATTTGGATGGTTTTCATTCCATCCCAACTGGGATTTCTGTCCTTATTGTTAATCATGACTCTTCTGTCTCAAACCTTCTTGTCCCTCTTCTCCACTCCGTTTTGATTCCCCCGACTCCACTCACAGTCCTAGAGACATTTTTTTCTTTCCATGAGTTAGAATTTCTTAAATAACAAGATAAGATCTTGTTTTCCTCCCCTCCGCCCGCCGTGTCAGAGTTGATTCTTTTGGGCGTTCTCTGAGCTTTGTTCCTAATACGGAAATCAATTCTTTGTTAAAAGACTGGGCATAAAAAATCATTATGGATTTCTAAAAGCATGGTGAAGGCTAGACTAACTTCACTGCTTTGGCTGTATACATTTTCCTTTATGGCGGGTAGCAAACTGTGTGGATCTGTTTTATGTGGAATGATTGAAGGAAGTAAACAAAATCTCACATAAAGCTAAAGAGCAAAACAAATACTATACAAAAAGGAGAAAAATTATGTGATATTTCAAAACATTCTCCACCCTCCTATAACCTTTAACTATACTTAGGTGTTTATATTGTGTTTTGACCTATGGTATTCTGAAGTATGCATTTTGTATTCAGCAACATGTTTCGCTTAATTATTTACTCATAACCATGCCTCATGTCACTGGGACCCTGCAATGAGGCTGCCTGAGCAATTTTCAGCACATCATCAATACTCACTAGAGTGTTGCAGAAGACGGAGAGAAGGACACAGAAGACACCACTTCTGTGACTTTTCATCACCCATTAAATAAAGCCTAAATTCCTTAGTGTGTCCAGTCTCCCTTAATATATTGTATCCTTAATATATTGTACCCTTAATATATTGTAATATATTCCTCCAGTCTCCCTTAATATATTGTATCTAGCTCTTATGTACAAACTAAATCTGACCTAACATATTCAGCATCTGTCATTATCTTCTTTAAAACCTTCTACTCTAGCTAGCCAGAACTGCTCGGAAACTCTGAAGTGAGGTGCACACCCATCTCAGTATCAAGAGTATTTGCCTCCATCCTTTTCTGTATTTCTTTCAAGGCCCATATCTTAAGTTCCTCACCTTGAAAGCTTCGCCTATCATGCATACAAGTTTATCTCTCCCCTCTAAATTCATCATTTTAATTGTCTTTATAATTGCTTACAAATTATTATTATTCATATGTCTCTCCACTGAAGGAGCAAGTTGCTTGAGAGACGGGGAACTGTTTCATGGTTTTAATCCGTATTCTGAGTTTTACACTGAGTTTTACACATAGTGGGTATCTTAGTGGGTGTCAGCAAAGGTCCAAGGCGCCTTTCACAATTTCTGCCTCATTGTCAATATATGATATTGCCTTCAATTTCTCAGAGACAATTGAGATAATCATAGGAGGACTTAATAACATTTCAGCCCTCTATGTCTACACGTCTGCCTATAGCTGCTCCATTGTTGCCTCCCTACTTCTAGCCATCAGAGAAACTGATGGTCAGGCTTTACCCAAGACCAGTTAAATCAGAATCTCCGATCAAAGAAAGACCAATTAGATCAGAATGACGATACGGCTTTGAAATTGGAATTTTTAAAAAAGCCTCTCATGATTGATAACCAGTGTGTCAATTTCTGGAATAGATTCTAGCCTCTCTCATCTTTAAGTCTATTCTCTTTTCTGGTACCTTCACCCTATGTCTGTATTAATTATTTCCATCAACTTACTACAATGCTAAACATTTTTCCCTAAGCAATGCAAACCAAACTAAAACTAATACTCTTGATTTTTATTCCACTCTTCCTGTTGTAGTTTAAGTACTTCCTTTCCATTTATAGGTTACTTTGGAAAATATATTTAGATAAATTATAAGAGTTCAGGTCCAGTCAGAAGGTAGAAACCACACAATAGGCTAAACGAGAAGTTTAATATAAAAAAGTACTGGCTGTGATAAAAGAGGAAGATGTAAAATAAGGTGTGCTCTAAATAGTACCCTAGGGCTGTGGGAGAATACCCCCCCCCCAAAAAAGGACAATTTGGAAGGGGTTCAGATCTATTTGGAGGAGGTGTGGTTCAGCCATCAGATAGCAGAGAAGTTTGCTGGGTTTAGCCAGGCTACAGTTGATGTGGAGTTTCTGGGATAGGAGTAAGTCACTGTGGTAGCCAGAATAACGACCCCTCAAAATGTCCAAATCCTAATTCTAGAAACCTGTGAATATCCTCTCATATATTGTAAAATGAACTTTGAAGATGCCATTCAGTTAAGGACCTTGAGATGGAGAGATTCCCCTGGATTATCTGGGTGGGAGCGATATAATCACTTGCATCCTTTTTTTGAGAGAGAGAGGGAGAGGGGCAGAGGGAGAGGGAGGAGAGGGAGAGAGAATCTTAAGCAGGCTCCACACCCATTGCAGAGCCCCTCCATCTCACAAGCATGAGATCATGGCCTGAGCCGACGTCAAGAGTCAGACACTTAACCAACTGAGCCACCCAGGTGCCCCTCACTTGGGTCCTTAAAAGTGAAGAACCTTTCTCACCAGTTGTCAGAGAGAGATGCGGCTACAGATGAATGGTCAGAGAAGCACTATTGCTGACTTTGAAATGGAGAAAGGGACCGTGAGCCAAGTGAAGTGGACAGTTTCTAGAAGCCGGAAAGGCAAAGAAACAGATTCTCACTGAGAGCCTCCAGAAGGAACCAGGCCTTTTGATACCTTGATTTGAGTCCAGTGAGATATGTTGGACTTCTGAGCTGCAGAAGTTGAAGATAATGAATTTCTGGTTTCAGCCACTAAATTTGTGGTGATTGATTATATTTGCAATAGAAAACTAACACATTCATTCTTCGGAGTGCAGGAAGGGAGCAGGTGATCAGCAGCTGGTGGCACAGGTGTATATAACTCATCGTGGCAGTTCTGGAGCTGGTGGTAGTAGGAGGCCCTCACAGTGCAGAGGACTCTGGTTTCTGAGTAGAGGGGATGCAGAAAGGTTATCCTTAGGCTGAGGCTACACGGTCTCAAAGGGATGCCAGCTAGGGCAGACTTCACGAGCTGTCTTCACATCTACGAAGCCCACCTGTGGATCCCCCCAAAAAAGGAAATGATAGGAGAGCCCCTTCCCTTTTCAGTGTCCCCACCAAGTGTCCACACTGAGAATGCTTAGCTTCATGCTCACTTGAAAGACATATTTACAGGAATTCTGTTGTTTATCACAGAGCAGATATTGAAAAGGTATATTTGGAGCAGAGATAATCGATTGATAACTGACATAAATTTCCGAAGCATGGCTGTCCTTTCATTACATCCCATGGCAGCTTGAAATCTGTGTGTCTGTCTCCACCGAAACTACCCTTGTCAAGGCAATGAGCTGTCAGCTGCACTTAGTCCTTATGTGTGTAATAATCAACAATGTTGGTTAGTATATTCTCGGCAAAACTGTCTTTTCTCTTGATTTCCTGACATTGTTCCTCATTCCTCTCCCACACCTCTGAGTCTTTATTTATAGTCTGCTTCCAGAGTTTTTTGGGCTTTGTTTTATTTCTGTGCCATCATTCTTTCTTCAGCTCACCATTTACAGTCTCTTCTCCAATGAACATATCCACATCTACACGTAGAAATTAAGTGAGTGGTAGATAATGATAATTCTCAATTCTGTATCCTCAGCCTGGGTTTCTTCTCAGCTCTAGTCCTCCATCACCAGGTCCTTCCTGGACATGTATCAGTAGGAGCCCCAAGTCATCATGGCCAAACCAAATGCGTTATCTGCCCTAATTCCACCTCACAGAGTAGAATATTGGTGGCTAATCCCAGCAATGCAAATTTTAAACAGAACCTGGGGGAGTCATCTTCACTCATTCTCTCATGTGCTCTATCATCAATTCTCAACAAATATCATAAAGTTGAATATACTTTCTGAATGTCTCTCAAGTCCAGCCCCTTCTACCAACCTCCTTGCCTACGTTCAAGTAGGCTTTTCCTCCTCTCTGGAACATTGTGATGGATTCCAGATTATCCCTGGCTTTTTAAGAAGCCAGTCTTTCTGGCTTCCTACCTACCCATGCTCTAAAACAAACAGTGTACATTTTTGATTAAATGAGCAACATCCCATCTCTGTTCATCAGCACTCCTCGAGTGTATAGACTTCTGCACAAGTAAAAGTATTTTATTAAGGGGAGAGTTTGCATTAAGCTTGCATAATAGATCAAACTCAGATACGAGGAGACATTGGAAAGAAATAGGAAGGATAGAATTCCAGTGAGTGCTTGTGGGGATATGAAACTTTTTTCCAGATAGATTTATGTATTTATATAAAGATGCATGCTATAATATTTAAAAAATCCATAGTGGAGTCTCTTGAGTGCCTGGTTGAAGACTTTGAAGTGACTCTGTAATTAAAAGGTATTGATTGAGCAGGAGATTGTCAATTTTAAAACCTTTCTTAAGTCTACAAATTTAACTGCATCTTTATGTATTCTTTCTTTCCTGCTGTTGTAATTGATGCCGTGGCCCTCCTTTCAAAAGGCAAACCCTTTCGTGTGTTCTCAGGAGCTCAACTGATCCTGCCTTCTCAGATATTTTCTTTGTGTGTTATCTCTTCCCCACACTAAATCTGCAGCCTGCTCTGTACTCTCACTTTTTCTCATCATTTAAATATGTTCTTATATCTCTGACACCCTACTTGCACTTGCTTAGACCGCCCCTTCCATGATATCTCCTGCAAAGGGCTGTGCCCATATATACATTCTTAATTTTCTCACAAGTATTTTACTTTTCAAACACGTCAATCTGATTTCTGCCTGTAAGGCTTCCCCAAAACTATTCCTGCAGATTTAACCAGAGGGGTCTATATTATCAAATCCTGTGGCTATTTCTCAAAAGGTGTTGATGTCTCAGTCCATTTTCCACCTTATTCCCTGGCTTTCTACCTACCTTTTTGGCTACTCCTTCACAGGTCTCCTTTGTTACCATCCTCTTCTCTGGCTGAAATGTTGGCAATCGTTGGGGTTCATTTCTGGGTCAGCTTCTCTCCTCACATCATATTTCCACCTTAAATGTTCCATCTGTGTCGTTGTCTTCAAAAACCATGTGCTAATGACTGCCAAGTTTATCTCGGGATTGCAGGCATCCAGGTATGAGCTCCAGCTATAGGCAGTCAGGTCTAAAGCAAAAGGACAGATGGAGAAGCATTATGAAAGATGAGTCAGCCTGATTTCATTTGTCATTACTTCCACCCAAAGCTGAATTTTGGAGAAACTAGCTAAATTTTAGTCCAACGCTTTAAAAATCTTCAAGAAATGAATATTCATTTAGATAAATGAAGAGTTCCTCTCTCCCCATTGCATCATAAACTCTTTGTAAAATACCTTAATTCATCTTCTAAATGTGCCTACTGATTGTTTTAAACCAGATCTTGAATATCTTAGAATATTTGTGGGTAAATCACGGCAACTTTAAATGTGCCTAACCTGCCCTCATGAGCCATTCTTTCCTGGGTAAATATTCCCCTGGAGTCCTCCCTCCCAGCAAGACGCACAGCAGTCTCTTAGGATAGCCGCACGTTGATATTATTGTTAAAGCATGAAGGATGGGGCTGCTTTTGAAAATGCTGGGTTTTTTACTTATGCCATAATTCATCCAATTTTCCTGTCTGCTGTCATCAAATAATGTGCCTGTTGGCTGGGTCAGTACAACTGACATCCAGTTGGAATCTTTTAGGACGACTTTTGTATTTCAGTAAGACTTAAATATTACTGAGCTGTTTGAGGTATCCGATTTAAGAAAAATTTGACTGACAATTCAATGTTTTAATTATATTACTGTAATACTAGGATTATATTTTTATATTCATGAAAATGATATGAAGTAGTGGCCAGATTTCAATCAAAATACTAATCATGTCCTTAACACTGTGGTCTTCTAATTAGCATTGCAACAACCAAGTTGTGCTTTTATTCATTTTACAAAATTGTTTCTTTGTGTCTGAGGGAGGTTACGTCAGTAGGAGAGATGGAGTGACAATTATCCTGTCACAAATATTCTCTCTCTGTAGTGATTTCCACATTGTATTTTTAAAACTTTTTTTTAACGTTTATTTATTTTTGAGAGAGAGAGACAGAGCACGAGCGGGGGAGGGGCAGAGAGAGAGGGAGACCCAGAATCCGAAGCAGGCTCCAGGATCTGAACTGTCAGCACCGAGCCCGACCGGGGCTCGAACCCATGAACCATGAGATCACGACCTGAGCCGAAGTCGGACACTCAACCTACTGAGCCACGCAGGCGCTCCTGCATTGTATTCTGTAATACCAAAATTTGTTAAGTACAAGTTCAGCGGAATTTTCTCTGAAACTTGACATTCATCAGATTCTCACATAACTTCTTGATTCATTCATAGGTAATGATGCAAATTCATTAGCTTCTCCTTGTGCTTCATTTTTTTTTTTTACTATTTCACACAGTTTTTCATAGAAACAGTGTTTGATCTGAGAACATCTGCAGCAGTTGGAAACATTTTTCCAGTACTCAACTTACTAGTGCCTGCTATTGTATTGTATCAGCTGTCACAGTTCTTAGTATCAGGATACACACACACATCAGTTTTGTCTATGCGTTGGAAGCCTTGACTGGAATTAATAATGAACTGGCTATTTCGGCATCATACTTAAAGCTTTCTGATTTAAGCATCAAATCCTGCCAATTACTTGTTCTGCTATCACTTTAAAATTAAAACTCTAAACTCACCCAGCACACCAGCAGCTATCAGCAGTAACTTAATTCATTGACTGCCTTCTGCCTAGAGGCCCTTAAATTCATAATCTCATTTAATCCTTACGCTAAACGTATATGTTAAACACTATGAAATTGAAACTCAAAGAGGCTAAATCACGTTCTAAAAGTCACAAACAAATCTAAGTTGCAAAACAGGCTCAGTATCATGATTGAGTCCTAAAGCCATGACATTGCCGCCCTCCCGAACCTTCCCATTGGCCCTTCCCTATCAGTTGCAGTAACTTCAGGGTAACAGAGCAGTTGTTGTACCTTACCTTGTTTGACTCCTTGTGTGTGTCCTAGATTGTATCTTCCAGTTTTCTGTACTTTTGCCCTACTTTAGAGATTTATGTCTCCTTTTAATGAAACACATGCTTTCTTAATATGATGTCTAATTGTAAGGAACAAAAAGTATCCCAACTATAAAATATGTTTTGATTCACATAAAAGATTTAATTATTTTGTTCACATGAAAATCATTCCCCTGTAATTTCTGATTCCCAAAACTAGACCGGAACCCACTCGAAGGGGTTTTCACTTGAAAAGTTTGAGAAAATTTGAACACCAAAATAAATAAGGGCAATCATAGATTATAGCCAATTCAATAAAATAAGAATTGTGAGTCCATATTGACAATACATTAACAATTAACTAAGTAAGTAAATAAATGTATATGGAGAAAAGAAAGTGTTTCCTTGTAGATAAGATGCCAAATAATAAATGTAATGGATGATGATACTTATAAAAATAGATGCTGCATTTAAGGGAAAATTTTGATAATATTTACCTGACCTTATAGTATTGTCAACAAATTCCTTATTACTTACACAAAGAAAAAATACTAACTATGGAGTGAAGAAACCAGATTAACCAAGAGATCCAAATTAACAGCACCAGTAAGGGGGCAAACAGATTCCATGTGCCTCCAGCTATGATACATTGAAAAGAACATAATATCAATTATATAGTTTCAAACAGTTCATCACATGAATATAATCATATCATAGGGAAATCAAAGAAAACCAAAGTAAGAGATATTCTAGAACAAATATCTGCAAACTCTTTTGATAATGGGTCAGTAGAGAATATTTTAGGTTTGAAGCATTTTATGGAGTTTTTAAAGAGTTTTTTTTTAAAAAATCTGACTTTTATCACATTTTTTTTTCTGTTTTGTTTTTTAAACCCTTTAAAAATACAGAACCCATTACTAGTTCTAGGGCTGTAGGAAAACAGGCCAACGTCTGAATTTGGCTTGTAGGATGTAGTTTGTCAATCCCTGTCCTAGAGACAAACTCCTATATTCTCCAAAAATAATGACTTGAAAGACTAAGAAAGGCTGAGGTGCTGTTTCAGGTCATGGGAAACTAAGAAGACATGACAACTAAATGTAATACATAGGTTCTGGGCTAGATGGTCGCTGCAAAAAAAAAATGCTGTAAAGGCTTATTGAGGCAGTTGGTGGAGCTACAATATGAATTACGGATTATAAAAAGCATAATATCAATATTAACTTTCCTATTTTTAAAAAGTGCACTATAGATATGTGGGAGAATATTATTGCTCTTAGTCAATATACACTAAGTTTTATGGGGCAGATGGACAAGATATATTCAGCATACTCTCATGTTGTATTTATGTGCACGTATGCACACATGTATACACATCCATACACATACAGAGAACGAAAGCAAATGTGAGTGTGGCAGCTGTGTAGAGGGTATTGCCATCAGTGGATTCTAAAAGGACACCCAAGATTTCCACCCCCTGCTGCACACATCCCGTATAACCCCTTTTACTGAGTGTGAGTGGCGCTATGAGGTCACTCCATGATTAGATTATGCTATCTGGCAAAGGTGAAGAGACGTTGCAAATGTAATCAAGATCCCAAATCAGTTGGCTTCAGTTAATCAAAAGTGGATCATCCTGAGTGGGTCTGATCTCCACAGATGAACCCTGTAAAAGAGAGTCTAGGTGTCAGAGACACCCTTCCACTGGCTTTGAGGAATCGAGCGGCTGAGTTAGGAGAGGGTCTGTGAGAAGTCCACCTGGCGAGGAACGGCAGGTGACCTCTTGGAGCCAAGAATGACTTTTAGCTGACAGCCGTCAAGAAAACAGGAGCTCTTTTAGCTGCAAGATACCAGATTCTGCCAATGACCAGGTGAGGGTGGGAGATGATCCCCAACTCCAGAAAGGAGTAGTACCTAACACCTTGACTGAGAGACTCTGAGCGGAAACCAGCCAAGCCATATTTCTGGACTCCTGACTCACCTAAGTTGTGGGATAACACATACACACTGTTTTAAGCTAGGTGTGTACTAATTTGTTACCCAGCATAGAAAACAAATGCGGGTAAACAGAGACTCTTTGTATAATCCTCATGTGATTTCTATACATCTGAAACTCTTTCTATAGAAAAACATTTTTGAAACACCTTGCCCCTCTCTGCACCACTTTTTCTTTTATCCTGCTTAGAGGGTCACAGGCTGATCAGCATAATCATGATCTCAAACTTTCCATTTCAGTAGCTCAAATAAGAATGCAGAATAAGGGGCACCTGGATGGCTCAGCAACCGATGGCTCGGTTAAGCATTCAACTCTTGATTTCAGCTCGGGTCATGACCTCATGGTTTATGAGATGGAGCCCCACAGGCAGGCTCTGAGCTGACAGTATGGAGCCTGCTTAGGATTCTCTCTCCCTCTCTCTCTTCCCCTCCCTCCCTTCCTCCCTCCCTCTCTCTCTCTCTCAAAATAAATAAATAAACTTAAAAAGAAGAATGGAGAATAACAATAGTAACATGGCCATTAAATGTCTTTGAAATCTTTTATTGCGTTTTGCTATTAATGTAAATATTGCAGTAAAGTATAATGGAACTGTTTATTTTAATATGATAATTAAAGCTTGTACTTTCTGGCCATAATGAAGAAATAAGAATTGGATTTTCCTCCTGCCATAAACAACTAGAAAACTGGACAATGTAAGAAATAGTGACTTTTAAACACTAGAAAGCAAGAAGTGAATAATTGTAATCCCTAAGAGAACAGGAAAAAAAATGAAACGAGCCATAAAATCATCCCATATTTCTGTCTTTTTGCATTTACTAAATTACATCTCAGATTGGGAGATCTTAAGCAGAGCACAGAGGTTCTGGTGAATCATAGAGACTGAGATAGAAGTTGAGAGTGGCTGAAATGGCCAGAAAAATGAGCAGAATGTCAGAGAGGAGGAAGTTATACAGAAATGCTCCCTGAAACTTCATAGGTTACCTTGAGTTTATTTACTGAATTCTAGGCTTATACATTTAGAAGGCTGGGAGAATAACTGGGAAACCCCAAGCTAAACAATTCTGGAAGGTCCCAGAAACCTGGGAGATGATGGGGCTCTGATAAAGCAAAGCTGACAGACCATGTCAAGTAGCCAATGCATTTAGTAGATAATCCCAAATGGTCAAGTCATAATAGATGGCAATATCGTGATTGTATTTTGACCTTGTATACAGTGACCTTGTTAAACTCGGTTTTTAGTTCTAGAAATACTTTTTGTAAAATCGCTAGAATTTTCTACATAGACAATGTTTTTTTTAATGTGCAAATAAAGACCATTTCAAATCTTTAAGCTCTTAACCACAATAGTAGAGCTAAACCTTAATCTGTATAAAAGATAACTTCCATAGGACTTGACAATGAATGTTTAAAATATGCACCAGAGTAAGAGAAACAAAATAAAACTGTAGTGAATGCTGGATGTGGTATTGGAAAACGCTTATTTTAAATCTGATTTTCCCATATACTAAATATGTGAAAAAGTGAAAAGGCATTTAACTACTCTGAGTTTTATTCCAATTTATAAACGAGGAAACTAATACTTAATCCACAGAACTATTGTGAGAATTGAATAAGAAAATATACACATAAGAGCTTTGTAAATCATAAGATTAATATAAATATTTAGCACTTTCATTTTTTGTAAAGCTCAGCAAGAGAAAAAATGTAGCCTTTAAAAAAAATAAAATTAAAATATTTTAAATAAAAATTTTCAAATAAGAGCCACTCTTTAGAAAGGACCGTATTACTGGGATTATTTTTAGGTTTTTGTTGTCGTTTTGATATAAGTAATACATAAATATAATAGATTCATTTTTTAAATGTTAGTAATATAGAGTGGATATTTTAAAATAAAACTGCCAATTAACCAGTAAAAAATTCTGTTGATGCTTCTGTTGATAGTTTATACACACACATGCACACAGAGGGAGAGAGGTATGTACATATGTATAGATTTTACCTTAAAATGGACTGCTATTTTATAAATACTTTCAGGATACTGTTGAAGTTTCTTGATCGTATATATGTTTCTTAAGTATTTTCATATTCAATATTACCTCTTACCATTTTGCTACTTTACGTGTTTTTCCTGTTACCCTTTTTGGACCCAAGAAACCTACACTGTCACTTCTTTCTATGATGTTTTAGTATCTTTATGAAATCAAAGGTATTCAGTTATAAAATGTGGGTAATTTGTTTGGAAAGTACTCCCATTGTAGTAGTGACTACAAGTGTTTATATGAAAACTATCATGAACACAATTTACAGGTAAATTTGCTAGGTGTCTGTATGAAATATTATATTTTTCAGGTTTTATTTAAATTCCAAGTGGTTAACAAACAGTGTAATATTAGTTTCAGTGTAGAATTTAGTGCTTCATCACTTATATACAACACCCAGTGCTCATCACAAGTGCTCTCCTTAATCCCCATCACCTACTTAACCTACCCGCCACCCACCTCCCCTCCAGTAACCATCTGTGTCCTGTTGAGAGTCTGTTTCCAGGTTTGCCTCTCCCCCCCCCCCACTATGTTCATTTGTTTTGTTTCTTAAATTCCACATATGAATGAAATCATATGGTATTTGTCTTTCCCTGTCCGACTTCTTTCGCTTAGCATAATACTCCCCAGGTCCATCTGTGTTGTTGTAAGCGGCAAGATTTCATTTCTTTATTATGACGGAGTAATACTCTATTGTGTAAATATACCATATCTTCTTTATCCATCTATCCAATGGACATCTGGGCTGCTTCCATATTTTGGCTATTGTAAATGATGCTGCATAGTAGTACATGTATCTTTTCAAACTGATGTTTTTGTATTCTTTGTGTAAGTCCCTTGTAGTGGAATCACTGGAATATATGGTAATTCTGTCTTTAATTTTTTGAGGAAACTCTATACTGTTTTCCACAGTGGCTGCACCACTTTGCATTCCCACCAACAGTACACGAGTGTTCCCCTTTGTCCTCATTCTTGCCAATACCAATTGTTTGCCGTGTTGTTAATTTTAGCTATTATGATAAGTGTAAGATGATATCTCACTGTAGTTTTGATTTGCATTTCTCTGATGAAGAGTGATGTTGAGCATCTTTTCATGGGTCTGTTTGCCAGTCTGTATGTCTCTGGAGAAATATCCGTTCATGTCTTCTGCCAGTTTTTTAATTGGATTATTAGGGGGTTTTTTGGTGTTGAGTTTTATAACTTCTTTATGTATTTTGGATAGTAACCCTTTATCAGATATGTCATTTGCACGTATCTTCTCTCATGCAGTAGGTTGTCTTTTAGTCCTGTTGATTGTTTCCTTCACTGTGCAGAGCTCTTTATTTTTGAAGTAATCCCCAAATTTTGTTTTTGCTTTTGTTGCCCTTGCCTCTTGAGACATACCTAGAAAAATGTTGTAACTGCCAAAGACAGAGAAATTACTGCCTGTGCTCTCTTCTAGGATTTTTGTGGTTTTCAGGTCTCACATTTAGGTCTTTAATCCATTTGGAGTTTAATTTTTTTTTGTATGGTGTGAGAAAGTGGTCTAGTTTCATTCTTTTGTATGTGGTCATCCAGTGTCCCCAACACCGTTTGTTGAAAAGACTGTCTTTCCCATTGCATATTCTTGTCTCCTTTTATCAAAGATTAATTGATCATATAATCATGGGCTTATTTCTAGACTTGCTATTCTGTTCCACTATCTATTATTGTGGCCGTTCCATACTGTTTAGATTACTACAGCTTTGTAGTATATCCTGATATCTAGGTTTAGGATAACTTCAGCTTGTTCTTCTTTCTTAAGATTGCTCTGGTTATTCAGGGTCTTTTGTGGTTCCATACAAATTTTAGGATTATTTGTTCTAGCTCTTTGAAAAATGCCATTGGGGGGCGCCTGGGTGGCGCAGTCGGTTAAGCGTCCGACTTCAGCCAGGTCACGATCTCGCGGTCCGTGAGTTCGAGCCCCGCGTCAGGCTCCGGGCTGATGGCTCGGAGCCTGGAGCCTGTTTCCGATTCTGTGTCTCCCTCTCTCTCTGCCCCTCCCCGTTCATGCTCTGTCTCTCTCTGTCCCAAAAATAAATAAAAAAAAAACGTTGAAAAAAAAAAATTAAAAAAAAAAAAAAAAAGAAAAATGCCATTGGTATTTTGATAGGAATTGCATTAGATCTGTAGATTACTTCGGGTACTATGACATGTTAATATTTATTTCTTCCAAGTCAGGAGAGTGAAATATCTTTCCTTTTATTTGTGTCATCATCTGTTTATTTCATCAGTGTTTTACAGTTTTCAGAATCCAGGTTTTCAGCTCCTTGGTTAATTTCATTCCTAGGTATTTTACTCTTTTTGGTGCAATTGTAAATGGGAATGTTTTCTTAGTTTCACCTTCTGATACGTCATTTTTAGTACAGAAATTCAATGGATTTCTGTGTATTGATTTTGTATCGTGACACCTTGCTGAATTCATTTATCAGTTCTAGAAGTGTTTTGTTGGAGTCTTTCAGGGGTTCTGTATACAGTAGCAAGTCATCTGCAAATAATGAACGTTTTCCTGCTTCCATATCAATTTAAATACTTTTATTTCTTTTTCTTGTGTGATTTCTGTGGCTGTGATGTCCAGCACTATGTTGAATAAAGGTGGTAAGAGTGGACATCCTTGTCTTATTTCTGATCTTAAGGGAAAAGTTCTCAGTTTTTAATCATTGATCATGATGTTAGCTGTGAGTTTTTCTTATATGGCCTTTACTATGTTGAGATATGTTCCCTCTAGATCCAGGAGGTACAGAGAACCCCCAACAAAATCAACTGTTCCCTCTAACCCTACTTTGTTGAGTGTTCTTACTATGAATGGATGTTGTACTTTGTCAAATGTTTTTCTGTGCCAATGAAAATGATCATATGGCTTTTTCCTTTTCTCTGTTGATGTGATGTATCATGTTGATCAATTTGTGGATATTGAACCACTCCTGCAACCCAGGATTAAATCCCACTTGACTGCAGTGATGATTTTTTTTGTTTAATTTGAGAGAGAGAGAAAGAGAGAGAGAATTTCAAAAAGACTCCATATTCAGCGTGGAGCCCAATGTGGGACTTGATCCCATGACCCTGGGACCATGACCTGACCCAAAATCAAGAGTTGGGCAGTCAACCAACTGAGCCACCCAGGTGCCCCAATGAATGATTTTTTTAAATGTATTGTTGGATTCGGTTTGCTAATATTTTGTTGAGGATTTTTTGCATCAGTGTTCATCAGAGACACTGGTCTGTAGATGTCTTTTTTGGTAGTGTTTTTATCTGGCTTTGGTATCAGGAAAGTGCCGGCTTTATAGAATGGATTTGGAAGTTTTTCTTCCTCTTCCTTTTTTGGAATAGTTTGAGAAGAAGAGGTATTAACCCTTTTTTAAATGTTTGGTAGAATTCACTTCTGAAGCCATGTGGTCCTGGACTTTTGTTTGTAAAGAGATTTTTCACTGCTGATTCAATTTCATTGCTGGTAATCCGTCTGTTCAAATTTTCTGTTTCTTCCTGATTCAGTTTTGGGAGGTTATATTTTCTAGGAATGGATCCATGTTTTCTAGATTGTCCAATTTGTTGAAATAATTTTTCATAATATTCTCTTTTATTCCTTTGTATTTCTCTGGTGTTGGTTATTTCTCTTTCATTTCTGATTTTTTTATTTGAATCTTCTTTCCCTAATGTGCGCACACTCTCTCCCCCCCCCCTTTTTTTGATGAGGCTGGCTCAAGGTTTATTAAGTTTGTTGATCCTTTCAAAGAAGCAGCTCCTGGTTTCATTGATCTGTTCTATTTTTCGTGGGTTTTTTTTGTTTTTTGTTTTTTTGTTTTTTGTTTTTTAGTTTCTATTTCATTTATTTCTGCTCTAAGCTTTATTTCCTTCCTTCTACTGGTTTGGGGTTCAGTTTGTTCTTCTCTTTCTAGCTCCTTTAGGTATAAGATGAGGTTGTTTATTTGAGATTTTTCTTGATTCTTGGTAGGGACCTGTGTTGCTATAAACTTCTCATATTTCTCTCCTAGAACCACTTTTGCTGCATCCCAAAGATTTTGAACCTTTGCGTTTTCACTTTTATTTGTCTTCATGTATTTTTGATTTCCTCTTTGATTTCTTGGTTGACCCATTTGTTGTTTAGAAATATGTTTTTTAACCTCAATGTATTTGTGTTCTTTCCAGATTTTTCCTTGTGGTTGATTTCTAGTTTCATAGCATATTTTTTGTCTATTCCATCACCCTATGTCTTTTGATGAGAGCATTTATTCTAGTTACATTCAAAGTAATTATTGATAGGTCCGTACTTACTGCCATTTTGTTGCTTGTTTTATGGTTGTTTTTGTAGTTCTTCCCTGTTCCTTTACTCCCTTGCTCTCTCCTCTCATGTTCTTTAGTGTTCTTTAGTGATATGCTTGGATTCCTTTCTGTTTATTTTTACATATCTTACCAGTTTTGATTTGTGGTTACTGTTATATATATATGTTTCTAGGAATTCATCCATTTTTTCTAGATTGTCCAATTTGTTGAAATAATTTTTCATAATATTTTAATCCTTTGTATTTCTCTGGTGTTGGTTATTTCTTTCATTTCTGAAAGAATTATATATATATATATATATATATATATATATATATATATATATATATAAAACATACATAGAGCAGTCTATATTAAGTTGATGGTCACTTAAGTTTGAACCCATTCTTTACTCTTCTCCTCTCCCCCTACATTTTAGGTATATGGTGTCATACTTTACAACCTTTTATTTTGTGAGTCCTTTGAATGATTTTTATAGATATACTTTATATAAATACATTTTTGTTGTTTTGTTTGTTTGTTTTACTGCTTTGGTGCTTCTTACTTTTTTTACTCCGACTTGTGTTTCCTTTCCACTCAAAGAGTCCCCTTTAATATTAACATTTCTCGTAGGCCTGGTTTAGTGGTGATGAGTTCCTTGAACTTATGCTTGACTGGGAAACTCTATCTCTCTTTCTATTCTGAATGATAGCCTTGCTGGATAGAGTATTCTCAGCTATAGATTCTTTTTCTTTCATTCCTTTGAATATATCATACCACTCCCTTCTGGTCTGTAAAGTGTCTGTTGCAAAATCAGCTGATAGCCAAGTGAGGTTTCCCTGTATATGACTGTTTTATTTTTTTTCCCTCTTGCTTCTTTTAAATTATTGATCACTACTTTTTGCTATTTTGATTACTATGTGTCATGGTGTAGACCTTCCTGAGTTGATTTTGTTGGGGGTTCTCTGTACCTTCTGGATCTGGATTTCTGTTTTCTTCATCAGACTTGGGAGATTTTCAGCTATTATTTCTGCAAATAAGTTTTCTGCCCCCTTTTCTCTCTCTTATCCTTCTGGGATGCCTATAATGTGAACATTATTATGCTTAATGATGTCACTGAGTTCCCTAAGTCTATTTTCACTTTTTATTACTATTTTTTTCTCTCTCCTATTCAGCTTAACTGCTTTCCATTACAGTGTTCTCTAGGTAACTGATCCATTCTTCTGCTTCCTCTAGTCTGACATTTATTCCACTAGTGTTTTGTTTGTTTGTTTGTTTTAATTTTAGTTATTGAGTTCTTCATCTCTGATTGGTTCTTTTTCATTTGGTTAAGGGCCTCACTGTGGTCCTCCACTATTTTCTCAACTTCAGTAAGTATCTTTACGACCATTACTTTAAATTTCCAATCAGGCATATTACTTATCTCTGTTTCATTTAGCTCTCTTGCTGTGATTTTGTCCTTTTGTTTCATTTGGGACATATCCCACTGTCCCCTCATTTTGTCTAATTCTCTGTGTCTATTTCTATGTGTTAGGAAAGTCAGCTATGATTTCTACTTTTGAAAGTATTGGCGGGGCGCCTGGGTGGCTCAGTCGGTTAAGTGGCCGACTTCGGCTGGGGTCATGATCTCGCGGTTCGTGAGTTCGAGCCCCGTGTCGAGCTCTGTGCGGACAGCTCAGAGCCTGGAGCCTGTTTCAGATTCTGTGTCTCCCTCTCTCTGACCCTCCCCCTTTCATGCTCTGTCTCTCTCTGTCTCAAAAATGAATAAGCGTTAAAAAAAAAGAAAGTATTGACTTTATGAAGAAGAGGTCCTGTAGTGTCCTGTAGTGTAGTGTCCCCTTTTCACCAGAAACTGGGACTTCAAGGGTTTCTCTCACATGTGTTCTATGTACCCTACTGTTGAGGGTGAGCTCCTTTTGCCTTCAGTCCAGTAGTCTGCAATGGCTCTCATTTCCTTTTGTGGGCAGGGTTTGGTCCCTGTGTTATTAGTGGGCTAGTCTGTGGCAGCTTTGGGTTTGAGTTCAGTCAAATCAGGCATTTGCCCAGAGATACAGTAGTACCAAATACAGGGCTCTTTTCCTGTGTTGTCCCTGATAAGCTTGCATTGATTGCTGGGGCCTGCTGTCAGACCAGATCTCTGTCCCCCAGCCCACAACTGGAACCACAGTCAGACTGGTGTGTGGTTATCTTCCCCTCTTCCTGGGGCAAGAAGCAGTTTGGAATGGTGTTGGCCCCTATTGGGGCTGCTTGCACACCGCTAGGTTTGTGTCACTGCTTTGGATGGGTGTATTAAAAGGGGCAGGTTCACAAGAGAACCCAGGAGCAGGGTGTGCAGTCTTAGCCAAGTTTGAGTAGGTCGGCTGTGGGAGAAGACCTGGAGCCTCCTTGAAAAAAAAACCACTCCTGCAGCAGGGTTGAAGGGCCTGGAACCACAGAAGAACATGGGGGGTGGGGCATGCCTTTAGCAAGCTAGGTGGAGAGTGTTGGTGCTCTGCTGGTTCCCACATGTGTCCATGTGTCTAGGTCGGGGGGTAGAAGAGGAAAATGGTGGCTTAGCTCATTTGTTTCTGGAGAAGTTTCCCCAAGATCCCTGCCCCTCCAGCTCATGCTCTGAGATTAGTAAACAAATCTCCCTCCTGTATACCATTCTTGTTTTTCAAACTGCTGCTTCTATGCTGCATCTTTATGGGACTGTTTGGTGAGCTGTCTCTTTGAGAGTGGGGATTTAGTTTCCTATTATTGCCGTCCTGGCTCTCTCAGAATTGATTCCACTGATTTTAAAGTTCCAGGTGTTACGCCCCTCTAATTTTAATGTATTATGTCCCCTCTGGTTTTCAAAGTCAAATGTTACGGGGATTTGTCTTCCCTGTGTGGGTTTCCTGTTCCGGGGGGGCTTGGTGTCACCTTCTGGTTCTCTTCCTTTTCCTCACCTTCAGTTTCCCTCCCCCTCTCAGACAGTCCTTGGTTTCAGAAAGTCTTTATTCCTCTTCCAGTTATAAATATATTGTTGATGAATATAGAATCATGGCTGGATTTTTTTAACCCTTTTCAGTCGACTATTTCTTTCTTTTGTCTTCTGATACGAATGGTGTTTGAGAAAATGTCTTTCGTAAATATCTTTGTTCTTATGCGTGTAACATACTGACTATTGTGAAGCTATCCTCTTTGTCTTTTTGTTACGGTAGAATGAAGAAAATGTGACAAAGTTTGTATTTGTTTTTTTGTCTATTTTGGTATTTATCCTGTTTGGTGCTCTTTGAGCTTTTTGCATCTGTAGATTGTTATCTGTTATTTAACTTGGAAAATTATAGCCATTATTTCTTTAAATACTTCTTTTGCCCCATTTTCTTTTCTTCTGGGATGCCAACTACATTTATGCCAGCAAACCTTATATTTCATATAGTTTATGAATATTCTGTTCTAATTTTTCTATTGTTGTTTTCTTTTATTTCTTAAACTGTGTTTTCCTCTGTTTCAGTTTAATTTATACTGACTTATCTCCATATTTACAGATTTCTTTTTACCTCAGCTGTGTCACATCTACTAATGAGCCCATTTTTTAATCTGTGTTATTGTGTTTTTCATTTTCAACAGTTCTACTTGATATTTTCCACATGGTGTCCATATCTGCTAAAATTACCTATCTGATCTTCGCTGTAGTCTATCTTTTCTATTAGAGCTTGGTAATGGGCATTCCTTTACTTCTGCTAAGGCTTTATTTGGGTATGTTAGTCAATACAGTGAGGAGTTGAGTTGGGTTTGAGATTTGTCATTGCTGTGGTACTCTCAGTACACATAGATTCCAGAATTTTCTGGAGATATGTATGTTAAGGAGAGGGTCTGATTTGCTGGAGAGCAGGGTGGGGATTAGGGTGTGGTAAGTGAGGCATTTGTCTCAGGTGTAAAATCTAAGGGCATGCTAAAAACTCAGTCATCAAGATAAGTAATATTTTAATTCGGTATTTAAGAAATTAAATTAATGGAAAAAAAACCATGATCAACAAATATCAAACTTTAAAATCAAGACAGGTTTTCGTTGTGTGTTTTGCTACAATATGTTATTGTCTGTGGGAACAACCTGTCGTTTCCAGGCCTTGCCTCCTTGCTGGGCAGGTTAATGAACCATTGACCTAGGTGTGCAAACTCACTGGGCAACTTGGTTATGTGTATTGAGTGTTGGGCTTTATTCACTTTTTTCACTTGGTTCACAATATGAAAGGGTATTTTGATGAGTGTGAATAGAAACACATTTTTTTTTTCTTTTGCCTTAGGCTCCAGTATGGTTTGTCACGGACTTCCAGCAGATTTCTCTCAATAGCTCCCCTGTGCTCAGCTTTAGGTCGCCCCTTTGTGCTATTCTAGGAGTGTCTCTCTCTATGCTTCTGTAACTCTCCCAGAAATATTTCACTGTTACTTGTTACTTACTGCTCATTAGCTTGCTTGGAGCAAGAGAAGAAGTTCAGCCTCAGTCCTAAGTAGGTACTGTATCCCTGGCTCGGGAGTGTGGTTGCTTACTGGTCTCCTTCTCCAACTCTGGGCTTTGCTCCTGTCCCTGTCCCTCAGCCAGGGAGAGAGAATATTTTTTTCTCTTTTTTGTCACATCGGTGGGTTCACAGCAGTGCTCTAAAGATGATGGTTTTTGTTGCCCTTTCCCCAGACGTTTAATGCTTTGGTGCTTAAAATAGGACAGAAGGATTTGAGCAGGACTTTATGCCTCTCAGGCCTGCACCAGGAGGGATGAGATGCCTTCTCAGAACTCACTCAGTGAGGTCCAGTGAAAAGAGCTTTTAAGTGGGTAAAAACTTTCCCTATATCTGCATTTTCCTGGGACTCCACACTCTCATCAGCCGTACTCAGCATCCACCAATTGGTGAACAACTCTAGCTGAATTCTTGGCATCAGTGTCTGGCTGTATGTGTCCCAGTTAAACAGGTGCCTCTAATCTATCTCTCCCTGTATGTACTTGTCTTTCCTTAGATTTTGAGCTAGTTCATTACCTTGTAACCTCAGCTTTATGATGAATTCAAGAGAAATTGAGAACTTTGCAATTTGTCATTTGTTGTTGTTACAAGGGTAGAAATGATGCTCTTTCCAGCTGTCTACAGTCAAATAGAAACCATAGTCCTATAGACATTTAAAATTTTTTGTCTCTTCTTAACCTCTCCCAAGTTCATACTGAAGGCATACATCTTAGTTTATTTCTTATGTCACTTACACAGTTAGTTTGACATTTTATCATGCATTTATTACACTTTTTGTTGCTACTTATAAAAAGAAACATTTTCTTAACTTTTCACATAGTTGTAAATATACAGATACTAAAAAAAACTTATGTCCTTTAAAATTTTTTTCAAATGAATACATAATTTTAAACTGGAATGCCACCAATTAATGTATAATGAAAAATACGAATGTAAGCAGGCTGGAAATTTGTGTGGAATGGTCAGTTTATTCTCTCCCAGTCTATAAAAGGAGCCAATTCTAGTCAGAAGTGTATCTGCTGAACTGAAACTGAAGGAAGAAGTTATTTGAAAGATCTCAGTGGCTCTAATAGCTGTATTGACTCATTAAATGCTGGAGTCCCCCATTTGGGGCCTCCTCTCCCAAATCAGAAGCCAACTAATCTAAATTATTGTTATGTGGCTTCTTCTTCTTCTTCTTCTTCTTCTTCTTCTTCTTCTTCTTCTTTAGATTTCAGGAAGTGTATATTCAGTATGAGGAGAGACTGTGTTAAAAAAAAAGTAAAGGGAATTTTTTTCAGGATTCTTAGTTGTGATCATGGTATGCTTTGGTTGTTACCCTATTGATTTTGTAGTTTCTTAGTCTTTTCCATGACATGTCTTCAGAAAATCTCTTGTGTTATTCATACAGATGGCTAATCCCATACATTAGTGGGTTTCATTTGTTTCCCAGTTTTGTAGAGACTCATTTAGTGGATATTCTTTTCTGTAGTGATTATTACCGTGACCCACCTCCCCGAACACATTTTGAAAATCCTGGATACTGGGGAAGGTTATGCATGTGCGGGGGTATATGGGAAATATATTTCCTGTAGCTTCCTCACAATTTTGCAGTGAATCTAAAACTGCCCTAAATAATTAAGTCTGTTTTTATTTCATAGAATATTTCTGAAGGTACAGTTCAAATAATTTTCACCTTTTAAGACTTCTGATGATTATTCGATACATTTAAAATTCCAAAGAACTGTGCATCTCCAAATGTATTTCCGTACTTGATTCTTTGTACCTGCATCTCATTAGATTTTATCTCATAATATTTATCCATTTGGATGACTCTTATTCTGAGATTGTACTTTCTTCTGGATAATACAATATATGGTTTCCTTTCTCTTCTCTCAGAATTAATCTATTGTATCCCTTCATAGTTTGGGGTTTCATTATGCATGTCAGGCTGTCAAATTTTTGACATCGCTGAAGATGAGACTTCCTTTATGAGTTGTTATGGTGGGCAAAGACTCTAGTTTATTTCTGTTTTCTTTCTTTTTAAGAAATAAGCAGAGTGTATACTGTGAGATAAGTTCTCTTCTATTTCGTTTCTCACCAAAAAACTATGTCTTATACCTAAAATCCTTCCTTCAAGGGCATAATTTTTTTCTTTTCAGATTTTTCACCTTTTAAATATAGCACAACATAAAAGTTTCATGGATTGATAGGCATTATATTACTGTTCTGGCTACAGTGTAATACTGTTTCCTCAGGATTGTCCAAGGATATTTCCCCCTTTTTTTTCTAATGGCAGCATATCCTAAAACAACTGGCCCTAAGTAACCAACATCAATTTCTTTGTATGGATTCAATACACGTATGCTCAGGATCTGATCACTCAAGTCTTTTGTGTGTTTTTTTTTTCTCCTACACATGCTGAAAGTCATGAAACATGAAAACTAGTTGAGTGAAATATGCAACATTCACATATATTTTTCGTGAATCTACTCCACACAATTGTTAAAGCCATACAGTTCAAAATACATATTCCCTCCTATATCGCCAGTCTCTCAAACCGATTAAATGATGGCCCACATATATAGTAATTCAATAGCATACCATAGTACTACCATACAATCACATGAGTTTCATTTATGTTGATTCAGTTTGAATATAAGAACGTGCTTATCTTTAATTTTTTGTAAATTTTCTTAAAATCTGGAAGATTAGGCTGGATACCCACATTTCTGAATCTATAAAATTATTATGATTTCTGAGAAACTTTTTGTTTGCTTTATATGAATAGTCTTTGAAAACGTCCTGCAATTAAATGTGACAAAAAATGAGTATTGTTCACAAGTATGTGGCTGTTGGGATAAGTCACAGTTTTTCTCCTTACTAGAGTGGAAAAGCCTGGCCAGTTTTGATTTATAATAATGAGTGTAAAAGCTGTCGTGTTTTAAATTCCTATTATGTACAAATTCCTTTGTATATTTTATGTCTAACTTTCACAACAACCTTGTAAGGTAGATAATATTATACCTGTTTTAACTGATGAGTCTTAGGGGGATTCCTGTAAGAATTGCAGCCTTTAAAATGTTGACAGTGTTTGATCAATTCCCTCTACCCTAAGATCTATGGATTTGCCAAAAGAAAATGCAGCAATTGCAATGCTCTATTGCTTAAACAAGAAGAAAACTATTTTTTTAAACTAAAACTGCAACGTATGTTTCAAGCAGAGATTTATCCTGGCTTGTTGTGGCTTGGTAGGGTCTAAGTATCACCTGACATTTTCTTGTCATGGCCATCCATAGTCTAGCATTAGGAGTTTACAGTGTTCACCATAAAAGATAGAAAGAATCCGGTGCTCTGGCAGTCAGCTAAAATATAAAGCACCAGTCCCTGTCTCTATTGACCCCTGTAGTTATGGTGGATGTTTCCAAAAGGATCGCTTTTATACTTTCTGCTGAACTGGAGGAGTATGGTAGCTGCTACTAAAAAAATGTCCTGTGGACACTACATACATGGGTATGCTCTACTATGTCATACGCCTGTTATTCTCACTGCTAAACAGTAAGAATGAGGGAATGGTGATGAAGTCAGCAATTGTCTGTTCTTCAAACATCAGGAAACGTGTGGGATTGGTTTACTGCATCCTAATAGCTGTTGCCATCCTAGAACAACATGGGAGCTGGTGGAATAATATCCAGAGATTAGTGCCTTTGTTATGTATGCTTTACTTAGACATTCCTTTAATTCTAGAACGAGGGCCATTTTCTTTATGGCAAAATCCATTCTTATTAGTGCAAACAGCAGGGTACATGTGCATCTAAGAAACTTAAAAACAGAAAATACCAAGCTAATGTGCGTGTGGGCATCTGTGTGTGTGTTAAGCATTTAAAGTAACTCTGGGGACTATCTCAAGAACACGTACGCTGGCATCAGTGATGTAATGGCCAGCATAGCTGCTTTTATTTTATTTTATTTTATTTATTTATTTTTTTCATAGCTACTTTTAATAACACTTAATTCTTCATTGCCACACTGTAATGAATGGCTAAGCCTGGGGCTAAATATCAGGTATTTTTTCCTGTGACGTTTAAGTTTTAAGTTTCCTCCATACACCATATTGTCTCTATGTAGTTTGATGTTATTCCTTTGTTTTTTGTCGGTTTTTTTTTCTCTTACAAATTTGATGATTATAATACAGTATTGTTATTTACATTCACTATATGGTGCATTAGATCTCTAGGACTTATTTATCTACTTGGGAAGTTAGTTGCTTCATAGTTGTGAGACTGAATACTTGACATACGGTCTGGTTCTCAATTTTTCTTATCCATGAATTTTATTTTGCTAGCATGCTCAGACTTAATTGGACCCAGGGCAACTCAAACTCACAAAAGATTTACATAGAAATAAGAATGTCAATTTATTGATTTATAACGATTAATGTAAGTGCAAAGAGTACACAAAACTTGTGCCCGTTGATCAATTTGGTTTCATCTCTGTAGGAAATTTTATATAGAAAGCAAAATATAACAAGCTACTTAGAACCGATTTAGTCAGAGAAAGGGACGGTACTTGGCTGCTTTTAATAGCTCTGATGTCTAATGTATGCACTTCTATCATAGGAATCTGCTTTTGAGTGTTATGTCAATTTATCCACCCTACTGAAGAAAAAAAGAGAATTTTTGGTTTGATTTGGATATTTTTATCATCTAGGAGCAAGGATTATATATTGACTGGGAAGGGGACTCTTTAGGAGAAGGGAGAAAGTTTTAAGCTTAACTAGCAGACATAGAAGGGGTTAAAGTATTAAATTTCAGAAAAATTATCAGTCAGATCATGGGGTGGGGGAAGTAGAACACATGAGAAAAGTGACAGAATCTGACTACAAGAGTCAGAGGAACAAAGAAGACATTGGACCACGTAGAGAGTTAAGGGTTCTCATTAAAAGTTACCTCAGCATGCTTCTACTCATGGAGGTCCAAGAAATAGACCCTCTGCCCTGTGACAATTACATGGTAATAGGAAAAATCTTCTGCAAATGAAGTAAACAGTAATTAGGGATAAGTGTATAGTTGGTCTAGTGAGGTTTCTTTTAGGGAAAGTAAATCTGTATTCCCAACATGCAAATGCTTGGATATAACTACACTTGGAAAGCTAATTAATCTACAGGTAGAATCACCATGAGTGTGTCTGCCACAGATTGGCAGTCTGACATGGGTGCACTGTATTGTAATTCAGATTTCATGAGTGGCATTTCCATGGATCTTATGTTTTACAAAGTGGTAATCAACTCTTGGTAAAGTTGTAAAGAAGATTTAGTCTTTTTCTCTGTTTACATAGTAGTTGCATTCCTAGAATAGTCAATGTATATTAAATCCATGTTAAAGAAACCCTTATGTTTATACTTAAAACAGAGTTATGCCATAAATTTATGATATTATAAACAGATATTTTATCTCTAAGAATGTCCTGTGGGATATCTGAAAGTCTTGGCAAACTGTAGGACAATTCTTCAATGGTACAGGACTGTAAGTATAATTCTGGCCATCTAGTATCCCAGACCCTTCTACATTAAATTCCAGAAATGACTCCCAACCATTGTGATAACCAAAACACCCTTTCGGATTTCCAAAGCACTAGAAGTCACAGAAGCATCACTAAGAACAGTTCTTCTAAATAAATGCATTAGTTGGGGGTATATTTTATGGAGCAGTTTCAAAATTTTCAGAACACCAGAATCTTCTTATTTGCCTTAGATGACTCCTCAATCGATGATTTTTTTTTTTTTTCAAATTAAATATCTACATGTGTTCAAAAATACAATTAGGGGTAGGGATGAGGGGCCAAACACAAATATCAAAAATAGAGAAGCTGTGTGAGTCAGTCAGGACAACTGTTTATTTCCTTTTTTTTTTTTTAAGTGTATTTATTTATTTTGAGAGAGAGAAAGAGCAGGGGAGGGGCAGAAAGAGGGAGAGACAGAATCCCAAGCAGGCTCCGTGCTGTCAGCACACAGCCTGATGTGGAACTCCATCTCACGAGCTGTGAGATCATGACCTGAGCTGAAATCAAGAGTCAGATGCTTAAACGACTGAGCCACCCAGGTGCCCCAGTTTCTAAAGTTTTGGAGCAAAAGGAGGCAAAGCTATTATGAACACAAAGACCTCTGTATAAGAAGATAGAGGTCAGAGATTGACTTGCATTGTTGACACAAGTACCTAAGGTCTGGAGAGTGTTTGGCCTGTGGGACTTGCGGAGTAACAAATACGTTGTCATGAGCATGTTTTCTAGCAGCCTGAGGTCTCAAAGTAACTGCTGCTTTGAAAATCTCTAATTACTAAGAACATGGGTTCTAAGAAGCCCTGTGATCTCAGCTTGACTTCAGATACTGATGCTGTTATGATGACACTTTGGCTACTATCTCGGGATCCACAGGTTAACCATGCTTCCTTGTCGCACGCAGGGATTAAGGACTATGAACCAGAACAGGGACCTAAAAACTTTTTAGCCTTTAGCCAGAGATGTGATGTGCAAGCTGGTGTAGAAGAAATATACCAGCTCCTGCTTCGCTGACTTGTCATCAGCCCGGGGAACGGGTGAAGAGGCTGTTACCTGTTGCCTTTGCTGCAGCTTGCATTTTTCACTTACACTTGAATTTATGTCTTTTCCTTTAGTCTTTTGGATTCTTTCTGTTGTCTTTACCACTAACCGCTGTCTTTTCTCACTTAAAATTGTGTTAACAAATTAGTAATGTTAAGGGACACCTGGGTGGCTCAGTCGGTTAAGTGTCCGACTTCAGCTCAGATCATGATCTTGCAATCCGTGAGTTCGAGCCCTGCAGGGGACTCTGTGCTGACACCTCAGAGCCTGGAGCCTGCTTAGACTTCTGTGTCTCCCTGTCTCTCTGCCCCTCCCCCTCTTTCATTCTCAAAAATAAAAAATAAAACATTAAAAAAATAAAAATTAAAAAAAAATCAGAAAGGTTAAGCTTGATTTAAGTAAATAAGAAAGGCTAGCACATTTGCCATTGGGTTGATTGTGCCTTCCCATCCATTTCTTTCCATTTTGGGACATGGCTCTTTTTTTTCTCCATCCCCAATCCTTTTCTCAATCCCCAACCCCCATTTATCATTACCAGAGTTTGCACTGGTTTTTAGGTTTTACTTATTCCCCTCCCACAGCCAGGCTTTTGCCAACCATCCACCATATACAATATTGCAGCTACAAGCTGTTCTCAGAAAATCCACTCAAAATAGCTGAGGAGCAGCTGCTTCTGTGATATTTTCAAAAAGAAGAAATTTGTGTTTGGTTTTACAGGCAAAGGGTCTGTTGGTTTTGCACAGAAAGAAATAAATGAAATCCTTCACTCCAGCTGAAATTCTCTGCCCCTCACTCTCTAGCTCCAATTTCAATGTATGGGTAAGTGGGCAGGGAAATGGAAAGATGGTTCTGGGAAAAGTGTGCATCATTTGCTTAAAGACTGTTCATTTGCTTCTCATATTTTTGCAACCGATATTTACAAGGAGATTAACAAGAGCTAATTTATGGGTACAAATTGAAAAAAAAAAAGGCCAGTTGAATCCGATTAGCATTTTTTAGCATTTTTTGACTCATTTGTCAGTCACCTAGTTTAACACTGGTGGGAGCACGTTAATAATGTAGAGGAAACGTATCATTAACGTGTGGCATGCTTCCTCTGCTCTTGAAACTTACAAGCTTTGAGAAATTTTGGGAGTGGGGCTCAGTATCCTTAATTTTTTTAGTCTGCTATTATAAGTCTCTTCTTCCCCTTCCCTTCCACACCTCCCCAGGAAGCATTTGAAAGAATAGTGTGGCTGTCAGGATTGGAACAGAACAATTAGATGTCAAGGATGCAATTAGTCTAAGATTAGAGCATTAGGGACTCAAAATCATGGCATCTGAGACCAGGCAGCTACGAACTAGTAATTAAGAAACTACTTTCTACTTATTACTTCCCGGAAAAAATGTATTTGTGTATTTCCTGTGGGAGAATGTTTAGTCACTGTACAATCATGGTTCAGTTGAGCACTTGCCGCCATATCTTGACTCCGGAAGAGTTGAAACGCCCCTGTGGTAGCAATACTCCTGGAAGCGTGCGTGTACCAGCAACATATCCCATTGCCTACAAAGTAGATTTTATGCTGCACATCAAGCAGGGCTACAAATAATCACACTTCTTGTCACACGCTGTGGGATCACATCAAGCATTATAAATTATTAGAGAATTCACATGGACATCATGTAATACCACAGGAGTTCCGTTATGATTTACCGTTAATTAACACCCACTGACTGTATTTCAAAGTGCTATTGCTCTGTCACACCACAGGCTGTTATACAAACCATAAATGCTATCAATATTCCTGCATTTATCTAAGCTCCAACTGATTAAAATGTGATTTGTCCCATAATACCTTCTTAGTTTGATATGTGACTTAGATTGCTGACCTAACATTACTTCTATCTGAAGTTGTCACGCAGTCAATTATACTGAATAACTGCAGGGCTTAAGAGGACAGAGGAGAACCAGTGTTGGGAGGAAAACGTCACTGCCATAATTTAAAGAGAGAAAAGAAATACTAGGATGAAGAGTGTGGGGGCTTTTCTGTGCCAATGAAAAAAAAATTGTAAAAGTTGTTAGTTTCTAGGAAAAGATCATAATTTAGTTTGTCCTTTACAATTTAGGTAAGTGAGAGTGTTCTCAATTTTGAAGAGAAAGCCTGCTTGCTTGTTTACTTTTCCCCATTCCTCTGTCCCTCTTTCTTTCCTCCTTCCTCCCTTTTCTCACATACATTGATCTAATGCATATTCCATGTTCTTTCCTTAGTGGGCCAAGGAGAAGGCAAATTTTTTAGGGGTAAGGGCACAGAATAAAGTCTCTCCCCACTCATACTAGATTAAATAGCAGTATGAAAGAGTTAACAAAGAGTTTGTTTTCACTATAAAGGTATGCACCAAATAGTATACACCAAGAGTAGAGTTTCATGATCAAGAATATCCTTAGAGATGACCGAATTGGATCCCCTTCAGAAAAGTGAAGCCAAGATTATCAAACAAAAGGTCAAACACCACGTGCTAGGGCACAAGAAAATCAGGACGAGAGCTCCCATCTCTTAGAACTGAGCCAACATCTGTTCTTCCTTCTAGTACTTTCTTTTTTACTTTGCCAGCCTAGAAAACAAATACCGTTGCAAGGCAGGCTAATTTTCTATTAGATAGCTTAAGCACCGATTTTTCTTCAAGAAAAAAACTCATAAAGAAACTATGGAGAGCTTAAGCCTTGTATAACGGAAAAGACACAACTAAAATAATAGGGAGCAGACTTAACTTGCTGCACAATTTGGGGTAAAACAGATTTGAGCTGCCATGTAAGTGTTGCTAAGCTTCAAGTGCTGGAACACAGCATGTGCGTTGGGTATGAGCTCTTGTACCTGTCCATGAGATGAAACCCTTCCCCACAGTGAGAATACCATTGCATAAAACTGTGTTTTCATGTTTAAAATGTTAAATGTTAAAAACGTGCAGATGTTAAAAGTCTAAAAGTTTTAGAGTAAAAAGCAATGACCCTAGGCTGCCTGGGCGGCTCAGTCTGTTAAGCATCGGACTCTTGATCTCAGTTTAGGTCATAATCTCATGGCTCCTGAGGTTGAACCCCATGTCAGGCTCCACACTGGCAGGGTGGAGCCTGCTTGGGATTCTCTCTCTCTCTTCCTCTCTCTCCACCCTGCCGTCACTTGCTCTCTCTCTCAAAATAAATAAATAAACTTTTAAAAAAAGCAATGACCCTTTGACATGTGGTGACTGTTGAATAACCAGTTTATAGCGCTAATCAGATAGGAGAGGTTACTGAAGAGGAGAGAAGTTAATAATGAATTCCGAAGGAGAGGGATGTTGGCTGTATCCAGACTATGAAGCCCTGACTAAGAAAGAGGAAGCCCCAGAAAAAGGAAAGACAACTGGTGGTGTGGTCTTACAGATCCTTTGCTAGTTTCTCATGTTGGCCCAGTGAAACTCAACATGGAGAGGAGATTTGATTCTCAGTGGGTCAGGGTGATTCCCATGCATCTCCACCAGCACAGGGACTGACTGGAGCCCTGCTTGTAGATAGAGCCTCCATGGTCAAGAGATGAGCTGCCAACCCAGAGCCTCACTGGTGCCTGGTTGGGTGAATAGACTTACCAGCTATTTGGAGTAGGCTGAACTGATAGACCTCCATACGCTTCAGATACCGTGGGAGCAGTCCTAAAAATAGAACCAGGAACCAGTGAGCAGTGTAGGTCTGGTCATATTTAGGTGGAAAGAAGAAGACGAATTTAGACAGGAGGCACTGAAGTGCAGCCCCTAGGAGCCCCCATGGTCTTAGTTTATAACATACTCTTTACAGCTCTGATGCAAGTTTAACATGACCGCTCTTTCAGCTTTGATGATAGCTTTTCTTATCATTTTGCTTCAAATGGTATTTTCTTAATGTAAAGTGTAAATGTAGATATTGCAGTTTTAGATACTTTTCTTTTGACATCCTGGCAATTAAAGAGTTTGGGGGGGGGGAGCGAGAATCAAACCCCATGACTGGATAGTACATTTTCATGTCTCTTTCAGTTAACCTTGTAAAGAAAAAGTGCAGGAGGAAGGAAGGAAAGAAGGAAGGGAGGCAGACTGGCTTGAAAAGTTATGCTATCCTCAGTGGTGTCTCCTGGTGGCAGCTACCTTGGGGTTTTAATTTCCAAAATGGAATAAAATAGTCTCTGGGCAACATGCCCTACAAATCTAGCTTATTTGTGTATAACAAATGTCACACTCATTATCTTCTTTTTTCTCATACAAACAGATATAGCGTTTAAATATCAGGCACATTTAGAGAAATTTGTTTTTGTTTACTTTTTAAAGGCTGTATGAAGGGCTCAGCTGATTTCACAAGGAATTAATATTCATTCATTCAACAAACATTTAGTGAGTACTTTTTTCATGCCAGAACTGTGACTATTCAGATGTAATATATTTCTATATTCACATTTTTTTTACTTCTTTTAAGAATTAATTTCATATTTCAGGAAGTATTTTAGGGTGGGTTGAATAAAAGAAGTACAATATTAAAAAAAATTTTTTGCATGAAGGACTTTCTGATAAACTCAAGGATGACAGAAATTGAAGAAAAAAGGAAGATGAAAAGAATAGTACAGGAGCATTGACTAGATCTTTGTGGAAATGCCATTGTGTTCAGAAGCGGGCATCAGCCTCCTGGGTAGCTCAGATAGTTTGCAACTCTGAAGATTGATGGCTTCCCTGTCCTCCCTTAACATAGTGAGTCATTGGGCACAGCTCCAGCTTAAAGCAGAACTTTTAAAAAAGCATTTTTTGTACCTTTCTGTCTTTTCCTAATGAATCACATGAAACTCTCTTAAAAGTTAGAGGGTCCTTCAATTAAGAAGGATGTTGAACCAGTTGGGTAAGGGAGTTTGATGTATCAGTGATATTCTTCATAATCTAGTCTGTGGAGTTGGAGAAAAAATATTCAGTCTGTACACAAGCTAGGTAATACCTTTCTTTAAATTTCCCCCAATCTTTGGACTGTAGAAAATGGTGTATGAAGTGCTAAGAGTTAATGTTGCCATTGCACTGGTCACCCTATCAGAGACGCCTCTCCTGAGAAAGTCACTTAGACTCTTTCTAATGGACTGAGTGAGCCATACTGATAAGGAAGTTTTATTTTGTAGAAGAGATACCCATTATTATGCAAAAAGACAAAACCTATGCTAAGCAAACAAGCATCTCTAATCTTGAGATTTCTTCTGCTGCCATACTGTTACCTCCAGATGTATTGGCTGCTTCTTAGAGGAGATTTGTCGGTGGACTAAACCAGGCTTCTCTCCCTACCATTTGTCTTGTGTTCAATTCTGTCATTAACCTTTTTTCTTTAATGTGGCCGACACTTCAGTCTAAATGTGATATTCTTCTAATTGTTTTGGAATTCTGATAAACATCTTTCTGCAAATGACTGAGTTCTGTTTATCTATAGATTGACGGGTGCACATGCTTTTTCCAAGGTTTCCTCACTGGCACAGGAAGAATTACAACAAAGAACTGACCCATCACAAGGCTTTGGATGCAGGAGAGCTGCATGGCTTGAGGGTTGTGTTAACAGTTCTTTTAGTAACTGAAAGTCAAAACTCAAAAATTTGGGATGCATGGGTGGCTCAGTTGGTTGAGCGTCTGTTGATTTCAGCTCAGGTCATGATCCCAGGGGTTGCAGGATTGACACACTGGGCTCCACGCTCAGCATGGAGCCTGCTTAAGATTCTCTTTTCTTCCTTCTGCCCCTCTCCCCCACTCATGGGCACGCGCTGTCTTTCTCTCTAAACAAACAAACAAACAAAAAACCTAACAAGTTTGTGTTCGTTGAATGAATTAATTAATTCAATAGTCATCGAATCTTTGAAAATGAGCTGAAATTTGTAGCAGATCCCTGGAATACAGAATAAAATAAGACAATCACTGACTTCAAGGGACAGTGACTAAGACACACATATAAACACATAATTACGGTACAGAGTGAGCGGTGCTAAAATAGATGCCAACTGTAGAGCACCAAAGGGAGAGAGAGTAACAGCCTGGACAAATCAGGAAACTGAAACAGGAGTCTTGGCAGTAGCATTTAATCTTTTAATTAAAGCACCCCACTAATTCCCCAATATTATTACTTTTAAGTTATTTCTTTCGTATGTCCCTTGCTTGCTTTTGTAGGCTCATAACAATTGGCTAAGAGTAATGAAATCATGGATTCGAAATGCATTTTGATATGACTGTGTTCTGTACTAGTTTACCAATTGAACAAGCGTTTTTAGCCTCATAGTTTATTTTCTGTTATTTTCTAAACTGAAAAACTTTGAAAATCACCCAAATTGTATCAAGAAATCTATAATATGCCTATGAACCTAGAATATTTAACAAAAGACATTCATTGTTTTAATATCCTCATTCTTGAAATTTTTCCAGTATCTTATATTTTCTAGACAATCATGGACTTTATTCAGGTTTTAAAATGTATTTCCATAAAGTTGAAATAATGATTATTTTAATTTCCTCTTTATCTATGGTTCATTCTCATTATCAATACTCATTTTGTGGTTTTGTGCTTTTTTCTGGATTTTAAAGTTAAGTTTGCCTGTTTATTGATTTTTTTTCCAAAGAACCATATTCTGAACATATTCATTAAAGTTATTGTTATTATTTCTTAATTTTGGCTTATATATTGATTACTTCCCTCCTCCTACTTTCTTTTGGTTTATTTTGCTTCTTTTTCAAACATTTTTGTGTGGAATACTTAACACTTTTCTTTTTCCTTTTTAAAATATATCTTCTTACTTAAAGCTCTGAGGTTTTTTAATATGAACCATATTAGCCGTTTCCCATTGTAAATAATTTTTGTTTTGGCTTCTTTTTTTGATTCAAGAAAAAATTTTCCCAAAATTTCAGGTCAAGGAGTTTTCTTCACTAATTTATAGTCTTGTTTCATATTAATCATAAGTTTTTGACTGCTTCCCTTCCCCTTATGGAGTTTATTGAAAGTTTTCCTTATGGAGTAATATATTTTTGTATAGAAACTATTTCAATGACATTTATACAAAGGTATGTATCTTCTTTATTAAATATACTATTTAGTTCTATACATTTTTATTAATATAAATTAACTACTTATTTTGTAAAAATTTTCAAATGCTTCTGACCTGCCTGTGGTATATTTTTATCATATTACATGTGAAATTTCTTTGAAATAATCAAAAACTTAGTCCAGGCTACCAAAAAGTATTGACCAGCACTTTGGAGATTTCAACAGGTTTTACAAAGAAAAGTAACAGGCGTAATGTTCAAATAATTTTGCCTAATTAATTTTGGTTAACAGAATTAAAAATTTCCTTATTCTGTATTTCTCAAAACCTTTAATATGTTAAATGTGAATTCATTATCCCTAATGAGAAGCTTTGTTATATGGGTTTCCTAAAGTGACTTTGTTATGAGAAGTTGTTTTATAGAACAAGTAAAGTGAGACGATTGCCTTTCATTGGAATTTTTTAATGAGGAAATAGAAACTGTAGAAAGTAAAGATTTGAGGGGCGCCTGGGTGGCTCAGTTGATTAAGCGTCAGCTCTTGATTTTGGCTCAGGTCATGATCTCACAATTCGTGGGATCAAGCCCAGCATTGGGCTCTGTGCTGACAGCATGGAGCCTGCTTGAGATTCTCTCTCTCCCTCTCTCTGCCTGTCCCCTGCTCCCTTTCTCCCAAACTAAATATAAATATATTAAAAAAAATATACTGTCTTAAAAATTGAGAATAAACTGAGGGTTGATGGGGGGAGGGAGGGGCAAGTGGGTGATGGGCATTGAGGAGGGCACCTGCTGGGATGCGCACTGGCTGTTGTATGGAGACCAATTTGACAATAAATTTCATATTAAAGAAATATTCTAGAAAGTGAAGATTTGTTTTCAAAGGCAGTAGTTTTTTAATTGACAGAACCAGATTTGGATCTAATGTTTTCACGTCATGGCCAGTCCCATATCAAGTATACCCATAGGTAGCTGAACTATCTCCTATCAGATTAGGTGGAAAGTGAATGAAATGGCTTAGTCAGCTATCTGAGCTGCATTCAGCCTAACAATCTATTAAATTCCAATCTGTATCTCTATCTTAGGGGTTCCATTTTCAAATGCTGTAATCGCTGATCTACTTACATAAGTAAATATTATTTCATACTCTAACTGTAAATACTTTGTTAAATAAATAATAATTGAGCCCCTAGTCATGTAAGCATGGTTCGTGTTAAACAGGACATTGATAAGTTTCCTTCTTGAAGCTGATGTTTTTACTGAAAAAGGTAAGAAATAAGAAAATATTTGATGGTCAACAAAGTTATGAATGAAGTCAAACTAAGTATGTGGTAGAATTCCTGGTAGGATGCTGTAGGTTGGTGGACATGGAAAATCCTGTATTCTTGAATCACCCTATTTCCTAATGACTTAGTACAGAAAATCTGCTGTGTAGGCTGATAGTCTCAGATCAAGCATAAGAGCATGAGGGCTTCAGCACCAATCTGTAATGAGTAGTCAGCTTCTGGTTCAGCTGAAACCAGGAAATAGTAGTTCCATTTAGACAGAATTTTCTATTCTCCTTTGTTCAGTGGGGACAAACACCGCCTTGATCTTTTAAATGTACATGTGAAATCAAATTCACATGTAAACGTATTTATGGCATGTAAAATTAATGGTTTGGTATTGGGAATGTTTCAAAAGAGTTTTTTTAATGTTTTTATTTATTTTTGAGACAGAGAGAGACAGACCATGAGCAGGGGGAGGGGCAGAGAGAGAGGGAGCCACAGAACCCGAAGCAGGCTCCAGGATCCGAGCCATCAGTACAGAGCCCGATGAGGTGCCCGAACTCACAGACTGTGAGATCATGACCTGAGCCGAGGTCGGACACCCAACCGACTGAGCCACCCAGGCACCCCAGTATTGGAAATGTTTAACTGGTATTTAATAGAGCTTTTTTCAAAAATAAGAATAACAACAAAAATCTTTCTCAGTTCATCATGTGTGATCATGTCAACTCGTGATCATGTGGCCCTGATTAAGTTAAAATTAACTCTTTTAATATATATGATAATTGCAAGGAAATATAAAAGAACACATTATTTTTTTAAGTTTATTTTTGAGAGAGAGGGAGTGGGGGAGGGGCAGGGAGCGAGGGAGACAGAGGATCTGAAGCAGGCTCTGTGCTGACAGCAGAGAGCCCTTTGCAGGACTCAGACTCACAAACTGTGAGGTCATATAGTCAGACACTTAACCCACTGAGCCACACAGGTGCCCCAAAGAACAAATTTTAAGCACATTTAAAGTATGTATCTCAAGGTAGATATTAACTAGATATCACAAAATCACCAGAAAAAAATACACAAAATTGCATTCTGGTGTTAAATGTTGTTACATTGTTCATAGTTTTATTTAATCCTTTTATAAGTAATTGTTACTGATGCTATTGCTTTTGAGAGGGAAAATGCATTAATAAAGGAAGGTGCAGTAATGTAATTTTTAGATTTTCTAAAAGCCATTGGGCAAATATCTCTGGTAAATATTGCTATCTGCAATTTGTGATAGGTTGATAAAAGAATGGCCTTCTATAAATTTTATAAATTCTCAAGAAGCTGCCTGATTTTGCATCACTTTGAATGCTGCTGAGTAAACATTCTTCAAGTATTAATTTACAATTTGTATTTCTCCTGCCGTGGTATTCATCCCAAAATTGTGGGCATAGATCCCTCCTTGAGTCCTTTCAAAAACCATCTAGATGCTACCATAATTTTCTTTCAAATCTTAAACTGAAGTATGGGTGGGTAAATCATCAGATTTAAAAGAATTTGGGAGGAACTGGAACCTTGGATCATCCCAACTGGGGAAGCTCAGATCTTCATGGTAGTTTCCTCATTGCTTTTGTGAAAGTTCTACATAACAAGGGTCAAGTCTCCATTTCAGTCTAGCCTGAAATTGGATTACATGGTGAGTCTTCTATCTTTCCAAGTCTTATTGTCTTGCATGTTGGGAAATGTCTCTGTAGCATGGGAGATAAGCTCTGTCACAGGATAGCCCTACCCTTCCCGAGTTTGGTGTGACCACTGATTGCTGTTATGACACAATAATTTCCCATCCTGCCCCCTTACTCTTTCTTCACTTCAGCACTTGGCAATTCAAACTAAGAGCTATGTTTAAATCTTCTCTTCTTATTTTCAGTGTCAAGGCACTGAAATGTGTTTTTTACTATTCTCTCTGAATATGTGAGACTTCTTAAACTCACATACGGTTTATTCTTAAATTTTGTATCTTATGGGTGGTACATTCCAAAGTTTCTAGCATTAATTAAAATAACTCCATTAAAAAATATCATGTGGGCATTTGAATTGAATTGCATTGTGTGAAGGGGGGCAGAGAGATGTTGCAAAGACGATATAAAGATATTTAGGCACCTATATAAAAGAGCATTCCTTTTTTATTGCTGCATAATAAATTATCACAGTCTTAGTTGCTTAGAGCAACATGTATTTATTATTTCACAGTTTCCATGGGTCAAGAGTCCAGGCATAGCATAACCTGGTCCTCTAACTGCTTATTGTCTCACAAAGTAGCAATCAACATGTTGGCTAGGTTGCATTCTCATCTAGTGGCTCGACTGGGAAAGAATACACATCCCAAATCATTTAGGTTGTTGGTGGAATTCATTTCCCTGCAGCTGTATGAGGACAGCAGCTTCTGGCTGGTCGTTACCCATATGCCTCACTAAGGTTCTAGAAGCTGCCCATAGTTCCCTGACAGGTGCTTCTCTCCAGTGTGCTGCTTACTTCATTAAATCTGCAAGATGAGCCTCAACTGATCTGGGAACTTTCTTCTTCTTCAACATCTCTTTACTTTTCCATTTTCTATACCAGAAGGCCTTCGTAGGCCCCAGTCACACTCAAGAGAAAGGTATTATTCAAGGTATAAATACCAGAGGGCAGAAATCATAGGAGACCCATCTCAGAATAGCCACATTAAGCCATCATTTTCCCTAAATATATACCTGTGTGTGTGTATGTGTGTAGAGAGAGAGAGTGTATATAAAGTTTATTTAAATAAATATTTTGAGAGAGAGAGTGAGCAGGGAAGGGGCAGAGAGAGAGAGAGGGAGACAGAGAGAATCCCAAGCAGGCTCTGTGCTGCCATCATGGAGCACAATGGAGGGCTCAGACTCAAAAACAGTGAGATCATGACCTGAGCCAAAATCAAGAGTTGTGCCCTTAACCAACTGAGTCACCCAGGTGCCCCCTATCTGTATATTTTTAATGTATATATTTTATTTCATATGTCTAAAACTAAAATTTAATTTTAACTTAAGTGGTTTAATTTATTTTAGGGGAAGAGTTAAGTTTTTGGGGGGAAACACTACTATTCTATGAAATTTTCAAGATTTTACTCACCTTTCTAAAATAATACAGGTTATTAAAAATATACTTATCAACATCCATGAAATGCTTATGAACTAAGTACTAATTTTATTTAATACTCGGACAGCATCATCATACCACTTTTTTTAAGTCTAAATTTCAAATGCCCTGTTTCCATTGTGCACAAAATACACATTGATTTCCAAATCATAGACAAAAAGCCCTAAGAGAATGACCATCTCAAATATTCATTAATGTCTATGAAATAGTCCTTCTGGGAAGGACTGTGAAGATCACTGACTTCATTTCTTCAGGTATTCGTTTTGGAAATTTTAGAAAAACTAGAGGAGTAGAATAAGATACGAAAATTGGTGATCCTTATTTCTATGAATTTGACCAAGCACAAGAAAGATGGTAATGTTCTTGTTTAAATAGTCTTCCCTTCTCCAGATTGTGATTCAAGAATCATTCAGCATTTCAAGCTGAAGATACCACTCCTTTTTTTTCAGACCCCCAATAACTACATGAAGAAAAATGTTATAATGGTTGCTATTTTATTTTACAAAATGGAAGCAATACACAAGGACAGAGTATATGGCATCTAGTTCCTTAATCTTACACTAACGAGGATTACCATGGAATTATTAGATGCCAAGAAAACCAACTTTTTCGAAGTCGTAAGCCCACGTGAACCACTTAGAAGACTGTCTTTGTGAAAGTGGTAGAAATGGCCTCTGACTGCAAGTCAGCTGATGCTAGTAAGAATTGTAGGCAAGCTAGCTTCAGGCAACCCCCTCTGTGTTTCCTCTTATTCAGTAGGAAGGGTGTAGGAAATTATGGTGCTCATTAAGAAAAGTGCTTTTCAAACAGCCCTGGACTCTAGCCCCAAGTGAACTGGCTGCAAGTCTGCCTGTTTTAATGTTGCAAACAAACAAATTTTGCAAGAAAAAGCAAACAACTTTAACAGCAGGTGGCTGAAGCATAGCCTTCAGAAAGCTGTTAAGAACCATTTTTGTCTGTGAAATAAAACATGGTTGCAAGCGATGTTATTTGCACGTATTGATTCAGTGAAGGAAGTCACCTTATGTTTAATTCAAATTGCAGTCCTGACATGGACAGGCTTAAAACAATCATGTTTTACAAATCCATTTGTTTAAATGATTCTCTTGTTGGCTGTTCACACTGTGCCCTGTGTTGTTATAATATCGCTCACTGCAAGTGCTATTTAAAGAAGTGAGAAACCAGCAACACACTTGCTTTAAGCAGATGTTAGATGTAGTAGGAAAAAGGCAAAACATAGTAGGTGACCATTAATTTCAAGGTGCATCTTTGTCATTTCCTTAACCTGCTTCAACTGTTAGTTTTCTATTCCCACTGCTGAGTTTAGAATTTGGCTGTGTGCATAATTTGATGGCCATATCTTTGTGGGGTTTTTTTGTCTTTTGGGGTTGAGATACCCCAAATTACATAATACCTTTCAACTAAGTTTTCTGTTAGTTCTGTCTGCATTGGATATCACAAAACTTTTTAGAAACTTTATTTCTAGGGGTGTCTGGATGCCTCAGTCAGTTAAGCATCCTGCTTTTTGGCTGAGGTCATGATCTCATGTTCTGTGAGTTCACGCCCCACATCAGGCTCTGTGCTGACAGCTCAGAGCCTGGAGCTTGCTTCAGATTCTGTCTCCCTCTCCCTCTGCTCCTCTCCTGCCCGTGTTCTGTCTCTCTGTCAAAAATAAATAAACATTAAAAATTTTTTTTGGTAAAGAAACTTTATTTTTCTGTACTTTAGAAGCTAAGGTTCTGTACTACATGGGGAAAAAAGCTTGTCCAAAGTTGGCAGGATGTTGTAGACTAATTCTCTGCAACTCAGTTATTCTTATTACTTTCATTAGAAGATCTTCTTGAAATTGCTAAGAGATTACTGCAAATTAAGTTCTTGCCCATTTTGTGGAAGTCATTCTGATGTTGGTTGCCTCCCTGGAAGCTTCTCTGATGGCATTTGTGCAGTTCTGTAAGTAAACTGGAGAAAAAGGTTAGATACGTCCCCTCATTTTCTAAATATTAATCAGGAAAAAATTAATCTTGTTTGGGTGTGGCTTAAAACTCCAATCAGGAACAGATGGCTGGTGCATGTGTGTGGAATTAGGAGCCCCAGTTACATGATGCTGTTCAGAGCCTATAGAGTCTGGTATCAAGTCTCAATGTTAGTTGCCCAGGGAAGGACACTAGAAAACACTGTGCTGGAGACATAGACTGAGTGACTACTAGACACAGTAGAAGAGCAATCTGCAGCTACTCAGTATGGTGCTTGCTGGCTTGATTTTCTTTCTTTCTTTATGTCTTTCTTTCTTTTCTTTCTTTTCTTTCTTTCTTTCTTTCTTTCTTTCTTTTCTTTCTTTCTTTTCCTTCTTTCTTTCTTTCTTTTTCTTTCTCTCTTTTCTTCCTTTCTTTCTTTTCTTTCTTTCTTTTCTTTCTTTCTTTCTTTCTTTCTTTCCCTTCTTTCTTTCTTTTCTTCCTTCCTTTCTTTCTTTCTTTTCTTTCTTTCTTTTCTTTCTTTACCTTCTTTCTTTCCTTTCTTTCTTTTCTTTCTTTTTCTTTCTTTCTTTCTTTTCTTTCTTTCTTTCTTTCTTTCTTTTCTTTCTTTCTTTCTTTTCTTTCTTTCTTTCTTTCCCTTCTTTCTTTCTTTTCTTCCTTCCTTTCTTTCTTTTCTTTCTTTCTTTTCTTTCTTTACCTTCTTTCTTTCCTTTCTTTCTTTTCTTTCTTTCTTTCTTCCTTTCTTTTCTTTCTTTCTTCCTTTCTTTTCTTTCTTTCTTTTCTTTCTTTCTTTTTGTTCTTTCTGTCTTTCTTTTCTTTCTTTCCTTTCTTTCTTTTCTTTCTTTCTTTTTGTTCTTTCTTTCTGTCTTTCTTTTCTTTCTTTTCTGTCTTTATTTTCTTTCTTTCCTTTCTTTCTTTCTTTCTTTCCTTTCTTTCTTTTCATTCTTTCTTTTCTTTCTTTCTTTCTTTCTTTTTCTTCCTTCCTTTCTTTCTTTTCTTTCTTTCTTTCTTTCTTTCTTTTCTTTCCTTCTTTCTTTCTTTTCTTTCTTTCTTTCCTTTCTTTCTTTCCTTTCTTTCTTTTTGTTCTTTCTTTCTTTTCTTTCTTTCTTTCCCTTCTTTCTTTCTTTCTTTCTTTTTCTTCCTTCCTTTCTTTCTTTTCTTTCTTTCTTTTTTTTTTTTTTTTTTTTTTACAATAAAATACAAAGGATTTTATTGTAGAAAGTAAACTGTCCCACACATACTTCCAATAGGTCCCCAGGGAACTACTGGTATTTTGGAGCGAAGTATGATTGCTAATCTCATTAATGCTACTGTCTTATGTTTTAAGAGACAACCTCCCACATGTCCAGAAAACTGGATGGATTTCTCCAGAATGACTCAACCTTGGACAGTTTTGGAAAGTTGATGTTTACTATAGTATATTTTATTTAGCAGCTGCTTCATACGTGTAAATGTTGTGTTCTTTTTTTTTTTTTTTATTTTTTTTATTTTTTAATATATGAAATTTACTGTCAAATTGGTTTCCATACAACACCCAGTGCTCATCCCAAAAGGTGCCCTCCTCAATACCCATCACCCACCCTGCCCTCCCTCCCACCCCCCATCAACCCTCAGTTTGTTCTCAGTTTTTAACAGTCTCTTATGCTTTGGCTCTCTCCCACTCTAACCTCTTTTTTTTTTTTTTTTTTTTTTTTTCCTTCCCCTCCCCCATGGGTTTCTGTTACATTTCTCAGGATCCACATAAGAGTGAAACCATATGGTATCTGTCTTTCTCTGTATGGCTTATTTCACTTAGCATCACACTCTCCAGTTCCATCCATGTTGCTACAAAAGGCCATATTTCATTTTTTCTCATTGCCACGTAGTATTCCATTGTGTATATAAACCACAATTTCTTTATCCATTCATCAGTTGATGGACATTTAGGCTCTTTCCATAATTTGGCTATTGTTGAGAGTGCCGCTATAAACATTGGGGTACAGGTGCCCCTATGCATCAGTACTCCTGTATCCCTTGGATAAATTCCTAGCAGTGCTATTGCTGGGTCATAGGGTAGGTCTATTTTTAATTTTCTGAGGAACCTCCACACTGCTTTCCAGAGCGGCTGCACCAATTTGCATTCCCACCAACAGTGCAAGAGGGTTCCTGTTTCTCCACATCCTCTCCAGCATCTATAGTCTCCTGATTTCTTCATTTTGGCCACTCTGACTGGCGTGAGGTGGTATCTGAGTGTGGTTTTGATTTGTATTTCCCTGATAAGGAGCGACGTTGAACATCTTTTCATGTGCCTGTTGGCCATCCGGATGTCTTCTTTAGAGAAGTGTCTATTCATGTTTTCTGCCCATTTCTTCACTGGGTTATTTGTTTTTCGGGTGTGGAGTTTGATGAGCTCTTTATAGATTTTGGATACTAGCCCTTTGTCCGATGTGTCATTTGCAAATATCTTTTCCCATTCCGTTGGTTGCCTTTTAGTTTTGTTGGTTGTTTCCTTTGCTGTGCAGAAGCTTTTTATCTTCATAAGGTCCCAGTAATTCACTTTTGCTTTTAATTCCCTTGCCTTTGGGGATGTGCCGAGTAAGAGATTGCTACGGCTGAGGTCAGAGAGGTCTTTTCCTGCTTTCTCCTCTAAGGTTTTGATGGTTTCCTGTCTCACATTCCGGTCCTTTATCCATTTTGAGTTTATTTTTGTGAATGGTGTGAGAAAGTGGTCTAGTTTCAACCTTCTGCATGTTGCTGTCCAGTTCTCCCAGCACCATTTGTTAAAGAGACTGTCTTTTTTCCATTGGATGTTCTTTCCTGCTTTGTCAAAGATGAGTTGGCCATATGTTTGTGGGTCTAGTTCTGGGGTTTCTATTCTATTCCATTGGTCTATGTGTCTGTTTTTATGCCAATACCATGCTGTCTTGATGATGACAGCTTTGTAGTAGAGGCTAAAGTCTGGGATTGTGATGCCTCCTGCTTTGGTCTTCTTCTTCAAAATTACTTTGGCTATTCGGGGCCTTTTGTGGTTCCATATGAATTTTAGGATTGCTTGTTCTAGTTTCGAGAAGAATGCTGGTGCAATTTTGATTGGGATTGCATTGAATGTGTAGATAGCTTTGGGTAGTATTGACATTTTGACAATATTTATTCTTCCAATCCATGAGCACGGAATGTCTTTCCATTTCTTTATATCTTCTTCAATTACCTGCATAAGCTTTCTATAGTTTTCAGCATACAGATCTTTTACATCTTTGGTTAGATTTATTCCTAGGTATTTTATGCTTCTTGGTGCAATTGTGAATGGGATCAGTTTCTTCATTTGTCTTTCTGTTGCTTCATTGTTAGTGTATAAGAATGCAACTGATTTCTGCACATTGATTTTGTATCCTGCAACTTTGCTGAATTCATGTATCAGTTCTAGCAGACTTTTGGTGGAGTCTATCGGATTTTCCATGTATAATATCATGTCATCTGCAAAAAGCGAAAGCTTGACTTCATCTTTGCCAATTTTGATGCCTTTGATTTCCTTTTGTTGTCTGATTGCTGATGCTAGAACTTCCAGCACTATATTAAACAACAGCGGTGACAGTGGGCATCCCTGTCGTGTTCCTGATCTCAGGGAAAAAGCTCTCAGTTTTTCCCCGTTGAGGATGATGTTAGCTGTGGGCTTTTCATAAATGGCCTTTATGATCTTTAAGTATGTTCCTTCTATCCCGATTTTCTCAAGGGTTTTTATTAAGAAAGGGTGCTGGATTTTGTCAAAGGCCTTTTCTGCATCGATTGACAGGATCATATGGTTCTTCTCTTTTTTTTTGTTAATGTGATGTATCACGTTGATCGATTTGCGAATGTTGAACCAGCCCTGCATCCCAGGAATGAATCCCACTTGATCATGGTGAATAATTCTTTTTATATGCTGTTGAATTCGATTTGCTAGTATCTTATTAAGAATTTTTGCATCCATATTCATCAGGGATATTGGCCTGTAGTTCTCTTTTTTTACTGGGTCTCTGTCTGGTTTAGGAATCAAAGTAATACTGGCTTCATAGAATGAGTCTGGAAGTTTTCCTTCCCTTTCTATTTCTTGGAATAGCTTGAGAAGGATAGGTATTATCTCTGCTTTAAATGTCTGGTAGAACTCCCCTGGGAAGCCATCTGGTCCTGGACTCTTATTTGTTGGGAGATTTTTGATAACCGATTCAATTTCTTCGCTGGTTATGGGTCTGTTCAAGCTTTCTATTTCCTCCTGATTGAGTTTTGGAAGAGTGTGGGTGTTTAGAAATTTGTCCATTTCTTCCAGGTTGTCCAATTTGCTGGCATATAATTTTTCATAGTATTCCCTGATAATTGTTTGTATCTCTGAGGGATTGGTTGTAATCATTCCATTTTCATTCATGATTTTATCTATTTGGGTCATCTCCCTTTTCTTTTTGAGAAGCCTGGCTAGAGGTTTGTCAATTTTGTTTATTTTTTCAAAAAACCAACTCTTGGTTTCGTTGATCTGCTCTACAGTTTTTTTAGATTCTATATTGTTTATTTCTGCTCTGATCTTTATTATTTCTCTTCTTCTGCTGGGTTTAGGCTGCCTTTGCTGTTCTGCTTCTATTTCCTTTAGGTGTGCTGTTAGATTTTGTATTTGGGATTTTTCTTGTTTCTTGAGATAGGCCTGGATTGCAATGTATTTTCCTCTCAGGACTGCCTTCGCTGCATCCCAAAGCGTTTGGATTGTTGTATTTTCATTTTCGTTTGTTTCCATATATATTTTAATTTCTTCTCTAATTGCCTGGTTGACCCACTCATTCGTTAGTAGGGTGTTCTTTAACCTCCATGCTTTTGGAGGTTTTCCAGACTTTTTCCTGTGGTTGATTTCAAGCTTCATAGCATTGTGGTCTGAAAGTATGCATGGTATGATTTCAATTCTTGTAAACTTATGAAGGGCTGTTTTGTGACCCAGTATATGATCTATCTTGGAGAATGTTCCATGTGCACTCGAGAAGAAAGTATATTCTGTTGCTTTGGGATGCAGAGTTCTAAATATATCTGTCAAGTCCATCTGATCCAATGTATCATTCAGGGCCCTTGTTTCTTTATTGACTGTGTGTCTAGATGATCTATCCATTTCTGTAAGTGGGGTGTTAAAGTCCCCTGCAATGACCACATTCTTATCAATAAGGTTGCTTATGTTTATGAGTAATTGTTTTATATATCTGGGGGCTCGGGTATTTGGCGCATAGACATTTATAATAGTTAGCTCTTCCTGGTGGATAGACCCTGTGATTATTATATAATGCCCTTCTTCATCTCTTGTTACAGCCTTTAATTTAAAGTCTAGTTTGTCTGATATAAGTATGGCTACTCCAGCTTTCTTTTGGCTTCCAGGAGCATGATAAATAGTTCTCCATCCCCTCACTCTCAATCTAAAGGTGTCCTCAGATCTAAAATGAGTCTCTTGTAGACAGCAAATAGATGGGTCTTGCTTTTTTATCCATTCTGATACCCTATGTCTTTTAGTTGGCACATTTAATCCATTTACATTCAGTGTTATTATAGAAAGATATGGGTTTAGAGTCATTGTGATGTCTGTATGTTTTATGCTTGTAGTGATGTCTCTGGTACTTTGTCTCACAGGATCCCCCTTAGGATCTCTTGTAGGGCTGGTTTCGTGGTGACAAATTCCTTCAGTTTTTGTTTGTTTGGGAAGACCTTTATCTCTCCTTCTATTCTAAATGACAGACTTGCTGGATAAAGGATTCTCGGCTGCATATTTTTTCTGTTTAGCACACTGTAGATATCGTGCCAAGCCTTTCTGGCCTGCCAAGTTTCAAAGGAGAGATCAGTCACGAGTCTTATAGGTCTCCCTTTATATGTGAGGGCACGTTTATCCCTTGCTGCTTTCAGAATTTTCTCTTTATCCTTGTATTTTGCCAGTTTCACTATGATATGTCGTGCAGAAGATCGATTCAAGTTACGTCTGAAGGGAGTTCTCTGTGCCTCTTGGATTTCAATGCCTTTTTCCTTCCCCAGTTCAGGGAAGTTCTCAGCTATAATTTGTTCAAGTACCCCTTCAGCACCTTTCCCTCTCTCTTCCTCCTCTGGGATACCAATTATGCGTATATTATTTTTTTTTAGTGTATCACTTAGTTCTCTAATTTTCCCCTCATACTCCTGGATTTTTTTATCTCTCTTTCTTTCAGCTTCCTCTTTCTCCATAACTTTATCTTCTAGTTCACCTATTCTCTCCTCTGCCTCTTCAAGCCGAGCCATCGTGGTTTCCATTTTGTTTTGCATTTCGTTTAAAGCGTTTTTCAGCTCCTCGTGACTGTTCCTTAGTCCCTCGATCTTTGTGGCAAGAGATTCTCTGCTGTCCTGTATACTGTTTTCAAGCCCAGCGATTAATTTTATGACTATTATTCTAAATTCACTTTCTGTTATATTATTTAAATCCTTTTTGATCAGTTCATTAGCTGTTGTTATTTCCTGGAGATTCTTCTGAGGGGAATTCTTCCGTTTGGTCATTTTGGATAGTCCCTGGAGTGGTGAGGACCTGCAGGGCACTTCCCCTGTGCTGTGGTGTATAACTGGAGTTAGTGGGCGGGGCCGCAGTCCGACCCGATGTCTGCCCCCAGCCCACCGCTGGGGTCACAGTCAGACTGGTGTGTGCCTTCTCTTCCCCTCTCTTAGGGGCGGGATTCACTGTGGGGTGGCGTGTCCCGTCTGGGCTACTTGCACACTGCCAGGCTTGTGTTGCTGGGGATCTGGCGTGTTAGCTGGGGTGGGTAGGCAAGGTGCACGGGGGCTGGAGGGGCAGGCTTAGCTCGCTTCTCCTTAGGTGATCCACTTCAGGAGGAGCCCTGTGGCAGCGGGAGGGAGTCAGATCCGCTGCCGGAGGTTTGGCTCCGCAGAAGCACAGAGTTGGGTGTTTGCGCGGAGCGAGCAAGTTCCCTGGCAGGAACTGGTTCCCTTTGGGATTTTGGCTGGGGGATGGGCGGGGGAGATGGCGCTGGCGCCTTTGTTCCCTGCCAAGCTGAGCTCTGCCGTCCGGGGGCTCAGCAGCTCTCCCTCCCTTTGTCCTCCAGCCTTCCCGCTTTCCGAGCAGAGCTGTTAACTTATGACCTCCCAGACGCTAAGTCGCGCTTGCTTTCGGAACACAGTCCGTCCGGCCCCTCCGCTTTTGCCAGCCAGACTCGGGGGCTCTGCTTGGCCGGCGAGCCGCCCCTCCGCCCCGGCTCCCTCCCGCCAGTCCGTGGAGCGCGCACCGCCTCGCCGCCCTTCCTACCCTCTTCCGTGGGCCTCGAGTCTGCGCTTGACTCTGGAGACTCCCTTCTGCTAATCCTCTGGCGGTTTTCTGGGTTCTTTAGGCAGGTGTAGGTGGAATCTAAGTGATCGGCAGGACGCGCTGTGAGTCCCGCGTCCTCCTACGCCGCCATCTTCCGGAACCTCCTCTTCTTTCTTTCTTTCTTTCTTTCTTTTCTTTTCTTCTTTCTTTTCTTTCTTTCTTTCCTTTCTTTCTTTTCTTTCTTTCTTTTCTTTCTTTTCTTTTCTTTCTTTCTTTTCTCTCTGTCTGTCTGTCTTTCTTTCTGTCTGTCTTTCTTTCTTTTCTTTCTTTCTTTTCTTTTCTTTTCCCTCTTGGCAGGCAAAAGATGTCAATCCCCTGGAGCCCATTCAGCCCCAAACAAATCACATACATTTAGCTTTTCAAAAAAAACAAAAACAAAAAACAGTGGCTTTAGTGTCAGATAAGCCCAAGTTTGTATCCCAGATCTTCTGCATACTTAACTACATAACCCAGGGTAAAGAGCAAACTCCAAGAATCTGATTCGTAATCTGTACAAACTAAGATAACACTTCCCTTATAGATTTGCCATGAGAGATTAAATGAAATAAGTTACCGAATCACCTACCAAAATGCCTCATTCGTTGGCTTCTTTTGTTCCTGAACTTGTAAAGCTGCAGGTCATGGGGATCACCCCTTCGTGAGACCCTGCCTGAGTACCTGCTATACACTCTCTGTGACATACATCTCCACTTACATAGAAGTCATTCTTTTGTCCATATCTGTATAAGCTAGACACATATTTTGAAAAATGAATGCACTTTCATACAGTGACATCAGCAACGTGGCTAAGTAAGAAGTCCCTCACTCGTATCCCCCCTCAACAACAATTTGGCATCCATCCATGGACTGAGGTGCCTTTCTGAGAGCTCTGGGACTCAGCATTATACACCAAGGGAATGGGAGGAATCTTGCTCACCCTCATGTTGGGTAATAGGCTTACAGACCCCAAGCACAGCTATGGACCCTGCTGTCACTATAATCCAGCTCCGGCTCCTCTTGGCAGCAGTCTGAAAGCCCTTGGCAGAAGTCTGAGAATGCCATCTCAGACAGTCAGCCTTGGGTGAGAGAGCCTTTGTAAAAGTCCTGGTTTCCAGAGAAGTTTTGGTATACCACTGAAGCAAAAATATACAAATTTGGACACACTGGGGAGGGTAAGAACAGAATTACTTTATCCGCATCATCTTCCTCCAGCGTGGCACAGCTCCATGCCAAGAGACACCTTCTCAGCCTGTGACTTTTTCCCCCGAGCTATGTGAGAAGCTATCAGAGAGGCCCATTTCTCTCTGGCCCCATCCAGAGTACTGAGTCCTGAGTTGCATGACTGGGGAGCAGGAAGAGGTTGACAGAGCAACAGATAGGATACTTAGAGGGCACTAAAAGGACAAGGACCCTACTAACTGCCTCACAGATTATATCAAGAGGCCTACCCATGAGCCACTGGGGATGCCTTACCCACAGATCCCCGCCCTTAACCCACAGGCAACCCCAGAGCTCTGTGCACTTCACCCATACCTATGCTCCCCCGCTGTCCTGTGGCTAGCTCCCTGTGCATACCCACAATGGCTTGAGAGCAAGCTTTGGCAGAGGGAAAGCTGACTGAATCTGTGGGCCATGGAGACACCACAAACTTGAGCTTTGGCTCTGCCTTGGGAAGCGAAAGGGAGGTTGTGGGCACTTGGTCTGGTGTGCTGCAAGAGACGTTATCCAAACTTAAAATACTGCCACAAGAGGGAGCAGGAAGTGTGGAGCAGGCTTATTCATAGAAGGTTTGAGAAAGCCTCAGAATCCCTAGCAGAGATAAAGAAAGGTATTTCTAGGAGTTAGTAGAGACTGGGAGAGCTGACTGATGCTTCAAATTGGAAGATGGCAGCAAAAGACTTCCAAGACTTTGGGGTGCCTAGGTGGCTCAGTCGGTTAAGCGTCCAACTTCAGCTCAGGTCATGACCTCCCAGTTTGTGAGTTCAAGCCCCGTGTCAAGTTAGGTGCTGACAGCTCAGAGCCTGGAGCCTGCTTCAGATTCTGTCTCCCTCTCTCTGCCCCTTTCCCACTTGCACTCTGTCTCTCAAAAATAAATAAACATTTTTTTTAAAAAGGTAGAGAAAAACAGGTAGAAAAGATGCTCAACGTCACTAATGGGGAAAATACAAACCAAAACCATTCCATTATTCACAATAAATAACCTGAAATTCAGTCATTTCTTTTTTCCTCCTTCCATTGAGTAAATAATTTTTAGTGTCTCCAGTGCACGGTGGGATAACTGTTGTAGGAGGTACGAAAATGAATCAGCTTGTGCTTGCCCTCTAATAGATGAACTGACATATATAAGTAAGTATTAAAGACAGGAGAAAATGCTAAGAGCCTTGAAAGTAGTAGTGATGTGTTCTACTAATGAGCCAAAACAGTTTGATATTTACATACCATGGTTCCTGGGTGATTAGAATTCTGAATATTGAACTCGTATTGGAAAACTGCAAACTCCTATTGTAAAGAGAGCACAGTGAGCATTATGGTCCATTGTTCCCTGCCCTACCACATGACGAGGCAGGGCCTGGACTTGTCTCTTGTTTGAACCTCTCAGGATTCAGATCTTTGTATATATCTTGCATGTGATTGAAATCAAAACATGAAGGAACAAAGGGGAGTAAGAGAAAATTGCTATGGCAAGAATGAAGATAGTGTTGCCTCAGTTGGCATAATGAGCAAAGATTTCCCATATCTTTCCCCCATTAAAAATGTACTGAGTCACACCCTGTCCTAGGATGATAGCAGATTAAATCCTGGCCTTGATTTTCCAGGCAACTGAGTTAAAAGATGCCACATTCTCAGACTTGGCAAAATAATTCATATGACCTTCAAGAACTGGTATGTGAATAAATACATAAATGAAATATGTAAATACGAGTAAGTAGGTCTGTTCTCCACTGTAGTGGTCTTACATTGAGAAAAGAAGTTTTCAAACTGTCTCCTAACTTATAAAAAATCATCGTGGGTAACCAATGTTGATACCTTACCTCTGAGAGTAAGTTTTGGTCAAATTGGAGAGCCTAATGTTGTTAAAACAACCCAAAATTTTAAGAGCATGGTTGCTATCTTGAAGACAAATACAGTTGTGATTGGGCATTCATTGTCACTCAGCCAGAAGGCTGTCATTAAAATAAATTGACAATGGGAACGTTGGCTGAGCTCTCAAATGGATACTTCATATGTTTGGAAAACCTCTCTGTGACCTATCAGCATCCATCTTGACAAATTCGAGAATGAAAGTGAAAAGCATCTTGGCTCATATGAAGAAAGGTGCCCCTTGGAAGTCAAATTATAAAGTAACCTCAATATAACTAATAAACTTGACCCAACCCTTTCATTCCTTAATTACCTACCTAAATGCAACAAGGAAATACATGCTACATTATACAACTCTTACTATGTTTCACTAATATTTTATAAGAGAAAACTGAGCACTAAGATTTTTAGAATATATGAGTAGGATTCAATGAGCAAATACATATAAAGCATTTAGCTCTCTGCCTACATGTGTAAATACTGAATAAGTGTCGCTATTATCATTAGTTAAATACACTTGAAAATGGTCACTTAATGAAATAAATGCTTTTAGTTTGTTTCCCTTATTTGGTTTGTTTGTATTCAGTCAAATTTTAATTGAAAATGTGGAATTTTCATATACTGAAAATATCATTCTAATTTTTAATATAATTATAATTTCCTTATATACTATGTGCCATAACTTTATAACATAAAGTATATATTTCTGCTACATCAATTATATCAAAAATTATATTATTAAAATTACATTTTAATATTTCTTTAAAGTTTTTTTAATGTTTATTTATTTTTGAGAGAGTGAGGGAGACAGAGCGCAAGCAGGGGTGGGGCAGAGAGAGCGAGAGTCCCAAGCAGGCTTCAGGCTCCAAGCTGTCTGCACAGAGACAGATGCAGGGCTCGAACTCAGGACCTATGAGATCATGACCTTAGCCGAAGTGGGACGCTCAACCTACTGAGCCACCCAGGTGCCCCTATATTTTAGTATTTCTTAAAGTTATTTCACACCTACAATAAGCTTGTTAGGTGCCAAAGAAAAACTCTATTATAGCCTCTTTTTTTAGATAATAATTGGCATCTCAGAGAAGTTGTGAGCTCCCAAGCACACACAGTTATTTTAGCCCCTTATGACCCAGCTGAGGAAAGAGCACACATTGCCAGGGGCAAGCCAAGGGATCTCCCTACCACCTTTGTGATCTCGTAGTGATGCACCAAAACTGGGCATTTTGTTTTTGTTTTATTTTGTTTTGCTTTTTTAATACAAGAAAAAGGAACATGAAATACTGAACAGAGCTTTTGGAGCAAACAGACCTAGGATTGAAGGCTCTCTCTGCTGCTCTGATAAGAATTAGTTTCCTTCAGGGGCACCTGGGTGGCTCAGTGTGTTAAGTGTTGACTCTTAATTTTGGCTCGGGTCGTGATTTTTGCGGTTCAAGGGTCTGAGCCCCACGTGGGGCTCCACACTGACAGTGTAGAGCCTGCTTGGGATTCTCTCTCTTTCCCTCTCTCTCTGCCCCTCCCCTGCTCTCTCTCACTCTTCCTGTCGCTCTCCCCCCAAATAAATAAGCTTTAAAAAATTACTTCCATTTACTAAGTAACTGTTACATTCTGATTCCTATCAAACTGTGTACTACTGCCTGTACAATACAGTTTGCTTTATTGAGCCTTACTTTCCTCCTTTGTAAAGTGGTGATGATATGACCCACTTTGCATGGTTTTAGTGAGGGCTAAATAAAAATATATCTATAGAATTTACCACAAAGCCTGCCAATGTAAAAGAATTAAAAAAACATTGGTTGCTCTCATTTTAGCCAGCTCTATCATTACTTTTGTTTCATGGAAATATTACTTAAACTATAAGCCATTTAGTGATTTAAAGGAGCCTTGCATTTGGCTAACTTCTGCAGTGACCAATCAAGTATTCACTTCCTACTGGGGGTAGTAACAGACAGAGACTTTCTGATGTTCCTTTATATTTAACATCAACTGTGACCAAAAATTACATGGAATGCAAATTCTTAATTATTTATTTCCTTTAAGAAAGTGTCTTTAAGTGTAATTGTACCTATATAGTATTTTCAGAAAATCTTCTGAAAAATAAACATTTTCCCCACCAAATTCTATAACTTAAATTTGTTTTACTTAGCAGATTGCTGTTAAGCTTATAGCTCTTGTGTCTTTAGAGAACATTGTGGAATCCGATCTCTGTTTCCAAGTCTATAGACATTTATTTGATAAATCACGAACATCGAAGAAAAACATATGGAGTTTAACAGATCTGTAGAAATCTGACAAGCATCATTTTGATCTTTGGGAAACTAAATAAAACGTTCAAAGTCAAATAAGAAAAATTTTAGAAGTGATTAGACATTTGCTTACTTTTCAATTGCAAATCAATAAGTTTTCATTACTCCTCCTTATACATGTTTCTATATTCTCTTTGCAAAAAAATCAGACCTCTTTAAACCTTTGAAATTTGCTATTTATATAATTTTCTATATTTGAAAATTCAAAATTTATCCTGTTTTAATTAATATTGACACTTAGCATATTAAATATTCATTGCACACTATTAGAAAATATGTTAAGTGGATTCAATGTAACATTAAGCATTCAACTCGTTTCTGTAGACAACTTAGGAAGACACACAGTCAACTTTTTGCCCCCGAAATGTTGCATTTATTATATATAAGTTTGCTTAATATTCTTTTTTTAAATTTATTTGTGAAGTTTCCTTTCTTTGTTTTTTTTTTTAATTAATTTATTTTGAGAGAGAAAGAGAGCACACAAGGAGGGGAGGGGCAGAGAGAGAGAGGGAGAGAGAGAGAGAGAGTCCTGAGCAGGCTCTGCAATGTCAGCATGGAGCCTGATGCAGGGCTTGAACTCACAGACCTTGAGATCACGACCTGAGCAGAAACCAAGAGTCAGTCACTTTGACTAAGCCACCCAGACGCCTCTCAATATTCTCTTAAATCCTAAGTTGTGAAGTATATTCAGCTAAAACTGAATTACATCCTCTGTTCTGTCACTCAGTAGAAATTTAGGGCTGATAAGGACTTCTAAGATGAGCAAATCTAATAATTTTATTTTATAGGTGAAAAATCTGATTAAAAAAGAAAGCTAGATTAGAATCATATAGCAAATTAAGCTATCAGCTACAACTAGAAACCAGGGTTTTGGTTTTTCAGGTGTGTGTTATTTCCAATATACTAGACCACATCACTTTTGGTAGCAAAAAGCTAATTACCTTCTTATTTCACTCTTCTTTTTGAATAATTTGGCAAATATTTTTATGAGACACTCAGTAAAGGTTTTTATATGCAAATACATGTAATTGGAGAATATTATGATATTTAATTCTGGTTAAACTAAAAAAAACCAACTATACTATAGAGCAACTTAAATGTTTCCATGAAAATATCACATTCAGAATGATGCTTCTGAGATGTTGGTGAAAATGGCAGAGTATGTAACTCCAAGGATGCATCTCTCTACAGAAACCAACAACAACACAAAAATTGGGGAAAAACTGTCAGAATCCACCTTGTCAGAATTGTGGAAAATAATCAAAGGTTTACAGCAACCAAGAAAATGATAAGTCGAGAGAAAGACAATTTCAGAACAGTAGGAAAGATGTGTATCAGTTTTTCTTGCCCTGTCCCTCCACCCCTCTCCCCAGTCTAGAACTGGTGTTCAATATGGCAGCCTGCATTCCCAGTGTGGGATCATGGTTTCTGGTTCCAAAGAGATCAGGCACACCTTACTCTCAAAGAATTGTGTTTGTCTGTTTTGACCTGTCTGAGGACTATCTAAAGAACTGAGGCAAGGGACTTGTTTTTGTTTTATTTGGCTTGGAACCCTCTCAGGGAAGAAAAGCAGCTATATAGAGGATATTCTTTGTAAACATTGTAAGGCAAATGAACAACCTGCCAGTGCCTGGAGCAAAAGATTGCAGTTGAAGCAGGCAACAGACATGCCAAGAGCCCTGGAAGAAAAAGTAGGACAGAGTTTCTTTGGGAAATCAGGGCAATGAAAAGCACTTACATATACCTGAAATTTAGAAAGCCACATACATGCCCAGGATAGTATGCAGACACAGAAAAGACATGGGAAAACCCTAAGTTTTCACCTCTGGCTAAGCTCCAGGCTGCACACAAGCTGAAAGTGAAGGCTAAGGCAGAGTTATAAATGACCTGGCTAAGCCTTGAAGAAGTGCACCAACATTGAGCCAACTTGAGAAGACTGAGACAGGTTCCTCCTTCCTTCCTTCCTTCCTTCCTTTCTTTCTTTTCTTCCTTCTTTCTTTCTTTCTTTGGGCTTCAGGAATTCAAGAAAATCTCTGTCAAAACACTAGTTGACTACAAGATTAAGAAATTAATGTTCTAGAGACCACACATAACTAAGAAGACAGACTTCAGAAGAATAATTTAAGAAAGACACTAACTAAACAACAACCACAACTCATAGCAAGCAACAAAAACAAACCCTGCAGACAGTGGGGGCAGAATCTGATTTTAAGAGTTACCTTATTGTAATGTTCAAATTTGCCAGTTTTCAACAAATAAAGATGAAGTATGCAAAGAAACAAAAATGTATGCTCCAATCACAGGAAATATTAACAGAAACTGTTACTGAGGAAGCATAGATATTGGTCTTAATAGAAAAAGACTTTAAATCAACTATCTTATTTATTATTTTTATTGGAGAGAGTATGCAAGCAAGGGAGAGGGAGAGAGACAGAGAGAATCTTAGGCAGGTTCCATGCTCAGCATGGAGCACATTGCGGGGCTCAATCCCATGATCCTGGGATCATAACCTGAACCAGAATCAAGAGGCAGACGCTCAACCAACAGAGCCACCCAAGTGCCCCTAAATCAACTGTCTTAAATATGTTTAAAGACCTAAAGGAAACCATGAGCAAAGAAATAAAGTAAGAGAAGTCTGTTTCTTAGAGAATATTGATAAAGAGAAATTATAAAAGGAAGCCGAAAATGTGGAGCTAAAAAGCAAATACCAGAAATGAAAATTTTACTAAGGGGTTTCAGTAGAGGATTCAAAGAGGCAGAAGAAAGAATCAGTAAAATGAAAGATAAGTCAATTGAACCTATCCAGTCTGAGGAGCAGGAAAAAAAAAATGAAGAAAAATAGAGTCTCAGGGACACCATCAAGCATGCTTTGATGAGAGGAGAACAGTGAGAAAAGGGCTAGACAGAGTATTTAAAGAAGTAATGGCCACACACTTCCCAATTATGACTAAAAGAAAGAAAATAATCTACACACCCAACAAGATCAGCAAGCTCTGATAAATACAAGATAAATACAAAGAGATTAACACCAAGACACATTATGATCAAAGTATTCAAAGACAGAGAACCTTGAAAGCAGCAAGAGTAGTCACTTGTCATATAGAAGGGATACTTAATAAGATTAGCAGCTGGTTTCTCATCAGAAACCATAGAGGCCTAAAACTAATGATGTGATATATTTAAAGTGCTAAAAGAAAAAAAGTACCTGACAGTAATGAGTTCTGTATCTTGTAAACTATCTTTCAAAACTGAAAGAAATGTTAAGACATTTACAGATAGACAAAAGCTAAGGGAAAATTTTGCTATTATACCTGTCCTATAAGAAATGCTAAAGGAAGGCCTTCAGGTAGAAGTGAAGGAATAATGGGCCTGTGTGGCTCAGTCTGTGGAGTGGCTCTTGATCTCAGCTCAGGTCTTGATCTTGGGATCGTGAGTTTAAGGCCCATTTTGGGTTCTGTGCTTGGCATGGAGCCTACTTAAAGAAATAAAATAAAATAAAATAAAATAAAATAAAATAAAATAAAATAAAATAAAATAAAATAAAATAAAATAAGAACAAAATGAAAGGATACTAGCTAGTAACATGAAACCATATGAAGAAATAAAGAATACTGACAAAGGTAGCTACATAGATAAATACAAAAGCCAATGTTACTGTTTTTTTTAACTCTACCTGTTTCAAACCCCTGTGATTTAAAAGACAAATGCATAAAAAATAATTATAAATATGTATTACTGATACACAATGTGTACAGATATAATTTGTGACAACACAAAGGAGGAAGGATGGTACCATATAGGAGCAGAGTCTTGTATCCTGTTGAAGCTAAGTGTCATTAATTCAAAATAGATTGTTACACATTTACAAAGCTGATTGTAATACCCTGGGAAAGCGCTGAGGAAAAAAAAAACTAACAAATATACAGAAAAGAAAATTAAACAGGAATCAAAATAATATGGCACAAAAATTAATTAAACACAGAAGACAGCAATAATAAAGGAATTAAGGAATAAAAAGATATAAGACATATAGAAAACAAATAGAAAAATGACAGAAATAAGTTCTTCCTTATCAGTAATCACAGTAAATATAAATGGATTAAACTATCCAGTTAAAAGGTTGTGATTGAAATTAGAGGGAAGTGGTCAAAAGTCAAATTTCCAGTTAAAAGATGAGTAAGTGCTAGGATTTAATGTGCAACATGATGATGATAGCTAACATTACTATATGATATATAGGAAAGTTAGTTGTTAAGAGATTAAATTCTATCAGTTCTCATAAGAATAAAAATTTTCCTTTTTTTCTCTTTTTATTGTATCTATATGAGAAGATGGATATCAGATGAACCTATTCTGGTAATCATTTCACAATATATGTAAATCAAAGCATCATGCTGTCTTTAATGCTTAAAATTATACAATAATGTATGTCAATTATTTCTCAATAAAACTGGAACAAAAAAGACTGAGAAGTACTACAATTAATAGTATCAATAACAACAAAAGGCTATGATTTGTAGAATGGATAAAATAACATGTTTCAATCATTTGTTATCTACATGAGAATCACTTTAGATCCTCACACACAAATAGGTTTAAAAGATATTCCAGGCAGTAGTAATCAAAGGAGCACTGGGTGGCTATACTAATATCTTACAAAATAGACTTTACATAAAAAATCGTTACAGGAGACAAAGAAGGGCATTATATAATGATAAATGGGGTAATATATCAAGAAAATATTACAATTATAAACATATACATATCTAGTGTAATGGTGTAATAAACCCCCAAGGTGTATGAGGAAAAAAATGACATAGTTGAAGGAAATAGTAGATAGTTCTACAATACTTGGTGACTTCCATACCCCATTTTCAATAATGGATAGAACAACTAGACAGAAGACAATAAAGAAATAGATGATATTCATGACTGTAGAAACTAATTAGACCTCATAGACATATATGAAAAACTCCACCCCCAAAGAGAAGAATACATATTTCTCTCAAGGGCACATAGATTTCTTCAGTGCACATATTCTCTAGGACAAACTGTGTGTTAGCCCACAAAGCAAGCCTCAGTAAATTTTAGAAAATTAAAATCACCCAAAGTATCTTTTTCAATCACAATGGAATGAAACTAGAAATCAGTAACATAAGGAAAACTAGCAAATTCACAAACGTGTGGAAAGTAAGTAACACAGTCCTAAACAACCAATGGATCAAAGAAAATAAATCACAAAGGAAATTTAAAAATATTTTGAAATGAATGAAAATGAAAACAAAACAAACCAAAACCTACAGAATGCAGCAGAATCAGTGGTCAGGGTAGAATTTATAGCTGTAAAAATGTACAATAAAAACAAAGATTTCAACTCAATAATATAATTTTGGGGGGCACCTGGGTGGCTCAGTCAGTTGAGCATCTGACTTCTCCTCAGGTCATGATCTCACAGTTTGTAAATTCAAGCCCCACGTCAGGCTGTGTGCTGACAGTTCAGAGCCTGGAGCCTGCTTCAGATTCTGTCTCTCTGTCGCTCTCTCTCTCTCTCTCTCTCAAAACTAAATAAATAAACATTTAAATAATAATAATAATAATATAATTTTTCAATTTAAGGAACTAGAAAAAAAAGTATGCTAAACCGAAGGCCAGCAGAAGGAAGGAAATAATAAAGACTGCAGTGAGATAAACAAAATAGAGAATAGAAAAACAATAGACTCAATGAAATTAAAAAATTGGCTTTTTGAAGTTTCACAGTATTGCCAAACCTTTAGCAATAGTGGTCAGGAAAAAAGGAGAGAAAACTGTAATTACTAAAATCAGGAATGAAAGTGGGGATGTTACAACTGACCTTACAGAAATTAAGAAAAAAAAAAAGGATTGTAAGAGAATACTATGAACAATTGGGTGTGCCAACAAATTAGATAACCTAGATGAAATGGACAAAATCGTAAAAACACACAAACTATTGATACTAACCCAAGAACAAATAGAACATCTGAATAGGCTTATAATAAGTAGACATCACTCAATACTGAGAAACCTCTCAATAAAGAGGCCAGGACAAGATCACTTCAGTGGAAGATTTTACCAGTTATTTAAAAATTCACACTAATCCTCAAACTCTTCCAAATGACAGAAGAGGAGATAACACATCCTAACTCATTTTATGAGACCAGCATTACCCTGATACCAAAACCAGTCAAACACATCACAAGAAAAGAAACTACAGACCAATATTTCTTGTGAATATAGGTATAAAAAATCCTCAATAAAATATTATCGAACTGAATCTAACAGCACATTAAAATCCCATTTTTATTTATTTATTTATTTATTTATTTATTTATTTGTTTGTTTGTTTATATTATTATTTTTTTTTAATATATGAAATTTATTGTCAAATTGGTTTCCATACAACACCTAATGCTCATCCCAAAAGGTGCCCTCCTCAATACCCATCACCCACCCTCCCCTCCCTCCCACCCTCCATCAGCCCTCTGTTCTCAGTTTTTAAGAGTCTTATCCTTCAGCTCTCTCCCACTCTAACCTCTTTTTTTTTTTCCTTCCCCCTCCCCCATGGGTTTCTGTTACGTTTCTCAGGATCCACATAAGAGTGAAAACATATGGTATCTGTCTTTCTCTGTATGGCTTATTTCACTTAGCATCACACTCTCCAGTTCCATCCACGTTGCTACAAAAGGCCATATTTCATTCTTTTCTCATTGCCACGTAGTATTCCATTGTGTATATAAACCACAGTTTCTTTATCCATTCATCAGTTGATGGACATTTAGGCTCTTTCCATAATTTGGCTATTGTTGAGAGTGCTGCTATAAACATTGGGGTACAAGTGCCCCTGTGCATCAGTACTCCTGTATCCCTTGGATAAATTCCTAGCAGTGCTATTGCTGGGTCATAGGGTAGGTCTATTTTTAATTTTCTGAGGAACCTCCACACTGCTTTCCAGAGCGGCTTAAAATCCCATTTTAATAAAGGTTTGTGTGTGCCTGAAATATATAGTCTATTTTTCAACTCAAGTGTAGATTTATTCACAATTATGGTATTACCGTCTTCTATAAACTTGCCTATTTTTCAGTTATAAGATATGTTTTATTTATTTATTAAATATTTATTTATTTATTTATTTTGAGAGAGGAGGGCAGAGAGAGAGGGAGAAAGAAAGTCCCAAGCAGGCTCCTCACTCAGTCTCATGCACTGTGAGATCATGACCTGAGCTGAAATCACGAGTCAGATGCTTAGCTGACTGAGCCTCCCAGGCGCCCCAAGATTTATTTTAAACTGCTGCTGTAATGGTGGACTTATTAATTTGCCCATGTAGTTCTGACAAATTTTTATTTTATCTATTCTAACTTTGGGCCACATAAAAGTTTACATTTTTGTATCTTTTTGGAGAAATGAAACATTTATGCTTTTGTAGCAATAGCTTTTATCTCTAATAATGCTTTTCTCTATTCTTTCTAATATTAGTATAGCTCCATCAGCTTTTCTTTGTTCAGTATTTGCCTGCCATATGTTTTTGTGTGCTTTAACTTTCGAACATATCTGTATCCTTTTATTTTACATGTGTCTCCTTGAAGAGTTATATAACTGGATTTGAGGTTTATCCAAATGACTTTATCAATTAGGGTAGACTAGATTGCTGTAAAAAAATGTGTAGTAGATAAACATTTATTTATTCCTCATATTTATTTATGAGTGTATTTATTCCTCATATTCCCCATATTCCTCTCTACATGGCCAATTCTGTAAGGTCTTTTTGCCTTTGTGTCAGATAATGAAAGGTAAGACTGTGGAAATACTTCAGTGGGAGTTTTGAGTGGGAAAGGACTGGATATGGTACCTGTGGTCACATATTTATCTTTTTTCCTAAACCTTTGTTTTCCTCTTTTCTTTTTTGTGTTTATCTTTTCCTTTTTCTTTGGAAGTTATGTGTCCTTACTCTACTTTTTTTTTTAAGTTTTCTTTCCCCTTTATGTCTAATACTTTATATAATGATATTAAATCTTTTATTCTCTTCCCAAACAATATTATGATCCTATCCCCATATTAATGTTATCCTAATGTTATCCCCATCTTTAATGTGATTATTATACAAAATCTTTATTCTTTTATTTACCCCATTAATTTGAACATAATTTTCATTATTTTCTCTGAAACATACTTTTTTTTTTTTTAGCTCATGTTTTTTTTTTTTTTTTCCCCCTCTCCTTGTCTCTCAGGCCTTTGTTTTGAGAGCTGTTTTTTCTTTCTAAAGGTCACCTTTTAAAATTTCCTTCAGTGAACAGTTTTCAGAAGCTCATTCTAAAATTCCTTGCATTAAAGGTCTATAGTTAAATTTCTGGCTTTTTAACTGTTGCACATTAACTGCATGTATCCTTTCCTCATGTAAATACAAATCGAGTTTCATTCTATATTCGTTCTTTCTTTCATTATGTGGGAAAGGGTAGAGGTAGGAGAGAAATGTAAAGCACTATTATCCCAAAATTCATTCCTAAAGTACTTTCCTCCACACTTATCTTTCATGTCCAAGTGTCTTAAGGCAGTAGAGTATAATAATTAATGGGACACAAGCTTTGCCCTCAGACAGACCTGTTTTGAATATTGGCTCTGTCACTTACTATTTGTATTAATGGGAAGATTACTTGACCTCTCAACTTCAGTTACGTCATCTTTAAAATACAGATGGTCGTACCAAACTTACAGAGTAGCTGTGAAAGGTAAATGAGATCATGTATTCCGAATGTATTGCAGAGTATTTGGCAGAAAATAATAGCTACCATTTATTGAGTGCTCTGATGAGGAGGAGGATATAAAAAGTCTTTCTATATCATCAAAGATTTAATTCACTGGAACATTAGTAATCTTACTGTACCATAACTATAGTATAATTAAATTTCCGGAGGCTTTTGTGTCTGGCTCTCATTGTTTTAAATGCTCCTGGTAGAAAAATTCAGGGAAAGGCAAGTCCACCTTGAACTCTAGCCTCACAATGGAGAATTCATCCTTAAGTTCATTTGAGTGCATGGAATCTACAAAAGAGCTAGACTTGAAATCATATTTTTTTTTTGCTGAGAATGTCAGAATTCTGTCTAAAACAGCAAGAAATGGCACTGATATTTTACTGGTATGTTACTTACTTTTTTTACTATGTTCTCTTTTTTTCTTTTGCTTCTTTATTGAGTTATAACTTACAGTAAAGAGAAAAAATCTTAAGTATATAGCTCAATGTTTTTACTTTTTATACATTAAATAACGTAGAAAAAAAATATAGAACATTCTCAGAATATCAGAAGATTTTTTCATGCCTCTGCCCAGTCATTATTCCATGAAGGTAATGAGTTTTCTTTATCTTCTAGAAATAGATTAATTTTTCCTATATTTGAATTTAAAATAAATTAAGTCACACAATATTTACTCATTTTGTCTGTGATATTTATTCATGTTGTGCTTCCTCTTTTACATAGCTGTGTAGTGTTCCATTGTGTGCATCAATGATTATATTTTCCACTTGATGGACATTTGAAATATTTCCAGTCTTGGACCATTACATTTACTGTATTTTCTTTTTTAAATTTTTTTTTAACGTTTATTTATTTTTTGAGAGACAGAGCATGACCTGGACAGAGAGAGAGGGGGAGTCACGGAATTCAAAGCAGGCTCCAGGCTCCTCGAGCTGTCGGCACAGAACCCGACACGGGCTCGAAGTCATGAACCACGAGATCAAGACCTGAGCCAAAGTCAGATGCTTAACTGACTGAGCCACCCAGGCGCTCCGCATTTACTGTACTAATTACCTAATTCCAATCTGACTATAATCCTAAGTAAATAATGTTTTCTGCTCACAACATGTTCATTTTTCACTCACCAACCACTGTCCGTTTCCCCACACCTTTGCACGTACTGATTTATTTCCTAAGAACATCCTCTCTTCTTTCCTCTGGTTATCTAAATCTTAACTTATACAAAGTTCAACTCAGGTTCAGTTCAAATATAAGGGAGTGATGAATATAAACATTGAAAGGGCCCAAGGCTATTTACCATGAAATTGTTTGTAGTGACAGCCATGTACTTGCATAGTTGATATCATCCTTATAATCCTCTTCAACAGGACTAAGGAAATATTTATTAAGACTACTCTACGTAGGACACAGAATATCGTGTTAGGCAATAGAAAAAAAAAGAGGACTTTCTTCTAGAGCATTACAACACACATGGAGGGACAGATCAGGTATGCTGTTATTGATTGTGTACATGCTGAAGACATATGACAGTAAGGAATTTAGAAATTGAGAATAAAGAATAAGGGAGGGGCTTGAGAGAAGTCGTTGTAGAGGATTGCAGGAGCTGGGGCCTTACGAAAAACGAGGAAAAATAGTTTAAGGAAATAGAAATAGCATAACTGAGGTTAGTGCTCTATGTCATATCCAGGAAATCATGGATCAACTAAAGAGGTTGTATAGGGCAGTAGTGAGAGACAAGGTTGGAAAGAAAACTAGAATTTGGGTTTTTATGAGACTTGTGTGCCAGGTGGTTAGAAGATTTAGCATCTATGAAGTGGGGAAATACTGACTTAAGAGAACAAGGAGAATGATATCACATTTTTTTTTTTGCAGTAAGATAAATACATGATTACTGTGAAGGCTGGGTTGGAGTAGGCAAAAGTGAGGTGTAAAGAAAAAATGATAACAATGATCTATATAAAAAATGTTGAAAGTCTAAAAAAAGTGTTATTGGAAAAGAAAGAGGGACTTTACGCTAAAAAAAAAAAGTCAAGTTTCGTAAATAACTAATGTGAGGAGGGAATAAAATGATACAATCAAGCATCACCCCCACCTATTGCCGGGAGGCTGGAATCATAATAGTTCAATAGGCCAGCATTGAATCTCTTGGAGGAAGTACTAATCTTATAAAGCATAATAATATTGGTGTTAGATATGTTGAATTTAAGGTAACATATGAAAACCAGAATCTCAAGCACAGCAGGTAGTTAGAAAAATGAGACTAACAGGAAGGAGGGTGGTTAGAACTGGCATTGTATGGCTAACCCATGAGGAGGTCACAGTTTAAGTTGTGCAAGTGCATAAAAGCAACAATGGGTTGGGGTGGGTGAATAAGAAGAACAAAACCAGCAAAAGGTCAGGTGTTTAATCTTCAGGAAGTAAGTCAGTGAAAGAAACAGAAGAGGGAAAACCTTTTACTTACAAAGAGTTAATGCTGCCCTGAAAAGTACGTTATTTATAAGCGCACCTAGTTTGTGTACTGGGAAAATATGACTCACATTTTTATTTCCTAAATTTTCATCCCATTACTAAAAGGGAGGCATTTTTCATGTTTGTAACAGCAGTAGAACCTCTGACATTAAGAAATTTTTGACGTGTTAGATTTTACAGATGAGGTCTTTAATTCTTCAATACTTTAAATTTTTTTTTTATTTCTAGTCCTGTTTCATATCCATGTTGCATTCAATTTCCTTATTTTTCATGGAAAGGAGAAACATGAGCTGGAGCTGAAAAATGCATTTTATATAATCCAATTGATTTTAAACTCTGCCATTTGATAGGTAGTGAGAATGCCCTAACAGCACTGCTGTGGAGTTCTCTAATTTGTTTTGTGCAGCTTCATGCTGCAAGCAATTTGTCACCTAAAATTCTAATAGAACTTCCACATATTGAAATGAGAGATGGAAGCAGCCTTGTAGATCATCATGGTTATGGTAGGACAGACTTTTAGACAGGGACGTATAAAATTTTAAATTGATCCTACATTTGACCTTAGACAAAAAGTCAAAAATGAACAAGTAGGTACTGCACTCACATAAAAGGAAATATCTCATCAGCCAACAATAAATCTGTTCTTTAAATGCCAGTTAACAGATCCATGTAATGCTTGAAGGCAGGTATCAGTCAAGTTTAAGGTCTTTGTCAAACAGCAAAAAGGAATTCAATATTCGAGTATCCTAAAATATATTGTTATAAAACATAAAATTCATTGATCTTTTTATTTGTAACAACAAAGTAATTATATACCTATATTAGTACAGCTAGAGGAAAATTGGGAATCTTACAGATATTCAACTGAGAGTTATAAACATACCATTGTTTTGAATCTGCAGTTAAATCTTCGCAAACTGTCACTGGCCAATCAACACTTTAATGGCCATCTATCAAATAATAAACTCTAGCAAATGGTCAAATAAATCAGAATACATGTTTCTATGGCCCCCCATGCTACAGAATGAGCAGAGGGATTTAGACAGTCATTACTCTTAACTTCCAAAGACAGAGTAGTCTAGTGGATAAAAAAAGTCTAGTAGGGCTGCATTCAGATCCTGCCTCCAGGTCGAATTATATACCTGGAGAAGGTACAATCCCCAGTTTTCAAGGCTGTAATTTAACAAAACCTGCCTGCAAGTTTGTCATGAAAATAAAAAGATGATACATGAGGGATGCCTGGGTGGCTCAGTCAGTTCAGCGTCTGACTCTTGGTTTTGGCTCCGGTCATGATCTCACAGTTCATGAGTTCGAGCCCTGCACTGGGCTCTGTGCTGATAGTGCAGAGCCTGATTGGGATTTCTCTTTCTCTCCTCTCTCTGCCCCTCCCTGGTTTGGCCTCTCTGTCTCTCTCTCTTAAAAAATAAATAAATAAACACAAAAAATTAAATAAAAAAATACATGAGAGTTAACTAGGATTAGTAAGAGCATTCATTGCTTTTATTGCTGAGCTTTACAGGTTTATCAAATCTAGCCCAATGGACACAAGTGAACATATAGACGCATTCAATACAATGGTAATACTGATAGACATTTTAAATTGTAGGCATATATTCATCCCATATACATGGCCAGTGTGGTCTCTTCTAGAAGTGGTGAACAAAGGTAATCAGTGACGCTATAGATTTAGATAGAAGTGGATTACATAATGGTTATGTAATCATTCTGGGGAAGCTTACAAGGGATATGGCAATGAAAATCAGATTTTGCAATAGGGGGTTAGGGCTGTCATACAAAATAACACAGACTGGGTGGCTTAAACAACAAAAATTTGATGTTTCACAGTTGTGGACGGTAGAAAGTCCAATATCAGGGTCCAATCAGAAAGTCCAATATTCGATTCCTAATGAGGACGCTTTTTCTGGCATGGAGACAGCCATCTGCTTGCTAGATCCTGACACTGTTTTCCTTGGTGGTGTATGTGGGGGGCGGGGAGAGGGTGCACATGAAGAGCTCTGATCTTTCTCACTCTTCTTATAAGAACACCAATTGTAATGGATTAGGGCCCCACCCTTATTACCTCATTTAACCTTAATTATCTCATTAGAGGCCCTATCTCCAAATATAGTCACTTAGACTATATTTGGTTAGAGCTTCAATATATGAATTCAACAAAATTCAGTCCATAGCAGATGCTAAGTGTTGAGAGAGGAGGGTGTTTCAGGACTCCCACTGTTGTTTGAAGAAATGTTGGAAGAGAGCTATCAGTGGGTTTGGATAAGACCTGAGATAGCTGAAATTACCCAAATTCCTAAAAGTTACTTGAAATGACCTGATGTGTGTGATGTAATAAAGGACATTTACATATGTGATAGAGGATCAGCCGATATGATGGAAAAGAGGACAGGTTGAGACTGTTGGACTTAATGCCTTTAAAATGGGAGGTAACATTGGGGTGTGGGTAGCATGATCAGGGAAGCAACCAGAGGAGGTTTGGGTAGCAGTAGTGAAGGAAATGAGGCTGGGGGGTGGATGGGAATGCTGAAAAGGAAGACAGAATGCTTAGATTAGAAATACGTCTTGGGACACCTGGGTGGTTCAGTCAGTTGAGCATCCAACTCTTGATTTAGGCTCAGGTTATGATCTCACAGTAGTCGTGAGACTGAGCCCCTCACTGGGCTCCACACAGGGCATGAGACTGCTTAACATTCTCTCATTCCCTCTCTCTCTCCGCCCCTCCCTGCTCACACTCTCTCTGTCTGTCTCTCTCTCTCAAAAAATAATAATATAAAATCGAGGAACTATCTAGTAAGGTGAAAGTCTTCCTGAATTCCTACCTCACTATTGCTTGCATCCTGTAAGAAAGATTAGAATTAATCACATTAAAACTTAAAAAAACAAAACAAAACAAAAAAACCCTTCTCCCTAGCAAGATTATAAACTACAGTAAAGTAGGGCAATTTCCTATTTCCTTTGTAGCCCCACCCCCTTTTCTTAAACTGAAAGTATGTGGTATGTGCGTATTTTAGACACTGATTTGTGAAATGGTAGGTTGTTGTTGACTGGAGAAATACATGAAACACACCTGGGCCCACAAATCTGCACCTATCACCTAGTAATTTTATAGTTCTACATGATTTCTTTTATTCTTCACCGTGGTGTACTTATAAATAACCACCTACACGTAGATCATCTTAAGTGTTTAGCATGTTGATAGATACACTTTACATTACAGAAAGAGCAAGATTTGAGTATTATGATACGGAAGCTAGACATAGGAGCATGCAGCGCAATGATGTATAGTTTGTCTCCCGAATAGTCGCATGGGACAAAGCACACCTATTCCATGCCATCAAGGAAAGTGTTTTACTGTACAGCGTAGTAGATAAGAGCTTGGCAGAACTCAATGATACGGCTGAATTGATCCTGACTGAGTTCTTTGTAATAAATGACATTACTCAGTTTCCTTGTGATTAGCAAAAATAATAACCCATGAATTTGCAAAATGAGGGACATGTTCTGATACAGGAAGGATGTGGAATGGTTCTCCGAGTGTGACTAAGGACCACATGCACTTTGATTATAAGACCATTTCCTGATTGCCACTCTAGAATTAATGATGTAGAATATTTGGAGATGGGACAAAAATGTGCATTTTAACAAATTTCCCAGATGACTTAATGCACTTCATCATTTGAGGAGAAATAATTCAGGGTGAATAACTGTAGGGATGATAGGAAAAGTAAAAGACAGCTCAAGTGAGCCTTTTGAGGAAAGTGGCTTAAAGGAATGTGAGGAACATGAAAACATGAAATACTTTTCCTAAAATCAATAATTCCGAATTTTTTAATGGAAAATCCCAATTATGAGTGAAGCAGTCAATAAAGAGGATTTTTAAAAATGGGTCTTTATAAGGCAAATATTTATTTTTGGCTCCAGTCCAACCAGAAGCAATAATTGTTGTGTATATCTCCCCATCTATGTTAGTCAGGGATCTCCAGAGTAACAGAACCAAAAGCGTATATACAACAGAGATTTCTTATAAGGAGTAGCTGATGTGGTTATGGAGGCTGAGCGCTTCCATGATCTGCCATCTGCAAACTGGAGACCCAGAAAAGCCAGGCTGTAAATCAGTCCCGGTCTGAAGGCTTGAGAACCAGGGGAGCCAATGTTATAAATCCCAGTCTGAGGACAGTAGAAGTTGAGATGAGATTTCCCAGCTCAAGCAGTGAGACAGGGAAAAAAGGGAGAGGGATTCATCCTTCCTCTCCTCTACCTTTGGTTCTGTTCAGGTGTTCAAGAGATGGGATGATGCACACCCACGTTGAGGAAGCCCATCTACTTTGCTGAGTCCACTGATACCAATGCTGGTCTCATCTGGAAACACTGTCACAGGCACACCCCAAAATAATGTTTAATCTGGGCACCCGTGGCCAGTCAAGTTGACATATAAAATTAACCATCACAAATTCAGTGGTGTTAGGGGCAAGCAACCAATGTCATTATATTTTCTAAAAATGTTCAGAAGTATTATAGACAGTCACTTAGTTCTTTGCCTCTCATAAGAGGTTGACTAGGAGTTGGGGCACCTGGGTGGCGCAGTCGGTTGAGCGTCCGACTTCAGCCAGGTCACGATCTCGCGGTCCGTGAGTTCGAGCCCCGCGTCAGGCTCTGGGCTGACGGCTCGGAGCCTGGAGCCTGTTTCCGATTCTGTGTCTCCCTCTCTCTCTGCCCCTCCCCCGTTCATGCTCTGCCTCTCTCTGTCCCAAAAATAAATAAAAAAATGTTGAAAAAAAAAATTTAAAAAAAAAAAAAGAGGTTGACTAGGAGTATCCAGGGCGTATCTCTATGAACAGTTGATGCCATAGACTATCAGCACTCTCTTTACCTCTCAAAATAAAGTTATTAGCATCTTTAAATCTAACCGGATTAAAGATCCAACTCTGGAAAACCCAGAACCAATTCAAAATACTTATCCTTCGATTTTTGTGCCTCCAGACTCTACTTCTGGCACCAATTTCTGTCTTGGTCTGTTTGGGCTACAATAACAAAAAAATACCATGGACTGTGTGGCTTAAACAACAAGCATTTATTTCTCACAGTTCTGGAGGCTGGAATGTCTCAGATTAAGGCGCTGGCCGATTTGGTGCCATCGACTTGCTGTGTCCTCACATAAGGCATAAGGGTGAGGGAGCTTTCTGGAGTTTCTGTTAGGAAGGCACTAATCCCATTCATGACGACTCTACCCTTAGGACCTAACCACCTCCCAAAGGCTTCACCTCCTTGTATCATCACATTTGGAGTTAGGATTTAAATATATTAATTTTGGAAGGACACACATATTCAGTCCATAACATCATCATTATTATGACTATTAAATTAATCATCAAATCTTCTTGATTGTAACTCCAAATATCTATATTACGGGCTCTCTCCTCTTCATTTCCATGTTATTTCTTTCGTTGAAGCTCTCAGTGACTCCTGCAGACTCTTACAATAGCCTCCTGACTAACTGACTGTAGTTTTCTTCTCTATCAACCAAATAGTGTCCTGCAGTAATGAGTAGTGGTTGTGGGATGCACTGTGTCCTCCCCCACAATGTGTATATATATATATATATTTTTTTTTTCAAGTACTACCTCCAATACCCGTGAATGTGACCTTATTAGGAAATGGGGTCTTTGCAGATGTAATCAATTTAAGATGAGGTCATCAGGATGACCAGTGTCACCGGTGTCCTCCTAAGAAGACTGACATTTGAACATAGAAGCAGAGACACATAGGAAATTCTATGTGAGGGCAGAGGCAGAGATTGGAGTTCTGCTAACACAAGTCAGAGAATGTCAGGGATTGCTGGCCAACCACCAGCAGGTAGGAAAGACCCATGGGGCAGATTCTCTCTGAACCCCAAGCAGGAACCAATCCTGCGGACACCTTAACTTCAGACTTTGGCCTCCTGAACCATAAGACCAAAACTTTCTGTTGTTTTAAGCCACTGAATTGGTGGTATTTTGTTACAGCAACCTTAAGAAATTAATGCAGTTGTCTAAGACTAAATTTAATGATGTATTTTCTCAAAGTTGTCCAATAGCTTCCTATAGTATATAGTATAAATGCACGATGGGCACGTTCCTGGGTCTTAGTGCCATACCTGTTAAATCAGTCCCTTCTCCGCTCTCATTCCTGTCACACATTTTGTCCTTCTCTGATTCTGACCCTTGTTCTCATTCTGCCATTCCTTTGCACATGCTGATCCCCCTTGCAGACACCTGAGCCTCTGAGCCTGGCTTCTGAAACAAATGGAAACGAGTCTGATTGAAGTATTAATCCACGTGACACTTCCTGTCAGTGTTGTCCTTGACCTCACCCCATCCCAACAGTCCCAGGTGCTCCTTTCTCTCTTTTTTATTTCAACTTACAAATATCTCCACTTAGCATTTATCAGATTGTTTTGTAAAGGTCTGAAAATGTGTCTGTTTTCCCGGTAGATGATAAAGTCCTTGAAGTAAGGAAGTTCACCTTTATGTTTCAGCACTCAGTTTTCAGGTCATGTCTGAAACATAGTAGGCCCTGAATAGCCTTTTTTTTATAAATGAATAAACAAGTGAATGAATGAATGAATGAATGATTAAAGGAATTATAGATTAAAAAAGATTTTATCATTATCATCAGGGGGAGGAACTGGATTTCTACTAATGGGTGTCACTGTCTTTATTTAATAAGAAGGTAAAAATAACATTGAATTTGTCTTTTTAATGTGTCTTTCCCATTGCTTTTTTTTTTTTTTAAAGCTAGTTAAAATTGCCACCACCTGTATGGAGTTTATAGATAAATAAAGACTCCTGCCTGGGGCTCCCGGGTGGCTCAGTCGGTTAAGCACCCGACTTCAGCCCAGGTCATGATCTCACAGTTCGTGGGTTCGAGCCCCGCGTCCGGCTCTGTGCTGACAGCTCGGAGCCTGGAGCCTGCTTATGATTCTGTGTCTCCCTCTCTGTCTGCCCCTCCCCTGATCATGCTGTCTCTCCCTGTCTCTCAAAAATAAATAAATATTAAAAAAAAAAAAAGACTCCTGCCATGACAGCTCAGCCAACTACGCTCTGTTCTCTACTCTCTGTAGCCCTACTTAAAAGACGATCGTTCTAATTTACAAAAGAAAAAAAAAAAGCGTTTCTGGTAGCTCTCCTTAGCATTCCAGAAAGTGTAAGTATTGATGGACTAGAACACATAGTTCTGTGACTTGCTGCACCTAAGTTTGCCCTCAGTTGCTTTATTGAAATGAGCTATGTGACATCACCCTGATTCATGTGCACTCAAAATTAGCTTAGTTTTAAAGTTATTAAATGTGGTAATTTTGCAAGTTGAGTTGGAGCCAGAGAAAATTATTTCAGTGCAGTACAGAATGAACCTCTTAAAAAGCACTGGTGGCAAAAAAGGAAGTTTAAAAAAAAATTACCTGATCTTGAAAGATTGCTTAATTTTCTAATTTTATATAAGGTTTTGTAAGAATAGAGATAGATAGATAGAGAAGATAGATAATACACAGACATGTACATATATTGAATTACTTACACAAATACTGAATCAATGTTATGAAGAAGAGAGAAGGACCGAGATTCCAATTCAAGGCACATATGCCTCGTTAACTTTCCCCTCCCTTAATTTTCTTTTCATTGCCGGTTCTCCTACGGTGGCTCTTAGAGTAACACAACTAGTGCTCTGAAAAATCATTAATGGAAAGGGTGTGCCATAGCCTGACAGATGGGTACGTGTGCTCTGGGATGAGCCTCGCGCTCAGTCAGAGCTGCCCTCACCCCTTCCTGGCTTCATCCCCAGCGGCTCCCACAGTGTGCACCTGCAGGTTGTTGGCACAGCTCTTTTGACTACAGCATGCGAGACACGGTTGCCGACAGGCTAGCCTTCCCCCTCTGTGCAAGGTTTCCCTCTGCGTGCATTTTGATTATTTCCACCTCCCCCATTTGAATTTGGCTGTGCTTGTTGTTATAATTATTTTACAAGTGTGTGAACAAACAGTGTGCCGCTTCTTTAAATTTCCTAAATACCTTGCGTACTCCAGCGTCGGGAGGATAACCACTCCAGCTACCTGTGGTGGTGAGACTGTAAGGAGCAACTTGGAGACCATCAGGTGTGGGTTGGTGATGGCTTTTTTCTGTTTGCCTGTTGTTCTGGAATGATAGGATGTTGTAACAGAAGCCAATTCAGGATCATTTCCAACTTTGGCAGTTTATTGATACGGGAACTCTGGAGTTTGGAAAAGATAAGCAATTTCTTCATGTTCACAGAGTCAGTTTTATCCTCTGCTTCAGTAACCTCTTGGAAAGGGACTGTGCTTCTTACATAGAGTTGAATAATTTCAAGGAAGGCTTTCCTGACCACCTTCTCTCATCTCTTATGCTTCACCCCCAAAACTGGATTGGTTTCCTTGTTGAGTTTGAAAATGTATTGTTGCCTATCACTATTGTTGTCTTTGCATTTTGAGTTATAACTGCATGTTTATAAGTATATTTTTTCTAACTATAAGATCTTTGAGGGCAAGGACTCTGTCTTATTCACTTCTGAATCTTTAGTCCCTCTAATAGTAGGTGCCCTGTAAATATGTGTTAAATAATTTATCAAACAATGTCTAGAGAAATAATGAATAAATGTATGATTTAATAGATGAATGAATAAATGAATGAATGAGGAAAGAGCATGCTGTACCCTCTTCTTAGAGGACTGGCATCATAGGAATTAACCTCGTGCTCTTGGGAGTTTACCCAACTCTACCTTTATCTAAAATATGTTTGCAAGCTGGGTTTTAAAAATCTGGTTGAAAAATCCTTTAATCAGGATAAATATCAGGAAAGATATATTTCTATTTCTAGCTCACTGATTCTATCACATTGTCACCTATCCATGAATAAAGATGAAATAATATGGTACTTACCTTAGGATAATTTCAAAGTAGGTTTAAGTGCATGATATTGGATTCTTTTTGGTAACCTCATCAAGTATACTTTTTGCTGCTGAACCTAGATTTGTTTTAAAAGCATTTTTTGTTAGCATTAGAATATTCTTTTCTAAATTATAATGATGAAATATGTGGTTTCAAATGTCTAGACTCATGGTAAAATACACGTTACACCTTTATCATGTCTCTCTTCATCATCATTTAAAAAAAATTTTTTTAATGTTTATTTATTTTTGAGAGAGACAGAGACAGAATGCGAGTGGGTTGGGGCAGAGAGAGAGGGAGGCACAGAATCTGAAGCAGGCTCCAGGCTCTGAGCTGTCAGCCCAGAGCCTGACACGGGGCTCGAACTCAGGAGTGGTGAGATCATGATCTGAGCCGAAGTCAGACGCTCAACTGACTGAGCCACCCAGGTGCCCCTCTCTTCATCATTATTAACGCCAATATTTGTTGGGAATCTGCTCTGTGAAAGAACTGTGGTAGGTCTTAGCAAGATGATAAAAAGGAAAAAAGATTATGAAAGCCCAATTATAGCATTATTCTCAAACTGCATATAGTTTACTGTTACTGTACTCGGTTAAACTGGAAAAGGCCAAATTCCTGTATCTATCTAATATAAGTTATCTAATAAATTACATATGTATTACATTATATCATAAGCATACATATAAACACACACTTGTAGGAATATACCTAAGTAATTGTGGTATCATTCTGATAAATCATGAAAATTTCATTGATTAAAATTTTTTGAAGTATTTCTAAGGCAAATGAGTGACACAGCTCATGCTGAAAATTATATTTACCAACTAAAAAATTAGGTGCAAAGAACTCTCAGACAAAACAATTTCACTATTTAAGAAAAATTTAAGTCAACTTCCCTATAGCTTAAACAATTTTAAAATTAATGGAAAATAGAAACTCATAAAAACTGCCATGGAAGTTAATAAAGGGACATGTTTCAGGGCACCTGGGTGGCTCAGTTGGTTAAGGGCCCAACTCTTGATTTTGGCTCAGGTCACGATCTCATGGTTCATGAGTTCGAGCCCTTCATCAGGCTCTGTGCTGGCAGTGTAGAGCCTGCTTGGGATTCTCGGTCTCCCTCTCTCTCGGGCCCATGTGCATACTTTCTCTCTCTCTGTCTCTCTCAAAAACAAATAAATAAAATAAACTTGTAAAAAAAAAAGTAAAGGGACATGTTTCTTTACTATGCATTCCATGTGAGACAACACATCTCATGTTCAACTGTGAATAGTTTATTAGAGATCGATGAAGTGGAGCAGTCAGAGCAGAATAATACTTTTATTTTTAGAAGTACAAGATTTACTGTGGGCAGTACTTGAAGAAAATTTAAAACCAAAAAATGGTTAGCTGGTGGTAAGAAAAGCAGCTCACAACGCCTGAGTGCAGTGTGGTGGCAACACAGAGCACTCCATCAATGCTCCATAGTAGTGCAATGTTATAAAGGACTTACTGGCCTTGGAACCCCGCAGGTTTTCATAGTTTGCACCTTTGTCCCAGTTTACACAAACAGCAATTAAAAAAATACCTCTGGTCTTCTAAAAAGAGATAGAAATACACTAAAAGATGTAAAGTTTGGGGCAAACATACTAATCAATGACATGGCCCATCACCAAACGGACATCAGAACTCACGCTGCGGTTTGCGTATGGATGCAAAACTACATCCATAGAAGAGGATGTAGACTACATCCTTTGAAGAGGTCTGCAAAGCTACAGTCTCCTTTTCATCTTCAGGAACAGGTGTTCGGAGTCAGTGAAAAGCAGTGCAGTTTGGATGTGTGGAAGCAAGACATCAGGGATGGAGTGCGCTGTCTCTGGGGTGCTTCAGCCTCAAGGCTGAGCTCAGGGGCTGAACTTTGGCCAAACCCTCTCTTTCTTCTCTTCCAACCCATAAGCCTATCTGACAGTCTTGTTGTTGATGCTTTTCATCCTATACACTAATGGTGAATAACGCATTTCCTCGGCAATATTACTGGCAAGTCCAAAGGCACATATTTCCTAATTTCTTACTTGTTGTGGCAATAGGTACTTGAGAGACATTTGGAAAGAGTGACTACTCATTATAACTTGGGAGCGCTTTCCAAAGAGTACAAAAATAGACATAAACATTTAGTGCACCATTTTATTGGCTGTATTCATACCCTGGATTAAGATGTGCATATGTACATAAATTTGTCATCTTCCCCCTTCCCGTTGAGTGATTTTATGTCCAAGTAACATGTAATTGTGCAAATGTTCATGTATAGTATTGAGAGTAAAATTTTTATGTATTTACTTGATATTCATATACCTCATAACCTTGAAATATCAATTTTTTTTTATAAAATGAAGAAGGAGGACACAGAATAGCAAGACTAAATCTCATGGTCTCTGGTTTTTTCAGCCCTTATACAGCTTGAAATTATTTAGAAACATTTTTTTCTTTATGTCTTTCTAAAAACAAAGATTGCCAAAAGATTAACCAAGACTACGTTTACAAATGATGTTAGAAAATATAAGTTGACTGTCGTGTATTTCCATTACTTCCAGGAGACAAATTCCATCAAAGCAGAGACTTAGTTTCTGTCTCAAAAGTTCTGATCATTTGTAGCCCAGTGGCTGACCCACTGGGCTCGCTCTTCCTTCCTTCCTTCCTTCCTTCCTTCCTTCCTTCCTTCCTTCCTTCCTTCCTTCCTTTCTTTTTCTTTCTTTCTTTCTTTCTTTCTTTCTTTCTTTCTTTCTTTCTTTCTTTCTTTCTTCTATCTATCTATCTATCTATCTATCTATCTATCTATGTCTTTGTATCCATTCACATATCCATCTATCTATTGGCAAGTTTATATTCATGTTTACTAATTTACCAGTGAAGCCACTGGGGCAAATGTCTTTCAATTCTGTTTTTCCTCTCTCATGAGTTAGTACTGAACATTTACTTGTGAAGACCTAGTTTTGAATTTTCTTATAACTCATTTTTGTGGAGGTATAAGAGAAGTAGAGAGAAAAGGACAGATGAGGTGAGTTGATTATGGACAGGTCACCATGAACAAGTAAATGAAAAGGAGGAATTACTAACCCTTTCCTACACAGAGTTCTATGTTTGTCCTTGGGTCATAGCAACCCGGTTGGCAATATAAGAGGTACGTTTTTTTCTACTGGTTGGTTATCTCCTCCATTGAATCGCACTAATTCCTCGGTTTCAGGTGTCTTTCATTGGATTCTGATTTAAAGGGAACATGATGTAATGTAAAAAGCCTAGCATTTGAATTAAGAAAACTTTACGTTTGGCTTCACCACATACTCAACTTAAACAGATATGATGTAGAACATAGTTTTTTGAGCTCTGTTATATATTAAACGGTGATACAAAACTAAAAATATATATGTTATATATATATGTATATGTATGTAGTTATATCTATAATATATATTATGTATCTCTTTCTATCTATATGTTAATTTATAGAATTGAGCACCAGAAATAATTTAAAATTATACCCTTGACTGTGATCAACAGCTACCGTGTGTGGAAAAGTCAGGAAATTTTCTTCCTCCAAAATAAATATAAAATTAGTAAAGCTGCCGGAACAAAATTGAGCAAAGGTGGACAAAAGAAATTTAGTGTTTATTTTTTAAAAATAGCTACATCTTTGGGTAAGAGCGCGATGAATCTGTGTACTTGCACTTCTTACCTAGGGGTGTCTCATCCCCCAATCCTTAGCTCAGTTGGTGAGAACAGTGCTTTTACCAACATGTTTCTGGATGCAAAAGCCATCAGCTTTGTTTCTAGAGAGAATAGATTTGATTTTGGATGAAAGCAAAAACCTGTAACACTGTCGGCTAAATGTGACAAACGGGAAAGTAATGGAAGAAACCTACCACTTTGTTAGCCTGAGGTGGTTGTCTCAGTCGGGGGTGGGTAGCAGGATAACCAAGAATTTAACAGAGATCCTAGAGATGAGGGAGCCATAGATGAACTAAATCACTTCTCCACATATCCCTGCCTGTCTAAGAAACTACAAGAACGGGGAGACCCAAGAGAGCCTGGCAGAAAATAAAAGCCAGAGGAGGCTTGCAAAATAGCTCAATTCTGAATGTCTTCCAGACCCTGACTCAGACAGACAGGCAACAGTGGGAACTTCACTGACTCAAGGTGTTTGAGTACAACTTTTGCCCAGATCGCCGTTGACTGGAAAGCTTTGTAGACGCAGGGCAAAATACTGGGAAGGCATTTTAAAAATAAAAATAAAAATAGATCAATTGAGTAAAGACATCAGGAGATAGGTACCATGCAGGAGGCAGTTTCCAGAGTTTAAATCTAGGCAAGTTATAAAACAAAACAAAACAATTTTTTAAAAATTCTTCAAAAACATTTTGGAATCCAGAGCCCTGTAGGGAATACCAAACATATCAATTGATGTGTAATGGTAGTCTCAAAGTGAAGGGGAAGAGACAAAGCGTGGAAAAAGCAAAGAAATAATGGCCCCAGACTGATGAAAAATATTAATCTGGAGATCTAGGAAGTTCAACCCAACCTTAAGTACGATAAATGCAAAAGAATCCACACTTAGATACATTCTAACCAAACCCCTGAAAGGCAAACAGATCTTGAAAGGGGCAAAGAAACCTGATTGACCACATACAGGAACAAAAATGTCAGGTTAGCTGACTTCTCTTCTGAAAAACTGGACACTGGACGGCAGTGGAATGACATTTTCAAACTGCTAAAAGCGAAAACAATTAACCAAAACTTTTAAATCCAGCAAAACTATTTGTTGAAAATAAAGATGTTCCCCAACAGACAAAAAAGGAGAGAATGCCTATTCTGTGACAGCAGACCGGCCCTACAAGAAACACTAAAGGAAGCCCTTCTGGGTGAAAGGAGATGACCCCTTCTGTTTCAGGAAGTGGATTACATCAGCAGAAAAGAAGAGCATCAGAAATAGGGTAGTAAATATGTGGGTAAAAATAAAAGATGGTGGGGTGTATCTGTGTTCTCTCCTCTTCCTTTCTTTACGGTCACAAGGTTGTTGAAAGCAATGATTATAACATTATATTGTTGGGTTTTGAGCATATAGAGGCCTGACAAATATTACAACATCAGAAAAAGGATGGGGGAAAGACACGATATTGGAGCAAATTTGCTCTATTAAGTCAAAATGAAGTCAGGATTAACCTGAAGTAGATTGTGGTAAGTTCAGAGAACACACACAGAGGAGGAGGCTGTGTGACCACAGAGGTAGGGATTGGAGGGAGGCAGCCTCAAGGCCACAAATCAAGGAATTCCTGCAGCCTCCTGAAGCTTAGAGAGCGAACGAACTTGATCGATTCTCCCCTAGAGGCTGGAAAGGTAGCACAGCCCTGCAGCACATTTTGATTTTGGACTTCTGAACTCCAGGGCTGTGAGGGAATAAACTTCTGCTGTTTTTAAGCCCACAGAGTTTGTGGTAATTTTCTACAGCAGCCACAGGAAACTAATCTAGCCTGTAAAAGGAGATTTTTTAAATGCTGGAAGAACATACATGACTTAAGTAGGTACAGAGATGTACCTATTTATTAATGCAACTCTCAATGTCTTTGTTATGTCAGTTCTTCCAAATGATTCCATAAATGCGGGGCAACTATGATAAAAATTCTAGGTAAGGAAAATCAAAATAGCAAAAGATAATCTTCAAAAAGAATTGGGGCCACATGAGCACGGGGGGCCTTGCCCTTCCGAATACCCTGGAACACTATTACCAGTTCTCATTGTCCAGGAAGGGTCAAATATTTGCATTTCCATGCTGTTTGAGAAGAATCATTACTATGGCGAACATTTTCTCTTCCCTAAGTGCTGGTTTTCTCTTTGAAGGCACATTGCTACTTATCAAACAATTGTGGGAGGAATCCTATTACTCTCTCCAAAGTGACTCTAACAAGCTGAAATTGATATTGCAGACCATGGAAAAAGCCAGCCTTATTCCGTGATTATCATCCCTCTTCTAGAGATGAAATGCACCAGATTTACCGTGTGCCTTTTAATCCCCCTCTTTCTTAATTATTTTTATTTTAATAAAATAATTAAATGAGGGTGTAATGTAGAATTACATTTTGTTGCCCAAATAGTCCATAAACCTGATCAAACTGCTTACCCAGAAAGTCTGCTATATTTATTCACAAGAAGTTTTTGAGAAAAAGATCAAAGTTTCAGATGCTTTGAGGCACAAAGGAGATAAAGAACCCGTGAAAGGTCACTGGAGGCCAGGAAGAAAGAGACTAAAGACAGTTTGCTAAAAAAGAAGTTCATTTAAACACAGTAATTTGAAAACAGACACAACAGGAGACAATCTATATTATCTTTTATTTGCTCAATCTTTTTGGTTTTACTACTGCCAATTCCTCCCCTGCAGTTCAGACCTGGCAGCAAAATCTGTGTTACTTTCCAGCAGCTTTTCACAAGCTGATAAGGAACAAACTTGAAGGGGGGAAAAAAGGAATGGACTATACAGTCTCTGCCTTTCTCTTTTTCTCCATGCGCGCCTCATTTCTTACAGCTTCATCCAGAACACGGTAAAGCTTGACAGTGGATAGCTGGGCCTGACCTAGAAATGTCTCTGTGTATGACTACCATAAACCGTCATCTTAGTGGTTTTATGCAACCGTATAAAGTCGTCAGCACTACTGTGTATTTCTTGGAAGCAGAATGACTGTTAGTCCATCCCTCCTCATGTCCTCCAAAGGTGAAATCCTCTGATATGTGTTGCTGCAGAACTGGGGAACTGTACCAGGGGAAAAAGCATCCCAACTATTATCTTGCCCAGTGCAACCATTTATTTGAGTAAAGCCGTCTGTCGTATTTGGGGTGGAAAATTACATACTCATGATGGATTTTTTTGAAAACACACTGTCGCCATGCTTTGGCTGACGGGGTTATTTTCCAGATTGAAACAGTAATTCATATGCATCTTCAATGTTATTTTTGTAAAACAAATCCCAATGAACTGCTGCATTTTAAGTATCTCATTGTGATTCACACTGGTGACATCCCGGGCACCTTCCAGAGCATCAATTCTGGAATAGATTGATCGATATGTCTGTTTGGATCGAGTTCTTTATTATGGTTATTTCAGAATTAAAGAATTGCATTTTCCAAAGTTCTTTGGTTTGCCAAGTGAGTTGACGTAATGACTCTCTGCGATCATTTTTAATCTTAGTTTGTTGGAAATGTTTTCTAATGAGACTCCCTGAACATTTTCCAAAGAGTTGTCTGAGGTTTCGTTCATGTCCCCAATATGTTTCTCTTTCTAATTTGGGCCCTTTCCAGTGGCTTTTTACTTATTTTGTTATGCCCAGAATTCGTGATCCCCAAAGACCACCAGGGAGCTGAGTCGGATGCAAAAGCAAAAGAGCCTTTATTCGAGCTAGCTGGAGCTCAATCCCCTACCTGCAATGACGCAGCGGTGAGATACCGGAGAGAGAGCGAGTTTCAAAAGCACAAAGGTTTTATAGGGGTCTAGGGGCAGTTGGTGAGGTAATGGCTGTGGCCTCAGCTGATTGGCTGGGGAAGGGTCGGAGTCCTGTTACGCAGGTTGCTGGGCGTGTTTTGATCAGGAAGTTTGAATGGGTGAGCGGGAGGTTACTCAAGGGGAGGAGGCGTGGTCTAGGTGAAGGACACAGAACAAGATGGAGTCGGCCGGCGTAGGCCCGCCCTTTCAATTTTATGATATTTCCCTGGTAGGTTCTGCACTTCAGTCTCTCCTTATGCTAATCATTTATCGGCTGATTAGAAAAATGCTGCTTCTTTTAACAATAGCCTGTGTTGTGGATGATAAACCCTAAAAGGAAACAATGGACTTGGACAGGAACTCATCGTCCCTGTAGAGCTTTTCTGAGAATAAAAAGGAATTTGGAACACTGGTTAGGTATTTCTTTCTAAACATACTGTATGGCGTAGAAATTTTCCAATACTCTGAAGTCAACCGTGGTCTCTTGGTGACCTGCTGTTACCATGAATTAGAGAGACTTGAGCTTTTGTGATTTGGTGCTGCTACAAGTCAGGTGTCCTCAGAAACTCGCCAGTGTTCTTCTGGATCTACAAAGAGAGAGACGAGTAGAGATGGAAATAGAGGCGGAGATGAGATGGACAAGGACAAAGGCATGGCGAGAGAGAAAAAAAGAAAAGGAAGTAGGTTTTACACATATGTTTATTAACTCCCTTCCTGGAATCATGCTTCAATCCCTTCTATGACTGTGGACTAAGTTGTAGGGTATGAATTCTGAGGAAGTTCATAGAACCTGGAGTATTTGTCATCAAAATGGTGATGTAAGTAGCCTAGAGATTAATTACGGGAAGAGTTGAATAACAAAACTTACATTTTCTGAAGAGGTTATTCACTTCTTCAAAACTGATCTCACCTGTTTAAAGTCAGTTGGAAATTTTGATATCATTTTCAGTGACTTTTAATACAACGTCATCCCATCTTGGTGAAAATCTGTTCTGGGGATTCAATACTCTAAATCCCCCAGGAACAACTATGATTCTCAGTTGCATGCTGTATCATAGGATACTTCTGTTCTCCCAGAGCTCTAGGATTAGTTACATGTCAGCATCTTTCATTAACCATTGCAAACACATTCATAGTTCCTATTTGTGTGGACTTCTGGATTAATGCTGTCCCATAGAGCCAAACTTTGCCTCCAAGACCATATGAATTGACAGTCAACAAGGTACCAAAAGACCATGAGTATGGTTCTTATTTTTATAATTTTATCCCATTTCTCTTCTTTAATATGCCTAGTATGCCTCATGTTACTTATTCACTTTATTTTTTGCTCAAGATCTAATAGTTTGATCTTTTAGCCACGCAGAAGAATCCACGTGGAAAGCAAAACAACTAAATGAGCAAAATAAATGTTTGTAGAAATGAAACTATTCAAAAGGGTACTTCAACCTATCACTCTATAAAACGATATGAATGATAGGTTGAAGTACCTTTTTAAATTGTCTTATTGTTTTATAGAATGCACAGAAAAAATGAATGAAACCATATTTTGATTTTTGCTTTTATCTTCATAATCTTTTCCCTTTATTCTAGCCTCTTAAATCGATCTGTCAATCCACTCATTTTTAAGTATTTGTAAATTTCTAATAAATGCCTTTAAGGCTTTGTAATTTCCACAGACCAGCCCTTCTACCCACAAACACAGGCACATATTCTGCCTCCCTTATGGAATTAATCCAGTGTTAGAAATGATACAGACTGCCCACTCACTGATCAAATGAAAATGCAATACTACTGTGTTATTAATAATGACTTGGATACTACTCTTATCCATAAATAAGAATATGCGGTCAACTTGTTGTACCCACAGGGGTTGGGCTGTTGTATTTACTGCACCAGCCAAATTGAGGGTCAAATTTTTTTAAGACTACCTCGAATTCTTCAAGTCCCGTAATAGGACTGACACTTTGAGGAGTGTGTTTCATCAGTTATTCTTTGTAATCTCAGCAAGGGTTTTATTCCTTTGGACTCTTTTGAAAGGTGATACGATTTACCGAAGGTATTAGAAGGTCTTCAGTCTTGGAAAAAATCGAATTAATAATTCCATAGAATAATTAGCCTTCATTCTGTTTTGCCACTGAAGAGCACGATCCCACATAAAGGGGAAAAAAATGAAAACCCACAGGTACTTTTAAGTGTGTTGTGCCCTGGTGTTGTTTTGATACAAAGTCTTTTTGGCATGTTGTACATTCTGTAGTGTAAGGACTTTTTCCTTTTCGTACATACTGTCTAAGAGTGTAATGTATCATTATTGGTAAAGTTAGTGTACCATATCTTTACCTCATTGTTTTAATTGGTCACACTAAAACTGGCGAGGAGACCTGAAGTGTAGAGTTAGGGTCATGATTGCTTTTAGTAAAGCTCAGACTTAGGCAAGTCATTTTTGTTAGTGAGCAGAGACTATCATGGCTAACTCAGAAGTGTAAATGCGTAGATAAATAAAGAAGAAAAGTATGGTAAAAAGGAAATAAACAATAGCATGCAATGAGAGTATGACCCATTCATTCTATTCCATTGGTTTGGGGAGATGCCGTCTACTTTGTGCTATTGTTGCCGTGCTCCGAGGACGTTGTGTTCCTGGCAACTTTAGTGGATTATTTTGCTACTTAACACTCTGGATAACCTCCATTTAGGATCCTTCCTAAAATGCAACTTAGCCAGTTCTGCTAAAATTCCTTCCTTTTGCCGAGAAGCTTAGGATTAATTAGGTGAGTGAGGTTCCTGAATAAATGGCAAAGCGGGAAACACAAACCATATACGTATATTTTTAGCACTATAAATGCTGTGACTCTTTGGACAGGAGAATGCTTCCAACCATCCACCAAATATGCATATTATTTGTAGCTCATATGTATAATCCATGGAAAGAACCAGTTGTACAAAGTTTATTTGGAGATGCTCAATGTCCTTAGGCAGGGTTCCTATCCATGTTTCACTTTTATTGTTTTCCCATTATTGCATTTGTTACAGTGCGGCATGAATTGTCCATTCTCTGCTGTTCTAGAAGAGTTTTCCCACTGGTGTTTATTTAATATCACAGCCAGTTTGCCTCTACTGAGATGGTTTGCTTCATGGAGGATTTTGGCAGGCATTCCCTTTGAGAGTTTGTTTTCTGTTTTCTGGTGCTAGCTACGAGCCATTCTGGTTTGCATCAGAGCTTACTTTCATAGCTCTTACCGTTCAGTGATCCCAGTGCTGCTTCTCAGAATTCAAGGAGTCACGCTTTTTACACCCGGAAGAGAATGACTTAATTTCTCCATGGAACTGTTAACTTTTTTTCTTTTGGGGGGTGGGTGTTATGCCATGTAAGAAGTCAAAACAGCTTCTGTGGTGATCTGCTAAAATATTTCTATAGTTGTTCTAAAGTACTTCTTTTTTTTTTAACTTATTTATTTTGAGAGTGAGACAGAGATAGAGCGAGGGGGCAGGGGAGAGAATTGCAAGCAGGCTTCGTGCTGTCGGCACAGAGCCCAACATAGGGCTCAAACTCAGGAACCGTGAGATCATGACCTGAGCTGAAACACACTTAACCGACTGAGCCACTCATATGCCCCTAAAATACTTTTACTGTATTTTAAAAATATGTTCGTAATATCCATAATGAGTCTTTAATTAATTACAGTAATTATTTTGGTAGCATCAAGACATCACATATTTCACTTTCCTTGTTTATTTTTATAGAGTACCTGGGGAGGTTTGTTGCTATTACATCTCAAAGAAGTGTGTTATTTTAAAAACATGGAAGCTATTAGTATATATATTTACTCTTTTATTTCAGTAATTTCGCATGCCTTAGAAAGGACATCAGTTTGCCACTTGAATTTATTTGGCTTCCAGTTAAAAAAAGAAGGGAGGGAACCCTGTAAGACACTAGGTGCTTCCTACCAGTCTGGTATCTTTTTTTTGTTTTTTTTTTTTCCATTTTTAAGCTAACACCAGTGAACAAAAAAATGTTAACTCAGGATTTGGTAGAAGTGTTTCCAAAATAATCGCTCATGTCCATGCCTAGAATAGGCAAGCAATAAACAAACAAACAAACAAAAAACCCTGCTGAACAAAAAACTGCTGAATTGAGTAAATGTTATAGAGTTGCTGCTTAAGAATGTTACAGAAGTGGGCAGTGTTATGAAAAGGATAATAGGGCAATAATTCATAATAAGTAATCAACTAGTAAAAAAAATGTTGGTGATTTCTTTCAGCAATAGGCATTCACTCTATGTCATAACAGGAGATTTCATGATCCTTGTACAAGGTCTGAAGATGTTTTCACTCATTCATTTGAGGTCTGTAATTGCTCTGAGACAAGGAGTGGAAAGCTTGGCCGGTTACTGAGCAAAGTCTAAGTTTTGACACACGTATGAAAGGAAGGATGTGCGATTGTACTAGTTTCTTGGGCTGCCGTAAGAAATCACAACAAATGTAGTGACTTAAACAAATAAATTTATTCTGTACAGCTTTGGAGGCCAGAAGTCCAGAATCAAGGTGTTGGCTGGCTTGGTTCCTCCTGTAGGCTTTCAAGGAGAACTGGTTCCATGCCTCTACCTAGGTTTCTGGGTGGCCAGCTGTCTTTGGCATTCTTTGGCTTGTAGAGGCATCCTTCCAGTCTCGGCCTCTGTCTCTACATGGTGTTCTCTCTGTGTCTCTGTCTGTCATCTCCTTTTCTTGCAAGGGGTCGGTCATTGGTTTCAGAACCTACCCTAATCCAGTATGACTTAATTTTAAAGAGTTACATCTGCAAATACCCAATTTTCAAATAAGATCACATCCTGAAGGTCCGGGTTGACATGAGTTTGGGGGAGGGGCACTATTCACCCCACTACAGTGATTATCTAGGATAATCTGTGATTATGTAGTGATTCTGCTCCAGTTAGACTGCCTATGTTTACAGATTCTTGTGCCCATGAGATACTGTGACCACAGCTAATACTTTGCTAATTTCTGCATCCGTAAATAGTGCAAGTATTCAGAAGTCCAGATCAGTTATACTGTGAATATGTACAGGAAAATCTATAAAAACTCCTAAAATAATTTCCCTGAAATGTGTTTTATCTGGAAGTTCTGTTTGTAATGTAGTTCCTGTCTACTAAATCTGTGAAAATGATGTCACCTTGGAGAAAGGAGCATTCTACTAATGAGACTCCTAAAATAAAAGTTACGGTTTGAGATTTGGGGAAGAATTTAGGGATTGTTAGAGATTTCTATTACTCGAGCAGCTCTAATAAACAAAGTAAATAAAGTCCATTTGTCATCAAGCTTTTTACAACTGATGGTATACTATCTGTCTGATCTTTTGCAGTCTTTTCATATAATACAACCAGTCGTTTTTACTTTAGGACCTGCTTTCTCCCTCTCACCCTTGTTCTCACCTCCACTTTCTCTTTTTATACTTGAATTACAAGTCAAGGTGCCTGCCTTCTTGTTTTTCAGGTGTCTTCAAAATTGTTCTCTGATGCATCTGATGGCCTCTGTTTGTAGTGGCCTTAGTGGTAGATGTTGTGACAGCCGTATACTGAATGAAGCTCTAATGTTGCCCATTTATAATTTTATAACTGAGAGTAAAGAAAGAACAGGTATCCTGAAGTACTAATATCTCCTCCTAGTGGCATCACTGGAGGATTTGGAGAAGTTGTTCTTGATGATTCTTAGCCAGTGTGGGACTTTGTTTCCTCAAGTGGCCCTTCTATTTGCAATATTTCCAGCTATCCTTACAGATGGAATTTCTTGGTTATTTTATGTAAATCGCTTTAAGTTATATTGATTTACATTTTGTTATCATTTTAAGATTCTCTGGAAACATTCACTCACATACGGGATGTTTTCTAATTGGCGGGTTTTCATTTCATCATCCCCAAATTCAGTTTCGAGAGTGTTTATAATGACAAACGATAGGTCTCCTTTTACTTTGGCTGTTAAGACTATTCCAGAATACTATTTGAAAGTATCCTAAATTCTATATTAATCTTTATTTAGCTTATAATTTTGTTTGTTTTTTTTTAAAGTTTCTTTGTTTTTGAGAGAAAGAAAGAGAGTATGTGTGCATGCAAGTGGGGTAGGGACAGAGAGGGGAGAGAGAATCAAGCAGGTTCCATGTCCAGCATGGACCCCGATGTGGGGCTCAATCCCACGAGCCATGAGATCGTGACCTGAGCCAACATCAAGAGTTGGACGCTCAACCAACTGAGCCACTTGGGCACCGCTGACATAATTTTGAATCTTTGTCCAATTTCCTTAAAAAAAAAAGGCTTCTGAAATTTTCTTTGTTGTAAATTTTATATTTCTCTTGCTCTCTCGAGGCAATTGTTTTTAAACATCTGGGTCATTTTAATCTTCTCTTTTTCACCTTGCTGCTTTTAAACAGTTTTTCTCATCTGGGGGAAAAACAATTAAATAAACTAGTTTAGGTACAGATCTGCAGTCCAGGACTATTAAAGAATCTAACAAAATCCTCAATTCTGCCACAAATACCTACCTTTCTGAGGTTTAGAAACACCCATAATTTGTAGTATTTACTTTTTCTTTTTTTGCCAGGGTTTTCATATTATAAATTTTATAGATTTATAGATTTTATAGATTTATAGACTATAAATATTATAGATTTGTTATCTGCCCTGGAAAAGTGATTGTTCTTTACCTAAGAAAACTCTGGGAAAAAGGGACACCATTTTAGGAGTTCAGGTAAAGCTGAGGAGAAAAATAAAGAGACTGAGAGAAAGAGACATAAGTAAGATAAACTTCAGAAGGCTACAGAAATTATCCTGGAGTTATCACTGCAACACGTATCCCAGGTAAAGGGCTTCTCTCTCACAATGAGAGAAAAATGACAACATTAGAATTCGATTAAAAATGGACAAAAGAGGGGCGCCTGGGTGGCGCAGTCGGTTAAGCGTCCGACTTCAGCCAGGTCACGATCTCACGGTCCGTGAGTTCGAGCCCCACGTCAGGCTCTGGGCTGATGGCTCAGAGCCTGGAGCCTGTTTCCGATTCTGTGTCTCCCTCTCTCTCTGCCCCTCCCCCGTTCATGCTCTGTCTCTCTCTGTCCCAAAAATAAATTAAAAAAAAAAAAAGTTGAAAAAAAAATGGACAAAAGACATAAACAGTTCACATTACCACCAGAAACAAAATGATTATTTCAAGTGGCTTTTGAATACAGTACTCTGCCTGAAACACCTTAATAAGAATATTCTAAGAACAATAATAATCACCAAGAGCAAAAACTACACAAAAGTCTTTAACTTCACTTAGAATGTTGATTGTTGTTAGTGGTAGTAAGATAGTTAGTCTCAAACTATTTTGTGGACATTATAGGAAAAAGCAAGTGAGTACATTATTTTGAGGAAATAAAATTATGGAATGGGGGTGGGGGGGCTAAGAGTGTTGGATCTGAACTGGAGACATGTGAATGAAATCACATATGTTTAGCTACAAGTATCAAGAGAGCCCAGAAGCATTCATGTAACATTCATACACCGATGAGTCCACCTTGCCACCAGAATGTGGTTTCTAAACATCACATCTCACTAAATGAAATCAGGACTCTTTGACGTATTTGTTTCCATGTGTGGACGCAGAATGCATATGGTTATCATTAGCTGTCTTGTTGCAGCATAATGGAAGAAAGTGATGAATGCACACCAAAATGAAGAATCCACAGTCCAGCATGAAGGGCTCCCAACAGACAAATTTTGAGCCCTGTGAACATCAAAATAATTATGACTGATGGATTTTAGCCCAATGAATTTTAACAAGTTAGTATTCCATAGTTATAATAAAAAAGGAAAAAGGAGGAGAAAGGAAATCTCTTTGCAGCAACATTACAGGGAATAAATGTGGAATGAATGAAAAGTGTAAAATTGTGATTTTGCAAACAGCCAGGAAAGTAGTTGATTGATCAAGGATTCTCAATAACTTTAAAACCATTGACAAAAATGTTACAGGGGAACAGGATTTTCATAAGGTCTCATAGTATCACTAAAGAGGCTACTCATTAATTACAAAAGGAAGGTGTCCTTGTGCAACGGAGAAATATGAACAACACCTTAAGCAAATGATCAAATATTAACTTACCAATAAGTGGACAAAATACCTTTTAAATGTGATGCAGTGGGAAGTATATCACCTATTGAAAATCGTTGTGAAAAACATAATCTGAACCTAATCGTAAAACATTCAAACAAATTCAGATTGCAGGACATTCATTTACTTTCACTCTTCAAAAATGTCAGTGTCTCAAACAAAAATGGCAGTAGACTGCTTTAGGTTAATGTGATTAGAAATATCAGATGATGAGTATGTGATTCCTGATGTATTTGGATTTTTAAAATAAGAATAATATTGGAGTAATAGGGTAAATTGAATGACTTCAGATTAGAAAGTAAGTAGTATGTTATTAATACTGACATTGTGGTTTTGTAGGAGAATTTTTATTTTTTTAGGAAATACATACTGAAATATTTAGAAGTAAATTTCCTTAGTGGCTAAACCTTACTTTCCGATGGTTCCCCCAAAATCTAAACAGAGAGACCAGTACATAGTTAAGGAAAGTCAGAGAGAGAAAGGGGGGGAGAGAAAAGGGGAGAGGAGAGAAAAAGAAGAGGAGGAAGGAAGGAAAGAAGGAAGGAAGGGAAGGCGGGGGGAAGAAAAATGAAAGCAAATGTGACAAAGTATTAAAAATGGTCAATTCATATGAAAGACAGTACTACTTTCACCAAATTTTGTAGGTGCGAAAGATTTTAGAAAACAGTTTAGGATATAGTTTACCTGGGAATATATCTAATGAAAAATAGCAACCTGTGTTAAAAAATATTAAAGACAACCTAAACAAAAGGAGAATACACTCAGTTTATAGATGCGGAGTCTCAATAGCATAAAGATATCAATTAAACTCCAAAATTAAAAAAAATAATAATCTGACAATACCAACAGCTACCAAGAATATGGAGCACCAGAAACTTTAATATACTGCCAATGTGAGGACAAATCAATTTGGAAAACATCTAGTATTAACTAGTAAATTGAAGCTGCCGTAGCTTCCGTTCCATTCACATACCCAAAGGAAGCTCTCAAAGATGTAAGAATTAGCAATGGTATTTGTAGTGACATTGTCTATGATAGACAAACACCCCCTATGGCTACCAATTGGAATTGTATGTAAAATGAAACATGTAATTCATATAATGTATTCATATAATGTAATGCTATATAACAGTGAAAATGAATAAAGTAAACTTGACATTAACACAGGCGAATCGGCCAGATCTGTTCGGCAGTCTTTTGTGCCATCCGGCTTAAATATTTTGGTTTTTCTCACTAGGAATTGAGACTTTTCAAATTATTTCACTAAATACTTTCCATTTTCCCCAATACCAATAGCTTCATTTTATAAACTATACGTGTATCAAATGTATTGATATATATGTGTTGTGCGTGTTTGTATATATGCATACATGAGTATTTGTGTGGGGGCAGTTTCTTGACTCTCACTGAAGTTGTTATATAAAGATGTTCATCTGTTTCGTATCTTAATTCTATTTCTTTAGCTTTTCTCCTCTTGCCTGGTATCGTCTTCTCCTCAATAACGTTTGATTTCTTTAATGTTTGCAAATACATATTGCATATTGTTCTTTTCTTGGGATTATTGCAGGGTCTTGACTTGCAAAGTCACAAGGATCTCAGTTTGAGATTTCCTCAGCTATTGTCAATAGTTCACCTGTTCCCATTAGCTTTATATTTCTGATGAATTTCTTACTATTTTATTAGCCTCTGACACTTGCCTGTTTAGAAATTTTTTTAAATGTTTATCTTCTAATTTCAATAGAATTTCAGAGAAGGACATAAAAACTGTATGTGTCATCAGTAGGCTGAATAAGATGTATATTCTCTTTTTTTCTGACAACTCTATACATTATGCTATGCTCATCACAAGTGTAGCTACCATCTGTCGCCACACAACAAACTCTATTATAATAGCATTGACTATATTCCCTATGCTGTTCCTTTTATTCTCATGACTTACTGATTCCATGAGTACCTCCCACTCCCCATCACCCATTTTGCCCATCCCTGACCTCCTTCCCCTCTGGCAACCCAGTTTGTTCTCTGTATTTATGGGTCTGTTTCTGCTTTGTTTGTTCATTGTTTTGTTTTTTATATTCTACGTATAAGTGAATCATATTTGTCTTTCTCTGTCTGACATATTTCACTTAACATAATACCCTCTAGGTCCGTCCAAGTTGTTGCAAATGGCAAGATCTCATTTTTATGGCTGAGTAATATTCCATCACACACACACACACACACACACACACACACACACACACACACACACACACCTCATCTTCCTTATCCATTCATCTGTCAATGGACACCACCAGACATTTTTGCAGCCATATCTTGGCTATTGGAGATAGTGCTGCATAAACATAGGGTGCATATATCTTTTCAAATCAGTGTTTTCATTTTCTTTGAGTAAATACACAGGAGTGGAATTGTTAGATCCTGTGGTAGTTCTATTTTTAGTTTTTTGAGGAATCTCCATACTGTTTTCCAATTTACATTCCCACAGTGCATGAGGGTTCCTTTTTCTCTACATCCTTGTCAACACTTGTTATATCTTATCTTTTTGACACTAACTATTCTGACAGCTGTAAGGTGGTAGCTCATTGTGGTTTTGATTTGCATTTCTGTCATGATTAGTGATGTTGAGCATCTTTTCATATGTCTCTTGGCCATCTGTATGTCTTCTTTGGAAAAATGTCTAATCGGGACCTCTCCCCATTTTTAATTGGATTGTTTGAGTTTTTTGGCCCCAAGCTGTATAAATTCTTTATATATTTTGGATATTAACCCTTTATCAGATATGTTATTTGCAAATATCTTCTCACATTCAGTAGATTGCCTTTTTGTTTTGACAAAGAATATGGGGTGAGCAATCAGTAAGCTGAATTAGATGCATGTTTCCTTTTGAACTTAAAAACTAATAATGATCCCTATTCCATCCAGATATAAATTATTTTTCACATTTATAGCTTTATTTACCTCATTTAAGCTTCATTATCTGACATGTCTCAAGAAATAATGTGATAACTTGATTCCTTTCACTCTCCAATAGCAATCTAGTTGTCTGTTACCCTTTTGTGATGCCTTATCAGAGATTAAATGTTGTAGCAAAGTGGAGACTTAGGACATCAGTAATCCACTAATTAACTAAAAGCAATTGAGGGGCTACATGCCAGCCACTATGCAACTTACCATCTCTTTTCCCCATTGACCCTATTCTTGCCCTAGGAGCACACCTCTACTGATTCCAATTTTGTCATTGCCAGTTCCTCTTATTATTGTTTTTAAATAGCCACATGATTACTTAATCCTCTTTTCCATCTAGATAATATGTCTCTTTCCTTAATAGATAAGTGTTTATATTCTTAAATATTGTTCTTCTATATTACCTTGATCTAAGTGATTTATTTGAAGATTTTTAGATCATAGCCAAGATTTATTCTTCAAGGCTTTCAAGTTCTGACTTGTGGATTTTTAATTTTGGCTACAGGTGTGGGAAAACAAATGATTGGGATTTCTTTTTCTTGCTTGCTTTTTTTTTTTTCAGTGTTTGGGGTTGATATAACTTCATTGATTTTAATTATGTATGTTATTTTCTCCCTACTCCATCTGGCAGAACTGAACTGTAAAATTGAAACCAGAAGGTTGCAAATCTCAGTTAGTTCATGAAACTTAATTGTCAATGTTAGTTTTGTGACCAACCATTGTTATATGTGTTTTGTTATGGAGCCTCAAGAAGCCTTCAAAAACTTTGGCACAGCCCTTAGTCACAGTCAATCAATTATTCCACTTTGCAGGTGCTTGATTTTCCAGTGTGTAGCAATTGCACACTGCGTTTGGAAGGTGGGCCAACATACCCATGAATATTTGGGGGTTTATTTTTCTTTACTGTCACAGGCACATCTGTTAGACGGGAGTTTTGTAATATGCCTCTCAAACACTGCTTAGATACATTTTAGTGTCTTTTAAAAATATTTTGTCACACACGGCTTATGGAGAACTCATTAGCAAGTGCAAACATTCCCTTTGTTTTACACAATGGGACTTATTATAATAATATCCTATCAAGTTAATTACCCAAGACTCTAAAAATTATATTTTAAATGTACAATAAAATGGATTTGATATTTGCTATACCCTGGAGAGATTTTCTTATTTAAAAGTAGTATGTTTAGTAGTGTTCTGTGATAAATAAATTTTGAAAGAAAGGAGGTAATCAAACTGTAGGCTTCATGTAAGGGTGTTTACTTCATTGCTATGTGGACATTAGGCAGACAGATTATGTCAAGCTGCATGATACCTCCGCAAACATTTTCACGCTAATGTTAGGAAATTGACTCATAATCTTGATAAGATTGATAGGTAATAGTCCTTTCACCTCTTTATATCAGTAGAGTGGAAATCAGTGGGATCTATTATAGCTTTGCGGAGGGAAATTGTGGCTTGCCTCATAGATGATTCAGACAAAATGCCTTTCTGTGAGATAAATCTTTTGATGAATGAATGACAAAATGTGTCCATTCCTTCAACACTTCTGTACCTAACTGTTGGCAATTCACTCCCTTCCACTAATAACACATGGAACAGGTGGTTCGCCCTTGATTCCAGCCAGCTGCTTTGTGTTGGGGGCTGTTAGCAACGGGGATCTGGATTTAGGAAAACACAATTCCGTCCTTGGGATTTTTTTGCGCCAGAAGATCCTAGAAATGTTGCTCTCCATTACAGTTCCCAGAGCTCTAAAATCAGACTTGTTTACTGGTAAAAGCAATTTCATGGAGAGGCAGACAAGCTAGCATAGCTGTTCAAAGCAGAATCTGGGGGTAGACTGCTGTGTCAGAGACCCAGTTCTGCCTCTTCCTGGCTGTGTGGTCTTGGGAACATCACTTGACTGTCGTTATCCGGAACAAAGACACCAACTATTGTTCCCCCACAGCACCGCTGAGAAAATTCAATGACCAGTATATGTAAAACTCCAGAATAAAAACTCTAGAATAAAGACTTTTTATATATTTATTGAGGGTTTTAGACTGATTCAGAATATTAATTTTAAATTTGCCTGTCATTCCCAAACTTTGCTTTAACCCACTCTTTCACAACTTTCTGAGAGCCATTCATAACATGGTCGTGGATGATGAGCTGGCCAGAGAGAGCCCGTATTGGGTTCTGCTGAGCCAAGTCAAATTGCTTCTCTGAACGTGTGGACTGGGTATGTAAGCACTTCAGTCAGCTACTGTTGGGTACTTAAGGAAAGGAAGTTAGGAAAAGCTGGGATTGGAGCAGCCTTGTCTGAGGAATGAGCAGGTCAAGGGAAGAGAAGCTGAGCTGCAAAGTGCAACGTGGTTCTAGAAGGAGAGGCTGAGAGGAGGCAGCAGATTTGAACGGCCTCTTTCCTAACAACCTCAGGGCCTTTGGTCGTTCACCTGAGTTCCTGCCCTGGTTCCCTGGGTCGCACGGCCGTCTTGCCATACGGTCTCCCTTCGTTTTCTGTCAGGTGGAATCACGTCTGTTCCTTCCAACCACTTGCTCCCTGTGACACCATTCCAGACCAAATATTTATCCAAAAGTGAAGAACCTCTCACGTCTCAGACACTCCTCATTTCTTATTTCACTGCAGTTTTGGGTCAAGCAAGTTCAACCTAGTGATGATGGTTCAATGAGTTTTTTACATACATACCAACCTACCGTTTTTATTGTAATGTGACACAATGGTTATTTTTATAACACACGTATTACCTTTAATTAATTAAATGAGGTTAAATCATTCCAGAAATATACTGGTCAGGAAGCAGCTGCTTGTTTACCAAACTGTGCAGCTTTGAAAAGACATCTGATGAAAAGAATTAATATTTATCGAACTTTTACTATGTCGGGGGCAATATCCTATGTGCTTTATTTATGTTGTCTTATTTCATTTCACAGCAGTTCTGTCAGGTACATATTATTAACGAGGATGAATTTAAAGCCCAGAGAGGTTAAATAGCTTACCTAAAGTCGTATAACTAAAATATGTGAGGTCAGGTCTGTTTGACATTATGCTCTTTTCAGTATATCTTGCAATTAATCAATCATTCAACAAAATTTGCTCAACCCTTACTATGTGCCAAGAAGAGTGTCACTATATGGGACTGGACTAGTTGGGCCCCATAAATTGTAAATCATGTTAAGAATTTTATTTGAACATTATCAATTGCTCATATACAGGAGAGAGAATATATTTATGGATTTTTTTCTCTTTTTTCCAAAATTATTAAGATCTAAATAACGTAGGAATATCTAGTGGTAATTCTAAACATAAGCAATTGAGGATGCATAAGAGTAATACCTAGATGTCATATTTAAGATCATGAAGGGATCTTAAAAATTGCAGCTTAGTAAATTTAGCTCAGCACCTGATTTTGCAGCTTTATGGTATGAAAAGTTCCCTGTGATCAGGCAGCAAAGACTAAGCTGCCTGGCAAGCTGGATTAATTAATAGTGATGGAAGATTCTGGAGCTTTATAATCAATAACAAGTTGACTTATTTGTTTACCAAACAGATAAAAGTAAGATTAACATAAATAGTCCACATAGCTTTTAGAATATATTTATAACAGGAAGAATATAAAACCACCACTTTCTTCTTAAAGTGCATCTTTCTGAATTAACTCTAATTACTCACTTCAGGTGGTCACTACTTTCTCTGATAGTGCCTCGGTTAGATATATTCACTGATGTGGAAATATTCCTCCTTTCCCATAACTGACCTAATTATGGCCATAATTATGCTTAATTGAAATGGCCCCATATTGCCTTGGGATATTATCTCCAAAGTAAACAACATAGGAGCATACAGCAGCACACACACACGTCTGCTATGACTTTTGCCTCTGACTCCTCTTGGTTTTCCATTTCTCTCCACATCCCAGGCAAACACATCGGAGACTATACCCTGAGACCTTCTTTACAGAATCACATAAATATGTTTTATGTGATTCTCCTACATAGAACTCACCGTTGTTCAAAATACATATTTTGCATAGCAAATTACAATTATAGTTCTTGAGTTTTGTGATACTGTGACAAAAGCATCATTTTTACTTCCGCTGGTATCAGTCCAAACTGAACCAACCAAAAGATTACAACCTGTGATTCAGTATGAAAATTAACATTAGGAGTAGACCAAAAAATGCAACCAAGCAGAAAGAACTGTGTACTTTGTTCAAATAGGCAGTGTTATAAAATCTATTTTAAATTCAACCCGGGGAATAGTTAACTCTCTTTCATCTGAGGGTCAAATATGCCCTTGGTGATTAAAATAGAAACTCAACAGTGATCCCTTTTAACCATGTCATATACAAGTAATTAACACTACACTTCAGTTTAACACTAATGCCTGAAATTCAGGTCTTGGGAACAGGTCTAAATGCTGGAGGATCAAAGTTTGACTTTAAGTTTAATTACATTTGAGCCTGGTATCCCAAGCATTGCTAATTGATATGTAAGCCAAGTTCGCCACAAAGGCAGCAAGCAGAGAACTCAGTTATACAGTCTTGGAACACAGGTTTCCTTGGCTTTATTTTTAAAAAGGGATGCAATTTCTGCCATTACATTAAAGAGATGAAAGAGTTGCCTTTCCTTCATTAACTCTTTGCCTTACCCTGACTCCGAGTGTACATTCAGGGAGAGAGTTCATTTGGTTCTTGTGGGGCCACCCTTGTACTCAGCTGATCATAGAACTTACTATGCATGCTAGAAGAGGAAATGCTGCCTTTATCCTCAGCTTTTGTGAATCCATGTTGCTTGTCCTTTTAACTACTGGACCAGGGTAGGAGCTCAATCTTCCCTGGCTTCTTTAGTCTTACAAACACCATCCCTTCTTCTGAGATTAGACTTTGCCACATAATCACCACGTTACCAGATGTTAGGAATGTAAGGCGATCGTAGATCTTTCATTTAATCCGATATGAACTATTTATTCCAATGATATACCTGTACTTTACATTGCCAATGTTTTACAGTCATCAAAACTAAGAATGCAATTCACGTAGTCCTCTGTTCTCTAACGATCCAAACAATCTCACATAACACTATTGTACTGATATTTACCAGAGCTTTATGAGAAAGTGGAACTTAGTTTGTAATCAAGGAATGAATTTACATTCCCATCCTAGATTTACAACCTGGTAATTTACAACCTGAAACTCTCTCCTAGTAACACTTATTCCTGTGTTCTAGTCTATCAATTAAACTACAATTTCTTCTTACTTTCATCTATCTTGAATATGACTATTCTATGTAGAGTAATTAAAGGAATCAAATTTAGAAAATAAATGACAATCTGCCTTTGAAATTCTGTAACTCTATGACATATTCAGGAATTGAAAGGAAATGGAGAGTGCATTAACTCGAATTTGAAAAGCTGTTATTTTAAAAAGTAGATGAGAAAATGTGCATTGATCAGTTTTGTGTACTGCCATGCAAAAAGGCAAGAAATTAAGATAGCTGTAATGGTCTCTTATTGAACCACTCCACATTTCCATGTGTTACAAATTTCTTAAGTAAATCAGCATGTGTTTGCTGCTCTGTGACAGCCATAAATCTTGGATAATCATCCTGTGAATGGGTCAGTGCATTAGCTCTGTAACTTCAATTAGCTACACTACCATCAAGCTCTGAGAAATCTACTGTAACACAGCTTAAACCATTAGATTAAAAATGGTCATAAATATGTTGTTGAAAACGGAGCCAACTTTAGGATATATCACTGAACTTCAAAGCTTCATTTAAGTTTAAATATTTAAGGGGTACCTGGGGTGGGGGTGCTGAATCGGTTGAGCACCCAACTCTTGATTTCAGCTCAGGTCATGATCCCAGGGTCATGGGACCAAACCTGGCATTGGGGTCTGCACTGAGCATGGAGCCTGCTTAAACTTCTCTCTCTCTCCTTCTCCCCGGCTCTCTCTTTCTCTAAAAAAAAAAAAAAAAAAAGAAACCTAACTAAATAAAAATAAATAAAAAAGTTTAAATATTTAATATTAAAATGGCCAGAAAGATGCCAGAACCACCAGTCCAACGTTTATTCTTTGCATATGTTTATGTTTTTCTCCCTCACGTAAGAACAGAAGAAGTCCATTTGTTCTAGAATATGAAGAACAGGACAGCGTATGTCAGACTAGATAACTTGGCATTTCTTTTGAAGAAGAATAGTAAGACTTAAAATGCTGGATAAGATATCAGTCTTCCTTCTTAATACATTGCAGAGTTTAAAACAATGTAAGGTTAATATCTGAGAGTCAAAAAAGAAAAGGAGGATATGAAAACTCCTATCATATGAGGGTCAGAAGCACAAGTTTACTCTGGCTACCCTAGGTAGATAGATAAATGAGGAGGATAGGCTTAATGCTCATGTGAGTAGCAGAGATAAAATCTCTGTTCTGTCCCAGGTGGTAAGTTGTAATTGGTGTTTCTAGACATAAAATCAGTATGGGCCAGTAAAATATTTGCCTACCTAAGAAACGGATGACATCAAAGTTTCTTTGTTCCTATTCTGAGTGAAAAAAAAAAAAGTCTCCCCTAAGATCTCGTAGCCCCAGGCCTGCTAGCCATCATGCAGATTTAGTATTCAAACTTACATGGTCCATGTGTCACATGGGTTCATAAATTCACGTAAAATATTGTACCAGCATATTAATACTCCTGGGGCACCTGACATAAGTAAATATAAAATCAATCTGGAGTGATTTACCTTCCACCCATCCTAGCTAATAATTTCGACAGATGAATTGCCCTGGAGATGAGCTCACAACTAAAATTAGAAAATGAAGAGGAAGAAACTCACCATGTGCGAGAGTTGAGAGAGACTCTAAGAGGACCTGAAGATAAGAGAACTATCAGTTATGGCTGAATCTGTCTTTCTCTATAGTATTGTTCTCTCAGTTTGGGGCAGGATGGTTTGTGCTTATACAGGATTCTCGTATGCACTGCAGATTTAATTAGCATTCTCTATCTTGGTGCTAAAAGCCGCTAACAACCCCACTCCTATTCTCACTCTCGGATACCATGACCACCGAAAATGTTCCTGCCCATTTCTACATACCTTCCGGAGTGGTGCCGCCTCTGTTTATGGGCCGTTGATCTAGAAAATAAAATAAGCGTGTTATACATCAATAGTGATTTGAAACAAAATGCTGAAAAACATGAGAAAAACACAAGCACAAAAAAAAAGTCAATTTGAAAGAACTACGAATAGAACCTCCAAAAATTAAAAACATAAAAGCTGAAATTAAAAACTCAGTGAACGGATCAAACAGGATAATATATACAGTTGGGGAGTGGATTGGTGAACTGAAAGACTGATCTGAGGTCATTGCTAGGAATTCAGAAAAAAGGAATGAAACATCGGGAGAATATGTTAAAAAGCATGAGAAGAAAATGAGAAGGTTCAAATATGCCAAGTAGAAATTGCGGAGAGAAGAAGACAAAATTCGGGAATGGCAATATTAAAAAAATATGGTGGCCAAAATAAAAAAAATAATGCAGGTTGAATGAAAGATGGAAATTCTCCGTTTTAGCCATTAAATCATGTCCATAGCAGAAACAAATCCATTTCTAGCCACATACCCTGAAATGATAGGGCACCAAAGACAGTGTGAGGATCTTAAAAGAAAAGAGGGAAATGCCAGATTACCTATAATAGAAAGATAATAGAACAGCCTCAACCTGACAACCGTGGAAGTCAAAAATAACTTTTTTTTTTTAATGAAAATGTGGGATTAAATGAGCGAATATATGTAAAGCACTTAGAACTGTGCTTGGTACACTGTAGGCCCTGCATAAGTATTTGCTGTGACAGTCATTATCCTGGTCTGGGTTGCATGAATAAATTACTAATGTGGCATCAAAGGTGCAAATTAATTGAAAATAATTTACCCTCATAGTTTTTGAATGGCTTCTAGGAGTCACAAATTGTTTTCTTTTCCAAAGAAACTAATGTAATTCATTTTCAAGTATTAATTGCTTGAACATTGTCTTTATGACTTAGAATTTAAATTTAGCTCTTCATCTCAATATTTGCTTAGCTTTAGAAAGTCACTTAAAGCTTTTTTTGTCTATAAAATGGGGTTAATTGATTATTCAACTATTTTGATTAAGTATATATTAACCACTGTTTCTTCAGGCTCTGAGCCAAAACATATGTCATAAAGAAAGAAAATGTCCCTAGAAATGTCACAATTTAGGTGGGAAATAAGACACCGTTGAATGTAAGATAATTACAGAGTTGTTTGCAAAATAGTGTAGAAATGCAGAGGAAGGCCAGTTATTCCTTTTCTAGGGAGGCCAAAGACAGCGGCACGATAAGCTATTATTATTGCCATCGTCACCATAATTGTTATCTGAACACTTACTATGTGCCAGGCACTGCCGACACATACTGTACATGTGTTAAAGATGATGGAAAGGTATCACAGACAAAGGTAAGATACAGATTATTTCAGAATTCTTAGAAACTGTAGATAGTTCAGCGTGGTAATAGCACAAGGGTAGATTTTGGAGAACATGTATCTAACATAAAATGAGAGGACGTCAGACATTGTCGAATTTAGTTTTTAAAACAATCCTAGTTTGTATCTTAGAAAGTGGATGGGAGCAGCATTCTGGAGGTAGAAGATTGGGTAGCTGCTGCTGGAATAATCTGGGCAAAAGCAAATGAGGGCTTGACCTAAGGTAGAGGCAGTAGAAATTGAGCAAATCGGTTGAGTGACATTTACGACGCAGAATCAACGAGACTGGTATTTTTTTCTCTTAACTGCCACCCCAGAGTTGAATCTAAAATCTCTAAATTGAGAATTTGGAGGGGCAAGGAGCATATTCCTTACTCTCAACCAGTTTGCAGAGATAGAAGAAAACTGGATCATTGTTATAGACTATGAAACCTACTTGCATAGGATTCACAGGGAGAAGCAGCCCAACGTGGAGCAGTTTCTGAAAGATGAGCGAGAGGCTGCCAAATCAAGGGAGGTGGGAAAGTCATTCCAAAGAGCAAAAGTGTGGAGATAGGAAACAACCAGCTGGAACAACAAAACCGGTGCTGAAAAGTGTGAAACAGGAGAAGAGAGGAATAGTGGTATTTGACAACTATAATTTCAAATGGAGCCTCTGCAGGTGAGTTCCTGTAGAAGGGAGAGTGTGGAAGGGTGACTTAAAAGTAACCCCCCTCCTGCTGCTTCCTGCCACTGCCCCCAGGGCGCCATTATCTAGATGAAAACATTGTTTGATGATATTATCTTTCATCTATATTGCTCAAGCAGGAGCATTTTCAATTAGTCTGTTGGAAATAGTGCATGAAAGAAGTACCCTTAGCATAACAAGGGTGGATGTTTTGTAAAATACAAGGAGAATAAAGAAGGTATAAAGTCTTGCTAGTGGAGAAAAATTAGTTATCTCAGGAGAGAAGTGTTTACTCATAAACATCCACTAATGGCAAAGAAAGGCGTAAAAACTCATTAACTATAGACATCATTGGTGGGGGAAGAGAGGAGGAAGAAAAGAGAGAGAAAGAGAGAAAAAGAACTCAACATTCAATTCTTTTCAATCCTTCGGATCAGAGCAACCCCCAGGTCGACCCAGTACCCCAGGGAACCACAGAAGTTTCATTAGAGCAGGCCACCGCTGAAATCTGGTTGATGCTGTACAAAATACGTAATGGGATCGGTGTAAAATTTAGAAACATGAGAAACTGAAGGTGTAGGGTGATGAGAAGGGTAGGGTGCATTTTAGGCTGAAGGAAAGGCTCCAGGTATAAGGGAAAGACAGAATTCTGATATGAGGTTAATAGGTGAGGTTAGATAATATTTATCCCATTATATTATGAATATGTGAATATGTTTTAAAACTATTATACTATATTTAGTCCTAAAGAATCACTGGGTCTTCTTTCTTCTGAAAATAGGCAACCGATGTTAAATAACAAACAAGATAGGGACACATACAAACTCATTAAAGTTTTGCGACATCTAACAGAAAAATAAGAAACTATGAATGCTTTAGTAACTGGGCTTTAAGAATCAATCTAGTAAATTCAGAGGTTCACATTAGCAGTTGCAACAGAGTTGAAATGGTACAAGGACTGGCTGTATGAAAATATTCACTGACGCTGCTGACCAAAACTCTTAATCCGTCCTCATTGAGTCCATTCAGGAGACTTTAAAAATAAATGTAATATAGTATATTTTAACTTTATTATTCCTATAACATTTAGATGGCATTACTTTTACAAATATGTAATTTATGAATAAAAGAAAACATAAAAACCTCGAGTTCATTCAACAAATTCTAGCATTTCCCCCTCTATCCCTATGCAAATTTGTCAAAACATTTTTTTTGAATTTTTAATGTTTATTTATTTCTGAGAGAGAGAGAGACAGAGTGCAAGAGGGGGAGGGGCAGAGAGACAGTGAGACACAGAATCCAAAGCAGGTTCCAGGCTCTGAGCTGTCAGCACAGAGCCCGACGAGGGGCTCAATCTCACAAACTGTGAGATCATGACCTGAGCCAAAGTTGGATTCTTAACCAACTGAGCCACCCAGGTGTCCCCCCCCACAAAAAATTTTTTAGAGCTCCATCTATATATTCATACTTTTCATTTAATTACCCCAAAGACAACTTAATTTTGTAGTATCATTTATCTTTTACTATAATATCATGCTAATTATTAAATTTCTAATTGCTGATATTTTAAAATGATAGTGCCAAATAAATCAACCTAATATTTATGATATTTAAACTACTTGTTTTCTATTAATTTCATGAAAAAAAATGTAAACTTAAGATTATGGGCCTATATTTTAATTTTCAACAAGACACTCATAAGTGAGAATGTTATTAATAGATTTCTTAGACAACTAATAAAATTAGTTATGGGCTTTTCTCAAAAACTAAGCTGCCAAGTGAACTAGAATCATCCAAGTTCATAGGCTAACAAATCAGGTGGTAAATTATTCACTTAGGCAATTACCAAAAATTTGCCCAGAGCTGAGCTTTATTCGTGCATGCATTCACTCAGTCGTGTATTAACCTAACGTTTGAATAGGTTCCGTGTAAAAGCACTATGCTGCCTGCTGGGAAAACTAGTTACGTTTTTCTCAAATGTGCTAGGTTGTTTTTTTTTCATGGCTACATGCTTCCGCATCTAATATTCTTCCTGAAATGACTTTCTCCTTTTGACTGTTGAGTGAGGTCCTACCCAATTTCCAGTTCTCTCTTGAAGCCTTCTCTACTTCTCCCTCTCTCTTATAGGCAGATGGACCCAATTTCTTCTTTATGCCTGTGTACAAATCTGATATGTGCCTCTATGATAGCACTTTTTAATGCTGCACTGTGACTCCGTGTGGTGGCTGCTGTTGCCACTGTTACTCTTACTGTATTTACGTGACTTTATTCCCAAATACACGATGAATCTTTTCATGGCAAGACATCCATCTAAGTAATCTTTGGCTCCTAACACTTACTTATTAAGTGAATGAATCCATCCATAAACAATAGTAGTTATAAAAAATATAAAGGGTAGTATAACAGACATTTATGTACCCACCACCCAACTTAAACAAGATTACCAATAGAGCCCCATCTCGCCAGGTCCCCTACCCTAATTCCATTAGTTTCTTTCCACACCAGAGATGTCCACCAACCTGAACCTGATGTTTATCAAGCCTATGCATTTCTTTAGGCTTCTATGTATATATCCTTAAAGACATATGTATATATCCTTTAAAATATATGTGGCTGATATTCATAACTTAATATTTATAGACAGCATTTATTTATGTGTCATACTGCAGTTAACTTTTTTGACCAATATTATATATGAGATACTTATATTTATCACATGTATGTGATATTTGTGCAGTTTGCTACTTACAACTATCATTTATTTATTTTTAGCAGTTGTGTAATATTCTAATGGATGTATATATCACAATTGTTGAGGAGTGTTCCATAGCATGCCCACAATACAGTTTGCTTATCCATTGATCAGTTGAAGGGTATTTTGGTTATTTCTAGTCTCTGTTATATATCGTAAAGCCAATATAAAGTCCATGCTTCCTGTGTGTGTGTGTGGACATGTTTTCAGCTCTTCAGGGAACAAGAATAGAATAGGTGGGTCTTGGGGCGCCTGGGTGGCTCAGTCGGTTAAGCGTCCGACTTCGGCTCAGGTCATGATCTCACGGTCAGTGAGTTCAGGCCCCGCGTCGGGCTCTGTGCTGACAGCCCAGAGCCTGGAGCCTGTTTCAGATTCTGTGTCTCCCTCTCTCTGACCCTCCCCCGTTCATGCTCTGTCTCTCTCTGTCTCAAAAATAAATAAAAACGTTAAAAAAAAAAAAGAATAGGTGGGTCATATGGTAAGTGTATATTTATCTTGACGAGAGGCTGCCAAATTTTTTTCAAAATAGCTGTAGCATTCTACATGTCCCTATTAATGTATACATTTTTTTCTTTCAAATTAATTTAACCCAGACTATGGGTGAGGGATAGATCGGACTTTATTTTATTTGCAGATGGTTATCCAGTTGTGCCATCACAATTTAGTGACATACATGTATTCCCTACTGATTTGAAAAGTTGTCTTTATCCTATTCTAAAGCTCTATATCTATTTGCATCTATTTTTTCTACTTCTTATTCTGCCCCATTGATAGCTCAATATGATGCATGAAAAATGACTCATGTTCCCGGCTCACACTTTTCAAATTATTGAGGTTTTATGTTTTAAAACACAGAAGGGATAGCTGTCTATCATTGATCTTCCTTTTGATTTTTTGCTTATTTACTTTTCCATATCAATTTTAGAATCCTATCATCAAGTTACAAATAATTTCTTTTTATTTCTTGAGGAAAGTTTTCATCTGTATGGTTCTTAGCCCTTCTATCTAAGAATATTATTTTCCTTTACACTGACTCAAGTCTTCATGGACAGATGTGACCTCTGTCAGTTGCCAGAACTCACTATCACCTGGCTCTTCCTTACTTTTTGGCCTATCCATTCCTTGGTTCTGGGATGCCCCAGGCTGTCCAAGTCTCAGAAGTGTTATACACGTTCTTTCCATTATCTCTCATTAGTTTTCTTCACATGGCTAATTACTTTTCATCCCTTAAGATTTGGCTCAAATGACACCTCATTGTAGTGTTTTTCCCATCACTGCCTTATTGACGTAACACCATCTCATCCCCAGGCACTTGCTTTCAGATTATTGTTTTATTGTCTGTTTCATGCTTATCACAATTGGAAGCATGGTTATTCATTTCTCTACCTATTTGTTTTCCAATTCTGCCAATGAGTTTTAAGCTACCATGAGGGTAGGCATGCTGTCTTCTGGTTCCTGCAGGGTCACCAATGCTGGGAACAGTGCCTGGCACTTCATAGGTATGCAACGCATATTAAGTGAATGAATGGATGGCCTTTTTCTCAGCTCCGACAACTGCCTTCACACTCTTGCTACTGCTACTTATACAAACCGTTTGGGTGAATTTTCTACTTGAAGTTATTTGACTGCCTGAGAAAAATCAGTGAAGTAATAACTTGTGACTTTTCCAACTGAGCACCAGACTCAGGGGTCAGCCTAGTGAGATCCCCTCTGCTGCTCAGCCCTCTCCCGCCTGTCTCTCAGTCTCCTCTTTGGCTGTGTTGATATGACTGACAGGACCACCAACCGTGACTCCTTGAGGCAAAAGAGTAAAAGGACTGAGCGGAATACGTGCCCAAAACCACAAAAGGCACAATTTGCTATCTGTGATTCAGCTTCTTACAACTGGAAGTAACTAATCAGAAAATGATCTGCAGCAGTAGTTTCCATATCGACTGATGATTGAATCACGTAGAATGTTTTCACAAATACAGCCATTTGAGCCTCACCCGTTCCTACTGAATTAGAACCCCTGTGGCTCAAACACATGCGAACAGCACCCACCAACCTCACTCTTGTGGGACTCTGATTCTCTTCCGTGTTGGAAACCACCGTGAGCTGGACCAGGCAGTTGACCAAAGTAGACAACGTACGTGAGCTGTGTGAACGTTTGATAAGAGCCCACACATTTTAAATGTTTATGGGATTGTTCAACTGATGGTAAAACAATAAGCTTAAATTCTAACTTTATTTAATACTCTGCATTAATGAAAACATTCTGCAGAGACTGTACAACAAAGAAATGAGAATGAGCCTTTACAAAACAATACGGTGAATTCTGCTACTTGCCTGGCCTGCCTGCTCTGGGGCCAGAATACTGTGTTGGCTTAATTCAATATCTAGAAATATATTGCTAGTTAGAAATGCAGATTCCTGAGGTTCGTGATAGAGATGTTAAGTCAGAATCTCTAAATATGGAGCCCAGGAATCTGGATTTTTGTATAATTCCTTGGAGGATCTCTTTTCCACACTAATATTTGAGAACGTTGAAAGCATAGGTTTGGGACTTTAGACTAGCTGGATTCAAATGGTTCTAGCAGTGTGGCCATGGGTGAGTTCCCTAGCGTTCTTCAACCTCTGTTTTCTCATCGATAAAGTGAGAAATCAGCAGTACCTACCTCAAAGGATTGTTGTGCAGGGTAAGTGAGGGCAGCAATGGAAAGTGCTCAGCATAGTGCCTAGAAGAAAATGCACTCAGCAAATATCAGATCTTAGTTTTATTAACCAATGCCTTTTTTTATCTCTACCTGGAAATTTTCAGTTTGTCCTAGAGCAATATCTCAAGCGGTGGTTCTCAAAATGTGGTCCCTGGACCAGCATTGCCAACAACTACCTAGAAACTTACTGGAAATAAAAAAATTTTGAATACCACCCAGACGTACTGGATCAGACTCGGGATGGGACCCAGCAATTTCTGTGTACCAAGCCCCCCAGATGACTCTGATGCATGCTAAAGTTTGAGGGTCACTGACTTAGCGGGGTTGATCAATAAAAGGATTAATTGAAAACAACTGTAACCATACCGTGAAATAAACAATATACTAAACAGTTTACTAAACGGTTTATTTTAAAACATGCACAGTCTTTTCCACATACGTATCACACATCACCCATCCACCCCCCTCTCCACACACATACGTATATTCACTTTAAACTATGAACCATGCAGGTGTGTTTCTTCAACTGACGTTCCTATCCCCACAGACCCCCACCTGCTCTGGTTTTGTCTGGCTTTTCTTTTATCAATACCCTGGTTCTGTATGATCTGTTGTTGCTCTTCTGTACTCCACACTCTTCTCTATTTTCATAGTAGTGTCCCCCGGAATAATTTCTTTTCTGTATCAGATTACGGTGTAGAATAGACAGGGAGTAGACAATCAAGATCGATAGACATGATATGAACCCAACTCAGTTTGTTGACATTGGGCAGATTACCTAAACCCTCAGAATTCTAGGTTCTTCAGCAGATAAAAAGGGAGAAGAGCATCTGTCTTGAAATTTTCTTGCGAAGATTAAATGTAATGTATGTCCATTATCTAGCACAGTGCCTGGTTCATACTGAGTGCCAAGTAAATGGTAGCTACTGACCTAATTGCATATAAATTTCAACATTACTCTGAGCAGTAGCTAATGTTAACATTTTGTATAGAGAGCATTTACCAAAAATGTATACTGTTTATTCTGTCTGTTCCTATTTGCACAGAAACTTAGGGTGGAGAGATACAACTGTCCACTATGTCTGTCGATCTCCTAGTTACTGTCAGATTTCACCTGATTGTAGCTGCTTGAGGGTTCAGGTTTAGGAGATGCATGCTCACCACATGTAGTCTACTGGAGTGAGCAGGTGTGGATTATAGTTGCTTATTGTAAGCTATGTTGGGAGTCACCGCACCCTGACCATGTTGTCGAATATGGCATGAAAGCCCCTTTCAATGTATTTATGACATTACATTTGCCTGCAATCTGACACCATTCTGTCACTAGTTAGGCTAGAAAGTGACACTCCCCAGAGTCTTTTGTGTTTATCGTACATTCTTCATAGCAGCTGCTTCTTATCTAGGCAGCCAGAAGATCAGTTGCCAAGCATTTATTAGCATATACTTTTAGTCTTGCTCATTTAAGTTCAGGAGGCTGTAGCACTGAGGACCAGATTCTGATACATGTTCTGAAAAAAACCTCTAATACCACAATTACAGCCTTGAGCCAATTGCTTCATTCCCCTTACTCTCAGAGATACTCAGTTCGGCTTCTTCATTTCTAAGATGACTCGGTCAGTTTTGGTAAGTATTCCGTGAACACTTGAAAATAATATGTGTTCTGTATCTTGTTTTACATATGTCAAGACTGACGTTCAGGTTGGATTTATAAATGTGTTGTTCAGATTTTCTATAGTCCAACTTACTTTGTGGCTTGCTTATTTCATCAGCTATAGAGATTGTTAAAATATCCCTTTCCATAAGGTGAATCTACCTTTTGGATTGTATACCAATCCAAATTCAGAATTGTTACATCTTTTTGATGGATTCCTTTATCATTATGAAAAGTCCCTCTTTTTGCCTTGATGGCTACTTTATTGATACCTACTTTGTATGTTATATATGCTTTTTTTTTTTGGTGAAGATTTGCCTGATTTATATTTTTAATCCTTTGACAATCAACCTTTGTCCTTTTGTTAAAGATGTATGTCTCGTAAGTAGCATATGATTGAGTTTTGTTTTCGGAGATTTTACTATGCTATGCTTAGGGGTGGTTTTCATTGTGTTAATCCTGCTTGGGAATTTAGATAGCATTGTTATTATTATCATTATCATGATTATTAAACACTTTTTAAATTTTAAATTGAAGTATAAAATACATAGGGAATTCGTGCAACACACGAATTTTTACAAACTAAATAACACCTTTGTGTATACATCAAGCACCCCAATAAAAAAAATACCATAAGCATCCCTCATGCTCTCTTTTAGTTTCTATTCTCCAAAAGTAATCACGATCTTGATTTCTAACAGAAAGTGCTGGTACTTTGTATGATTCCATATATACAACTTCTTAGTTCTTTGGATTTCTAACTTCCATCAGCATCAAAAATTTCCCACTCATTATATCTTCAAATATTGCTTCTGCTTTATTCTCTTTAAATCTTCTTCCCTGACTCCAGTTACACACATTTTAGACCTTTTTATTGTATCATTTACATTTCATCGTTTCCCCCTCTTTGTTTCATTCATATTTTCTATTGAGTTATCTTTCAGCTCACTAACCCTTTCTTCTAATTTGTCTAACCTGTTGTTAAGCCTGTCTATTAATTCTTCATTTAGGTTATTGTTTTCAGTTTTCTGGGAAAATTCCCTATCATGTTATCTATATTTTAGCATTTTAATAACAGCTATTTTAAAGTCCCTGTCTGGTAACTTGAATATATAGATCTTTTGTGTGTTTGTTCATTCTGTTATTCTGTCTTATGGAATACATGGTAAATTTTTACTGAATGCTCTGTGTAAGTTATGAAAACATTTAGAGATAATGACGTTACATTTTAGCTAGGGACAGATCCCCTTAATCCAATTAAGAATTGATCTGATTTCAGACTGGATTTCAGTCTCAGTGAGAACTGATTCACTTGTTCGTACACACTATTGGGCTGTGTAGTCCTCCATTAATTCCAAGGGAGGGTCCAGAGCGTTCACGAGTCTCCCCATCTCCGTGAGACATATCCTCGCATTTTTGCTTTGCTCCCAATCACATAACACTGCCGGAAGCTCTGCCCAATCTCTCAACCTCTGTCACCTCTGGAGAACGAACAAGTGCCTCAAAGAGAAAAGTGGCAAATGTTGGGCTCATTTCTTTGCGTAGTTTCATTCCTCGCGGGATTGTGAGCCCTTAAGCTCCCTTTTACATCTCGGAAGCTTTCAGACAGATTAAAAACAAAAAGCTAACCATTCTAGTTGTTCTCAGAAGGAGAGTTGGTCCGCAAAATGCCACTCTGTAGCTGCGAGAAGCAGAAATCCCTAGCGCCCGTTTTGAGAATTTATTTTATTAGCATACAGTCTTCTTTACATGGACTTTTCGTGCAATCAGTGCAATGAAATGCTTTGAAAGTAGACAGCTTTCCCCACTACAGGACACCATGATGTATTCTGGATGCCTGCATGGATCTTTCTTTTATCAAAATTGAAAAAAAACCAAATTCTTTTAAAAATTAGGTCAGTGAGTGCCCTAAATATTTATTTACCCAAAACGTCTTAAGTAACGATGCAGACCAAAACTACCTGTGTAGAGACTCAAGTCTCTTAGGACAGAGCTTTTACGGACTGAAATGCTACCACAGCCACTGTTTGACTGACTGACTTAACTCAGAGATCCATAAAATAAGATAAAATCTTTAATTATGTGAAATAAAAATCTAGTAGAAAATTGGGTATTTTCTGTTTAAAATCTATATCAAAATTGTATTCCATAAAAATAATTGTTCCCATATACCCTAAGACCCTAAATGAAAATTCATACTTTGGGAGATAGAATCTGCTTACATTTTCTTCTTCTTTCTATCATCAAAAATAGTGAGTCTTATACCAATCTTACAAGATGTGTGTTATAAAAGGCCCGAGAAAATACTTTCATGATGTTTTCACATCATTTTCTTTGGGGCCTCAGAGATTGACAGCCTGGAAAGAGGGGGAAATGTAGTGTTCTTTATTTGAAATTAAATAGAACACCTTAGAATCTCTGAAATTGTCAGGAGGCTTTGTGAAAAGACATTCTTATGCAGGCAACTGCAAAGTCCATCTGTTGTTTTAATTTGTCTCCCTAATAATTCCCAGGAGTTTCACTTGGTTTGAATATTGGAATAAACAGAAATGAATCAGGCCGTTTTCTTTTAATATTAATCCAAAAATTCAGTGTGGTATATTAACCATCACTTACATCCCTCAAGGTTGTTTGATTTCATTAACCTTCACAATATTCCAATTAAATACAAGTATATTCATTTTATCATTTGTACTTGATTTCTTTAGATAATCAAATGCTGCAATTTTTAGTGATTTTAGATGCAAATTCCATTATAATTCATAGAATATTTTTTCTTTTAAAACAATGTCACATATTTCAATAATGTAGCAGTACAAAGTGTTATTTATCACAGGAGTGGAAACATCTATTTTTTATTATGTTTTATAATTTGATCAAAAATCTTCAATATATTTTAATACTTTTAAAAGACCATTTAGCTATGCTTTATCAATATATCTTGTGATCTGGAAAATACATCCCATACCCAAAGCTCCCAACACATAGGTTGCATAATGCCACTCATATGTTATTTATGAGTGGCATAATTTTTTTTCTGTTGAAAGGTCTGTGGCATTTTTTCAACAATGGTTATGAATTTAAAACATTAAGTACCTTTTCCTCTCTGAGGTATGATCAAGTACCTATACACAAGTTCTCAGGACCACGAGTCAGCCCCTGATCTGCTGCTACAATTTTGTGGAACGCTAACTGTCGGCCACAACAGATCCACCTTTCATTAGATATTCATATCCTTTCAACTAGAATGATTATTTTCCTGCTACTTCCCGCTGTGAAGACCTGATCCAAGTGCCACGTGAGGGGAGGAAACCAAGTAAATGTGAAGTGAAACACACGGCCCTCCTTTCTTGGAGAACTCCCCGCTCCCTTGCTGACCCCTTCCCCCTCTCCCCCCCACCAGCCCCACTCTGTGGAAGAAGGGCCAGTGCTGAATAAGTCTGTGCAAGAACATGACTAAGCAAGGGGAGCTGATTAGGTTGCACAGTCAAGGAGAACCAAGAGTCAAAAGTCATGAGTCTAAGATTTCAAGTCTGGTTTCTTAGAGAGGAAAACCCAACTTTGCAGCTCACTGTTTGCATCTTTCCATGCACCGCCTTTACTCAAGTCCTGAAACATAAAATGTTATGAAGGGAGGTGGGGGGGGGGTGGTATGGGGAAGATAAATGGAGAAAGAGATAAATAAAAAAAAAATTGCAAGTTGTAGGCACCAAAGGGGATAAGAAGAACCTGAGACCGGAGAAACTCTGTGAATACAGGAGTCAGGCTCTGGCCATCCAGAGTGTTGATGAAAACAAATTGTGTGTGCACAAGAGTATTTGTTTTATTTAAGTCAAATTAAAAGGTTGACTTCCAGTAAATTATCATATTGGCCATTCAGAGATGTGATGTGATATTTTAGAATACACTGCCGTGGTCTAAGCAGTAGGGGACATTTTTGGTGATGCTGTTCTCAGGGAGGGCAGGGCTCAAACAGCCTCCTCCCAGAAGCATTGGGCAGAGGCAGCATGATAATAACTCCTAGTGTGCCAATACTGGAACAGAGGAAGTTCAATGAGAAGGGAATTAAGTTAACAGTGTATTGGCTGAGGGAAATATTCGGTATTAATTGGGTGGCATCCTAAATGAGGCAGCTGTGTACTACAAGTGTTTGTCAGAGGAGGCCGTAAACTTCGATTTGTCTTTGCCCTGTCTGAAATTGCCATGATATGTTCACAGCAGATTTAAATGAATCTCCCGTAAGGGAACATTCGCCTTGAGCCATGGGAGAAAGGAAGGAGATACTTTCTGTGAGGTGTGCATTTGGAGGCCAAGAAGAACCAAGTACGTAGAGTAGAGAGACTAAAATAAGCAGAGTCCGATAATACGCCCAACTGTAGTGCTCACAAGCTCAGTGTTCCCAAAAGAAAGACCGGTTTAATTGGTCAGGCAGTAGCGTGAGGAGGAGAGGGATGTGACATCAGAAAGGTGGTTTACTTCCCGGTCACAACTGACTGTAACACTCCAGTAACAAATCTGGGCTTCCGGCTGTTGGGGATGAGAAGCTTCAGCAGTTTTTGAGTCGAAGCCTCTGACTGAAGTGTTATTTAAACATTAAATTGCTGCACTCGTGGATGGCTCAAAGAAGGAAAATTAGTGCCAACAAAACTCCACTTATGAGAATATGGTGGAAGTGTGAGGGAGGTGGGCTTAATTAAGGCGAGGCTTAATTACTGCCATAAAACAGAAAGGAAAGGATGCAAGAGAGAGACAAGCAACGAGAAGCGACAAGCTTTGGGGTCTGAATCGATTTGGATGGAAAGGTTGGGGAAAAACAAATAGAATATGCTAAAGCAGAACAAAAAACTCCCCAAGTGTGAGCACGAAACGTGCCGGGAGTTTGGACACTGTTGTTGGGGGAGGGTGTGTGCACGATCCCTTTGATGAGTTGCCCCCTTCTCCCTTTTATTTTATGTGCGTATGTTCCCCAAAGGCCACTGAGTTGGCATTGCCAGCTCTAAGGTTTCAAGTTTGGGAGATTAAAAAAAGCATCTGGTAATTCTGCACTAAGTAAAGGGAAGGGAGGGCGCAAGAAAAGATGCACGTTGCATTTTCAAATGCTGAAAAAAAAAATCTTTAAAAACCCATTTACTTCTCCTCTTGTATGCCCTTGGGTCAATTCTGTTCTTTAATTCTCTAGGTCAACAGAAAGAGGTGAGTCTGTTTCATTTTGATTTCTAGTCAGTTTCACTTTGTATATTTCCATGCACAAGAACCAAAAAAGGAGCAGCTTATCGATTTTTGCTCAAATAATCCATACAACATATCATATTTTGTGCCATTGCATATAGTTCCTCTTGTGTATAGGTCTCAGGGCGCTTTGCAAGTGGCTCACTGCTCAAAGCACATGGATCCGGCTGCATTCTTGAATTGCACTATCAGACTCTTCAACCACCATTTCAAATGACACATACGATAATCTAGAATATTTTGCTCATGTCGAATCCTATGCGCTTTCTGGTTGTGTGATTCTTGAAAAGCCAAACTTCACATTTGCAAGTTAGCACTTCCGTGTTTTCATAATTTTCTCACACACCAACACTGGCCGGGTCTTCTTACATGCAGGTTAATGTATCATGAAAATCCATCTGTTGACCAAAAAAAAAAAAAAACCAGAAAAGAAAAAAAATCATAAGATTTTTAGGGATTTGGGATAAGTTTGAAACAGCCTAAATGTACCCATCGATGTTCACATGAGTAATCTGAGCTACAGGGAAAATTCAGTGACTTGCCCAAGTTACATACAGCGCGTAACAGGTTCCAGGGCTCTGGACTCTCAGCTCTGGGGTTTTGTACACCGCCAATGAACTAGCCAAATCATTATGGATAATCGTAATTTCTTCTTCACATTTTAGGGGTTTCTGATGCAGATGGATGCTGTTCCCAGAAACCCCAGTCCAACCACATTGCGTTTCTGACTCCAAGTTAGTGAAAAACGAGCCTGTCTAGTTTGTGAACTGAAACCATCTGACGGGCGACAGGAAGGTCTCAGCATGGGCTCCTCTGCTATGTTCAGCTCCAGCCCCCATGGGGAATTTCACATGGAGTCTTTTGACACATTTTTGCTCCTTGGTTCATCTTTTTGTGCTCTTCTCCCAGCTACAGTGGTGAACCCTTGAAGACTGTGATTAAGACACGGGCAGGGGCAAGAGAGATGCTTAATAAGTTCTGAATCTCGTATAGGACATAGGCTGGAGCAAAGAGTCCAAGGCAGCTCAAAAGAGCTGGGCGTCCACATTACTATAATAACCAGCATTTATTGAACTGCTACTATTAAGCATCAAGTACTGATGTAGATACTTTCATATACAATTTTATTTAATCCTCACAGGAAGCCTTAGTGGCTCTCTTAGTTCAGGTTCCCTTGAACTGACACTGAGACGAGCATTCAGTGCAAGCATTTTGTCTGGGCCGTGGTCCCGGGGAACACCAGTAGAGGAGTAGGGAAGTGAGAGAGAATGGAAAGAAGCCAACAAAAGGTGCCGGATACCGTAGATCACGATTAAGGATGACAAGAACTTAATCTCTGACACTTCCGGTCTGCTGCGCACATGGCCGGAACATCTTTGGTGACCAGAGAAAGCCCTTAGGCTTATTGTCTCACAATTCTTGAGGCTGGAAGTCCAAGGTGAAGGTGCAAGCAGGGTTGGTATCTCCTGAGGCCTCTCTCCACGGCTTGTGGATGACTGCTTTCTCACTGCTTTCCACACGGCCTTTATTCCCTGTCTGCAAACATCCTTGGTGTCTCTTCCTCTCGTTATAAGGATCCCATCAGATTGGATTAGGGTCCAGCTATGTGATCTCACTCAACACTAACCGCCTCTTTAAAAGCTCTGTCTCCAAAGACAGTCACATTGGGGATTATGGCTTTAATCTATGAATTTGGGAGGAACACAGTTTGGTCTATAACTGCACTGAATCCCTTATTATTCAAATTAACTTCTGTAAAAATATGCATTGTCCTTCCTGATACTATTCACTCAGATAAGCTTTAAGCTTTCCCTCTGAATTTGTCACACCCAGTTATAATGTGCAGATACATTTCTATTCATGATTACCCTGTTGTGGTAGCACAGCTGAAATCAGCACTTTGCAAGGTAGGGCTTTGTGCCTCTAGGAAAAAACAGGACCGAATGCAATGCTGAGGTGTGTCAGGAAGGCAAATGCTATTAAATATTCGTCGACATACGTGACTGTTTGCCAATGGAGACCAATTTCAAATATGAAAATTAGTTAAGTTCTTGCAGACTAAAGAAGAACAGAAGGAAATTTGGGAGAACTTCTAAATTCTATAACCCATTCCTTCTGATCATTTAAAATCCCACTGGCTTCATAGAAAGTTATAGAGCTCAGCAATAACACTAAATTGTAAGCAGTATTCCTTGTGATAATAATTAATATGATTATTCAGGTAACTGCTGTCAAATTTTAGAACTATGGAGATTAACAAGGAACAATGGGCACAAAATAAGAATTATGAAAATATGTCCAAGCTGACAAGAGTCGACTTCAATTTACTTCACAAAGCTGCCTGACCATGAAAGATACATTACAGTAGGCTGAAATCTGTTAATAAGTTTTTCTTGTGCAAGCCTGTTGAAGTATTTCAACAATTTTTTTAATGTCAAGTAAGAAAGCATACACATCTAGAAATATTAAGGACCCGAGTCATGATGATTTGGTGGTTTTGTTTCTAAGACCGAGTTTTACTTCACTCCTAAGAAAATTTTCTTAGAATGGAGCTTGATTATAAAAGAAGATTGAGCCTAGTATTGAATTATGCTTGTAAATATTTACCAGTCATAATAAGGCTAATTTTTAGTTTATGTAAACTGGGTATGCGAATGGATTTTCATGCAGAACATAATTCTTCCCTCCTGCCATTAACTGTTATCGCACGGGATACACCAGCCTGTGTAAACCTAAATAGATTTGCTTTGGCCTACATTTGAAGAATTCAAGGCTTTGAATAAAATACAGCACTTTGCAGGTAAAAATAACTTGAAGATTATATTGTCTGTCCTCCCTCCAGTGACACACTGTGCCATTTTGCCTCCAAGTCATGGTCATGGAAAACCATGAGTACAGTAAAAGAGAACTCATAGTGGACAGTCAGGAACCCTAAGATCTGGCTCTGACCTTTCTACTTAGTGGCTAAGTAAAATTAAGGAAGAGTGAGCTCTCCCATCAGGCACGTGTGAATTCAAAACTGAGCTCTCCAATTCAGCATTTGGGGGCTTTGGGGCCACGAGGATAAAGAAAGATACAGTAGGTCTCAGACTGTCCTCTAGAGAATATTTTTATGTTCATCTGCTCTGTTAAAGAACACAATTTTAGGGTTCAAATAGTAAAAATTTTTACTTAAAAAAATTCACAACGGGTGAAATAATTTTGCATTGAAGCCGTAATAACCTCACGGGCAAACCCACTGATGTCTAACACTACCAAATAGGGCCTTCCAAAGTCAGGTAATAGACCATTCTTCCTGTGGGAGGTAGTTTTACCAGTCATTTTGGTCTTAAGTACCCAGCTATTCCATCAAATACCAATCTGGATGATACTGTGAAGGCATTTTGTACATGTGGTCAATGTCCATAATCAATTGTCTTTAAGGAAAGCAGATTATAGTTGATAATCTGGGTGGGCCTCATCCAATCAGGGGAAGGCATTAAGGACAAAATTGAGGTTTTCCTGAGGAAGAAACTCTGCCTATGGACGACAATACCAGCTCCTGCCTGACAGTGTCCAGCCTTCTGACCTGCTCTGTAAATTTCAGACTTTCCAGCCCCCATAATCAAGTAATCCAGTTTCTTGAAACAAATCTCTTTATATCCTACTTTATCAGCCTTCTGGTTCTATTTCTCTGATTGAAACCTGACCGATACCTCTCCATGACCTAGGCCTTAGGAACCTGTAAATTAACGAGAAGTAAATCTCAGATTCGGATGTAACAACATTGGAGGAGTGGATCCTGTGGGACGATGAGCATGCTCTTAACAGGAACAGATGGGGAGGGAATGGGGAGGCTGAGATTACTGAATAAGAGCCGGGTGCCCATAAGAGGGGCCGCTGTAGAAAGTAATGTGTTTGTGTGTCAGTGTGCTGAATTACATAGTGTCCCCCAGAATTCACGTCCACCCAGAACCTCATCTTGTGACCTTATTTGGAAATAGGATATTTAGAGATGTAATTAAGAATCTCAAGGTGCAATCATCCTGGATTTAGACTGGGCCCTAAATCAAATCACTGATGTCCTTACAAGGGAAAGGACACAGAGACACAGCCACACGGGGAAGAAGGCCATGCAAAGACAGAGGCAGAAACAAGAACCATGTTGCCACAAGCCAAGGAAGGCCTGGAGCCACCAGAAGGTGGAGAAGACAGGAGGGATTCTTCCCTAATGCTCTCAGGGGAAGCATGACCTTGATGACACCTCGATTCCAGATGTGTGGCCTCCAGAACTGTGAGACAATGAATTTCTGCATGATGCTTGCAAACTGAATGAGGTTGCTTCCGGTTTCCATTCAGAGGACAGTTGAAGTAATAAAACATGGAGGTTCAGCAGTGTCAAATTCTGATCTTCAGCGGACATGAAACACCATTGCCATGCACATATCTTCCAAGGAGTGGTGCCTCTGATTGTGAGCATCTGCTGCCTCAGGACCAGGAATGGATGATCAGAGAGAGAGAGAGAGAGAGAGATGACTGATGGTCATTCTCTCCCTCTCTTTGTTTATATTTGAGACAAAATACAAATATATGTTAACACATATTTATATAAACTTATATTTTTGGTTTATTACATCCACAAATCTGTTCATGTCCCTTGGTAGGGATTGCTTAATTCCAGTGAAACACACAGTACGATGTCCCCTTGCCCAGTTTCCCTAAAAGCAGACTGTGAGATGGAGATTGGCCAACAGGAAGTTGCTAGGGAGGGCTTTGGGGATTGACACTGGTGTTGGGGGAGACGGGAGAAAAGTAGAGTGAGCAGGATTGGCAGACAGAGCAGTTGGAGTGTCACACAGTCCTAGCCTGTCATAGCATGGCCTCAGTCAACACCACCACCCCACAGGTAGCTTGGAGACTGAGGTGGGCTGTGAAAATTGGCCCTTGCATTCTTTGGATATGGGCTGGCTCTGGTCAGTTTCAGCAATCCTTGAGGGCAGTAGCTAGGAGAGTAAGACTTCCAGTCTTAAAGAGGGATCTCAGGGCAGTATAACATCCTTGACAGCAGGTTGCTGAGAAATGGAAAAGTCAGTCTCTGAATTAAACTCAATGGAAAACCATCCTACAACATTTAACCCAAGTCATCTGAGACTTGTCACCTATAAAATAGGTAAGATAATAATTTAGAGACTGTATATAAAAAACACTTTAACATATCACCTAGTATATAACAGCTAGTAAAAGCTAGTTTGACTTGTAGACAACAAGTAAGTTGTCTAGATGAGGACAAGGGGACCCTCTCTTGAAGTGACCCTGAGATCCAGCAAAAGACCAAAAGCATTTAGGAGACCTGGGTACAGTTTCTGGTTCTGTGGACCTGCTTTCGGTCTCTTCTTGGGTCAGTTTCATAATCGTTGTAAGAAGCTTCACTTGTAAAACGGAGCCTTGGAACACAGATTGCCGGAATACATTTCAACTCGAATATTCCAGCACGTGACGATTCACAAATCCCACTGAGCTGCTAAATGCTGGGCTGATGGCCGTCTCATAGTTACCTGGGAGTGCATGCCGGGCTGGACAGTGAGAGCTACACCTGGTCCAGGAGGAGAAAACTCTAGCCTATAGATTAAGAACAGTCAAACCGCCTCATTTTAATCCTGCTTCTACTACTTAGTAGTTGTGTGACCTTGGGCAAGTTATGTAATCTCTGCCTGCCTCACTTTTCTCGTGTACGGAATGGGAATAATAATAACATCCCTGACCTTGTAGGGCTGTTATAAGTTGTAAATGAGTTCACACGTGTATGACGTTTGGAACAGTGCCTGGCCCATTCTCAGCACTACACAAATGTTACACATTATTGTTGTTGTCTGAGTTTTGTTAGGACGAGGTAATCCCCAGAATTCAATCCCACCCATTCAGAACAGCCTGGAGAGTGAGAGGGGACAGTTTAATTGTCTTTTTCTGAATGTTAGTTTGACAATAAGTACATTCATAAAACTGGCATTTTTTTTATAACCATTTGCTCAGACCATCTACCCCTTGGGACTATAAATTAGGAAGGACAAGGTCATCTTAAAGAGGGGAAAAAATTTACAAGAAATCACTTGCAGTTGCTAAGGAGCAAGAGACCAATACCTTTTTAGCTATTAATGCAAATTCCCCACACAATGGATGTTCACTATAATGGCCTCCTTCCGTCTCAATATGATATTCATTAAAGTGTTTTAATAGGTTATGGAAAATTTTGAAGAAGGCTTTATATAGAAAGTTAAATTTAGAGTGGATTTGGGGAGGATTCTATTTAAGTCATTGTTGGCATTTCAGTGTTGTTTTGTTCATTAGCAAGGTCATTTACCTGAAAATGGGATCCTGCACTCTAATGACTTGTTTGTCCCTGTCGCCTGTCTCCTGCTCCAAATCTCCTTCCCCTAAGTGCAGATTCACAATGTGTCATAGAGAGGTTGATGCTCACAAATGCCTGTTCTCATACCAAAAGGAGACACAAAAAAGGCATGTGAGATGAGAAACAAATGAAGAAGGTGTGGACTTTACCCTTTTATGTTTCAAGAAAACTTTGGATAGCCCACTGTTTTTTGTTGTTTTTTTTTCTGCACAGTTTAGAATTCTAAAGGCAAAATAGGACTGTAAATCTCACAGAGCTGAATACTGTTTTGATTACTGTTACTCTCCGAGGAATGAAATTTAGTTCAAGCATTAGTGAGCTTAAAATCAAAAGACTTGAAGCATCAAGAGAATTGCGTACTTAGATTTTTTTTTTTTATTTTTTAATTTGGAAGGTGTACTATGTAGCTTGTATCTCCTCCATTTCGTCGGCCCCTCCCCTACTGATTCACCAACCCTGAAATACAGACCTCCCTTCACCCTCACTCCCCTGCCCCCCACACACACTCAAAGAAAGCATGCCATGTTGGTTTTGCTGTTAACTAGGTTGGTGACTTCAGCAAACCTCTTTTCCTTTTTGAGATTACAGCTGCAAAAATATGTTAGCAGAGGTGGAGAGGTAAGTGTGTTCATTATGCAGTCTCTCTAATCTTCTGCTTTGCTGTTTCTAAGATTCTTACTTAATTTGGCTTTGTTTGAACAAAGAGTAAGACACTACAGCTTCCCGGTCGGTCGTTTCTCCTCCTTTTTTAACTTCTTCTGCAAACACTATGCTTATCCCTGGACTAGGTACCGTATAGACGATTGAATCAATGAAGATAACCCCCTGCTTACAATAAAGAATACACATTGTGATACAGAAACACACAAGGTAGAATAGCAGTAGTGACCAAGCAGAGCTCAGAATTGCAGGGAGATTTGATCACATGCAGGAGCCAAGCTCTTTTTAAAACCATAGGACCTTATTACTATCATGTACTTTATTGGTGAATGGGATTGGCTCTCCTACACATATTTATTATCTCACGTATGTCTGCTGTCATTCGGTAATGGCTGGCCTTTACTATTGGGAGTACTGCATTTCCCAAGTAATTTTATCTTTCAATATGTAAGTTTATTGAAGATCTCCTCCCCATTTCACCTATTTTGTATTTTTAACTGCTGACCCGTCTAAATGTGTAACAATAAAATGATAAAAAGTATGTATGTTAATAGAGCTCACCATTTTGTTTCTTCATTATGTATCATTTCGATTCATAAAATTTTGAGTGTTTTAATTGCAATAATCTCCTAAACTATATATAGAGATATAATTATATATATGATATGTATATAAGTATTAGTCGTATAAATTATATTTATGTAATTTATATATACTTATATATGTAATTTATATAATTATATCTGTATATATATATATATAACTTTAGCTTTGTGTTACAAAAAGGTAGCTTGGGCTTTTAGAGAAGTCTAAGATTTGTATTGCCGATAATAGTGTAAGGATTCAAATTTTGATATAACTTATATGAAAGTAAGTTATGCTTGTAAAATGACTACATACATCAATACAGTTCAGTAGTTTTCACAAAAAGGGAATTTTTGGTAAATGTCACTTTTTATTTTTTTTTAATTTTTTTTAACATTTATTTATTTTTGAGACAGAGAGAGACAGAACATGAACGGGGGAGGGGCAGAGAGAGAGGGAGACACAGAACTGGAAGCAGGCTCCAGGCTCTGAGCCATCAGCCCAGAACCCGACGCGGGGCTCGAATTCACGGTCCGTGAGATCGTGATCTGAGCTGAAGTCGGACGCTCAACCGACTGAGCCACCCAGGCGCCCCTAAATGTTACTTTTTAAAAAAATCATCCGTGTTATAATTGGGACTTCATTAAAGTTTTCCCTCATTCACCTTTAACATGGGCAATTGTCTTCTGATTAGTTCAAACATTTCTATTTTATGTATTCAAGACAGGAGGACAAGATATCTTCCTTAAAAGAAAAGGAGGGACAGGGTTACCCATCTAGTAGCTTCATATGAGAGGGGCGGGTTTTTCTTCGTAATTAATATGTCAGAAAAGAACTTTCTGACAAAGTCTGTGTCATTGTCACTGGATAGTCCTATAAATTCTCATCCATCATAAACATTGTTCTTAGATCTTCTGACCCTGCTTCCCCTCCCTTCCTTCCTTTTGGTCCTCTTCTGTCTACGTTCTTTCCCCAGGAGATCTCATGATTAGGTCCTTCTATTTGCAGTTTTAACTCTATCCATCCTTCAGACATCACATCAATGTAGAATGTTCTTCATATACTAGGTACTCTTCATGTCCCGCATCCCAGAATTGGATATCTCATCCAGGATAATCAACAATTGCAAAATTGATGAGAACATGTCTCTGTGTAGTAAATGCATCATTTATTTCTCTGACCCCAGACCACCCAGTACCAACAGCCACTCAGGCTTAAAACGGTGGTTTTGTCATTGCCACATTGTTGTGCACTCCCCACATCCTGTAAATTTTAACTCGTTCATTCATATATGAAGTTTTTTCCCTAGGTGTGTACTCATTCATTCAACCAGCCTATATTAATAACACTTCAGTATATAGGACATGGCTTGCCTTGGTGCTTTAGAAAGAGAAACTATAAATAAAGCATGATTTTGTTGATTTGTTCCTCTGAAACATATGTTACATTTGCTCCTATCTTATCAGGCTTATTACCACTTACCTACTTCAGATTACCTAGATATCTAATTACTAGAGTTTACTGCCTTCAGTTTCTCCTCATCATTGCCAGAGTTATCTCCCCAAAGAATACCCCAGATCATGTCACTCCTTTGCTAAGAACAAACAAACAAAAAACAACAGCAAAAAACAAAAATAAGAAAATAACAACAATAAAAATCCCGGGATAAATTTACTCCCTAAAATCATGAGTAGGGGGTTTTGGTGGGGTTGGTAGCTCCAGGCCAAAGGTATCAATGTGTAAGTTACCTTTACCATGAGATACTTTACAATCCTCAAACTTCATAAAAATTGAGTTTTTAAAAATCATTTTAGCTTTCTTTTCTTATTTTTCCCAAATTAATGAGGTTTCTCTACAATTTTTTTTAACTTGAAAAGTAGACACGTGAGAAACATGTTGGCTCATTATCAGGCTGAGAGTGGAGAGAATTCGGAAAGGCAAATAATGCAAACGTGGCATCGTAATAGCCAAAGACTAGGGGCGTTCTATCCTAGAAAAAAAAGATGAGGTCATTGTTGACAGTGTGGGAAGAGACATTCTGCTTCCCGTCTTCCCCTTCCCAGAGGACACATGGCCCTTTACTCAGAAAACCGCTCCTAGGTAGAGCAAAACAAAATAAAATCTGCAATGCATGTGTCCGTATGATGGTTTATTTGAGCCTGTCTTGGTTTTGTTTTCTTTGATCCATTATGACGGTTTCCTCTCTCTGAAAGGCCTTTCTCCTTAAAGGCTTCTTTATCTTAACTGTACACCCCCTCCACCTTTTTCTTCCCTTTGGTTTGTAACACTTACTATGGTGACTAACACTTAGTAAACATTTAATGACTTGTTTCACAAAATAAAATTTGCACCTTCATTTATTATCCGTTTAAGTTGACGATGCATAAAAAAGCAAACAATAACACTCAAAGCAGTGATCGGATATAAACTAACCCAAGACACAGCCTCACGTTCCCTGAAAGGCTGGTGACATTATACAAAAGATTATTTCTCTGCAGAGACCCTGCTGCACAATGCTAGAAATTGCCTCTTGCTGTTCAGCATGTTTCCTGTCCTTCCTCTTTGGGTTTTATAGCTAGAGGCAGGTGGCTCATTACAGCTTGAAAAGAGCTTCTCCAAATTCAATTTCTGGGTTCTCTGCAGGAATAGGCTTTGTAGAGACTTACTGAGCAGAGACTTGTTTGTTTGTTTGTTTGTTTGTTTGTTTGTTTTTCCCCGTAGCCAATATGGAATTCACTGAAATTGATTAGCCGTTAGAGTCAGGGTTATTACAGACTGTTCTATAAGGGACACTTCCATATCCAGTACCAATAGGTTTCTGTTTAATTTCTGCTAGTGGGTTGTGGGTTTTTACTTCTTATTCACCACCCTTTTGACAGAAACTTTGCCTTGTACAGTCAGAAGGAGGGTGACTTTTTGTGATCTTTAGAAGTCTATTAAAGAGAATTTATTACAGTATGGCAATAAAATTTTATGACATATGACAACATAGTAAGTTTATGTACATGTGGGTACACACAGTATGCATACATAATATAAATACACGCAAATATTTTTTTAAAAGGCTATTTAAAGATAAAATGGTTGAGAAAAAAACAAATTATAAATCAAAGTAGGAGTATTTCTCCCATTTTACAGACAATAAAAAAATATTTGCAGTGAGATAGAAAGGTTAAGTGTCTTGTTCAAAACCATAAAACAAATGAGTGGTGTTTCTAAGAAAAAAAAATCTAGCATACTCCCAGTCCCATTCTCTATTCTTTAGTCCTGAAACCGTATTTTCCATTTTATACTCTGTCTCCAGCGCTTTCCTGCTGGACACTACCTCTGTCACTGAAAAAAAGGCAGCTCTAACCATTAGTGCTGTCATGTCCCATTTTTCACTGCCCACTGTCAACTACCTGCATAGGGACATAGCACAAGTTTTTATCAGGTGAGGTCATTTTACTTGATTTTCCCAGGCTATTCTTACTTTCTTACAACTATCAATTAGTCTCATAGCAGGAATTTAGACAGTTAGTTTATTTTTCAATAAAAATTATCAAAGTATATATAGTTTTAAAAGTAAAATAATTTGGGGCGCCTGGGTGGCTCAGTTGGTTAAGCGTATTTTTGTTTCTCAAGCCACTTTGGTAACTTACTTATTTTTGAGAGAGAGAGAGAGAGACAGAGTGTGAGCAGGGGAGGGGTACAGAGACAGAGGGAGACACAGAATCTGAAGCAGGCTCCAAGGCTCTGAGCTGTCAGCACAGAGCCCAATGTGGGTCTCAAACTCATAAACCGCAAACTCATGACGAGCAAAGTCGGATGCTTAACCGACTGAGCCACCCAGACGCGCCCCTTTGGTAACTTTAAATAGACTTAAGATGGTATTTCTGGATTATCTGGGTTGTTAAGGGTTGATTTGTGTCCCCCACCATCCCAAATTTGTATGTTGAAGTTCTCATGATTTTATTTGGACATAGGGTCATTACAGAGGTAATCAAGTTGGGGTGCGGTCGTTAGGTTGGGCCCTAATCCAATATGACTGGTGTCTCTTTTCAAAGATGAAATTCGGACACAGAGATACTCGTAGAAGACAATGTGAAGAGACAGAGAAAGAGGATAGCCATCTAGGAGCCAAGGGGAGAGACTAGAACCGATCCCTTCCTCACAGCCCTCAGAAGGAACCAAACGGCCAATACTTCCATCTCAGACTTCCAGCTTCCAGAACTGTGAGACAGTAAATTTCTGCTGCAAGCTACTCAGTGTGTGGTACTTTGCGGAGCAGCCCTAGGAAACTAACCCAGGTATGCAATTCATTGTCTCTGGACCACACACCACTACTTCTCAGCTGAGTCCTGGTATTCCCAGTAGGATAGATGGGGGCCTCAGGTCCCTGACCTGAGGCTGAGTTAGAGCTCCTAGCCTCCGAAAGCAACTGATGCTCCTCTTCAGAGGTAAATCATTGCTTTCTCTTGAGTCTATAATATAAACTCTCTCAAAGCGGTAAATTTCAAAGTCTCAAAGTTCAGCACAAATCTGAGACTGAAAATATATGCTCATTAATTTTGAGAGCATATGCTGTCATGATTTCCCAGCTTCTTTTCTATCCCCACACCTGGCCCCTTATTTCCTCCAAATCACAGTTGTATAATAACACCACATATGTAAGATGATCTATTTCAGTTAGCCAATGAAGTGCATAACATCATTACAAAACTCTCCAAGAGACATTTCCTTGAGGAAGAAATCTGCTTAAGGTTCAAAGTCATCATGGAAGCAGGAAGCATGATGGTTAGATAAATACGAGACTGAATGAAGAAAGAGTTACACAGAAAGTTACAGATTTTTGCCTATTCTTAAATAATTATGACTTTGACCTGATCTGGGTCAGCTCAGCGTGGAGCCTGCTTAAGATTCTCTCTCTCTTGCTCCTTCTGCCCCTCTCCCCTGCTCATATGTGCTCGCACTCTTTCCCTCTCTCTCTCTCTCAAAAAATTTAAAAAAATAATTATGACCTTGAGAAACCCACTTACCTTAAATAATCTATTTTTGCTCCTTTATTACATAAGGATAACAGAGAAGATTATTTCTGAAAAATTTTTGAGTAAATATTTGAATGGTTTAAATCAACTGTAAACTGTTTGAAGCACTTCAGAGATGAGTTTACTATTCTAAAACACTATAATTTTTACTTGATAATGAAAGTTTTAGAGGAAGTGCTACTATTTGGGATTATTTTAAGCAGAAGTATAATTTTACCCAAAACAAGACTATTCTGTCTTATTGCTCCTTGTATGTCCACAATAGAAACTTTGAGAACTATAACTTGGCAGTTGATAGGAGTAGAATGTTTCCACTTGACTTTAGGATTAGTTGAACAATATGCTATTTATTAAAATATCCTATTTTGAAAAAATAAGTGTTCTCCAAGAATAAGTTACTATGTTTCTTACTGAATTTGGTCATTTTGATTTAGTCCAGAATTTCGTTTCATCTACTGAAATTAAGCAACAAATGTTAGCTTCTTCCCCTTTCTCCTACACCTTGAACATGGGTTTTATTTAAGAGTTAACGTTTTGGGGCACCTGGGTGGCGCAGTCGGTTAAGCGTCCGACTTCAGCCAGGTCACGATCTCGAGGTCCGTGAGTTTGAGCCCCACGTCAGGCTCTGGGCTGATGGCTCAGAGCCTGGAGCCTGTTTCCGATTCTGTGTCTCCCTCTCTCTCTGCCCCTCCCCCGTTCATGCTCTGTCTCTCTCTGTCCCAAAAATAAATAAAAAACGTTGAAAAAATAAAAATAAAAATAAAAAATAAAAGTTAACGTTTTTTTCCAGTTAACATTCTGACTCACTGTCTGAAATAATAATGGAAACATAAGAGATATTATAAAGTAGAGGGAGACTTTAACACCTACTATAGTTTATAAAATGTACCAAGGAAGAAATTAGTGTTATAAATAATAATGAAAAAAAAATCTAGTGTTAATCTAACCAGCTTTCCTCTCTAAAGGCTCCCAGAGTACCCCTAGATTAGTTAGATCAAAACTGAACCTGTAGTTTAGTCCAGAATTAGAAATTTAGATTGAACATCCCTGCCTCCTATTTTATCAAGAGAATGAAGATCACAGAGGAACCACATAAACTCACTCTTCTCTAGTCCAAGTTTTCCCTTATATTGACTATCTCAGTTTCCTTCCAGACTCCTCTCCATCCTGTCATCCTCCACCCCCCTTCCCCTTCCTCCCCAAGAGTAGGAAAGCATTACTCCCCCAGTTGGAAGAAGGCCCACCCTCAGTCTGCAAGTTGACAAGGGTCTATTTATTTCACCTCCAAGACAACATGGATGTTTGACGTCTGCTCTTCGTACCATTGCACACACATCCCCCCAGGGTCTAATTTCTTTAACTCTTTATGCATTTGTTTTTATTTCCAGTATCTCCTCTGTATCTCCTTCTCCATCATCTCTACACCCAAATTTCAACCTTAAATGTAAAGAAACGATAAATACAGCATCACACACACACACACACACACACACACACACACACACACACAGAGCCATTCAAGCTTCTGGCTTCTTCTGGTTCTTCCAGCTCTCACCACCTTGTATACTAAAAGAGCTAACTGGAGATATTACTTCCACTTTCCACAGACTTTGCCTTCTTTCCCGTCCCTATTTGGCTGCCAATTTTGCACCTCTACCTTATCTCTTTTTTTTAATGTTTTTTTATTTATTTTTGAGACAGAGAGAGACAGAGCATGAGCAGGGGAGGGGCAGAGAGAGAGGGAAACATAGAATCCGAAGCAGGCTCCAGGCTCCGAGCTGTCCGCACAGAGCCCGACGTGAGGCTCGAACTCATGTACCGTGAGATCATGACCTGAGCCGAAGTCGGACGCTTAACCGACTGAGCCACCCAGGCGCCCCTCTGCCTTAGCTCTTAAGTGCTAAATTGTACACATGTTTTCTCAGTTTCCCTGTTCCTTAAAGTGTGGAGGGTTTTACAGTATTTCCCATGTCTTATTTCTTTAAAACTTTACCTACTTGGTAGATGTGGGCTTCGTTATGCCTAGACTTCTTCAGTCAGAATGTGACTATGTAGTCACTAAAACTGCGTTATGAAAATAAACTCTTCTGGGGCACCTGGGTGGCTCAGTTGATTAAGCATTAGACTTCAGCTCAGGTCATGATCTCAAGGTTCATGAGTTGAGCCCCATATCTCTGCTGTCAGCACAGAGCCCACGTCAGACCCTCGGTCTCTCTCTCTCTGTCTCTCTCTCTCTCTCTGCCCCTCCCACACACGCTCCCTCTGTCTCTCAAAATAAAATAAATACGAAAACAAGGAACTCTTCCAGTTGTTGTCACAATCCCTGGATGCGATTCTTTCACTCACATCTCTCACTATGCCTTTGCTCTCAAAGAGCTTTTAATTTTTTAGGACCAGAAAACATTTTTTTAAATGTCCTTTAAAACACCATCTATTCACCCCTGTATCTATAACGGCGCTTAGTAAATGTTATTACATTGTGTTAAATCAAATGAGTATAATTTGTAAATTTAACCCGACTCCAAGCTCGGAGTTAGACAAAATTGGTATGCTAAAATTTTTTTCTATTATTTCTGTTTCAGTTTCAGTAGTTCAGATGTTTCTAGGAATTCATCCATTTCTTCCAGATTCTCCAGTTTGTCAGCTATAATTTTTCATAATGTTCTCTTATAGTTGTTCAAATTTCTGTGGTGTTGGTTGTTATTTCTCCTCTTCCATTTGTGATTTTATTTGGGTTCTTCCTCTTTTCCTTTTGATAAGTCTGGCTGGGGGTTATAAATTTCATTAATAAATGGGTGATGGGGATTAAAGAGGGCACTTGCTGTGATCTCACTGGGTCTTGTATGTAACTGATGAATCACTAGATTCTACACCTGAAACTAACATTACACTGTATGTTAACTAACTGGAATTTAAACAAAAACTTGAAAAAGGAAAAAAAAAAACCTTCTTTCAACTAAAAATATAAAAAATAAAAATAATAAAACTTTTTTCTATGCAGGTCAGTTAATAAATACTTCCAATTAGAAGTGAACTCTCAGGGCGCCTGGGTGGCTCAGTCAAGGTTAAGCATCTGACTTCTGCTCAGGTCATGATCTCATGGTTCATGGGTTCAAGCCCTGTGTCGGGCTGTGTCCTGATAGCTCAAGCCTGGATCCTGCTTCATATTCTGTGTCTCCCTCTCTCTCCGCCCTTCTCCTGCTCACGTTCTGTCTCTCTCTTTCTCTCAAAAAATGAATAAAAAAAAAGAAGTGAACTTTTGAGTACCTTTACATCTCCGTATTTTCCTATTTTCTGTATATTTATTTTGTGCCTATGTTCATATTAATTACAAGATCCATACCTCTCCCCACATAAAAATGAATAAAAACAAAACGTAATGTCATATAGAAGAAACATAAATGTAAGGTCTAAACAAGTCTTGTCACCTCCCTTTAATCATTTCTTCTAGCCACAGTTCCTTTTATAATTCTTTTGGAATCAATTTCTCTGCTTATTTACTCTAACAGGGTGATTCAGATGAAGACCGCTCTAAGAAAAGTAGAAATTTCTTGAACTCATAACCTTACTCTAAATCTCACATTAAAACCTTAAAATCATGCCATCCACGAACAGCATTCTCAAGACCTGTCATTTTCCTTTCCTTTGTTAAACATTTAGATACTCTTTTTTGATGGCATTCAAATTTCTAAATGTGTTCTGCCCTGCCCTTCCCATCAGCTTACCAGGGATTCTAATTCTTTATCCGCATCCTTATACTCTTGACTCCTCAGCGTTACTATTAGTAACATTTGAAGATGGAGGTTGATTGCACCAAACTAAGCTTACATTTTGATATCTGAGGAGATGTCATAAAGCTGAATTCTCCCTTTTTCTCCCTCGAACACATTACCTTCCTTGCCACCTTCCACGAAATTGCTAGTGCTAGATACGGATGCTTCATACTAAGTTTGGAAAGTGAATATAGGTCACTAACACAGCGGGGCCATGTACCGCAATTTGTCCACCAGCCTGACTCATTTTATGTTCTAATTTCAGTAAGAGGGTGCTGATTCTTTGCTAAGTGGTAATTGCACCTGCAGTACTAAAACCCTTCTACATGCCTGGAAAAGCGCACTCACCATCAACTTGCAATCATCTCCTGCCGTGCACTGCAATAGCTTCTATGAGCTTGCTGGCCTTGACCCTCAGAATGAATCCCTGGTTTCTTCTATCGGAGGTAGTTCTACGCCTCCCAAAAGGCATGCCGTTCCTGTCAGCGGGAGACCAGGCATAAGATGTACCAAGACTTCGGATCGGTGTCCTGTTTTTACTCTCGGGCTCTATGGAGAGGTATCCTGTGCTGCCCTTGGGACTTTGGGAACTATTTTATCCAAGGTTCAATTGAGTCATAAGAATATCGATGATAGAGATTTTTATTTGGAATCCGAAACTTAAAGCCACTAATTTCACCACAAACTTTATGTTAGTGCAAGACACTCGATCTTTGTGAAACAGAAAATTCAAGAGTTGTTGCTGTTTCTTCCCCCTCTGTGTATGTTAGTACTGGGAGGAAAAACAAAACACGCACACGCGCGCGCACACACACACACACACCCACTTTTCCTTGTGTTGCAAACAAAATTGGGCAGCAATACACCCATATGACTCAACTTGACATTGCAAATGCTCAAACATCTATAATGCCTCTTTTAAGTTTTAATACGTGTTCTGATTGCATGCTTGGATTCAAACCAATCACAAGCCAGGCCAATGTTTACTTTCTCTTCTTTACTTTTAATACTATCTACTGTATATGCCCCTTCATTCACAAGAGTAGGGGCAAGGATTTTGACTTCCCCAGGACAAGCTCTAGTTTCTGTTACACTGATGCCCCATAAATGCTTATTCAATGAATGAATGAATGAATGGAGGCTGTTTCACTGTCTTAACAAAATTCACACTGGAAAGTCTAGTTTGGGTTCAGCGATTGCATAAGAAGAGATTAGATATGGTTAATTAGAAGGCAAATAGAAATGAGGATAGAGATAAGCAATAAGTAGATGAAAACAAGAAAAGAGTCTGAGAGAAAAAGAATTTAATAGAAAATAATAATTTTCTAATCTATTTTCGAAAAGGTTAAATTGGGACTGTGGGTACATGAAACAAATGGTGGGGGAAGAAAACGAGGTGTTAGTATTCATAGAAAATAAAAGAAATCAAGGGCCAGGTGAGCAAAAGAAAGATTTGGCCTAAAGAATCTGTGTTTCTCCCCTTCCTGCCTTAGGATTGGAACTCCTAACAGAGAGAGCTGCTTGACTGATTCATCACTATTGTTACTTAACAAAATGCAGAGCCCTGAGATAAAAGGTGGGGGTGGGGAAACAGGGAGGATGCGGGTTTTTAGGGTCTGCAAGGTTCAATGTTCAGACTTTTGATAAAAAAAAAAAAGAACAGTATCAGGGCCCTGGGAAACCTGTTTTGTGAAGGAATGGGTAGAGAGAAAATTGCAAAAGGACGGAGGTGGGGGAGGTGGGAAAGGAGGCACATAAAAAGACAGTCTTCATTCTCATAATGTCCTGTTTGAGGAACGAAATGCGCATGTCCTTGCCCTAAGGAGAACCAAACCTCTTGGTGTTTGACTGTGGTTGAAATGTAATCGCTCCCTTCAAGGAACTTGTCCTGTAGAGGTGAATCTTCATCGTACAACATCCTACTCTGTAAGGTGGATGTGTACCCGCTGGGAGAGGATTCCCTAACACTACTTTAATCAATAATGGTAATAGCACTGCTACTTAATTTTTCTTGTTGCATGCCAGAAACACTCTGGACTTTTCTGTCTCTCAGAACTATAGACTCAAAAATTCACAAGTCTAGAGTCATCTGTAGCATGCACACACCACTAACAAAAAGAACAAGCTTCTTGGGTCATATGGAGGCACCTTCTTATCCCTCTCTCCCAGACCCCAGTGAAGTCACCTCTGAAGGTAATGTCTGGTGCATAATATGCTCTTAGTAAAAAATATTTAAAATGAAAATGGAAGAAGGCATATAATTTATGCTTGGAGATTCTTTGCCATAATACCCTTGGAATGAGAAAATTTTGTTCGAGACATTGACAGCAACACTGTATATGAACTAAGGTTGATGCTTTTAACCTCTGTGAACCATGGTTGGATAGTAAATCACTGAAGGTGAAAAGAAAACTATAAATATTTTGGAGAAAAGCCAAAAATATTAAAGTAAGCTGAGCTTAGCCAGAGATTGCAGCCAATTTCACTTGGCAGGATTGCTTCCATCAAAATGTAGAATTAGATGCAAGTCACTTAGAATCAAATAGGCAATTATAGCTACCCAACCACTTCAAGAGAACTATTAACTAATTTAGTAATTAATCAGTATTTATTGAGCATATACTTTATGCTTTGTCTTAGGCACCATTTAAGATTTGCCTTCAGTGAGCTTGTATCATTTGAAACATAAACCATTTCTAGATCTAACAAAGATTCTGTGGACTTTTCAGATGAATATAATTTATGTACGTAACACTCTATACTGAATAAAAATGTCGTATTACTGAGCACGAATTATCTCTTGATTACTAGAAAAATAATCATGTCTAAATATGAAATGTTGCACATTCTGTAGATGCTACTTTGTCTCCTCTGTCTACAACACTTTCTACCTGTTGCCCTCATTTTCTTTTAGGCAGGCCTGCTCAGCCACAGGGAAAGTTGAAACACTGTACAAGAAGCACTTACATTCATTCACTTTTCCACTCACTCAATACATATTTATTGGCAACCTGATATGCCCCAAACACAGTGATAGGCCCTAGGTGAACAAATCCTGTATGGTAACTAACATCGTGAAGCCTGTAATACAGTAAGACCCAAAAGCAATAAATATATGGGTGTGAATGTGTATTTCAAAACAATTACAGGGGCACCTGGTGGCTCAGTTGGTTAATCGTCTGACTTTTGATTTTGGCTCAGGTCACAATCTCACAGTTTGTGGGTTTGAGCCCTGCATAAGGCTCTGTTCTAACAGTGCAGAGCCTGCTTGGGATTCTCTCCCTCTCTCTCCACCTTTGCCCTGCTCTCTTTCTCTCTCTCAAAAAATAAACGAAAAAAAAACAATTTTTGAAAATTACAAATTGTTTTATGTGCATGAAGGAGAAGAATGGGACATCATTAAGAAATAAAAATAAGGAGCAATTTTAGATAAGGTAGAAAGAACCTCACCCAAGGGAAGAATTAAAAGAAGCCAGTCAGGATTAAGCATTCCAGATGGAAGAAAGCATATGGAAGGCCAAGGTGGGGGAGGGGAAATAAAATTTGGCTCAAGGAAGAGAGAGAAATCCAGTGTGGTGGGAAGCTACTTAGTGTAAAAGCAGGAAAACGTAGAACTTTCCACAGATACCACGCTTCGTTGTAACCACTTCTTATGCATTATCTTATTTGACCGTCACAACAAATCTGTAACATAGGCATCACGATTCTCTCTGTTTTACAAATAAAGGAAACTGAGGCTGAGAGAAAGTACTTTCAGAAGTCATAACTGAAACTAAGAACTCAACAAGAATTTGAATGTTAAAGTCCCAGTGCTTAAGCCATTACATTGCGTAGGTATAACGTCAGGCAGGTGATGGCCAGCTCACGTGGAGGTCATTTTAGGTCATGCTAAAAATTCCTGTGTTTTATTCTGAGCTCAGAAAAAGCAATAAATAGTTTTAAGGAGAAAGCAAGCCATCAATTCTACTGAAAGCTGATAAAACTTTTAGTTTGGTGAGGACTGAAAAATTTCCATTAGATTCACCTTGGCCACCTTGGCAGGAACTTTGGACTGGTGGAAGCAGAAAATGCATTGGAATATGATGCAGACTCCTTGGGAAATGATGGGATATAGCATATGTGGACAAATCTCCTCTTTCCTGAGGGTTGGCTGGAGAGAAGGGTAGAGAAATTGAGGGCAGCTAAAGGAAGATATGGAATCAAGGGAAGTGTTTTCCTTTGCCTTGTTTTGTTTCAAATGAATGGGGACCATACACATAATTGTATGTTAATGGCAATATTACATAACAGTCCTTTTAATTTCCAGTTAGGCATGATTCTGTCTTCTGCTGCAGCTGCTGTATACTGAGATCAATGCATGACAATGAAAATAAACAAATCTTTGTTCCATGCCTGCTGTGTGCTATGACCTCACTTCCATCCTGCTGCCTTGATTCAAAATCTGAAGGACTTTATGAGGGCTCCCATAATTTCTTACATCTACTCTCAGGTTTTGAGGCCTCAATTATTGTATTGTCTTTAACTTGCAACTTCCTGGTATGAGGACATCTCTATGACTTAGAGCAATGCTAAGTACTCTAACATACAAACTAAAAATTTTCGTGGGTAAACACACTAAAAGTTTATTTTATGCTCACAAAAACCCACAATGCCTACTCAGGAGAAACTGGTAGAAATCTCCTGTGTCTGCAATGAGTAGAGCCCAAGCTTGTTGCCATGGATATCTGCATCAAGGCAGTGAAAGGAAAAAGAGTGAAGTCTCGTTTATGGGAAGGTTTCACAGATCAAGCACAGCGCTCTGAAACGCACATCATTTCTGTTTATATGCTGCAGACTAGAACTCAGTCTCAAGGGCAAATCCAAATGCAAGGAAGGCTGGGAAACGTAGTCTAGCTGTGTATTGGGGAAGAAGAGGATCCAGGGTCAGGTGACTAGACAGACGGTTACTTGTTGCTTCTCTGGACCTGACAGCTTGCCCCTTAGAGGAGTTAAAGCACCCTGCAGCTCACTCCCATGATTCATTTTTCTGTACTTACCCCTGCACCGCCTTACTGAGCAGACCAGGCTCCCTCCTCTACAACAAAATCTCTTCTTCTTCTATTCTTCTCTCGAATGTTGCCAGAGTCACAGAATGACATTGGTGTTGGTTTGCCCTGTTTTCCACAGGAAATGGACAACACTCCTATGAAAGAGAACTTCATAGAGCAGTTTAATTCGGTTATAACTGCAACAACAATTGCTAGGCCTTTCAGCCACAAACCAAATTAATCTAATTCCAGGAAATCAGCTCCTCCCAGAAAAGATACTCATTCAAAAATTATCCTTATAGAGATGTATTGCGGCAGAACATTGTGTTAAATAATCCCCATAATTCTAGGAAGCAGAAATGTTAACTCTTTTACTTCATGAATGAGGAAATTGAGAGGGAGGTTAAGTTTCATTTAACTAATTGATGGGTGTTAGAATTTCTTGAAAAGCTCTTATTTTTGAAGTCTGGTGGATGAGTTTCTTTCATCTGGGGGCAGTGCAATTTTTCTGTAGGACATATGGAAAAACTAATGGAAAGCATAAAATAAGAGGGGGTAAGGGCATATTATCAGTACCCCAAAGAGATAGGGTTGGCAAAACTTTCTTACAATATCATTTCTAGGATTTTTCATGAAAAAAATTAATTCTGAAATACTATATATAATGAAGTTAAAACAAAAACCCTTATATACCCACTACCCAAAATATTTTGAAGTTCTTTTGTCTAATGTTTACTTCAGATCTCTTTTTAAAGATATGAAAATGTGACAGATAAAAGTCACGTGTACTTTTTCTTTACATTGTTAATTCATGGATTTATCATTTCGTGCTCTGCTGTCTGCTAAATATTTCATCATAAACTTAACCCATGTCATTAAAATTCATCATAAACTTAACTTGTTGAATGATATTCTATTGTTAAATATTTAGGAATTTTTACAGTCACGCTATAATTGTACCGTAATATGTTTCTTTATGCTTAAATCTATTTCCATATTACAGATAAGTTCCTCTCAGTATATTTCCTAGAAGGGAAAATAAATGCAAATTTGTCTCTACTATGTCTGTCACTAAACTTCTACCTTCTTAAATTGTTACTTCTGATTTTTCTCATCTGAAATATTTCTTTATGTCATTTGTTTCCAAGATGGGTAGGTGATTAGTATATGTTTTTAAATTTTGCTTATAAGAGAATGTTTTTTTTGTTGTTGTTGTTGGCTTCACAAATGAAAGACAACTTAGCTAGTGAAGAAATTCTTTAGTTGCAGCCTTTCTCTTTAAAAACACTACAGATCATATGCCAGGATTTTCTGGCACTTAGTAATACAGAGGAAAAATATAAAGGCAGCCAGTTTTTCTGGGTGTTCTTTCAATATTTTCTTTAACCATTTAATCCAAAAATTTTGCCAAGGGTGTCTAGGGATGGAACTTTTCAATTATTTTATATATAGCATAGTATGATTTCTCAGTTGACTTACACAGATTTTTGTTTGCTTGTTTTAGGTTTTACTTGTGTTCAAATGGTTTTTTCTCCCCTGAAAATACCTAAAATGATTATTCTTCTGTAACTTGTCATCCATGTCTGTCATCTTTTTTCCTTCTGCCTCCTTCTTTTTAATCTCTTGGCTTTTCTTGCATTCTAGAAAAAAACAATTGAAATTTACATTTTGTCAGTGATTGGATTTTTAAATAAATTCTAATGTCTAATGTGACTTTAAAATAATTCTTTCAGGGGCGCCTGGGTGGCTCAGTCGGTTAGGCGTCCGACTTCAACTCAGGTCACGATCTCACGGTCCGTGAGTTCGAGCCCCGCGTCGGGCTCTGGGCTGATGGCTCAGAGCCTGAGCCTGCTTCCGATTCTGTCTCCCTCTCTCTCTGCCCCTCCCCCGTTCATGCTCTGTCTCTCTCTGTCTCAAAAATAAATAAACGTTAAAAAAAAATTCTTTAAAAAAATAAAATAATTCTTTCATTGCATTTGAATTTTTCTGCTAATCTCCCTTTCTCAGCCACCTCCCGTTACACTGCATACTGTTTTATATCCACATTACCCTGTTTCTTATGTGTGCCTTTCACACCTGCATCATAGATTCTGTATTGTTTTGCATCCTATAATAAGTCTAAAGAGCAACTGTAACTTCCCTTTATTATTATTATTATTACTATTACTATTTCTGGATCGTAGTGTCATTTTCTCAGCTTTTAGGATGCCAGTTTCCTTTTTGTTTTCTTCTGTTTTCTTTTTTTCTTTTTCTGTGTCATTACACAGTTCCCTTTATTGTTACTTTATTGTTGTTACTGTTGCTTTGTTTTCTCTTCCTCAGATGGATACCTTTTGTGAAAGCTCACAATCTGCCAGTTTGCCTTTGGTCACATTGTCTAGGCATTTCAGTGCTGGATGAAAATCCCCTTGCTGAGGTTTGGCCAGACATCCAGTTACTATGCACAGCGCTTAGTTTCCTTGTTAATACCAGTTACTAGGACTTTATCAAGTGTAACTATCCAGAACTATGATGATAGTTTCTGTTTCTCACTTTCTATATCTCTTTCACTCTAAACAGGAGAAGAAAAACGTATATACTCATGAGACACTCAAGAGTTTTTCCAATTCCCATCACCATAAAATTCGTAGAATTTAACATACCAGTGTTATTTCCTGTGCCTGCTTCATAAACATTTATTCTCTTGAAGTTTTATTCTTTAACTGAGAATAGAAGGAAAAGGGCTAATGGGTAGAGAGTAATAGCTATCCCCACATTGAATAAAGACAGATTCCTGATTTTCTCCTTGCCAGAGAATTTATATTTCTGAAGACGAGTAAGTCTGGGAGAAATGGGGGCATCAGCGCACGAGTGCTCCATCCACTGGGTTAAACTGAAAGCCAGCCACCGGAAGAAAATGGAACAAAGCTCCAAGGTCCTGGCAACAGTAGAAGTGTTAGTAAGTGTTCCCTTGCTTTGCCAGTTCTCGTATCTTAGTAGTACGTTGCAAAAAGCTGAGCTGGGAAAATTAGACCCAGTTTTAACCCGGAGCTTCTAAATGATGATCACATAATGTGTTTTGAAGATGATACTTCTATGCAATATAAAATACACAAAATGATCCAACTTAAACTTTTTTATGATAAGCCCAACTTTTTTTTTTCCTACCAGGAAATGACTTATTTAAGAACACTATTAAAAGAGAGGGGAGAAAAATGGAGAAAACACAGATAGTTTCTCTGGGTGTTGTTTGGATGTTTTTGTTCACCTTTTAATACTTAGATTTTTTTAATGAAAAAATTTTGCCATACCAAAAATGGGATATATTCATAAGGTATGAACGAATGTGCAATTTCGCCATGTGATAATTCTCCCATCACTTGAGGAGGACCTCTCTCCAGAATCCTAGGAACACTCTCAAAATGTACCCAAGCATACTCCCAATGATTATTTTCTCACATGGCAAATTTATCAGAAAGTCAGTCAGCCTTTTCATGAGCTGGATTATTTTTGAATTCACTGATAGCTTAGGAATATGGGTATACATAGTTGTATCTGCTTGTATTATATAGTATGGGAGGTCATATGCTACCCATTCTTTCCTGACCTAGAAATACACAGAAGCAAATGCCCACAATTTGTTTTCTTAGGATAATAAAATGTCACTTTCCAATGAAAATTAGATAGCTATAAATTTGGGGAAAAATGATTTGATACATTTTTTGAATTATACTTAGAATTACTAAAAATGTTGGACTTTCACTTCAGAATAAGGAAACTCACAAAAATATTTGTGGGAAACATTAGTGCTAAATTCTCCCCAGTTGAATAAAACTGAAATAGATCATGTCAACCGGAGATGGAATGTTCTGGAAATGTACTGCTGATGGTACCAAAGCAATTAGGAATTAAACACTGACAATGGGAATACTACTTTTTACATGTTTTGAAAGGTGATCATTTACGCCTTCTCACTAATTAAGCACATTATGCCTAACTGGGCATTATAAGGATGTATCCTTACGCTTTTTTGCAACGGTAATAACTGGAAGATCATTATTGATGAAGTTTTGAATGATGGTGGAATGACCTGGAGTCAATGGCCAGGAAAGAATTCTTGAAGACATCTTTGGTGCAAAAAGGTGATTTTATTAAATAAAGCACAGGGACAGGACCTGTGGGCAGAAAAGCTGCACTGGAGTCCTGACAGGTAACTCATCACATACCCTCAGGTTGGGAGGGGGTTAGGGATAGAGCAAGTCTCTAACGTACTTTGGAAGCAAGGTTTCCAGGACCTTGAGGGGCTAGCTGTTGCTAGGCAAATGTCATTTATTGCCATTTAGTAAAACCTCAGTCATGAGACCCTAAAGATGTGAATTGAATCAGGGAGGCCATGAGTTTGGAGTATGATTGCCAGCATGTATCTTGGGGCAGTTGAGATAAAGGAAGAAGACTTACAGGATCCTCAAGGGGTCAGGGATAATATTAAGCTAAGATTCTCTTTTGCCCCTAGCAAAGTGTCATCATCCAGGCAGCCAGGTTTCTAGAGGGAGGTCACTCTGCCTGTTTCAAGGTCTTGTCACTGGTCTATAGGCAGTAAGGGAATTTAATTTCTCATTTGCTTTAGTTTCCCACATTACCATGGAAAGCACTTAAACCTCTTTCTTTTGTTCTTGGGTAGCCAGGAGTGTCCGAGAAATATCACACATATTCCACCTGGGGATGGGGCAGGGGGTAAGCTCCCAGCCTATAGTTTGCCCTCAGCTTGCCCCACACTCCCTCATACCAATTATCAATTTTAATGAGATTATTATTTGCTCCTTCCTAACTGAAAGGCATACCCTTCAGGTTATAATGTGTGAAGTGACCAAACACATTCCAACATTAAAGCTAGTTCTATGAAGCCATATTTATTTCGGTTCAGTGGTAGGTGGTGAAATAAAAGGGTGTGGCCACTGGGCCATCTAGTATATTTAAAAATGGAAGGAATACAAAAGCTTATTATCGTGTCTTTGGACATTCTCCATTTTTATTTTGAGAGCAGTGCAAAGTATGTGGTCTTTTAAATATCTGGAGAGAGAATACCTACTCAGTAGAGCCAAGTGTATCAGCTACATCCACTCCAAGGGCAACCAGCTCTGCCACATACAAATGTTCTATTAACAAACTTGGTCCCCATCTCCTGCCTGTACGGTCCACATTCTCTTTTACCCTCTTAGCTTTTTACAGGCTTTTTGTAAGAGCCATAGAACCTTCATGGCACCTGCAAAATGCAACACAAACAAAAAAGGAGGAAAAAGCAATTCATGTTTCTGATAGAGAGCCATTAGCATTAATTATGTCACCAATATTCCACTGAAAGGGAATAAGAAAAAGGATCCAAATAAGGACATGAGGAAAAGAAATATTGAAAATCAACCTTTGAGTTATTTTTTCTCCATTTGAGCTACTTGTGCATATACAACTCAATTAATATTTTATTTGCTGTTTTCAGTCTAAGTAAACAAAAATAAATTCAGACTTTCAGAAAAACATGAAAGATTTTTAAATTCAAAATCATACATGGGATTTAGTTAACCTACCAGCTTTTCTTTCTCACTGTCATAAGTGATTTTTTTCTTGAATATTTATGTAGTGTTTAAATTTCTCAACGTTCTGAATAATATGAAAAAATAGCACATTAAAATAGATTTATTGTTAAAGTCATTCTATTTCTCATTTGATAGGGTATTTGCAAGGCACACAGATAAATATTAAGTCTCTGCAGGAGCAACTAGATTTATCATACAGGATGTATTTACATTGTAATAGTAAAAACCAAAGTTCTAAATTAGAAAAACATCTCTACATAAAATTGTTAGAACTTATTATGCTTTTATAGCCATGGAGCTCATTAGTGGACATTGTAGGAGTGGTGTAACACTGTGAATTTCGGGTTCTAAAACCACCAGCAAAGTCAAATATTCCTGGTACACACTCAGAGATGGTATATATATTCCAGCTCTAGGAAATTTTAATGCCCTCTCCAAATTATACTGTTATAAGGACAGTTAAAAAACATAGAAGTTATTTATTTACGAAAAGATGAACAGGGCTGTAGGTATAGCATGACTAATGGTAAAGAAAACATGATACAGGTAACACCTAAAATTATCTTGAGATACAAGAGTCTCAGTCAAGGATAATGGGAAGGTCGGTGAAAATTTAAATATGTAACTGCTTGAATAAGGCTGGGTTGTGACCTCGGCAAATTGAAAAGTTGTTCCTGAGGTTGATTTTACACTCAGGTACTAGCATCATCTGTTCCATTATCTGCTTTGATGAAAACTAATCCACACAATTATTTTGTCTTTTAAACATAAGTCTAGACCCGCTGAGTATGCAACAAGGTAGCATTCTTGGCAGTTAGTGGACATCAGAGAAGCATGGTCATGACTCAGTTTGTTTGTCCCTAGGTGGTGGACTGACAGCTAATATAATGGTTGTGATGGCCTAGAATTTTCTATTAATATTATTGTTTGTTGTTTGTTTTTATGCACTTAACAATTGGCAACAGAAAGCAAAGGGAATACTTATATTGAAACACAAGTAAAAATGCCTAAACACAAGTAAATGCCAATTTACCTCAAGATACAATCATTGTAGGGTTGCCTGAGTGGCTCAGTAGGTTAAACATCCGACTCTTGATCTCAGCTCAGGTCTCAGGTCATGGGTTCAAGCCCTGAGTTGGGCTTCACGCTTATGGAGTAGGTTATGGAGACAACTCAAAAAAAAAAAAAAAAAAATACAATCATTGCAGGATCCATAAGCGATATTCATCATGTAAAAATTAATCTGGGGGCGCCTGGGTGGCTCAGTCAGTTAAGCGTCCAACTTTGGCTCAGGTCATGATCTCACGGGTTGTGAGTTCGAGTCTCGAGTCTGGCTCTGTGCTGACAGCTCAGGGCCTGGAGCCTGCTCTGTCTCTGTGTCTTCCTCTCTCTCTGCCCCTCCCCCATTCATGCTCTGTCTCTCTCTGCCTTTCAAAATGAATAAATGTTAAAAAAAAATTTTAATTAAAATAAATTAATCTGTGATGCCCTAATATCCCTGCTATATGTCAAAAGTATGACAAAAATTAAAACATGGTAAATTTTTATTAAATTCAGTTTTTCATTTATTGGAACTAAAAAAATTCTATGCCTACAATATGTTACCTGCTTGCGAATAAGCCAGAAACTCTCATATCTTGTCATTTACAAAATAATATGAAAATCATAAAAAGAAACCAGTGGGAAAAAATAAACTAGTGGATTTTTAAATACAAAAATTCCAAACATGAAATTTTAAAAATGTTTCATTATAAATATTAAATTTCTCTATTTTATTAAATTGGAGTCTCGAGATTCAAAGTTAAAATATCAACAGTACTGTGGGGCACCTTTGTGGAATAAAGAAAACTATGTCCATGTGAGTTTCAGTTTCCCAGGAAATAAACTGACCTTCACCTTCAGCTTCTTACAGAAAATTTCTTCCCTCTCTCTATCTTTATTGAAACCTTACCCTTCATTTGATATATAATCCTTGCTGAGGCCTCTCAGATACATTGGCTCATTTTCCCTTAGCCATGTCTTAGCTCAGGCTGCCATAACAAAATACCATAGGCTGGATGGCCTCAACAATAGAAATGTATTTTCTCACAGTTCTGGAGATTGGAAGTCCAAGATCAAGGTCCCAGCAGGGTCAGTGTCACATGAGAGCTCTATCTTTGGATTGCAGATGGCTCCCTTCTTGCTTTGTTTTCACATGGTGGAGAGAGAGAGAGAGAGAAAGAGAGAGAGAGAGAGAACTCATTGGTGTCTTTTCTTATAAGGACACTAATCCTATTGTATCAAGATCCCACTCTTATGACATCATTTGACATTAATTACCTCTTTCTAGAGGTAGTTAAATAATATCCAAATATAGTCACGTTAGGGGTTAGGGCTTTAATCTATGAATTTGGGCGGGGCGACATAATTCAGTCTATACCAGTCCATGTGCCTCAGGGTAGGGAGCTGGGGCAGCAGCATCCCCACTCCTTCATGCAACTTCCGAACCATCCCTTCCCCACCTTCATTTAACCCCCCTTGTTTTCCCAGGGCCTTTTGTTCAGGAACTCCTAGAAAACCACAGTGCTAGAAAGAGCACAGTATGTGCTCGCTCTGTGCCTTCACTGGGGATGTTGAACCTAGCTTGAGAAAATCAAACAAACGGATAGACAGGAGCTCCTGGAAAGTCATATTCTGCCACCTCAACTGCACTCTCAGTGTTGTCCAGATCCCTTCAGTTGCGTACATAGTTCTTTGTTTTCTTATTTCCATAAGAGAACCCTACCAGCTAGCCTTCCATTTTTAAAATATGGATGGTCAGAATGCTCTTTTGGCTGATTAATTTTTGTAAGTTTTTTATTTATTTATTTTGAGAATGAGAGCAGGGGAGGGGCAGAGAGAGCAGGAGGAAAAGAGAATCACAAGCAGCCTCCGCACTGTCAGCACAGAGCCTGATGTGGGGTTCGAACTCATGAACCACGAGGTCACGGCCTGAGCCAAAATCCAGAGTGAGACACTTAACCGAATGAGCCGCCCAGGTGGCCCTGGCTGATTGATTAATTATTTGGATTGGGTAATTGATTATTGAAGTAATAGCTTATCACTCTACTTTCTATTATCAAATTTAAAACTTATCTTGTAAGGCTTCCATTTTCTCCTTCTAAACCTCATTCTTCCCAACTATGCTGTATACATTAAAGGTTTTTTTTTTTTTTTTTTTAACATACAACTAAAGACACTATAAACATGGTTAAAAGATGAGGTATATAGTGGAAGAAGCATTCGTTTGCAGTGTGTTTAACCAGCAAAGGGTTAGTATCCAATTTACATAAGAAGTTCCTGCAAATTAATAATAATGAAAAACAACCTACTTGGAAAATGTGCAAAAGCTATGAATAGGCATTCCGCATAAGACGTTTTTCAGTAGGACTATCAGGCAAATGCCAATTAAAACAACATGATACCAATTCACATCCATCTGTCAAAAAATAAATTGAACTGCACCCTGTGTGAGCAAAAACGTGAGCTCTCCGATACTACTGGTGGGAGCATTCATTGGCACAATCACTTTGAAAAGCAGTTTGACAATATCTGGAAAAGTTGAGGATACATAGTGTACAGCCTAACATTTCTACATCTAGGGAATACCCTAAAGCAACTATTATTCACGGACACAGATGTTCATTGCTACATTGCTGATAAAAGTGAAGTATCATAAATAACTAAAATATCTACCATTATAACAATGCACAAATAAAAATGGCTATATTCCTGTCATTGAAAACTGTGTAGAAAGTAAACGATCCACATGTAATAATACTGATAAATCTGATCCATTTGATGACCGCTTTGAAGCATTATCTTCATGTGACATCCAGACTGTCCAGAGACAACTGGACAGTCTCTGTCTCCTTTACTGATTGCTAGTTATCTCCGTAACCTCTCTTTGGATTTCTCTTTTCTATCAACATTTACTCTTTACATGACCTCATCCATTTCTATTGCTCTAAATGCCATCTTTGTGCCAATGACTTTGAAGTTTTATCTCTAGCCTAGACCTCTTCTCTGAACTCCAGACCCCTCCTATATCTCACAGCCCATGTATTCAACATCTCGACTTAATGCTTGAGACTTAGGATCCTATGACCTCGTTTTTTTACTGTGTTAGTGAGAGACAATTCTTCCAGTTGCTCAGGGCCTTGAAAATGTATCTCCAATCTGATCACTTTTCATCACCCCCACTACCACCTGCCTGATGGAAATCATCATCTTTTACTTTTACTACCGAAATAAGTTTTACAAGAGGTTTCCCTGCTTCTGCCCTTGGACTTTTTCATCTTTTCTCAACAAGACTGTTGAGAACAATTTGTTAAAATGAATGTCAGACCCTGTCAGTCCTCCGCTTAAACAGTCTCCCAAAGTTTCTACATGATTCGGCCTCCATTAGCCCTCCAACCTCATCTCCTCCCTCCCTTTCCCTCTTCCCCAAAACTCTAGCCATCCAGACCTTCTCATGGCTCCTGGAACACGCCATGCGCTGTCCTGCATCAGACTCTGCACTGGCACTTCCTGTTCCCTCAATTAGCCAAGTGACCAGCTCTTCCACTTTCTTCTGGTCTTTTCTCAAGAGTAACTTCATGAAGAAGACCTTCCTGGACACCAAATTTCAACTGCCAGTCGAACCCCCATCACTATCTCCCCTTTTCCTACTTTCTTTTACTTGTTAGCACTCATCAACATACAGCAGCTGTATTTGCTGTGACTGCCATAACAAAATGCCACACACTGGGTGGCTTAGACAGTAAACATTTATTTTCTCACAGTTTTGGAGGCTAGAAGTTCCTGATCAAGGTACCAGTAGATTTGGTTACTGGTTTGGGCTCTCTTCATGGCTTTGCAGATGGTGTCTGTGTCCTCACATAGCCTTTCCTCTTTGTATGTGTGAGGAGAAAGAAAACTTTCTAATATCTCTTCTTCTTCTTATAAGGATACAAGTGCTATGGAATTAAGGCCTTTCCTTTATGATCTCATTTAATTTTTATTGCCTCCTTATAGACCTTGTCTCCAAACTGAATTCTGTTGTAGGTTAAGGGTTCAATGTATGAATGTGGGGGTCCCAGTTCAGTCTGTAACTATATGTAGCAATCTAGATAGAATATTTCATATTTTGATGTTGATTGTTTGTCTACCCTACTACCATATAAGCTTCTTAAGGGCAGAATTTTTTTGTTGTTCCCTGCTTTATTCTAGCACTTAGAATAAAGCCTGAGGTATAGTAGGTATGTAATAAAAAATAAGTAAATTATCTCAAAAACCTGATGTGAAGTATAAAAAGCAAGTTATCATTTTGTACTAAAAACATCATTTCAAAATTTCCAAAATACAAAATTATGCTACATATTTCTCATGAGCAAATATGTATGTGGTAATATAGTTTTAAATAATTGGAAGAATGCCAACTTCAGGCCAGTTAATCACTCCCCTGAAGAGAGAAAGGGAAATTAAATTTGAGGTAGGTCAGAACAACTCTAACTCTAGCTACATGATTTTAGTTTTTTTAAATATAAGTTTGGAAACAAATATGCAAAATGTTACCATTTGTTGAATCTCAAGAGGATATAGGAATGTGTGATATATGATTCGCTGTGTTTTCTATGTTTTAAATATTTCAGGAGAAAGAGATACTAAGAGTTCCTACAAGGGCAGGGACCACATCTGTTTTGCTGCTACATGTATTCCAAACTCCTAACATGAGTGATGGTCCTGAGTAGGACCTCCGTGAATATTCGGGGGATGGGTGTAGTTTTAGACCATTCGGACTTTTTTGTCTTTAGTTCTGAGCATAATAGCTGATACATGAGCCCAGATAACAAATACACGAGCAAGTAAGCAAAGAAACAGATAAATAAAAATATGTCTTACAAGCCCTACAAATCTCCCTAACCATACAATCGTGCCCTTCCCTCTTTCTGATCCTTCTAGTGACTTGGGAATGGTATATCTGTCTTAGCAACCCTGTTCTACCTTGTCCTCTTCTGCTCGCACCTCTAATTTACTTTTCTGCCAAAATAGAAACCACTAGAGAAAGATCTTAAGGGATGAACCAGGCTTACAGTTAAGGCACTGGTATTCTGCATTTTCCCCATAAACCCTTAAGCCACTTGGAACCCCTATTTGGATTTACACTTCTACATAACTCTTCCTCATTAGCTCTGATGGATTATTCTGCCTAAAACAGCAGTCTTGTTAGCTCTTTAAAGAGTAGCAACAGAAACCTGTTGTTTTTACCTCTGCTTGACTCATTAATACCCTTTGCTAACATCATTTCCTGACCTGTCTCACAGTCAGATGCCCCAGATCTGGCCAGACATAGCTTTCTCTCAACATTCCCTATACAATTTCCTTAAACACATTGTGGTTCCTGGTTTGTCTAATAATGTAGAGTCATGCAATTATATTCACCTTCCATTGATGACAGGTTCTAGCAAACATCGAGAGTTACTGTGTTCCTTTTTTCTCGTTTTGCCTAATTGTGAGTATTTTATGAATGTTTTGGTCCATCTATCTCTTTTCTGCCTAATTTTTTTTTAACAAACAAGCAAGAGTCAAGTTATTAACCAAATTGCGAAGATATTCAGAGAACTCGTTCCCTCAAAGAGACTCCCACTCCATGTTAATTAGGGAAACAACAATACAGTGTCATGCTTGCCTGTAATCTTTTCTTCCTCTTTCTACTTGGCCATGGGAAAAGTGAAGACCCTTGAGATTAAAAAGAGAAAAGAAATTGGAATTATAAATTAAGATCCTTTATCTGATAAATACCAAGCCAGAAATTAGAAACCTTACCTCACACCACACTAAAGGTATCAGATGCATTAAGAGTTAAAAAAAAAAAAAAAAAAGAGAAAACTTGAATAATGTATTAATTAATTAATTAATAATGTGTTAAGTATTGGTCAGATCTCTGGATTGAATACTTTCTTAGTTTAACCAACTGAGCCACCCAGGCGCCCCTAGATACTTTCTTAGTTTAAAAGCAACCACAGGCCTACAGAAAAAAAGTGGACACTTGATCTGCATAAACATTTGAAATTTAAGTATGATTTTTACTTCAGAAAGGCAAAACTACATCATTAAAACAAAAGATGAAAACAGATTGAAGAAACTGGTTGCAACAAATACAGTATTTTCTACTATAAAAAGAGTCCATCCCAGTTGATGCTGAAACACTAAGACCCTTGAAGCTGAAAAAGAATGGAATGACATGGACAGTCAATTCACAAATGAGGAACTACATTTAGTAACAAAATAAAAATGTCGGCCTACTTAATAAAAGCAAAGGAAATCAAATTAGCAAAGCAGAGGGAAGCACCAGGGGCTGTGAGAAGCAGGCTTTACAGGAACCGGGGTTGCATTACTTCTGTTTCCCTCAGGAGGATGTGATTGGCTTGTTTGAGTAATTTTATGGCTGACAAGGAAGTGCGGTCCTTACATTGAAAAAGAAGGGGCAGGTGCAGCAAGTCTGGCTGATAGGGGACTAGTTGGTGGGGGATTTTCACACTGAGTTGTGAGGGCCTCTCTGGCAAGAGCAGTGAACTCATGGTTAAGCCTTTGCAGCCCTGTGAAGCTCAAGGATGTTCAGGCAGCACTTGAAAGCTTAGGCCTTGCAATTCTCTCTACCTGGAAAGTAAGAAGACAGAGACCGAGTCTTACTTCTCTTTGTATGAACAGTTTCCGGCCATGAACTCAGTGACAGTAAGTTCCAATAGTGTCTGCTGTTTTCTCTAATGAAACTTATCAGAGTTTTTACCAGGAAAGATACAACAAAACTTGTAATGGATGCATAAAAAACTTCTATTTCAGAGGGAAGTATGATGGAAATTAGCAATGATTAACTGTGCATGGCCTGTATGTAAGGTGTAATTAAGAAGGGTTCTAAATTTAAACATTTAATGTTCAATTAAAAATACATATATTCTATAATTGAATAAGAAAACTACCTAAAACATTTCTATCATAGAAAGGACAAAGCATGATGAAGATTTTTCGTTGGAATTTAATTATTTTAGTTGAACTTCACTCTATCAAGTCTTATCTGTCCTCTCAACTGTACCCTAATTTAAAAAAAAAAAAAAGTGACCTGAGACAACATTGAAGATTTCTCTGTGACCAATTAGAGGCTTATGTTTTATCCATTCTCATGCGGTGTCTTCTCTTCGGGTACCATTTGGAATTTTTCACTGTATTCTGTATTTTTCACTTAAAAATTAGCCCCTGAGACCAGAAAGACGAATGTCTTTGGTGCCTCTCAAGATGGAATGATTGGATCACTCACTGAATCAGAGACCTTAGCAGTAGGGCATTTTTAATGAGCTGTGCAGGTGACGCCTATGCATCTTCAAGTCTGATAAATCCACTGATACTAGGAGTGCTTTCATTTCTGTGGCTCAAGGAAGTTATACAATAGCTCTCCATCCATTCTAGCTAGGGGCAGGGAGGTGGTAAAAAAAAAAAAAAAGAGAGAGAGAAGGGGTGGTGAAAAGTTTGCATACAAGCGTCTCTCTTACTCTTATTCCTGTGTGACCTTGGCACCTTATGTAGCTTCCTTGCACCTCCTGTTCCTTACCTGTGAAACAGAGGTAACCTACTGTGAATTAAGAACCGGGCACATAGCTAGCACCCGCTGTACAGTGAATCATGTTACTGCTTTCCCCTCCTTTTCTCCCACTTGCCCAGTCTCTTCTCTTCTCCCCACCTTAGAAGAAATTCAGAATATATCTAAGGTGAGGTAAGTCATTCTGAGTGCTTCTGTGCCTTATACGTGACATAATCAAGATTTTACATTTATCGTCTACCATGTATTATGTGCTTCTATAGGTTAACTTTTAATTCTTAGAATAATGTGACACAGTTGATTATTCTATATCCAAATCAATAGCTTTACAGATGAGGACACTGAGGATGAGAGGAGTATTGAACTTGCCCGTCATCAGTTTGGTAGGTGTTGAAATTAAAAGTCAAGTTCAAATAGTCCAGATACCCAACTTGTCCCACAGAGGCAGCCCAAAACTGCAGTTATTCGAATTTTATTTTATTTTTCCCAAAAAAATTTTGGACCATGCTCTTGATTTTTAAAACCCAAGTTCAAGTGTCTCAAACTCATATGTTTAATAGGATCAGGAAGAAAACACAAATGAGAGGAAAAGCTGGATTGTATTCAGCTGACATCAAGACTGGTTTATATACTTTTCAACCATTTTGTCTTGAAACACATAACCCTCTAAACCTAGCTTTTCTTTTCCTACTTTTGATGGGAACATAGTTACAGAGAAGACCGATAGCAGGAGCATGATGAGAAATGGCCGCAGAACTTTGGCTTCAGGATTAGGGCAAAAGAAGAAAGTGGGAAGATCTCGGCAAATGTAGTGCAGAACCTCACACCAAGCTATCGAGCCCCTGCCCACTGTGCTGACATTCAGATCCCAAGACTCCAGACCTGGTTTCTAAAGAAAAGTGAGGAATCTGGATTTTAGTTAGAAAGCTCTCAAGTTTTGGTTATTGGCCTAAAACAATAAGATGAAACAAGCCCTGAGCATCATGCTGGCCAAACAGAGCAGCTCCATAGTCCGCATCTAGCCCTTCGCCCCCCCGGGGTCGCTCTTCTCTTAAGGAACAGTAAGAGACACGTGAGGTTTTCAGAGTCCATACTTAGGGAAGCTATTTATATTCCAAACAGTCTCAAGCATGGGCTTCTGTGTCAGCAGTTTCTCCTTGAAATGCCCTTCCTCTACATTTTGGTTTGACTTACTCCCGGTTGGTGGGTTTGCAGCTCCAAGGGGTCCCCTTGATCCTTCTGTCAGATGTTATCCACACTTGTCTGATTCTGTCCCACTACCTTTCTTCCGGCAGGTACTGCCCTCTGAATTGTTCCTATTTGTTTCTTAGTGAGGGTTCTTTCCCACTGGAAGATGATTTCCATCGGAGTAGGAACCTTCCCTGTCTCGTTCACTATTGTATTCTCAAGACCCAGAGCAGTATCCTGTATGTTGTTCTACAATAGTTCGCGAAGGAGAGTAGCGGTTACATTTTGAGTACCTCCTATGTATCCATGTGCTAGACATCTGGAGATCAAGTATTTGATGGCTGCAAAGAAGGTACCCTTCCCAGTGCCGACCGAACACCCAGGGGATTATCAATGAACATTTGTAGAGTGAGTGAGTGCTGAATAAATCACAAATAACTCAGATTCATTTAATTTATACTTAGCTTCCTAAAATAAGGCATAGTTGGGTTTAATATCCATAGTTTTTGAATGTATCAGCACATTATGTGCCACATTATTCCAGAAATTGCATATTTAATTTGACCACTGTCGCTAATAAAAATGACCTTTTACAAAATGATTTGCATAACATGCTCATGGGACTCACTTACTTTGTTAGGCAATTAATCCAGCATACTGCCAAAAATTATACATTTTATATTTATTAATAAAGGTAATTTAGATGTTTCAGATACACTGTAAAGCTTTTGTAGGTTGAGCAAAATATGGCTTTTCATCTACACACAGTCAAATGGTTTCTTAATAACACAATTATCTTTGGCTGATTGATTCTGGGAATTTTGCTAGTTTTTTTTCTCAAAGTACTGTGATATTTTACATCTCATATTACTCTAATTTTTAAGGAACAAAGCACTTCTTGCTTTTTCTAGGTGACATTTTCTCTTTTTGCAATGCCAGCTATGAACTGCACATGGCTAATCTTGGGTTCTTAGAATTGATAGAAAATTAGCCAGGCCTAATAAATTCCATGCATGTTCTCCCACTACGTGCGCATATTAAAAGAAAAACAAATATAATAATCAGGGTTTCTGAAGAGAAGCTTCTATAAAGTACTCTTTTATGCAATCAGGAGTTCACTAATGAAATTATAGATAATATCGGCTACCATTTGTCATAAATCTCACCTTTTAAGAGTTTCACTTTTATTATCTTTAGAAAGGAAAGAGCTTGTGTTTATTACCTTTCCTTGTCTCCCTCCGTGGCCTGGATGTTTCTGAGTAGAGAGGGGATTACAGCTAATTGGTAATCCTGTGCAGATAAGGTTTCTCTGGAAGTGGCTTCTGGAAGCTTCATAGTAATCCTGCCCCATATGTACAAAAAAGCTCTGTGTACTTCTATGAATCATTGATTTAAGACTAATATGTCTGATGATGTCAGAAGGGTTTCACACAAAAATCTTCTGGCAACTGTAACAGAAGTTCCACACAAATACAGAAACAAGCCTCCGTACTTTGATAAGTAGAGTTCAAAATAACTGCATGTAACATTTGTGCACAGTATTTTTTAATCAGTTTTTACTAAAACAAAAGCACATAGAGTGAAAATTGTACCGTATGTAACTGACCCTACACAAAAAAATGAACAAAACCCTGTATGATCACAGAACAGTCTTTTCCTAAGCCCTGTTTTTCTCACCAGAAGAGAAATCTTGAGCACTCTCCTATTTAAGGAGGAGGTTGTCTAGAAGACCAGAGACAGTCACCCATCATATCACAGCTGAGTTTTCTTCCCCATGGTACCTTACTGCAGAGTTACGGCCGTGAGGGCTTCCTGAATGATCTCCCATTTAGCCCAGTAGGGAAAGCTTGTCAAGCCATGCGAGTCCCATTTGCTCTGCAGGTACCTTCTGCCTCATCTATCCCCATGTCCCAATCTATGCCAAGTCAGTCAGCCCTATCTGTATTCCTCTTGCCAGTTTACTGACGAGAATACTTATAGATGTACTTAAAGGAAATGAAGCCATAACATTATTTTCTTTTTTTCACCAGCCTTATTGAGGCAGAATCGGCAAATAAAAATTATACATACGTAAGGTATCCTCGATGATGTGACATAGGTACATTGTAAACTGATGATCCCAATCAAGCTCATGAACACATGCATCGCTTGACACAGTTACCCTTTTGTTGACGTGAGCATCCTTAGGATCTACTCTCTCAGTAAATTTCAAGAGTCCATACAATATCATTAAGAATCATTGCCACGCTGTGCATTAGATCCTCGGAACTTATTCATTGTATAACTGAAAGTGTGTGTCCTTTGACCAACATCTCCTCATTTCCCCCGTCCCTCAGCCCCTGGTAGCCACCACCTACTCTGTTTCTAGGAGTTCGATATTTTTTTTAGATTCTACATATAAGTGAGATCATACAGTATTTGTCTTTCTGTCTGGCTTACTTCACTTAGCATAAGGTCCTCTAGGTTCATCCATGTCACAAATGGAACAATTTCCTTCTTTCATGGCTGAATAATGTGTGTGTGTGTGTGTGTGCGTGTGTGTGTGTGTGTGTGTGTGTGTGTGTGTGTGTGTGTGATATTTCTTTATCCATTCATCTGTGGGCAAATACTTAGGTTGTTTCCATATTTTGGCTACTGTGAATAACACTGTAATGAACACGGGACTTAGATATTTCTTCATGATCCCGTTTTTATTACCTTTGAATATATACCCAGCAGTGAGATTGCTGGATCATATGGTAGTTCTATTTTTTTTTTTTTTTTGGAGGAACCTCTACTCTGTTTTCCATCATGGCTGTATTCTTTTGATATTTACCCTGTCAGCCTAATACAATATTTAAATTGTTATTATTACATTAATAGAGAGGCAGTTACTATAGGAGTCACAAAATAAGCTTTACAAAATAAAGGAGAATTTATTTCATGATACTAATGAGAATATAATAGGGCTCTAAGCCTTTCAGTGGATGATAATACACCTAACTCAGAGAATGTTCCAGATTGTACCTCCATTCCAATATGGTGGGACTGTAATTTTATTCCAATCACAATTACGTATCAGTTTTATCATTTAGTTCGTATTATGGTTTGGGGACCTGCTAGAATGCTGACATTTAGGGGGAACTCTTAAAAATAAGTTATTATTTTTATTGTTAGTGCTATTGCTACTATATTTGGTACGTAGGGTCTCTTTGGTAAAAAGAAGGAGTGATTAAAGAAATATCAATTACTTAATTTATATGTTGAGGAAAGAGGCCCCAAAGAGGCAATGAGGAAAGGACAACTGGATCAGAGTCTGAGCAGTTGCTATGGGAACTGGGCAACTGCAGTGATCTAGGTAGAGGCTGTTCTGTGTCCTGTGACCCCAGCTGGAAGGATGGCAGCACATGGGGCTGTGGACGGTACTGGAAGGCCTACACCCTATGCTGGTGGCTATAAGATCCCAAAGACCTTTGTCCCAGTTTGTGAAAGACATTGCCTTTTTAATTATCATTTTACAGATTAAAAACAATATGCCTAAAGAGCTTAAGGCCACACTCAGTGTTGGCCATACCAAGAACGCTATATAGTTCCACCTCTCCTGATTAGAACACACCTTGATGATGATGATGATGATGATGATTATGTTGCATGAAGAATTTCATAAGGTTGAAACAGTTGGAGGTAGCCTAACAGATAACATGGCCAAAATGTACAGTTCTGATTATTCAAAGTTAAGAAAAACTTCCCCTATATTGGCCATTAAGGGAAGAATCTACAATAAACCCAGACAACGTGCTTTCCAAGAGGTAACGTAAAGGCATAATTTTGGTGACTCTGAAATTTTTTTCAAGATGTCTTGAGAAAGATATTGGGCAAAGCTCATCAAACAGTGAAGAAGAACAGAGCTCTAGAAAACTTAAACATGCAAAAATCTAATATTTGGAAACACTGAGAGCAAAAAAAGCTAAAAGAGGCCATGCTTTCTAGACCTAGAGGATTTATTCTCAATATTAACTATGATTAAAAAAACAAATAAATTTAAGCTTCTGGGGAAGATGATGGAGTAGGAGGATCCTAAGCCCACCTCACCCCACAGATACAACTAGGTAACACTCATATCAGTGTAAATAACCCAGAAAATGACCCAAAGACAGGCAGAACATATGCCCCACAGCTAAATGTAGAGAAAGTACTATACTGAAAAGGGTAGGAAGGGCAGCAGTGTGGTTAGGAGTTAAATGGAACCCCAGGACTGTTGGTGGAAGGGAGGGATGCTGTGGGCATGAGATGGGAAAGGAACAGACCCTCACAACAGGCATTCCAGGCATGAAAAACCTGCACAGAGAAGATCAGTCTCCCTAAATTGTAGCTTTAAAAACCAGAGGGGCATACTTTTGCAAGTTCTTACAATCAGCAGGGCTTAAAACCTGGAACTTTAAAGATCAGGACGTTTGGCTCTGGGAGATCCAGAAGGGCAAAAGGAAACTGAGTCCCCACCCTTTACTGAGTACCTATTACATTAAGCTGTGGGACTAATTAGCTTATTTTAATGACTACTCAATACTGAAAAGGAGTTTCTTTGTTTTTTTAAAGAAAGTATAAGTTCGCCATTCATTGGATAAATCTAGATCATTAAAAATTTTTCATAAATAAATAAATAGGCAACACAACAAACAGCATTGAAAAATGCCTGGAGTATAAAGGAGGGAGATTTGTTTGCTAATCTCAGAATGTATGCTAGAAGGGCAGGGATCTTTGGGAGACTTCCTGAAGAACGAAAGAGCTGGCAGCACCATTTCCCTCCCCCACCCCCAACCTAGATACACAGACAGCTGTGGGAACCAGCACAATGAGAACACTCTCCACCTGTCTTGCCAACAGCATGCCCCACCCCGCACACTCTTGTGTGGATCTACCTCCTCCAACCCAGCTGGCCTGTGGAGGATTTTTGGGCAAATGCAGGTCCCTTCCTGCAGGAGACCCGTAGAGACTTTGCTGGTGCTACACACCCGCCTCCATGCTCTCCTGTGGACCTGCGCCCTCCAATACACCCTTGGCCAGATCCCATCCAAAGCAGTGACATGAGCCTGGCAGTGTGCAAGTAGCCCCACAAAAGGCCAACACCACCCCAAATTGCCTTCTGCCCCAGAGAGAGGAGAAGATAGCCACACACCATTCCAACTGTGGCTCCAGTAGTGGGCTGGGGGCAGACACCTGGTCTGACCACAGGACCCACCCACCAGCGCAAGCCTCTCAGGGAACAACACAAGGAAAGAACCCTGAAGTTTGGTGCTATTGTATCTCTGGCAAATGCCTGGTCTGACAGAACTCAAGACCGAGGTGGCCCCAGACTGGCCCACTAACAGCACAGGGTCCAAACCTTGCCCACAAAAGGCAAAGATGGCCATTGCAGATAACTGGACTGAAAGCCAGAGTGGCTCAGCCACAATAGTAGGAAAAACCCCTGAAGTGTCAGGTTCTAGTGAACAGGGGACATTGCACTGCAGGGCAATTATAGAACCTCTTCTTTATAAGGTCACTACTTTTAAGAGCAGGAAACCTAGTTCCTAACACATAGAAACAGACACAGAAAATTAGATAAAGTGAGGAGACAGAAGAATATCTCTCAAATGAAAGGACAGAACAAAATCATAGCAAGAGAGCTAATGAAGTAATATGTTTGATTGAGTATTTAAAGTAATGGTCATAAGGATACTCAATGGACTTGAGTGAAGAATCTCAGTAACACCCTCAGCAAAGAGGTAGAAAACATAAAAAAGAACTAATCAGAGATGAAAAATTCAATAACTGAAATAAAAATAACACTAGTGAAATAAATAGTAGACTATAGGAGGCAGAACTGATCAGCAACCTGGATGACAGAGAAAGGAAAGTAGTCAAGTTGACCGGGAGAGAGAAAAACATTACTAAAAAATGAAAACAGACTTAGAGAATGCAATGACATCATCAAACATAATAACATTCACATTATAGTTATCTCAGAAGGAGAAGAGAGAGGAAAAGGGGTCAGAAATTTTATTTGGAGAAATAATAGCTAGAAAACTTCCCAGATTTGGAAGGGAGAAATAGAAATCCAGATCCAGGAGGCACAGAGATCCCTTAAAAACTCAACCCAAGGAGGTCCATACCAAGAGACAGAGAAATTAAAATGGCAAAAAAATAGTAATAAAGAGAAAATTTAAAAGCAATACAACTTTTGCATAGAAGGGAAATATCATAAGGCTATCAGTTGATTTTCAACAGACGTTTTACAGAGAGTGCCAGGATATATTCAAAGTTCAGAAAGAAAAAAACCCTACAGCCAAGAATGCTCTACCCAGCAAGACTATCATTCAGAATAGATGGAGAGATAAAGTTTCCCAGACAAAAGTAAAAGGAATTCATCACCACTAAACCAGCACCACAAGAAATGTTAAAGGAGACTGTTTGTGTGGAAAGGAGGGACCATCAGCAGGAGTAAGAAAAGTAGGAACACAAAAGCAGTAAAATTAAGTTTATAAAAATCAGTTAAGGGATTCACAAAATATAAGGATACAAAGCACGACATCATAAACTAAAATGTGAGAGGGAGAGGAGTAGAGAATAGTTTCAAACTTAATCGACCATCAATTTAATATAGACTGCTATATATGCAAAATGCTGTATACAAACCTAATGGTAACCACAGATCAAAAACCAGTAACAGATATGCAAAAAATAAAGAGAAAGCAATCCAAGTATATCACTAAGGAAAACCAGCAAGCCATAAGAGAAGGGAGCAAGAGAATAACTACAAAAACAACCATAAAACAAATGACAATAAGTACTTAATTATCAATAATCACTCTAAATGTAAAAGGAATAAATGTCAAAAGACATAAGATACAGAATGATAAAAAAGCAAGACCTATCTATATGCTGCCTACAAGAGACCCATTTCAGATCTAAAGACACATGTGGATTGAAAGTGAAGGGATGGAAAAGCACTTATAATGCAAGTGAATGTGAAAAGAAAACCGTGATACCAATACTTATATCAGACAAAATAGACTTTAAAACAAAGACTGTAGCAATAGACAAAGAAAGACAATGTATAATCATAGAAATAACAATCCAACAAGAAGATATAACAATTGTAAATATTTATGCATCTGACATGGAAGCACCCGAATACAAAAAGCAGTTAGTAACAAACATAAAGGAAGTAACTGATGGCAATGCAATAATAGGGGACTTTAATACTGCACTTACATCAGTGGATAGATCATCCAAACAGAAAATCAACAAGGAGACCATGGCTTTGAATGACACATTGGATAAGATGTATCTAACAGATATATTCAGAACATTGCACCCTAAAACAGAAAAACACACATTTTTTTCAAGTGCACATGGAACATTTTCCAGAGTAGATAACATATTAGGTCACAACACAAGTCTCAACAAATTCAGAAAGACTAAAATAATACCATGAATCTCTTCTGGCCACAATGCTATGAAACTAGATATCAACCGTAAGAAAAATATATAGAAAGAACACAAATACATGGAGATTAAATAACATGCTACTAAACAATGACTGAGTCAACCAATAAATCAAAGAAGAAATAAAAAAAAGAGACAAATGAAAATGAAAACACAAAGTTCCAAAACCTTTAAGATGCACCAAAAGCCATTTTAAGAAGGAAGTTTATAGCAATACAAACCTATCTCAAGAAGCAAGAAAAGTCTCAACTAAACAACCTAACCTTGTACCTAAAGGAGCCAGAAAAGGAAGAACAAACAAATCCCAACCAGTAGAAGGTGGGAAATAATAAATATTAGAGCAGAAGTAAATGAAATAGAAAGTAAATAAACAACATAACATATCAATGAAACCAGGAGATGGTTCTTTGAAAAGATCAACAAAATTGATGAATCTTTAACCAGACTCATCAAAAGAGAGGGAGAGAGAGAGGAGAGAGTCAAAATCAGAAATGAAGAGAAAAAATAACAACCAACACCACAGAAATACCAAGGATTAGAAGAGAATATTATGAAAAACTATATGCCAACAAATTGGACAACCTAGAAGAAATAGATGAATTCCTAGAAACATATAACCTCCCACAAATGAATCAGGAAGAAATAGAAAATTTTAACAGACTGCTTACCAACAATGAAATTGAATCAGTAATCAAAAACAAAAGCAAAAACAAACAAACAAACAAAAACCTCTCAGAAACAGAAGTCTAGGACCATAAGTCTTCACAGGTGAATTCTACCAACCATTTAAAAAAGAGTAATACCTACTCTTCTCAAGCTAGTCCAAAAAATAGAAGAGGAAAGAAAGCTTCCAAATTCATTCTGACAGGCCAGCATTACCCTAATACAAAAGCCAGGTAAAGACACTACAAATAAAGAGAACTAGAGGCCAATATCTCTGATGAACATAGATGCAAAAATCATAAACAAAATAAAAGCAAACCAAATCCAATGATACATTAAAAAAATCATTCACCACGAGATCAAGTGGGATTTATTCCTGGGATGCAACTGTGGTTCATTGTTCACAAATCAACATGATGCATCACAACAACAGAGAAAAGATAAAAACCATATGATCATTTTAATGGTGGCAGAAAAATCATTTGACAATGTACATCTATTCATGATAAAAGCTCTCCACAAAGTAGATTTAGAGGGAACATACCTCAACATAATAAAGGCCATACGTAAAAAACCCACAGCTAACATCATACTCAATGGGGGAAAAACAGAGCTTTTCCCCTACAGACAGGAACAAAACAAAGATGTCCACTCTCGTCATCTTTATTCAATGTAGTATTGGAAGTTCTAGCCATAGCAATCAGACAAGAAAAAGAAATAAAATGTATCCAAATTGGTAAGGAAGAAGTAAAACTTTCATTACTTGCAGATGACATAATACTATATATAGAAAACTCTAAACATCCCCCCCCAAAACTGCTAGACCTGATAAATGAATTCAGCAAGGTCACAAGATACAAAATCAATACATAGAAATTTGTTACATTTCCATACACTAAAAATGAAGTATCAGAAAGAGAAATGAAGAAAACAATCACATTTACAATTGCACCAAAATAATAGCAATAATACCTAGGAATAATAAAATAATAAAATAGCTAGGAATACACTTAACCGAGGAGGTAAACGATTTGTACTATGACAACTATAAAACAAGGATAAAAGAAATTGGAGATGACACAAACAAATGGAAAAACATCCCATGCTCATGAATTGGAAGAACAAATATTGCTAAAATGTATATCGTACCCAAAGCAATCTACAGATGTAATGCAATCCCTATCAAAATACCAACAGCATTTTTCATGGAGCTAGAACAAATAATATTAAAATTTGTATGAGACCACAAAAGACCCTGAATAGCCAAAGCAATCTAAAAAAGAACAAAACTGGAAGTATCACAGTCTCAGATTTCAAGATATTCTACAAAGCTATAGTAAGCAAAACAGTGTGGTGCTAGCACATAAAATAGACACATAGATCAGTGGAATGGAATAGAGAAACCAGAAATAAACCCACAATTATATGGTCAATTAATCTTTGAAAAAGGAGGTTAGAATATGCAATAAGAAAGACTATCTCTTCAAGAAATGGTATTGGTAAAACTGGACAACAACATGAAAAAGAATGAAACTGGACCACTTTTTCTCACCATACACAAAAATGAACTCAAAATGAATTAAGGACCTAAATGTGAGACCTAAAATCAAAAATCCTACAAGAGAGCACAGACAGTAATTTCTCTGTATTTAGCTGTAACATTTTTCTAGATATGTCTCCTGAGACAAGAGAAACAGAAGCAAAAATAAACTATGGAGACTACATCAAAATAAAAACGTTCTACACAGCAAAGGAAACAACCAACAAAACTAAAAGATAACCTACTGAACTGGACAAGACATTTGCAAGTGACATATATGATGAAGGTCTAGTATCCAAAATATACACAGAAGTTATACAACTCAACACCAAAAAAAAAAAAACAACAAATAATGCTATTAAAAATGGGCAGAATGCATGAATAGACCGTTGTACATAGAAGATTTACAGATGGCCAACAGACCATGAAAAGATGCTCAGCATCACTCATCATCAGGGAAATGCAGATCAAAATTACAATGATATTATCACCTCACACCATTCTGGAAGAATGGCTAAAATCAGCAACATAAGAAACATCAAGTATTGGTGAGAATGTGGGAAAAAAGGAACCCTTTGCACTGTTAATGGGAATGCAAACTGGCAAAGCCATTATGGAAAACAGTATGGAGATTCCTCAAAAAAATTCAAGACATAATTACTGTATGATCCAGTAATTCCACTACTGGGTGTTTACTGAAAGAATATGAAAACATTAATTTGAAAAGATAAATGCTCCCCTGTGTTTATGTCAACATTATTTACAATAACCAAGTATTTACAATAACCAAGAAGCAACCCAAGTATCCATTGCTAGATGAATGGATAAAGAAGATGTGATATGGTGGCATCTGGATGGCTCAGTTGGTTAAGTGTCTGACTCTTGATCTCAGCTCAGGTCTTGATCTCAGGGTTGTGAGATCAAGCCCTGCATTGGGCTTTGCACTGGGCATGGTGTCTACTTTTAAAAAAAGAAAAAGATATGGAATCTTTGGGATACGGGGTATGGAATATTATTCAGCCATAAAAAAAATGAAATTTTGCCTTTAGCAACAACATGGATGGGCCTAGAGGGTATGATGCTAAGTGAAATAAGTCAGTCAGAGAAAGACAAATGCCATATGATTTCAGTCATACGTGGAATTTAAGAAACAAAACAGGGGAGCCATGAAACATGAGACAAACCAAACAGACTCTTAAATATAGAGAATCAACCGATGGTTACAAGAGGAAAGGTGGGGGAGTGGTGGTGAAATAGGCGAAAGGCATTAAGAGTACACTTATCATGAAGAGCACTGAGTAATGTATAGAATTGTGGGATCATTGTGTTATACCCCTGAAACTAATATAACACTGTATATTAATTATACTGATATTAAAACCAAATAAACTCAAGTCACCATGACAAGCATGCCATCAAAAACCCAACCCAATTCTGTACTAACCTTAGTACAGAATACCTCCTGAGCATCTCCTAATGGCTTCAGCACTCTGGGTATAGTGAGTGAAAAGACACCTGCAAGAACAGGTCTGTGAGGAAAGGACAAGGGACCATGTAGATAGGAGGCAACTGGCCTAAGCTAAGGCAACTGGCCTCCTGAGGTGACAGAATTTCTGTCGTGAACTCTGATGGATGCCCGAGTTACTGGTGATCGTAGAGAGACCCAGAAAGCTGTGATTTTTATCACCATCTTAATTGTTTAACATTGACATTCTGCTTTATAAAACTTTACTTAGAAACCTTTCTTATATAGAATTTTGTTAACGTACTTATAAAAGCATATGTACATATAAATAATTTCTCACCATGAGGGTTTTTGTTAGTTTGTTTATTTCATATGCCTGAGAATCTGAAGAAAAATGTATTATGCTATGGCTTGGGAAGGAAGAAATGGGAATGTCTATGAACGACTCTATTAACTGTAGCTTTTATAACCATTTTTAAGAAGGCAAGATAACATCACAGGTTTAAATTCAAGGTCCCTAATCCATCTGAAAGATTTATTGTATTGGGGGAAAATTCTGCTTGTTGCTGCATTTTAATAAAATTAATCTCTACAATTTGTATCTGGGCTCGTATATATGATCTCATATTTGGATGCTGACAGAAAATGAAATTTTTAGTGGACAATAAATTACCTTTACTTTGATTTGTTTCTTATATAAGGTGGCCATTACCTGGGAGAAATACAATAATGGAAGAGTTGCTCGATGAAAGAAATTTTAAAGCCTAAATAACTAGAGTCAAAGAGTTTACCTAAACTGAATATATATATATATAACTCTTTTCCCTTTAGAATTGCCTTTCTTTTTAAAGAATCAAAAATGTTGGTGTGCTTTTTTCTAAACTAAAATTTTCTTGTCTTTAATATACGCTATGCTGCAGGAAGGCACTCAGACACCAGTCTCTCATGTGGAAGAATTTGAGAAATGTCATCTTCTTTTTTTTAAGATAATTTATTGTCAGATTGGTTCCCATATAACACCCAGTGCTCATCCCCACAAGTGCCCTCCTCAATGCCCATCACCCACTTTCCCCTCTTCCCCATCCCCCACCAACTCTCAGTTTGTTCTCGGTATCCAAGAGTCTCTTATGGTTTGCCTCCCTCCCTCTATGTGACTTTCTTTTTTTCCCCTTCTCCTCCGCCATGGTCTTCTGTTATGCTTCTTAAGATCCACATATGAGTGAAAACATATGGTATCTGTCTTTCTCTGCCTGACTTATTTCACTTAGCATAATACCCTCCAGTTCATCCACATTGCTGCAAATTGCCAGATTTCATTCTTTCTCATTGCCAAGTAGTATTCCATTGTATACATAAACCACATCTTCTTTATCCATTTGTCAGTTGAGAAATGTCATTTTCATCTACAGTTTGTACCTTCTTGTGTAACAAATAAAATTCAATTATATATTAAAGTATGAAGATGTTATGTAGTGACTGAAATAAGGATGCATTTTTATCCAAGCTAAAAAGTCATGTAGTATTTGTTTTTCTTTCAACAGAAACACTGACACATTTAATTTAGAAAATATATAGTATATAGAGAATTTGACTATTCTTTAATAGAAATATCTTCCCATCATGGACTGGATTGTATTTATAAAAATAAAAAAGAAACCACTGTAGAATTTCTGTTTTGCACAATAATTTCTGTCCCCTAATTTCTATCCTTCACTAGCTATCTTCTATGGAAATAACATCATAGAAATTCCAGAGGATGTGTCTTGCTTTTTTTATTTTTATTTTTTATCATTTTTTTTATCATGATAAGTGTACTCTTTAATCCCTATCCCCTGTCTTCCTCATTTCCCCATTCACCTTCCCTCTGATAACCATCAGTTTGTTCTCTTTAGTTAAGAGTCTGTTTCTTGGTTTCTCTCTCTCTTTTTCCTTTGCTCATTTGTTTTGTTTCTTAAATTCCACATATGAGTGAGATCATATGGTATTTGTCTTTCTCTGATTGACTTATTTCATTCAGCATTATACCCTTTAGGTCCATCCCTATTGTTGCAAATGGCAAGATTCCATTCTTTTTATAGCTGAATAATAGTCCATTGTGTGTACCTACGATATCTTCTTTATCCATTCATCTGTTGATAGACACTTAGGCTGCTTCTATAGTTTGGCTATTGTAAATAATGCTGCAATAAACTAGGGGTGCATGTATCCCTTCGAATTAGTGTTTTTGTCTTTTTTGGGTAAATATTCAATAGTGCAATTCCTGGATCATGGGGCAATTCTACTTTTAATTTTTTGAGGAACCTCCACAGTAGCTGCACCATTTTGCATTCCCACCAGCAGTGCAAGAGCGCTCCTTTTTCTCCACATCCTTGCCGACAATTGTTGTTTCTTGTGTTTTTGATTTTAGCTATTCTGACAGGTGTGAGGTGATACCTCATTGTAGTTTTGGTTGTATCTCCCTGATGAGTGATGTTGAGCATATTTTCAATATCTGTTAGCCATGTGGATGTCTTCTTTGGATAAATGTCTGTTCATGTCTGCTGCCCACTTTTAAATTGGATTATTTCTTTTCTGGGTATTGAGTTTCTTAATTTTAAACAACAAATTTATTATTATTATTATTTAAGATATATTGACATATAACATTGTATTTTTTCTACTTATACAATATAATGATTAATTTATGTGTGTACTGTGAAATGATTGCCACAATATGTTTAGTTAACATCCATCACCATATTTAAAAAGTTACAATTTTTTTTTCTTTTGATGATAACCTTTAAGATCTAGTCTCTTAGCAACTTGCAAATATACAGAACAACATTATTAGCTGTAGTCACCATATTGCACTTTACATCTCCAGGACTTATTTATCTCATAACTGGAAGTTCGTGCCTTTATCTATTTCACCCCTCTCCCCCACTCCCTTTGTCTAGTAACCAGCAATCTGTTCTCTGAATCTTTGAGCTTGTATATTTTTCTTAGATTGCAACATACGAGATCATATGGCATTTGTTGTTCCGTCTGACTTATCTCACTTGCAGATTGCCCTCAAGTTCCATTCATGTTATCTCAACATGATTTCCTTCTTTTTCGTGGATGAAAAATATTTCACTATGTATATACGCCACATTTTTTAATCCATGAATCCATTGATGGATATTTAGGTTGTTTCCATGTCTTGGCTATTATAAATAATGCTGTAATAAACATTGGGGTGCAGATGTCTTTTTGAGGTAGCGATTTCATTTCCTTCAGATAAATACCCAGAAAGGGAATTGCTGGATTGTGGGGTAGTTCTATTTTTAATGTCTAAGGAACCTCCATACTGTTTCCCATAGTGGCTGTACCAGTTAACCTTCTCTTCAAAAGTGCACAAGAGTTCCTTTTTCTTCATGCCCTCACCCATACTTGTTATTTCTTGTCTTTTTCATAAAAGCCATTCTAATAAGCATGACGTGGTAGCTCATTATGGTTTCAAGTTGCATATCCATGGTTATTACCAATGTTGAGGACCTTTTCACGTGCTATTCATGTGTTCAACAGATAACTTGTTGGCTATTTTTTTTAGTAGACTTAACACACAATTTTACGTTAGTTTCAGGTGTACAACATGATGCTTTAAGTTCACTCGTTATGCTGTGTTCACCACAAATGTAATTACTTTCTGCTCCCCTACATTGTTACTGGGATTTGTCTCTTTTTTTAATAATTTTTTAATGTTTATTCATTTATGGAGAGAGAGAGAGAGAGAGAGAGAGAGAGAGAGAGAATGCATGGGGGAGGGGCAGAGAGAGAGGGAGACACAGACTCCTGAAGCAGGCTTCAGGCTCTGAGCTGTCAGCACAGAGCCGGATGTGGGGCTTGAACTCACAAACCACGAAATCATGACCTGAGCCGAAGTCGACACTTAGCCAACTGAGCCACCCAGGTGCCCCTGTCTTTCTTAAATCTTGTATTGCATAAGTGAGGTTCAGATACATGAGAGTTATACTGCAAGGGAAGTATCAACCAAATGTGCATTGTTTATTCCTGGACCGAGTGCTTTTCTTGGATGTCTGTCTTCTATGAAATTTTAGTGGTCTCTGTTGAAATGACTACAAGGAATCTTAAATATGTAGATTTCTAAGTCAATATTTGCTAGAAGTTTCCAGTTCCTTATGTATACCCACTGATTATATCCCTGTTCCTCTTTTTCTTTAAAATCAGAGTTGTGTCCTATGTAAATAGGACTCCTTAGACAAAGAAAAAACAGCATTGGCCAAAGATGGCTACATAAACACTCCAAGGAAATGCAAAAGGCTCTTCAGACTCCAAGTTGCCCCATTTCTGCCAACATGACCGCAGCACAGAGCTGCCAATGCACAGTCCGCACCCACCACCTGCCAGATCTTCTTCATGTTTCTATCTCTTCCTTCTTCCTTTAGAGGGTCAGTCCCTCAGCTACACAAGCAGTTGTCTTCTGCCCCCAAAGTGGAAGAGTCAGGGTATACTCAGGATAAAAATAGAAGTTTGTTTTTAATCTTTCCCCTACCCTTTTCATTAGTTGGCAGGGGTGCCATAACAAAAAAAAACCCAAAACAGCTGGGTGGCTTAAACAACAGAAATTTGTTTTCTCACAGTTCTGGAGGCTTGAAGTTCAAGATCACGGTGTCAGCAGGTTTGGTATCTTCTGAGGCCTCTGTCCATGGCTTGCAGATGGCTGCCTTCTCTCTGTGTTGTCACGTGGTTATCTCTCCATCTCTGTGTTGTCTGTGTCCTATCTCTTCTTCTTATAAGGGCACCAGTTATCTTGGATTAGGGCCCATCCCTATGACTTCCTTTTACCTTATTTGCCTCTTTAAAGGCCCTGTCTCCAAATACAGCCACGTTCTGAGATTCTGGTGGTTAGAGCTTCAACATATGAATTGGGGGCGGGCACAATCCCATAAAACCCTTGTATTTGATGTCCTAGAGCGGCTGTTAACAAATTCCCACAAACCAGGTGGCATAAAACAACGGAAATTTATTCTCTCACAGAGAATTCTGGAGGCTGTGTGTCTGAAAGTAATATATTATGAGGTCCATGCTCCCTCTGAAGGCTTCAGGGGAGAATCTTTCCATGCTTCATTTTAGCTCCTGGTGCATCCTGGCAATACATGGTATGGCTTGGCTTGTAGCTGTGTCACTTCACTCTCTGCTCTGGGTACACCTGGTCTTCTTCCCTGTCTTCACACAGATCTCATAAAAGTTCACCAGTCATTGGATTTGGGGTCCATCTCAATCTAGCATGACCGTATTATCTGCCAAAACCCTGTTTTTGAATCAGATCCCATTCTGAGGCTCTGAGTAAACATGGGCTTTGGTGATTTTCAACCCTCGTAAACCTCCTAATACAAGTTCAACTATCATCTTCCTCCACTAAGTAATCTCTCACAACCTAGGTTTGTGTGTTATTTTTTTGAAATGTTTATTCAGTTTTGAGAGAGAGAGAGAGAGCATGAGTGTGGAGGGGCAGAGAGAGAGGGAGACACAGAATCCGAAGCAGGCTCCAGGCTCTGAGCGGTCAGCACAGATTTCGACACAGGGCTCAAACCCAGGAACTATGAGATCATGACCAGGGCCAGTCAGACGCTTAGCCACCTGAGCCACCCAGGTGCCCCATTGTTTTGTTTTTCATTCTGGAAACAAAAAAATTGCATGTGAGGAGGTGAAATGTGAACGATTAAGACCTCTGGAATCCAAGGATGAAGTTTCCCAGATTCAATCTTTGGCTCTAAGTGTCGACCATTCTTAGAGAGAGATGTAATATGTACTCAGTACACTAAAGTGCTTTTCTGTTCTTTTCTGCAATTGTAGCATTGTTTTGCTTTTTTTAATTTTTAAAAAAATTTTTTTAATGTTTATTTTTGAGAGAGAGAGAGACAGCTTGAGTGGGGAAGGGGCAGAGAGAGAGGGAGACACAGAATCTGAAGCAGGCTCCAGGCTCTGAGCTGTCAGCACAGAGCCCGACGCGGGGCTCAAACTCACAAACTGTGAGATCATGACCCGAGCCGAAGTCTGACACTGAACCGACTGAGCCACCCAGGCTCTCCAGCATTGTTTTGCTTTTGTGACACGTCAATGGTAGTTTCTTATCCCCTTTCTCTTTTCTGCCTTCATTACGTCAAGATGCGCCATTTTATTTTTATAAAGGCTTTACAGTTAGAGAAAATTGAGCTCCAATGGGCTGTTTTTCGAGCCACAGTTTTCCTCATGTCCGGAATCCGTGTAACAGTACTTAACTCTCAAGTTTCGGCAAGATCATGATTGCTTGGCATGCTGTATACACTTAAGTCATGAACCAAACACTGCATTTTATTGTCTGTAGCTCTCTCTCCCTCTCTGGCCCCCTGAACCTGCTTTTATATCCTGAGACAAACCAGGACCAACAGGGGTTAGTATGTAAATATCCCAGTTCAGTCACTCTTCAAGTGAAATAACATGCATATTCTTCACTGGCTCCCGGAATTCCTTTGTAGGATTAAGGTCCGGTTTCCCACACCGTAGCTAACTTGGCATGGCAGCCTTTACTGACTGGTTTCCTTTTCCTGCCTCACTTCTGCTTTCCTTTTGTGGGGAGTCCAGGGATTGCCTTCAAATTAGTAACTTGCAGTTGAATTATTTTCTCAAGATCTGCTTGGGAAAACCCAGAGTAAGTCTTATGGGAGAACCCATAAGACTGTTATGTCATTGTTAAGAACAAAATATGGCGCTTTTAAAGTGCTCAGAAGTCTTCTGCATCCAGGCCTTGGGGGAGGTTCTTATCGTGTCTGTTATTCCTTCTCAATAGGTGGCTTTTGCTGCTGTCTGCCTGCCATTTCTCTTCTCATTCGATGTACTTTTTTGGATGGCCAGCCTACATCTTGTTCATTCCATCGAGTTTCTCAGGAAAACGTATGCCATTTTGCAGGAAACTACCAGGCTTATTTAAGGTGCTTAAAGCTGGTCCCCCAAGCCTTGTGTGTCACTTCATCTACACGTCTCTATCTCCCAGTCTCTTTTTCGTGGTATTCACACTGAATTATTTTCCTTGACCAATTCCTAAACCACATTCATCCTTCACTTGCACCTTTGATGCTGATTTCAGGTCCGGCTTGGCCTTTGGACTTGGTATGTTTTCACTTATTCAGTAATTCAGTAAATGTGTATTGAGTGCCTACTGTCTACCAGGCACGGACTTGGTATTTGGAGGTGAACAAGACGAAGTCTCTATTTCTCATTCCGGGGTGTCCTTGCTTCATTCTCTCCATGAAGCCTTGTGTTTACAAGTAGCGGAAACAAATGGGCTGCTTTAAGTAGATGAAAGGAATTTACTCAAGGGCGTGTAGTAGCTCAGAGAATTTTTGAGAAGGCCAGAGAATCAGGCTCGAAAGCTACTCAGCCAGAAATAGCATCCAAAATCACATCTCAGAAATATTTCTTGGGACAAAATTGCCATTAGCACCGCAGCTCGAGCTTCTGAATTTTGAGACTTTTAGAGCTGAGTGGAGCTGCTCCTTTGCTGACACTCTCCCTAGAATGGATTCCGTACTTTCCGCGGTAGGCAGTCTCTGAAAGGTTGCCAGTGATCCCTTCCTCTTGGTATTCACATCCTCGTGTCACACTCTCCCCCTAGCGTGAGCAGAACTGAATTACTTGCTTGTAACGGGTAGAAAATGGCAAAGATGGGTTAGAGACATGACTTCTGTCTCGCTTGCATTCTCTTTCTCTTCTCTTTGCTCTGATGAAGCAAGTTGCCGTGTTGTGAGCTACCCCTAAGAGGCCCATGTGGCAAGGAATTGAGAGCAGCCTCCAGCAAATGGGCAGTGAGGGGCTAAGGTCCAGAGTTCAACAGCCTGTGAGGAACCGAATCCTGCCAACAACCATAAGAAGTAGCTTAGAGATGGCTCGTTTGAGCTTTGAGATGGCTCTGGCACCGCCCCGGCCCTGATGGCAGCCTGACGGAGATCCAGATGCAGAAGACTCAGCTAAGCTGCGCCTGGAGTCTAGACCTACGGAAACTCAGATAACACATGTTATTGTAAGCCACTGAAGTGTGGTGTAATTTGTTATGCGGCAATAGATAACTAAGATATCACCCACAGTTATTTGTGTTGCCAGCTGCAGATTCAAAATCTGGTGAGAAGGCATCCAACCAGTTGGACCAAGATCATACACTGGTATCCCAGCTGCAAGGAGGCAGGGACGGTGAGCTGCCAGCGTTTTCATGCATCATAGTCAGAGGTGGTTTCCTCTTTACAACAAGACACGGCGGGGCGGGGGCGGGGGGGCTGTTTCCCAAACGTGGAAAAGACTTTCATGTTTTGGTCAGTTAAAAACAATGAGTACCGTGTGCCATGATGACTGCTTGGTCAGAAGACCAGCTCAGCTTACAGTCCCAGTAAGGAGTCAACGTCTTGCCTCCCTTTGCACACTTCAGATAGCATTTTCCCTCTGTGCTTGCTCTAGTGCAGGCAGCTCTCTCACTTAGTTTTCTCTGGACTCCTGAAATAGGTGGGGTCTGGAAAGGGCTAGAGAAGTATTTTGTTTGGGCTGCTTATGGATTCCTGGGGGTATATGACTTTATGTTTAAACCATGTGGATTATTGGAGTGAATTTAATTCTGGGGTACTGTTTCGTATAGCCCACAGTTATGAGCCAGTTGAGGCAAGAACACGAAAGCGGTGAAACACCAACAGGCTTTGCTGTTTCCCCTGGGACACTTTTGAATAGAAGCCTTTTCAAATTATTATCTCTAATAGTAATAGAAGGTGTTACAAAGCCAACAGAAAGCCCAAAAGTCACAATAATCCTCCCCACCAACAAAATCACAGGCCTTGGAGCAGAGAAGAGATGGGCAAAGACACCCTGGAGCTGGGGGTGGTTGCACAGAAGGCTGGACAGGAAACAACTTCTTGTTCGTGATTGCTCTAGGTCCCGGGAGAGTGGATGCTAGCTTGAAGGCATAAATCCATTAGTATGTGAAATACTTTAAGAATGAAAGATGGGTGCCGGGGTAGAAGGCAGGCTCATTGGAGAACTCACAGGTAGTGGGGAGAAAACCACATCAAGAGAGAAAAGAGGAATCCCAGTGAGCAGAGTACCTAGAACTTCCTCAATACCTACTCCCATGGCACCAGACATGGGCACGAGACCCGGGTACAGCAATTACAAGGAGTGCACGGGATCTTGTGGAAGACAGGGAGTAAAACAAGGGTAAGACTTACGAGCAAGAAGAGAACAAGCTGGAGGACACAGGAGGACATTGTGCCAATTTTCACGATGTGCATGTTGCAGAATCTTGGGGGCCTATGAATTTTTCCCTTTCTTTATTAAACCTCTTACTAACTCAGCATGGTCAAAGGATTTGCAGCCGATGAGAATGGGATCATCCAGAAGGATGAATGCCCTGATTTTGTTCTTTAAGAGTGTGTGAGGTGGGAGCCAGGCAAATTATAGCAGTCCTCCAAAAGATGTCTTCACGATTTGGGTGCCGGGGCGAAGGGGTTGTGTGAAATTTCCACAAAATAGGAATTACCTTTACATTTCATTTTTATTCAGTTGAACATTATGATCTTGATGTGGAAGTACAAATACTCCTTTACCCCTTTGATGGCATTGTTTCTCTCTGTCCTTGAGTAACCTCAGTAAGTTAATTAATAATGACTTTTTCAATGTATTTTCATTAACACACATTAAACATAGAAACCACTATCTTTTCTCCCTAACCAAAATCTATACAATTCCTTCTGGCAAATTTTAGTATACCAGTGAAAGCAAAAGAATTCAGAGAAGTGAATGGAGACACAAAATGCATAGTGCATTGGGGGAAAATCATGATTGAAAGAGAGAAAATTTAATGTTCCCCAATATGTAATTTAAGAGTGGTCCATGGACAATTTCCTTCATTATCTTCGTGGGAAAGATTGTAATAAGTCTGTAATTAGTGATATTAGTAGAATACATTTTTTTTCAAAACTGTAGACCTATAATATTTGTAGAGAAATAAAGTTAAGTAATTTTTAGTAAGGAAGCTGAACAATTACAGAATCCAGTATGTTAAGATCTCATGCAAGTGAGTGATCATTAAGAGAAATGTTTTCTATGTGGTAGGCTGTAATCTTTATCTTAAGAGCTATACTAATAGCAAAAAAAAATGTGTTGAGAACATCTCTCTTTCAAATTTTATAAAATCTTGTTTTTGAGGCAATGGACCACAAATTGGCTGTGTGTTCCCAATGGCACCACCTTCACCTGGCATGATCACTTGTGATTCTATTTCCCAGACTAATCAGCCTATTAGGACTTTATTTCTGTAAATCAAATATGTATCCCTAAAGCTGACAATTATGTGTGCAACTGTTCATTTATAGCTACTTTCCAAAATAGATTTTTTCCTCTGTACCAAATTGGCCATTCCAAATAATACTTGGACCTGTTTACTTTTGGTTGTACTAACTCATGTGCTTAGTCAGTACTGCCTAACACATAAGGGGCAACATTCACACCATAGTGTGAATAGAGCAGTCTACCATATTTTTGAAAAAAAATCACAACCAGTGTGAATCATATGATGGCATAGACTTTTTTTGTGGGCTTTTGTATCCATAATTCCCATCACAATAGCCACTGATAGTACATGATTTATCAACTTTTTCATTCATCATTTTGATTTTTTAAAAAAAGTTGCCACCCCCTGCACAAAGGTGGCAAAGTATTGTATGGAAAGAGAACGTAAGGTCTGAGGGGGCAAAGAAAAAACTTGTACCATTGAATCTTTACAGAAACCTTAACATTTATTCTATTCATACATTGATGAAGTAGATATTATAATTAAAACAAAGAAATAAACTTCAACAGATTCATTTATGCCAGTGAATCCACATTTTTATCCAAACATCCACATTTCTCATTGACTTAACTCAATGTTTGCTGATAAATGAGAAATTCTCATAATAAGAGGAAGGTAAGACCCCCATGCCCACTTAGAAACATCAAGAATCCCTCAGTTATGTACCACTGACATTGAAGTTTTTCTAGGTATATCACTTCTATAAATCTTTTAGCTCTGGCCTAGACACTGTTTTAAAAAGAAAAAAAAAATTGTCTGTATCCCCAATTGTCAATTTTTGTAGAGGTCAAAGATATCATGTATCATAGAAATCAACAAGTGACCAAAAGTCACAGCGAAATGATTTTCCTGTGCAATAAATGGCATCAACATCAAAATCAGTGCTTAGAGAAAATAACATCAAAGAATCAGTTTGCCACCTCTCTCACAGCCTAGCTTATGATTTAGTTTTCTCATTAATAATTAATATTTAGCGATAAGCCATATTAATATACAAATCAGAATCAAATCCTCATAACCATAGATCGGTATGTTTCCCCTTCACTTTACCCTGCCGTGGCCCTACCCTTTTTAAAAATATCTTTTCCTATGTCACCTTCCCCAAAATACTTGGACCGACATAGTCTCCTTCACTCCAGATGCTGTCTTTCTTCCCTCAACCCTCCTTGCACTTGATTTTTAATCTCTATTGTGCTGCTCCTCTCATTTTCCTGGGTTTATATTTCAGTTAATTGTTGTGGGTTTTTTGTTCTGTTTTTTGGCTAATTTTCTCTTTCTTAAATTGTGTACAGTCTGAAACACCTAACATAATAAGTGTTCAATAAGTAAACTTAATTGGCCATCGTCCACCTCTGATGCATAACTTTGTACTATAAAATTATGTATATGCAGGCTAAAGAAAGTGTATGTCAGTTCAGATGTACTGAATCTACAGCCGTATTAGGCCTCCTCTGACCTGAGGAGTACGCAAACTGATGTGATTCAAGTCCACTATCAAATTGCATTTTTCAATTGGAAGAGAATTATTCTCTTAAGAGGCTGGCAGGAATAAAATCGCCTGTTCATGAGCAATCATAGTAAAGACACAATTGCAATAAAAACAAAACAAGGTCTCTGCAAGATTTTTAGATAGTATATGTGTGACCCTGCCGATTAATCACTCTGCTAAGAATTTTTATAATAATTCTGTGTATTACCCTTCTTGCTTATGGATCTTGGTCCATAATTTCCTCAACCTGGGTTACTTATTTATATTTTAAATTCTGCGCATTTTGAATACCTAGCGAATTGTTTTTTCCTGATGTCAGTGACCAAACATCTCATCTTTAAGAGCAGGTTTGTTCTCACTGATTTTTAAAGTCAGCTTATAAGCCGTGTCAAGGTTTTTATGGCCAAAACTATGGTGAAATTAACAAAAATAACTGAAAACATTTTACTTTATGAAAATAAAAATAATATTTAAGGTACGCATTCCAGGCTTTAGTTAAAGGAACAGTAAGTAGGGGCATCTGGGTGGCTCATTCAGTTGAGCATCCGACTTCGGCTCAGGTCATGATCTCACGGCTCGGTTCATGAGTTCCAGCCCCACATCAGGCTCTGTACTGACAGCTCAGAGCCTGGAGCCTGCTTTGGATTCTGTGTTTCCCTCTCTCTCTCTGTCCTTCCTCCAGTAGCACTCTGTCTCTCTCTTTCAAAAAATAAATACACATTAAAATGTTTTTTAAAAAGGAAGAAAGAAAAAAAATGAAAGAACTTTAAATATTTTATCTCTAAAAAGGTAAAGCTTCTGCATAAAAAGAATTTTTTTAAAAGGAACATTAAGTAAAACTTTGCTCATTTATTAGATTTTTTTTAGTAATTAACATTCCAGAAAAACTAAAATACAGTGCCATATATAATTCTTTTTTTTAACCACCTAATATTAAGATGATTTTTGAGCATTTTTATGGAACAAATGAGAGTGATTTGAAACTGAAGATTTAAAAGTATCTAGAAAAATATGTGTTCAGGAAGACAAAGTTCCCAAAGTGGAGTCACTCAGCCATGGGATGTGCAGCTGACAGCATTCAATGAAGGGCACCTGTGCTGAGGGCACCCATAAAATTCTTGACCCAAGTAAAAGAATCTTATTTGCTTGGGGAATCATAACATTACAGTAAATCTTCATGTGGCTATTTATTTGTATATCATTTGATGCAAATGCCTACTACTTCCCAGAGCTCTTCCCAGAGTTTTTTTTTTTCTTTTAGAGAGAGAGAGAGAGAGAGAGAGAGAATGAGAGCACCAGCAGGGGAGAAGGGCAGAGGAAAGAGAGAATCTCAAGCAGGCTCCACGCTCAGTGCAGAGCTCAATGCTGGGCTCGAGTCCACAAGCCCGAGAACCTGACCCGAGCTGAAATCAAGAGTCGGTCACTCAACCGCCACCCAGGGGCCCTGTTCTATTTTCAATTAAGGTAAATTTTAAGAGCTTCTAATTAATTAAGGACTAGTATTAGAGTTAGCATTGAGCCCATTGAATCATTAGAACTGTGGACTAGCAAGAAAACAAAAGGATAATTCTATTAGATTTTCAGCCCTTTAGATAAAGCTGTTTAGATTTGTTTTCCCAAAATGTGCATCAGTTAGTTTTCAGAGAACTTATCCAAGCTTCATAATCCACTTTTTTCCCCTAAAAGCAGATACAGTACATTTAAACCAAATCCCTGAAGTATCCCTTTTATGTGCCATCTATATTTTTAAGTGGTTTGAACATTCTGTCTCACATTAGGATAGTTTATAGTATGAAGGTCCTCTTCTTTGTGGTGCTACATAAAGAGGAATTTCTTCATCAAACTCCTGACTTTTTCCATCATATATATGTGCGGAGACAAATTACAGCTGGTTGAAGATGAGCAGATTAAGGCTTCATTTCAGTTTCTAGCCGACAGTGAGAAGGCACAGTCCTTCCGGTGGCCACGTATGTTTTAATTTCACAGCGTGGTCCCTAATACTGTGGTGCAAACGTGAATTCCAGTATTCTTATTTTTAAAACTGCAGCCCGGCAATCGGCAGTTATTTATCGATTCGGCACCTTGTATGCACAAGCAGTCCGTGAAGAGTTGTGAAAGGTGAAACAATTTGGAAGTAAGATTCCTGCCAGAAGTCATCCCATAAAGTAATATCTAAAAATACAAAGCTCTGTGTGATTAGTCCGAAATGTATTTGGTTCGGGCAACAGCCACAGCAGGAGGTCAGATGATGCAGTATTCAGTGAGCTAGAGGAAGAGGGGGAGCTGCTTTGGGGAAGTGGCATTTGAATCTAGAAACAGAAACTTCAGAAACAGAAATAAGTCTTAGATGGGTAGAAAGGACTTGAGAGAGCATTCCAGCTGGGGAAACAGCTGTCAAGTGACAGAGGCAGGGGATTGAAATAAACACGTGGGGGACGGTGAGAGGTTAATGAAGAGGAGTAATTGGAAAATAAGGCTGGGGAAAATACGTTTGAAGCATATTTTAAGGGATTTAAATAATAACCTAGGAAGTTTGCACTATGGGTTACAGCTCTCAGTGACTACCGTTTTTTCAAAGTTACAGAGGAACAGGAGGATTTGGAGAATGTGATTAGCTGATTCTAAAATCTGTACCAAAATGAAAGAGACTGAGAAAAGCCAAGGTAACCCAGAAGAAGAAAAACAAAATTAGAGGATTTTCACCACCAAGAATCAAGACTTACTACATCGATACAGAGATAAAGTGGTGTATTGGCACAAGAGCAGACAAATAGTAATGAATTAGCATGAAGAGCCCAGAAACAGACCTACACACGGATATACAGCAAAGGCACCCGTACAATTCAGTAAATGGTGCTGTGCCCAAAGGATGTTCCATGGAGAAATTTTTAAAAATATGAACCTTGAATCTGAATTCATATCACGTGCCAAATTTAAGATGGATGATAGATGGATAATGTGAAAGATAAATAAATAAGTAAACAAGCACATTTTTTTAGTGGGCATAGTGCTTCAACAGTCATCTCAGAAAGGATATCCAAATGGCCAAGACAAATACAAAATGATGGCCAACTTCCATCAGTCCTCATGGAAATGCAAATTAAAATAAAAATCACATATATTAAGCTCCTATCAGATTGGTTACAACTCAAACAATGACCAGTATCTAGTGTTGGCAAGGGCGTGGCACAATGGGAGCTCTGATATTGCTGGATAGGAGTGTAAACTGTACTTAAGAAATTGTTTGGCAATATCTAACAAGAACTAAACACACCTACCCCCTTTAAGTCAGCAATTCCACATAACAATGGGTGCTTATGTCTATTAAAAGACTTGTGTGCAAATGTTGCTAACAGCTTACAGCAGCCATATTTATAATAGCCCCAAAATGGAAGCAGTCTGAAAGTCCATCAATGGAAAGATGAATAAATTATATTCATATAATATAACACAACAGTGAAAAAAAAACACAAATAACAACGTAGATAGTTCTCACAGACCCTATGTTGAATGAAAGAAGCCAGGCACAAAAGAGTGGTATCGTGTTGGTATGAAGTTCAAGATATGTGTTAAAATAGTAATTACCTTTGAAGAGTGGTTATTGACTGGGACCATGAGAGAGCCTACTGAGGGCGGAGGAGGGGGATGTCTTATATTTAGATTTGTATGGTAGTTATTTTGACTTGTATGGTGGTTTTATATATATATATATATATATATATGGTTGTATATATATATAACCATATATATATACAACCATATATATATATATATATATATATATATATATAAACCATATATATATATATATATATATATATATATGTACACACAATTGAGCTCAGCATTTTGAATTTGTGCACTTTGCTGTGAACAAATTATTCTTCAATTTACTAACCAGATTTTAGGAAGTCTCTAACTTTTTTTCAATTGCCTACCAACATTTTTTTGTTGTTATGTTTCTCCTTCTCTACAGATCTATTAACTTGTCCTGTCTTGGCTGGTGTCTTCTTATTTATTTCGTCTACTGACCAATCTTTGTGATCTTTTGCCTTGGTTCCCCAAAGATAAACACTCACATGGCATCTGTCTCTCATTTCAATCTATGCAGTAACAGTAATGACAGCTAATACAATTGTGAGGTATTGGGCTGTTTTACATGCATCATCCCACTCAATTCACACAAGCAGCTTATGAACTAGTCATTATTATCATTGTTTCACTGATGAAACTCTGAAAGATTAAGTAACTCACAGAAGAGCTAGGATTTGAACCTAGATCCATCACATTCTGGAATTCATCTTCTTAAACACAATGCTATGAGAAAGATTGAGACCAAGAGAGAGACTGGCTTTCTGATTTTCCAGGCCACCTTTTCATACCAACAGTGCAAGCAGTAAATCACTGAAAATCTTACAGCTGGCCAACCCAGGTCATTCATGACAAACAGAATGCGTAGAACATGTCATAAAATCAATGTTTAGGATGGTCCCAGGGACTCTGGATGGGAGCTGACTCTACGTTGCTGTGAAATAATCCAAAATTGCATCACTTACTGGTCTCTTTCACTTAAACAATGGTCTTTGAAAGTCAAAAATAATAAAAAATTAAAAACCAAAAGAAATACACTCAAATTATCAGGGGCAGATATAAAAATGTTCATCCTAAATGACAGAAGAGAACTGTTTTAGTGCAATCTAGAGTGCTGTGTGCTGTGTTACTAAATTGTGTTACCAAAATGCCCTAGAGTTACCTTAAAGAATCTTTTGTCTACTCCTCACCTGCATCCTCAGACACCATTGTAGGGATTATAAAAACATCATCTAGTTTGAAGTTCGGTGCTTTAGGTAGTGCACTTAAAGAGGAGACTTGCATGCTTTATTCATTTTTATTCTTCCTTTGGAATTAATGAGCAGACTTTTGCAAAGTGATTTTGTTCTGAGAAAAGCTGAATATTTGATAGCTGTAGCTAAAAAGCATCTCCACTATATCTTCCTTTTCTATATAGACAAGCTTTTTAGTCCTATGATGGTATATTTTGAAAGGTGAGATTTCTCTAATGCTCTGGATATGACAAAGCCCTGTCTTCCCCATATAAATACATGCACATTTAGTTAAAGGAAATTTTGTTCTGAGTATCCTGTTAATTAAAGTTTTTATTATGACTGATAAGTTTTCCATTGGATACTAGATAAAAATAATTGTTAAATTTATTCCATAGAGATAGATGGGCTGGATACAAATGCATATGTGATGTGGAAGTCTGGCATCAGCAGAGTTATGACTTTTTAAATTAATCCTAGGGTGTGATTGATTATTAATGAATGCTCATAAAATGGCTACAGACTTATCTCCAAATGTCATGTTTATTGCCATAATTAGAAGGAGAAAATGTTTATTTTTAATGGGAATTTTCCCACAGTCTCATGATTAAGTGGAATTAAAACATTGAATAAAGTTCTGTACAGAAACTAACATTTCTCTCTGAGATAGAATTAAACCTAAGATTGAAATGAATTGACTTACACAAAATACATTTTTTGTTTTCTTTTAGTTTTTCAGTAAAGGTGAGGATAAAATATTTGAGGATACAAGATATTATTATATTATTTAATATAATTATATTATATTGTATATAATTATAAATAATATTATATTATTTTCTATTTTTAAAAAATAACTTATTCACATTTTTAAATTTTTTCTTTTCATTTTGCAGCTGAAGAAAATCGTTTGAGATATCACAATTAGTATATTTGTTTACATTTTTTTAAATAATATGACTTTAAGTCTTTAACCTATTAATGTGAAATATACTGACTGATTTCCTAATGTTTAAGCAACTTTGCATTCTACCCCCCAAAAAATCCAGCTTGGCCATCTTTTAGGTATAATTTTGAACTTTGCTAATATTTTGTTTAAGATTTCTCATGTACATTCATAACTGTAGTTTTTATTTATATATAAAATACATAAAAATATATGAAATAAAAATTGCATATTTAAGATGTACAATGTGATGATTTAATATACATATACATAGTGAAATGATTACTACAGACAAGCTAATTAACATATATCTTCACATAGTACCATTTTTGTCTGTGTGTTGGGTGCACCTGAAATCTATAATCTTGGCATATTTCTAGTATTCAATATAATATTATTAACTACAATAATCATGTCTGTATATGAGATCTCTAGACTTATCCATGGTGCGTAATTGCAACTTTGTACCTATTGACCAGTTTCTCCACATTTCCCTCATATCCTCAAGCCCCTGGTAATGACCTTTCATCTCTTTGCTTTTATGAGTTCTATGAGTTCAAGTTGTTTTGTTTTGTTTTGTTTTGTTTTGTTTTGTTTTGTTTTTAGATTCCACATATCAGTGAGATCATAGTGTTTGTGTTTCTATGTCTGGCTTATTTATTTCACTTAGCCTAATGTCCTCCAGTTTTGTTCATATTGTTGCAAATGACAGGTTTTCCTTCTTTTTCATTGCCAAATAATATTTGTGTGTGTGTGTGTGTGTGTGTGTGTGTACGCATGCATCTGTGTAAAACATCTTTTTTTTTAATCCATTCATCCATTGATGGTCACTTGAGTTGTTTCTCTATCTTGGGTATTATGATTAATGCTGCAATAAACATGGGAGTGAAGATATCTCTTTGGGATTCTGATTTCATTTTCTTTGGATATATGCCCAGAGTGGGATTTTGGATCATGTGGTAGCTCTATTTTTAATTTTTTGAAGAATCTGCGTAGTATTTTCCAAACAGCTCTATCAATTTACATTCCCACCAATAGTGTACCAGGGTCCCTTTCCTCTACATTCATGCTTACACTTATCTTTTGTCTTTTGGATAATAGATGTAAGGTGATAGCTCATTGGGATTTTCATAAATTGGAATACTTAATATTGTTAGGATGTCAATACTACTCAAAATGATCTACAGATTCAATATAATCCCTATCAAAATGCCAAAATTTTTTGCAGAAATAGAAAAACCTGTCCTAAAATTCATATGGAATATCAATGGACCCTTTCTAATTTCAAAACTTACCACATGCCTACAGTAATAAAAACAGTGTATCACTGCATAAAGATAGACAAATCGACTAACAAAATAGAATCAAGAGTCCAGAAATACCCTCATGTCTTAGTCACATAATTATACTCAAAATGTCAAGACCATTCAATAGGGAAATGGCAGTATTTTCAACAAATGGTGTTAGGAAAACTTATCCACATGCAAAAGAATGAAGTGTACCTTTTTTTTTACACCATATACAAAAATTATCTCAAAGTATATCAAAAATCTAAATGTGATAGCTAAAGCTATGAAACTCAGAAATAAGTGTAGTAGAAAAGCTTCATGACATTGAATTTGTCCGTGATCGCTTGCATCAAAAGCATAGGCAACAGAAGAAAAATTAGATAAACTGAACCTCATCGAAATCAAAAACTTCATGCCTCAAGAACACTGCTAATTGAGAAAGTAACCCCCGAATGGAAAAAAATATTTGCAAATTATATATCTGTTAGGGGAAAATATCAAGACTATATAAAGAACTTTTATAGTTCAATGATTTTTAAAAACCTGATTTTAAAAAATGGGCAAAGGACTTGAATAAACATTTCTCCAAAGAAGATATATAAATGTCCAATAAACACATGAAAAGATGCTCCACATCACAAATCATTAGGGAAATGCAAATCAAACCCACAGTGGGATACCAGTTCACATCTATTGGAGTGGCTATTGTAAGAAAACAAACAAAAAATGACAAATGTTAGTGACCATGTGGTGAAACTGGAACCTTTGTGCACTAGTGATGGGAATGGAAAATGGCACAGCCTCTGTAGAAAGCAGTATGGCTGTTCCTCAAAAAATTAAACTGAAAATTGACATATGATCCAGCAATTTAACTTCTGGCTATGTACCCAAAACAAGTGGAAGTGGAGATTCAAACGGATATTTGTACATCCTTAATAGCGGCATTATTCACAATAGTTAAAGGTGAAAACAAGCCAAATGTCCAGTGAGGGGTGAATGATAAAATATGGCATCTGCATACAATAAAATATTATTCAGCCCTAAAAATCAATGAAATTCTGACACATGCCACCCATAGATGAACCTTGAAGTCATTATGGTAAGTGAAATAAGCCAGATGCAAAAGGAAAATCTATGATTCCACTTTCATGAGGTACCTAGAGTAGTCAGACTTGTAAAGACAGAAACTAGAAAGGTAGTTCTGGGGACCTGGAGGGAGGCGGGGCATGAGGAGTTATTGTTAATGAGTATAGACTTTCAGTTTGGGAAAATGACAAAGTTCTGGCAATTGATGATGAATATGGTGACACAACAATATGAATATACTTAATGCCATTGAACTGTGCACTAAAAAACGGTTAAAATGATAAATTTAATGTTGTGTACATTTTTTTTCACAATAAAAAGAATGTATGTTTATCGTCAACTCTCTTGCCTGTATGTCCCTCTGCCTTGTTAAACCCCAACCCTAATTAAATGCAAATCAGTCTACTCCATGCACCTTTTTGGTTAAACTCGGCTCGAGCAAAGTGACAAACTTTGCTGACTGATATTTCTTTAGATTTAAAACTCCAGCAGTCAGAGTGATCCTGTATACTATAAGCCATCATGTTGCTCCCCTGGGAAAACCTCCGCAAACACTTCCTCACCACAAAATAAAAGCCAAGTTCCTACACAACTTGGCTCATTCTTTTCTCTTCTGTTTCATTTCTACTATCCTTCCCCTTAATCTTTCTAAGGCTAGCCACACTTGCCTTTCTGAAGTTCTGTGGAAGAGCCAAGGATATTTCCACAGCGAGACCATTGCATTTGCCATTCTAGATTTGGAATGTTCTTCCTTTAGAAATTTGTGGATTCCCTTACTTTCTTTAATTGTCTAGGCAAAATTCACCTTCTTAGAGAGGCTTTCCCTGTCCACTGTCTAAAATAGCAACATCACCGCTCTCTTTACCCTTATGCTGCTTTATTTTTATTCTCACAGTGTTTACCATTACATGCTATTATATGGCATAATTCATTTGTTTATCCCTAATCTATTTTCCTCATTAGAATAATACCATGAGGATGCTGACTTCTGTTCACTGTTGCATTCTCAGCACCTCGGAGAGTGCCTGCTAGTTGGTTCTCAATAAATATGTATTGAATGATGGAATTACTTAACACATCCTCACAAAGGGGTTCAGAAAGTAGCCTAGAAGAAGAATTCGTTACAAAAGTGGATCCTGAAGTTCTCTTGACATTTTATGTTTCGTATTTGAACTCCTTTCTTTTTCGAAGTAGAGATCTTTGTTGTCCCATAATGGATTCAAGCAAAATATGCCCTTTATACAACTGCAATTAAATAGTATAAACCATGAACATCTATTGCTATGTTCATTGATGACCTTGACTCAAGTATTACTGAATGTGTACCACATGGAGATACACTAAGTAGCCTCAGAGTCTTCTCTCTTCTTGAACTAGTGAACTTGTGCAGAAGCTAAAACTAATTCTAGAACATTTTTCTACTTTTTTTTTTCTTGTAGGATGAGGGTATTTTCTCTACGCGGTTCATGTTTTCATATTTTAAAATTGTGTGTTTTGATCCTGTTCACTGCTGACTTACGGGCTTTTTAAAGTAAGTGATAACGTTTTTTTAAAAAAGAAAACAATAATTATTTAAGGAAGGTGCTTTAGTGAGGGGAATCAAAATATTATTTTGCAGTATCAATTGTTCTTTTCTGAGAGGTCCTTTATGTGGATTACATTCATATATTGCTGTGTATACACATCTATGTATATGTAACAATATGTAGATATAGATATAAAATCATATATGTCCTATAAATTATAATGCCCTGAAAAGTCTTGCCATGTTTCTCTACATGATCTCTATTTATATTTTTCTAAGAAAAAAACTTTTAATCAAATCAGTCAGTTCTTTTTCTGCTTAACCATACGCTTATCCCTGTTGGAAATAATTTATGCAGTGGAAACCCACTGATACTCATCCACCGAAAATATTTTAGTCAATGTTTTCTTTGGAACCAGATAAAGATGAAATTCATTGTAGCTAGCTTTGAGTGTATTAGTTGGTATTTTACTGCTGTCTGACTTTCTGAAATTCCAAACGCTTTTAATGATTAAAACCATTTTACATAATAAGAGGCTTTGTGGTGAGAATGATTGACTAGTTGCTATCTGCAAACAGCAATTTATAACCAAAAGGGGCTTTAAGATCCTGAAAATAATTGGTAGCTCATTATTTGGATTAAATTGCTGAGTTTAGCTTTTCATTTAAGTTTTAAGAAAACCACACTTACCAACTATTCGTATAGGCTTGGTAAGTGACTACGGCCCCTCATAGCACTCTTCCAAAATGACAGAATGACAATAGAGCTGTACGTGGGTACAGGTGACAATGCTTAATAATGCAATTAACTAAAACAGAACCCAATAACAAGGAGCTTTGCTGTCACCTTCAAAGAGATACCTTTGCCTTAAAGTGTCCTTACAAGTGGCTCAAGAACTTATAAGAGAGAAAGGTGTTATTTGTAACTTGGTACTGAGTAAGCACCAGGTTTGAACTCATGAAAGGCCACTTAACTGTTTAGAGTCCCATGGCCAGAATCTCCCTATATTTCTCCCAACCTTTAATAACCGCAATCCGTAAGTTAAATGTGGACAGGCACACACAACAGGAGTGGGTCAGTTCTACTGCTTTGGGCATGGGGTTACACTGTTCGTGTGACTCACTGTTCTCTTCTATGAAGGACAACGTCCATAGTTGTGCTATGAAAGTTTTGATTCCAACACAGAAGGACTCTATATGTCCAAGCACGACGCTAGACATTTTCCCTAAGGCCATTATAAACTTCACAATAACCCGATGAGGAGACCTTTATTATTCCCAATACGAGGACACTGATCTTCATAGCTAATAAATCAGCCAAACTATTGACTCCAGTAATTGCTATCTTCCCATGTATCCATTCTGGCCTTCTTCAAATATTTAGGCTTCCAAACAAAACAGATCTATCCTCTCTATGCTTCAAAGACAACATGTTAGTGGGTGATTTGATGGTCTGGTTTTGCTCCAGTAGTTCCTAACTAAAGGCTTGGGTTGCCACATGAATGAACAGGTTGGCTTGATAGGCTCAGTAGAAAGGTCCCTCTGAGCAGGTGTGCTGCCCGTGAGGAGTGCAGAGACAAGCTCCTTGCTGTTATTATGCGATGTGTTATTTCAGGGCAAATTTATGCCTCTCCTAGGGAGCCTTCTAGAGTAATAATCTCTGACAAATGGTGATCCTGTTACACCTAGGCTCCCCGAATAGCTCCACCTGAATTTATTTTGCGTGTAAATTACAGTGCTCATGCGAAAGAAGAATCCCATGGATGTAGCTTCATTTCTACTTATTAAGGGTGGAAAGAAAAATGTCATGATTTGTTAAGAACATCTTTCAATCATTCTGCATTTTCCCCCAACTATTAATTTTCTTGCAAGTGGATTTTAGGAACCTAGGCTCCCCTTTCATAAAAAATAAGTGTCATTGTGAAAGTGTACGTGACCAGGTCCTGCAAATAACCAGAGACAGATTTGAGTGGGCAAGCACAGCACATTAAAATAAAACATTTCCGTTTCTTGCATTTTTCAACAAATCTTTAGTTGGGGGGGGGGATAAGTTTAGTCACTGTGATTTTACATATAATTATTAATAACATGTCTTGTACTTTTACCTTCTCCATGGTCCTCATTCATGGTCTCTGTTTTCTCTGTAACCAGAATCTCCCACAGATGCTTCAAATTTTCAATGCTAATTTTGAGATTGGTATCTTTCCTCTACCACTAACTGAAATGTCTCTGTAAAAATGATCATTTTGTCCCATCTTTTTTCTTGAATGAAGACATACCAAAAACTTGAAATTAATAAAGAATAAATTAGAATAAAGCTTTCTTTACCTTCCCTCTGAATCATTCCAAATAGCTTGTCAGAGGAGAGGTCATTACAAGTTTTCTTTGTTAGGCAACACATATTCATCTCCCCTATTCCCAAATTGTTATATTATACACTCCTTCCATAGTTACAATAACAGTGATTTATAAGTGGTTACTTCTTGGTCTTGACTTATTAAAAAATCTAAGCAAGTAAATATATAAGAAAGGCTTTTACTGAGGGATCGTCTCAGTTTTCCTTGCTGTGTATTGGGAGAGCTGAGTGTTGTTCAGGATGTGTGCATATCACTCTTTATTCTTAGAAAAGCTCATTGTTTCTCTTGGCAAAATTCCATTGTTCTTTCCATTCTTGTTTTCTGGACTTTTTTTTTGAGGGAGTGGGTAATTTTCAGCATCCATTTGAATGTGTAATTACTTCTAAAATCAAATGGGTTTTTTTTATTGTCATTATGAAAGTAAAATCACTTTTAGTTGATATTTAGTATTACTGAAATGTTCAGAGAGAAAGATTCTGCCTAGTTGGCCACATTGCATTTGTTCTTTCAGAAATGCAAATAAAACATCTATTAACTTTTTTTAAAGATAATACATAATGTATTTCTTTCTCATAAGTCTACTATGTTCGTGAAGGACGCTTGCACCTACATAGAAACACGATTTTAACTCAAGGGGGCATAGGGAGATAATGATAGATAGATACAGAGATACATAGATACATAGATATATAGATGATAGATCAATAGATAAATACATAGATACATAGATAAACAGGTATTAGTGTTCTCTAGTAGTGAAAGAATGAATGCTGCCCTCTGGAGGCCACAAATAGAAAAAGCAAACCAAGTAATTATACCATCTAATCACGTGCTTAATGCCTTCAGTTTGAAAATAAACTGTATCTCTTGCCTTTCCAGTAAATTATATCTAAGGTGGTACAGCCAAGAATGTAGGGTTAGGCTGAATCTGAATTTCACCACATTACACATTTTTGTGGGGTTATGTGTTCTTATGATAATTTGTTCACAGTGTCTTTCCCATTCACCAAGGACCACAGAAAGAAATCAGTGACAGAGAGAAATGGAGAATGGAGTTGACAAAAAGCAAATTAATCTTTTTGTCTACTCAACCCCCGCTTGAAATATATATGACTTTGTACTTCAGATAATACTTTATGCTTTCTTGCATAACATATGTGCCAAGATTGTGAAGTGAAAAATGTGGTTTAAAAAAATAGATGAAAATGGAAGAGAAGCCGTGACTCTGGAATTTAAAATATATTCTTTCTATATAAGGACAGATTTTCTCTTATGAAAATTAAAATACCGTAATGAAAGAGAATAGCCTTTGCTGCAACTTCCTTAAATGTGTATCCACATACGGTCTCGGTCTTAGAATATGCGATATATAGATTAGAGTAATAAAAATACAGACGTTCCATTTTAAGTGTTCTTAAGACTAGTCATTAGGAACCCAGATATTTGGAATGTTTCTTCCTAGAAGAGCTCTTCTTTCTTAAAAATACCAATGTTTATAACCCTTTGAGGGTCATTTAAAGTTTTAAGTCCAAGAAAAGCCTTTCTCCACTTCATTTCATTTCAGGAACCTACTATTTGTTTTACTTCTTTGGCATTCTCACACAACTCTAAGCATCTTAAAGTTCCACCTATGTTATATATATTTTTTTTAATATACACAATTAATGCTATTCTCATACTTTCTGAAATAGGGATATTTACTTTACTTCATAGATAAGATAGTGAGAATCATTTAGGTTATTTGACTCATTTCTTTGCAAGAACATGGTACCCTCTAGATCAAATACAAAATGTTGGACTTCAAAATTGTTTGTCTTTCTGCTATACAACATTTAAGAAAAAAACATTTGTCATGGACTCAAACATGATGCATTTGGAAGAGATGGGAGTTCAAGCATAAAGTGGATACCAAGCCATACCAATAAACAACATATCAAATAGTAACAGCATTCTGCAAAATGAAAGAAGGAGGGAAGTCGGAAAGGATGGAGGAAAAGAAGAATAGTAGTGGGAAATAAAGGAAGAAAAAAACCGAGAATTTCACATAGTCTCATGGATTGCATTTCATACTTTTTATTTGCCAGAGGAAAGAGCGTAAAAAATACAATTTCAAATATGATGATTGCACAGGTATTTCTGGAGTAGCAAACTCAGGTATAGAAAAAAAAATATTATAGAAGAGTAAAAGAACCTAAGGTGATAATGAGCCACCAGGGCATTGCTGTGGTTGGTTAGAAGCAATAGTTGACTATACAAAGACATTTAATGAGGAAAAAAAATAGGACAGTCTATTAAAGGGCACATTTTTTAAACCATTTTCCATCTGTGTTCCTGGAAATGTGAGTTCAATCAATGAATAATTCATCCAAGGCTGATAAAGGAAAAATGCAGAATGTATTCACTTGGCCAAGATATGTAGGACAGTCAACTGGTAACAGCTTCAGTTGCCCTGGCATCAAGGTTTAATTGAACCAAAAAGCAATTCTGAAATTTCAAAAGAATATTATTTCTTTTTTGAAATCTGTAAAGTTGGACAGAAGCTTTTGAAGACATAAAACTAAATTGAGGGTAAAATAGGCTTATGAATTCAAACCATAAAGGTTATCAATTTTATCCCTACCTAGTTTAGTTAAGTAGAGAGTCATCATTTTCTTTCCACCCTGCTTCATTTTCTTTGCCTTTATATTCATGTCACAAGTTCAATATGCAGATATTATTACAGATTGTAGAACATGAACAATAGCAATACCTTGATTCCAACTGTAAGCCATGATACTCTGGTACCATCTTTCTAGTAAAATGTCTTATCAGTTGGCTTTTACAGCTTAAAAAATCATCATAAGCATCGTGACTTAAAACAATCATCATGTATTTGGCATTGGAAATGCACCTTGGTCCAGGTCAACTAGAAGGTTCTTCAACTGGTCTCAGCAGGGCGTGCTCATGCGCCTATGGCCAGCTCTCGGTAGACTGAGGCTAATTCGTCAAAAGGGATGTTAAGTAGAATGGCTTGTCTTTATTACATGTGGTCTGTTAGTCCCAGCAGGTTATCCCAGACTTGCACACTTGGTTGTAACAAGGTCGCAAGAGTGAGAGGTTTACCAAAGCCTCTTGAGGTCAGGCTCAGAATTTATAGTTTCCCTTCCATTGCTTTTTTAAGTCAAATCAAGTCCCATGTGCTGCCCAGATTGCAGTGGTATAGAAAGAGATTCTATCTCCCAAATCAAGGAAAGATTATGTGGCCATTTCTGTCATCTACTCCATCTTCTTTTGAGAAACTCTCACTAACGAAGATACAGCCATGAGATTAAAATTCATGCATAATTTATGGCATACATTTAGTCCTCAAATATTTCTGAGTTCAAAGTTTCTACCATGCTTGTCTTTCCATCTTTCAGTGGTCACTCAGTCACTCAGTCAGACTCCCTCAGAAACTTCTGGAAGTTCCCATGGAATACTAAGCTCTATAACTGATGCCCTTTACTAGCTTAATTTCTGGGTTTTGTTCCAAATATGTGGTGGTTCTTTTTTTTCCCCTTCATTTCTCCTTATCCCTATACCTATTTGTTGAATATTAGTGCAAGGTCTCTATCCTTCTTACTCTTCTCTCTCTTTGCACCATTTCCAAGGCTGCAGGTATATACCACATCCTTCTCACTTGTTATTTGAATTACTATGGTAGCCTCCTCCTGCATATTTCATAGATTTCACTTTCCCTTATTTTTTTCATGGTAATCATCAAGAGCTCCTGAAATCCTTAGAAGAATCACATCAATTGTAATTCTTAATTATCTTCATTTTTCTGTAATTTTCAGAATAGAGATCAAAATGTCAGAACACAAGGAAATGTATGCTCTAATCTGTTTTCTGCTCTAATTCCCCAAATCATCTCTGCTAAACCCATATAGGTCATTATTTTTAAATGTTTACTATTTTTCAGTAGCTTTTGCTCCTGTGATTTAGAAAATAATTTGCTGCTTTCTAGAATGCTCTTTTTGTCACACCTTTTTAACTAACTTATCTTCTACTCATCCTCATTCACGATTCCACACATTTCAGTCACTGCCAGGAAGATCATTTGATGCCTGTTTAAGTTAAATAACCCCTATGGGGACTTCATGAAGTCTATGCTCATCTGATATAACACATCACACTTTATTACAAAGTGTTGATGGTTTTTCCTTCTGTCTCTCACAGGAGCATATCAACTGAAAGAAGGTTGTTGATACGTGTTTCTGTGCCTATTTAGTATTTACCACTGTATGACACTCATCAGATGTTTGAAATAATTAGGTGGGAGTAAGTGTGTGCCATAATAGGAAAAAGAAAGTTAATGTATCAGTTCCTTAATACTATAATAGTGGTGTGTAACAAACTGCCACAATACCCTACTGGTAGAAAATGTATACATTTATTTTTGCTCTGAGTCTGTGAATCAATCAGTTGGTCTGCTGATATGGACAGGTGTGGCTGATCTTGACTAGACTTGACCATGCACTTACACTCAATTTGTTAGATGGGTAGGGGCTGGCTGGTCTAGGATAGCCTCAACTGGGACTCATCTCTCCTCAGTGTGGTCTCTGTTCCTCCCAATGGCTAGTTCAGGCTTATTGTCCCAGAAGATGCAGGCATTTACTAGAGTTGCTAGGCTTGGAACTGGCAGAAATGTCTTCTGCTTCATTCTATTGGTCAAAACAACTTACAAGACCAGCACAGATTCAAGGAGTGAATCATGAATCATCTTCTTGATGAGAGGAGCAGCAAAATCACACTACAAAGAGCATGGATGTAGTGAGGCCATTAATTGGAGCTATCAGTGCAATCAATTAGCTTTCCCAACCTATAGCATATTATCCTAATTTACATAATTATTCACATCATTCAATACTGTGCTATTTAACTCTATCGCAAGCATATAAAGAAATACAATTCCAAAGTAGACCTCAGATTTGTTCAGACTACTTTAGTTTGAAATAAGTTTCTGATGAAAAAAGAATTTAGAAACAAAACAATCATTTAAACACTGAGCACCACAGCTCAAACAATAAAGAAATTATAAAATAAAGATGCTAATGAAACAAAAAGAAGTAAGAAAGGAAAGAGAGGAACAGATAATGACTCAACAGAGCCAAACTGCTAAACTGTAGCAATCAAAGTAAATAGCAAGAAAACAAAAGGCACTGATTAAATTCAACCTCTCTGCTCCCAAAATAATATGTATGCTACATCGTTTTCAACCAACAGTATGGTAAAGACCTAAGTTAGTGCACAGCAAGCATTATCAATTCTATTTTCATTACTATTGGAGGAGAGATTCATTTTCTTGATCAATTAGGAAAAATTATCCCTATTAAAGTATTTTTTGTGCAACTATAGCTGGGCCACTTGAAGCTATCTTGTCCTTGCTCTGGCCTTGAAGTATTGGAAGAAAACTCTATTATTATCCACATTCAGCTTGGCAGAGAGCAAAATGACATACCCTTGAAGCCTCTGTTTTCCAGATCAAGGGACCAGTTCTCTGCTTAAGGACAATTAAGCAAAGTTTAATTTGGCAAAGCTAAAGGCTCAGTGTCAGAAACATAAAATCATTAGTTAAAGAAGGCAGTGATCAAGATAACCTCAATATTTCCCTCAGCTTGACTATACATAGACTGTCTTCTTCCTGCCTCCAGGCCCCTGACCTCCCTTTCACCCAGGCCCTTACAGAATCCAGATGGCCTAACCACCAGGGCCTCTCTGCATCCTTTTCTTAGAACATTTACTTTAGAAAACTTGTCATTGTGAAATCTTTCTTTGTCCCTTTGAGATGCAAATCTTTTTAAGAGCCTCTTGCTAGTTTTACAATCCAACGTGGTCTTTCTGCATGACTTTGGGTCTGTCCCATTGACAAGACACCACTGAGGAAGATAGTGTTCCTATCTTCCCAGTCTCTGTCCGAGGGGAGGGTTGGAGCCTAACTTCCCTTCCTGGCTGCTTTGCTCCATGTGCAAAACTATCTTCCATTATGAAGACGCATGAAAACTTATTTTTCCTTTGGTTACAGTCAGTGAGCGAACAGAAGGCCAATAGTCCCTCCACCCTGAGTCTTAAAAGCTCAGACTGAGTTCTGGTCTTTCCTCTGTTGCAATAGCCTGGAATAATGTCTTCTTTCCATATTTAATTTTGTCTGGTGCAATTTGGTTTTGAAAGTGGCATCTACACATTAGCAAAAATTGAGATGTTTGAAAGTACTTTTGAAAGTTCGAAAATGTTTCACAGAAATTCTAAGAAGCCTGAAAGCTTCTGTGCAGTATTTAAAAAGCAAATACTTCATCATTTGGAAAGCCCCATTTATTCAGAAGTGATTTAAGTTTTAGAACAAAACTAAGAAATTTTCCCCTTAATGGAGGGAAGAAGATGCCATATGTTTTTCACAGGTAACTCGAAGTTTCTCTCCAGAGACCCCTTCTTTATGAGTGTTTTTCTTTAACCTTAACAGCATACACCGCTGCCCATCTTTCCCCTAAAAGGCTTATAATCAGAAAATGTGACCTATTTCTGAATTAACTAAATTTGAAAATGATTAAGTTTAACTTCAACTAACTGTGCATTTAATATCTGTCCCTTAGGTCCTCGGCCTGTTTCAGAGCCCAGAGCACCCAATCGGATGTTAAAGAGTTTCAAGTCTAGTGAAGAAGGTTGATGTTCACACAACTACCTCTAGAAGAATGCAGAGTAAGTGAAATTCTATGATGGCAGGGAAACACACACAAATTGAAAAGGTTTATAGGCAGGAGCTGTTAACATCCAGGAAGTATAAGGGGGCAAAAAAAAAAAAAAGAGGATGTTTGATGGTCAGGTCTTAAAAGATGAGCCGGGGTGACTCAGTGGCTCAAGAGATCAAGTCTTGATTTCGGCTCAGGTCATGATTCGCAGTTTGTGAGATTGAGCCCTGCTGGGCTGACAGCTCAGAGCCTGTTTGGGATTCACTCTCTCCATCTCTCTCTGCCCCTCCCCCGCTCATTCTCACTTCTCTCATTCTCTGTCTCTTAAAATAAATAAATAAACTTAAAAAAAGAAAAAAAGATGAGAGGTGCCTGGGTGGCTCAGTCGGTTGAATGTCCAACTCTTGATTTCGGCTCAGGTCATGATCTCACAGTTGGAAAGTTCAAGCCCTGCGTCAGGCTCTGCACTGACAGTGAGGAGACTGCTTGGGTTCTCTTTCTCTTCCCGTCTCTCTCCTCCCTCCCCTGCTTGTGTGTGTGCACCCTCTCTCAAAATAAGTAAATAAACTTTAAAAAAAAATGAAGGGGAATTCTAAAGGAACACAGAGAAAGGAAGAAGATTCCAGGTGAAGGCAATAGTTTGATAAAAGGTTACAGAAGAATGCAGGCTTCTGTCTCGTTCTGTGGTGCTGTAAACACATTAAGACAGAGTCTGGCAAAGTAGATATGGGCAAATCCTGCTTAATTACTCCACTTTTTAAGAATTAACTCTACCAAAAGTCACTGAACTGTGAGATTTGCCCTTTAATAATTAATTTATAAAGTTTTTTTGGGTTTGCATACATATTTTTTCGTAACTTTACTCTGGGGAAATGTATATAAAAGAAGCCACATCCACTTAAGATGTGCAATTTGTGCACTCTGACAGATGAATACGTCCATGAAACTGCCGCCCCGGTCAAGATAGTGAATGTACCCTGCATTCTCAGAAGTGCAGCCCACCTTTGCTCTTAGTCACAAAGCGATCCAGATTTTGTCATTATAGATTATTTTTTTTGGCTGTTAGAATTTTGTATCAATGGAATTGTAAAGTATGGACACTTTGGGTGTCTCCCTTCTTTCACTCTATATAATGGATTGGGGAATGGCATCAGGTAAGTGTAAGCTTAACTATTTGAGAATCTGACCAATGATTTTACAGGTGGTATTACTGTTTCACATTTCTACCTGCAGCGTAGAAGAGTTCAGTGGCTCTACATGCTTGCCTGCAATTAATATTTCAGTCTTTAGAAGGAAAAAAGGCAGTTCTGGAGAGTAGGTCATGATATTTCTTTGTGGTTTTTTTTACTTGAATTGTCCTGTGAACTAATAATTTTTAGCATCTTTTCATGTGCTTATTGGCTATTTTTAAACCTTGTGAAATATCTGTTTGAATCTTTTCTCTATCATCTATTAAGTGGTTTGTCTCTTAATATAGAATTTTAAGAGTTATCTGTATATTTTGGTTACAATTTCTTTGTAAGAATCATTTTTTCAAATATTTTTTCCCGTCTTAAGTCAGCCATTTTGGTTTTGTTAATGTTATCTTTTGAAGAATCAAATAATATAATCTTAATAAAGTATAATTTTATCAAATTTTTAATGATTTATGTCCTATTTAAGGAAACATTGTTTAATCCGGTACTGCATAAATATCTTCTCCTATGTTATCGTTCAGAAATTCTATAGGATTAGCTTTCATATTTTGATTTATCATTCAAGCTAATTTTTAGATATAGTGTAAAGTAAAAAGTTGATTCTCATTTTTGCATATAGGTAGTTTTTTCCATTAATATTAGTGTGAAAAAGTTTTTTTCTATATAAGTGCCTTAAGAACTTTGTAAAAACTCCATTGTCCATAAATTTGTTGTCCTATTTCTGGACTTTCTACTCTGTTTCTTTAATCTACCTGTATTTTTTGCTAGTTCCATATGTCTTGACTATGTAACTAACAGTAAGTCTGAAATCAGATAGACAACATACAAATCTATCATGGACAATGAAAGAGAGAGAGAGAGAGAGAGAGAAATTACAAATACCCCTCGCAAACATAGATGCAAAAATAACAAAATATTAGCAAATCAACTCAAACAATATGTAAAAAAAAATTTTACATAGAATTTATCCCAGAAAATCAATTAGGTTAACATTTGAAAATCAATAAGTATAATTTACCATATCAAACATGTTTAAACATGAAAACCATGGGATCATTTTCAACTATAGGTAAAATGCATTTGACAAAATTCAACATACATTTGGGGTAAAAAACTATTATTACTTAATTTTATATATAAGTATATTACTTATAGTTATAAAAAACTATGATTATTATTACAACATATTACTAACAGAAAAGAATATTCTCAAGTAGAATATTACATCTAGCAACTTCAGAATAAATATTTTTCAAGTGCACATAGAACATTCATTAAAGAGAAATATATTCTGAGTAATATAATAAGCCTCAATAAATTAACATTTGTTAAAATCATGCAAATTATATTTTTAATAATAGATATCTAGGAAAAGCTACTGTAGTGGGAAATTAAACAGCATAAATTTAAAATTATACAAGAGAAAAAGACAAAATGTTAAGGGAAATTAAGTTATATTTTGAGGTTGGGGTGCCTGGGTGGCTCAGTTAAGTGACCCACTTCGGCTCAGGTCATGATCTCACAGCTCTTGGGTTCAGGCCCCACGGGTCAGGCTCCGTGCTGACAGCTTGGAGCCTGGAGCCTGCTTTGGATTCTGTGTCTCCCTCTCTCTCTGCTCCTCCCCTGCTTACGCTCTGTCTCTCTCTCAAAAATAAATAAACATGAAAAAATTATTTTAAAAAAAGATATATTTTGAGGTAAATGATAAAATATATCAAAATTGGTGAGATACAAAGTATTACTTAAAGGGAAACTTATTTTAGAAATCAAAGTATCAATCAAACCAAAAGCTAGCCCTGGAAAAAACAAACTAATTAACAAGATCTTTTAGCTATACTGATGAAGAAAAAGAATATAAATCACCAAATCAGCAATGAAAAAGGAATTATCACCACAGTTCATACAGACATTAGACAGATGAGAGAACATCATGAAAACCTCATGCCAACAAATTTTAAAATTGACATGAAAGGGACACATTTTCTTGAAAAATCCAACCTTTTAAAATTGATACAAAAAGAAACAAAGAATCTGCAAGCCCAGTATATATGAAATAAATTGAATTGCTTATAAAAATCATTCAAATTAACCTCAAGAATCATATAGTAAGATCTGTCAAACATACAAGGAAGAAATAACATAAACTGTTTCAGAAAACACAAGAATGAGAATCACTGGCTAAGACTAACTTGTGTTTGAAGCCAGAAAATCTCTAATACCAAAGCTGATAAAAAAAAATTATATGACAAAAGAGAAAACTATCAACCAGTGTCTTCACAAATACAGACCCAAAATTCCTTGACACAACACTAATAAACCATAACTAAAATATTTTTAAAATATATTTTAGGAGCACCTGGGTGGCTCAGACAGTTAAGCATCTGACTCTTGATATCAGCTCAGGTTGTGATCTCTCTGTCATGAGGTCAAGCCCCACATCAGGTTCCACACTGAGCAAAGCCTGCTTGGGATTCTCTCTCTTCCTCTCTCTATGACCCTCCCTTGCTTGCTCTTTCTCTCTCAAAATAAATAAATAAACTTAAAAGAATAAATAAAATATGTTTTAAAGTATATTACACTTCAACCAAGGAGAATTTATTTCAGATAGTTTGCATTCAAAAATCAATCAAAGGTACACCAGTATTCATAGCAGCAATATTTGTGAAAGTCAGAAGTCAGTCAGCAAAAGGCTAAAAAACAATGGACCATTTCTTATCTTTAGGGTAGGCAAAATGTTAAAAGACTAACAATACCGAAATATGTGGTACCAAGAAATCATTGTATATTTCTAGTGAGAATGGGAACCAGAACAACCACTTTAGAGACTTTTGGTGTGTTTCAGCAAAGTGTAAAACAACCAAATAATTCTGCTTTTAAGTACATATCCTAGTGAAACTCTAACCCACGTCTACAGGAGAAATGTATCAGAATATGTATAGCATCTTTTGTAGTAGTAAGAAAACTGGAAACAACTCAAATGTCCACTGAAGAGAGAGAACCAGGGGCGCCTGGGTGGCTCAGTCGGTTAAGCGTCCGACTTCGATCGGGTCATGATCTCACGGTCCGTGAGTTCAAGCCCCGCGTCGGGCTCTGCGCTGACAGCTCAGAGCCTGGAGCCTGTTTCAGATTCTGTGTCTCCCTCTCTGTCTGACCCTCCCCCGTTCATGCTCTGTCTCTCTCTGTCTCAAAAATAAACAAACATTAAAAAAAAATTTTTTTTAAAAAAAAGAGAGAGAACCAAAGTGTCATATGTTCATGTGATGGAATATTATGTGACAGTAAAAACAAAGCAAATGTGGCTGCATGGACAAAAATAAATCTCCCAAAATGTTTTAGAAAATTGTGCAGAACTGTTCACAGCAAGAATAATAATTACATGAAGTCTGAAAGCACTTCATAATTGAATAATTCATTTTTAGGAATAGATAAATAAGTCTACAGCAAGAGAAGGATAAAACAGTTCAGGAAGAGAGGCAAGGTAATGGATCTCAGAGAGTTCACAGGAAGTTCATAAATTATTGGCAGTGTTCTTTTTCTTAAGATAGGCAGTGTGTAGATGAGTGTTCATTCTATTTATTAGTCTCTATAACTTAGATAAACCTCATGTCTCAAATACAAGAAAAAAAATACTAGGGCAGACTCCATGTCTCTTGGGTATTAGCCCAGCTATTAATCATTTTTCCATTCTTCATACATCTGCTATTTATTTCATGTAGCAAACACTAAGAAAAGTGTTTCTCTTGAGAGGAAGAAAACAAAATCTCTTTGTTTGCTTTGCCATTATTGATGGCGCTAATTGTAATATTGTTTTGAAAAATAATGTTCAAAATCCCTGTCTTATTTTACTTCCTCTGGAGCTAGGATAAGGACATTTTTTCTCATTTCTAGAAATTAATTGCTTACATTTCTCCCCACATCAGGCGGACAGCAGATATTGTGCATGTGTCAGTCATAATTTAACAGAGGAGAATTTGCATCTTTGAATGTGTCTCTCCCTTGTGAGTATCTGCACATTGGGAATAGTTGGAAACAATATCACCATGAAACAAAATGCAGGCATTCTGAAATGTTTGCAATGTTGTCTTTGTTTTCCTTTCTGGAGCCTAATTCCCCAATGCTACGTCTATGTCGTCTTTTTTCGTGACAGGAAGATTAATAGTGAGCATCACATATACATTTTTGCTAGGCCATAGGTTATAGAGGACACACTGTGACCAGCCTTATTTGCTAATCAAGACAGAACTTGATGCCAGCAAGATTTATCTGGAGATGAGCTTTGTAAGAGGAACAGTTTGACCTGAGTAAGCACAGGGAGTGTGCATTGCTTTGACTTTAAAGTTTGACAGCTGGGATTTATGACAAGCTCAAAGCAGTTCCCATCAACATCATCCGTGGCATGCAAGGAGGAAATTTGATAGTGTACAGGACCAATTTTCTATTTCCCCATATTTATCTGAATTGGCAACTAAGAAACTTCCTCTAGTAGCTGTTGGCAATTTCAAATCAGATACTCTGTTCCTGTCACTACAAAAAGCTCCATTGGAATTACTGACAATTGAAATCATGCATAGTGCATATGCTACAATGTTTAGTCAGCATGTGCAGGTATGGCCTTGTGGGATGTTCCTTTGCTTGTGACACAAGTGTTTGAGAAGCCCATATGACATTTTTCTTGGCTGGTAATGCAATAATATTTCTATGCATTTATTTGTGCATAAAATAGAAAATACAGAAAACTAAAATACCATCCAAATTTGGGGTAAGAGTTCACCTACTGTCAAATAGCACTAAGCCAAATGAAATCTCATTTTATCTAACAATATTTGTATAGTGCTGTGAATAAGAAACACCTTTGGGAAAGTACATGCTTTCCGCTCCTTATTTACTTCACAATAATTAGTTAATAATGTGTCCTCTGCTCATTGATATTAACATCTGAGAAAAATGAAAAATGCACATGGCATGCTTGTTTATGTTGGAAAATCATAAGGAATGTACAAAAACAAAACTCCACTAGAACTAATAGTTGAATATGCCAAGATTGCAGTATCCAATATACAAAAATCAATTGTAGTTCTATACACAAGCAACAATTAATTGGAAAATACAGTAAAGCTATTATTTATAAACTGTAGCAAAACCAATCAACTATTTTAAAAATAAAGTTAGTAAAATATGTGTAAGACCCAAAAACTGGAAGCTACAAAACATTGATGAAATAAATAAAGGAAGACCTAAGTAAACTGATATACCATGTTCATGGATTGAAAGATTCAGTACTGATACTCAGACATGAATTCTATATAAATTCATCGGTATATATTCACTACAACCCCAGTGTAAATTCTCTTGGGCTATTTTATAGAAACTAATAAGTTAACTCTGTAATTTATATGGGTATGCAAAGGACATAAAGCAGTCAAAAACAATATTGATAAAGGAGGCAAAAGTTTGAGAGGTTCACCAACCTGATTTCAAGACTCAAGATAAAGTAACAGGAAACAAGACAGTTTAAATACTGATGTACATGGAGACAGATAGATCAGTGCCACAGAACTGGGAGTTCAGAAACAGATCCACATATAGATTGATTTTCGCAATGGCAACAAGTTAATTCAATGGGAGAAAGGGTAGTCTTTCAACCACTGATTCTGGAGAAACTAGATATCTATTTTAGAAAGAAAAAGAACTTTTTTTAAAAAAAGAAAAAGAAATTTAATTCCATTCTCAAATCATACATGCAAAAAAGATAATTTGAGATAGATCACAGATCTAAATGTAAAAGCTAAAATTATAAAACTGTAAGAAAAAAGAAGAGAATATTTTTGTAACAGAGAGTAGGCAATACTCTCTTTAAAAGGGACACAAAGGCACTATAATTAAAGAAGAAAAATGATAAATTGGGTTTCATTAACACACTTAACACATTTACTCTTCAAGAAAAAAAATAAGAAAATGAATAGGCAAGCCACAGAGTGGGTGACAATTTTTGCAATACAGATATCTTACAAATGACTTGAATCCAGTATATATAAACAACTTTTAGAACATATGAAGCAGAAGACAAAATAAAAAGAGACAAAAGAATTCAGACAATTTAGAAAAGAAAACAGAATGACCAATAAGTACATAGTAAGGCTTTAACATCATTAGCCATCATAAACAAAAATTGAGGGGTGCCTGGGTGGCTTAGTCGGTTGGGTGTCTTAACTTCAGCTCAGGTCATGATCTTGCTGCTTGTGGGTTCCAGCCCCGCGTTGGGCTCGGAGCCTGCTTTGGATTCTGTGTCTCCTTTTCTCTCTGTCTCTCTCTCTCTATCTCTCTCTCTCTTTCTCTCAAGTAAATAAATATTTAATTTTTTTAAATAAAAATTTAAAACAGAATATGTTACCATTAGACCCCCATTAGAATGGCCAAATTTTTAAAAGATTGAAACATCAAATTTGATAAAGGTGTGGAGCAGCATGAACCCTCATATATTACTTGTGGAAATTTAAAACACTAGCCCTTTATTAAACAGTTTTGTGATTTTTTTCTATAAAGTTAAAACACACACTTACCGGGGCGCCTGGGTGGCTCACTCGGTTAAGTGACCAACTTCGGCTCAGGTCATGATCTTGTGGTTTGTGAGTTCGAGCCCCGCGTTGGGCTCTGTGCTGACAGCTCGGAGCCTGGAGCCTGTTTCAGATTCATGTCTCCTCTCTGACCCTCCCCCATTCATGCTCTGTCTCTCTCTGTCTCAAAAATAAAATAAACATTAAAAAAAATCACACGCACACTTACCATATAACTGAGGAATTCCTTAGGTAATTCCTAGGTATTGTCTAAGAGAAATTTTAAAAAAATCCACAAAATACTGTAGAAGAATATTCAGGGCAGCTTTATTTAGGGTGAATAGATAAACCAATAGTGACCTACTTATTCAGCGGACTACTAGTCTCCGGTAGTAACACTGATAAAGCAACAGCACGGATAAATCTCAGTAGCATGTTGAGAGAAGAAAAGGCCAGTCACAAAGAGTACACATCCTACCATTTTATTTATATGTCGTTCTTGAAGAGTCAAACGAAGCTATGATGTTAGAAATCTTACTAATGGTTGTCTCAGTTGTCGTGGCGTAGGGTGGTGATTACAAAGGAACATTAGAGAACATTCTGGCATGGTGAAAATATTCCACATATTGATTGGAGTGTTATCCTAATGTATATGTTCATCAGAATTCCTAAAATGTTCATTTAAAACCTGTACCTTTTATTATACCTTAATTATAGCTCAATAAACTTATTTTTAATGTGAAAGAGGAACTGTAATAAATCATAAGATATTTAAAAAGTGTAACAATCAAATATAATGTAGAACCTTTTTGGGATCTTGATTCAAATGAGTTAACCATAAAAGACATTTTTGAGACAAGTGGAGAATTTAATGAGGACTCAGTATAAGATTTTATTAAGATACTAATATTAATTTTGTTAGGCATGACGATGGCATGCGGTTATGTAAAATAATCCCCTTATTTGGCAGAGATAAATACCTAACTATTTATGGATAAAATGATATGATGTCTTAGAGATGCTTTAAAATACTCAAGGAAAAATGAGAGAATAGATAAAATTAAGAGTAATAAATTGTTGGCAAATGTTGAAGCTGGGTTATCGTTACATGGGATTCCTTATATTCATCCGTATATTTCATGTATCTGGAAAATCTTTCACAACGAGAAGTTAAAAATTCTGGTACTATTAGCGTAGGTGTTGGCAAATGACATATTTTTTTTCATCTAGAAATATAAAATTCATCCTGGAGCGCATTATCTAAGAAAAGAAAATTGTAAAATGTATTGTCCACCAAGATTCTCTTCTGCATTTCCATCTCTGGTATCTCGTAAGAGTTCATTACCTGTCTGTACATAACACCACATTAAATGAGTGAGAGGTACTGTACAGTTGACAAATGTTGCTTCCCAAATGTTTTTCTCCTGACGATCTGTCCGTCACCTCTTTTACCACACATCTTTCATCTGTATGAAAGATTTTGTGAAAAGCGATACCCACTTTCTAATTCAAATTATAATATATCCAAGTTATGTGTGCCTTTTGAGTGTGTCCAAAGCTAAATTACACCTGATACCCATCCCATCTTTGAAAAGTGGCTTAATTTGGGCACCCCTGAAGATGGAGCCTGAAACAGGAAGTTTCTTTGACAGATGACGCCATGCTTTCCAGAGTGTTCCTTCCAACTCATGGGAGGCTGGAGAGATTTTTCTACTGGCTCCTATTCCCACTAGTTGAAGGTTGCCTGAGACATTGACTGTACCCTCCCATGCCTCTCATCTTGCAGTTACAGGCTATGTTTGTGAAGTCCGAAAGGGCTACTGGCTCCTGAGAAAGCTGTGAGGCAAACAGAGCCGGGCAGTGCACCTCTGGGTGGGACAATGTCAGCATAGCATCACGGCCCACCAGAGCTGTGGCGGAAATAAAAATGAGCAGAGGGAACGAGATGTGGGACAGTGAAAGCACATGCCACAGGGAATGTGCCAGGGTTTTCCGTTTGCCTGTTTCTTATTGAAAGAAGCATAGTCATTCCAATGTCAGGGTTCATTAAAAGTGCAGGTAGAAGGTACAGGGTAACAGAAATCATCGTGGTCTTCAGAATCAAAGATGACTCTATTGACTACATTGTTTTCCCACATTTTAGATACTAACTTGATTATTCTCCCATTAATGATGTGCTGCTTGTCTGCTAATGGATCTATATTATTATTTAAATGTTTTATGTCCTAGCTGCCAAGCAATGAGTGCCTTCTATATATAGGAAACTGTACTGAAAAAAACAATGCATTTTTTTCCTGATCATCACAACCCTAAAATGTAGATGTTATTACAACCCCACACATGTGTGATCTTTTGGCAATGTAAAAAAATGTCTTGTTTGGAGTCACTTGGTAGTAAGTGGCTGGCCATTTCTGAATCTAAAGCTCATATTCTTTTCAGCTCCATACCTCTCCTGCTTGACTTCAGGTACAGATGTTTTTGATGGCTCTGTGTACCAGATACTGGGTGACAAAGAGTAAATGTCATGAAATAGACTCTCCAAAGAGAGCTTGTCAAACGTTTCTCAAGCTTTGTTTGGGGGTAATTTCCTTCTTCCCATTGCTGTTATATACTATCATGAATATAATTGGGCCTGGGTCCTCTCTATATTCCAGATTTTTCTTAGAGAGATAAAAATACCAATGATGGAGCACCTGTAATAAACACCTGCCTAAGTGCAGAGAGGACTGGCAAATCAGGTCACTCCAATGTGCATGCTAATAAGCCTCCTGAAATGCTATCCATGGCTTCAGGAGGAAAGAAAAGCATTTAATGTTTCCCTTTCCACTCCTTCTCAGCATGTGATTATTGCTAAACCTTTCCTGCTTGGTATTTTTTCCTCCAATAGGCTAAAAATATGCAAATAATCTTTTTAATTGTTCATGAGAACTCATTAAATTTCCCTCTTATGATGAAATTTCATTCTCTTAATCAGCAGTTGTTTGGAACTTGGTAGATAAAAAAGTATCAGTATTAGCACACTGCATTAGGGTTTTTTTTATTATTATTATTTAACAAAAGGGAAATTTTAAACTGAAGTGATTGCAGAATTTAATTTAAAAACCATATTCCTTTTCCATCTAATTAGAATTTTAAAATGGTTTCTTGTATCAAAGCTAAACTATCTGACCTCCCTTTATAATATTCGTTGAGAATTCTGATTCTGTAAAGTATCACACATGAATATATGAAAATGTACCACTATTCTTTTTCTTTCTGGTACCTTCTCTTTCTGGTAAGAAATGTGAATCCCTGTTTTGAGAGAGGGAGGGGAAGAGAGCAAAGAGCCAAATTCACAGAATCTGCTGTATTTTCAATTAAAGACACGTTTGTCAGTGTCTGATCACCAGAATCCTGTGGGTGATGGAAGGCTGGAGTGATAAGAGATGAGGTTTCATCTGATAGACATCCCTCCACTAGAAAATAAGGAATCTGATTAATGATAGGCAGCATACTGGTTATTTCCTTCACCTGTATTGGCTACCAAAGACACTAAATTATTTGACCAACTGTTCACCTTTGAGTAGTGGGAGTTAAGGAGAGATTGCTATGGATTGAGCAGAAATCCAACAGTGGGACCCTAATTATTGCAGTTTTCTGAGATGTAGACCCATTCCAGAGAATCGTGGTGTCTTCTAAACCAAAAATTCAAAAGTTCTTCAAGAACAGTATCAGTTTCAGTCTCAATCTATCTTTCAGTTCTTGCTTTGGTAATTGTACAAAGATTAAAATTGTTACATGGATATAGCAGGCCATCTGGGTCAGCTAAGATATATTCTTGCCATGATGGCAGAAGTTCGTAATGACCCAGAACTGGTTTCATAAGTGGGGTGGACAAAGGAAATAAGTGGCCCTTCCAGGAGAAGCAACTCATCATTGGTTTACTCGGGATTGAAGAAAAGAACTTCCTTCAATCTTAAGGCTGAAATTGTTTTTCTTTTTTCTGCTTTAGAAAATGGTGTGTTTTAATATACCAGTGCTGCTGTTAGTTGGACTGTAATTGAGCTAACATTTAGTGTCGGGCACTGAAGTTTCAAAATGAATAAATAAAACAAGGTCCTTCCCAGTTTATAGGTTAGGAGAGGACCATAATACAAGCCAGGCTGCGCCAGTGTTAGCCAAAGCACACAACATGCTTTCACGTAGTAGCTGCAACATGCAAGGGAGAGGGTTAGGTAAAAGTTATATGAAGGAATCAGTTGTGCTTCCCTTTGCTTACCTGATTTCACCGCACTGGCCTCTTTTTTGTGTCTTCAGTGTATCTCAGCATGAGAACCTTTTCAGTTTTTCATCTATCAGGAAAGAGCTTTCCCTGGATAATTCCCTCCCTTGATGTCTGACTTCTTCTAGATGGTAACTTCAATGTCATTCCTCAGTGAGGCCTTACTGACTATCCTATAGCTAAATTCACTCTCCCTCTAACTTTAACCACTTCTAGTGCTTTACTCTTCTTTACTGCTGGGCATTATGAACTTAGTTGGTTATTTCTGTGTCTCCTATATAAGCACTTTGAAGGCAAAGGATTTCTCTATTTTGTTCCCTGATGCAACCTCATGTCTAAAGACATATAGCATATTCCCAAATATTTGTTGAATAAAAGAATGAATGTCTATGATAGGAGGAAATGAGACGAACATAACATGGGGTATTTGGGCTGGGTATTGAAGAATTAACAGTTTCTACAACAGTGTGTAAAGCATAAGGGAAGGTTTTCCTGATTCAGCCTCAGTCCACTAGCACCCTGGTCCTTGGGGTAGGGCTTTCTCAGTGATTTCACTTCTCTCATAGTGGGAAGGATTCTCTTAAGTTTTGAATCCAGGATATTTTTCTGCCCTTCCCCTAAGATAGAGGTCCTCTCTCTCTCTCTTTCATTCCCACAGCTGCAATGGGTCTTCACGTGTGTCTTGGGGACCAAAGAGTTTGCCTTCCTTCACCAAGACTTAAGTTTTTTGTTCCATTGGGAGAAGAAAATGGGTCTTCCAGTAGTGGTTTCTGTCTTCCTTCCCAAAGCCCGGACCCGTGGGAGGCATTCTCCAGTTTCCTTGTTGCCCCTATCTTTCTCTTGAGCACCTACAGAAGTCCACAGAGAAGGATTTGCTAGTAAATGCAAATAACCCCATGTCTGTGGCTTCTAGAGCTTCTGTAATCTCATACCATCCCATACTTGGCCTCTAGCAGTCTATTAAAATTGTTAGCCAAATTCTTACCGATTTGTATGGCATCCCCATTCTCTTCCCATGCTTTGCCCTAGGTAATCCAGTGCTCACCTTCCTTTCTCTTGGAGGTCCTTGTTTCCTTTAGATTTAGAGCTAGTTACTCTGAGACCTCTGCCTTTCAAGGATTTCAAGAGAAGTTATGGTTTTAAAGATAGTCTGATTTAGCTTGTTATTAATATAGAAATTATCATTTCACAGGTTTCTATATCCTAAGTTGAAGCTTCTATTACTCTGGTTCTTTTAATTTTTATTTATTTTGACTGATTGCATTTATTGCTTGTCACTTGTATTTGGGTAAGTTGTTTCTTGTTTCTTTTAAATTTGATGGTTGTTTTATTCTTCAGATTCTTCTATATGCCAGAATATTTGAATGACATATGGCTAAGTATGAAACTCTACTAAATTAAACTTTTGTTTCTTTGGACATGTGACTCAGTATTAAAATGTGCTACTTGGAATGTTGATATCACTCTGATATTTCCTCTTGGATAAGTGACATGGTTTTTCTTTTTTTGGATGCCCCTTGGATTCCTTCTTTATCCTCAGAGGTGTTTTATTTTTCTAATGTCACTACAATATATGTTATTAGTAATTATTACATGTCATTTTCTCCCTCACACTGTACTTTTTTCTTGAAAGTCTGGTTTTTCTATACTTCAGGAAAAAATTCATGTACTAGATGGAGGAGAAGTAGGGGGATCCTGGGCTCTCCTTGTCCCTCAAACACAGCTGTGTGGAGGTGAGATCACTTGGAACACCAAGGAAATTGATCTGTGGAGTGGCATAAAGATTTCCACAATTGGAGGGAGACAGTGTGCCAGCTGGGAGGTTCATGGAAGTGAATTGGAAGAGAGAAAAATGGAGATGCTGCAGAAGGGAGAGAACCCTTTCCATGGAAAGACAAAAGGGAGAGAAAAAAAGAGGGGTTGAGAAAGTGTGGCATCAAGTTTACACAAGAAGAAAAGCTCTCTGGACCATGGACTGGGGAGCAAGAAGTAACTGAGTGCAGGTTTTGTTGGTTTGTTTTTGTTTTTGTTTTTGTTTGTTTTTGTTTTGCAAACAGGGTTTGGAGCTCAGACTATGAGGTTTTAGAAATGCAAGACTTTCTCTGGAGCAGAGCTGTGGTGCACATCCCTGGGGAGGAGGGTACTGGCCCCAGAGTGCATAGTGTGGTGTAGTGATCTCTGAGGTACACTGGGAGAGAACATTCCCCTTCCTGGAGTACTTATGGAAGAGGGTTCTTATGGAGTACTTATGGAGTACTTATGGAAGAGTACTTATGAAGGACAAAAGACCCCGCGGGCACCAGCCAAAGGCTTTTCATCAGCAGAGGGCAGAGGCACACCCAGAGGGAATATAATCTTTGTTGCTTTTAGCATTGTTACACCATACTTCCACCCACTGTGCAGGCATGGAACTGTTTTCAGGGACAGAGGGCTTGAGACACAACGTGGAGGGGCTCTACTCCAGAGGAGGAGGGCAGATCTGCATGGTGCCAGGTCCTTTAAGACTTCAGGTTTTGAATCCTAGCTATGCATCAAAGAAAAAATGTAAAAGAGTAGTGATGCAAGGTGAGCTGCCTGCCCTGGCTATTCTGTGAGGGCTGCCTGAAGATCAGGGGGTGTGAGATCCCCTGTCTGGGCAGGAGTGATTGGAGTGGTGCCATTTCTCCCCCATCACCAACACGGTGGAGCCAGCAGAGTGGGTCTCTCCTCCAGAAGACCAGCACAGTCAGCACCCCATGTGTACCACGTGTACTGAAAATCGAGTGCTTCAAAATGACACCTACAGTTCTGGTGGAATATAGGACCAAACTTACTTTTTCTTTTCTTTCTTTTCTTCTTCTTTTTTTCTTTTGGAATCAAGCTCATAGATTCCTGTTTGTTTTTTTCTTTTCCTCTTCTCTCTCTCTCTCTCTCTCTCTCTCTCTCTGCAGCGGTCTTTTTATTCTTTTCCTTTTTCTTTCTTTCTTCTTCTATTCTTTTTTGTCCTTTCTTTTCTTTTGGAATTAGCCTTATAGTGTTTGAGCCTCTGTTTTTGTTGTTGTTCCCTTTCCTTTTCTCTTTTTTGGAGGTCAGGCTTTCCCCCCTTTTTTTCCAAGCTTAATTCAACCAAGAAATCAGAGCACTCCTAGTTAAAGTTCCAAATACTCCCCACTGCAAGCAAGGAGGAGCTTTGGAGAGAACTGACCAGTGGGAAAGAAAAGCCAAAATGCAACCGCAGAGTGGACACAACATACACTAGAAACACTTCCTGGAGTGCCAGGTCCTGGATAGTGTATGACCCCCTTTATAATATAGCAGTATTCTCAGGTGCAGGATACATACCAAGCTTTTTTTTTTAAATTTTTTTAACATTTATTTATTTTTGAGACAGGGAGAGACAGCATGAATGGGGGAGGGTCAGAGAGAGAGGGAGACACAGAATCTGAAGCAGGCTCCGGACTCCGAGCTGTCAGCACAGAGCCTGATGCGGGGCTTGAACTCACAGACCATGAGATCATGACCTGAGCTGAAGTCGGATGCTTAACCGACTGAGCCACCCAGGCGCCCCCATACCAAGCTTTTAAATCACACAAAAGACAGAAACTTGGCCAAAATGACAAGACACAGGAATTTTCCCCAAAAGAAAGGTCAAGAAGAAATCATAGCCAGGGACTTGCTCAAAACAGATATGAGCAATATATCTGAACAAGAATTTAGAACAACAGGCCTAAAACTACTAGCTGGGCTTGAAAATAAAGCATAGAAGACACCAGAGAAACCCTTGCTGAAGAGATCAAAGTCCTAAAAAGTAATCAGGCTGAAATAAAAAATGCTATAGCTGAGATGCAGAACTGACTAGATACAGTCACAATGAGGATTGAAGAAGCAGAGGAGAAAATGGGTGACAGAAGATAAAATTATGGAAAATAATGAAGCTGAAAAGCAGAAGAAAAGGAAACTATTAGATCACGATGGGAGACTTAGAGAACTTAGTGATTCCATAAAATAAAACAATATCTGTATCATAGGAGGCCCAGAAGAACAGCAGGAAAATAGGACAGAAGGTTTATTTGAACAAATAATATCTAGGAACCTCCCTAATTTGGGGAAGGAAACAAGCATTCAAGTCCAAGAAGCACAAAGAAGTTCCCTCAAAAGCAACAAAAACAGGTCAACACCAAGATATATCATAGTGAAACTTGAAAAATACAAAGAGAATTCTGAAATCAGCTAGGGACAAAAGATCCTTAACCTACAAGAGTAGACACATAAGGTTAGTAGCAGACCTATCCACTGAAACTTGACAGGTCAGAAAGAAGTGCAGGAAACATTTAATGTGCTGAATGGGAAAAATATGCAGCCAAGAATTTGTTATCCAGCAAGGCTGTCATTCAGAATAGGAGAGATAAAGGCTTTCCCAGACAAACAAAAACTAAAGGAGTTTGTGACCACTAAACCAACTCTGCAAGAAATTTTAAGGGGGATGCTCTGAGTGGAGGAAAAAAAGGAAGACCAAAGCAACAAAGACTACAACTGACTGAAGAACATCACTAGAAAGACCAACTCTACAGGTAACACAATGGCACTAAATTCATAACTTTCAATAATTACTTTGAATGTAAATGTGCTACATTTTCCAATCAAAGGACATAGATTATCAGAATAGATTTAAAAAAGACTCATCTATATGTTGCCTACAAAAGACTCATTTTAGAACTAAAGACACCTGCAGATTGAAAGTGAGGGGACGGAGTACCATCTATCATGCTAATGGATGTCAAATGAAAGCTGGAGTAGCCATACTCATATCAGACAAAGTGGATTTTAAAATAGACTATAACAAGAGATGAAGAGGGGCATTATATCATAAGTGTCTATCCATCAAGAAGATCTAACAATTGTAAATACTTATGCCCCCAACTTGAAAACCAAAATATATAAATCAACTAGTAACATAAAGAAACTCATTGATAATAATACCATAATAGTATAGAAGACTTTACTTATAGCAATGGACAGATAATCTAAGCAGAAAATCAACAAGGAAACAATGACTATGAATGACACACTGGACCAGATGGACTTAACTGATATATTCAGAACATTTCATCCTAAAGCAGCATAATACACATTCTTTTTGAGTACACATGGAAAATTCTCCAGAATAGATCACATACTAGGTCACAAATCATCCCTCAACAGGTACAAAAAGATCAAGATCATACCATGCATATTTTCAGATCACAATGCTATGAAACTTGAAATCACCACAAGAAAAAATTTGGAAAGCCCTCAAATACATGGAAGTTAAAGAACATCCTATTTAAGAATGAATGGGTTAGCCAGGAAATTAAATAAGAATTAAAAAAAAAGACTATGGAAGCCAATGAAAATGAAAACACAACAGTCCAAACCTTTGGGATGCAGCAAAGGCAGCCCTAAGAGGAAAACACATTGCAATTCAGGCCTATCTCAAGAAGCAAGAAAGGTCCCAAATACACAATCTAACCTTAGTCCGAAAGAATCTAGAAAAGGAGCAGCAAATGAAGCCTAAATCCAGCAGAAGAAGAGAAATAATAAAGACTGAGCAGACATAAATGATATAGAAACAATAACCACAACAACAACAAAAACCCACCCAGTAGAACAGATCAATGAAACTAAATGTTGGTTCTCCGAAATAATAAAAAAAATTGATAAATTCCCAGCCAGACTTACTAAAAAGAATAGAGAAATGTCCCAAAGAGATAAAATAATGAATGAAAGAGGAGAAATCACAACCAATACCATAGAAATACAAACAATTATAAGAGAATACTATGAAAATTTATATGCCAAAAAACTGAGTAATTCGGAAGAAATAGATAAATTCCTAGAAACTCATGCACTACTAAAACTGAAACAGAAAGAAATAGAAAATTTGAACAAAGAAATTTAATCAGTTATCAAAAATCTCCCAACAAATAAGCATCCTGGGCCAGATGACTTCCCAGGGGAATTCTACCACACATTTAAAGAAGAGTTAATACCTATTCTTCTCAAACTGCTCCAAAAATAGAAATGGAAGGAAAGCTTCCAAACTCATTCTGTGAAGCCAGCATTACCTTGATTCCAAAGCCAAAAAACCCACTAAAAAGGAGAATTATAGGCCAATATCCCTGATGAAAATGGATGCAAAAATTCTCAACAAGATACTAGCAAATTGAATTCAACAGTACATTAAAATAATTATTCACCATGTTCAAACAGGATTTATTCCAGGACTACGGGGCTGGTTTAATATTCACAAATCAATCGTGATTCACCACATTAATAAAAGAAAGGAAAAGAACCATATTATCCTCTCAATAGATGCAGCTAAAGCATTTGACAAAATACAGCATCCCTTTTTGGTAAAACCCTCAAAAAGTAGGGATATAAGGAATATACCTCAACATCATAAAGACCATATATGAAAGACCCACAGCTAATATCATCCTCAATGATGATAACTTTCCCCCTAAGGGCAGGAACGCAACAGGGATGTCCACTCTCATCACTGTTGTTCAACATAGTACTGGAAATCCTAGCCTCAGCACTCAAACAACAAAAATAAAAGGCATACAGATTGGCAAGGAAGAAGTCAAGCTTTCACTCTTCATAGATGACATGATACTCTACATGAAAACCCGAAAGACTCCACCAAAAAAACTGCTAGAGCTGATACATGAATTCAGCAAAGTCACAGGATACAATATCAATGTACAGAAATTGGTTTCATTTCTATACACCAGTAATGAGGAAGCAGAAAGAAATCAAAGAATCAATCCCATTTATAATTGCACCAAAAGCCATAAGACATCTAGGAATAAACCTAACCAAAGTGGTAAAAGATCTGTGTGCTAAAAACTATCGAATGCTTATGAAAGAAATTGAAGAAGGCACAAAGAAACGGAAAAACATTCCATAATTATGGATTAGAAGAACAAATATTGTTAAAATGTCTATACTACCCAAAGTGATCTACACATTCAATGCAATTTCTATCAAAATAACACCATCATTCTTCATAGAGCTAGAACAAACAATCATAAAATTTGTATGGAACCAGCAAAGACTCTGAATAGTCAAAGTTGTTGAAAAAGAAAACCAAAGCTGAGGGCATGACAATTCCAGACCTCAAGCTGTATTACCAAGCTGTAATCATCAAGAAAGTATGGTACTGGCACAAAAACAGGCACATAGATCACTGGAACAGAATAGAGAACCCAGAAATGGACCCACAAATGTATGGCCAACTAATCTTCAGCAAAGCAGGAAAGAATATCCAATGGGATAAAGACAGTCTCTTCAGCAAATTGTGCTGGGAAAACTGGACAGCGACATGCAGTAAAATGAAACCACTTTCTTTACACCATACACAAAAATAAATTCAAAATGATTGAAAGACCTAAATGTGATATAGGAAGCCATCAAAATCCTAGAGGAGAAAACCAGCAGCAACCTCTTGGACCTCAGTTGCAACAATTTATTACTAGACATGTCTCTGAAGGCCAGGGAAACAAAAGCAAAAATGAACTATTGGGACCTCATCAAGATAAAATGCTTCTGCATAGTGAAGGAAACAATCAACAAAACTAAAAGGCAACCAATGGAATAGGAGAAGATATTTGCAAATGATATATCAGATAAAGAGATAGTATCCAAAATCTTATCAAAGAACTTATCAAACTCAACACCCCAAAATCAAACACCCCAAAATCAAATAATCCACTGAAGAAATGGGCATAAGACATGAATAGACCCTTTTCCAAAGAAGACATCCAAATAGCTAACAGATACATGAAGAGATGCTCAACATCATTCTTTATCAGAAAAATACAAATCAAAACCACAATGAGATACCACCTCACACCTGTCAGAATGTCTAAAATTAATAACTCAGGAAACAACGGATGTTGGTGAGGATGCAGAGAGGGGGGAATCCTTTTGCACTATTGGTGGGAATGCAAACTGGTGTATCCACTCAGGAAAGCAGTATGGAGGTTCCTCAAAAACTTAAAAATAGAACTACCCTATGACCTAGCATTTCACTACTGGGTATTTATCCAAAGGATACAAAAATGCTGATTTGAAGAGGTCCTTGCACCCCAATGTTTATAGCAGCACTATCAACAATAGCTAAATTATGGAATAGCCCAAATGTCCATCTACTTATGAATGGAAAAAGAAGATATTATACATATATACACACACTTGGTGACCGAAAAGAATGAAATCTTGCCATTTGCAACAATGTGGATGGAACTAGAATGTATTATGCTAAGTGAAATAAGTCAGCAGAGAAAGACAAATATCCTATGATTTCACTCATATGTGGAATTTAAGAAACAAAACAGATGAACATAAGGGAAGGGAAGGAAAATAAGATAAAAACATAGAGGGAGGCAAACCACAAGAGAACAAACTGAGGGCTGCTGGAGGGAAGGGGAGTGATGGAATGGGCTAAATGGGTGTTGGGCATTAAGGAGGGCCCTGGTCGGGTCGAGCGCTGCGTGTTACATATTAAGTGACGAATCACTGGGTTCTACTTCTGAAATCAGTATTACACTGTATGTTAAGTAACTTGAGTTTAAATTAATTAATTAAAAATAAAGAAACAAACAAACCTTCCCAGCTTCAAAGAAAAAAAAAATTTCAAGTGCTTATTTTTTCTCTTCTTTAATCATATAACTATGCACACATCCTATTTCTTCATCTGTCTTTTATATATTTTATTTTTCCTGTTCATTATTTTACTGCTAACTTTTTTCCACTTAATTTTGCATGAGTTTGTTCAAGTCTAGCCTTGCCTTGTCTGTACTTTTACCATTATCTACGTTACTTTTTGTTGCCTCTAAAGTAGCATTAATTTTAGTAACAATGTAACCTTTTATTTTCTAATTCAGCACTCCACTTTTTATCTTTATCCTGTTTTTGATATATGTCTTTAGATCTATTTCAGTTTTCTTTTTTCTAAGAAATCTATGAGTTATGGAAATGTCCTAATATTTTCTTCTAAATCCTGTGACAATTTTTCTGATATGTTTATCTTCATTTTGTTTTTATGTCTCTTACTTTTTGAATTATATTTAGTTTCAAACCCTATGATTTCCTTTCTAATTATTACTGATTTTTTTCATGGAGCCTTTCAATTTGAAATGGATTTTACTAAGTCATGTGTTAGAAAAGTAGAGGAGGGAGAGAACGCTAAGTAGTCAGAACTTTCAATTAGGGTTTTACTCCCCACACCACAGATACTATTTCCTCTGCCCCAAGAGTATATCTAGTCCAGGTTTTGTGCATTCTCTGTGTTTGACCAAACAAATGGTTGATATCATTCACAATAAAACTTCTAAAATGTTACAGGCTATGATGCTCTATCACCCAGCTGTTTGAATCTCTTTAATCCATGCATTAGATGCGAGGAAGCAAGCTTACAAGATACTAGATTCCAGGCTCTTTGTCACCTTAGCTAATGCAAAATTAAGTAGAGATAGCCCAGGGTGCAGATTTGTGGGAATAAAAAAAAATGTAACCACTAGGGGCACCTGGGTGGCTCAGTTGGTTAAGCGTCCATGATCTCAGTTCATGATCTCAGGGTCCGTGAGTTCGAGCCCCGCGTCGGGCTCTGTACTGACAGCTCAGAGCCTGGAGCCAGTTTCAGATTCTGTGTCTCCCTCTCTCTCTGACCCTCCCCCGTTCATGCTCTGTCTCTCTCTGTCTCAAAAACAAATAAATGTTTAAAAATAATTTTTTAATGTAACCACTAGGTTTGAGAGTGATTTATTACACAATATGTAATTAGAAATATCATATATGGCCAATGTGAAGGAGACGTGTTTGAGTTCTGTATGCATTCCTCAATTTTGGTTCCTATGCATCTGAATTTGGTAGATAATCTTCACACAGTTAACAACAGGAAATAATAAATGTTCATTTTTGACAAGGAGATCTTAATTATATACTTAGCTATACACTTAGGTACAGTGTGACTAATATTTAAGTTGTGGTTTGACCCTATGGCCACAGTTTTAACAGAACTATTAAGTCAATAGCTAAGTTTAAAAAGCCATAGTAGAATGTAGAAACCATTATTTAAAAAAATAATAATTAACAAAAAGGAAGAATTAAAATAGAATGAGCCATTTTATTTTTATTTTTTTTCAATATATGAAATTTATTGTCAAATTGGTTTCCATACAACACCCAGTGTAGAATGAGCCATTTTAAAGTTTTTCTGTCACCTTTATTTCTTTGACTATAGATTCACTAGTTTCTTTTCCACATAAGTAGAAAAGCATAGAGTTTTCTATATTAGACCTTACTCAAATCTTTCAAATATTTCTTAGAAGAGAACAATTCTTCTCAACTGTTCAACTGTTACAAAGGTTGTTTTTGCCCTATCTACTTAAAATATGAGAAAGTTTATGTAAGATGGCTTTAGAAAGATCTGATACTCTGCTGAACATAGAAATATGAAGCAAATTAGAATTAGCCCTGAAATGGCTAGTATTAATTTTCCAGAGCACATCACTGTTCCTGAAGTCTCGCAACCCACAGGCTGGTCAGTATATCAAAACACTGTTCATAGGCAACATGATTTAACAGCCACATGATAATGGCCACCATTATTTGGGTGACTTGAGAGTCCATTAAATGTAGTCCATGTAAATCTCTTCTTCTAGGTACCCTGGGTACTCAATAAAATTGCCTTCGATGTAGACTGTACACGAAAGATAAGAAGGAATGTGTTTCTTTTGGCACTCACTCAACTGATGAAACAAATGGATTGGCCAAGATTAAAAACCATAGTGACAGACTGAGGTCAGAAGTATGCTCGTCATCACATCAGGACTGCGAATCACATAATCCTAAGTTTATGATCTTCTGTTTCCTCACATTTCTCATCTGCACTCTTCCAGTGACGTGGGAGAGACCTGCTTTGGTTTTTCTTGCACATGATATTTTAATTGCAGAAATGCAATCCTCCCATGCAGTCCAGGTCTCAGTGCTGAAGACATTTCTATTATTGACATTGGGCCTTTGAATATTAATGTCACCTTAGTGGTGGCAGTGGAAGTAAATGACCTTTTGCTTTTTATTTTTTCAACATCTGAGTTATTTAGCAGAGTAGTAGTATTTAGCTCTAAGCCTCTAAGCTGCAAGTATCTCTTTTATGTTTAAATAACTAATCATGATTTATTTTCTTTGTAATTTCAAACTAGCGGGCCCCATAACAGAAGCCCAAAGCAGCACTGGGAAAATGATTCTGAACTTTCAGGAATGTACTGAGCTGCCTTATTATTTTTTTTTTTATTTTAATTTTTTTTTCAACGTTTTTAATTTATTTTTGGGACAGAGAGAGACAGAGCATGAACGGGGGAGGGGCAGAGAGAGAGGGAGACACAGAATCGGAAACAGGCTCCAGGCTCCGAGCCATTAGCCCAGAGCTCGACGCGGGGCTGGAACTCACGGACCGCGAGATCGTGACCTGGCTGAAGTCGGACGCTTAACCGACTGCGCCACCCAGGCGCCCCAGAGCTGCCTTATTTTAAGATGATATGCAGAGAACTGTTGAGGAATAGAGCTTAGAAGGAATCTTTGGTGCATTTCATCATTTTTCTATCCCCCTTTTTTTCTTCCCTAGATAATAATGAGTATCTGAAAAAAAAAAAAAAAAGTGGGCTAAACAATGTGCTCCAAATGTATTGTATTTATCATTCAGTTAACCAGAAATATCTATTATTTTGCATTTTATTTACTTCTAATTAACACTCTAATAAAGTCTTGAAGTGCTGACAGATTCTTTAGGAACTCCTGAATCTATCAAAGATCAGTTTTAAGTCATCTAACCTTAGCATTGCAGTATGTTCTTGTGGTTCAGTACAAGACAGAAGAATAGGAAGCTCCAGGCCTCAGGGGAGGCCTGTGACTTAGAAGATGACCACCTCTTCATCCATTCAGACATCTTAAGAAACAACACAGTGCACAAGTTATTATGCCCAAAGCATCACTGGCACTACTCACATAATATCTAGTAGAATGGATTACATAAATAATATAATATTTAGTAGATAAAGTAAACCTCTTACTGATGAATAGGGAAATTGAATTAGTTGATGTTTATGATCCTTTGGGTTTGGACCATGACTTACTGTATACATATGTGTGTATGTTACATATTTCTTTGCTCATTCTCTATTTTTAATTACTGATAGAATCCAGTCACATTCAGAACTTAGCATCTTTTTATTCTGACCCTCAGAGTTCTCTGAAAGCCTGACATTAGGGACCAGATCTTTCTTATTGTTTGGAGGAGACAGTTGGAAGGTTATGTTCTGTGGCTTCATATTTGAGGAGGATTCCTGCTCAGCAGAGTAGTAAGTTGCTCATGCTGTCATCAAGGTACAATAATTATCATCCAGAAGACAAGAAAGTGCCTGAAGTTTTAGACCACACTCTGTCCTCCTTGGTTCTCCAATGACCAGCAGTTGTCACGGAGCACGCAGAAATTACTATGAGACCCAGCTCCCGGCCCCACGTCTGCTCCCTAGGACATAGGGAAAATGCCCTCTAGAGGAAAATGATGCAACCATAATTTAAGATACTGTGATTACAGTTTTTTAAAATCTGTTTTTACCAGCTCTGCCATGGCTAAAACTCTTGCAAGATCCCTTGACAATATTGAAACTTAATGTCCTTTCTAAATGAAATGATTGCCAACATTAGTGGACATGGCCGGGGTGTGTGGCTTACTGAGCAGTACATTTCTGGCGTTTCAGGGATGGAACAACCATAATCTGTCACTCTTACCCTTGGAATGACTTAGTGATGCCAAACAAAAGTCTGATATAATCACGGCTGTTCTGTGATTCCCTGTGTATTCCCAAAGATTTCTGCTAACCTATCTGCCTATGTCTCTTGGTGATATGCCTTGTCTCATTCCATCCTATGTGGAACCTTGCGCCAAAGTTCTGGCTGACTAACACCCATGGGGAGATTATCATAAACATGTGCTTCAAAGCTGTTCTACCAAAGTGGGTAGGATCAGGAGTGATGCGGTGTCTTTGCAGGTCAAAACAAAAGTTGTTTGAAAATATGTTAATATTAGCAGTCAAAAAGCACTATCTGACCCCACAGAGATTCAGTGATCTCCATAAATTATGAGTTACTGGGAAAACTGTTCCATTATTGCCACCATTCAATACAGCTAAATGTCTCCTTCATCAAACTTCACTAGAATGAACTCTTAGGAAGCTAATTCTTTGATATATTTTTGATGAATATATTATTCTTGAGGAGGTTTATAAGAAGAATATACTTCTAATAAAAAATGTATTTGCCAAATATATTCAAGTAGAATATAGTTTAGAAATATATTCGTGAAAAATGTGGAAGTATCTTATTGAATATATATTAAAATAATCATATCACCTAATTGTTTATAATATATATGTAAATACAAAATTGTAAAATTATGTATCTTATGATAACATATATTCATGGTGATGGTATTAGCAAAAACAATTCATATTCAAGATCATATATTTGATGAATATATATATTTTTCATGTTTATTTATGGAGAGACAGGGAGAGCATGAGTGGGGGAGGGGCAGAGGGAGAATCCCAAGCAGGCTTCAATGAAGCTCAGTGCAGAACCCAGGGCGGAACTCGATCTCATGACCATCGACCATCTCATGTGGGGAAAAAATGTGAAACTGGGCAAGTTAAACCAAACAGTCATAAGAAACAAGTAAATTTGAAAAGATTTTCATTCAGCAAATGAGTCACTTATTAAATTATACTTTAGAGAATTGGTCATTAAGTGAAACGGCCCTCTTTTCCTCAGAACACTCCTCCTTTGGTCCTCCAGGGGCTGCCTCCTATCGTCATTAATATCTTAATCAGCTTGCCTTTCATTTCTATTCTTTCAGCCCCTCAAATACTCTATTAACGTTTCTCTCCTTTAAATTACAGGTGTGGTTTCAACGTTAGTAAATGGAGCCTGCTTGATAGAGAAAGGAAGAGCATTCCAGGGGAAGAGGTAAGGACGTACTAATGTAAAGAATGACCATGTTGTTTCAAGGTATTGCGAATACCCTGTCACGCTAAAGTGCGAGGTGTTATTGGAGTGACAAGGGTTTTGAGGTAGGCAGAGGTCACATCAAAACAAAACAAAACAAAAAAATCTTGTCGGTCATATTAAGGACTTGGAAGCTTAGCCTATAGGCAATGAGGATTAATTTGGAATTTTAAATCAGGAGACGTACAGCCTGAATTTTAATTTGACAAAGCTCATAATGATAGCATAGAATAGGTCACAAGGGATAAGGTTTAAAGAGGATAAAGTTAAAAGTTGAGGGGCGCCTGGGTGGCTCAGTCGGTTAAGCGTCCGACTTCAGCTCAGGTCACGATCTCACGGTCTGTGAGTCCGTGAGTTCGAGCCCTGCATCGGGCTCTGGGCTGATGGCTCGGAGCCTGGAGCCTGCTTCCGATTCTGTCTCTCCCTCTCTCTCTGCCCCTCCCCTGTTCATGCTCTGTCTCTCTCTGTCTCAAAAATAAATAAACGTTAAAAAAAAAATTAAAAAAAAAAAAGTTGATTGGGACTCCCAGATTGGACAAAATGGCACGGAATTATTTCTCCCTGTTCCTTCCTAAGTTCAGTTATAAACTATGATAAATAAGGCAAGAGGCAACTAAAAGGAAACTCTGAAATGTGGTAAGAGATAGGCGAACGGGTTTGGGATAACCAAGACCCTTGGTATCTACACTACTGCATTTCTAAAAGTATGACTTCACGCGTCAAATTACAAATGTAGTGTAGTGTTTATCTCTGACCTAGAGGGTATTATGCTAAGTGAAATAAGTCAGACTGACAAAGACAAGTACCATATGATTTCACTCTTGTGGAATTCTAAAAAACAAAATGAATGAATAAACAAACAAAAAAAGCAGAATCAGACCTATACATGCAGAGAACAAAGTGATGGCTGCCAGAGGAAAGGGGGGCAAATTGGGTAAAGGGGAATGGAAGATATTGGTCTCCAGCTGTGGAATCAATAAACCACGGGAATAAAAGGCACAGCATAGGGAATAGAGTCAATGATACTGTAATAGTGTTGAATGGTGACAGATGGTAGCTGCTCTTGTGGTGAGCACAGCATAACGTACGGAGAAGTTGAACCACTATACTGTCCACCTAAAAATAATGCAACGTTGTCTGTCAACTATACTCCAGTTTGAAAAAGGAAAAAAAAAAAAGAATACTGAAAACTAAGATGATGCCCAGAAAAGACTAACAGTGAAGAAGGAATGTAGCATTGTGTCCTTTGGTTAAGAACGGAAGATATAAAGGGACAGGTAATCATAGCCATCTTCTAATCTTGGATGCTCTGCCATACAAACAAGATTTTAGAGCGTCTTCTATGGTCTGAAAAGGAAAAGTCCTAGAGGAACAAGAACAGGCTCTAAGAAAACAGGTCTCTGTAAGGAAGAACTTTGGTACAATGAAAAATGTCAAAGATGCAAGTTTCTTTTGTAGAAGAGAATTGATTTCCAATCAATAAATGGGTTCTCCAGAGGACAGATGACCACCATCCAGTAGTGTTCTAAGGATGGGTTCATGTATCGCCATGATCAGCAGACTGCATAGAGAAAAATCTCAGAGAGATAAGACAATTTTCAGGGAATATCCCACATTCTTTTTTTTTAATGTTTATTTATTTTTGAGAGAGAGAGAGAGTGGGGGAGGGGCAGAGAGCGAGGGAGACACAGAATCCAGGCTCCGAGCTGTCAGCGCAGAGCCTGACGTGGGGCTCGAACCCACAAACCGTGAGATCATGACCCGAGCTGAAGCCGGGCTCCCAACCGACTGAGCCCCGGGAATATCCCACATTCTTAATCGCTGTTTTGCCTTGGATCTGGATCCTGGCTTTGCTCTTCACTGCATATCCATTTATGTACAATATATGTTAGAACAACACCTGCCACATGAGAAATACTTATTAAATAATAGCAGTGATGGTGATGATGATATTATATGTTAGAGCATATATTTTATGTGTTAACATAACATTTACATACTAATGATCATGATGATAATTGTGATGCCAGATTTTCACTGCAGTGTTGACGCGAAAATTACAAGACAGAAATTACAAATCAAAAATTAGGAGGATACTCAGAACCACTGTTGTTTATTTTTCTTAAAAAGTATGTAAGATTTGGTCTACAATTGCGTTCACTTCTCCTCAGTTTCATCTCATGTGCACAGACTGTAAAGTAGCATTATACTTCTGGGTTCTCTATTCTTGAGTTAACTCAAAGGAATGGCAATGGAAAACATGAATTTCACTATCCATTAAACTATCCCAAGTAATAAGTATATTATATATAGACCTAGCTAACCAAATTTTTGCCAAATGATTTGATTTGGAAAATTATAGTCACCACTTTTGTTAATGAGTATAGGATTTATAACATAGAATTCTTTCAAATTAAATTTATAAGCTTTCTCAGGCTTAATATAATAATAGTAAAGAATAATAAAATGAAAAATTCCAATTTCAGGTGTACCTGTTTTATGCTCTCCTTTCATTTTAAGATGCCAATTTAATCTATTTCTTTTCTGGTTCTAGACACACCCTGCCATTCCCCCCATCCTGCCTGTGGCTCAGCTCTGTGCTCTAGTGCACAGCTTACTGAGATGTAGATCAAGCATCTCATTTAAAATAAAACTCAATTAAATCAGACAAAAATAACAAAATATATATATATATGGGTTATGGGCACAAAATAACAAAAAAATATGCTGTGCAAGGGCAATTAGGGAAAAGTTCACAATTTTCTCTAACAAGGGAAGCCAGTATGCACTGGGTATGATGTCCTAGCAAATGAATTTTAAAAAGAAATATTGCAATTAATGCTATCCTTGAAAGTCAAAAAATATATGATGACTGTCTTTCCAGGTTTTAAAAATTAAGCTTGAAATCAAGTGGACTCATAAAGAATAATTTTTTTAAATTTTTTTTTAACGTTTATTTATTTTTGAGACAGAGAGAGACAGAGCATGAATGGGGGAGGGTCAGAGAGAGAGGGAGACACAGAATCGGAAGCAGGCTCCAGGCTCTGAGCTGTCAGCACAGAGCCCGACGCGGGGCTCGAACTCATGGACCGTGAGATCATGACCTGAGCCGAAGTCGGACGCTTAACCGACCGAGCCAGGCGCCCCAAGAATAATTTTTTTTAAAAGCACACATAGGGTTTAAAGACATACGTGTATCTGTAATCTGTATTTATGTGAGTGTTTATTGCACACTTACTAAATGCTAGTGCTGTGCCAGGTGCTGGTGATTCAACAATGGAAGGACTTGGCCGTTGCTCTCAGGAAGTCCACAGTCTATATGAGGGAGACCGGCATATATAGAGAGAAGAACAATACATTGTAAAAAGCAAGGCTGGGACCAAAGAGGCTAGTGAAGCACTCAGCTCAGGCATAAAATTTAAGGCGGGGGGGGGGGGGGGGGGGGGTGCCAAAAAAATTCTTAGTAATCCAAATAAATCAAGTTTTGCAGTGATATTTTAAAAAATCAAAATTGATTCAAAAATTTAATGATGAAGAAACTATCAAAATTTTAAACAAAGAAAGATCACTAGTACTGGTTTTTCCTTTTGCCTTAAGCTTTAATACTGCTCAGCATGACACTGGTCAGAAGTACAATGCTGGGGTAGGCACAGGGCCACAGGGGTTCTGGAGAGGGCACACCTAAAACTCCTCATAGTGGGAGTAATGTAGGATCCACGAACGTGTTCCTAGGGAAATATGAGAGCCGTCTTAATGACAAGCCTGAGTTTGCTTGGTAAAGACGTGAAGTGGGCAGGTATTATAATGTAGAACAGCATTCAACATAGGTGTCTATAAAAACACAGCAGTTTTTAAAACATACTTTTAATACGATGTCTCCAAAAGAAATTATTTACACAGGAAAAAAATTAGACAAGTTCTGTAACATACCAGTAAGACGTATGAGCAAAGATGACTATATAAAAATATAGAAGTATTAGTTCATCCCAGAAAACACTTACGAATTGTCATCTAGAACTTATAACTTTGTGATTCAAGCCCACGTTAATTATAAGAATAAAATTCTAGATGCATACTTTACAATAGAATAACTGGAAGGCCTCAGCAACATAGTTGTGTGAGAACTTTATGAATCTTACTTTCTGCATGGCTTGCTTCCATATATGTCTGTCCCTTTTTAATGTGGGTAATTGTGTTTTCCTCCATTTGTAGCCTCTTTGTTCCAACACACCCCATGCATCTGATTTCTATATCTATGGAAATGTGTAACTCAGTCTGGAGTTAAACACCTAGGCAATTTTTGGACTTGTAAATGTAAAATCAATTGTCTTCAGACTGATGTGACCTGATGGTCATTGGCTATGATGTTGGAAAACAGAAAGAAAGATTTAGCAGGACACATAGATTTTACCATTTTCTTCAGGGCATAAAATAGTGTGATTTATAGCACATTCTGAATTGCTCTTTTATTTAATTGTTGTTAATTGCACTTTTAAAATACTTGTATTGTTTATCAATAAAATAATTTTATAATTCCAGGCCCTAAGAATCTCAAACAAAGTGCTGAAGTCATTCACAGCAAGAGAGCCTTTTCCACCCTTGACTTCCTAGTGTCTAATTAACAGCTAGAATGTTAAGTCATTGTGGGGTCTTGTTCTGCCTTCGTGTATTTTCTGTTTGGAAGGTAAAGCACAGAAGACCTTGCTGAGTGACAATAAAGGAACAATTCAGCTGCATACAGAATCCAGAAACGATTTGCATTTCATTAAAGGAGTAAAGTTACACATGGATCTTTAGGAAAAGGAACAATCCATAAATCAGTGGGCTTGAGGAGGATACGCAGCTCTAAGAAAAGGGAGAACTATCCAGGCTGTGCCAGAAGGATATAGCTCATTTCCACTTCCACTTATTTTAATCTAGCGTGTGACAATTGGGTTTTACTAATCTTTAACGTATAGACTGATTTTCATGCCCTCCAACATCAACTGGAATGTGCACCTTATTTTCAAGGAAAATCATGAGTTCCCCAAGTCAGAGATATAAGCAACAGTGCCCTCCTCTGTTTTCCATATACTGCAAAGGATTAAAATGTATTTGTTGCCAGTTTAGTAGATTGATGGATTATATTACCTAGTTTTAACTAAAACCAATTCTCAGGAAATGAAGAAGTGGCTTTCAATAAATTCTTGAAAAGAAAATAAGAATTTAAAATCATAGTGATGTGATTCCTCAGAGATTTTATTTTTACTTCTAGTGTAAGCTCTTCATCAGCCACATTACTAGGTAGAAATAATAGTGAACCAGTCGGATTTGATGCAATTGGACAAAAATTCAAAACATTTAGAATGTTATTTCCTATACATTTTATATTCACTATTAATAATGGCAAACTTGTCCTAAGAATTTATTTTCTGTTTTATATCATGCCACTGTGATGTATCTTTTTCAAAGATGGCCATTATGCATCATATATCAAATAAACTGAACTTCAAACTAGATTTTTGAATTTCTGAATCTCAAATATTTAAGTCAGGGTTTTTTAAGATAAATATTTGATCACATGGCTTTCACTAGAATAGAATGAAATTTTAGTCAGGTAAAAAAATTGTATCATAAAAAATTTAAGTGTACTTAATACTTTATTCATTCAATCCCTTATTAATATCTATTTCTGTGTGCTTTATGATATGTGTATTATATTAGTAAAACAATGTTGGTATATAAGTAGCTAGTATATAATGGGGTGAATAAAAACTCCAAAAAACGGGGGCACCTGGGTGGCTCAGTCATTTGAGTGCCCGACTTTGGCTCAGGTCATGTTCTCACTGCTTGTAGGTTCAAGTGCCATGTCGAACTCTGTGCTGACAGCTCAGAACCTGGAGCCTGCTTCAGATTCTGTGTCTCGCTCTCTCTCTCTGCTCCTCCCCTACTCATGCTCTGTTTCTCCTTCTCTCTCTCAAAGATAAATTAACATAAAAGAATTTTTTTTTAATTCCTAAAAATGTATATTGGTACAGGATTGGTACCAATTCCTAAAAACGTATATTGGTACAGGATTGATCAAAAAAGTCTGAAGAAACAACTGCCCTAAACATTCAGGTCAGGCCTCTTTAGAAGGGTGGAAAGACACGACAGGACAAAACCTGTTTTATTGCAACATCTAAACGGGTTCTTAAAAGATCTGTGGCCCAGTTGGTTCTAGGATAAGACAGGAACCAGAATTATTGGAAGACCCTATCCCATAGATGAAGTTCATGTTGTTGAGATCAGAGATAAGACACGGGCAGCCAAGATCAGAACAAAGAAAACTGTAGTCATTACTGCTGAGAAGTTCCAGGAAGCTTTACCAGTATGCATGTTTGGGGTTTTGTTTCACCTTCTGTCTTTAGGTATATTTTTGGCTGTTGTCTTCAATAGGGACATTCCAAACAAGATAATAAGGATGATTCTAAGTAGACAGATTTCTTTAAACTTGGCTTACGGAGACATTTATCTTTGGGGCCCATGCTGTTAAACAGTATAGTGATCGCTAACACAACTATCAACTCTTTCATTGTAAAATAGGCATTAAATGACTAATACTGACTTTAGCATTCAGCACCTGTGCCTTAGGTAAAGGTCACTATCTCCCTGGTACCGTAGATAGTAAAACCATAGATATAGTGTCTGAGTTTTTTGTTTGTTTTATGTAAAATCAATACCGTGACTAAGGAGACGGCTTTGTTTTGATTTTTTAAATTTGAATATTGCATTAAAGTGATAGTTTTCAACCCTGAGCCATTTTCCCTCCCCCAACCCCATCCCTGGAAACATTTGGCAATGTCTAGAGGTATCTGGTTACCCCAGCTCGGGGACTGGAGATGGTACTAGCTTCAAACGGATAGAGACCAGGGATACTGCTGACCATCCTACAATGAATTTTCAGGACAACACCCTCCCCCAACAAAGAATTAACTGGCCTCTAATAGCAATAGTGCTGTGCTGAGAAACCCTGCCTTAAAGGGATCATCCTGTTTATCCATACTTACTTCTGGAGTTCAGGAAAAAAAGCTTTTGATCTAGTTATTCAATTGCAAAAAATATTTTTAAAATAGCCTTTTCAGTTACTTATTAGATTCCTTTTCCTTTTCTCTCTCTTCTACAGCATCTCTGTTCATAGGAAAACCTTGTGTACAAAGGCATTTTTAATCCTAATTTTATGACCATTTAATTGCTATCATATTTATTCCGGTTAAGTAATTTCTCATCTTCTATTTACTTTAACTGTAGCACCTGCACCATTGCTGCTACTTTTCCTTTAACCTACTTTGCTTGTTAATATGAGTAAACATGAAACCCCATGGGCACCCATTTAAGAGGAAGTGTTTTGTGATACACGTTGTCGCTTTTTCTCCACGTGAATAAATAAATTTCCAAGCAAGCGACTGAGCTATTGGTCTTCTCCATCGCATTTTTCTCTCTTGCAGTTTCTTCCTCTGCTGAAAAGTGGCCATGCCTTAACTTATTTGATTAGTTTTAATTTTTTTTCCTCACACCATTAACTTCCCATCCACCTGCCTTTGTGAGGCCCCAGCTACTTCAATGGCCTGTCTTGCTTTTCTTCACTGCTCCTAACAGTCAGCTTTCCACACGGAAATCCATTCTCTAATTCATATTAACAATTGGACAAAAAAAAAAAAAAGCGTTACTTGCATTGTTCCAAACTTCATCTGTAATAGGAAATTTTCACTGGAGAAGAAAGCGTATTGACAAAGGCTACCTTCCATGTAGAAAGAATCAATTTAACAGGATAATAAGGTGGTACTAAGAAAAGCATAATGGAAATAACACAAAAAATTGGATTTGGGGCAGATAAAATTTCTCAACTCATAAAAAATGGAACTAATATTCTATAACCTCAGATGATAGTACAGAACCGTATTTGTTTTTCTTTTTTTTTTTTTTTAACGTTTTTTTATTTATTTTTGAGACAGAGAGAGACAGAGCATGAAGGGGGGAGGGGCAGAGAGAGAAGGAGACACAGAATTGGAAGCAGGCTCCAGGCTCTGAGCCATCAGCCCAGAGCCCGACGCGGGGCTCGAACTCACGGACTGCGAGATCGTGACCTGAGCTGAAGTTGGACGCTTAACCGACTGCGCCACCCAGGCGCCCCCCGTATTTGTTTTTCAAATAATCTTAGAACTCATAGGCAAGTATATAAACACCAGATATTAAATGAAAATAGCTCTAAAATGTGAAGCGCCCTTGAAACATAACTACTGATGAGATATATGAAGTACTTATGAGACAAAGAATCAGGAGAAATTCATGAATAATTTAGGACAATAAATGATGTCAATGTAGAGAATGTATTTTTGAAGAATGCCATCCCTAAGACATACACACAAACATGAACAGTATAGCTGAGAAGAAAATAAAGCAGAAAAAAATTACAGTAAAGGTACAGAAGGCACACAGATTTTTTTAATGAGATGATAAAATATATTAACAAAAACAAAAGACTCTCAGAAAGTACTTACTAGCAGTTAATCCTTTAGGCTAATCACAAAATGAAAACCATCAAAATCTCTACACATTAAAGTAGAAATCAAAGTAAATATCACAGGTATTTGAATTTATTTCTAGGGTACTTTAAGTAATTAGTTATACAATAATTTGTTTAATATTTGTTTTATGAGAAACTATGAAAGATGGGAACTTGCCCATGTTGTTCAGGGATTCAGCCCAGGATCTAGCATGGAGCTAGGTATGTGGAAAATTAACTGTTACGGCTATCCAAAAGCTCGTGGAGGCTTCTGGAAGGAGCTGGACCTTACCTAAGGGATACAACATAGCCATGCAGTGAATAGAGTAGATACTTCAAAGTGGAGGAAATAGCATAGCCAAAAGAGAAATCATGGTAAAAATGTAGTGATGGTAAAAAATTCTATTGGTTTTGGGGCGCCTGGGTGGCTTGGTCGGTGAAGTGTCCGACTTCGGCTCAGGTCATGATCTCACGGTCCATGAGTTCGAGCCCCGCGTCAGGCTCTGTGCTGACAGCTCAGAGCCTGGAGCCTGTTTCAGATTCTGTGTCTCCCTTTCTCTCTGCCCCTCCCCCATTCATGCTCTGTCTCTCTCTGTCTCAAAAATAAATAAACGTTAAAAAAAATTTAAAAAAAAAATTCCATTGGTTTAAGGCATGTGAAGAGGAATAACAGGAAATAAGATTGTATAGGTATTCCAACGTAGTAGGACATCATTTCTTAAAAGATACGGAGAGAAGGAAAGTCAACTGAAATCTATGCCCCGGTCAATGTTGTAAAGTCTGTTATGCCTCTTATAATATGTAATGAAACTGTAAGAACTGATTTTTTTTTTCCTTTCTGTTAAAAACGGGTACAAAGACCTGGGACCTGATGGTCAAACATCACAGCAAGACAATTTGCTTCTACAAAGGAGTAGGGAAGAGAACATCACAAGGATCCCCAAATAATAACAGGCTGTTTGGTTCCATAGGAAAATTACTCATAATTTTACGAAGAGTCATCTAGATGATGTTACATCAAAGAGCTCTTCCTATCTGCACATATTTATATAATGATGATGTCTCTTTCATTCACAGATGAACCCACTGGAGTCAAATTGGTAGGACATACACTGGTACTTCATTTTCATTGGTGTTGAGCTTAGACGAATTCATTCTCACTTTTCTGTCCTTATTTTGTAATTCATTGTCTACTAAAATATGAATGTGCAGTTCTAAAAACAACATTAAGAAACCAACAAATCTCTTATATAAACAAACTACAATATGTCACAAACAAGTGGAGTTTATTCCATGAAAGAAAGTGTTTCCTTCAAAAATCAGTTGATGCAACTTATATCAATTTAAAATGTGGAGGTATCATATAGTCAATTCTTTAGGTTTCCAAAAAAAAGCATTAGAAATCTCAACATCAATTTGTGATTTTTAAAATATCTACTAACAAACCAGGAATGAATAGGAACTTCCTTACTTTTATAGGGAAAAACTACAACAATTGTCATACTTGGTGGTAGTATATGGAAAACCTTTGAAGTTAGTAATAAGACAAGAGGACTCACTATTATGATTGCTGTGAAACATTATACTAAGCTTCTAGCCAGTTCAATAAGAAACGTTTTGGAAGAAAGGAACAAATACGTATAAATTAAAAATAAATAAGAATGCCATAAAACATCATGATTGTATATGAAGAAAATAGGTACAGAGAAATGAAACTACAGAAGACTATCAGAATTTACCAGCACATTCAGGAAGTATGTTGTATACAAGGTTAATAATATACAAAAACAGCCTGTTAAGCACTTTTCACCAAGTTATTGGCATGTGTATGTCCTTTATGAACCGTCTCACCGGGTCTAATGTCTATTTATTAAAAGATTATATTTTATATGAAAATTCTTTTTCACATTTCTTTTTGAGAGAAAGAGCATTAGCGGGGGAGGGGCAGAGAAAGAGGGCGAGACAGAATCCAAAGCAGGCTCCAGGCTCTGAGCTGTCAACATAGAGCCTGATGTGGGGCTCGAACCCACAAACCACAAGATCACAGCCTGAGCCAAAGCCAGATGCCCAACCGACAGAGCTACCCTGGCTCCCCTATATTTTGTATTCTTCTTGTTTGTAGGCAGTTTTTAAGTCTCTTTTGCAAGTAAGTCTGTCAATTATGAAGTGTAATTTGCCAACTATAATTGTTCCCCCGAAATTATGAAAATAGTCTTTTTTCCCTAAAAAAATGTTGAACTTTTCCTTTAGAAGTTTCTTATCTTTTGAGAATTAAGAGATTCTTAGCCAATACATTGGCTACAGGATTCTTAGCCAATAAATTGGCTGCAGAAATAAATTACAGAAATACATCAAGAATAAAGTTAAGCTTCAGCTTCATGGTCCTTTTTTTTTTTTTTTTTTGAGATTTTAAAATTTATTTTGAGTGAGACAGAGTACGAGTGGGGGGAGAAACAGAGGGGGGGAGGAGAAACAGAGAGGGAGGGAGAGAGAGAATCTCAAGCAGGCTCCACACTGTCAGCAGAGAGCCCAATGCAGGGCTGGAACTCACAAACCATGAGATCACGACCTGAGCCGAAATGAAGACCTGAGCAGAAATCAAGAGTTGGACGCTTAACAGGCTGAGCCACCCAGGCACCCCTTGTGGTTCGTTTTTAACTACAGGGTGCTTCAGTGCAATGCTTTCTGTGGAATCAGAGGAACGTGACATAAGAAGATTTATTATTCCTGTACACCTTCACCTTTCTTAGGTTTTCACCTGCCCCTGTGTTGGTGAAGAGCTAAATAGAAGAAAAAGGACGGGCCAAGTTTTAAGCGAGCTGTATCAGCAATGGGATGCATGAGGTTCAATTCATTTTGAATATAACATTCGCCAAAGGAGTTACTAGTTCACATTCATACAAAAACAGGTCGCAAAATAGTGAAAAATACACTTTGGGATCTGCACATGAAAGACTGAAAGCGACAAAATAACAGTACTAGTGTGGGCCTTTAAGTATCTCATTCTCCTGCCTGCCAGAGGATCAGCATCTTTTAAGAAAGGTCTCTTGACGCTTTCATGACGGCAGAAGATAAAATGTTGCTTTCCAAAAGCATGCACATATGTCTTACTGGAAGACAATGTAACTGTAACCTGGGGTTATGTTCCTTCTTTAAAAACCTTTCTTGGCTTCCATCTGTGAAGCTTTTCAAGCTGACAAAGGATTTGGACTTATATCTCTATTCTGTTGTAAAAGAATATCAAGTCCCATTAAATTATTCTTTCCGCATTTAAAAACCACTTGAATATCAGCAGTAAAGCTGTATGTGGATATATCTTAAATATTCAGATCTCTGCTAACAAGATACCCCTGTATGCCGTATTTCCCCTACAAGGTCTTATATCATTCTTAATACAGGTTATTCTCATCTTTTAGACATATTATTTTGGCTGTTTGCCTGCTTTCCCTTTTTGTATTCTTTCTTTTCATTTTTTCATACTTGTTTGTGTCTAAATGTGCTGCTTCAAACCTCTAATAAATTACGTAGAATAGAAAAAGTGCTTAAGAACAGTTTCAGCTAGGGGCACTTGACTGGCTTAGTTGGTAAAGCACGTGACTCTATACCTCAGGGTCGTGAGTTCAAGCCCCACGCTGGGGCTTAAGACAAAACCAAAACCAAAAACCAGTTTCAGTGGCATTTCCGTCCATATCAGGCAACAACTGTTGTTCTAAAGGCTTCCCCTTCCCCACCCTCTGTCCCCTTCGTAGAAATGACGTTCTGGGTTTCAATGAGCACTCACTAAAACAAGGAAGTCATTTTTCAGTTTTGACTGTCAAATGAGATTTTTTGTTTGTTTGTTTAAACCGGCAGCAGGACGGTAAGCTTGAAAACTCAATTTTGTCCGGACAGTGGGGATGGTCCTTACCATATCAGAACTCAGCCAGGGGCTCAGCCCTCAGAGGGACAAAAGGCAGCCAAGTTCAAGCCTGCCCCATCATGACTGGAGAAGAGAAAGGGAAAAAAGGGAGAGGCGCAGGGGTGCGAGATGAGTGGACGGAGGGTTTCAGTCTTTTTCAACAGAACCGGCCCAGAATGAGGAGGGATGCTAGAAACCGCCCGAATGGTGAAGCATAGGAGACCGCTTCGACGAACGATGATACTTCCAAGTGTGATCATATGTGCTCATTATGAATGCTGGCAGTGGTTGTGTTTAACTCATGGTAAAAATTAGCTTGATTAAAAGCGATGTTTCATATAAGGATGTAAGGAATCTTTGGCATTCACTTGTGAGTGTAATACGCTCGGGAGAACTGGGTTGTCCCACAACTACTTTCCATCTCCCTCTCTCTGTCTCACTGTTTCTGTCCCTCTCTCCCTACAGTGTTGATTGTCTCTGCTTTTGCTTCTCCTCGTGAATCTGCTTCATTATTCACACACACTTTCTCTCTCTAATCAGTTTTTCAGTTTGTTTGTGTATATACACGTTGTCCTCAAACCCTGGCCTCAGCCCTCAAGTTTTTCCACATGAGTGCTTTTGTCCAAATTCTCGTACTCTTGAACGGAGTGTGTGATTCGCCCATGTTGGATCATAAGTTCGTAGCTGATCCACGAGACAGTGGCTGCAGGGTACAAAGGTCAAAGAGGGCACAAAAGTTGCCCTATTGCAGTGTCATGGATAAAACAAGATTTTTATGATGGGAATACAAGAGATGAAATTATTTACATTTTTAGAATAAGCTGTTACTCTCTGATACCTTATACATAACGTTCTTTTCTTAATTTTTTGCTTTACATTTTCTTCTTCAGTGAACGATACTATTTATTTGAGAAAATAATAAAATAATTTTCTGAACAAAGTCACCTAAGATAAAAAGAAGCTCCAGAAGGAATTCCACTGTCACTGGTTACAATATTGATATATCAAAGGCCCGTAAGTCAGGAACCAACGGAGGTTGGATACATACAGGTAGCACCTGTTATGAGGTCTAGAACAACCATATGAATTTCTATGGTGTTGAAATAGAGATCTATTTGGGGGTTTGGGGTTTTTTTTTATTTTTTATTTTATTTTTGAGAGAAAGAGAGAGAAAGAAAATATGAGTGGGGGAGGGGCAGAGAGAGAGGGGGAGACACAGAATCTGAGGCAGGCTCCAGGCTCTGAGCTGTCAGCACAGGGCCCGACGTGAGACTTGAACTCACGAGCTGTGAGATCATGACCTGAGCCAAAGTCGGACACTTAACCCACTGAGCCACCCAGGCACCCCGACAGAGATCTATTTGCATTCAAAGAGCCAAACTGTCTCTTTAAGGCACTCAATTCTACTATATTGAAAATCCCCTCATACGATTAGAGCTTAAATATACCAAGAATTAAAGAAAGAGATAGCATTTGTATTTTTACCATTGCAGTGGTCTTTACTTTGAAGAGGAATCAGAGACCTTTTCATTTATAACATGATTAAGGGATTTAAACAACAAAGACTGTTTACAGTATTTTGTTCAGTAGCTGAATTCATCATTCCTCTTCCCATGTACATGGAAAAATTGTACTTCCTACACCTTAAAATTAGGTGAACGTGTGAAAGCTTTGGCCAATGACGACGTCAGCAGAAGTGACGGGTGTTGCCTCCAGGTGGAGGCTTACCAGCCAGTGTGCAATGGCCACCAGCAGTGGCTGAGTAGTCAGCCTGGTTTCTGATAAAAACACATAGAACCGAGCTTTCAGACAAGGGGCAGTGTTTGTGGAGCACATCCTTCGTTGTGTTAAACTATTGAGCTTTTATTTATTTACTTTTTAATGTTTATTTTTGAGAGAGACAGAGACAGAATGCGAGCGGGTTAGGGGTAGAGAGAGGGGGAGACACAGAATTGGAAGCAGGCTCCAGGCTCTGAGCTGTCAGCACACTCTCACTTGCATTTGACGGAGATTCAAAGGCAGGGAAGACTGTGAAGATTAAAGACTTCAGGTCTGCCCCGGTTGGATATGTTGGTTGGGAAAGCTGGAGGCAGACTAAACCAGAAGTAGAACATCCTGTGTGATGAGGGGAGCGGGTTTGGCTCTCCCTGATTATTCCTAGGTCGGAAGCAAAGGTAAAAATTAGGGAAGCTGGCAGTTTCTGAGTAAGTCCCAACCATTTGGGACTGGTTGCTAGAGCGGTTATGATTTAGCGTCCTAGACGCATTGCTGCAGATGGTGGGTCCGAGTTCTCCTCTTAGATATGCTGTGGTCATTGTATATTTGTACATTCAATCTCTCACATGTGAGGTTTGCATTGTAAATTACCTTGCACCACACTTAGCTATAGTAAAATCAATAAACAATGCCTATTGTATTTATCTTGATGGTTCATGTCATTTTATCCTAAAATGCTCGTTAAAATGCATTCTGCCGTTAGGTCACTTTTTGTTTGAACCGACCGTTAGCTGTTCCCAACAATCGCTACCTTTCTACATTGCGGTGTCTTCACAAAATATCTTATTGTAAATTAAAATAAGAATATTCTAAGTGGAAAGAGAAAGTAAGTGAGCTACTTCCTTCTTGGACATCAATTTCTTGTCAGCTGGGGTTTTCGTCTTCCTAGAAATTGCGTACAATGGCTGTTACTTGGAAGTAAAGCAGTTAAATTAAATAAAGCTATTATTAATGAAATCCAGGACCACTTTATGGTAAGTGTACAGGTTAGGAGGGAATTAGAGCAAGACTAAGGATCACCGAAAATCTTTTTTTTTTTTTTTTTTTTTTTTTTTTTTTTTTTTTATTTTTTTTTATTTTTTTTAATATATGAAATTTACTGTCAAATTGGTTTCCATACAACACCCAGTGCTCATCCCAAAAGGTGCCCTCCTCAATACCCATCACCCACCCTGCCCTCCCTCCCACCCCCCATCAACCCTCAGTTTGTTCTCAGTCTTTAACAGTCTCCTATGCTTTGGCTCTCTCCCACTCTAACCTCTTTTTTTTTTTTTTTTTTTTTTTTTTTCCTTCCCCTCCCCCATGGGTTTCTGTTATGTTTCTCAGGATCCACATAAGAGTGAAACCATATGGTATCTGTCTTTCTCTGTATGGCTTATTTCACTTAGCATCACACTCTCCAGTTCCATCCATGTTGCTACAAAAGGCCATATTTCATTTTTTCTCATTGCCACGTAGTATTCCATTGTGTATATAAACCACAATTTCTTTATCCATTCATCAGTTGATGGACATTTAGGCTCTTTCCATAATTTGGCTATTGTTGAGAGTGCCGCTATAAACATTGGGGTACAGGTGCCCCTATGCATCAGTACTCCTGTATCCCTTGGATAAATTCCTAGCAGTGCTATTGCTGGGTCATAGGGTAGGTCTATTTTTAATTTTCTGAGGAACCTCCACACTGCTTTCCAGAGCGGCTGCACCAATTTGCATTCCCACCAACAGTGCAAGAGGGTTCCTGTTTCTCCACATCCTCTCCAGCATCTATAGTCTCCTGATTTCTTCATTTTGGCCACTCTGACTGGCGTGAGGTGGTATCTGAGTGTGGTTTTGATTTGTATTTCCCTGATAAGGAGTGACGTTGAACATCTTTTCATGTGCCTGTTGGCCATCCGGATGTCTTCTTTAGAGAAGTGTCTATTCATGTTTTCTGCCCATTTCTTCACTGGGTTATTTGTTTTTCGGGTGTGGAGTTTGATGAGCTCTTTATAGATTTTGGATACTAGCCCTTTGTCCGATGTGTCATTTGCAAATATCTTTTCCCATTCCGTTGGTTGCCTTTTAGTTTTGTTGGTTGTTTCCTTTGCTGTGCAGAAGCTTTTTATCTTCATAAGGTCCCAGTAATTCACTTTTGCTTTTAATTCCCTTGCCTTTGGGGATGTGCCGAGTAAGAGATTGCTACGGCTGAGGTCAGAGAGGTCTTTTCCTGCTTTCTCCTCTAAGGTTTTGATGGTTTCCTGTCTCACATTCAGGTCCTTTATCCATTTTGAGTTTATTTTTGTGAATGGTGTGAGAAAGTGGTCTAGTTTCAACCTTCTGCATGTTGCTGTCCAGTTCTCCCAGCACCATTTGTTAAAGAGACTGTCTTTTTTCCATTGGATGTTCTTTCCTGCTTTGTCAAAGATGAGTTGGCCATACGTTTGTGGGTCTAGTTCTGGGGTTTCTATTCTATTCCATTGGTCTATGTGTCTGTTTTTATGCCAATACCATGCTGTCTTGATGATGACAGCTTTGTAGTAGAGGCTAAAGTCTGGGATTGTGATGCCTCCTGCTTTGGTCTTCTTCTTCAAAATTACTTTGGCTATTCGGGGCCTTTTGTGGTTCCATATGAATTTTAGGATTGCTTGTTCTAGTTTCGAGAAGAATGCTGGTGCAATTTTGATTGGGATTGCATTGAATGTGTAGATAGCTTTGGGTAGTATTGACATTTTGACAATATTTATTCTTCCAATCCATGAGCAGGGAATGTCTTTCCATTTCTTTATATCTTCTTCAATTACCTGCATAAGCTTTCTATAGTTTTCAGCATACAGATCTTTTACATCTTTGGTTAGATTTATTCCTAGGTATTTTATGCTTCTTGGTGCAATTGTGAATGGGATCAGTTTCTTCATTTGTCTTTCTGTTGCTTCATTGTTAGTGTATAAGAATGCAACTGATTTCTGCACGTTGATTTTGTATCCTGCAACTTTGCTGAATTCATGTATCAGTTCTAGCAGACTTTTGGTGGAGTCTATCGGATTTTCCATGTATAATATCATGTCATCTGCAAAAAGCGAAAGCTTGACTTCATCTTTGCCAATTTTGATGCCTTTGATTTCCTTTTGTTGTCTGATTGCTGATGCTAGAACTTCCAGCACTATATTAAACAGCAGCGGTGACAGTGGGCATCCCTGTCGTGTTCCTGATCTCAGGGAAAAAGCTCTCAGTTTTTCCCCGTTGAGGATGATGTTAGCTGTGGGCTTTTCATAAATAGGATCACCGAAAATCTAACTGCAGCGCCTAGATTTTGTTGCCTAAAAAAAAGAAAGAAAGAAAGAAAGAAAGAAAGAAACTATTTCAACAACTGTGTATTAAATTGTCGGCTCCAAAAGAATATAGGAAGTAAAGGAACGACATGGCAAACATTCATGGACTACCAAAGTTAACAAAATACTAATATGACACTGTATTGGCTTCAAAAATGTTCCCAATTAAAACATAAGTCATAGTTCCTGGAATGCACTTGAGAACCCTTCTCAAACGTATTCAGCTTCATTACAGCAGAGACATAATCACTAATCAGAATGTAACCACTAATCAGCATGTACTTTTGTACTTTAGTACATCTTTATATATTCAAAATGAACGTATAGTATTATTTTTTTAATGTACATGAACCGTGAATGGCAACAAACATTTCATATTCTGAAATCTTATTTAATTTGCATTTTTTTCACTCACCCTTAAATTAAATGTTGGTATATGGGAGTACAACTTAATTCGCGTTAGTGGCTCTGTAGTCAAGTAACATTCGAACGTTCTAAAATATATCCGTCTACTCAATTAGTAAACAGTGCTTCAAAAGTTTTATGAACAATTCTCCAGTTAACAAGTTGACACTTGTCTGGGCACCCGTGGTGGAGTTTCTGTAGAATGGGCCCTTAGAAATGTCAGAAGGTGGGCTTATGCACACGTGAGCACCACCAGGCACGCCAACGTGCTTTCCAAAGCAGCCACCCCTGTTTCCCTTCATATAGCAGTGATGAGAGACCTTATTACTCTATATCCATCACAACACTTTGTTAAACTTCTTATATGTTGCCAACCTAACGCATAGGTGATGGGATATCACTGTTTCACTTCTAAACTTCACTTTTGTCCTTCTTTACATCTTCTATTTCTTCGCTGTGCTTTTCTAATTTCTCATCTGTAATTCGAGAATGTTCATAGTTGCTCATTGGAGCATTTTTATGGATGGCTCCTTTAAAATCCTTGCTTGACAATTTTGACATCCATATGACCTCACTGTTGGCATCTGTTGATTGTGCTCAGATGACGTGAGACTTTTCCTGGTTTTCATGTGACAAGTAATTTTGGTCTGTATCCCAGACGTTCTGACTACTGTGTTGCAAGATTCTGGTTCCCATTTAAATCTTCTGTTTGAGCAGCTAGTCAGCCTGTTAGATTCAGAAGTCCTGGTGGGCTCTGATTCAAATGTCAGTTTAGTTTCTAAAGCCTCTGCAGCGTTCTTCTGGTTGGTTTCACTGGTGTGTTACTCAGGAGAGGGGACCACATCACAGCGTCCTCAGCACTGGCTGGGGAAGGGGGTTGTCAGAGTCTGCTCACGGGTATCACTGTGGAGGGGTGCCTCCCTGTTACTGCCCGGGCAGGGGGTAGGGTATGAAGGTGAGGATTCCATCCACAGGCTCTGTGAGCAAGGGGCACCCCTCCCCCACCTTGATCAGTCCGGGGGACTGAAAGTCAGAGGTCCACCCACAGGCTCTACCGGGAGGTCTGCCTCCTGGTAACTGGAGCAGAGAGGGGAGAGAAGGTGGAAAACAGTTCTGTTAATCCCGCACTCTTTGGGGTGGAAAAGGAGGACACAACTTTTTTCATGGTGCTTGTCTCAAGAGCAGAAAGAACAAAGGAAGGTAACCTAACAGGGCTACCCTTTCCCAGCCCTTTGCCTAGAGAGAGCCAGCTCTTCTTGAGGCTTTCTTAGGTCTGTGCGAGCTGGCGTTTCCAAGCTGTGAGCTTCTCTAGCACTTGGGCTGGGATATATACCCGGCAAGGAAAAAGCCCACAGAACTCATCACTGGATGGAGACTCAAGTTCTGAGCTCACTCGCCAATCTGCCTTGTTTTCTCCACTTCTCAGAGTTTTCTGGTAGATCATTTAATGGGTTTTTGTCCCAGGACTTTTGTTGTAATTAGCAGAAGTAAAATGAAATGTCTTTCCTCCATGTTTTCTTGCTCATCATTCCCTTTCCACGTGCTATTTCAACACATAAATTTATCTGTCTTGTCTCTGCAATAAAAGCACACTTTTTTCTACCTAGGATCTCTGTATCAATCTTCTCCAATTTCTTGAGACAATTACAATTCAAAGCAAGAGTTGGTAACGGTTCTAAATCAAAAAGCTTTGGGGAAGCTCTGTTGCTTTACCCACCATTCTGATCTTATCTCTTAAATGTCTTAAATTAGAACACAGAAGTTTTTTTGATCCTAGTCTCTCAAACCAAATAGCCATTGAAATGACAAAGTGCATACTTGTGGCAAAGGCCCTCCTGCTGAAATATTATTTAGCATGCCATTCCTTACACCCCAAGAGCCAAGTATCAATGTATTCAGGTCATACTTACAATCTGAGCTGTTATTCACTTTACAGTAAATTGAAAGATAGTGATACTGTTTTGTCACTGGTTGATGGATAATCCTATTGTTGTAAATAAAAGAGAAAACTGAAAAAAAAAATGATACGTGTGAACATTTTGTTGTAGAATATTGAACATTTCTCCCTAAATCGTATCTGCATTCTCTGTAGCCATTGAGTCAATGCTACACAAAGCTGCTCTTTCATTTTTCTGGAAACCAAGAGATACAAATTCTTTGCTCTCCAGGAAATTACACTTTTAAGTGTGTGATAAGTTTTATTTTAGTTTCTGGACTGAATGTCATTTAAATATTTTTGATACTGAATAGATGGATGATGATAATATCTTGGGATATTATCTATAAAATGATAAGAAATATTGGGGCATTAAAGATGAATTCTCTTATGATTCATTTCTGGTTGTAATAAAGAGAAATTAAGGGAATCCAAATGATATGTATATAGAATCTTGAATTTTGATTGCCTCATAAAAGGCAAATGACTAGCTTCGGGTATATCAAGATTTTGCTATGAGTTTAGATTCCAACAAGCCACACAAATGTGCATTAACTTGTTTTCTTCCAGTAGTTTTTGCTTCTGAATGTTCACTTTCACGTGGCTTTATAATAGAGCTTGCGTGGGACAAGGAGCTGGGAAACAGATGAAAACATTTGTCTGTAATTTCTAGAATCTTCTAGAACCTCTAGAATTCAGGATGGTCTGTCTAATGATATACCAGCAAGCTTGTGTAAGTGTACAACATAAGACCTGATGCAAACCTCTTTCAAAGGCTTTATACTGCACACATGAACAGAGACATTTAAAACCATATACACATCCTAAGAACAGCATAGGAACTTGAAGCGGTAGGTTCTAATTCCATCTATGTGTTTTTTTTCTCCAGTAAATACACTTTGTAGCAAATGGACTTTGGAAGGCTAGGAGTCATTGATTTCGGTAGGATTACCACATGTATTTTGCAGACTGTGTCCTACACAAGACTGCCCAGTCAAGGAGACAGATAGTGCTGAATTCCAGCCATGCTTTATACTCTAAATTGAGAGATTTGTGGGGCTGAGTCTACCTGAAGGAGAGATCTATTTCTAACTCCCCCCAAGGCTTGAGAGAGACTAATAATGACTCTGGATTTAGGGCCTAGCCCAGAAAAATCCCATTTGCTAGGTTATAATACACATCTGTATCTTCACTATTATAGTGCTCCTCAGCCACATGTACATTTGCATGTGTAAGTCCACACACAGCTTTAATTTGAGATGTTGAGATTTTTTTGCAGAACTTCTGAAACCCTTTGCAATAATTATTTAAGTTCTCCTATCAAATATTCAGCATGAGAAAATCCATTCTTACCTCTAGATGATCAAACGGATGTTTGCTTTCCAGCTGAAGCTATAATTGCCACCCATATGTTAGTTGCAATTAGGTTAGACTTTTAATTAAAAATAGAATAAAACCCAGGGCGCCTGGGTGGCTCAGTCAGTTAAGCATCCAACTTTGGCTCAGGTCATGATCTCGTAGTTTGGGGATTCAAGCCCTGCATAGGACTCTGTGCTGACAGCTCGGAGCCTGGAACCTGCTTCGGAGTCTCCCTCTCTCTCTCTACCCCTCCCTGCTCCTGCTCTGTCTCTGTCTCTCTCTCTCTCTCTGTCTCTCTCAAAAATAAACATTAAAAAATTAAAATTTAAAAATTTAAAAAAACATTAAAAATAGAATAAAACCCAATTTCTTTTGTGTGAAAGTACTGGAAAGAACATTGCCCTGAAAGTTAGGAATTATGGGTCAGTGCTGATTTTGGTGTCGTGGGACATTGGTCCAATAGCTTAGTTAGCTGGACATCAAGTTGTTGTTGCTGTTCTAAATCTGTATATGGGAAAATTTTACTGAAAAATAAGAGTTTAGAGGCAGAATTGAGAACTGGAACTAATTTCTTTCTTTCTCTCTCTCTCTCTGTCCCTTCCTTTTCTTTTTCTTTCTTTCTGTCTTTCTTCTTTCTTTCTTCTTTCTCTTTCTGTCCCTGTGCTAAGCAATTCTGACTTTCTTGTTCCAAGGCTAAGTGACTCTGGGACACAGCATTCTCTTCTGACTTTGTGCTAAATAGTACTGGGGTGAGGCAAAACAACTTAAATACATTCCCCCGGAAAATATCTATTCTTGCCAGACAGTAAACCAACCTTGTCAAGACTAACAGCTTATTCCACAATACACACTTCTGTGCCTAAAGTACAAAGCCTTGAAGTCATGAACTCCACCCAAACCAACCAGCTCTCTGCCTTGCAAGATACACCTTGAAATCACTTAGCCTGGACCTCGAACCCTGTAAATATCCTCTCTTATTGATCTCCTTTCTGAGAGATTTCTATGACTGTCAAGGTCCTGTGCTTTCCTAAGGAAGTAAGCCTGATAGCTTCACTTTTAGGTTAGCTTTGGTTAGCTTTGCTAGTTCAACAGGTTTTTCTGGTGATTTGGGGAGGGAGTTGTTGGTGGATTATTGACAGATCATACCTTGAGAACTAATAATAGACCATCAGTCCTTCTAACACTCAATTAAGACCTTTGCAATATCATGGCTTAATTCAGTTTGTTGATTTTTTTTTCTCCTTTAGGCCTCTGTGTAAGACACAACATAAAATATTCACATACTCATACCAGAGTGCTTCTTAATGGAAGTATTGGCTGCTTCTAGGCTCTGCATACTATTTTTAAAATAAATGATTCATACTAAAAATATTCCCTCTTATATCATAATATTCTCTAGAATTATATCTAAACACGAATTTGGAGACATGTCAGTAATTTAATGTTTATTTGCTTATTTTGAGAGGAAGAGAGCAAGGCAGGGGAGGGGCAGACAGAGAAGGAAAGAGAGAATCCTAAGCAGGCTTCACGCTGTCAGCGCAGAGCCCGATGTGGAGCTCGATGTCACGCACTATGAGATCATGACCTGAGCCAAAATCAAGAGTCAGACACTCAATCGACTGAGCCATCCAGGTGCCCCGACATGTCAGTAATTTAAAATATGGTTAGAAAAGGACTCATCATCATTATTACGAAGAGTTTTAGAAGTCGGTTTCCACGTGAATACTGATTTCACAAAACTTTCGTGTCGGCCTGAGTTGCTTTAACTGTGTCTTTTCTCCTAAATTAGGATGCAAATTAGGTTTCCCATCTCTCTTACACAGATTAAAGATCTAATTGTTAAATTTCACCCAATAGACTTAATGATGTTATTTGTTCCTGAGAAAAGAAAAAAAAACAGACAGGAAGACAGCATCACAGGAGGGAGAGCAGTGATTACCATGGTGACTTTTTGCCCATGGAAAGGCAGAAATAAAGTGGACGTAAGGGCAGGAAGTGCAAGACCACTGCCTTCTCAACTCCTCTATTGCTATAGTATCACATGCCAGGGGTCTAACGTGAGCGGCTTAGGTTGGCCAATTGTGTCGGATTGAGTGTGAGAAGTGGAAACCAGAGCTGGTGTTAGAACTCAAGAAGAAGTCAGATTTAACTCCCAACTGGTTAGGAACCCAATGGCTACTTGTGTGGAGCGGAGGAAAGTAGGCACGCCTTCTACAACCTCTTCCTGCTGGGGTGCTGTCTGTTCAGGGAGAAGCCACATGAAGAAATGAACTAGAGAAATGTTTCGAGGGAAGAGGCATAATTGTTTGATAGCTCAAGGGATGCTATACAGATCTCTGAAGAGTAGCGCTGAGGGATGACTGAGTTATAGTATTTTGTGATATAAAAATGCCAAGTCTGCTGTTGATGTGCAGTTGGGAGACGTGGCTATTTTAAGAGACACAAATATTTTGTCCTCGGGGAGGTCAGAAGAAATGATGCCGTATTGTTTTCATCTGGGAGGCTGGCACCCAGGCCATGTGAGATACAGGAGAAGCTCTAAGCCAGGACAACTTCTACCGTGATTTCCTTCGAACACTAAAGGATACAGCTTTAGTGACACAGTGATTAGTTGCAGAGGGATATGATTTGCCATACTCTTTTGGACTGGCGAAATCTGTGCCTCCAATTTTAGTAAGAGTTTATGAAACATTGGATTATTTTTATTATAGGAGGGAAGAGAGGAAAACGAAATGATTTAATTTTTCATTCAAATGAGGGCCAAGAGAAGTCTGAAGAGAGCTGTTTTCCCAAATTGATGAGGTGATTCATAATTTATTATTGTTCCTGCTACATATGGTCAATTAATCTTGATTATTTACACTCTTATAAAAAAAAAATGATGTTACCCCAAATAGCTCGGCTGCAAGTCAAAAAGAGTCTGGCTTCCGGGCTGCCAAGAAAACCAAAGGTAAGGTCATGAAAGCTTGTGTTCACTTGCCTTGATATTATACTATTCCTCTGTGTAAAAAATGATCATATTTAATTTATCAACACAGTGGGATACAAAATATGACCCCTGCATTTGCAAATGGTTTCTGGGGGCACCTGGGTGGCTCAGTCAGTTAAGCATCCGACTTCGCTCAGGTCATGATCTTACAGGTCGTGAGTTCAGGCCCCATGTCAAACTCTGTGCTGACAGCTCAGAGCCTGGAGCCTGCTCTGGATTCTGTGTCTCCCTCTCTCTGCCCCTTCCCCAGCGTACATTCTGTCTGTCTCTCTCTCTCTCTCAAAAATAAATAAACATTAAAAAAAATCTTTAAAGCCAAAAAGAAACTCCCTTTGACCACTTTTATTAGCAAGTTATTTCCTTGCTTATCGATGCCAGATTAGAGAATTAAACCAGCTTAAATACATAAATGTGTACATCTCACTGTTATTACTCGTACATATTTTTAAATGGCCCATACATCTATCCATGACACTACGAGAATATGTCTATACGGCTGAGCAGCACGCTGTTGGCATGAAAATCCCAGTGGCTCAAAAGGACATAGCTTTGGAAACTGAAGTGGTTTTGCAAAAAAAAAAAAAAAAGGCCTGGATGAAGCATTCTGGTCTTCACTCTACTGGTAACTCACCATGTGACCTTGGGCTTCCCTTTCCTATTTTAAAAAACTAATTAGATCCTACTTAGATCAGTTTTATGCCTCCTTTCAGCTCAATTTGTACAATTCTATCTGCAAACATACACGTTGACTAGCAGTACTAGGTGAGGGAGTAGGGACGCCCCTCCAGATGGGGTGACTTTCCTCCCTAGCTTTGGAGATTTGTTACCTTCCTGCTAGGCCTGATGGGAGTAGTTGTCCTTCCAGGACAAAGTGGTCTCAAAGTACAATTTATCACTATGAACCGGCAATGAAAAGGGAGACATGCAGACGCCCCCCTGAAGCGCCCGCCGCTCGCCACCGCCCTGTGGTGCAGCTGTCTCTGGACCCCAGCCAGGGCTTTGGCATCAAGTGGATCCCACCTGCTCCCGCGCCAGTGGCGCCCCCACCTGCTCCTGCAGCGGCTCCTGGAAATGCAAGGTGCACATGCGCTTCCTGCAAGAAGAGCGGCTCCTGCTGCCCCACGGGCTGGGCCAAGTGCGCCCGGGGCTGCATCTGCAAAGAGGGCATGAGACAAGTGCAGCTGCCGTGCCCGAAGTCTAGGAGAGCCTGTTGCCAGTCTAAATAGAGCAACCTGTACAAACCTGCAGGTTTTTTGTGAGGCTTTGCTTTGCTTTTTTTTTTTTTTTTTTTTTTTTTTTTCTTTCTTTCTTTCTTTCTTTCTTTCTTTCTTTCTTTCTTTCTTATTTTGGTGCAATCCTGACCTGTTTGCTGTGTTCCTTTTTTTTCCTATAAAATACATGAATTATAATACAGGTTGTCGACTTAAAAAAAAAATAGGACATGTATTTAAATATATACAGTCGATCCTCATTATTCATAGATTCTGTATTTGCAACTGTGTCGACTCGCTAAAGTGTATTCATAACCCCAGAATCAATATGGTGCCTTGGCAATCATTCATGGATATGAGCAGAGCAGTGGAAAACCTGAGTATCCTGCTGTGGGTCAAACAAGGTGATTCTCTGCCTTCTTTATCCAGCTCTAACCCTAAAAACAAGGGTCCTGCTAATTATCTGTCGAGTTCCATGCTTTTCTAATTGTTGGGGTTTTGTTGGCAATTTTGCTTTAAATTTAAAATTTTTAAATGGCTCCCAAGCATAGTACCGGAGTGCTGAGCGAGTGTCCTAAGTTCAAGAAGGCTATAATGTGCCTTATGGAAAAAATACATGTGTTCGATAAGCTTTGTTCAGGCATGAGTAAATTAATTTTTCTTGGTCACATTATGGAACATAACTGCCATGGATAACAAGGATCGATTATATAAAAAAAGAGGTTACCTGCACCAAAGCATTTCTGTGTGTATGTGTATTTCTCTGAAGGAGGACCCTAAATTATTGAGGCCTTCCCCCCAGATATTTGGGCCAGCATGAATGTATATAATGGAAGTCATCAAGAAATTTCATGTACAGGACATATGTCATGACGTCCAAATATGATTTGATGTCTATCCTCTGCCTGATTCTGAATTAATATCATTATGTACTTTCAACATATGGAATATGTAACATAAGCTGACTTTAAATGGCACGCTATGCAATCATAGGTAATGGCCTTCATAATGCATGGATATAAGCTAAATGGCATTAAAAAGTGTAATGGGGAGCACGTTAATCGATACTGAATAATGTATAGCTGACAATCTAGAAACAGTTTTTTTGATTTTTCATTATGAAAACATCTTCCATGAGAGCAGCAGAAGAGTATGCATACCTGTTTACGTCCTTGACATCTATTATATCAGCGATCCAGGATGAGATACGGCATCTGATTGCCTAATGAGTTGTCGCCTAAGATTCAAAAAGCTGAAGAAAGTTTGTGCAATTATGAAAGTTGTTATCTGAGTCCTGAATATCACAAAGCTTCACTAACCACGCAGAGTTTGGGATCAGGATTGGGAATTTGTAATCCAAGCATCTTTCTGCATGTTCTCTATCCTACAGGTAACGTAGGTGTCTACCATAGTGGATAATTTGAGCAGGAACCTAGCCTGGAAAGCGTAGGAAGTAGCTGTTGGGCTAGAATGTGTTACTAGAACGCTTTGAGATTCTGTTTATTTTCCAGCCTGCGTGCTCCTGTGACCACTGATTCATGGATAAGAGACAATTTAAGAGGAATGAGGAAAACAGGAGAAAGTGCCAACGAAGACTGAGGAAGCCCGAGGGGTGTGGAAGCACCAGGCCCAAGTGTTAGTTTACACCCCTGATTCATCCAGTAAATTCAGGCAGCCCCCTCCCAGGATTTTTCCATGGAAAGCACAGTGGAAATAACCATTCTTTGTTTTGTTTTACCACCACACCAACTGGTTATTAGTGAACTCTCAAAAGCTCATATGCACAATGCAGAACTGAGCAATGTATCCCCCTTGCTATGCCCACTGGATACTAACAGCCTGGGCACAGGTCCTTCTGAACTCACCACGCTTTCCTGTTCAGATGAAATGGCATCATTTCGTGTGCAGAAAGGCACCTTGCATCATCAGTGCTGCCTCCATCATTTCCCGATTTGTTCTACTATAATACATGCACTCTCAGGTTAAGCTGACAAAACGAAATTGCAATTCTCATTAAACGCCTTAAGAAACGAAATATTTTCCATAAGGTACTTTTATTTTGAATCATTACTGCAAAACTGTTTTTTAAAAAAAGAATTCAGCATCTCAGTGGTAGATACTGCATTTTGGCACCCGCTTGCCCGGAATGAGGGGAAGCAATCAAGTGCTTGCCTCTGCTGCAACATTTAAGGAGATAACATCCCCCCCCCCAAAAAAAACCCCTCAATATTCAAGGTAAATAATTTTAATACAACATTTTAAAAATAAAAATTAATGCAAAAATCCATCACGTACAAAATATTTAAAAATTAAAGACAAAATTAGTATGAATATTAGTCATTTCCCCCATTCATTCCAAAAATCTGTATCAATGCTCACTAAGGATAGGAGACATTTTGTGTCCTGGGAACACAGCAGCAAGCAAGAATGGCAAGCCCCCTGTCATCCGATAACATAACACAGAGGGTGTCTGAGAGGTCCCCCCTCCACTTTTAAAAACACTGGGTATCGATTAGGTAAAGGTCAGTTTCAGAGCTAGTCCCTTTCGCAAGGCTTATGACAAAGGCAAAAATCGGGAAAGGGAGAATGAGATTATCATGAGTATTGTCTTTAATTAAAAAAGAAAAAAAATGGGGGCACCTAGGTGGCTCAGCAACCTAGGCGACTAACTCTGGATTTCAGCTCAGGTCATGATCTCGCATTGGGTTCTGTGCTGAGGACACAGAGCCTACTTGGGATCCTCTCTCTCTGCTCCTCTCCCGCTTGTGCGCTCTCTCTCTCCCTCTCCAAATAAATGAATAAGCTGGATGAGGAAGGAAGGAAGGAAGGAAGGAAGGAAGGAAGGAAGGAAGGAAAAAAGGGAGGGAGGGAAGGAGAGAGAGAGAAAGAAGAGAAGAAATGAAGAAAGAGAAAGAAAGGAAGAGTGGGAGAGGAAGGAAGGAAGAAAGGAAGGAAGTGAGGGAAGAAGGAAGAAAGAACATGGAGGCAGGGGATGGGCTGCCACAGACTTGAATGAAGAAAGGCTGCTGCTGTGCTAAAGAGAAGTTTAAGATTAAGATTCAAAGCAAACAAACTACTTTTTTTTGTTCGTTGTTTGGACAACTACTGAGCGCCTATCACTGCCCAAAAGTGTGCTAGGCTTTGAGATACAGTGTGGAAGGAGACTGGCAAAATGCTTGATAGGACATACATTTTGGTCATCACTGGGGAGAGGTTCCTTCCCTTTCCAGTGATGTTTCCCACGATCATGGCCAAAGGAACAATTTCTGTGCAAGTTGAAACCTGAGAGGAGTGTTTCTGGGGGTAATTCCCTTCTTTTTTCCTAATTTCTACCTACCTGGATAATAGAGACCCTTGCTACCGAAAGTGTGATCCTCAAATCACCAACACAGATACCACTTGGGAGCTTGTAAAATGCAGAATCTCATACCCTCCCCACACCTGCTGAGTTGGAACTCACATTTTAACAAGACCCCCAGGTGACTCGTCTGCACATTAAAGTTGAAGAAGCAATGATTTAAAAATAAGTGAATTTTTAACAAGGAAAATATTACCCACAATTTCATCTTCTCAGATCAATTTGTTTTTTCCACTCTTTCAGTTCCTGCCTATATCCACGCATACTTTATATATAGACTAAGCCAGAGTTCATAAAATTTCATTTTTTTCAACTTTATTTTCTGATAATCTTCCAAAAGCTTTTTAATTACCATATTCATTGGTTGCATGGCATTTCCTCACATTTTGTATACATGATGTACTTTGCCTGAATTTAAAAACAGCCCTTCAGTCTTTCATAGTAGAGGACTGATGATTTTAAACAACGTGGCCGTAGTCAACCAGGATGGACTGAAAGTTTGTGTCCCCTCAAGATTCAGGTATTGAAGCCAAATCTCCAATATGATTGTTTTCAGAAGGGGGGATCTTTAGAAGATAACTCTCTCTCTCTCTCTTTCTTTCTCTCTCTCTCTCTCCATCTCTCTCTCTCTCTCTCTTTCTTTCTCTCTCTCTCTCTCCATCTCTCTCTCTCTCTCTCTCTCTCTCTCTCTCTCTCTCTCTCTCCCTCCCTCTCTCCCTCCATTGTGTGAGGATACAGTAAGAAGGAGGATGCCTGTAAACCAGGAAGAGGGCCCTCACCACAACCTGGCCATGCTGGCACTCTGATCTTAGACTTCCAGCCTCCCTAATGGTGAGAAATAAATGTCTATTGTTCAAGCCACTCTGTCTGTGGTCTTCTGTTCTAGCAACCTGAACTAAGACCCCAGCATAATGTGTGTAGATTCTTGGTTGCTTTGCCTTATTGTCACATGTAAGATTATGTATCACTGGATGCAAGCATGCTTGAATTATTGTTTGGTTTTACCATGTGTGTTTCTGTGCGCCCTGTCTTCAGCGTTATGGAAATAAGGATCAATTTCACCATGATATCCTGGCATTATACATTTTTAAAAATAAGTAGATATAATCTAATGTCATAATTCTGAAATTACTCAGTCCCTCTTCACTAAAGTACATTTGTATTGTACATGTAGATGATTTCAATTTGAAATGTAGATCAATTTTTTAAAGGACATTTTAACTAAAAACAGTCTAGAGGCTGATATCCAAGAATACAGATCAAACATTTAAAATGGAAAAGCTAAAACATAGACTTTAATGAGCTCCTTCACTAATTAGGTTACCCCTCTTCATTCTTCACCAGTAACACGCTTCCTGCTAGGTCTTAGGCAGGAAGTACTTCAGCTGCACAAACGATGAATCGGTAAAGAGCTCCACATGAAAACTCCAAGGGAGAGGGGTGGTCATCTGTAGCTGATATTAGGACTGGATGGGAAATACAGTGTCTGGGAAGAATGACCTATGCTTAACAAACTGTAGTGTCATTAAAATGTATGTTCATGGTAAGTGAGGATCTTTGGGATTTTTTTCACAGGATAGTTTTGTTTTACTTGCATGAAACAATGCTGTAATTAGAATGATAATCAAAGTCCTACTTTCACAAGTTTCTGTGTGATATCAGATTCTTTATTTTACTTCCCCAAACTTTGGTTGCCTCCTCTAATTAGGAAATAAAAGGATGATAGCGCTGCACGGGGGTGTTACAATATCATGGAAATAATATGTGCTTCTGAACACAACAGGCTGCTCAAATGTTCGTTCTTTCCTGCTATTCATATACACCATTCAGAAGCCCTTTGATTTCCACTTTCTGGCTTCTGGTAAATACCATTAAGAATTTCAAAAAATCTAGGATTAAGTATTTTGGTTCTCCATGTATACAAGAGGCAGAAGACTCACATTTTTCTAGAATAGTCTTGGATATTTCAGCTGTGAGTGCAAGTTTGATGACCAACCACATCCTTGCTGGCTGGCTGTAAAGAAAATGCATCGAGTCATTGGTTAGGCATGTGCTGAACTCACTGTTTGGCCCCAAGAATTTCTTTATGTCAGTGAAGGTTGCTCACAAGGAGATATCCCAACAGGCATGGATATCAACTGAAAGATATGGTGACCAGTTCAGTAAGTTCCTTTTCAACGTATAGCATTTTTTCAATTATGACGTAAAGGTATTAAGCAAATACCACTAGAAGACGTAACAAAATACTATACATCTACTTTTTTTTAAGTAATTAAAGTGTGACTATTGTTAAATTTGTTTTGTTTCCTTTATTAGTAACTGAATTATATGACATTTTCAGAGCAATAATTACACTATCTTCTAAAAAGTCTGATGAGTTTAAAAACACAAAAATCTTGCCATTCGGCTCCATGAGAAAAGCAATTTGCAGCGGACCACGACTACTTTCTCTCATATGTGTGCTTTTATCCATCAACACTGACTGATATGAATCACTAGCCTCACTGGATTAAAATATGGGAAATCTCATTCTTCTCGGTGGATTAGGATTCGTATTTCCATTTGTCTTGTTTCTGCTTTTGCAACAGTGGGATGGGGCAAGCTCGTTTGCATAGATTGCAATCTTTGACATTCTGCTTGAAAATAATATGCCTTTTCTAGGAAACAGCGTAGTGTAGATGTGTAGAGTTCAGTATACTGAGGCTACTGTTGAAATGGCTCATGTTTTAATAATTTTAAATTCAATAGAATCGAGCAATGCGATAGCTACATAGCACTTTTTTTTAGTCATTGGGTATTCTATTAAATTATATTCTTTAAAGGGATGCCTGGGTGGCTCAGTCAGTTGAGCATCTGACTCTTGATTCTGGCTCAGGTCACAATCTCACGGTTGTGGCATCGAGTTCTGTGTTGGGCTCCGTGCTAAGTATGGAGCCTTCTTGGGATTCTGTCTCTCCCCCTCTCTCTGCTCTTCCCCCACTCATGCTCCCTCTCTCTCTTTCTCTCAAAATAAATAAATAAATAAATAAATAAATTCTTTATATAAATGTGTAATTTAATAAGGAAAATCATAAAACATTAGTAAAATCACTCTGTGTCAAATTAACTTACATTTAGAAAGCTATAATTTTCATGTATTTTTATGGTCTGAGATCAAATAAAACAAGCTGTGACATGGAAAAAGCCAAAATATTTTAAGATGCCAGGAGTCGTGGGTTTTTTTTTTTTTTTAATGTTTATTTATTTTTGAGAGAGAGAGTCAGAGCACAAGTGGTTGAGGGGCAGAGAGAGAGGGAGACACAGAATCCCAAGCAGGTGCCAGGCTCTGAGCTGTCAGCACAGAACCTGACATGGGGCTTGAACTTACAAACCACGAAACCATGACCTCACCTGAAGTTGAACACTCAACCAACTGAGCCACCCAGGTGCCCCAAGATGCCAGGAGTTTTAATGTTTATGTGTACTAGGAGTGTTCAAATGAACATGAAGGACACTGTATGGTCATGTCTCTAAACACAACTAACAAGTAGATTGTTAAACTACCTCACTACATAGCACTTTGAAATATTCTCCAATGCTTAATTCCTTTTAATATTATAAAAATTGATAAGGACTCACGTTAGGGAAAAAGGTAGTGGTAATAAATATTTAATGTGTCGAACGCTCTTAGGAAACTGAAATTAAACATAATCCAAAGAAATTCAGTAATTTGATGTTTTATAATATATGTCCTATTTTAATAGAGTTCATTACGTTACAACTGAAGCTTTCAAAGCATAAAAGAAACGAAACTTCCATTTTTGTGACACTGCAATTTGTATCTTTCCTTGAGTTGAATGGCAGCATTTGAAACTTAGCTGAGCTCTTTACAAGACAGTTGATGAGGGGCGTCTGGGTGGTTCAGTCAGTTAAGCATCCGACTTCAGCTTAGGCCATGGTCTCACGGTTTGTGAGTTCGAGCCCCATGTTGGGTTCTATGCTGACAGCTCAGAGCCTGGAGCCTGCTTTGGATTCTTTGTCTCCCTCTGTCTCTGCCCACCCCCCCAAATTAAATAAACATTAAAATTTTTTAAAAAATATAGATGATGTAATTATTTGCTCTTAAAAATAGTATACTGAGTTAACTATAAAAGAAATGAAACAAAAAAATTGCTCACTCTAAAATATTAAAATATTAGTCTCTTTTTTTTATTATTTTTTTTATTTTTTTTATTTTTTAATATATGAAATTTACTGTCAAATTGGTTTCCATACAACACCCAGTGCTCATCCCAAAAGGTGCCCTCCTCAATACCCATCACCCACCCTGCCCTCCCTCCCACCCTACCCTCCCTCCCACCCCCCATCAACCCTCAGTTTGTTCTCAGTTTTTAACAGTCTCTAATGCTTTGGCTCTCTCCCACTCTAACCTCTTTTTTTTTTTTTTTTTTCCTTCCCCTCCCCCATGGGTTTCTGTTATGTTTCTCAGGATCCACATAAGAGTGAAACCATATGGTATCTGTCTTTCTCTGTATGGCTTATTTCACTTAGCATCACACTCTCCAGTTCCATCCATGTTGCTACAAAAGGCCATATTTCATTTTTTCTCATTGCCACGTAGTATTCCATTGTGTATATAAACCACAATTTCTTTATCCATTCATCAGTTGATGGACATTTAGGCTCTTTCCATAATTTGGCTATTGTTGAGAGTGCCGCTATAAACATTGGGGTACAGGTGCCCCTATGCATCAGTACTCCTGTATCCCTTGGATAAATTCCTAGCAGTGCTATTGCTGGGTCATAGGGTAGGTCTATTTTTAATTTTCTGAGGAACCTCCACACTGCTTTCCAGAGCGGCTGCACCAATTTGCATTCCCACCAACAGTGCAAGAGGGTTCCTGTTTCTCCACATCCTCTCCAGCATCTATAGTCTCCTGATTTCTTCATTTTGGCCACTCTGACTGGCGTGAGGTGGTATCTGAGTGTGGTTTTGATTTGTATTTCCCTGATAAGGAGTGACGTTGAACATCTTTTCATGTGCCTGTTGGCCATCCGGATGTCTTCTTTAGAGAAGTGTCTATTCATGTTTTCTGCCCATTTCTTCACTGGGTTATTTGTTTTTCGGGTGTGGAGTTTGATGAGCTCTTTATAGATTTTGGATACTAGCCCTTTGTCCGATGTGTCATTTGCAAATATCTTTTCCCATTCCGTTGGTTGCCTTTTAGTTTTGTTGGTTGTTTCCTTTGCTGTGCAGAAGCTTTTTATCTTCATAAGGTCCCAGTAATTCACTTTTGCTTTTAATTCCCTTGCCTTTGGGGATGTGCCGAGTAAGAGATTGCTACGGCTGAGGTCAGAGAGGTCTTTTCCTGCTTTCTCCTCTAAGGTTTTGATGGTTTCCTGTCTCACATTCAGGTCCTTTATCCATTTTGAGTTTATTTTTGTGAATGGTGTGAGAAAGTGGTCTAGTTTCAACCTTCTGCATGTTGCTGTCCAGTTCTCCCAGCACCATTTGTTAAAGAGACTGTCTTTTTTCCATTGGATGTTCTTTCCTGCTTTGTCAAAGATGAGTTGGCCATACGTTTGTGGGTCTAGTTCTGGGGTTTCTATTCTATTCCATTGGTCTATGTGTCTGTTTTTATGCCAATACCATGCTGTCTTGATGATGACAGCTTTGTAGTAGAGGCTAAAGTCTGGGATTGTGATGCCTCCTGCTTTGGTCTTCTTCTTCAAAATTACTTTGGCTATTCGGGGCCTTTTGTGGTTCCATATGAATTTTAGGATTGCTTGTTCTAGTTTCGAGAAGAATGCTGGTGCAATTTTGATTGGGATTGCATTGAATGTGTAGATAGCTTTGGGTAGTATTGACATTTTGACAATATTTATTCTTCCAATCCATGAGCAGGGAATGTCTTTCCATTTCTTTATATCTTCTTCAATTACCTTCATAAGCTTTCTATAGTTTTCAGCATACAGATCTTTTACATCTTTGGTTAGATTTATTCCTAGGTATTTTATGCTTCTTGGTGCAATTGTGAATGGGATCAGTTTCTTCATTTGTTTTTCTGTTGCTTCATTGTTAGTGTATAAGAATGCAACTGATTTCTGCACGTTGATTTTGTATCCTGCAACTTTGCTGAATTCATGTATCAGTTCTAGCAGACTTTTGGTGGAGTCTATCGGATTTTCCATGTATAATATCATGTCATCTGCAAAAAGCGAAAGCTTGACTTCATCTTTGCCAATTTTGATGCCTTTGATTTCCTTTTGTTGTCTGATTGCTGATGCTAGAACTTCCAGCACTATATTAAACAGCAGCGGTGACAGTGGGCATCCCTGTCGTGTTCCTGATCTCAGGGAAAAAGCTCTCAGTTTTTCCCCGTTGAGGATGATGTTAGCTGTGGGCTTTTCATAAATGGCCTTTATGATCTTTAAGTATGTTCCTTCTATCCCGACTTTCTCAAGGGTTTTTATTAAGAAAGGGTGCTGGATTTTGTCAAAGGCCTTTTCTGCATCGATTGACAGGATCATATGGTTCTTCTCTTTTTTTTTTGTTAATGTGATGTATCGCGTTGATCGATTTGCGAATGTTGAACCAGCCCTGCATCCCAGGAATGAATCCCACTTGACCATGGTGAATAATTCTTTTTATATGCTGTTGAATTCGATTTGCTAGTATCTTATTAAGAATTTTTGCATCCATATTCATCAGGGATATTGGCCTGTAGTTCTCTTTTTTTACTGGGTCTCTGTCTGGTTTAGGAATCAAAGTAATACTGGCTTCATAGAATGAGTCTGGAAGTTTTCCTTCCCTTTCTATTTTTTGGAATAGCTTGAGAAGGATAGGTATTATCTCTGCTTTAAATGTCTGGTAGAACTCCCCTGGGAAGCCATCTGGTCCTGGACTCTTATTTGTTGGGAGATTTTTGATAACCGATTCAATTTCTTCGCTGGTTATGGGTCTGTTCAAGCTTTCTATTTCCTCCTGATTGAGTTTTGGAAGAGTGTGGGTGTTTAGAAATTTGTCCATTTCTTCCAGGTTGTCCAATTTGCTGGCATATAATTTTTCATAGTATTCCCTGATAATTGTTTGTATCTCTGAGGGATTGGTTGTAATCATTCCATTTTCATTCATGATTTTATCTATTTGGGTCATCTCCCTTTTCTTTTTGAGAAGCCTGGCTAGAGGTTTGTCAATTTTGTTTATTTTTTCAAAAAACCAACTCTTGGTTTCGTTGATCTGCTCTACAGTTTTTTTAGATTCTATATTGTTTATTTCTGCTCTGATCTTTATTATTTCTCTTCTTCTGCTGGGTTTAGGCTGCCTTTGCTGTTCTGCTTCTATTTCCTTTAGGTGTGCTGTTAGATTTTGTATTTGGGATTTTTCTTGTTTCTTGAGATAGGCCTGGATTACAATGTATTTTCCTCTCAGGACTGCCTTCGCTGCATCCCAAAGCGTTTGGATTGTTATATTTTCATTTTCGTTTGTTTCCATATATGTTTTAATTTCTTCTCTAATTGCCTGGTTGACCCACTCATTCGTTAGTAGGGTGTTCTTTAACCTCCATGCTTTTGGAGGTTTTCCAGACTTTTTCCTGTGGTTGATTTCAAGCTTCATAGCATTGTGGTCTGAAAGTATGCATGGTATAATTTCAATTCTTGTAAACTTATGAAGGGCTGTTTTGTGACCCAGTATATGATGTATCTTGGAGAATGTTCCATGTGCACTCGAGAAGAAAGTATATTCTGTTGCTTTGGGATGCAGAGTTCTAAATATATCTGTCAAGTCCATCTGATCCAATGTATCATTCAGGGCCCTTGTTTCTTTATTGACCGTGTGTCTAGATGATCTATCCATTTCTGTAAGTGGGGTGTTAAAGTCCCCTGCAATGACCACATTCTTATCAATAAGGTTGCTTATGTTTATGAGTAATTGTTTTATATATCTGGGGGCTCGGGTATTTGGCGCATAGACATTTATAATAGTTAGCTCTTCCTGGTGGATAGACCCTGTGATTATTATATAATGCCCTTCTTCATCTCTTGTTACAGCCTTTAATTTAAAGTCTAGTTTGTCTGATATAAGTATGGCTACTCCAGCTTTCTTTTGGCTTCCAGGAGCATGATAAATAGTTCTCCATCCCCTCACTCTCAATCTAAAGGTGTCCTCAGATCTAAAATGAGTCTCTTGTAGACAGCAAATAGATGGGTCTTGTTTTTTTATCCATTCTGATACCCTATGTCTTTTGGTTGGCGTATTTAATCCATTTACATTCAGTGTTATTATAGAAAGATATGGGTTTAGAGTCATTGTGATGTCTGTATGTTTTATGCTTGTAGTGATGTCTCTGGTACTTTGTCTCACAGGATCCCCCTTAGGATCTCTTGTAGGGCTGGTTTCGTGGTGACAAATTCCTTCAGTTTTTGTTTGTTTGGGAAGACCTTTATCTCTCCTTCTATTCTAAATGACAGACTTGCTGGATAAAGGATTCTCGGCTGCATATTTTTTCTGTTTAGCACACTGTAGATATCGTGCCAAGCCTTTCTGGCCTGCCAAGTTTCAAAGGAGAGATCAGTCACGAGTCTTATAGGTCTCCCTTTATATGTGAGGGCACGTTTATCCCTTGCTGCTTTCAGAATTTTCTCTTTATCCTTGTATTTTGCCAGTTTCACTATGATATGTCGTGCAGAAGATCGATTCAAGTTACGTCTGAAGGGAGTTCTCTGTGCCTCTTGGATTTCAATGCCTTTTTCCTTCCCCAGTTCAGGGAAGTTCTCAGCTATAATTTGTTCAAGTACCCCTTCAGCACCCTTCCCTCTCTCTTCCTCCTCTGGGATACCAATTATGCGTATATTATTTTTTTTTAGTGTATCACTTAGTTCTCTAATTTTCCCCTCATACTCCTGGATTTTTTTATCTCTCTTTCTTTCAGCTTCCTCTTTCTCCATAACTTTATCTTCTAGTTCACCTATTCTCTCCTCTGCCTCTTCAAGCCGAGCCATCGTGGATTCCATTTTGTTTTGCAATTTGTTTAAAGCGTTTTTCAACTCCTCGTGACTGTTCCTTAGTCCCTCGATCTTTGTGGCAAGAGATTCTCTGCTGTCCTGTATACTGTTTTCAAGCCCAGCGATTAATTTTATGACTATTATTCTAAATTCACTTTCTGTTATATTATTTAAATCCTTTTTGATCAGTTCATTAGCTATTGTTATTTCCTGGAGATTCTTCTGAGGGGAATTCTTCCGTTTGGTCATTTTGGAGAGTCCCTGGCGTGGTGAGGACCTGCAGTGCACTTCCCCTGTGCTGTGGTGTATAACTGGAGTTAGTGGGCGGGGCCGCAGTCCTACCCGATGTCTGCCCCCAGCCCACTGCTGGGGCCACAGTCAGACTGGTGTGTGCCTTCTCTTCCCCTCTCCTAGGGGCGGGATTCACTGTGGGGTGGCGTGTCCCGTCTGGGCTACTTGCACACTGCCAGGCTTGTGTTGCTGGGGATCTGGCGTGTTAGCTGGGGTGGGTAGGCAAGGTGCACGGGGGCTGGAGGGGCAGGCTTAGCTCGCTTCTCCTTAGGTGATCCACTTCAGGAGGAGCCCTGTGGCAGCGGGAGGGAGTCAGATCCGCTGCCGGAGGTTTGGCTCCGCAGAAGCACAGAGTTGGGTGTTTGCGCGGAGCGAGCAAGTTCTCTGGCAGGAACTGGTTCCCTTTGGGATTTTGGCTGGGGGATGGGCGGGGGAGATGGCGCTGGCGCCTTTGTTCCCCGCCAAGCTGAGCTCTGCCGTCCAGGGGCTCAGCAGCTCTCCCTCCCTTTGTCCTCCAGCCTTCCCGCTTTCCGAGCAGAGCTGTTAACTTCTGACCTCCCAGACGCTAAGTCGCGCTTGCTGTCGGAACACAGTCTGTCCGGCCCCTCAGCTTTTGCCAGCCAGACTCGGGGGCTCTGCTTGGCCGGCGAGCCGCCCCTCCGCCCCGGCTCCCTCCCGCCAGTCCGTGGAGCGCGCACCGCCTCGCCACCCTTCCTACCCTCTTCCGTGGGCCTCTAGTCTGCGCTTGACTCCGGAGACTCCCTTCTGCTAATCCTCTGGCGGTTTTCTGGGTTCTTTAGGCAGGTGTAGGTGGAATCTAAGTGATCGGCAGGACGCGCTGTGAGCCCCGCGTCCTCCTACGCCGCCATCTTCCGGAACCCCCCAAAATATTAGTCTCTTGGTGTGCAGGTCAGGATTAGAAATGGACAAAAATCTTATGGTACACAAAGACTGAACGTATTATATTAGGTGGGAAATATATGCCCATATTAACCAAAGATTCATTTTTTTTTAGAAATTGTATATCATATGCCAGTTGGGAAACAGAATTGGGAGTTTCACTTAGCATCTTAGAAATATATCAGTACATACCCTGGGAATGTGTGATATCTGAGTAGTTGCTTTCATCGAGATTGTATTTGAAAACATTTCATCAGTGTAGGTCGGCTTTTGATAATACATTCACTGAAGAACTCTGGAATATTAATACTTGGCTTTGGATCCTTTTTACAAAAGACTGAGGCAAAAACCAACCCTGCTGAAAAGAGAAATAGACTAATCCACAATAATAATTGAAAATTTCAAAACCCAACTCTCAGAAACTGATAGAACAAATAGCCATAAAATCAGTTAAGGATATAGAAAAACCTTAAAACACTATCAGTAAAATTAACCGATGTGATATTTATGTAGTACACAACCCATTATTGATAGAACCACAGTCTTTCTAGCTGTACATGATACATTCACCAATAAATATCTTCCCCCCCACCCTCTTTTGGACAGTTTTGCTTTGTGCAGACAAGAAAGGCTCACCTTACAGCTGTAGTTATTGTTAAATCTGCCTTGTTTCTTTTATCGTCGCCTGGATTATATGACATTTTAATAGCAAAAGGGAGGTATACCACCAGAGACAGGCTCTGGGCACACAGAGAAGCATCAGCACGCGCCCTCCATACCCGGGGCCTCTGCAGCACAGCCGTGTGCACACAACATTCACGCTGACACACGAGAGGACAGCAGAAGGACACGGGGGCTGAGGGCAGGCATGAAACACATACTGCAGTGGTGTGTGGGACCTGCAAGGCCATAGCAAGGCTCACCCCCTTCTAGTAACACATGTGCACAAAGCTTAATTTCATGATGGCACATTTAGCCGTTTTAAGGGCAGTCGCATCCAAATTATTATTTTTGACTGCAGACAGGTGGCTTGATAGAAGCAAGTACTAATTGTAGCAATTTGATATGAGCACTTTATTTATTAAAGGTCAACATGGGGCGCCTGGGTGGCTCAGTCGTTTAAGCGTCTGACTTCCACTCAAGTCATGATCTCACAGTCCGTGAGATCAAGCCCCACGTCAGGCTCTGTGCTGACAGCTCAGAGCCTGGAGCCTGCTTCGGACTCTGTGTCTCCCTCTCTCTCTGTGCCTTCACTGCCTACACTTTGTCTCTCTCTCTCTCTCTCTGTCAGAAATAAATAAACATTAAAAAAAATTTTTAAAGGTCAACACAGAAGCCAACTTTAGTCACACAGGTGGTGAAAAACTTGTTTTATAAGGTCAGCACTACCCTAATACCAAAACCCAAAAAAAGGCATTATAAGAAAGGAAAACTGCACACATATCCCTCATAAAGATTGACACAAAATCTTCAACAAAATATTAGTAAATTAAATATGACAATATATAAAATGGAATATGCACCAATTGGGTTCAACATGCAAAAATCAAGTAATGTAACTCATCAGCAAACTAAAGACAATCATGACTATTTCAATATGTGAAGAAAAAGTATTTGAAAAAAACATCCGATCATGAAAATATTTTTCTCATTAACTAGAAAGATAAGGAAACCTCCTTCACCTGATAAAGAGCATGTACAAAAATTACAGCTGATAGCATATTTAATGGTAAAAGACTGAATGTTTTCCTCCAACATTTGGGAAAAGGAAAGGATGTAAAGTCTCACCACATCTCACCACTCATTCAAATATCACTCAAGGTTCTCGGCAGTGCGATAGAGCAAGAAAAAGAAAAGTCATATAGATTGGGAAGGAAGAAATGCGACCATCTGTACTTACAGATGACCTGATTACCTATGTAGAAAATCATATAAATCTGCAACAACAAAAACAGCCACTATAATAAAGTTTAGGTAGATTGCAGAATAAAAGATCAATATACAAAATTTCATTATATTTGTATACACTGGCAATGAACAATTAAAAATGAAAATTAATAAATTAGTTCAGTTTAAATTTATACACACAAAAAAAGAGAATTGCTTACATATGTAGGTATTGCAAAAACTAAAAAACATTAATCATTAATGAAAGAAGTCCAAAATAAATGGAGGCGTGTTCATGGATTAAAAGATGCAATATTGTTAAGATGTAATTTTTTGTCTAGAGAGTCGATGCATTTGTAACAGAAATTCTGGAAGGAGCTTTTGTCTTTGTTTTTGTAGAAGTAGACAGGGTGATCCTCAATAGGAACCATAAGAGCTAAAAACAATTCTGAAAAAGAAACAGAGAGTTGGAGAACTCACATTTCCTGATTTTAAGACAAGTATAAAAAAAAAGACATAACTACATACCCACAGTATTTAAGATGTGATACTTGCAGAAGGATGGAAATATATATCAAAGAATGAAAATAGAGAATCCAAAAATAGACCCATGCACATATGGCCAATTGATTTTTGAGAAGACATATGCAAAGGCAATTCAATGGAGAAAAACTTTTTTACCAAGTGGTGGTGTAAAAATTTGATATTCATACACAAAACAATGAATCTCAATCCACACATTGCATCATATGCTAAAATTAATTCAAAACGGATCATCAATCTGAACGGAAAACGTAAACCTCTGCAGTTTCTAGTGGAAAACACAGGGGAACTTGTTGATCTTGTGATACACTGAAGTTCCTTAGAGACGACGCTGAAACCATAATCCTTAAAAGGAAATCTTTTAAGACAGTTTTTGTTGAACAAAAGTCCTCAGAATCAAAAGGAAGCAGAGGACTTAGGTCTTCAAGTCCCAGTCACAAGCTGCACATGAGCTAGAACTGTAAGACTATGGCCATTGTCACTCAAGTACTTGTCTTTCCCAAAGACTTGCATTCTCTCAATGGACACCACCAACTGAAACACAGGGTTGCTAAACCCCCTGTGGTTTTCTAAAGACCGGACGCTCTTTCAACACCAAATCTTTTTATAAATACCACCCTCAGATGCATTACCTTCTCCTTCAAAGAGTCAACATCCACTCTTCTTTGTTTTGTAGCTCATCCTTCGGCTTCTTCAGATGGCTTCGCTGACCGATCCCATCTCATCCCCAGTAGTGCCACGCTATCGACTGAATTGTATCTCTCCAAAAATTCATATGTTCAAGTCCTAAACCCCTGTACCTCATAATATAACCAACTTGAAGCTAAGGGCTTTAAGATCCACATATAGGGTCTCTCTTAAGTTAAAACATGGCTCAGAACTCTCTAGACATTAGGTCATTTAATTCCCATTTTGTTGGTTAGAAAAATAAGACCAATAGAAACGTAATAAATGACCCAAGAACAAGATATCACAGAATGAGGTCTGAATGCATCTGAAGGAGGAGTCAGCAAACTTTTTTCATAAAGCACCAGATAGTAATTCCTTTGGGCTTTGCGGGTCACATGGGTTTGGTTACAGCTACTCAACTGTGCCCTCATAGTGTAAAAGCAGCCACAGACAATGAGGAAAGGAATAGATGCGGATGTGCTCCAATAAAGCTTTATTTACAAAAACAGGCAGTGGGCTGGATTTGGTGGCTGGTTATCAAGCCCTGCTATAAAGTCTTGTCTCAAATCTATACCACACATCTTGACAAAACCACTTCAAATTGAAACACAATCTTTATTCTTCTTCGTAAAGCCTGTACAAGAATTCCAATTAAGAACTATCTGCCTGTGTATTTTTAACACATGATGATGTATCCCTCACTGTGATGGTTTAATTAGTACACAATCCATGCCTAGTTGAATGTAAATGAAGTGCTTACTTCATGATAATTTAAAACGCTCTGTTGTATCATGAGCAGTTATTAAAAGCCTCATTGACATGATTGCTTATTTTGTTTTAAAATTTATTGTTGAGATGCAAGTTGGCAGGTTTTATCCATTCTTTTTCTAAATACCAAACAATGCCACAGCATGGAAGAAAAATGTTGACTAGAATACTTTCTTTGGGACTTGTATTATGAAAACTGGTACAATAGTATTAATACAATAGATTATGTATGCATTCAATAATATACCAGAAACCCAGAAAGATGCTACATGATCCCAACCCTATGGTTACTTAGTATTTTTAGTAAAGAGCATACTTTTAATATCTCTATTACATTATTTTTCACCTTGCATTTTTTTCCCTGAAGATCATGATGGAGAAGGTGATTGCCTTTGTGTGGAAAGAGGGTTTTGCAGTCTTCAGAATGATTTCCTTCACCAAATACCTTTGGCAGATACACTGATGTGGGCTTCATTAGGCAACATATATTATAAAATTATCTCATCTAAATAAATAGTTTCAATCTGTCTTGCATTTAAAAATCATGTGGGATTGGGGCCCCTGGGTAGCTCAGTTGGTTAACCATCCAACTCTTGATTTCGGCTCAGGTCATGATCCCACAGTTCGTGAGATTAAGCCCCAGAGCAGACCCTGCCTGGGATTCTCTCCCTCTCTCTCTCCCCCTCCCAAGCTTTCTCTCTCTCTCTGTCTCTCTGTCTCTCTCTGTCTCTCTCTCTCTCCCTCTCCCTCTCTCTCAAAATAAATAAACATTAAAAAATTAAGAATAATAAAAGTCATGTGGGATTTATTTTTACTTTTAAAATATGATTCCTCGTGGCCATACATGGATATTGTGATTCAGCTGATCTGAGGTGAAGCCAGGGATCTGCATTTTAATTCAATAAACCGAACCTGCCTTTTAAAGTCAGACACGTTGAGGGGCGCCTGGGTGGCTCAGTCGGTTAAGCGTCCGACTTCAGCTCAGGTCACGATCTCGCGGAGTGTGAGTTCGAGCCCCACGTCAGGCTCTGGGCTGATGGCTCAGAGCCTGGAGCCTGCTTCCGATTCTGTGTCTCCCTCTCTCTCTGCCCCTCCCCCGTTCATGCTCTGTCTCTCTCTGTCTCAAAAATAAATAAACGTTAAAAAAATTAAAAAAAAAAATAAAGTCAGACACGTTGCCTGATGATCACAGTTCAGGAGAAATCACCTAACTTCTGAGATCAATTTGAATTTGCAGGTAGCTGGGTTTAGACGTGACATTAAAATCAACAGAACTAGGATGTAATGACATCATACAATGGTGTCCCAGAGCCTGAAAGAATATTTGTGAAAAGAAATGAAGAATGAAGATGGATTGGGAAACTCTTAGCAGACTTCATCCATGCTGGACCTCTTACAATAGAGGAGAAAGATCAGACAGAAACAGTGTAGAAGGAGGACTTATTCCCACAAAGGAAAGGAGGTTTTACCCCCATCTCGTAAAATAGGAAAAATATAGTCTGGTGAAGTCTGAGTTTTCTCCCATTCCTACCCCTTCTGTTTCCTAGCTGTTTACTTGCTTAGGCATGGTAGACATAAGTGGACAGTTTCTTAACAATATGAATGATATAAACCAAAAGCCAACGTCACGCCTAAATAAAAAAAAAAAAAACTAGTACACTCCCATTAAAGTTCAGAATAAGACAAGGGCTCCTTTTTCACCCTAACACCATTTTTTTTAACTCTCCATGGAATAGCTGAAGATCATATATTAATAACACTGGAAAACCCAGTAGAGGTCACCTACCTAGTAGAGGTGTGGAGAGCATATTTAGAATCAGCAGCAGTGACATGGGTAGGGAGCTATGAGTCCCATGACTGACGTTGAGGATATAAGTTTAAGTGAATACTAAGATAGGGTAGAGCTCCGGGATCTATAGAGTTTAGTAATGTAGGGCAAAGATGTGCTTCCCACATTCCAAGGAATCTGATCCCAAGTTTTCCCAACAGTAGACTTGAAGAATAAATGCCAGAAGGTCATTAGAAAGTAAGTGGACTGGAAATATTTCTCAGTAGCTATAGTGGGTACTGGGCTTTCTTGTGGGGTGATGAAATGTTTTGAAAACAGGTGCCACTGAATTGTTCACTTGAAAATGGTCAATTTTAGGTACTGTGGGTTTCGTCTCAAAAAGTTTAACTTCTCCGCAAATAACTTAACTTCAATTATAATTTTAATCATGACAATCTGTAAGAGAACATTTAAATAATCCCAATATTGCAGATTTACATGGAAAAGATATTCTTTCAGATGCTGAAAGTAGATCTTACTACTCTCTCATTTTATGGAAGCTAAAAGGCTCTCAATACCATAGACACAAGTGTGGGTGCCATGATTTTTTTAGTGTCAAAATGCAAATATTGGGAGAAGGCCTGTGTGCTGCAATGTCAAGAATACCAGAGTTGTTCTTTTTCTACCACACCATTTCTCTCACAGATAAAATTTGCTGATTGTTCCACCCAGTTCCCCACTAATAATCAAAGGCTTTCAGGATTCGAAAAGAAAAGAATTTATAATGTCAAATGTTCTAAATTCACATCAAAGTGGAATGACAAACAGGAGTATTTATTTTCCTAAAAATAAAACAAATGCTCCTGGAAAAAGTAGCACAGACATCTGTCATAAGGTTGGGGGAAAGGCACAAACTTGCAAGAGAAAATAATCAAAAAAGGGAAGCTGACCTAAAGCTAACTCTGCAAAACACTTCAGAAAGTGCTATGCAAAGGGAGGCGTTGATAAACCAAAGTGATGTATTAATAGGAGTAAAATAAGAGCCGTATTATTGGATCAGTTCATGTTAATCCAAATCAAAAATATCATGTCCAGCGATCTCCTGAGAGCATTCATCTTGGTGATTTATGTAATGAACTTTCAAATGTCAAATGTGAAAGTTTGGGTGCCTTTTGCATACACACCATAGATTTCCTATTTGCCCTGAGACTAATAAAAAATATTTATGAATCTCCAATTACATGGAGGATTCTTTATTGAGAACTGACGAGGGGCACCTGGGTGGCTCAGTTGGTTGAGCGTCCGACTTCTGCTTCGGTCATGATCTCACCATTCCCAAGTTCGAGCCCTGCGTCTGGCTCTGTGCTGACAGCTCAGAGCCTGGAGCCTGTTTTAAATTCTATCTCCCTGTCTCTCTCTGCCCCTCCCCCACTCATGCTCTGTTTCTCTCTCTCTCTCTCTCTCTCTCTCTCTCTCTGTCTCAAAAATAAATAAATATAAAAAAAATTAAGAATCGATGAGAAAAAATCAAAACTGTTTGCTCTCAAAAACATTTTCCTTGCTTCCATTCAAATACTTAGCAATAAATGCTAGAAAATAATGGACTAGAGAATTTAGGAAATTTTAGAAAATTAATTCATTTTAAACATTTAATTTGTAATATTTTTCTCAACTACTTCTGTATTTTAAAAATAACGGAGACAAAAACAATACACTTAAAATGTATGGGTATATGAGAGTTTTAAAAATATGCTATGGTTGATCTGTAAATGAAATTTTTATTTAAAATTCAAAATGGCTTTTTTGGATACAGTTTATTAAAGCAATTAATTTGGTTGTTTTACTTGTGCATTGAATGTTTTGCAATTGAGTAGTTACTATAATTATGTCATTACAATAATTATGCAATTACTCTCTGTAATTATATCATTTAATTATATAAGTATGCTTACAGGAATTAGTTGTATAATTAGAACATGTAATTACATAGTAAAATAGAAAACTGTATTTTAAAACCTACTAAGTTGGATATATTGGCCTATTCCAAATTATAACATTCAATGTCTTAAGATTCTTTATCCTGTATAACATTTCTTAAAATGTTTAAAACCCTTTTATTTTGAAATAATTACAATTTTTCAGAAAATCCTTATTCCTTTCATCCAGATAGCAATTCAAGTTTTGCTAATTGTCCAATTATGTCTATTTTTGCAAAATTTTCCAATCCAGGATCATGTATTGCATTTAGCTGTCATTAGTCTTTCGACTCCTCGAATATATATGTATGTATGTATGTATGTATCTACCTACCTACCTACCTATCTGTGTATCTATGTCCATCTATCATCTTTCTCACTCTCAATCTATCCATCTACCCTATTCAAAACCGGACTCCACATGTGAAATGACACCGCCAATTCCAACTAAAAACTCAAAGTTCATTCCAGCTTTCCTCCTTTTTCAGATTTATAAATACCTTCTAGATGAGAAACTTGACTCTCACTATCCTCCATGCATTTACTTATTTGCTCACCTCTAGAAGAGTCCCTCAGGCCTTTCTTGGCCTCTATGATATTACTATATCGAAGGTTACAGATCAATTATTCTGTAGAATGACCCTCAGTTTGGGTTTGTCTGATATTTCCTCATGATTAGATTCAAGCTTTGCATTTTTGATAGGGATGTTCCTGAATGATTCGGTACTCTTCTTCTTATGCCCTTTTGGGGATGTAGGGATTTCTTTGTGTTCCATTACTACTGATGTTAACTTTAAGCAGTTAAATAAGGTGGCGTCTGCCGATTTCCTTACTGTAAAATTTATCTTTTTCCATGTGTAATTATTAAATATGTGGAGATACTTGGTGCTTTGTAAATATATCACTTTGTATCCTAATTTCACCTACTAGTTCATCAAAATTCACCCAATAAATAGTTCATTGAAGAATCTTGACTGAAAATGTATTATTATGGTAGCACCAGGTGATTTTCATAATTATCTCATTCTTTCTACATTTATTTTTTACCATTATAAGGAAGAGCTTTATCTTATTCACTTATTCCTTTACCTATTTGTATCCATATAATTTCATAGATTAGTAAATATTGCTAAAAGTTATTGTGTAAAATCCATTATCATTGTTATTTGTTTTCATGCTCAAATTATCTCAGATTTTGGCAAGTGATAGTTCATTCAAACTGAGTTCTGTTCTTTTCAACAGATTTCTATCAGCTTTTGAGCATTTCCCTAGTATCTGCCACAATAACATGTTTTAGGTTCATTTTGTATTTTGCCTACTACCCCTAGACTCAGTCATTTCTCTAAGGAGCCTTGTTTTCTTCTAATAGAGAATGATATTTGGAAATGGAGACCTTAATGCTAGGTGTGCTCATTGTTACTGGGATGTTGCTAGTCTCAAACCATCTCAATAAACAAAGCCAAGAAAAAAATATGCAAACATATATACAAACACATACAAATATATTTTACATATATATATATATATATATATATATATATATATATGTAAGGGCATATATACATACTGCATGTGTATATATATAGTGTATATATACATATTGCATGTATGTATAGGGCATATACACATGTTGCATGTGTGTATATATATGTATATGTATGTGTATATATATATAGTGTATATATACAAATCATGTGTGTATATTATAGTGTATATGTACACATTGCATGTGTATATATAGTATATATGTACATATTGTATGGATATGTGTATATATACATGCATATTTAATGACCTATAGTTTACAGTGATTCTTCCAATTCAAATCCAACACATCAAAGTTTATTGTTCCTTTTCTCACTTAAGAAACACAGCTCTTATTATTCTTGATATGTTTACTAATATACTCGATCGCCTCTTTATAACCAATCTCTGACCCTTCCTAGGAACTGCCTTGCTCGGCTGCCACTGACCATTGCTGGACTGCCAACCAGCTGTTTTTTCACATGGGCCCAACTTCTTGTTGGAAGTCTCTCCCCTTGGCCATCTTTGCCAACAGCTTAAATAATCTGTCCAAAGTTGTACATGGCTCTCGTAAACTTCATCATAAATTGCCATGTTGTACCTTGACTATTAGTATAAATGTCTATGTTGTCAAATGGGCCATAAAATCCTCCTAGCAACTATTAGATGTGTAATAGATTAGATGTGTAATTAGATGTGTAATAAAATTAGAATGTCTGTATATTTTAATTGCATGTATTATTCAATGTGTTTCCACAACAAGCAATAATAATAGGATTTGGAAAATTCCAAGGACTTCTGTGATATTTTTATCTTTATCGTGATACTTTGAGCAGATGTAGCAACAATTTAAGTTATTCTTATATACCTAGAAAGAATGAATAGAAATAAAAATTGATGACTTTAGGAATGAAGGGGAGGAAGTACAAAAAATTAAGTTAAGAATTTATCTGTTTATTCTGTGTCTCCCTCTCTCTGACCCTCCCCCATTCATGCTCTGTCTCTCTCTGTCTCAAAAATAAATAAACGTTAAAAAAAATTAAAAAGAAAAGAATTTATCTGTTTAGAGAGATCGACAAAATCATGACTCTCAGTTGTAGGTGGTATCAACCGAGTGGCAGAGTATTAAAGAACTGGGGGAAAATTATTTTGCACCCCAATATGTATAATGCATCTGTGCTATGAGAAGATACTACACTTATGCAACTAATCTTAGAAATATATCCATAGATTAAAATAAAACTCTTTGACATTTTGGAATCACAAGCATGTTTTTTTTTGGGGGGGGGGACAAAAAAAAAGAAAAAGAAAAAAAGAAAAGCCATATACTGTAGAGGAAGGAGCACAGGGTCTAGATGCAAGGTCTAGGGCTGACTCATGGAGCTGTATGATCTAGGGAAAGTGACTTGCTCTTTTTGAACCTCTGTTTCTTTGTAGATTAAAAAGGGATGGTAACACTTACTTTGTTTACTTATTGGGAAGACTTGATATTTTATGTGAAGAGGGCAAGCACAACAGGAATGCTCAGTAAAAAGTTATTTTATAATTTAAAGTCCTGTAGTAGGTTGTAATCAAGGTAATAAAAACATGAATTTAGGTAAATAAAAGGTGAGGATAATCATGTGAAATTACAAAGGTGAAATTCGTGCCCACTTTCCCGGAATTCAGGAGAAGAAATGTTATCAAGGCTAAATTAATTCCATAAAATACTGTCATCAGGAGTTAGAAATATCAAAAATACTTGTTGAGGTCATTAATGTATTCCCTTCAAATAGATGACCTAAAGTGTTCCCTGTAGTCTTAACTAACTCTATGCACATTTCACCACAGATAAGACCATGAATGGGGAAAAATGATACAGACTTTGGGAAAAATTAGGTAGAAGAATGTAAGAAGCTAAACACTGAATCAGAAGTTACTCCCATGGTGTTTTGTCAGTGCTATTGAAATTTTTTCCACATTAGCTCTTTCTTACAATTGGTGATAAATGGATCGAAATTGTTACAGTTAATGACAGAAACCAAGACAGCAAAATTAGTGGTGACATTTTACATAATTACATGTAAATTCCACATAAATAAATAAACTGACTCCTGGGACTCCTGGCTGGCTCAGTTGGTAAAGCAGGTGACGGTTGATATTGGAGTCATGAGTTTGAGCCCCGCATTGGGTATAAAGATTACTTAAAACTAAAATCTTAAAAAAATAATTAATTAAACAACTAACTACTAATTTATTCAGAAGTAATTTATCTGGTATGGTAAAGTCTTCAGAATACAGAAAGAGAAAACAGATTAAGTAAATAATATATCTGAATAACCCAGATAGATGTTGCAAAGTCCATCATATGGAAAAAAAAGAAAACAAAAAACTCCTTTGCACTGTCACTAGAGGTCCATTAATGAACCCACTTAATTTTCCCCAACATTATAGTAATTGAATCTCCCTGTCTACGGGAGATTTACACTGAAGGTAAGTAAGGGAGAATTCATGGAAGCCGACTTCTTGACAGAAACTGAAACTGTCGATGACTCTTTACCACTGATGGAATGAAAACAAAGTAATTGTTAAAAGTAGCATTGAGATCATTAAAATGCACATTAAGAAACCAATCTGCAATTAATAGTAAAATTGTAAGTTTAATTATATGTGCTTAGCTCCTGTTTTCGGATGTTCGTGTATTACAGAAAAGCAGAGATCCAAAAGCAAATGTTCCATTTCCCGGGATGTTAAAAGTACTTCTTGGCCAGCTTAGGTATTACTGATTTGCTGTTCCTGTTTTCAGTGAGCTTCTAAGCAGCTGTGTAGAAATAATTTTTAATGGAATAATTTCACCCACTTTGGCTTTTTTTTTCAGAAGTCCTTTATCATTATTGATTGGTCAGGGAAAATGACTATGTGATCTCCTGGGGGCATCAAGGACTATAGCACAGAACTGACTACTGAGAGAATGACACCTGAAAGAATGACACCCTCATGAAACAAAGATTAATTTTTATGAGTTGAATGGGGTAACCTTGATATATCTGGATTGTTTCCTCATGTGGAATACCTCCTTTTCTGTGTCTCATTTTAAAGGAAGTGCTATTACTCTTTGCAGTATTCCAGGGCACGTAAAGTATTATACAAACCCTGCAAACAGTATATGCACACCCTGTTTTGTCAAAGTACTCTTTAGCTTTTTTTTCCAAACAATCGATATTTGAAAGTTTTCTTGACAACAGGTAGGATAAAACAGAGGAAAATCAAATGTAAATGTATGTGAGGAAGATACGGGGAATCCCCAGGAGGTAGACATTAGAGTGGATTTGTACTGTGTCCAATTAACAAGTTCAAATTCTTCTTCACCGTGTCCCTTTCTTTTGGGATTCTGGTGTGGGGCAGGAGCTACTGTAGTTCTTCACGTCATGGCCCATGTGCTGGTTGGCCCTTTGGGGGTGGGGCCACAGCAGACCCGAGGTTCCTCTAGCTCCCACCCAATTTCTTCTTCTAGATTCTAGGTGTCCCGGGTCAGGTATTTGGTGCTAATTTGTCCATTACTCACAGCATCAAGATTGAAAGTGGCAAGAGACAGATCCGGGTTCCCAGTAGACATCATGAGCCTAGTTTTTCTCTGCGGGTTCCAGTTTTTTCCTGCACTACTCCGGTTTACGTCCATCTTTCCTTCCTGACTCCAGCTCTGCTGACTTCAGGCCAAACACTAGATGCAAAAATAACTGCTTTGCATAGGCCACTTAACTAGTCCCCATTATTGTGCAAGGTCTAGTCCTTATAATAAAAGGCCGATTCTATATGATTAATAGTGGCTCTGCTTTTCTGACCAAAACTGATACAGAACTACAGCGATATGACCAGTAGAATATGAGCATGATGGTGGCGGAGAACTTACCTGTATTTTACTGTTTCTTTAGTGACTAGAACACCGTCTGGCATAGTAGATGCACAAGAAATATTGTGGAATGACTTGTGACCTCCACGGACAGGACTGGAGAAAGAGAAGAGAAGCGGTATGAGAAAACCAGACAGGATGGAAAGCTAAACATAGTGAGGACCATGTTGACATTGCCCTTACTACAGGACAAGGTAATGCTAGTGACTCTCAATGCCTAAGTCACGCTATCCATTATTAGCTTCTAGTCACACACAAGGCTACAGAGAATGTGCAATGTGGCTAGTGCAAATTAAGATGTTCAGAAAGCATCAAATACACACTAGGTTTCAAAACTTAGCAGAAAGAAAACAAGAATGTAAAATATCAAATTAATAATTTCAGTGTGGGGCGCCTGGGTGGCTCGGTAGGTTAAGCATCCAGCTTCGGCTCAGGTCATGATCTCACGTTCGTGGGTTCAAACCCAGCCAGCATCTAGCTCTGTGCTGACAGCTTGGAGCCTAGAACCTGCTTCAGATTCTGTGTCTCCCTTTCTGTCTGCCCTTCCCCCGTTCATGTTCTGTCTCTCAAAACTAAATAAACATTAAAAAGAAATTAAAAAGTAATTTGAATGTTGATTATAAGTCGAAGTGAGAGTATTTTGGATATATTGAGTTAAATATATATTGCTAAAATTAACTTCTCCCAGTTCTTCTTAGCTTTTAACATGGCTACTAGAAAATTTAAAATTAAGTATTTGGCTGACATTATATTTCTATTGGACGGTGGCTAAGTAGTTCTTTAGTAGAAATTTCTAAAATCATTGCAATTTATAGCAGCCTCATTTACTGACAGGTGAAACCTGATGTCTTAAAAACATATTCTCATTTATTATTCTCATGAATTCTTTGGTCTAGCTACTGTTTACTGGTAAGGAAAGAGATTTATAATGGGCAGAGGCACTTTGGAAGATACGTATATTGTAACAGAAAACCCTTTGGAATCATGAGCCACATCTTTTAAAAACTTTTGCAACTGGGGGACCTGTGTGGCTCGGTTGGTTAAGCGTCAAACTTCTGCCCAGGTCATGATCTCGTGGCTCATGGGGATCGAGCCCCATACCAGGCTCTGTGCTGACAGCTCAGAGCCTGGAGCCTGCTTCGGATTCTGTGTCTCCCTCTCTCTCTCTCTCTCTGCCCCTCCCCTGCTTGCTTATTCTCTTAAAAATAAATATTAAAACAATTAAAATAAAAAAATAAAAACTTTTACAGTTGATTTTGCCAGTGAAAGTACAGGAGCCCTCTTAGCAGCCTTTCTCCATGGAGAGTTGGGGTGGGGTTCTGTACTCGCAATGCAAATGCACTAGAATGAGGCTAGGGGTTACCTTGGGGCTGAGAAGTGGAGAGCTCAGGCCCTGCACCTGTGGCCCTCGATCTGTCATCCCCAAGGTCTTGGAAGCCACAAGGTCACAGTGTTGTGGCCCAAGCTTTTATTGTGTAGCTTGTTTATCACGGTCCTGGCCTCCTGCTCAGGTCTCTATCATTCCCCTCCAGGGACTTGGGACTCTGACTCGGTTTCCTTCCACTGCCCTCTTCTAGATTCTACCTGACAATTTGAGCAGAGAGTTCCTCAGCAGCCTTGTGTCTTACTACGGCCAAAATTTCCACTGCAGCCTGCTCCAGGCATTCCTAACTACCTAACTCTTGCCCCTCTGAAGCATCCCCTCCATCCTGTGTTTACAACCCTTGGGCAGGCACCTAGCTAATTCTCATTTACTCTCGAGGCTTCTTCAGGCAGTCCCTGAACCCTTCTCGCTCATGTTCTCCCCACTCCTACAGTGAGGCTGGAGAAGACATTTGTGACATGTTCACTCCCACAGGAAAGTATTCTTGATGTACTCTTACAGTATGCTTACTTGTTTATGTGGATGGTACGTGCCTTGAAAAACAGGGATCATGCATTCCCAAGAGCACATCTTCATAACCACATAGTACCTGCTGTCTGATTATTATTATTCCATACTTATTTTTAATTCATGGAAACACAGTTCTGTCTCACTCATTTTAAAGCATTATAGAAAACAATTTGCTTCAGAAAATGTTTTGAGGTTTATGGTGTTTTCTCAGGTTTAAAATACATCCTCCTCCCTCCTTCTGATCTTTCATAATTGAGATGTTTATGTCGTTCAATGTCCACTTCAAATTTTATCTTTGCAAGAAGATTATAGGACTTTCCAATCACTTTATTTTGGATTAGAATTACAAATATGTACGCCTCAAGCTAGCACTTCTGCCCTTATTTCTATTATGTGAGTCAGCTTCTGATCACAAGACAGATGGATGTGGTCTTTTGGAGCATGCATACACATGGTTATTGTTTGTTCATTATTTACCCCTAGTACTTAGCTCAGGATCTTTAATGTTTGCTTATAAATTACATGCTGGATTAAACTACACTGGAATAATATTTAATACTCACACTGATAACATACAAGCAAAATATTGTCTAATAGAGATTCTTATTTTGTGTTAATCTGATTTGTAATTATTCAGTGAGTTCAGCAATTTTCTTTAACATTGATTTGTCAGATTGTCACAGGATTTTGGTGAATTTCCAGAATTTTGAAAAAGTTTAGTTTTATATTTTCCCGTGTTCCCGTCCCTTTTGTGGAAGAGTAGAGTTTTCTAAATCTTTACTTCATCACCCTGGACATGCTGTCTATTTCTTTTCAAACAAACTTTGATACTTTCTGCCTTTCAAGTAATTTGTCCATCTTGCATAAAGTTGCTTATAATATGGCCTTATTAATTCTTTTGGTATCTGTAGAATTTGTAGTGATGTCACCTCTTTCAATCCCAATATGGCTGACTTGTATTTTCTCTCCTGTTTCAATGAATGACCTTATTATTTTACTGATTTTCTCAATTGTTTTTATGTTTTCTATTTCACTGATTTCAATTGTAATATGTATTATTTCCTTTATTCTACTTACTGTAGGTTTTCTTTGCTCTACTTTCCCCCCTAATATATTAAGGTAGAAGTAGAGGTTATTGATTTGAAACTTTTCTTCTTTTGAATATAAGCATTTTGTGTTTTGAATTTCTGAACAGTGGCATCCCACAAATTTTGATATGTAGTGTTTCATTTGTATCCAATTTAAAAGTTTCAAATTTCCCTTTTGATTTCTTCTTTCAACCATGGTTTACTTGAAATGTGCTACTTAGCTTCCAAATATTTGATTGTTTTCTACATATTTTTATGTAATTGATTTCTAGCTTAATTCCATTTGAATAGAAACATACTTTGTATTATTCAAATCAATTTAACTTGATCGCATCTTGTTTTACACCCAGAATGTGGTCAATCTTGGTAAACATTTCATGTGCGCTTGAAAGAATGCACATTCTGCTGTCAGTGGGCAGAGTGTTCTATGAATGTCAGTTAAAACATATTGGTAGTCAGGGCTGCATAGTCTTTGTATACTAACCGCTTTTCTAACTGTTCCCTCAGTTACTGAAAAGGGGGTATTGGAATATATCAGTTGTCTCTTCTTGAATTTTGTAGTTCTATTATTAGATGTATAAATGTTTACCATTGTTATATTCACTTGGTAAATTTACCCCTTTATAATTATGAAACGACCCTCTTTATTCCTTTTAATAATTGGCTAAAATCTACATTGGCTGGTAGTAGTATAGTTACTTCATGTTTCTTTTGATTTGTGTTTTCATGGTATATCTTTTTCTATTACTGTACCTTTAATATATGTATATATTTATTTTTAAAATGGGTTTCTTGAAAAGAGAATATAGTTGGGTCTTGAATTTTTATCCAATCTGAGAATCTCCACCTTCTAAATTGAAGTGTTGATGTGATTTACAGTTCATGTGATTGTTAGTATGGTTGCATTTAAATGTACAGCTTGCAATTTATGTTATGTCTCTCCTAGTTTTCTTTGGTACTTTTTTTCTTCTTCTGTTTTCTTTGGGATTGAGTGCCAAAAGAAAAAGTTGTCAAACCACAATTCTATATCTAATGAAAATGTCGTTCAAAAATGAGGGTAATTTAAAGACATTTCCAAATAATTAAAAGTTGAGAGAATTCATCACAGGATTGCATTAAAATACTAACTGAAGATTTCTGGAATGAAAGGAAATGATCCTAAAGCACATTTATATATGCAAGAAGGATTTAAAAGCATCAACATGTTGAATATGTAAGTAAATATATTATTTTTTTCCTATTTAAGCTCTTCAAAAAGATATAGCTATGTCTTTCATGTCAAAAGTATAACACCACATTTTGGGGTTCATGACGTGTGTAGATGTGAAATATGTGACATTAAGATTCACAGTTGGGTGATAAATGAAATTATATTGTGGCAAAGGTGATTATCTTCTTGGAGACTCGTAAACTATGAGCTCTAAGTCCAATGCAATATAACTGTACACTCTAATCCAAGAGCTAACACTTAAAATGATACAGGACAGGGGCAACTGGGTGGCTCAGTCAGTTAAGTGTCCAATTTCGCTCAGGTCATGATCTTGCGGTTCTTGAGTTCGAACCCCACGTCGTGCTCTGTGTTGACAGCTCAGAGCCTGGAGCCTGCTTCCGATTCTGTCTCCATCTCTCTGCCCCTACCCTGTTCACGCTCTGTCTCTCTCTCTCTCTAAAATAAATAAAAGTAAAAAAAAATTTTTAATAAATAAAAAATAAATGATATGGCACAAAAATAGACATTTCACAAAGGATAATATAGAAATGGCCAAAAAAAGTTTAATATCATTAGATATCAGGAAAACATAGATTAAAATTATGAGGTACATTCCATGCCCAGTAGAAAGGCTAAAATTAAAAACACTGACAAGAGGAGTTCATCCTCCAGCTAAGATGAACTCACAGAAACCATATAAACTATCCCATGTGAAACAACTAAAACACAAGACAGAATATTGAAACATATTTCAAGACACTAAACACTGGGTAGAAAAGGGCAGTGATCACTGAGAAAAGGAGAATAAAGAAGGTGAGCATACAATTGCTAACACATGCTAACCAGAGGTTTCCAAACCTAGACTCAGGGAAAATGAGGCAGTCACCTCAGCTGAAAAGATAAACAAGAATCTGGAGAAGCCCAAGTGGCCAATATACATGTTATTGGGAGACTCAAATAGTAAGAGAGAAAATATATTTAAAGAGATAATAGCTAATTTTCCTTAAAAATTGTTAAGTTATAAATCCACATATCCAAGGAGTTCAACGTCCCTGACCACAGGAACATGAAGGAAAGTATACCAAATCACACTATACTCAAATTGTTTAAGACAAGGGATAGAAAGAGAAGCTGTTTTTAAAAAATGACACACACACACACACACACACACACATACAGAGAAAAAGAGATTAGAATTAAAGCAGACATCCTCTTGGAAGCAGTGGAAGCCAAGAGATAGTGGCACACCATCTACTGTGGGGAATTAGCTTAGGAATTCCCTGAGCCTGCACTGATGGGTGAACAAGGCATAAAGAATTAGAAAGCCATAGGATGTTCACACCGAAGTTTGGGTAAACAAAACTAGGTTAAGTAAGAATAGGTAAGGTGGGGCAAAGGCCCCAGTATAGGACAAAGGTATATGAGGTAAACAAGATTAGATAGATATTCAGGGCAGAAACACCCCCCAACTTAGTACTATAGCAGAAATCTGCTTTCACAGGAAGGAAGGACCAAATTAGGTGAACAGGTAAATAGGACTATAGACTCAGCAAGGTGACATTGCCCAGAGCGGAGCTAATTGCAAAAGAAAGGTGCCTTGTTGACCCTGAGGTAGCAGGCTCTGTCTTTCTTGTCCCCTGGACCAGTTGAGGTAAACAGAGGTGGGGCCTCATGTCTGCCTTAAACAACCTTCCACCCCACGGTTTTGTTTTGTATTAACCAAACCCCTAACCACACATATCTTCAAAACCCCCTTTCCCTCACGCCCATGAGTTGATGTTCACAGTTTCATTGTCTCTTTGTGCACGTCCATCACCATGTTTGTAAGCCTTCTTATCTAATAAAAATAGAGCAAGGACCCTTACTTGGGGCTCTTGTCTTCTCCCAGACATTAGCCATCTCTCGCATTTTTAATCCCGCATCCCGCTTTCTTGCTGGACAAGAAAGAACCCTAGACCCAGAGTCTGTGACAATCTACAAAGTACCAAAGAGAAAAACTGTCACCCTAGAATTCTATACTCAGCAATGATGGCTTTCAAAAATATAAACGAAATAAGATTTTAGGCGTCCAAAAGCTGAAAGATTTTAGCACCAGAAGACGTGCCCTAGAATATATAAAGTAAGTTCTTCAGGAAGAAGAAAGAGATACAAAATGGCAATCTAGACATGCACAAAGGAATGAAGAGCACTGTAAATGATACATGAGTGAATACTTTTTTAAATGTTGTTATTTAGATACTTTTAAGATGTAACTAACTTTGTAATGTAAGTACCAACGTGTCATGAAGCTTACACTATGTGGTGTTTGCTGAACTTCTTGGATCTTCTATTTTTTAATGTTTATTTATTTTTGAGACAGACAGAGAGAGTGCGAGTGGGGGAGGGGCAGAGAAAGAGGGAGACAGAAGATCCCAAGCAGGCTCTGCCTCTGTGCAGACAGCAAAGAACCTGACGTGGGGCTCAAAATTACAAACCGAACTGTGCGATCATGACCTGAGCCGAAGTCGGCCACTTAACCGACTTCAGGCACCCCTGAAGTTCTTGGGTCTTCAACTTAATTTCCAAATATGGGAAATTTGGGGAATATTTTTCCTTCTGATGTACTTCCTGGCCCATCTGCTCTCTCTTCTGAGACTTCAGTTACACATACATTCTACTCCTTGACACTATGTTACAGGTCACTTAGCTTCTGTTCATTTTATTTTTTTTTTAATTTTTTTTTTTTAATGTTTATTTATTTTTGAGACAGAGAGAGACAGAGCATGAACGGGGGAGGGTCAGAGAGAGGGAGACACAGAATCTGAAACAGGCTCCAGGCTCTGAGCTCTCAGCACAGAGCCCGACGCGGGGCTCGAACTCACGGACCGCGAGATCATGACCTGAGCCAAGGTCGGCCGCTTAACCGACTGAGCCACCCAGGCGCCCCTGTTCATTTTATTTTTAATATTTTTCTCTCTGGTTTTCAGGATGAATGATTTCTATTATTGCATTTTCTTATGTCTTCAGTCTAAACCCATCTAGGTGTGTTCCACCTCCCTGAGAGGGTGATAGAGTCTATCCTCAATTGCGTGCCATGTGTTAAGGTGACCAGTGATGCGGGTGGCAAAGAATTACACAAAGAGCAGAATAACAAGCAGGATGGTTTATTCATTCTCCAAAGGAGAAGAAGGTCCAGACATTGAGAGGGATGTCTGCTCTGAGCTTTGTTGGTCTGAGGCTTTTATGGTTTTTCTTTTCCTTAAGGATGTGAGGGGGTTGCAGCTGCGCCCATGGTGGGTGTGGGGAGGGGGTCGATCTTGGCGAGGTAGATTCTTGGCCAAGAGTTGGCAGGTTTCTGGAGGGGCTCTGTCTGGAGCTTGTTGGGATGTGGGTTGTGGTCAGGCTAGAGAAGAATATGGTTTTTTGAAGTTTATTTTATTTATTTGGGGGAGGGTGGGGGAGATGCAGAGAGAGAGAGGAAATCCCAAGCAGGCTCTGTGCTGTCAGCACTAAGCCTGATATAAGGCTCCATCTTGTGAAACATGAGATCATGACCTGAGCTGATGTCAAGAGTCAGGTCCTTAACCAACTGAGCCACCCAGGCATCCCGGGAAGAATATGTTTCGTGGTTGTGGTCTACTTTCTGAGAATGAGGGGCACCATGACTTAGAAACACAAAGAGTTGGGGCCAAGTAAGGACTCTTTTGAGTTTTGTCTGGAAGCTAGGTTGGGGTGGGGGGGCGCGGGGGGGCTTGACTAGAACCCTTTCACATTGTATCTTCACTTTTTGCCTTCACAATTCACTTTCTCTGAAGATCTGGAGAGAATTTTCTTCAGGCTACATTCATGTGCTGCTCAGATGTACAAGGGATTAATGCCCCCAAGGAAGATCTCAAATAATCAGATAGGGGAGGTGTTAGATAACATGCATGTTTCCTGTACTTCAGATAAATAATTCAGTGAAGGATCCTGCTTTACTTCTTAGGAGGTCCCATAAGAACTTGGTCCTCATTTGTAATCTGCCCTTGTATTGAGCTGTCCTGACTATGTCACTCTCCTGGCTGCTTCAGTTCTTCTCCTTTAGATAAACTCCCCAATAAATCCTTGTTTCAGATTGTGTTGTTTCCCCAATAGAACAAATAGCAGAACTACAGAGTTTAAAGCTTTTTCCCATTTAAAAACAAGATAGAAATAAGAAACATTCAAGAAGATATAATAAGATTAGGGGTAGTTGTTTTAATACTGAAAAACTCTGAACATTTTCAGAATTTAAAAAAATTTACAATTTCTCATTAAAAAAAATTCTCATGGGTTTACTATTCTTAAGTGTACCACTTATGTAAATTAGTGTGTCTAAAGAGCTTGTAAACATAATATTCCCTTAAGTGTTTATGCATTTACTCTGTGAAGAAAGAATTTATTCACCAAAAGTAAACATTAATGCATTTCATAATAATAAATAATGATAAATTCTGAAGGGTGTGACCAAATTAATGAGGCTTTAATGGTGTTTTATACGTTTGTTTACGTTCAGGTAATCCTTTCAACATCGGTTAATGTAAGAATTACCGATCTCAGACTACTACCTCGCGGAGGACTCAGATCTAATTGATTCCTTTTTATGTCACCAAGAACATTACCCTCTGCCTACGGGGACACAATGAATTCAAATCAAAATCAATAACAATAAGTACCTTACAATGAGAATTCTGAAACAGCAAAATCTCTTGGAAATTCTAGATTATGGATCCTTGATTCAGCAGTGGTCAGGATATCCATGTTGTGGTAAAGATGTCTTGGTACTTCTTTTAAGCCGAACTGGACTTTGTGTGATTAATGATGAGCACCATCATGCCACATAAACAAGTCCCCTTACCCCCGTGTATAAGACTTCTTCCCCATCCACCTTCTAGTTATTATATATCAGTTTTTGTTGTTTGAAAACTAGAGAATTTTAAACATTTTGTAATTTTTAGATAATGGAATTTGTTTTTCCAAAATATCATTTCTCCAGATTATTCAGCCAAAGGGAATTCATGCCTCAGTGGTAATATATTTAATACCTGCTAGTTCTGAGTTCATACCCCTGCCAGTGGAGACGGGGAGGGTTGTTCTTATAAAGACTGGCTAGGTGTAGATTATTTACAAGTCAAATAACAAAAGTAGATTGAATTGGTTCAGAACCTAGATTGAACATGCAAATTATTTCAGCCTCTAATCCAGAAAAATCCTCCAAGCATTCCAAGGATAATCCTCCCCCTTTATTTTCAGTTCTGGATCTACTATAAGGATTTTCTCTTCCAAAATCATGGTGACTCTAACTGTACGTCTTGCCTTTTGTTGACTTTCTTCTTGGTTCCCTAACTTTTCTAGCTGTTCATAACTGGTTGTCCTTTAGATTAGGTTTATTGTCCTGTGTAGGAAGTAATAGCTCTTAAGCTTTTCTTTTCATTAATTGGAGAATCTTAGTCTTAGCGGTCAAAGAATGACTTGACATCCCTCATTTAACAAAAATATATTCTGAAACTTGTTCATGGATTGCGAATGACACCATATCCAAATGAGGTGTTACACATTTACACACATAGAGTGAGTTAGCGTATTTGGAAAGAAACAACCTAGAAATGGTTTTATTAAATATCCACAACATCCCCTTATTTTTGATACAGTATTTTATCTAGTTATTTGGTTATTTCTCATTTCAAATTTCTTTCCAAGTGTGTACAAAATGTAGTGCAGATAACAGGAGATGAGCACAGTTGAGAAAATGTGCTTCATGACTGATAAATTAGATACCAGATCCCAAAATAACTACGAACAATTTGGGGTATAACTAAATTAGGAAATAAAAGTGATAATGACACCAACATAAAAGATTTTACGATCTTTTTAATGATTTGTATATATTTAAAATGCATTATCTTCCAATTTCCATAAACAATAGTTCCAACGCGATGGGGAAAAGTGGTAAAGGTAATAAATATCTTTGCTTGGCCCTTCAGATAAGAAAACTATGCCGAAATGAATTCTGAGCATCATTTGTCATTATTTGTGCAGTAGAAATTTCCCTTAATTGTTGATTACCAACGTATTTTTCTGCAGTGGTTTCAAGGTTTCAAGAACAAAATGCAATTTTAATAAAATTTAATTTAAATAAGTATAATTTTATTAGTTAAAAGCTTGAATCCATTGAGGAAAAATTAAACTAATGAGGGAATTAAACAGTAAATTATTCCAAAAGTTAGAAAGCTCTTGTGTCAATTTGCCTTAATTCTATAATGGATTGTATGTTTGTTTGTGGGGTTTTTTTTTTTTTGTTTGTTTTCTTTTTTTGCTCTGTTTTCTGGGGGTTTTGTTTGTTTATAGATCACTAACTCAGCTTGTAGCACAATAAGATGAAGAAATAAACATGTATGTTTGTGTGATACACAACTGGTATAACCTAGCTGAATAAACGCCCATATAGAACTGTGCTTTAAAGGATTAACCTTGTCCCAAGAAAGGTTTGGCCGTTTGCCCCCAGCTTCTGGGAGGTAACTTCTAATCCCCTGGAATGTCCTGACTGAAAAGTATGTCATTGCTAACCTGGGTGGCACAGCCCACACCAGATTATCTATGCTAACAATGTGATTTATGGTGGGAACCTTGGACCACAGAGTTTCAGCTTGACTTCTAAAGGAGCTAGAGCTAAGGTCAGTCCTGTCGGCAGTCATGCCACTGTGACCGACCTCCAATAAAATCTCTGGACAATAAGAATCAGGTGAGATTCCTTGGTTGGCCACTCCAACCAGCGTGGCATATTGTCATACATTATTGCCAGGAGAAATGAGCACCGCCCACATGACTCCACTGAAGGAGGACAGTGGGAATTTCCACACAGGGTCTCTGCCCTTAGGTACCTTTTTTCATCACCGATCTTGATGTGTTTCCTTTTGCTTTAATAAACCGTAACCATGAGTATAACAGCTTTGCTAAGTTCTGAGTCCTTCCGGTGAATTATTGTACCTGACAGTGGTTTTAAGGACCTCCCAACATGTAAAAAACCATAACTCTAAACATGTGTATCATATACCGTATCATATATTCATGTATAGGTGTATGTGGAAAGAGTATATTTCAATAACCAAACTGCGAGTAAATATCCAATTCCATTCTGCATACTATTTCAGAAATAAATAATAGTATCCTTTAGGAGAATATTCATATTAAAACATAAGCGTTTTTATCCCAAGAAAGAAATTTACATTCTACACTGTTTTCAGTATTTATTTTCCTTGTTATTAAAATAGTTTGTGATTACTTTAGAAAAAGTAAAAAACTTTTAAAAATTAAAACAAAGAGGGGCACCTGGGTGGCTCAGTAGGTTGAGTGTCCGACTTCGGCCAGGTCATGATCTCATGGTTCATGAGTTCGAGCCCCGTGTCGGGCTCTGTGCTGACAGCTCAGAGCCTGGAGCCTGCTTCAGATTCTGTATCTCCCTCTCTCTTTCTGCCCCTCCCCTACTCATGCTCTGTGTCTCTCAAAAATGAATAAACATTAAAAAAAAATTTTAATGAATATGTCCTAAAATATCCGTTAAAATTTAAGTGTATATACTTCAATTTATGTATTTTTAAACATTTACCTCAATATATATGGTCATCTGATTTTTGACAAAGATAACTGCAGAGTAATAAGGAAATGCTAGTCTTTTCAATAAATGTTGGATTTAGGGAGCCTGGGTGGCTCAGTTGGCAAAGTGTCCAGCTCTTAATTTTGGCTCAGGTAGTAATCTCACGGTTTGTGGGTTCGAGCCCTGCATCGGGCTTCACGCTTCACAGTGACAGCACAGAGCCTGCTTGGGATTTTCTCTCTACCCCTCCCCTGAACGCACGTACATGCGCTCTCTCTCAAAATAAATAAGTATTGATAAATGTTGAATCAAAGGGATATGCACATAGAAAATATTATTCTTGATACCTTCCTCTCATTGTATACCTAAATCAATTCTAAATGGACTCTGGATGTAAATGAGAAAGATAAAACAATAAAGGTTTTAGAAGAAATAGAAGCAAAATCATCATTCGCTTGATAGGCAAAAATTTCTTAAATGGAAAACAAAGAAGGAAAACATTGATACATTGGTCTACATTAAAATTAAAAATGCCTTTTTCTCTAAAGACTGCACTTAGGAGTGAAAGCCAAGCCAAAAGGAGGCAAAGATATCTGCAATACATATATTTAACAACGAACAAATAGGAAGAACATATAACGAATTACCCATCAATAAGAGAAAAACAGAAAACCCAACAGAAAATGGTAAAACACTTGAAATAGCACTTGTGAAGAAAGATCCAATGGTCAGTACATTACAAGGTACTTGTTATGGATTGAATCGTGCCCCTCCCAAAATTCAGACAAAAGTTGAAGTTTTCACTCCCAATGTTGACTGTATTCGGATATCGGGCCTTTGAGGAGGCAATTACATTTAGATGAGGTCAGAAGGTGGGGCCCTAATTCACTAGGACTGGTGTCCTTACAAGAAGAGGAAGAGACACAAGACAAGGCAAGCATGTGAGGACACAATGAGAAGGCGGTTGAATGCAAACCAAGGAGGGAGGACTCAGGAAAAAACAAACCTGCCAGCACATTGTCTTGGAATTGAACTCAATTTACAGATCAGTTAATCGTAGATGATAATGGGTCATCGTCTGCAAACATGAGGACCTTGCGTAACATGAATTGCTAATGCCAACGTCAAGACATAGAACAATAGCATCTTGGTGTTGTCTTTTTCATTCGCTAAATAGCTAATAACTGACAATTTAAATTTTTTTATCATTTAATTGTAGTGAATTATTCATTCACGTCCATTACTCATTTTCCATTGGAGGTACCATATTTTCTTACTGTTATATAAAGCATTTTACGTTAAGAAGATAATATTCTGCCTTATATACTGAAAATATTTTTCCTAGTAAGTGGCTTAGGTTTCTTTATGATGATCCCCAGTCTAAGGTTTTAATTTTAAAAAAATGTTTTGGGGGCACGTGGGTGGGACTCAGTCGGTTGAGCCTCCGACTTCAGCTCAGGTCATGATCTCACCGCTCGTGAGTTGGAGCCCCAGTCACGCTCTGTGCTCACAGCTCAGAGCCTGGAGCCTGCTTCCAGTTGTGTCTCCCTCTCTCCGCCCTCCCCCCACTCACGTTCTGTCTCTTTCTCTCAAAAATAAAGTTAAAAAAATAAAAATAAATTTTTTAATGTTTATTGATTTTTGAGAGAGAGAGAGAGAGAGAGAGTGTGAGTGGAGGAGGGGCAGAGAGAGACACACACAGAATCCTAAGCAGGCTCCAGACTCTGAGCTGTCAGCACAGAGCCAGCTGTGGGGCTCAAACCCACAAACTGCGAGATCGTGACCTGAGCCGAAGTCGGAGGCTTAACCGACTAAGCCACCCAGGTGCCCCTAAAGGTTTAATTTTTATATAGCAAGATATACTTTTTAAAAAATAAATTTTCACTTAGTTTATGCATCAAATATCTTGTTGTGATAAGGTTGATTTTCCTACATTTTCTTCTATTGTTTTCTGGCCTTTGTTTTTGTTTTCTTTTTCTTTATGTTTATTTATTTATTTTGAGAGAGAGAGAGAGAGAGAGAGCATGTGCACACACTCGTGAGTGGGGGAGGAACAGAGAGAGAGAATCCCAAGCAGGCTCCACACTGTCAGCTGGGAGCCCGGACAAGGGTATGCGATCGATTCTACCAGTAGTGAGACCATGACCTAAGCCGATATCAAGAGTCTGATGCTAAACTAACTGAGCCTCCCAGGCACCCCATGAGATTTTCTAAAGGTTTTCTTTTCTTCTTTTTCCAGGTAACTACTTAAGTCATGTTTATTTCTAGAACTTCTATTTTTAACATTTCCTTTTTTAACAATCATTCTATTTTTAATAACTTCTATTTTTAAATTAGGTTTGCAATTTCATTCCGGTACCAAGACCAACTTGGTAATGTCCAGCTTTTCTGTAGACTTGGTTGTGCGAGCGAGGAGAATAAAACTGATTTGCTTAAGAGTCACCAGCTTGCTGGTGTTGAGGCAGACTTCTGGACTTGGGTGATTTATACCGTATACTATTCACAGTTCAGCCTCCCAGCTTATGGGCAACTAGCAGTTCAAATTCTAAGCACTTCTCAAGAGGAGGTGGATTTTTATTGTAGTCATGCGAAGTAAACAAACTCTTCACCCTAACATTCATTCATTCATTTATTCAATATGTATTTATTGAGTATCTACCCAGTGCCAGTCACTCTTCTGGGTACTGGAATAGAGCGGCCAATGTAAACAATCCAAGCTTCTACCTTCATGGAGATCATACTCTGGGGGAGAAATTTAGACAATAATTAAGTAGGCATATAAGTAAAGACTTCACACAGTGAGAAGACTATGAAGAAAAAATTTAAAAATTTTTTTCATGTTTATTTTTGAGACAGAGAGAGACAGAGTGTGAGCAGGGGAGGGGCAGAGAGAGAGGGAGACACAGAATCTGAAGCAGCCTCCAGGCTCTGAGCTGTCAGCACAGAGCCCGACGCGGGGCTCGAACCCACGAACCGCAAGCAGGATCGTGACCTGAGCGGAAGTCGGACGCTCAACTGACTGAGCCAGCCAGGCACCCCTGAAGAAAAACGTTTAAACACCAGGGTAATGGAATGTGGAATGTGAAGAGTGATAACTGCACGTGCAGTGGAGGCTGGAGAATAACTTAAGGGTCACCATTTGATAATAACTGAATATTACTTTCTAGTAAATAGTAGAGATTATGAAGATCTGGTGAAAAGCAGCTATTCAAACGAAAACAGCCGTCACAAGGGATGGGAGGGACAGTTTGCTGTGGCCTCAAAGAAATCTAAAAGAACTAAATCCACACCCCGCCCCAGGCCAAGTTAGAGGAGACTTGAGACCCATGGCTGAACTTTCTCCTGGGTGGAAGAGGAATCCGCCATAGATGACGGGTAGGTGAAAACAGCTAACCTTTGAAAATCTTTTCCCATCACCATGCAGGCTGGCTAGTCATATTAGAATTATAAGCGGCCCAACCCCAGAGCAAGTCTGCGTTCGAACACCAACATTTTCCTGTACATCGTCACCAGACCCTTGGGAGTCATGTATCAACACTTGGGGTACTGAAGGAGAACGGAGAAGGATTCTCCCAAGGGCACATGAGACCCTCGCCCCAGTACCAAGCAGTCACCTTTAGAGTATGGTGGGGACAGCAGGAGAGCCGATAGAAGTCTGTCCAAAACGTGCCGCCTTTTGCCTACAAAGTAGTGAGGAAGGGCTGTTCGGAAAACTTCCTTAGGTTTTCAACTACCAAAAGCTGGGAGCTGGACATGCAGACTGAGGGGGTCACCTGAGGGGATGAGGGCTTTTATTCACCAAAGTCTGGAGGTGCGGTGACAGAACTGTGAGAAATTCCAGAGACGCCCCAGTATTGCAGATACTAAAGCCTGAACGCATCAGAGTAGCACTGAGAGAAATTCTGAGACCTTCCGAATCACCCCAGACAGGGAGGCCCCTTCTGAAGGCTGAGGAACAGACAATGGGACTATGGAGTTCTCTCGAAGGCACAGAAATGAAGGGGAAACCCTGGAGAGCAAAGAGAGGGCCCTGCTGACCCAGAAACTTACCAGCCAGGCTGGGAAGTAGGAAGAGATCTCTCTGGGGGCTCAGCTCTGAAGCCCAGGCAGATTGCCGAATCCTACCAGTTCTTAGCCCCATGTCCTGCTGATAAGAAAGTGTCCATGCAACTCTCAGAGTATCTAAAGTCAGTGGCGAACTCTATCAAACACAATCAAACACCATGTGTGACAAACCCCAGGCCCAACTAGATCAGACAGATTGACCCTTCTCTCAGCTCCCACAGCTTGACAAAAGATGGAGGTGTGGAAAATATATATCAGTCAACTTATTCTCTACATTTTCTGTGTGTGAAAGCATTGGCATATAACCACAAATTAGAAAACATCCACAGCGGGGCACCTGGGTGGCTCAGTCAGTTAAGTGTCCGACTTTGGCTCGGGTCATGATCTCGTGGTTTGCGAGTTCAAGCCCCGCGTCGGGCTCTGTGCTGACAGCTCAGAGCCTGGAGCCTGTTTCAGATTCTGTGTCTCCCTTTCTCTCTGCCCCTTTCCCACTCACACTTTCTTAAAAAAAAAAAAAAAAATATATATATATATATATATATATATATATATATATATATTTAAAAAGTGGTAAGGTCTTTCTAAAATTGAGAAAAAAAAACATCGATGCAAAGATGCAAGAATCTCAGCAAATTCTAAGCAGAATTAAAAACAAAACAAAAATACAAAACAGCTGGATAGATAGTGAAACTGCTGATAACTGAAGACAGCAGTTACTAAAATCAGCCAGAAATAGATTACATACAGAGTTCCAGTTCAGTTGTGTCAGGAGTTGTCCCGGGTGCGGGTTCCACTGTTGCTATTGTTTTGTTCGATGCCATTCCGGATGCTGTTCTCACCTGTGCTGAGAGCAGGGCTTGGTGCACAGGGTTTTCCGGCTCCCTCTGCCCTCGGGGTGCCCTGCACCCCTAGACCTCAGAGGGTACTCTCCCTCCATCCTCAGTGGGAGCACTTTCACTTTCCTCAGGACCAGTTTGCCATGGGGTCATGCTGGGCTGGCCCTTGCCCAGGCCGGCCTCCACCGTAGGCAGGCCCTGTGTATCTGGCCTTTGGGGATGAGGCTTTCTAAGGTCATCACAGACACGGATCTGTGATTTGTCTCGGGCAGGAGGGTGTTTCCTGCTCCTTCTCCGGGGGTGGCGAGCCCCTGCTTGAAATGGACGCAGAATCCTGCATCCATAATGGCTTCCTGTCTCCCTCTCAGGTACAGGTGTTCTCGAGACACAACTGACTTTTGCCTTTATCCTGAGTTAAGAGGGCTTTCTTACCCTCAATCAAAAACAGAGGGATTTTTGCTTCTATTCTTTTCTCAGAATTAATTTTTAAGTGGCGCTGGGTGTCGAGCGATTGCTGCGCATGCACCTAGTTTTAGGGTTTTTGCTTCATAGCAGAGAAGGATGAAGGCCGTCTGGCAGGGCTGTGTGTCTGTGCCCAGCAGCAGCTGCCTCCTGCACCCCCGAAGGGGTCTCGTCTCCCACCACATCCTTGACCTCTCTCATGATCACCTACTGGGGAGCAATGCAAAAGGCTTCTACATGAACATAAACCCCTCCTTGGGTCTGCGGATTTTAGTTATTCTAACCTGTTGCTAGCCCACATTTGCTCTTTAATAATGTGTTACGATTCCAGCCATTTCTTTCTTACTTGTTTGTATGGCCTCCACATCTTCTAGTGGCTAAAATAAAACAGTTCCTGTGTCCCGTTGCTCACAAAAGGGGATTATCTCTTTCTGGAATACAGTTTACTTGACTCATGACTTTAACTCTCCGCTGAGCGCAATAGAAAGCTATGATTTTGTAAATAATCTGCTTTTTTTTTTTTCTGTCATTGTTGGTTCGGAAATGACACTTTCTTGAAGGTTCCTGCGTCCTGAGCAGAAGCAGAACTCAGGGGTGTTTGTATATATTTACTTAATCTAGAGTAAGAAGCAGTCTGTTGAGATGTGGTGCATTCAGGGTGTATAAATTCCCCTTGTCACTGCTCATACCCACTGGGTGTTGCTAGATTGGAGCAAGCATTTTATAACAGAAGGAGGGATGTTCCTGAACTTGGTCTAAATTTTACTTGTAATGTTAAGAGCTGGAATACTTGTCATTCCCACATATGTGGCCTGAATTAGATGAGCAAGCATATAATTTATTAAGCATTACTGCATAGAAATAGGATCTCCTATTATTAAGTGCTTATATTAATGCTTTTTAAAAAAATGTGTATCCTTCCCAACATGGCCGAGTCAGTTAACATCACCAAACTGAACCTGCCGCAGCTGGAGATACTTGAGAACCAGCTGGAGTTCTTGTTCATGACGACAAGGGAAAAGAATGGAATTACTTGTCCCAGTGAAGAGTTCTATGTATGTCCCTGGGAAGCTACATGATGTGGAACATGTCCTCATCAATGTGGGAACAGGTTACTATATAGAAAAGACAGCTGAGGATGCCAAGGGCTTTTTCAAGAGGAAGATGGACTTCCTCACCAAGCAAATGGAGAAAATGCAGCCCGCTCTGCAGGAGAAGCATGCCACGAATCAGGCTGCCATGGAGATGAGGAGCCAGAAGCGTCAGCAGCTCACAGCCTTGGGGGGCAACTCCGGCTACTGTCTGAGAGCTTGTTTCAGAAATGGAACAGAGGGACCCTGCCTAAGGAGGTTAGGACTTTGTGGGCATGGCTTCTTGGGGTCAAGGAAGAGAAGGATCTAGCGTTTAATGCTAATGAATGTACCAGCTGGGTAGAAAACAATATCAATGTTTATTCATTTTATTTTCGAGAGAGAGAAAGAGCGAGAGTAGGGGAGGAGCAGACAGAGAGGGAGAGAATCCCAAGCAGGCTCTGCGCTGTCAGAGCAGAGCCCTATGTTAGGCTCAAACTCAAGAACTGTGAGACCTGAGCCGAAACCAAGAGTCCGATGCTTAATCAACTGAGCCACCCAGGCACCTCTATTAATGCTTATTTTTAAAATGATATGAAATCATAGAATACAAAAACAAAGAATGCCTCACTCTTCTGACTCCATTCACTCTGTTTCTTAAATTACAGCTGCCATGTTGGGCTTCATGCCCAGACCTTCACCCCTTCTCCCACCGACATAAACACACATGAATAAGCCTTGCCCTTCTGTTTTTGGGGTGTGGCAGTCTCTGGGAAGTTAAAAATGATTGAATTCATGTTGACCATCTCAGACAGAAGGACTGCTTGCCCAGTTTTCTGCTCAGTGTAGATACTTCTTTTTTTCAAACTGGATCCAGAATAGTAGAGATAAAAAGCTAAATCATATTACTACCTCTCTTTCAAGGAAGAACAAAATGGCTCACAGCAAACATTTAATAATGAATGAATGATAACTTCTGATTATGATTGTTAATTGGGATCCACACATCTTGTGATTAATGAATCTCTTCTCCAGCCCCAGATGTTGGTAATAGCTAATTGCCACTCTTAGATTAATGTTCATCTCTTCTCCATTTCTTAATTGTTTTTTTTTTTTTAGTGGGGAATTGAGAGAAGCTGCATTAGAGACCATTATCTAGATAACTTTTTATCTAAAAATTCTATATTTTATTCTGATTTTTGGACCCGATTCAAGTGGTTTTTATTTAGCTTTGTGAATTCCCGTCATCTGCGGCCACATAGTGCGCTTCTGTAATTTACGAAATGCGTGGTAATAGGGAAGTCATTTAACTGCTTCTTTTAAAATTAACATGACAGGGGCGTCTGGGTGGCTCAGTTGGTTGAACATCCCACTTCGGCTCAGGTCACGATTTCACAGTTTGTGGGTTCGAGCCCCGCGTCGGGCTGTGTGCTGACAGCTCAGAGCCTGGAGCCTGCTTCAGGTTCTGTGTCTGCCTCTCTCTGCCCCTCCCCCCGCTCATGCTCTGTCTCTCTCTCAAAAAATAAATAAGCATTAAAAAATAATTTAAAGTTAATGTGATAAGAATACTTTTCTTATTTACCTTATCAGGATCAAATGAGATTACAGATGTAAGAGTTTTTGCTCATTCCTGAACTACATATGGAACCATTACGTGTCCAACTTCCTCTCTAAATTGTGGGCTCTTTGTGGACTGGGGTAGGGATTGAATTCTTTCTATGCTTGGGGTTTAGCACATAGTAGGTGCCATATAATTGTTGATAAAATAAGTTAACATAATTGTCATGTAAGGATAATCATCGTAACAAGTAGAATGTACATAAAGTGGTTTGTAACTCATTTTTAATTTCTTACAAACTTAATATAAAACCATGCATGTAGTGAAAATTCTGTACAGGGATAATAATTGTATCAATCATTACACTATAAACTTATATAATTTATCATCTGTATAAATCATATATAAGTATCTGTTATGTATGGATATTTATAAAAACAATAACATTTGTCATTATGCTATTGTTATCCTGATGCTATAGTACCTAGGAAAGGCTTGCTGCAGAATAATTACTTTTTAAATGTTTTGATTCCTTTTCCTTTCCTTCACGTACTTGTAATAAGTGAGAATTTTATGCAATTCATATTCTATTTAGAAAGAATGATGCATTCTTCAAACTTCAGATGTTAAATACATTTTTATCATGTTTAATTAGTAAATTCAAATAATACACAAGTATTATTATGCCATGAGTATTATTAAGTAAGCTTAGTAGTAGTTTAACCTAAACATAAAATAATGCAACATTTGACCTAAAGCAATTAAAAATCAACTAAGCCGAGGAAGCAAGAGTAAAATAGGAATTTTTTTTAACACTTTTACTAATCCTTCATGTTTTAACTTATATTTAATATCCTCAGATATTAAAAATTTAAAGGGCATCTGGACAAGGCTAGCTCATTCTTCTAGGTATTTTCACAATATACCCTTCCCCTTATAGTGAAAGTACTGGTTTTTCTTCTCCTTTCTTCATTAAAGTGGAAGTTTTATAAGGGAAGTGACCATTTTGGCTTTATTCCTCTTTGGTTTTTCAAACCTTTGAATAGAACCTGAAACACAGTAGTCCAGCTCAATGCATCTATTCAACAAGTATTTCATGATTTTAAATTGAATTAAATTTACATTTTTCCTTGCAAATAGCACGCATATTATGATGCTATTCTATCCTGATGCCAAAAATTCTCATTCTTAATTCTAAGGTCATGCTACTAAAGCTAATGTCTTCTAATGAACTTCTTCCCAGTGAGATCTGTCAACAAGAATTCACTGGTGTCAATAATTTCAACTTTTCCAGTTCTTTGACGAGTCCATTTATTGCTGGAAAACTGCCATACTTTTTTTTTATTTCAAGTTTTTATTTAAATTCTAGTTCGTTAGGGGCACCTGGGTGACTTAGTTGGGTAAGTGTCCAGCTTTGGCTCAGGTCATGATCTCACGGTTTGTGGGTTTGTGAGTTCGAGCCCCGCATCGGGCTCTGTGCTGACTGCTAAGAGCTTGGAGCCTGCTTCAGATTCTAGGTCTCCGTCTCTCTCTGCCCCTCCCCCACTTGTGCTCTGTGCCTCTCTCTATCAAAAATAAGTAAAATGTAAAAAAAAAAAAAAAACACCCTTCACCCTTCTAGCTCATCCCCCACCCACCTCCCTCCATCAACCCTTAGTTTGTTCTCTATAATTAAAAGTATTTTATGGTTTGCTTCCCTCTCTTTTTTTCCCTTCCCCTGTGTTCATCTGTTTTGTTTCTTAAATTCCACATATGAGTGAAATCATACTTTTAAAAGCTCGTAACACTTTTGGTTTGGGGAAGCAGATGATCGAGGAAGAGTTACTATCCACAAAAGATTTGAGTCAACTGATCATGATATGATGATTGAAAACTAAGCAGATTAATAGTAATATTAATAGTATTTTGTTTATTATGGGAATAAACAAATGTCATAGGAACTTTGTTTTATTTATTTATTTATTTATTTTTAATTTTTTTTTTTAACATTTATTTATTTTTGAGACAGAGAGAGACAGAGCATGAACGGGGGAGGGGCAGAGAGAGAGGGAGACACAAAATCGGAAGCAGGCTCCAGGCTCTGGGCCATCAGCCCAGAGCCTGACGCGGGGCTCGAACTCACGGACCGCAAGATCGTGACCTGAGCCGAAGTCGGACGCTCAACCGACTGAGCCACCCAGGCGCCCTGGAACTTTGTTTTAAAATGAACCAAAAAATAGTAACCCACATCCAGAGATGAAAGTAGAAATACAAAAGAAATACACACCTAAATTTATCCTTCTCTTTAAATTTTTCACATGTTCTCATAAACTTGGTAGATTTTTGCTGCTGGGCCCCCAAATGTTTTAATTATAGTACAATTCTAGTATCAGTAAAATTCTTTACATTACTATGTTTCATATCCCTTGAAAAAATGAAAGATTTTTAATTATTAAACATTTATCATTGCATATTATTTTGTCCTTTATTATACAAAAAAGTGAAGTATTTACAAATATATGCATGTGTATGTGATATTTATTTTTATTTCTAAAAATTTTGTTGAGATAAACACAAGATGGTACATGTAAAATCCATTGTCAATTTACTCATATTTTTATTAATTTTGCCCATAAGCGTAAATAACATAATAATTATGAATAAAGGAGCTCCAGATAAGATAATGGCATATTTGCTCTGAAAGCAGATTGTATTTTGCTATGAAAACATGACAACAGTATGGTTCTAATTACCTCCTATATTTTGGAGAGTGGCAGCCGGCCAATGAACTGCATTTTTTTCTCCTAAAAGGATATAATCAAATAAATGGTAGATGAAGCTTTTGTTGACTCTTGGATATGTAAATTAAGCATGCTATTTAACAAGTTATTTTGTCATCCTGATGAGTGGAAACATTGATTTGCAAGACTAATTATACTCACTATTTTTAGAATAAGCAAAGGGCTTTGCATTATGTAGTTTTGCAGAGCATCAGAATTAGACAGGTTCCCTGCAGGTCAGGCCCTCTCAGAAGATGCCCAGGATTTTTACATAAAATTTATCTAGTGGAGGAGGTGAGGTTTTATAATTCAGTAATTCACTGTGGAGCCATTTCACATTTTGAAGTCAATTAGAACTGGCTGCTTGGACACAGCTTCCCAAATGTCAATGAAGGTCTTCACCTGCAAATAGGCCACTAATTACTAATATATCTTTAATGGTAAAATAAGTCCAGACCTTTATTAGTCCTCAGAAAAACATGTACCTCCACCATAAAAATATTATTTTTTGTTGATCCAGTAAAACATCTTGTAAGTTGGTTGAGATTCATTGAACAAATCTGTTTTATGCCATAGGGGTTCAAAGAGAGTCCCAAGAGAAGAGCTAGCATTTAGATTTTGGAGTCACCCAAAGAAATATAGAAGTAACAATCCTTTCTAAGGAAAGAAGTATGTTAACTAGATATAAAACAGAATTATTTTTAGGTTTCTGGCTTTCAACTACAAGGAAACTCAAGAATTTGATGGAGTATGGGAATAAATCACCTAGACTAAAATTTTTGAAAAACTCTTTCCCCTTAGGCACAGAGTGGAAATCTGTGAATTGGAATTTAGAGTCAAGAATAAGTGGGAAATACCTTTCAATTTGTTTGTGTCATCCTCAGTTTCTTTCATCAATGTTTTATAGTTTTTAGAGTATGGGTCTTTCACCTCCTTAGTTAAGTTCATTCCTCGGCATTTTATTATTTTTGGTGCAATTGTTTATTATTAGTGTATAGAAATGCTACCAATTTCTGGGAATTCATTTTATATCCTACAACATTACTGAATTCATCAGTATGAAATTCAGTATGAAAAACTGAATTCTAACAGTTTTTTGGTAGAGTCTTTAGGGTTTTCTACATAGAGTATCATGTCATCTGCATTGATAGATGAGTAGATAAGGAACACAATGGAATATACATATACAATGTATACACACACACAGAATATTACACAGCCACAAAAAGGACAGAATCTTGCCATTTGCAACAACACAGATGGACCAAAAGGATATTATGCTAAGTGAAATATGTCAGACAAAGACAAATGCCATATGATTTCACTCATCTGTGAAATCTAAAAACCAAAACAAATGAAAAAACAAAAAGCAGAATCAGACCTAAAAATACAGGGAACAAACTGATGGTTGCCATGGGGAAGAGGGTAGGGGATGGGCAAAGTGGGTGAAGGGGAGTGGGAGATACAAGCTTACAGTTACGGGATAAATAAGTCATGGGAATAAAAGCCACAGTGCAGGGAATATTGTCAATGATACTGTAATAGTGCATGGTGACAGTTGGTAGCTCACACTTGTGGTAGGCATAGCATAACATATAGAGAAGTTGAATCAGGTTGTGCACATGAAAATAATGTAACATTGTGTGTCAGCTATACTCAAATTTTAAAAAGCTACTGAAAAACGTAAGTGGAAAATACATATAACTGGAAAATTTGTGTTCACGTCTCACATTTGTGGGTGTCAGGGCATGCTGGGAGCACTACATTTATTAAGTAACAGAAAATAGAGTCTCCTTTCAGTGTTCCTCACTCAGAAATTTGCCCAAGAAATATTTTTTCGTCTTTATTTATTTATTTTTTTTATTTTAGAGAGAGAGGGTGTGTGAGTGGGGGAGAGGGGCAGAGGGAGAGAGAGAGAATCTTAAGCAGGCTCCATGATCAGTGTGGAGCCCAACACGGAGCTTGATCCCATAATCCTGGGATCATGATCTGAGCCCAAATCAAGAGTCCAATGCTCAACCGACCGAGCCATCCAGGCATCCCAAGAAATATCTTTTTGATTTATGAAGAGAAAGTTGGATCATTCTCCTAAGGTTAATTCCCCGAGGGTAGAGGCGATCACAATGCTATTCACCTGAACTGTCTTCCTGGGAAATCAACATGCCTCTACTACAGGTGACTTAGTCCCTCTGGAGAAGTCAAATCAAGGAAGAAATGTATAGCCCCATCAGCACACGCACAGGTCTTTCAAGACTCAGTGACAAGCCCACTCTGGAGTTGACAATAATGTTATTGCTTGACAAGCCCACTCTGGAGTTGACAATAATGTTATTGCTTGACAAGCCCACTCTGGAGTTGACAATAATGTTATTGCTAGTGTCAGTGGATATACTTGCTGGATGCAAAGCTGTACTGTCTACATTAAGCTATAACTGTAAATCTTCATCCTCAATCTCCTTATTCAGTCTTGGGATATACCAGGACAGTCAGCCATCAAATTAGAAGTCACATTTGGAAGAGTAAAACTGGTTTAGCAGCATCTGTATCGTTTTATTTTGTCCGTCCTCGGCACTAGTTAAAGATGTAATTTACCTGTACATTTCAAAAGATGAATTAAACATGCCTGGCTTACACGTTACATAACTACATGGAGAGGTGAAATAGCACTCGTAGAAAGTAAATTTCATGAGCCACGCCCTTCACTGGGACCTACATACAAATGATTGTCTTTAATCCTCACAGCAATCCTGTGAGATTGGAATCATTGTACTTGCTTTAACCAAAGAAGGGGAGGGTTACAGATGTCAGTGGCTCGCTTGACAGAACACTCCGCTACTACCCTGCAGAGGTGGAATTCACCCCGGATCTTAGGAGTCAAAGTCTGTGCCTACTTTATAATCTGAGCAAAAGATTTTAACTCAAAAACTTCAGTCACCCAGTACAATTATTCATTTGATGCTTGGATTGCCTCTAAATAACTCTTTAAATTAGTCATCAGCTGATGTTTAAAGATTGTTTAATGAGGAGAACTTTTAAGATCTCTTTTAGCAACTTTCAAATATATAATACAGTATTATTAAGTATAGTCACCATTCTGTACATCACATCCCCATGACTTAATTATTTTATATTATGGTGATTGCTTCACAATATATACAAATATTGAAACCTTATGTTGGACACCTGAAATTCATATAACGTATGACAATTATATCTCAATTTTACAATAATAAGTAAATCAGACATAAATACAAAGTAGATTTGGGACTGAAATTAAGAAAAAAAAAGATTTCTAATAATAAGAAACTGAGGCAGGTTATTTCGCTCAGAAATTCCTAGAATTGCCCTGTCCAACATCTTAGAAACTAGCCACAGGTGCTGCTTAAGTTAAAATTAAATGAAACTAAAAATTCAGTTCCTCAAGTCTCACTGACCACATTTCAAGTGCTCAATAGCCTCCTGTGACCGGTGGCTAGCATACCGCACAGCATTTAAATATATAAATGAACTCACACACAGATGCCTAATTACGTTCAAGAGGAACTGCTCTAGTTAGTATCTGAGCACTTAAACCCAGTCTTAGATGCAGTGCATTGATTAACAAACTTGTGATAACTCTTAAGCACCTCCTAATACCCCATGGCTTGAAGAGCACAGTTTGAGGATGGCTATTCTAGAGAAATGATCAACATCATTATAATTGTTATATATAATTATAGAATGTCAGAGGTGGAATGGGTTCCGAGATCATCTCATTCAATCGCCTCATTTTGCCAAAGGGGACAGAGGTGCACAAAGGTGAAGCCATCATCACACTTCAAACTTAATAGCCCACTTGTTTTTCCCGTTTTGCTTATTGTAAATTCCCATTCACCACACATAGGGGAGAAAAATAAACTGGGGGTCCTCAAATGAAACCCTTACACTCTAAAAGGACAGAGATCCACCAAAATTGCACATTTATTTTTGTCATTTATTGTATGTTATCAAAGGAAATGATCCATAGATCCACACAGATTTCATCAAAATCTCAAAGCATTTTTGTGATACTAGAAACCATGAGACTACTGTGACCCTACGAGTATGCATAACGTAAGTTTCTTTACAGAATGATTACACTGCAGACTTTAAAGGACTTTCCTTGTAGTACGTATTGAGACCCAAAATAGTAAGAAATGGGCGGGCATCAGAATTAATTCATTAAGCCGTTCACCCTTGCAGGAAACTCGTAACTGAATTGGAAACATCACATTAAATTAAAATAAACATTTGCATATTTGATAAAGAGACTAGACGTTTTGTCATAAACACTATAGAGTAGATGCAGTTGGGAACAACTTTCACAGTTTGAGAAATAAAACAGATTCATTTCACTTGCTTAATATAAAAGCAATAAGAGGGGTGCCTGACTGGCTCAGTCAGTTAAGCATCTGACTTCGACTCCGGTCATGATCTCCCAGTTTGTGAGTTCAAGCCCCGCGTTGGGCTCTGTGCTGACAGCTCAGAGCCTGGAGCCTGATTTGGATTCTGTGTCTCCCTCTCTCCTGCCCCACCCCCACTTGCACTCTGTCTCTCTCTCTCAAAAATGAGTAAGTGTTAAAAGAAATTAAAAGCAATAAGAGAACTGGAAATCCTAAAGCAATTCTTGACAATGATCAGAAATATTCTTGCCTTTCTGTTCTGCTTTTGAGGACAGATAGAGCCCAGACAACAAAGAATGTTGTGTGAAAAATATGTAAAATAACTTTCTTTTTCATCCCCATTATTGTGGATATGCAGTAATTCTTTTCATGTTTTTCAAGCTCAATTGTTCATAATTTGTTATTTTGATTTTTGTAATATTTTGAAATATTGATACAACAAAAATATTATGCCAACTATGAAATGTTTCATTATTTCTAATGCCAGTTAGATCCTGTGCATCTATTTATTATCAAAAGATTGAAACCTGTTTAATGATTGCTGGATTTTTTTTTTTTCAGTGCTTTAGATAATTACCATTTTTGAGCTATTCTCCTGCAGGAAATTAAATGCTATTTACAATGCATTTGTATTTTTTTTCTTGTAAAATGCTGCTTCGAAATAACTTCTTATTATGTGAATGGTCTTGAAAAAAGGTAAAGCAGCCAAAGCACAGAAAGGGACATCTCTGACCTGATGTCTTCTATAAAACCTTATGTCTAACGATGCAGTGCAATTGGAAAACCCATAATAAGTACATCGGTTTTCCAGGATACATGCCTCACAGCCCAAGAGAAAAATGTTGCCAAATGCTCAGCATCCAAAAGTGTTGATGCACTGCTTCCCTTTGCACAATGCTGTGAAATGGCTTTCTTCCCCCTCCCCACACACACACACACACACAAAGTAACACAATTATCAAATTTCATTGAGACCTAGAGGAGAGAAGATAGGTCTACACAGGATGATTATTGCATGTTGAGTGAAGCAGAGGACTGGCTTTTTATTAGCTTGATGGAACTGGGGACCAATCCTCTGTGTCTGGCAGAGACCAATCCTCTGTGCTGCTGATCAGCAGCACAACAAGAATTACACATTGGGCATTTTATCCATCCAAATGTCTAATTAGCGATTTATGCAATCTGATCATACAGAAGAGATGTGTGTGTGTGTGTGTGTGTGTGTGTGTGTGTGTATACATGTATGTGAACGTGCGTGTTCACACAATCTACACTTTGCTTGTATATTGCAAACAAAATTGCTGTACCTGGCTTCGGTGTCAGAGTAATGCTGGCCTCATAAAATGAAGTTCTTCTCAGATTTTTTGCTCCATTTCAGTTTGGGAATCTCTCAGTTGTATTCTTGGGCTCCCATAATGGTATTCTTGTCCATGAACAGTTGTTAAAATTGATGTTTCTATGGGCGGTGTGAGGACTGGAAGCTTCTATTCCATCATCTTGCTCTCGATTTACAACTTTTAAAATTTAGATCCATTATATGTGGTCCTCCGTTGTATGCTTACCCCAGATATTGTAAGTGGTATAGATAGGTATCAGCCTGTGAGAGAAAATGATCAGACCTTATCACTATGGGGGCTCCTGGCTGGCTCAGTCAGTAACGCATGCAAGTCTTGGTCTTGAGGTCATGAATTCAAGTTCTGCTCCGGGCGTGGAGCCTACTTTAAAAAAAAAAAAAAAAAAAAAAAAAGAACTCATCACTATGAAAATAATCACATATCTCTCAAAACTATTTAATCACAATTTATTTCTAAACCAGTTTTTAAAAATAAGAATGTAGGGGCGCCTGGGTGGCGCAGTCGGTTAAGCGTCCGACTTCAGCCAGGTCACGATCTCACGGTCCGTGAGTTCGAGCCCCGCGTCAGGCTCTGGGCTGATGGCTCGGAGCCTGGAGCCTGTTTCCGATTCTGTGTCTCCCTCTCTCTCTGCCCCTCCCCCGTTCATGCTCTGTCTCTCTCTGTCCCAAAAATAAATAAAAAAAACGTTGAAAAAAAAAAATAAGAATGTAATTATTCATTTTTAATATAAAAAGAATGCCTACATATTTAAGGATATATAAAAATATAGTAATTAAATATGGAGAAAAATTAATACCTAAAGATAACAGCTATGTCTTTTGTTGAATTTTCTTCTTAGATTTTCCTATTGGTATTTTAACATCATTGCAAACCTACTGCATTAATACAATTTGGATTCTATTTTAAAGTTTTTATATAGGGGTGCCTGGGTGGCTCAGTCGGTTAAGCATCCGACTTCAGCTCAGATCATGATCTCACAAGGTGTGGGTTCAAGCCCAGGTCAGGCTCTGTGCTGACAGTTCAAAGCCTGGAGACTGCTTCAGATTCTGTGTCTCCCTCTCTCTTTGCCCTTCCCCTACTCCCATACACTCTCTTTTTCTCTCTCAAAAATAAAATAAACATTAAACAATATTTTTACAAACAAAATTTGTATATAATAGGGGCACCTGGCTGGCTCAGTTGGTTAAGCATCTACCTTTGGCCCAGGTCATGATCTCACCGTTCATGGGCTAGAGTCCCGCATAGGGTTCTGTGCTGACAACTCAGATCCTGGAACCTGCTTTGGATTCTGTGTCATGATCTCACCGTTCATGGTCATGATCTCACCGTTCATGGGTTAGAGTCCCGCATAGGGTTCTGTGCTGACAACTCAGATCCTGGAGCCTGCTTTGGATTCTGTGTCTCCTTCCTCTCTGCCTCTCCCTTGTTCGCACTCTGTCTCTGTCTCTTTCCAAAATAAATAAATATTAAAATTTTTTTAATAACATAAAATAAAATTTTTATATAATAAACATTATCATATTAACACATTTTCTTCATGAATATTAATATGTTTGATGTGCCATTCTCTACATATCATTAGTCATAATACAGAAGCTACCTAAAGTTAAGGCACAAATAAATATTGATAAAAACATGTCTCAAGAACCCACGCATAGCCCTTAGCCTTACTATTATAGTATTTGTCATGTACTGGGAGGTTGGGTCCCACATCTCTTTGTCTGAGGGCATTCTCCAGTGTCCAGAACCTACTCAACTATTTGTTAAGTTGTCCAAAGTGTCATCAGCACGTTAACATGCTGTAGGAACAGTAGTCACACATTGACTGGTGGGAGTTGGTGATAAATACCACTGTTCCCTTGCCCTTTATCTACTCTTCCCAGCTCATGGTCTACTCCGCCTCCAGAGTCCCCAGTGGCAGCTGGTGTAGAATATTGTCTTCACTGGCTCCTTCCTCTTCCCTGACTCTCTTACTCTCTTACCAGCATTTCTGGGGGCTACCTCCCAAATATGTAGGGTGCACTAAAGGACTAAATTTTGTTTCAGCCTATCATGAGGGTGACTAGACAATCTGCAACCCCCATGTCCTAATCTTTACAGCACTGACCCAAGAATTAGGCCTGTAAAATTTTTAAGGAAAATGTTCTCAGGTTCCTCGGTGGCTAAAGATAATGAACAGAATGCTAGGTTTTAGAATGTTTATTGCATGATACTCTCACAGTGATTTCAGATATGAACCAAGGCTATTAAATGAAGTTTTGAATCTATTGTCATTTGAGGACCAGCCAACTTGATAAGTGGCAATTAAAATGAGGGGGAAAAAGGGGCGCCTGGGTGGCTCGGTCGGTTAAGCATCTGAATCTTGGTTTCAGCTCAGGTCTTGATCTCACAGTTTGTGAGATCAAGCCTGGCTTGGGGCTCTGGAGTTCTCTGCTACCAGCCTGGGGCCTGCTTTGGATTTTCTCTCTCCCTCTCTTTCTGCCCCTCCCCACTCTCTCTCTCAAAATAAATAAATAAACTTCTTTACAAATGAGGGAAAAAAAGATCTTTATAGTTTGATAAATGAAAATGACATCTGATTTTAAAAACTCCTTCACTAGTAAAGAGATTAAGCATTGTACTCTGCATATTTGAGGCCTACCTAAACTTCCTGCTTCTTAACTACTTATATTTGGGGTACTAGAATGGGGGGAGGCAGAAAAATGAAAGAGGAAGCTTTGAAGTCAGCCCTGGCACTGACTGGGGAGGGCTCTGTCATCTTGTCTTGGGGACTTAAGGCAGTCAACCTCTATAAATCATCATATTCATTCTGAAAACTCTAGTACCAATATCAAACTAAACATTAAAATTAGGAGAATGGATATAAATCACTGAGCTCAGCAGCATATGATAAACATTCAGAAAATGGTAGGTATGGTCAATTTATACCCCTCAGGTATTTAACACTGTTTTTTGAAAGACTATCTTTCACTTACTAGATGATGAGTTTGTGTAAAACTACTAACCTTCGATCTCCTTTACTATAAATGTTTATCAAACATGAACTTTAGTTTTATACAGATTATTTATATATATGTAGTTAACTTTACTTGTTTTATCTTTTCATCTGGTATTTTAACCTTAAAAAATTTTGTATCTCACTCTCTGAGGTTTGCTAAATATTTAATTTTTTTAATTATAAATGATACATTTTGAACTCATATGCTCTCCTAAAGTCTTTACCTCATTTTGGAGGAAAAACAAATAAATCATCCTGTTAGCTTCTCTTTATGTATCTTAGGGAATATCTTTATTTATAAATATTGCCTTTTTTGTGCTTGAAAGTTTATAGGAAACATAAACTTCTCTGCTCTACAAATCTATAGACCTCCTTATCAACTGGTTCCATCTTGGTTTTGAACTTTACTTTTCCTTAAGCCTTTCTCCAGGCAGACTAGTCTCATCTCTGGTCCTCTGCCGTTTTTCTCCACCCGTTTCAAATCTTTGTTTGCTCTATATGCCCTCGTGGATCGCCAGCTTCTCTATAATCCAAAGCCGGGTTTATCTCAACCTCTTGCATATAATAATTTGCTTCCATGAAAAGGTTATTGACAGGTCCAGCCAATAGTAGTCCTATTTTTTTATTAATTTTTTTTATTAATGCCTTTGTCACTCAAGGAGAATTCCGGTTGGCAAAACTCCATGGTAGCCCCCAAGATTGTCACTGCCTGCATATTCCCCTCCTCTTGGGTTCAGACAGAGCCTGCGAATCTGACGAGACATCACTCCCTTGATTATGGTCTGTTCTAGGGCCAAAGAGATTTTGCAGATGGAATTGAGGTCCCTCATCAGTTGGCTTTGAGTTAATCAAAAGAGATTATCTTGGGTAGGACCTAATCAAATGGGTCCTGAAAAGCAGAAGACATGGCAGCAGACACACTCTCGGGCCTGGGAGAAAGCACAGCCTTGTGAACTGTGTCTGCAGGGCTCCACGGGGCCTGCCTCAGGTCCGATCCAGCTGGGGCTCTGCTCACATCCATTGAGAAAACACAGACCTTAGTTCTGCACCACAAGGAACTGGATTCTGCAAGCAACATTCTTATATTCTGACTCCTACAAAATTTTACACTTGTTTTCTAGGCCTCATTTTTGCCCCGTTGAACTTACAGAGATGTGCTCAATCTCATGCCTTGTACAGATTTTATCCCTTCCCACTGTGAAAGTAAGGCAGTCATTTGGGACATGAATGTACTTTGGAGTTAAAACATACCCATCAAACTGTAAATGATTTGTGGTCAGCTTACTAGTGTCAAATCATGGTTTGATGAAACTAGGTAGCTAATAATAATAGTGACGAAAATAATACTGATAATAGTAATGGCATAACAGCAAACAAATATGTCACATTTAAGTATGTACACATTTTTATTTAAGCCTCACTTTTTTTTTATTTATCCTCATTTAACAGATGAGGAAATATCCGTAGGAAAATTGAGTGACTTGGTGAATTTCACAGTCACTAGGTGGTGGAATCCAGTGTTAGATCAAGGTTGCCTAACGCCAGAGACTGGCTTTGGATCGATGCCCCCACGATTTTGTGATTTCTTTTAAAGGATGGGTCTTTTTTTTTAAGGGTGAAACCAGGAAGATTATTGCATTGGGGAATGTGTAGAGTGTAATTCATCCAAGAGCAACCAAATTCAACATTCTTAAATATTTGAGAACATAATGCCTTAAGATTCAGCCAAACTCAAATACTTATCAACCAGTTACCTAAGTCCTTTGCAGATACCAAGCTATAACCACAAGAAATCCCAGTTCACGATGAAATTTGATTGAACTACTACTGCTGTTAAATAGAGGTTCTACAGATCAGTATCACTCAGAAAATTAAAATCAAGATCATCATTATACAAATTAGTGAGGTGGATCTTAGGAGATGAAGTGACTTGCTCAAGGTTACCTGAGTCTCTTTCCCAATTACACTTGTTTCAAGAAACAAGAAACATCACAGGAGCTATGGAAATGAAGGCATGACATTCAAAGTTAGCTCAGGTCCCAGGATCACCTGTAGGTGCTTTTCTTGAAGATAGAATGTATGTTTTTTTCTCTACCCTTTGGAAAATTATGAGAAGTTGTAAAAATCAGGCTCACATAGGCATCAGACAGACCATAGCCAGGAGAAGTTGTGTAAAACCAGAAGAGTTAACAACAGAAAATGGGGACAAACCAAAAAATATGAGCTTCAAGACCACAGAATGCAGTACAATAGCGAGACAAGACAAAGGGCTAAATCAAAAAGTCTGAGGTTGGGTTGGTATTAAATGAATATAAAGGCCTAGTTAAAACAGGGATAACTCTTTGATAGGTCATGTGGTGTGGTACCTCTGCTTTCTAGATCTGAACTCCCCTGGACATGGGGTAGTTCGGAGATAATTGATAAAATTATCATTTGTTAAGAAATAGGAAATAGACTATTTCACCCCATAAGCTCCTAGATCTACAAATGTTGAATTTCAAACTTAGCCACATATTCATTACTGCCTATATTGTCATTACTTCTGTGATTGTCTATAGGTATCCAGAAAGTCTCTTATGTTCTAATACTCTTAGTGTCTTGGGATTTTCTCACAAATTCCAGATACTTCCATGATAATATATCAGATACCATAGCTTCTGCTATATGCACTCTACAAGATACCCACATCTATGCACAATTTCTCTCCATTCTCCCTGGAAATCCATCAGAAAATAACCAGCAAGGACATGTGGTCTACAAGCCACTTCGAATATACCCATCCACTGTATCTTTTTGCATGCTTTTTGATGGGTATGCATAAAGTGCAATATTATGAATGTCTGTTCAATAAGTCATGTATTGACTACAAGTCAAAGCAAGCAAGTGCTAAATCCATCCCAATATTTTTTCTGCTCAGATCAATGGGCATTGGCCATTTAAAACAGGAATCAATAATAGTGACAGATTTCAATGCTATTGCTAGGAATTTATATTAATACAAACAGCATCCACATTATACTCGACCCTGTAACATGGAAGACAGAAAATCAATACCCTTATATCCTTGCTTGGATTAAATTCTCTTCTTGGAATATGCTAATTAAAGTCAACCATAGTGCTAACATTTTCTGCATAATTAAGATAACTTCATAAAAGGCAAAACAAATTATAACATAGCAAGCACTTTTGTTGGAAAATTAGTACCAAATTAAATAACACTCAAAAAAGCCAATGGCAATAACATCCCTGATCACAAAAATTACTGATTATACCCCCAAAACCAAAACTTTATGTCAAGTTGTTCTCTTTGTGTTGCTATTATCTATTAATAATGAAGTGGTGTAAGTGTGTGTGTGTGTGTGTGTGTGTGTGTGTGTGTATTTAAAGCACACAAGCTCAAAATGTGGAAGACTGTGAGGTGTTTTTGTACCTGGATAATATGTAGGTAGAAAAGCAATTTAAAGCAATAGAATGCATTATTTAATGTCAGTACAGCTTTCAATGTGACTCAAACTTAATGATTTTTTGAGGGGAGAAATAAATGGGTTGAGCTCCATCAGATGTCTACTCAATTTCACACTGCAGATAGTGTTTTAAAAGAAAATTTACTATGAAAGTTGGAAAAGTAATTACTCTTCAACCACAGAGCTATTGTCTTTTAAAAGATGCATGTATAATTTGGCCTTGGCCTCAGAAAAGAGCAGTCACAATGTTCAGAAAAAGATCTACTAGTACAGAAATATCTAGATCTAGAAGAAATGGGAAAAACAGATGTGTAAGATATACTGAATGAAGTACAAAATATCATCCCAGAGTGATTTAAGAAACCCAAGGAACTTACGATGTTACATTAGAAATACAAACAATCCATCCAGTCTTTCTTGGATATTCCCAATTGACTGATGTCCTTGATGGACCCTTTGTTATTAAAAAAATATGCTCACAGACAACCAGACTTTCCCTACCCCCTTTCATTACTGGGCTCCTTCTCTTGCTACTTTGCCAATGAGTTTCCAACCATGAACTCAATCATTTGTTTTCAGGATAGTCTCCTATCTCTCATTAGCATAAGATTTCAAGGATAAGGGCCAATATATATGCAATATATATGCAACCTCTCATCTTTAATCTCCTTTAAACTCATTATTTCTGTGTATGTGCCACATACTCTGCACTGTTCCAAACACTGGGGAAACAAAAAGAAACCAAACATTTAAGATTCTCTTCCAAATTCAGCTCTTTTAGCAAACCTGAATCTCATCTAAATTCAAATCTTTTGTCAAATTTTGCACCAGTTGAGCTGTCTTTATCAGAGCTGACCATTCGTCTCAGAATCTGAGAAGCGTTCTTCTTTTACACTGCCATTTCCAAAGTCTACAGTTTCCACTCTCCGAACACAATTTTTGTGTGTGATTTCAAGCTGCATACGTTTTCCTCTCGTGAATTTCCAGTGACTCAACCTTAATTTTTTTTTTGCTTCCTTCCAAACAGTAATCTGTAGACAAAAGAAATTGATTCTAATGCACTCAGTGAAATAAATGTGTTGATGATCTAACAGGGCCATTCACAATTCTGAACAGTGCAGATAAGAAATGAACAAAATAAACAAGCATCCTTGCCTCAAAAAGCTTACATATTGTTTATTATGTATATACAGTTTTCTTTGGCATTTGAGTAAATACAACTGCAACAGGATGGTGTGCCTGTGTCTAGAAAATCCCCCATGCTCATTAAGAAAACATTGTCAGCTGCTCACTCTCTCTCTCAAAAATAAATAACATTAAAAAAAATTTTAGAAAAGGGAGGGGGCACCTGGGTGGCTCAGTCGGTTAAGCGTCCAACTTCAGGCTCAGGTCATGATCTCGCAGTTCACGAGTTCGAGCCCCACATCAGGCTCTGTGCTGACAGCTCAGAGCCTGGAGTCTGCTTCAGATTCTGTGTTTCTCTGTCTCTCTGCCCCTCCCCTGCTTATGCTCTGTCTCTCTCTCTCTCGCTCTCTCTCTCTCAAAAATAAACATTAAAAAATTTTTGAAAAAGCATCAGTATAGACTGGGCCATGCCAGGAAAATACAATCTATGTGATCACAAAATAACTAAATATAAAAGGTAAAATAAAAATCTTAACCCCAACCAAAGCCTATAAATGTAATCATGGCGAACTATTTTAAATGTCTTTAAAACTTCAATATTTGACGGCACGTTGTGAGACATGATTAAAAAATGAAGGTGGGAACATATTAGGATAAGGTAGAAATCTATGCTTAAAATTAATTATGCAAAAAGACGCCGCCATTGGATTCTTCTCTACGTATTCTTTATGTCTTTTCCTCCTGGAGTTTTGGGCACTCCAGTAAGATTTCTCTTATGCTTATCTCTTACAAGACAACTATTTATACTTTGTTCTTAGTGCAATGCTTTTACTGTACCCAAAATTTAAATAAATAGAACCTCTCCTTTTTTGATATTTATAACTACCTTTTCTCATTTTTTCTTCACCGGTGAGCATTCTGTTCCCTACTAAAAATTGGCTGTGCAACTCTCCAGGACACAACATTAAGCAGGGTCCTTTTCTTTTTTCAGTGATAATTCAGTGTTGATATTTTATCCACTTCCCATTTCTTTCCCTAGAAAATCAAAATCTGTATATTCTGTTATTCCCTCGGCCTATTTTAATTATCCATTGTGTGCATGCCATCTAATATCCTAGGCTTTGGGAAATATAAAATAATGAACATTTTCTTTTTAGGAGTTGATAGCCTAGTGGAGACCATAGTCATAAAGGTATGAATTTATAATAAAATGTAATAAATTTTAATGAGGTAAAGGGTTGAAAGTTGTGGACAAGTGGTTTTAGAGTCAAGATGAAGAATGGAAGAGGGGCTAGCTAACAATACGAGGGCTTCAAAACTATTTCAATTAGCTCTATTTGAAAGCTTGGGAGGGCTGTAAATAGATGCTGTTCACACAAATCTACACAATTAATCCCCCAACCTGTCATTCGACTTGTAAAACGTGAGATGCTTAATATAGAGAAAAATGAATCCAATTTCATCTTTGCCCCAAACCGGTTAAAAAGGAACATTCAGATTGTTATAACACTAGAAATGTTATAACACTAGAATGTTATCATAACACTAGAAAAGCTGGCCATTTTGTACATTTTAAGATGTTCCACACGTTTCTCGTTAACGTATCTCCTGGAACTGACCATCCAGTCACTCTACTTGGGTTTATCTTGCTGCTTGTGGGCCACCTTCCTCTTTGTAAGCTGTGACAGCGCTATCCTAATTTGCTAATATCTCCCAGAACAATACTATCTTGAAAGGCAGCTGACCTTTGAACAAGACAGGACTGGACTATCCAGGTCCACTTATACATGGATGTTTTTATATATAAATAGTACTGTACTATAAATGTACATAAATGATTTAGATAAATACATAAATGTACATATGTACATTTATCATTTATACATATTTATACATACACATTTATGTATATAAATGATTTCCTTAATAACCTTCTCTTCTCTCTAGCTTACTTTATTGTAAGAACACAGTAGATCAAACATGTGACATATAAAATATGGGTCTCGGTAGGGCTTCTGGTCAACAGTAGGCTATTAGTAATTCAGTGTTGGGGATGTCAAAAGTTATACTTGGATTTTCAAATGCATCAGGGGTCAGAGCCCCTAACCCCCACAGTGTTTAAAAGCCAACCAGATACTGTTTGTATTCTTTCTTTTCATCTCATATCGAACAGGCCAGTCTGCCTGATGGATAAGCTTCAGGCAAATCCATCAGCACTGTTCTTGAGAGCTGCTGTAGAAAGGGCTTCTTTGGTCATAAGCCCTGAGGGAACTTGCCTGGCTTGGTTCAGAGGTGGTATAAATTTGAATGTCCACCCACCAACCCCCCAGCACCTGTCAACATCATGGTGATGGCTGGAGTGGAGAACCTTCAACAAGGGCCTTCTTTCCAGGAGATTCTTTACTTCTGCATGGGAGTAGAAAGTAGTACTTTCTGGTTTTGGAGGTGGAGAGGAAGGTCTGGGGGTTGTTACAGACTTGGGCTGCTACTCCTGGGCTTTCGATTTGTACATTTTACTATCTGTGCCCCCTTTGCCTGAACTTATGTTTTAGGTTTGAATTTTATGCCCTGGCCCCAGTTTTGTAATCATTTTGCCACTGGAATCCACAATATTTGCTTTTTAATTTGTTTTTATTTGAGAGAGAGAATGAGGGAGGGGCGGGGTGGGGGAGAAAGAGAATCTTAAGCAGGCTCCCAGCCTGTCACTGGGCTTCATCTCAAGACCCTGGGATCATGACCTGATCCCACGAGCCAAAATTAAGAGTCAGACACTCAACCAACTGAGCTACCCAATATTTGCTTTTTACTGTGTAATACATGGCTATTTAATTGGCCCCCACTACCAGAACCTGTCTAGCTTTCACCACTATTCTTTCAGGCTCTTTCTTTAAAGTCCTATGTATCAAACACCATGCCTTCGCTATTTAGTTCAACATTTTTAATTTTGTACACAAGGAATGTAAGACACCCAGGTAAAACCTCACATTAAGTGGATCCAAAGGCAACCTCAGAGAATGGAAACTCCCAGGCTTACATGTCCTGTCCCTGCTCTGTTCCATTCCTGCTCCACAGACATTCTCTGCCAGAATTCCTCAGGAATTTAGGAATAAATGGAGTCTCAAGTTTTTAACAAGATAGATCCAAATGGCTATCACTTACATGAGTATGAATAGACTTACCACAACACTTAATGGATACTTATATCACTCGTGGTGTGTTTGTGTGTGTGTGTGTGTGTGTGTGTGTGTGAGTGTGTGTGCGTCGTCTTGACCCAGGTTTGACATCAGCTGAGAAATCAGTCAGTTCTTCTTCTTGACCATTACATTCAGTCCACACCCCAACCAACTCCCTTATGGCCCCAGGGCCAGATACCAGACAGCCAGGGACAGCCCTCATCCCCAGAGCCTGTTACTCAAATTAGCCAATCCCAAACATGCTCGCCCTGTCTCCACTTTCTTTTCCACCCAAACTACAATAACTGTGCTTATTCACAGCTCACTTGCCTTCCCTCTGTCTGGTGCCCCAGTTTGGTGGTGTCTGAGTGGTCCCGCGCAGGTGTTCTGTGTTCTCCCCGGGGAGCCGGGAGTTATCCACATGTAGCACGCTCTCTGGTGGCTCTCTTGAACTTCCACCAGCCTCACCACGCATCGCCACCGCAACGCAGGTAAAACAACTGAACATATTGGATTTTTCAGTAATGTTTCATTTGAGAATGGTAAACGGAATGTCAACATGTGTGGGAACAAGTATGGCGAAAGCACAGGTTTCCCTAACTCAGAACAAATACAGGCGGTAAGTTTTACAAGAACCTTTTTTACAGGACTGACCGCCTGTGGACCGATAGTGCCACCTGGTGGACAAATTAAATGCAAGCAAGGTTTCCAGGTGAGCGTGCGCGGTGTGTGTGTGTGTGTGTGTGTGTGTGTGTGTGTGTGTGTGTGTGTAGTAAAGGGATTATAGTGAATTTTCTTGTGTGAAGTCACAGTAAAGCATATTCAATTGAACCTATAAAAAAATCAGTTCCTACGAGCCGTGATATTCAACTTCTTCCCACATATATTTAACAAGGTTTACTAGTAATTAATGCCAGATCCCTCATCTGTCATTTATGCAGGGTAAACTTAAGCAAATTGCTTAATTTCTCTGAGTCTCAGATAATTTACATCCATAATATCAGTTAATTCTCACAAGAGAACACTGCATGGAGTATATTAATATTCTTTTTTTTTTTAATGAGAAATCAAATTCTGTGGCTTGAAACAAATTAGGCCTTCTACAGCAGGTAATCCTCCCAGCTTATCAACCCTTTGAATATGATTCATGCATTAGAATTTTGATTAAATGGCACACAAAAACCCACAGTCTCCTGTTTCCTCAGAAATTTTCACACATAGAAAATGATTTCTGTTTCATTTGGTTTTACATATACAAAGCTTGTGTCAACAAAGACATCACCAAATCAGATACCACCTCCATTGGACATAGACTAGAATATGAAGCCTGTATTGTGGTCTCTAGAGAAAGATGGCATATGTCGAAAAGAAAAAAGAAAGAAAGAAAAGGAAGGGAGGGTGGCAAATTGCTCTTTGCTCTGAACTGCCAGGGCTTTTGAGACCCTGGGAGTGAGTCAAACTGTGTTGAGGGTGAAGGTTTCTCCTTCATCCCTCAGGGTGTGCTGCCCGGCTGCTTGCTATGCATCATCCTTCCAACCCTACATGAAGACTCAGCCATGGAGGAGGGGTAGCTCCTGCTCTTCCTTAGCATTTTTCCTTATTTCTTTAATTCAGGTTTTTTTTGCAGTATAATTGACACAAAGCACAGCTTACTCTGTCAGGTGTGGATTTCTATCTGTTTCGCAAATATGTGCAACCACACAGCCACCATCATGATGGAGAGGTAGAGGATTTCCATTATCCCAAATTTTCCTTGTCCCCCTGATAGTCCCCTCTACACAACCCTCAGCCCTGGCAACTCACCCCCGCTATACTTTTTGTTCCTATCATTTTGTCTTTTCCAAAATGTCATATAAAGAGGATCAAACAGCATGTAGCCTTCGGTGTCTGGATTCTTTCACTTACAATAACGCTTAAGGGGTTCATTTGTATCACCACATGTATCAGTGGTTTTTATGTTTATTGTTGAATAGTATTCCATTGTATGGATGCATCGCAATTTATTTATTCAGTCATCACTTGGTGAGCAGCTCATTGGGACTATTATTGGATAAAAGCTGCTATAAACATTTGCAAAGATGCTTTTTGCAGACATACACTTTGATTTGATTTGGGTAGAAATCGACAGGTGCGGCTGCTAAATCATAGTCAATATGTAAAAATATAAACATCTACCAAACTGCTTGCCAAAGTGATCATTCAACTTGGTATCCCCATTAGCAATTTCGAGAGTTCCCCTTCCTTGACATTTTCATCTGCATTGGGTATTGTCAATTTTGTGTGTGTGTTATTCTAATTTGTAGTGGTTTTCCACTATGGTTTGTTTTTCATTTTCCTAATGACTAAAGATGGTGATGAGCTTTTCATGTGTCCATCTGCCAGCCCTGTATCTTGTTTTGTCATGGAGGTTCCTCTAATGTCAATTAGATCAAATTGGTTATATTGGTTTTAGGTTTTCTTTACCCTTATTGATCATCTGTCTCCTTGTGGTATAAATTACTGAGAGAAAATTTAAGTCTTAAATGCTAATTGTATATGGATTTAATTCTCCTTTAAATTTTTATCATTTTTATTGTATATTGAAGCTCTTCTATTAGGTAAATATACATAGAGGAAAATTATGTTTTCTTGGTGAATTGACCCCTTTTGTCGTTTCTTTACTCCTTTCCTCCCCCCCCTTTAACTTTCAACCTATACTTAACTAGCACACATCTTTAAGTCAATATCAAAATCTCCGTCTTTTAGTTGAGGCATTGAGAATGTTGGCATTTAATGTAATTATTTATGTAGTTGTGTTTAAAGCTGCGATCTTGCTAATCATTTTTCTATTTTCTCCATTTTCTCTATTGCCTGCCCCCCAGCCCCCACTTATTTCTTACCAGGCCCTTCTTTCTTTTGAGTTAAGGATTGTGGGTAGTTTAAAAAACTCCACTTATCTCCCTCAATAGTTCATTAGTTTTACGTCTTTATTTATTTTTTAGTGGTTACATCAGGGTTTACAACATAAATCTTTTTTTAGTGACTACCCTCTGACTCTGTACTTCTTCAGTAATATGTTGGCTATTCTATGTTTTTTGTCTTTCCAAAACATGTTAGAATCAGGTTTTTTGATATCTGCAAAACAAATTGCCAGAATTTTGGTGGGATTTGGACTGAATATGTAGACCAAATTGGAGAGAACTGACATATTAGCTATTGAATCTTTCTATCCATGAAGATGGAGTATCTCTCCACTTACTTAGATCTTTGATTTCTTTCATCAGAGTTATATAGATTTCCTCATATACATGCTATATATATTTTGTTATATTTACACCTAAGTATTTCATTTTTTGGTGCTAATATAAATAGTATTTTTTTTTTCTTTCCAAATCCCAAGAGTTCTTTACTGGTACATAGGAAAACAGTTGACGTTAGTATCATCGGATTGGATCCTGCAATCTTATTACAATCACCAATTAGTTGCAGGACTTTTTCGGGATATTTTTCTTGTCAATCATTTAGAATTTTCTACATAGACAATCATGTCATCTGCAAATAAAGACAGCTGTATTTCTTCCTTCCCAATCATTATACATTTTATTTCCGTTTCTTATCTTACGCACTAGCTAGGATTTAATAGTCCGATGGTGAATAGGAGTGGTGAGAGGAGGTATCCTGTCCTTTCCCCCATCTTAGGAAGAAAGCATCTTGTTTCTCACAATTAAGTATAATGTTAGCTATTATTTTATTTTATTTTATTTTATTTTATTTTATTTTATTTTATTTTTCTAGAGAGAAAGCATGAGCGGGGGAGAGGGGTAGAGGGAGGGAAAGAGAGAATTCCAAGCAGGCTCCATGCTCAGCATGGACCCCGATGCGGGTCTCAATACCACAACCCTGGGATCATAACCTGAGCTGAAATTAAGAGCTGGACACTCAACAGACTAAGCCACCCAGGCACCCTTGTTAGCTGTCTATTTTTAAACCGATTTTTTAAAAACAGTTTTAGGTTCACACAGAAAAATCGAGTAGAAAGCGTACAGAGTTCCCATATATTCAGTGCTTCCACATATGCACATTCTCCCCCACTACCAGCATCCCCCACAAGAATGGTACATGTCTCACAATCAATGAATCTATATTGACATCAATACCACCCAAAGTTCATAGTTTATGTCGTGATTCATCTGGATGTTGTACATTCCGTGAGACTGCACAAATATATGATGGCAGGTAAACATTATTATAATATCATACAGAGGATTTTCACTGCCCTTAAGATTCTCCAAGCTCTGCTTATTCTTCATTCCTCGCCATCCCAACCCCTGGAAATCCCCGATCTTTTTACTATCTGCATAGTTTTGCCTTTTCCAGAATGTCATGTAGTTGGAATCATACAATATATCGCCTTCCAGACTGACGTCTTTCACCTATTCATATGTATTTAAGGTTCCTTCCTATCTTTTCATGGATTGATAGCTCATTTCTTTTTAGCCCTAAATCGGACGTACCACAGTTTATTCATCCATTCACCTGCTGAACAACATCTTGGTTGCTTCCAAATTTTGACAATTACACATAAAGCTGCTATAAATATCTATGTGCAGGATTTGGGGTGAACATAGGTTTTCAACTCATTTGGGTAAGTACCAATGAGTATGATTGCTAGATCATATGGTAAGAATACATTTACTTTTGTAAGAAGCTGCCAAAGACTGTAGCTTTACCATTTTGCATTCCCACTAACAATGAATGAGAGCTCCTATTAGTTCACATCTTCACTAGCATTTGGTATTGCCAGTATTTTTTGGTATTTTTAATTTTTGAATTTTGGATTTTGTCCATTCTAATAGATGTGTATCTTGTTGTTTTAATTTGCATTTCCCTAATAACATGTGATGTCAATCTTCTTTTCTTATGCTTAATTGCCATTTGTGTATCTTTCTTGGTAAGGTGTCTGTTCAGGTATTTTGCCCATTTTGTAAATTGGGTTGTTCATTTTCTTACTGTTGAGATTTAAGGTAGTTGTTGTATATTTTGGATAACAGTCATTTATCAGCTATGTCTTCTTCATTTATTTTCCAGTCTGTGGCTTATCTACGCATTCTATTAAGCTGTAGTTTTTTTGTAAAAGTTCCTTATCAAGTTGAGAAATTTCCCCTGTATTCATAGTTTGCTAAATGTTTCCATCCTGAATAAATGTTGGCTTTTATCAAATGTCCTTTCTATATCTATCGATATAGGCATATGATTTTTCTTCTTTAGTCTGCTGATATGATGGATTACATTAATTGGTTTTCAGATATTGAATCAGCCAAATGATCTAGAGCTTCAAAAATAAATACATTTTGTGCTTTTGTAGATTAGAGAGCAAATTTAATCAGTAAGATGGGAAGATTAAATTTTTTAAAATAGGTACTTTTTAGATGTATAAAGTACATTGTGGATATTGCTATAGATTGTATGTGGTCAGAGAATAAATCCAAGGTTAAAAGAATTTTAAAATGAAACACCATAAATACATAAATTTAAATATTGCTAATTTTAACTTGACGTGACACTCCCGTTTTGCTAATTACTTATACGTGAAAGTTAAATTACAAGTAATTTAATTAACAGAAAATTGCCTTCCCTTAAAAAAAAAGATTGCTTTTACTCGAACATTTCCTTTTATGTTTAAAGTGGGGTTTTTTTGTATTTTTTACATGTAGAAATATACCCTGTATTTTCAACATGCCAATACATTTTCCCAACTTGCTCTTCATAGATAATGGATTTAATATAAATTATCTCTTTCCTCAAAACAAATATTCTGTTTATAATTAGGAATCAACCCAAGGAAAAATTTTACTGGAATTATAATAATCTGTTTCGAAATTTCTGTAAGAACTTTTAAGATGTTTATGTGGGCACATACTAGTCCTTAAAATGCTTCCTTCTGTGCTGACAGCTCAGAGCCTGGAGCCTGTTTCAGATTCTGTGTCTCCCTCTCTCTGACCCTCCCCCGTTCATGCTCTGTCTCTCTCTGTCTCAAAAATACATAAACGTTAAAAAAAATTTAAAATGTTTCTTAATGTGAGTATATCTAATAACTATTATATGTTCATAGAAAAGAATGGCTAAACATTGACTTTTAAAATGTAGTCAGGGGAAGCCTGGGTGGCTCAGTCGGCTGAGGGTCCGACTTCGGCTCAGGTCATGATCTCATGGTTCATGGGTTCGAGCTCTGTGTCAGGCTCTGTGCTGACAGCTCAGAGCCTGGATCCTGCTTTGGATTCTGTGTCTCCCTCTCTCTCTGCCCCTCCCCTGCTCATGCTCTGTCTCTCTCTGTCTCAAAAATAAATATAAACATTAAATTTTTTTTTTAAAAATAAAGTGTAGTCAAAACTACAGTACATTTAATGAGAAAGAGTTTTGAAAGTTGCATACTTAGATAAGAATTGGATAAATATTTTTCAGTTGATCAAAACATATCCTTTTATTTCATGTTTTCCCACCCCTTCCCCAAATTTCTAATTACATTTATTCAGAAATATTTTCCTAAATCCCTACAAAATACAATGCCTTTGTCACACAATTCACTCCTAAGCTGACTGCTTTCTCAGATAGCCATTGGGAGTGACTGCTAGAGCCACAATCACAGAAGTGCCTCAATTCTGAAATTCCTTTGTTCATCTAAGTTCATATCTACTCTACACATCTTCCTTTTTTATTATCATTGAAAACTGTTCCGCCTTCAAATCACTAATTCAAGAAACAGCATTTCTAGGGTACCTGGGCGGCTCAGTCGTTTGAGCGTTCGACCCTTGATTTCTGCTCAGGTCATGATCTCAGGGTTCAGGAGTTCGAGCCCTGTATTGGGCTCTGGGCTGGCCTTGCAGAACCTGCTTGGGATTCTCTCTCTCTCCCTCCCTCTCTGTTCCTTCCCTGCTTGTGCTCTCTCTCTCAAAGTAAATAAATGAACTTCACGGCAGCAACAACAAAAGAAACAGCCCTTCAACACAAACCTCTCTCTCTTTATCCAGTCCATGGATACCTCTACTTAATGCCACATCCTTTGGATGACTCCTCTCTTACTTCACAGCCTAAGCCTCTGAGCTTGGTGCCCCTGATCTACAAAACCTTGACAACAGCCTTCCTTGCCCTTCTGTCTTCTTTTGAAGACAGAACTTTCGACGACACACTTCAACCAGGGATGAGCTTGTTCATTTGAATGCAACTAGGAAGTTGCTGATAAAGTAATCACACATTTCAGCAGAATTTTTTAGTTCCTCCTCTCTGGGCTTTTTCAATTCTGTGCTTCTCCATAGGGACACCAGTTGTCCTGATCTTAAGTCATCTTTGTCTCTCCTTCGCTTCCATCATGACGTTATTTCCATTTTTAAAAACTTAATTCACTGTATCTCCCTTTTTTCCTCTTTCAAACTAGAAACTGAGTTTTGAGCTATATGTTATGAGCAGTGACTGCCATGTTACTTAATATCCAATGCCTATTCCTCAGCCCACGCCTTACATGATCTCTTGGGAGCTCTGAACACTTGTACTGGTCCCTTTTTCTAGACTCGTTCTTTTCTTCCCTCTTGGCAACAATGACCCCATACTTGTCCACTTTCCTCTATACCTTCCAAGCTATTTCTCATTTTCTGCTGGCTCAGACTTCATCTGGTCTTTGATGTTTGAGGTAATAAGAATCAGTTTGTATGTATGTATTATTTTTTAATGTTTATTATTTGAGAGAGAGAGAGAGAGCAGGGGAGGGGCAGAGAGAGAGGGAGACACAGAATCAGAAGCAGAGCCTGACATGGGGCTCGAACCCACAGACTGTGAGATCATGACCTGAGCTGAAGTCGGCTGCTCAACCAACTGAGCCACCGAAGAATCAGTTTTTTTTAAAAAAACAAGAATCAGTTCAAGACTCTTTTCTCCACACTCACTTTCATTTTGAAATTTTTAAACTGGGGTTTGAGCTTGGGTGGCTTAGTCAGTTAAATGTCCAATTTTGGCTCAGGTCATGATCATGCAGTTAGTGAGTTCGAGTTCCATATTGGGCTCTGTGCTGACAGCTCAGAGCCTAGAGCCTGCTTCAGATTCTCCCTCTCTGCCCCTCCCCGCCTCAAAAATAAACATGAAAAAAAAAAGAAAATTTTCAAACCTACAGTCAAGAAGAAAGTATAGTATTATGAATACATGACACCCTTACCTAGAATGACCAATTGTTGTCCTTTTTCCATATTTCCTTTATCACAACACACACACACACACACACACATCTTCTGGTAAAGCTATTTTTTACTCCTAAATATTTCAGCACGCACATCTCTTGATGATAAAAACATTTTCTTACATAACTACAATACTGTTATCACACCTAATAAAATTGATGTTAGTTCAGTGACATCATATAACATGGAGGCTATATTAAACACACCCTGATTGCCCCCAAAATGTCTTTTTTAGTTGTTTTAAGATCCAATTAAGATTTGCACAATATATTTAGTTATTTCATTTCTAAATGTAGGACAGAGAGTTTACAACACATTGATTTATTTAGTCTCTCGTGCCATTGAAATACCGCATGCTCCTGAACTATCCGGAATGCCCCCTAACCTAATAGAATTTTACCTAGATACCCCAACTGGGGAATTCTACATGGCCCTAAGATAACGCCAGTCACTGAGAATGACCACTCATTTTTTCTTGGGGAAACGAGAGGAATCTTTTTTTCTTGCTCATGTCAACCAGATATCCTGTTTTGAAAATGTACAGGTCAGAGTGCTTGGAAACTTGCTCTGGGTCTTGTCCCCAATGTCTCAGTCATTTGCTGCCACAATCGCTCCCTCCCCCCAAATTTATAAAATCCTTTGCTAACACAATTGCCTCAAAGCAATGCTTTTGGAGGTGTTTCCCTCCTGTGGAGAAATAATGAAAAGAAGTCCTCCTCTCCTTCTGATCTCCCTTCTTATTTTAACATTGACTTTTTTTAAGTTTATTTATTTATTTTGAGAGAGAGAGAGAGAGAGAGAGAGGGAAAGGGGCAGAAAGGGAAGGAGAGAGAGGATCCCAAGCAGGCCCTGCGCTGTCGGCACAGAGCTGGACGCAGGGCTCAATCCCATGATTCATGGGATCATGACCTGAGCCAAAATTAAGAGTTGGACACCTACCCAGTTGAGCCACCCAGGCGCCCAACAACATTGACCTTTAAAAGAGTCTACACCAGTTATTTCATAGAATATTTGACATTTATGTTATTAAGCGGAATTTTTCCTGGAAATACAGAACTGTGATTATTTTGTCTTCATGTCCCAAATTCTACGGGCCAGAGTTTTTGTCTGTGTTAGATTTTTTACGGAACGTACTTTGGGTCAGAGTGAATAATTGCATCACAGATGAAGACAGTTTTAAATTGCATGTAAAATATTACTACACCCGTAAAGTCATTGGTTAGTCTCCACCACAAGGAACTTCTCAGGGGATATGCTCTTCCTGAGGCTGCAGCCTGCTGTTAGGTTACCGGTTCCCCCATTCTCTTGGACCCTTCTCTCTTTTCTCCTCTCTCCCTTTCTTCCCCTCTTTCGTCTTCTAGAGGCAGAAACACAACACAGCTCCAAAGTCTCTTTTCCTTTATTTCAGAGGAAAACTCACGCTTTATCTAAGCCTACCTTATCTAAGTTCAATATCATGGGGCCCTATATTCAGTGGTCAGACAGTTATTACGTTGTTTTCTGAAACAAAGAAGGAATTCTCTTTTCTGCCATCCATCTAGGTTAATGGTTCAAAGTGAGTTAGCCTGTGATGTATCGTCTTCCTGGTGTACTCATAGGTTAAATACGGTGAAGAACTAAATTGGACCTACAGACACCAGCAGCATCTGGAACAAACTGTGTTCCACCATATCACTTGCAACGAGAAACAGTAATGAGCTCCAGGGAGCAAGGTGTGTAGGTTCAGGTTCAAGCCCAGCCTGGAGACTGTGCGGCTAAAGATCACGTCTGCCATCTCTCAGATTCCTGCAAGATGTGTTCTCTGCAGGACAGCCCTGAAGCATTCCTCAGCGTTGTGCTGCCATAAATGGATAGCCTCGTAGCTAACGTGGGCAGTCCACTCCAACAAACAAGCACTTTCTCGACTAAGGAAAGATATAATGAAGCTTTAGAGATAAGCTGCAAGTGCACAGCAATGTCATGTGCGATGGAAAACGTGTCTCCTCGCTGCTGTGTGATCACCTTTTTTGATAATTAAATTTACAGGAACTAAAAAGAAGGGGAAGAGGAGGAAGAGGACAAAGTGGAGAAGGAGGAAGAGGAGGAAAAGGAGGAGCAGGAGGAGGAAGGGGAGGAGAAGGAATAGAAAAGGGAAGAGAAGAGGAAGAAGGAGAAGGGGAAGAGGAAGAGGCAAAAGAAGGAGGAGGAGAGGAAAAAGGGGAAGAAGGAGAAGGAAATAGAAATATTCTGCTCTCTACCCTGCCCCAAAGAACAAAAGAGGAGGAAAAATAGCATCGACAATTTCCCAGGCATCAAAAGCTGGTGTAGGCTCATCAGTTAAATAAATGGCGGTAGATGTTGTCCGTGTCCTACCTACGCCCCCTCATACTTCGGCACGCCCTGGCCTGACTCCTTATTGCCGGCACCCGCATCTCTTTGCATGTGGGCTTTATCCTGCTGTTGGAGCCTGCTTTGCTGTGCATACAGTGAGCCAGAGTTCTGGGGAATGACCATTCTTCAGAGCGGCCCACAACCAATAATTGTGGACCTTCATGGCATCCCAGTGGGATTCAAGTCTGTTCACTCACAGTGGTGGCCGGCTCGTGCCCTTTGTTGGCCGCCTCTGCACATCCCTCCAGGTTCTTCCCCCCACCTCCCAGGCAGACTCAGCACATGCTCAGCGTCTGTTTCTGGACCTGCAAAAATTATATGCTGCTTAGCACTGCCTGAATGGCTTGAAAAACATTCATGCTTGTGTAGTTCAAACATGGGTCTTCTCAGATCTTTAGATCATTCTTCAAAACTGTTAAAATATAAATTAAATACCCTTATTATAGTACCCTTAGGCACTCTAAATAAATCCTCTCTTGTAAATAATTGATACACTTTTTATTTTCATTTTCTTGGAAGGAAAAGCAACATAAACTAAATTAATGTTTTTGTTATTATAATATTAAAATATAATAAAATGTGTCACACTTCCCACTTTTCTAAGGATAAACAACCATAATCCAATTTATGTCTCAGGCTGTAATTTAATTTACTATGAAAGAATATAAGGGATTACAATATTAAGCAGTGTAATTTAAATAAGGTAAATAGGGTATAAAATAGCATAATATAAAGTAGGAAGCCAGTTGGAAGGAATAGAGAATTAATTATTTAACTATATTAAAGTACATATCAAATTTCTTGTTTTACCAAAATACCTACCATCTAGCACAGGTTGACTGACCTTTGCTTTAGAACACTAGAGCGTAAGATGTTTCTAAATATTCTTTTTTTTAATGTTTGCTTATTTTGCTTTGAGAGAGACAGAGAGTAAATGGGGGAGGGACAGAGAGAGACAGAATCACAGAATCCGAATCCAAAGCAGGCTCTAGGCTCTGAGCTGTCAGCACAGAGCCTGATGTGGGGCTGGAACTCTGACACCGTGAGATCATGACCTGAGCCAAAGTTGGACGCCTAACGGACTGAGCCACCCAGGCGCCCCAGATATTTCTAAACAAAAGAGTCAAAACTCTCATGAATAAATTGCTTGACAAAACCTCCTGGGACATTAATTTTTTTAATTTTTTATTTAGAAATAGTTTTGGACTTATAGAAAGCTTACAAAACTCATACAGAGTTCTCCTCTTTCCTGAAGCGCCCCCAGCGTTAATATCTTACATAAACATCGTGTAATTAGCAAAACCATGAAATTAACATTGGTACAAAACTGTTAACTAACCTTCAGACCTGAGTAGGATTTTCCCACTTTTTCAGTAATGTCCAGGAACCCTCAATGCGCTTGAGTGTCATGTTTCCTCGGTTTCTTTCAATATCTGGCAGATGTTCAGTCCTTCATTGTTTTTCATCTCCTGGGCACATTTGAATAATGTGTGATGTGCCTTTTCAGCACATCATGTGTTGTTGGTATATCTTATTACTGGGTGAGGTTCACCTTGATCACGTGATTAAGGTGGTATGTGCCAGGTTTCTTCACATTTTTTTCTTTGTAATTAATAAGTACATGGGGAAAATATTTCGAGACTGTGGAAATATTCTGTTTTTTCATCATACTTTTGTCCACTAATTTCAGCATCCACTGACGTCGTCTGCAGGAGCTCTTGTGGTGTTTGTTTAATAATGACTTTCTATTTTCTTCATTTTTGTTCGAATGTAAGTAAAAGTCTTTTCTTTCCCCATTTAATTGTCATTCGGTTGTCCATTTATATCAGAAGAGGTTCAGGCAGATCTATTTTATTCTATAGGCTAAAATTTAATGCTATCATTATTTAATATTCAAATTACCTCAGTTTTGGCCACCGGGAGGCCCTTCAAGTGAGTTACTGTGTCTCTGTGCCCTTTCAACAGACATGGCTTTTTTGTTTTGTTTTGTTTTTTAATCTATTTGCTTCGTTTCCGGCACCACAAGATGTACCAGCTTCCTGTTGTATTTTCCCTGCCCTAACCCTAGAACTGGCCGCTTTTCCAAGAATCCCTGCTTCCTCGTATTAGAGAATGGTATTTAGATATCAAGATCTGGGTATTAGATGTACCCAGTGCTACTTACTGGGTTATCACTTTCCAGACCTTCTTGGCAGACAGAGTAGAAATACACGTATGTATCTTGCCGTTTCCCCACCATCAGCTTGGTTTTTTAACCTATTGTCTGAAGAGCAATTGCCCCGAGGGGAAAACCTCCAAGTGTCAGGGGCACGTCTTTGTGGCCTCCCTTTGCTCCAGAAGCTCGACTCCCCCAACATGGACAGAAGCCGCGCCAATCCCGAATACCGGCTCTTGCACGTTAGCTCAGTGTGATTGCTCAAAACCCTGATGACTTCTTAGCTGCTCCCATCTACTTCAAGAGTCACCAAATGCTCCTGGGACACAAGTGGAATCCTAATTTTACTCTAACGTAACGAGATTCCTCGAGGTCTGGCTGCTTCGGCGGCTCTGCAAAGCCTTCAAAGAGATGGCATTTTCTTTGTCTTTTACTCACGGCTTCTAATTGTTTTTGGTAGGTGCACAGGAGTATTAGTCTGGTATAAACTACCACATAGTAACCTAGAGTGGTGGTGTTTTTTCTTTAACTTTTTAAAAATAGAGGTAAACAGACATACAAAAAAGTGCACACAGTGTAAGTATACAGTTCACTGAATTTCCACGGATAGAACACAAACTTATAGCTACCCTCCATGTGAAGAAATAGATCTTGTGGCATTTTAACAGTTCGTTATTGAGTACTTTTAAGTGAAATGCTCAAGAAATTTGTACCATTTGGGTAGGAAAAATAAAAGTATAAGATTAAAAAGCAAGTCATAGCCCCTCGTGGGGACAGGTCAATGGAGGCTGAGATATCAAAATGCTCTCAGTAAGAATGCTTATCCTGTGCTCTATAGAAACACCAGAGACATTTAGGCAAAGTGACATACAACGAATGAGTGTTAGTATAAATTAAACTGGACCCTTTGTTCAGTGGGTGTCCACCTCTATGCCACCAACGAATTTCATAAAGTTTCTCCAAACGTCACGGTCATTGCAAGGATTGTCCTCAACCAAACCTTTTAATTAACTTAGAGGCAGAAAAATACTTCTGAGAACAGTGCAGTGTGCTTTCTTCATGAGAGAAATCAGCACTGAGAAATTTGAAAATTTGCAGATGTTAGTTTGAAATCTATTTAATATACACAAAAGATTGCAAAACTAAATTTACCTGTAATTGAGGCAGAGGTTGCCATTTTCCTCAGTGCAAAATTTGGAAAGCAGATTGTACCTCATTTAAAGCTTTGTCCTATATACACGCAGATAATGATTGGAGGTGTTGGTGTTGATGCTGAAGAATGCCAAAGAAGGAAATGTGTTTCAGATGGAAGAACAGCGAAAGCTTCGAGGGTCTGATAATCTAAAAATCCAAGAAACGAAAGAGGATTTGCTCCCCAAACTGATAAATGAAAATGAATGAATGAACAAAGAGTAACCAAGAATAAAATAGAATACAGGCTTTGTTCAAACAAACCAGTGATACTAACAAAGCCAGAGACCAAGATAGCCAGAATCTCTAGATGCTGACAGGGAGGGCTTTGATTAAAACTGGATGTTAGGATTTGTTAAAAGACAAATGGTAAAAAAAATTTTAAGAGTTTATTTGAGCAAAATTCCATTACAATTGGGGAATGCCAAACCAGAAGTGGTTAGGAGCACTCCACCCAGGGGAGACTTCTAGAGAGAACTTTCACAGAGAGACTTTTATAGAGAAAAGGCAGAAGCAAAGTAAGGAAGTCATTGATTGCCTATGGCTTAAAGCCTAGTTGGCTATTTGTGATTGGTTGTCCTTGGGTTTTGAATTTGTAGCCCTGAGGCGTTTACAGTTTAGATTTTGGTTTGCTTACATAGACCACGGCTGCATTTAGCCAGCTCAGTCTAATGGCCTCCTTGTTTAATGAATTTAACGGATATTTAACCTAGATATTTCTAGGTTTCTCTGTCTGTGAGGGTTCTAGCAACCGAAACAGTGCCTATGATTGATCAGGCTACACGAGAGACTTGACAGAGGAGGAGTAGAGGTTCTTGGTAATAAGCCTGTTGGATTATTTGTGAGTCAAACTGAATTCCAAATTTCTTTGAAACTGAAATTAGCATACACGCATTTCAAACAACAAAAACAAAATCTGAAATGCACTAATGCGGCATTTGGAGTGTTCCAGACTTTAGTGTTCCATGTAAATTTTAGCCATGCTGGTATTCAACAGTCAGGTTAAAACCCGTCTGGGTAAACATAAATAGAAAGAGTGGCTGTATATAATGCCCAACTATGGGGAACAATTCAACTTGTTACAGTTGAGTGTCGTTATCACACCTGAAAGTATGAGTGCAAACTATTTTTTACATATCATTCCAACTTACACAGAAATCAGAATTTTTAAATAACCTAACAGATTATTTTCAGTTTTATATGAAAAAGCACAAGCTAATAGTAGAAACATCCACGAATCTAAGCTTACATAGCATTCCTTAATTCTTTTTGTTCTTCCTTTCTATATAAATAACAACCTTACTCTCATATTTAATATTATACATATTTCATATTTTAGCACATAGTGTAAAATAACTTTTGGAAGTCAGTTAAGTCTAGATTTTTAGGGGTGTCTGGGTGGTTCAGATGGCTAAGCGTCCAACTTCAACTCAGGTCATGATCTCACGGTTTATGAGTTCGAGACCCATTTTGAGCTCTGTGCTGACAGCAGAGTCTGCTTTAGATCTTCTGTCCCCCCTCTCTCTTCCCCTCTCTCGTTGCCCCTCTCTGCCTCTCACTCTCTCTCTCAAAAACAAATAAGCATTACAAAAAAAAAAACCCTCTAGATTTTCAGTGTTTATGAGGGAGTTGAATTCTCTCCATTTGCTTAAAGAGTTACTTACCACCTGCTCTGAAAACTTCAGTTGTCTGGTACAACATCAAAAAATTAAAAAAAATTTTCTCTAATTGAATGAACTTTTGAAATTTTGAAATCTTATTATAGCTGTTGAAATGTTAAATAAACGATGCTTTTAAAAGCTGGTTATACTGAAGGACTATTAAAAATTCAAATAATAGCCCATATCAAAAATTTAAATAATAACCCATTACCTGATGTTTTTATTCCCACAAGCATTATTTTGATATATTTACAAAATGGTTTGCTTTATATTAATAGAAGGTCATTTTCATCCAAGTGGAATTAAGCACCAATTTTTTAGTCGTAACTACCCACTAACCTGGTTAACAGCTCTTGAGCACAAGTATCTTGTCTTTCCATGACATTTAGAATAGAACTCAGCACTGTAAAAAGAGAACACTTTAGTTTTATTTCTTTAAACAGGATGTTAAATAATTTTTAACTAATTAAAAAAAATGTGTTCAGAATCAAACTCTGGTACCAGATGAACATTAAGCTTTCTTGAATTATTAAGGAAGTTCTTTTTTATTGTTATCAGGTATGATTTTATGTGTTGCTGAGGCATTTATAGAGAGAAGTTAAAATCTTAAAATCTGAGATTTTATATTTATTATAGGAGTATCCTGTATACAAAATAATGACTTTATAATTATATATGTATATATAATGTTTTTACACTTCAACATTCTGCAATAAAACATTAATAATTATTTTTCAAAAATTTTAAACAGAAAATTGTCTAAAGAACAATTTAGCCACCTTTTATTCCTCATGATCATATCACAGACTAATGAGTCCATGAAAAGTTTTCATAGAAATATGGGGCACCTGGGTGGCTCAGTCAGTTAAGTGTCTGACTTTGGCTCAAGTCATGATCCCCCAGTTTATGAGTTTGAGCCCAACATCGGGATCTATGCTGACAGCTCAGAGCCTGGAACCTGCTTCGGATTCTGTGTTTCCCTCTCTCTCTGCCCCTCCCCGGCTTGCGCTCTGTCTCTCTCTCTCTCTCAAAAATAAATAAAGGTTAAAATTTTTTTTCAAGTTTTAATAGAAATATGTATCTAATTTAGAGTATATATCTGTGTGTACATACATATGTATATATGTGTATATGTATATACGTATATACATATGTGTATATGTATATACGTATATACATACGTGTATATAAAACTTGTAATTTAAAAAGATGGCAGGAACAGTGTCTTCACTTACAGTTATAACATGAGTACGATACGATTTAAGGTACTTAAATTATTTTAGAATGCTATCAAGCTCAAAATCAAATAAAGTCACACAAACATTACCTTTCGCTGTATGCAGGGTCTAGTGAAAACTGATGTATAACCAACTATTAAAACATTGATTCCAAAGTGAAAATTTAAAGGAACAACTATTTGCATGGGCTACCCTGCATAACTTTAGCTCTTTTTTCCAGTTTGCTTTTAACAAATATATTCTAGAAAAAAGCTACATTTTGACTTTTTCATACATGAAAGAATCTTATTTTATAAAGTGGTTATTACAAAGTCTTGGGTTATCTAACAAGTGATTTATACCGCTAGATTCACAGTATGTATTAATACTGCTTTCCTGCACGGAGTCAACAAAATTCACTTAGCTAGATTTTAGCAAATACATGTTTTTAAGTCATATACATAGAGCAATTACTAAGGGAAATATGATTTTTGTTCCGGTGGATCAGTAGTTCTTGGGAGTTTGAGGACCTTTTAGAAAACTGCTTAAAGCTATGATTTTTTTTTTGTCATTTTTAAAAATACAGTGTATTTTGGAATGCTTTGTAAGCTGACCTCCTTAGCATGATCAAGTTTAGTTATCCTCAGATTTCACCATAATCTGTGTTTTATGGATGGCACAATTAGCTGAACACTGTTTCTACAACATAGGAAACATCTAAAAGACAAAGGAATTCTGTAATGTGTGAAAGAGAAACACAAACTTCTTAACACCTTGACCTTCTTAACACCGGGAGAATTCTTATTTTGTCTTTCTTTTTGACGTCAATTTAGCCGACAAGTACCATACTCCCTAGAAGCTTCCTGCCATTCTTTATTTTTATGACAGCTTTATTGAGGTATAATTCACATACCCTACAATTCACTCTTTTAACATGTACAATTCAATGATTCTTAGTATATTCACAGATATGTGTAACTGTCATTACAGTCATACGAATTATTTTTGTCAGAACAAAAAACTCATGCATTCCCTCACACGTACGTACTTCACATTTAAAAAACCCTGAGCCTATATTCGAAGGTCTATTATTTGTATAATAGTAAGTATACTGAAGAACATACTTTTTAAAACTGCAAAGCATAGCTTAGAGAGTTTTAAATAAATTCTGGTTTGGAATGTCAAGGCAAAAATTGCACCAGACAAAGATAAACACAGAAGGAAGACATTATTCAAGGTTATTCCAATAGCGAGGAGAGGCCAGAAGTGTCTGAACCCCTCTCCACTGAAACCAAGTTCTTTAAGAATTGGAATGAGAAGATGACAGGGCATCTGTGTTTGCTAACTGGCCTCACCTACAGGAAAAATAAATATTCTCATGTCTTCATGATAGGAAGTCGTTTTAAAACTCGGAGCAAAGAGCCCCCCAAAGTTAGCCTTCCCCCCACCCCACAGAAACTGGGAGGTAGGGACGTGATCATTCTTGATGTGTACATTTCCAAGACATGGCTTCCAAGCCCTTGAGAAAGACATTCTTGGGCTCTAAAACTGGCAAGATTTACATCTCAAAGGGACCGGAGAAGGAATTTACATTTACAAGTTTTCCAAAGTAAGTGGTCTAAGAAAGGAAGGTCAGGGCCACAAGTCAGGAAGAAACGTGTGCAAAGTTTAGTCAAGCTGAGGGAAACACTGGTCAGAGGGGCTCCTTCAAGGTGTAAGGTTTCTTGGGGAAGACGTTCTGTGTTTGTCTTCCCGGGGTCACGGGATAGTTCAGAACCTGAATGACTGGCAGAACCACAGCTACCCTGGGAGCTCAGATTCTTCCTCTCTCCACACCTCTCCATCCCATGCCCCTGCCCAACAAGAGGAAATTATAGGTGGCATCACTAGGTTTAAAAAATTGAGATGTTGGACTAAACCCTGACTTTTGATACTGAAATTTTTGACATCCCAGTACAAAATTCATATATCACTGCCTTGCCTTTTGCTGACATCTGCTGGCACTTTCATGAAAATATACTGATTTGGCCATTTTTAAAGATCATCCCAGAAAAAAAAAGACAGGCGTCTCTGCTCTCAGGCCTGACGGAGTAACGAGTACTGAGCTCGTCCTCCGGTCACAAGTTAACTATAAAACGGGACAGCAACAGTCTGGGGCAGCGGTCCCCTGGCGCGGAACAAAGGCAGCACCAGACCTGATCCTTGAGAGACGAGAACCAGGAACAGCCGTGACCCTTGCTGCAAGGAGCTGGTGACCGCAATGGGGCCCGAGGCAGAGCCCAAATGGACAAGGTCTCTGTGAACTGAGAGAGTCAGCTGAAGTTCTGGAGTTGCTGGGAGGCATCGGGCAGTGTATCGGGGAAGGGGCCGCCCCGCAGAAAGGTCTAGAAGCCCGAGTGTGGGTGCGCCTGGGCTCCCACCTGCTCTGCAGGAGCTGGGAAGGCGCCCAGAGTCTCGGCAGAGGAACTGCCCTGGGACTAACCAGGACTGGAGCTCCAGGCGCAGGAAGGGCCTTGCATCTTCCACGATGCTGAGTAAAACCAAGCCTGACAGGATCAAACAAGCGCAACTCTGGTAACTCAGTGCCTGTCCAAACAAAACTCAGCCCTCTTTAAATGAGGATGACATAATCCATTTTTCTCATACCTGCAAGGCCTTGAGGAATTCAAATTCACGTATGAGGACTGCGGTTTGAATGCAACATTTGAATCAGGGCTGAGTTTACCATCGCAGTGAGCGCATAGAATGGGCTCACCTGAGCACCAGCCCCGGTGAGGCCGATTTAGGCCTCAGGTAACACTGTGAGCGAAGCCAACTGGGAGTGGTTTGTGCAGGACCCCTGACTTCTGTGGGGTGTGGGGGCTCAAGGTGGAGGGGTCCTGTGCAGGCCAGAGGCTATCAAGGCGTGGGTCGGGGTACAAACTGGAAAGTGTAACCGGAAAGATTATTCTGAAGTCCCATTGCCGGAATGCATTAGTGGGAAGGATGTAAGAAGAGAATGGTCGTGTTGTCCTCACCCTTTCCATGGAGATACCGTCTCAGTCTGCTTTGCGCCCCCTTTTTCCAGATAATGCTAATTGACAGCTTTTAGAACCGCCTGCGGGTTCTAAGCAAGCGATCACCACTCTTATCAAGGAAGTCACTGAAGGAGTTTTGTTTCTTACCTTCAAGTCCCGCTTAGCAGTCCTGCAGGTGAGTCAGTCAAGCAAACTCTGGAGGTGAAGACCAGAGGGGATTAAGTAGGGTTATCTCTTTCTGTGTCTGCATCTTCTGTATCAGATAAGGAAGGCTTGTGTCCCGGAGGTAGGAGAGATCCGCAGGGACGCGTGTGCCCTGAAAAACTCACCGACGCCTTTTCAGGTCAAAACTGGAGTCTTTCCAGGCTCTGTTTACCTTCTGTTGGATGGAACCCAGGATACATGTACTGTTTTCCCACAGGGATATTTGAATTTATGGGCATTTTCCATAAGCAAGTGAGGTTGGATTGGAAATGATAAACATTGGGAGCCAGTTAGCACATTACACTGGTGATATCATCATAATCGCCTTGGGGGGGAGGGCGGGGGGAGGAGGCTAAGGAGGGGTTCACCACTGCTGTCACCTCCTTGACAAATGCAGACTGACTGATAAATCCCGCTAAAATTTAAAGCACGTTGAAATTCCTGGGAGTAACATGGGTTCGAGCAGCCAGGGATGTTACCATTTGGCAGTCAAGGGCACGGACCGTGTGCCTGACCTTAAACCACATATCTATCCTGGTGGCTTTATAAATGAGAAACCTAATATTTAGACAGGTAAGTTGTAGAGACAGTTAAAGGCTGAGGAGGGACTGGGTGTCAAGTTTTCTGTCAACTTAATGCTGTCAACTATATCAAAATGAATTTTTAAGTTATGAAATACTTTTTTTCCATGTTTTTAAAGGTTTATTTATTTATTTATTTTGAGAGAGACAGAGACAGCATGAGTCGGGGAGGCGCAGAGAGAGAAGGAAAGAGAGAATCCCAAGCAGGCTCTACACACCGTCAATGTGGAGCCTGACCCGGGGTTCGAACCCATGAAACGGCGAGATCATGACCTGAGCCCAAACCAAGAGTCGGATGCTTAACTGACTGAGTCACCCAGCGCCCCAGTTATGAAATATTTCAATCCCATAAAAGATGATTTAACAAATATCCACTCACCCATCCTGTAGATAAGCAAACTTACTATTTTGTTCATATTTGCTTAAGAATACTTAAAGAAACATAACTGCCCGTATCTTGTTGAACTGCCGTTTGAACTATTTCCCATCTCACTACTCACTCTCCTCAAGAAGGAAAGTATCAATGCTGAATTGGTGTGCATCCTGCTTGCCCATCCTGCTGCCCTGAATTGGTGTGCATCCTCTTGCCCATCCTGTATGAATTCTCAATTTCAGTTCTACTCATCTGGCGATTTATTGATCTACCCCTGATCCATTACTCCAGTGTCTGAATTACTACAGTTTTGCAGCTAGTTTTGTAGGGCAAGTTCTTCTTTGTACTTCAAACTGACTTCAATTATTCTTGGCTCTTTATTCCTATAAGAAGTTTGAGATCAGGCTGTGACGTTTTGAAAAACACACAAAAAAACACCTGTAAGACGTTGATCAAAATTGCTTTGAATTTAAAGATTAACAGAGCATTCTGTTTTAAGATACCGAGTCTTCTTTTTTAGATGTACATACACTGCGAGGGCACCTGGGTGGCTCAGTCAGTTAAGTGGCTGACTTCAGCTCAGGTCACAATCTCACAGTTGGTGGGTTCGAGCCCCGCGTCGGGCTCTGTGCTGACAGCTCAGAGCCTGGAGCCTGCTTCAGATTCTGTGTCTTCCTCTCTCTCTGCCCCTCCCCAACTAGTGCTCTGTCTTTGTCTCTCAAAAAAATGAAATAAAAAGGTCAAATAAATAAATAAATGTGCATACACTGCCAAATATGATTTGATGGCATTTGGTTTAGGACATACACGTCAGTGTTCACATAGATGTTTGGGAGAAGATGTGATTTTATTATACTACTCCCGCCTGGTTTTATTAAAATAATTAGAATACACGTGTAAAGTGAACTGAGAACTGCCCTACTTTTCTCATTCTATGATAAAGTAGTTTGTATAAAGTTGGGATTATCTGTTCCTTGAAGGGTGTGAAACCCATCCATAAAGCCACCAGGGCCTGATGTATCTCTATTCACAGTGCAAAAGAGCTACTAAATCAAGTCCTTAATGTTTTCACTTTCTTCTATTATTCCATTTCTTCTTGAGGAAATGGTGGTAATATAACTTCCAAAATTACTAGCATCGTTTTTCTTGTTGTTTATGATTTTGAAAATATCTGTAGAATCTATGTTTGAGGCCCTGTTTCGTGTCCGGTGTTGACTTGTACTTCTATGGTTTTATTGATCATTTTGCTAGAGGTTTGTTTTACTTATTTATATCTGGAGGATACTTCATTTGACGAGAGAATTTCATTTTTTAAAATAAATATTGAACATGTCAGCAACATAGAAATTGAGTTGTTTTGGAGATTGGAGTTTTCATATAAATATTTCTTTTATCAAACTCTGATTTTAGAGTTTTGGCCTTTCAATGGAGACGGGTTATGCACATTCCAGGTTTCTCCGGAAATTCAGACTCATTCTTTATGCTTTGAAAACAGAAGGACGTTTTTCTAGCAAGTTTCCTCTAATAGTATTTAGTTGAAATCAAAGAATGGAATAAAGTAGTTTCTGGTAAATTCTTTAAACTGGTCAAAATAGCTCAGGGGAAAGAGACTAATGGGACAGCTTTCCCATGGAGGACGGACAGCTCTCAGGTACTTACAACTAAGTCAAAAGAGAGAGAGAGACACATAGCTCTAGAGGAAGTACTGAGGCGAGAATACAGAGGAATAGATCACATCTCTGGAGGTCTGGAGAAGATAAGTGGATGAAGCTGCTCACACTGTGAACTGTGGGAATCGAACATTCAAGAAGCCTAGTACGTTTTCGAGAGAGAGACACTACTTGCATTATAGATGAAATGTGATTACCTGGCAATTACATTAGCCCTGGGTTGTCAAGCATCTATAGACAGGAAGTGGGCTGAGAAAACCACTCATCTGCAAGGAGGTCATATTCTGCAATTTGCAGTTCAGGTGCAGTAAGGTGGGGAATGGAAAAATAAAAGCCACCAAATGGCAGAGCCAAGGAGTCTTGAGAACAGTAGGGGGAGGAGTCAGGGAAATGAATCTAATGGGGACCTAATTTAGGGATATTCCCTGCCCTCATGATGGAAGGTGCTTCAGACGTTTTCACAGTGAAATTTTAGAATTGCTACGTACTAATACAGCTAAGTGTGTCCTTTTCCTGTTTCAGAAAGGGAGTGTCACAGTGGTAATCCTATCTTTATTCCAGCCAATGTGGATTGGGTTTGTTCAGGACAGATGACGGGTCTTTGGATTTTATTAGTCTTTGAATTAAGACATGCCACATCTGGTTCTTGTTTACAGGCTTGGGCTTATCACTCCTTCAAGTAGAAATTATCACACTTTACCCAACAAATCCTGAACTTTGATCTTGATCCCGTAATGAAACTGGAGGTTGTTGTTGCTGCTTCTGCTGCTGCTGTTGTTGTTGTTGTTGTTGTTTGACTTAACATCCTGGAGATAGGGTGAGCATATTTTGTCCATAGAAAGGAAATAGAGTCCAATCAGGTAATGAGAAAGTAAGATGGGATAGCAATTAGTGCCATTGACCAAATATTTCCAGGTCTTTGCTTTCCAGACAGATGTTAATTTTGTGTTGATCTGCCCTTTTTGAGATGAGGCATAGCTACGTAACTTGTTTTGGCCCACAACTCTGAACAGAAGTGATGGACAACTCTGCCAGGGAACTTTAAGAGCCCATGTGTGATTTGTCTCTTTTCTGCTACCATGGTGACCAACAACATTAGAGACAATGGTTATTCTGTCAGCCCAGGGCCTAGAATAAGACATTGGAGACCAAGCACCCTGATGATCTGCAATGGACATGTGGTATAAACAAGAAATAAAACTTTGTTATAATAAGCCACTAAGGCTTTGAGATTGTTTGTTACCTATCCCAATGGATACAGGGGAGAATTTGGCAAAATATAAAGCTTTAAGGATTGAAGACATAAAACTCCAAGAATCAGCACTTTGTGAGAAGTAAGTTCAGAAAAGGACACATTGAAACTCAAATGCTTAAACTCTTAAAATGTTACCTGTTCTTTAGTGTACATCCAAAACCTGAGTTTATGAAAATTAAATTACTTGCTTACTAACATACTTATGGGGACACTGCAAAGCCTCCTGCCATGAAAGATGAGAAGAACAGCTTTTAGCCTATATGAAGGAAATTTCCAGATGAACGGTAAAGGCAAATAGTCCAAAACTAGTAAAATGAAAATATTTACAGTAAGATATTAAGTATGTTTTTATTCAAGCTATTTAGAGACTCATATTAATTTATATGGGTCAGAATAAAAAATCCACAAAAAAATGTGTTCTTTTAAATTATACTGTTATTTTTGGGCTCCTCGGTGGCTCAGTCGGTTAAGCATCCAACTCTTGGTTTCAGCTCAGGTCACGATCTCCCAGTTCGTGAGTTGAGCCCCACATCGGGCTCCGTGCTGACGGTGCGAAGCCTGCTTGGGATTCTCTCTCTCTCCCTCTCTCTCTCTGCCCCTTCCTTTGCTTGTGCCCTCTCTCTTTATCTCTCACAAAATAAATAACTTTCAGGGGCGCCTGGGTGGCTCAGTCGGTTAAGCGGCCGACTTCGGCTCAGGTCATGATCTCGCAGTCCGTGAGTTCGAGCCCCACGTTGGGCTCTGTGCTGACAGCTCAGAGCCTGGAGCCTGTTTCAGATTCTGTGTCTCCCTCTCTCTGACCCTCCCCCGTTCATGCTCTGTCTCTCTCTGTCTCAAAAATAAATAAATGTTAATAAATAAATAAATTTTAAAAATTAAAAAAAAATTATACTGTTATTTTTCTAAGTGCAGTAAAGGAGTTGATCCAAAGGTAATGTAAGCCCCTGAAAATAGCTGTCACTCCCACCCTGCCACATACAGCCAGTGACACCTAATGGATAAAATGAGTCCATGAGTAACAAGCTGCTGTTGTTTCTCAAAGGAGAAATTAATGTGAGGACCATTTAAAAAATGTTTGCAAAAGTGCCTGGATGGCTCAGTTGGTTAAGTGTACAACTTCAGGTCAAGTCATGATCCCCCAGTTCATGGGTTCGAGCCCCGCGTCGGGCTCTGTGCTGACAGCTCAGAGCCTGGAACCTGCTTCGGATTCTGTGTTTCCCTCTCTTTCTGCCCCTCCCCTGCTCACACTCTGTCTCTTTCTCTCTCTTAAAAAAAAAATAAATAAAAAGAATAAACATTAAAAAAACACAAATAGGGGCGCCTGGGTGGCGCAGTCGGTTAGGCGTCCGACTTCAGCCAGGTCGCGATCTCGCGGTCCGTGAGTTCGAGCCCCGCGTCGGGCTCTGGGCTGATGGCTCGGAGCCTGGAGCCTGTTTCCGACTCTGTGTCTCCCTCTCTCTCTGCCCCTCCCCCGTTCGTGCTCTGTCTCTCTCTGTCCCAAAAAAATAAATAAAAAACGTTGGAAAAAAAAAATTAAAAAAAAAAAAAAAAACACACAAATAAATAAATAATGTTTTCAGTCTTAGCCAGAACATCAAGTGCTCTAGGTAGTGATGCCATATTTTCTGTTGGATAATCCCAGGAGATCGCACACCATTCCTTCAGCTCTTCCCAGATTTAAAGCTGAGCTGTAGTCTAGGAGGCATCATTTTCTTTTATTGTTTGCTCTTCCTCTGGCAGGAGAGAAAAACAACCCTGAGGCACCTTTTTTTTTTCTTTTACTTTAGGATGTGGTTTTTTTGGTGCCCTCCTCAATGCCCATCACCCACTTTCCCCTCCCTCCCACCCCCCATCAACCCTCAGTTTATTATCAGTTTTTAAGAGTTTCTTATGGTTTGCCTCCCTCCCTCTCTAACTTTTTTTTCCCCCTTCCCCTCCCCCATGATCTTCTGTTACCTGGCGAATGGCCTTACAGAGAGGATGAGGGGTGTTGTCGCATTCTTACTCTTTTCCTGCACTTAATTAAATCAGTCTTTTTTTATTTATTAAGCAGCTGGTTCTAAGTTTTCTCAGTTTACTTGATACACATGAGTAGATGAGGGAGAAACAAAATAGGCCATCTGCCATCCCTTTAACTGACCTAGAAGTCACTTTTATGAGACCTTTAGGTATCGTTAAAAAATTTTTTGCTTGAATTCTATAGTTTTACAAAAGACATGCTTCTGTTTAATTTAGAGAAAAGAGATGGGTGAAATAAGATTTCACAATTTGCATTCCAGGATGAATAACTGTTTCTCTCAATCTCATAAGACTTTCTTGAACAAACATATATTTTTCTGCTTAAAACCTGTATCCAAACATCACAGATCATAGTGTTAACATATTCAATGCTTAGATAATGAGCTTTTTTGGGCAATTGGGTACTTTATTTAGGCTCAGAGTAAATATTTGATCTCTCATCAAATATGGTAGAGCAAGATACTGTATCTGATAAATGTGTAAATTCATTCTCTCAAGCAACTAGCCAATTTCTTGGTGGCTGTTCTGGAGATAGAACTCAGGGAGGTCAGACTTTTCTATTTAACTTTATTGGCTTATAAACCAGTGATTCCACTCTAACTTTTAGAATCACTAGAAATGCTTAAAAAACAACAACGATGACCAATATTCTGATCGCAACCTCAGAAATTCTGATTTATTTTGTCTCGGGTAGATTCATGCATTTTTTTATTATTTTAAAAAGCTCCCCTGGAGAATCCCTGGATGGGGCCAACATGTAGGGGCCATGACCCAGAGTAAAAGAACTCCCAGAAATAAAACAAGGTTCAAACACCCAAAGCACTAAATTTCAGGCAAGTAATCTTTCTCTAACAGCGCACTGAAGAAAACTGCTTTATGATCGAGGAGAATGCCACAACAACCTTGGCAAGATAATGTGTAGCAAATAATCAGATAAAGTCATTATATTTACAAATTCTGATTTTGCTTCCCTATGATACACCCACCCAAGACCTTGGAATTCAGGACATTCCATGACTTGTTTAGGGCCATATCTGATGGTTAATGAAAGAAATAACTCCTGGTTTTAATGCAGTTTTTATACGTCTGTGGTTTATATGCTCTTTGTGTTAAATTATTCTACACTCCTCTATCACTTCTCTACTGTGAACAGGGGATGAGACATTACAAATGTGGTACAAATATGGAAAACAATCCCAAATTCCACCGCCCTATAGTGCTCTCAAAATCTTGAAGTATTATCTGTGCCCATCTGAGTGCCTGACACTCATTGATATACTAGGCGTCAATGTAGTCCCATTATTTTCCAGGACTAGAATAGGATATCATCCCTGACCCAGAAGAGTTTGCTGTCCAGTGAGAGAGCCAGTTTGCCAAACATACCATTTCAATGTAATGTATTCAGTTTTAGCAGTCAGTAAAACATGTATCAATTGTATTCTTGGCATTCATGTCATCAGCGCTGGTTACAAAGTGGTCTTTGAGAGATAGTCCCTGTCCTTGTGGAGCTAATAGTCTGGCTAAACATAAGAAATCTCTATTATTAAATGAGACATTATTGGGAAAAGATTTCCTATGTGTTATCAACACCCAAAGTGGGGATAGATCTATGAAGACAGAGTTAAGAAGTCATAACGCTGTGGATTGTCTGTCTCCACAGGCCAGTCGGGCAATGACTTTCTCTTCTGCTGCAGATGAAGAAGCTTCAGGAAAACTATCAAACCAGTAAAAATTGTGTACAGGGGACCAGGGTAGCTTCTTTAGTGGAAGAGACTGCAGGGACTTATGTGGTCTAAAGAAACCATAGCCTGTGAGGATCACTGGATCAAGGGCAAGTGATTCACCAGGGTTTGAGATCATAAAAATTGATGGGATGGTTAGGAAGACAGCTTGCATCAAAAGAAAACCCAGGCTGAGCCTATGAAGCAATATGTTGCACTATCATGTTTTCTTAGTTACATCATCCTATCAAATATGTAATTTCTAAAGGACCATGGTTAGCATTTTCTCTTTTTCCACATCTCTGTTGTCATGGCAACAAATGTAAAAGACCCAGTGAGGGATCAGTCATTTGAAATTAAGGAGAGAAACTTGATATAAGCTTCTCCATTTTCCTTTGCCTGAGTAGAATCACTCAGAAGCCCATTAAATGGGATCCTTTTCAACACCGATTTCTCCTAAATTCTTGTGGCTCACTGTTATTTTCATATTCAGATCATCTGTCAAAGTAGATGTTCAGATCTTCTGCCAAAGTAGAAATTATTCATGTGGCTCTGGTTGTAAAATATAGGCTCTTTTAAATTTTACTTTTTGTGGTATACAGTTCTATGGGTTTTGACAAAGGCATGGAGTAATGTGTCCACCACTATAGTCCTGATACAGAATAGTGCCATCACCCCCAAATTCCTTCAAGCTGCTGCCTCTTTAGCGACAAGCCCTCCCCCAACCTTCTGCTCTGGGAACCGTACATCTGACCTCTGTCTCTGTAATTCTGCCTTTTTCTACAATTCGTATATAACTCCTTTCGCTTAGCAAAATGGATTTGAGAGTCAACTGTGTTATGAATGGAGTCACTAGTTGGTTCCTCTTTCTTGCTGAGAATGGACAATGGAGTATGTTTGCCCCTCTACTGGTTGAAGGGAATTTGGGTTGTTTCTAATTTTTGGTGAACTAAAGAAATAAAGCTGTTATAAAGAAATATTTGCATGCGGGATTTATAAGAATATAAGTTTTTATGCCTGTGCGATAAATACCTAGGAGTGGCATTTGCTAGGTCTTACGGTAAGTCCATGCTTCACTTTCTACAAAAATGCCAAAGTGTTTTCCAACATGCCTGCACTATTTTGCATTCCCAGAACAATGTCTACATTCTTCTCTTGCAAAAGTAGGATGGTGAATGCAGAGAGCAGAAAAATCCCAAACCGGTGTAGGGAAAGGCCAAAACACACACACACACACACACACACACACACACACACACACACACACAAAAGTTGTGTGTGGCATATCTTATTATGTTTCAATTCTCTGAGAGAGTCCAGCATCACTAACATGGTGTGGGGAAAGCCCCTGAAATTTCTGAAGTTCCAAGAGACGTGTGTAAGGGCTGAATGAATGCAAGAATACAGAATTATGGATTTACCAATAAATGAAGTCATGTCAAGGTGAGAGCATTAACCTTACCTCACTGACAATGCAAGACAGAGGAAGCCAGATCGAATGAATGAGGGGAGCCTGGAGTCAACTATTCCCCCATAGCAGCCTATTATAATATTTCTTACGCCTAAGACCACCCCAGAACAAATCAAAGCAGAAGGAAAACTTGCTCTAGCCTGAACCCTGTCTCACAATACTCAACCAGGAAGTCTCTATCTTTAATGGTCTTGGAGTTAGGAGGTGAAAGGTGAGCACAAAATGAAAAGAAAAAGGATACAAAACTATTCCTCTCACATAAGAGAAAAACCAAACCACAGAAATGTTCTTCATTTTGGAAATCGAGGGAAAAAGTAGAGACCACATTTAACAAAGCTATAAAACAACTCTATATAGCATTTTCACAGTTTTGTCATCTTATTTCCTGGGGGCATTTACATTTTCAATACAGTCCTTGTAACAAAAATCCGGAACTGTTGAATTATCATAAGTCATCTGTTCCGAGGAAATTTTAATTTATCACACAATTACTGAATGCATTTGCTATAATTATACAAAAATCAATCCAGAGGATTTGAGAGGGGCTGAGTAATGTTGATTTTCAAAGTTACCCATAAATCACTGAAATAGAGTGCATATGCTAAAGTTAACTGTGTTGAATGAGGTTGTTGCACTTCTAATTATGCCAATTATTTCCTGAGATATGTGATCTGGGCAAAGGGAATTAACATAAACTATGAATTGTGTCATACCTCTAGCTCTTGACTAAGCCAAGGGTAATTTGGAGATGACTTCACTTCTATTCCTATTTACCTTTAAATGGCTTGAGGAATGTCAATAAGGGAGCTGAGACTTGGAAATACTGTGTTTACTATCTGTGAAAGATTAACTCTGGCATGAAATACTCCCAAGGGACCGCGGTGGCAAAACGCTCTCAGACAGGACTACAGGGTTGCCAAGAGAAAATTTGAAATCACGGGTCGGTTCCAAGTACAAGCTCCAAATACATACGAAGTCTCTGTAGCTGAGATTATATAGCCTGCCTGGGAATAGAGGACCAACCTCAGCCAATGTAGCATTGATTGTTTTGATCCAAGTGTTTTGCCTGCTGTCTCAAAAATCCCTGAATCTCTCATAAATTATCTCATACATCTCTTTATATTGGTACACGTCGGGAGTAGAATCCTCAAAACTAGCCTTTCTTCTTGCTGTTATCTCAGACTGTTAGACACTAAGCTCATGATGCATGCTAATGTAAGAGACAGACAGGCAAACCGACCATGGATCAAGGATAGTTCAGGCTGAAATCCATGTAAAATTTCTTCCCCAGATAAGGATATAGGTCTTCCTTCTAGATTAATGTTACATTTTCTGATAAAGTCAGGTCGTTTTATCAGAAAGGTGGTGTTCTTTGCACCAGAGTACGATGAGAAGTGTTTCAATTTTAGGGGTGCTGTTGAATTATTTGAACTACCTTTCACTTAAGTAACAGATTTATAATCTTTACATCTTTCTTCTTTAGACTGTTCCAGGTCATACCTTTCCTGACATTGCCATCTGTCAAGTTTCCACTAGGCTTCCAAGCCCAACTATAGACTATTTGTTCCACATCATGCCTTTAACCCAAATCTTTGCACACAGAAAGGCAGAATGGCGAACTAGAAAGACTATGAGATTTGAAGCAAAATAGTGAGTGTGAAACCTACCTAAAAGAACAAACAAAAAAAACCACCCGTAAAGCCTGTGTTTGTGGTATCAATAATATTAACATGTTTTGAGGGCTTATGACATTCCAGGAAGTATTTAAAGAATGCAACATATGCAAACTGATTAATTTAATTCTCATACAACCTGTGAGGAAGTACCGTCAGTACTTAGTATAGAGATGGGGAAAGTGAACAGCAGGGAACTTGCCTGATTTGCCTTGCTCATAAGGGGCAGAGCTAGGATTTGGTCCCAGGAAATCTGGTTTCGGCATCCATGCTCTTAACCTCTTTAGAGTCTGCGACCGTGCCTTCTTTAGAAAACAGGATCAGCTGCAATACAATAAATTATGCCAAGGTGATTTTAAACTGGAAAACAGCTATCAAAGATTAGGTGTTACTGTTAGCCCTTATCACATTTTCATCAAATGGTCACAAAGGATTTTTTTAAATTTGCATATAGTTGACACACAATGTTACATTAGTTCCTGGTGTAAAACTCAGTGATTCCGTAAGTTCATGTTATGCTCTGTTCTCTGCAAGTGTTGCTACCGTCTGTCCCCATACATCATACGTTGCTATTTCAATATCCTTGACTATATTCCTTTTGCTGTGCCTTTTATCCCCATGACTTATTCATTCCCTAACCGGAAGCCTGTATCTCTCACTCTCCTTCACCAATTTTGCCCAACCCTCAGCCTCCTTCTTTGCAGCAACTACCAGTTTGTTCTTTGTATTTATGGGTCTGATTCTGCTTTTTGTTTTATTCATTTGGTGTTCTGTTTTTATAGACTCCACATATTAGTGAAATCACATGGTATTTGACTTTCTCGGTCTGACTTACTTCACTTAGCATAATACCCTCCAGGTCAATCGATGCTGTTTCAAATGGCATGATCTCATCTTTGTTTTTTGTTTTTTTAAGTAGGCTTCAGGCCCACTTAAGATGGATGTGAAGCCTGATGTGGGGCTTGAACTCACAACCCTGAGATCAAGACCCAAGTTGGGATCAAGAGTCAGATGCTTAACGAGATGAACCTCCTGGGCGCGATTATACACACCACATCTTCCTTATCCATTCATCTATCGACAGACCCTCAGGTTGCTTCCATATCTTGGCTATTATCAATAATGCTACAGTAGATATAGGGGTGCATGTATCTTTTTGAATTAGTGTTTCCATTTCATTTAGGTAAATACCCAATAGTGGATTTACAGGATCATATGGTATTTCTATTTTTAATTTTTTTTAAGTAGCCTCCATACTGTTTTCAACAGTGGTTATACCAATTTACATTCCCACCAACAATGCACAAGGGTTCCTTTTTCTCCACATCCTTGCCAACACTTGTTGTTGCTTGCATTTTTTATTTTAGCTGTTCTTACAGGTGTAAGGTGATATTTCATTGTGGTTTTGATTTGCGCTTCCCTGATCATGAGTGATGTTGAGCATCTTTTCATGTGTCTGCTGGCCATCTGTGTGTCTTCTTTGGAAAAATGTCTATTCAGGTCCTCTGCCAATTTTTTAATCAGATTGTTTAGGTTTTTTGGTGTTGAGTTGCACAAGTTCTTTATATGTTTTGAATAGTAACTTCTTATCAGATACATCATTTGCAGGTATCTTCTCCCATTCAGTAGGTTGCCTTTGTATTTTGCTGTTTTCCTTTGCTATACAAAACCGTTTTATTTCGATGTAGTCTCATAGGATTTGCATAATGTAATTTACCAGTGATTTAAACAGGCAGTTGTAGAACTCAATTAGATTTAAAAAAATAAAAGTAAAAATAGCAAAAATATACACAGCTTCTCAAGGAACTGTAGCCTACAGTTCTACTTTATTTACCAAAGCTAATTTCATTATTTTATAATTAAAAACATGGCAAGGTTTGCAGTTAGTTGTACCAAACTTAATTTTAAAGAAAATTAAAAGGTACTGTTAACAAGAAATTTTAGAATGCTGGGTGGAAGTCAAGAGATCATAAGACTATGATACCCAATGAGGTGCAGAAATTAAGGCATATCTGTGTTCTTTAGAAATGGTTCACTGATTTGAGAATATATAGGTATGTCTTAATGGGATATCCATTATTCCTATTTGTAATTTAAACAACATTGGCATAGCTGCTATCATCACCATATCAAGGAAGCTTCTTGCAAAATTGTTTTCTAGGTCAGAAGACATCCCACGTGGGAGTGAAGATCAAAAAGATTTAATGTCCATTAACTACTTTATTTGTGAAAGGAAAACTATAATGGGGAGCTAGAGATACGACCTCTCACATGGGATTGGAGGAATAAGTTCCGATATTCTTGTAAAATATTTGTTGAGTTTGTAGTCACATTCCATACTGGGCTTTGGACTAGGGGCAAGACTTAGGAGGAAGTATCTTGGGTTGAATCTTGCAGGATAGGTGCACTTTTGAGGGAAAGCGTCAGGCACCATCCAAATGAAAGCGAACGATGAAGGCGACAGATGAGGCACAGATACTGGCTGGGGTTGGTCCTCCACACTCCTCACTCCACATCATGGGCTGGGGGGTAAGGGTCTGACAACAGCCCATGAGGAAAAGCAAGGGACTGGTTGATAAGAATGAACACTAAAAGCTGAGTCCTAGATGGAGGACTAATGTCAAACTCAAACATTTGAGGGGGAGAGGGGGAAAAACATTCCAAAGCCTTGGCCCTTCATCAAGGGTCATTAAAGGACCAACTGGGCTGAAACCAAGGGCGGACAGAAAGCGGAAGAAGGCAAGGGTATCGAGCAACCTGATTCAGCAACAGAGATTGTTCATACTTAACCTAGGGCTTCCGTGCTTTTTCCCTGTTCCAGGCCCACACCTGCGGGCCTTGCCTGGAAATAGGTAAGAGTTAACTAGACCAGAGTCTTCAAATATTCCTTCTCAGTTTCCTGGTCCAGATCATCACCGAGATAAATCAAGGGATCCGACTGTCAAATGAGACTCAGAGGAACCCGAGATCTTGTCCAGTGTGAAGCTGTGCTAAGAATCTTGAGGACGGAAGTAATTGTGAAGCACAAAGTAGGAAGAGGTATGGAATTGTCAGATGGTTCCCTAGATCCCTTCATGCTGGTTCAGGATGCTTTGTGACGTACACTAACATACCAAGTCTCTAAGTAATGTATGCTTCTACATTAATTACACAGAAGGGAGCTTGTTCGGTCGTGAACCATCTCCACTTTATACTCAGGTACACAGTTTATGTGGTATTTTCTAGAGAGCTAAGCTCTCTAAATCGGTAAGTTCTGGTTTGTTTACGGTATGCAAGATAAATAGACCACTGACATCACACTAATAAGGCTCTCCCTTCTGGATTTCTGTGCTACTAAGATCTAAGCTGTCTCTCAAGCTAGAAATTAAACTTTTGAACTTTGAGCTTTTCTTTGAACGTTTGAACCTTTCAGGCTCTTTGAACTTTTCTGTTCCCAATGCATTTTGGCCATTTTACTTCCTAAATAGCTCTTAATTCCCTATTGGTTGGCACTGATAGGCCCTTACCCTTCCTTAGATTATTGCAATAGTCTTTAGGGTTCTGAGCTCAAGGCTTGTGCCTCCTCTAACACATCCTTGAAACTGTCATCAGAATAAATGCCTATATGTTATGCACAAGTCTATAGCAGCACTTTGAATTGAAAATGCAATTGTAAGAAATACATTAACTTCTTTTTTTGGTCTACCCCACTGTACCCTAAATTCTAGAGAAACAGGCTCTCTGGTAGGCATCTCTGTTGGTTAAATGAATGTCATTCATTGTGTTGAAAATATATTATGTTTGGTAAAAGTTCAAAAAATCAACTTGGTAATATTCCTTTAAGGATTTCATGTTAGGGTTTCCTGGGTGGCTCAGTCGGTTGAGTGTCAGACTTTGGCTCAGGTCATAATTTCATGGTCCCTGAGTTCAAGCCCTGTGTCCAGCTCTATGCTGACAGCTTAGAGCCTGGAGCCTGCTTTGGATTCTGTGTCTCCCTCTGTCTCTGCACCTCCCCTGCTCGCACTGTCTCCGTCTCTGCCTCTCTGTCTCTCTGTCTCTCTCTCTCTCAAAAATAAACATTAAATAAATAAATAAATAAATAATAAATAAATAAAAAAACAAATTTCATGTTAAACTAAATCTCTTAGCAGCAAGAAAGGGGCTCTTTCTATAAAATTTCTGTAAGTTATGGAAGGCAAAGTCACACATTATTTCATGTAATTCAAGGCTAATGCCAGATGCTTGTTTGAGGGAACATAGCTGTGGGAAAAATGGTTAAGTGTTCTATGACTAAAATAATTTTGATTGGCCATAAAATAAAAAATAATCAGAGGTCAAGGAGGTTGGGGGTGACATAGGTTAATGAATGTTATCCTTTCTTTAATTTAAATGTCACAAGTTTTCAACACGGTGTAAAATAGATACCCAAATCATCAAAAATGCTGCATACCTCAAAATAATAGATAGAACAATTCTTACTAGGTTAGTTGTTATTAACAGGGCACTACTGAATAAATCAGACTGTAGATTTCTCGAAACTCTACAAAAGATATTTCTTAATTCATAGAATTGCTATTGGAAGAAAACACTGTTGTAACTTTTCATATAACCCACACGATGTGCATATTATATTGAAATAGTATTATGATTTACTATGTTCTTATTTTCAAGTGTTTATTAAGAAATAAAACCAGGGGCATTTGGGTGGCTTAGTCAGTTAAGCATCCGACTTCGGCTCAGGTCATGATCTCACAGTTTGTGAGTTCCAGCCCCACGTCAGGCTCTGTGCTGACAGCTCCTCAGCTTACTCTCTCTCTCTCTCTCTCAAAAATAAATAATAAACATTTAAAAAAATTAAAAAGAAACAAAACCAGTGTCTACAATCGTGAATACAGGGACAAAGAAAGTTGAGGCACACTTTGGATAAGGAAAAGTTGAATCTCTCTTTGATAACCTTTATGTAATGATAGGCAATCATGCATAATGCATAGGGAAGAAGCAGATTTATGTTTCCAAGCCTGACAAACCAGATCACATTTGGAACAAACCCTCCTGTCTAGAGCAGTAATTCTTATCAAGGGATACATTGCACTTAGATAATTAAACTGCCATCCCCTATACTTCACAAAGACATAGCCTATCAAAGTCTGTAGCATAATCAATTTTATGTTTCCTCTGAGAAAAACTTTGGACTGAAATGTCTTATTTATTTGGTAGAAAAACAATTGAAAAGAATATCTATCTCAATTCATGTGTTTTTATTTCTAAAATATAGAAGTTCTTACACATTTCACTTGCATGAACACTACACAGCTTGGAAACCAGAAGGGTACAATGTCCTCTGTAATAAAGAAACGTGACAGTATTTGATTGAAACCCTGAATGATTAATGAAGAGACAAACAATGTTATGGAACTTTATTTTTACTTAGTATATATTTTTAAATCTCTGGTTCTATTTGACATAGTAAAAAATCAGATATGCCATGCAAACATTAATTATGCACCGAGCCTATACACAACCAAGGCTGTGGGTCTCTTACTGGGTCCAGCTTCTTCTTTGTCTACTGGAGGAAAGCAAACTGTCAACAGGCTATAAAGAAGGAGTTACATGTATACAACATTAAGCTTTTTCCCTCTTTATATTTTTCTCCAGATTCAACCCTGTATTTCCCTCTACTTTTCTCAGTACGTGATATTAAGTTTTAAGTTTTCAGCTTCCTTTGAAGTTACAGAATCTTTTGATTTTTCTTTCTATATTGAGAAAATCTTTTTATTTTTTCAGCTTTATTGTGGTATGATTGACAAAATCATAAGATATTTAAAGTGTACATCACGGTGGTTTGATACATGTACACTTTGTAAAAGAAAAAATCTAACACGATTTTAAAAAATATTTGACATAACCATTTTATTCTGATGAAAACCTGTAGCATGGGCATCATTATTATTCCTTCAGAGAAGAGCAAAGAGAACTGCTTAAGTCAAGTGATTTGACAAAGCGTTCGACTGGTCGGTAGTGAATGTTAATTGCAGCAAGGCATTTGCCAGATTCTTCGTCACGCACACTTGAGAAGAGACCTACTACCTAGCTTCAAATTTTGGTTTCATTACTTAGCAGCAGCATGATGTTAAACACATTATTTAAACTCTTTAAATCTCTGTCTTCTCATTTGTGAATTGGAGATAATAAATCACTTAAACCATAGCATTAATGGAGAACTAAATGAGACTGGGCAAGTTGAAATGCGTAGCATACCATCTGATATACAGTAAGTGCTCAATTAATGTTAGCTATTATTATCTCAAAAATGGAGCTGAAAAACGCTAATGATATCATCAATATGGAGCTGCCTGATTCCATTTTATGAAATATGGCTGATACACTTTTGGAGAACTGTAAAAGATGAGCTGCAATTGATCTTTAAAGACATTAAAAATGGTGTCGCAGAGGGACACCTGGGTGGCTCAGTTGGTTGAGCGTCCGACTTCAGCTCAGGTCATGATCTCTCAGTTCGTGAGTTCAAGCCCCACATTAGCTGGCTGCTCTCAGCTTGTCAGCGCAGAGCCCTCTTCAGATCCTCTGCCCCCCTCTCTCTGCCCCCCCCCTTTGTGCTCTCTCAAAAATAAATATATTTTTTTAAATGGTGTTGCGTAAAAAAAATGAATTAAATTATTGCACAGAAACATGGTAGGCCCACAGTCCCTTCTAAATAAAAAGGCAAGGATCAAAAGGGAGATATCTCAGCCTCTGTCATTCCTGACTCTTGGCTCCAAAATAGAGACCATTTTATTCACCTGATTTGTTTGAAAAGGGGAAAGAAACATGGTATGTTTCATTTTATTTTTTATGGAGACAGAATACTACCACATGATATTGAAAATGACTTCCATTCAGGAAGGCTTTATCCAATTAATTCAAGCATGTAAATATATGCTAAGGTACGGAATGTCCACAATGGAATGTCTTTCTTTACAAGAGGAGGGATTTCTTTTGTCTTTCTTACTTACTAGTGTGCTGTAAACACCCCAAGAGAAGTAGCTGATATTTGACAGATTTTCAATAGTTTTGATTGAACTAATGAAAATAACAAATATATCAACAAACTTGAATCTATCTATCTATCTATCTATCTATCTATCAATCATCTGTGATCTTCAGTGAACCGGCTTCCCTTTCATCATCTTAGTAGCAAAGGATAAAAGAGAATCAAAAGTTCTAAAAGAGAGGATACATTTGTGGTTTTCCTTTCTTGTTATCTTCAGCAAAAGATTTTTTTAAAGTTGCTGTTCACACTTGTATTCAAGCTCACACTGAAGTCTCATAAATCCTTTCCAAGCCTTTCAATGGCATCAATAAGATAGTCAACATCTGCTCGTCTGGTGGCAGGGTTGGAAAAGACCATTCGAAAAAAATTTACTTTGTCTCCGCATGGCTGGTAGCTTATCATGGCTGTGCCTTTCTCTATCAACCGTCTTTGGAGCAATCTGTGTGTAAATGTAAATATTATTAAAAGGTGGTTTTATAAGTATATGCCCTCCCACATTCTAGATGGCTACATGACTATCATCAGTTCCAAGTAAACTGCAGGCAATTTAAACTATCAGGGATAATTTTTAAGAAGAGGCTTAGCACAGAAAAAAACAAACAAACAAAAAAAAAAAACCTCTAACATGTTCTATATTCATATTGTGGCTCTCATTACTCCGTGATTGACAATGACCAAACTCATAAAATGATGTGTGCTAGAATGCATTAAAAAAAGGTGGTGTGACATTTTTGCTTACATTTATACGGCAATTCGAATAGAAGTACCTGAGAAAGAGGTGAGATGAAGTAGGAAATGGAAAAATAGTAGCATATTTTGATATTATGACTTTCATCATTTGAAGGATTATACCACGTCTTGAGTTTTTCTGCAAGGTCACTGTTTTGCAGCAAAGCATAGTTTCTTTGTAAATTGCACAGAAACAAATTCTGTCAGAGCCATTGTATGGCTCCTCAGACGACAGCATGCGTGTGGCAGTGGACCACATTAATACACTCTTGCGTTGTTATTATAGGGCAAAGTAGCACTGACAGTCGGGAAAGTCAGAAGAGGGCATTCTCTAACTACTTAACCTGCTCCTCTGCTGGTGACTTCGGCTTCCGCACACAGTTTACTTTTGAAATGCTACAGATGCCATCCGTGACTTAACTTCCCCATAAGTCTAAGACACTGGCAGTGCAGAGGCAAACATACATATAATGTTCATGTAATGTCCTTCCCTATTTAATATTTTAATCAAGCAAGATGATCATAAAATAATAGATATTAGTGATTGCAGACAATAATTTAAAGAATCGTCTCATGGTCTCCTCCTTGCCTTCCATCCAGGAGCATGTACAGAGCCCTAGGAGGGTCAGCTGTCTGCTAAACGAGCTGTGTATACCTCAGGAGCCCACTTGCAAGTCTGTGTAAATACGTGCCTCACTAGTTCTCAATCGGTAGTAATTGCCTGAGTGGAAGATCACACATATCTAGAAAAGAAAGAATGAAGAGCTTCACTTAATACCTGTCTCAAACTAAAATATTTAAATAAGGGGTATATGAGAAGCAAAACAAAACAAAACAAAAAAAAAACCAAAAAAATATTTATTTTCACTTAGGGCTTACAAGCCCCGTGAGTGCTCTTTTTAAATATTTAATTTTGAGAGATAGGGAGCAGGAGAGGGGCAGACAGAGAGGGAGACAGAGGATCTGAATAGGGTTCCCTGATGACAGCGGAGAGCCCGACGCAGGGTTCAAGCCCATGAACAGTGAGATCATGACCTTAACCAAAGTCAGATGCTTAATTGACAACGCACAAACCCAGGGGAATTTTGATGATATAAAAAGTTGAAGGTCTTGGGGTGCCTGGGTGGCTCAGTCTATTGAGCACCAGACTTGATTTCAGCTCAGGTCAGGATCTCGTGGTCATGGGTTTGAGCCCCACGTTGGGCTCCAAGATGAGCACGGGGCCTGTTTAAGATTCTCTCTCTCTCTGCGTGCCTGGGGGGGCTCAGTCTGTTAAGTGTCCGACTTCAGCTCAGGTCACGATCCCGCGCTTCGTGAGTTCGAGCCCTACGTCGGGCTCTGCGCTGACAGCTCAGAGCTGGAGCCTGCTTCAGATTCCGTGTCTCCCTCCCTCTCTGCCCCACTCCCACTCGTGCTTTGTCTCTTTCTCAAAAATAAATAAACATTAAAGAAAAATCTTTAGAAGATGATCTCTCTCCCTCTCTCTCTGCCCTTCCCCCACTTGCACGTGCTTTCTCTCCGAACAGAAATAAGCATCTTTTTTTTAAAGTTGAAGCCCTTAAACCCTGATATCAGACAGTGTTCAGTTTATCCTAGGGCACCTCACATTAACCCAGGAGAAGTGGTTGTGATGTTAGTATAACTCAAAATAAAACATGCTTCTGTGATGTCTGCTTAAGATGGGTTGAAAACTTACAACAAATATATGTGGTAAGTTACATATAATGGTGATCTTCTTCATTTTAACATATATCATTAAAGTAAAGAACAAAATCCCCCTTGTTATGGTGTTTGTTTGGATTTGTTTTTTCAGCTATTATCGTTCATTGTTCTCTACTAAAATCTTATTCTTGCTCAGATGACCTTATGATAAGTATCTCAAATTTTATAATACTTCTCCAACTACCTCTTCTGTTGCTGTTAGGAATTGTTATTATTTTTATTCTTGTCTTTTCTCCTACTAAGCTTTCTAGCCAATTTAGGACGGGGATTCTGTCCATTTCGTTTTATACCTCTAACTCCTATTAGAACACCTGACATACATTAACCGATGAATGGATTAAGCAAAGGGTAGGAAACTCAGCCTGTTGCATATTGAGAACTTAATTAATATTTTTCAATTATATAAATTATGACTGGATTAATTTGCAAAATGGCTGATATGTTGAGATTAAGCTCATCTCCATACAAGTATTAAATCAGTGGCTTGGGACCACATGACCACTTATACTAACCAATCAAACTAAGGATGCAGACACAGTATTTAAAAGGCATTATTAAAATTAAAAACAACACACACACACACATGCGCATGTACCTTTTGGAGTTCTTGATCTCTTTCAAAACCTTCTGGGATGTGGGATGTGTTTAAGTCTTGGTGGGAAATACCAGAAGCAGACATTGGTGAACTCAGGCTAAACCAAACATAAAGATTTTATAAATATCCTTAAAATTCTACTTAATTCCTTAAGTATTTCAGGGGTATTTTAATGAATTTCATTGTTAATATTTTTAAAAATAGTTTTTAAGGGCCCAGTAGACATCAGGCACTAGACAGAGACAACAAAAATCGTCACTGTCCTCACAGAGTGCCCAGTCTCTCTCAGATCCTTGCTTTCTTTCTCAAAAAGCCCTCATACCACAATTCTAGATGATTTTCCGATCTAGTTAGATCATTCTCACCTGGTCTATCAGTTCTCTCAGAGATCTTCAGTCATCTGTTCCATGACCATTCCTCAAAATATTTTAACTAAACAATGATAGTTCCAGTTTCATATTTGAGAAAGATCCTTTGGGTTGAGATGTGGACAGTGGATTAGAGGAGAGAACAAGTGAAGAGAGAGGAATATTAGATATTAGAATCCTAAACTGTTATAGTAAGTCAGGAGAGAATGGAGAAGACTTCGCTAAAGCAGTGGCTGTGGGGACAGATAGGAGGCTTTTCGTTTCCAAAATCTTTAACAGATGTAATTAACCTCTGCTAGCCCTTCAAGATGAATTCAAGTTTTCCGGCTTCAATGTCTGGACTCCTTTCACATAGATTAAAAATATAAGAATACTTGACTTAAATTTAAGCTCATTTTGGAGAGGAAATAAACTATTAGAGGATGTGTAGTATTGAAAACAAACAGACTTCTTTGCTTCCAATTTCCACTTAAGACTGCAAGAGACTCACAGAAATTAAGATCATAGTTTTGTCAGAGGGAGACAATTTTGAAGACAGACCAAGCACGTTTGTTTCTAAACATTTGCTCTTACTCGCATGGCTTCAAGCCAATGGATGGTTGACTAGGACTTAGAGAGGAAAATGGCCATAATGCTGGCAAAAATCTGTTTTTTCATTAACGTCCCCTTAGTGTATTGATAATAATGATCTACCAAAGATTATCATAATTTAAAGTCCACTTTCTCTCATATCATCTATTGTCCAGAAACCCAACTGCATATTGTAACATACAAGAAAAAAGCTAGGAACAATTACATAACTCTTATTCTGTGCCAGAGAAATCAGAAAAGCAATTATAACCAAATAGTTTTAATTGTCCTAAAAATGAAAATATTGAATATAATCACCAGATAAGTCTTTTGGACCTTTGGCTTGTAAGACATAGAACTTATATGAAAAAGGTTTTAAAACCTAAATGATTTCCATTTAGATAAAACAACATACTTATGATAATCGTTAAGTATACTTTTAAAATGATCTCAGGTAAGATTCAGGTAAGAATACTCAGCAAGAAAAGTATAAATCCATTAAACTATCAAAAACTTTAAAAAAAGGCATCTTTACCTCTGCATCAAACACGAGCTTAAAGTTATCTTTTTTCTTTAAAACCTTACAGAAGTATTTTGCAAGTTCCATGTGTTGGTTGATCTGTGCCTCAAAGCCACAGGTTCCCTGTAATTAAAAAAAAATCAAAATAAAATTTCCATTCATGTAAGTTCCTTTAAATTACATTGAAATTGATTTACATTAATTAAATGTACTTATTGAAATAAATAATGTGATTATCATCTTCCTACCAGTAGGTGTCCTCCATTATCACTTCCTTTTTATTTCCAGATCATCATCCCACTTTGATGCCCTACTGTCCATGAACTTAAGGCCAGTTACTTAGCTTTCTACACTTCAGTTGCCTAGATCTACAAGTGTTCTCTAAATATTTTGACATGTAATTTTCATCTGTCTACTATGTAGAACAAATTTTAAAAAATGATATGTAATGTAATAAAGAATGGGAAAATACTACAAATAAAGCCCTTGGCATACTTACAGGCAGAATGTATTTAAAAATTAACAGGGGCACCTGGGTGGCTCAGTCGGTTAAGCATCTGACTTCGGCTCAGGTCATGATCTCACGTTCGTGAGACAAAGCCCCTCATCTGGCTCTGTGCTGATATTGTGGAGCCTGCTTGGGATCCTCTCTCTCTCTCTCTCTCTCTCTCTCTGCCCCTCCTCTGCTCATTCTCTCTCTCTCTCTTTCTCTCTCTTTTTCTCTCTCTCAGAATAAACAAACTCAAAAAAAGTCAACAGCTGTTGAACTTCTGCTCTATCCCAGGCATGTAGTTTAGTGCTTTATACACTTGTTTTAACTTACTCTTAGAAGAACCCTATATAGTGAGCAGTCGAGGCACAGAAACCTTGCTAAGTCTGTGTCTCCATCCACCTGCTTGCCTGTGGTTACTTCTGCTTGTCTCGTGGCAGTAAGCACTATACAGGGGGTGACTCTCCCACTTATTTTCATCTGAGACCTTATCTCTGAGCCTCAGACATATATATTCAACTGCTTATTCAAATCTCCACTGAGATGACTAATGAACTTCTCAAAATGACATGTCAACTCCTGATCTTTCTACGCAATTTTGTTTCTCCCAAAGTCTTCCCAGTCTCGATAATATGTCAATTTGATCTTCTAGTTACTAAGACCCAAAACATTAAAGCTCTCATATCTTTGATCATCCCCTTTTTCTCATACCCCACATCTAATGTTTTGGCAAATTTCATTATGTTTACCTTCAAAATGTAATTAGAATCTAATAAACCTTAACCTACCCACTGCCGCTCTGCCGGCCCAGTCATTCTCTCCCACATTATTCAAATTGCTCCCTCACTCATCTCTTTGCTTTGGTCTTTACACCTACTGCCCAAGTTGAGATGCATTCACAGTTATTCTAGCGGATTCTCAATACATAAGCCTTTGGAATCAGAGCTGGCTTCATGGGCTTACAACCTGTGCAGTCACCCAGGCTCTACACTCCAGAAGGGTTTGGCGTTTAATTTAATTCTCCGCTATTGCTGTCCTGAAATTCTTTAACATTTTACCTTGGACTTGTATTTGTAAGTAAAGTAAGTCAAGGGTCCCTAAGGAGACAATGGGTCGTGCATGTAAGCTAAGGAGATACATGGAACTTCCCTGTCTGCCATCCCCTTCATGCACAGCATTTGCAATGTTCCATGAGCACAGAACCCCACTGGTCCTATGGTATGTGGGAGCTCTGGGACTCTCGATGCAAGTACAAGGTAAACACAACTGAGTAAAAGGGGGTGCTAAGAGCCCCAAGAGGCCACACTTTATGTTGAAACCAAAACTTGCTTCCCGCAGAATTTGTTTCTTTCACTCCTTGTCCTTTTCGATGCCTTCAGTGCCTTTCTCTACAGCAAATATATATGTATATTGTGTGTAATATGTACATATGTATAATATGTATATTTATATATACACATATATGTAACAAATTTAATTATATGAATATGTAGTTAGAACCAACAACTCTCACAATTTTAAGCAAAGATTCATTTGGAAAAGATATTGTTAGCATTTGAAACGTGTAAGAATAGGAATGATTAAGTATCAATGGGCTAATTTCTTGTGATAACCACTTCATCATCTGATATTATGCAAGAGATTTTTCGCGGAGGGCAGTTTGGTTCAGGGGAAAGCTATAAACAGTTCAAAAGGAGAGAAGAAAACCTTGCAGAAAAGTTAATAGAAATTATTGATGAAGAATGTTCCTACTTCTCAAAAAAATTAAAAATTTTTTAATGTTTATTTTTGAGAGAGATAGAGACAGAGCATAAGCAGAGAAGGGGCAGAGAGAGAGGGAGACAGAATCCGAAGCAAGCTCCAGGTTCCAGCTGTCAGCACAGAGCCCGATGTGGGGCTGGAACTCACGAACCGTGAGATCATGACCTGAGCCGAAGTCGGACGCTTAACCCACTGAGCCACCCAGGCACCCCTAAAATTGTTTTTTATGTTTGCTTATTATTTTGGAGAGAGAGAGGAAGAGCATGAGCAGGGGAGGGGCAGAGAGAGACACACACACAGAATCGGAAGCAGACTCCAGGCTCTGAGCCTGACGCAGGGTGCGAACCCATGAGCCATGAGATCATGACCCAAGCCGAAGTCAGATGCTCAACTGACTGAGTCACCCAGGTGCCCCTCCTACTTTTGATTCTGAAGAAATGGGCCCAGGATCACTGAAGTGGTTGCCATAGTGTTTACTAATCTCCAAGAATTTTCCATTTAGAACTTTTGGTGGCAATCATGCATATTGAATGGACATTAAAAAATATCATGGTATGTGTCCATATTGCAAATGCATCTTTAAGTTCTGTAAAAAAAAATCTGCAAAGATTGAATATTAAAGACAATGGCAGGGGCGCCTGGGTGGCTCAGTTGGTTAAGTATCTGACTTTGGCTCAGGTCATGGTCTCATGGTTTGTGAGTTCAAGCCCCACGTCGGGCTCTCTGCTGTCAGCACAGAGCCTGGAGCCTGCTTGGGATTCTGTGTCTCCCTCTCTCTCTCTGCCCCTGCCCTGCTCACACTATGTCTCTGTCTCTCAAAAAGTGAATAAACATTAAAATAATAATAATAATAATAATAATAATAATAATAATAAAAGACAATGGCACTTCTAGTTTAAGTTTGATTGGATTCTGTTAGCCCACGTTCTCCAAAATGCAGACATCATGAAGAGATTAAAGGTGCCAGGATTTGACTAGTGAAAATACCTGTGTGGAAGACAGTAGGAAAATTCAGAAAGGGCACCGGGAGGCCTTGCACTAAGTTAGCTGTCGGAAGAGTCTTGTGCTTCTCAGGAATGGAATGAATGCCTTAGAATCCCTGACATGCTGTCACTGGCTGGGAGAAAACTTTGGAAAACAGCCCCAGGGCAGATGTAATTATGAATTTAAGAGAAGCAGATGGGGCTTTTGGACAATTAATCTCCCGATAGCATTCTCCTGGCCAAAACACATTGATTTTATGAATCCAAAACCAGTCCAACCCATGTAGAAAATCCATGTATGGGGCGCCTGGGTGGCGCAGTCGGTTAAGCGTCCGACTTCAGCCAGGTCACGATCTCGCGGTCCGTGAGTTCGAGCCCCGCGTCAGGCTCTGGGCTGATGGCTCGGAGCCTGGAGCCTGTTTCCGATTCTGTGTCTCCCTCTCTCTCTGCCCCTCCCCCGTTCATGCTCTGTCTCTCTCTGTCCCAAAAATAAATAAAAAATGTTGGAAAAAAAAAAAATTAAAAAAAAAAAAAAAAAAGAAAATCCATGTAAAAAGAAGCTTTCACATTATGTTTGCTTTTGCACATATAGTCAACGTCTGTAGAATCTTATATTATTATATGATTTTCTTCTTATTTTTATAAATTATCACAGAGTTTTATGTAATTAATTTTACTTATACAAAATATGAATTTCATTAACTATGGTTCCTCTTTCTACCATCAATGAAGTATCCATTGTGTAATTAGAGCAAAGGAGGACAAAACAGAATTTTTCAGACTTGCAAGTCAACTCGTCCCTTTCAAACCTGCCATGGATATTTCCCGAACTTGATTACCAGTGTGAGACATGTTTTCTTGTTGGAAAAGCATTTCCATTCCAGTGTATACTGAGTTTTATGTAATCATCTGCTCCCATTGAAAGGGTAATAAAAGCTTTCTTATCTCTCCAGGAGTCAAATGCTCTCATTCTGGGGCTGAATGGCATAGACTCTTTCCAACACCGAAAGAAGATTCCATAACATTCAGGAGTAGACATAAACTCTCTTTCCTTTCCTTTCTCTCTCTCCCTCCCTTCCTCTCTCTCAGAGTGGGTATGCCAGCTCACGTGTAAGATTCCAGTTGCCTGACTGCAGGATCCCTCTCCTGGGAAGTAAATCTCCTTTGCACATGTAGGGTGATGTGCCATGGCCTCACCATGTTGTCCTGAGGTGGAAACAGGGTGTGGGAACCTGACACTGAGATATTCTCTAAGTAAACAGTTGATCTCCCTCTGACTGGGAAACCTTGTGTTTACAGGAAGGATGAAGGAAATAAATACGAATACTAAAAATTCATTGGTCATGTCTATTTTATAGAGGGCCAAAGGAGATGGTTCAAGTACACAATTCTCTGATGGTCTGGCTCAATCCAGGCCAAACGAGCTTATCTGTGCCTTTTGAACTGCATGTCTTAGGCCATTTGTGGGTAATAGAACCAGTTAAGTGGGTCACACCAGCTTTTCTTTCAACGAGATAGAGTGAAATAGAAAACATTAGAGGATTTCATATATGAGAAGGTGTTTTTCCGAAACTTGTTTTAATTATGTGTCTGTGAACATGTTATTGGGCCACAACATAAAATGTATTTCTTAGCGTGGATTGTGTTAAAAAGTTTGAATGCCACTTCTTTACTTTATAAAGGAATAGATACACTATATGATCCTTTGCATAATCCCTTAAATATATCATTTTTTAAAAGTTGTGATACATATTGAGCATTTGTGACTTCAAGAATAGACCTGATAGCAAATATCTACGTGTATGTGCCCATTTAAGCTAAGCCACCGTATATGCTGTGATGGACAGCTAAGCTATGGAAGAACTGGCAACCTCTTACAGAGTTCAGGAAGTTCATGAAAATATTTATATAAATAAAATCTTTACCGAATCAGATTGAGGGATATTTGGATTATCGGTGCCTGGGAGATCGACACAAAATTTGGAGCTTTGTGTTTGTTAAAATTTGACCTTGGAATATTTTTTAAAGCAAGTTTAACAAAATTTCCAAATTGGCTATTTAAAAATCTTCAGGAAAAGAACTTACAGAATGCATATCTTTGAATAATAAAAATTACTGGTGAAACTCCTAAGACGAACTAATGACTGAGTGTCTCCCCGAGTTACTGGTAATCTTGAGTCAGAGTGTTGACTAGACGTCAGGTCATTGCTGGGTGACTTGTACAAAAAGTGGTGTCTCTGGTTTTGTGGTAGTATATTTCTGACCGAAAACCAAAACCAAAACCAAAACAACACCTTCAAATTAAGTAGAAGAGGTTGGTAAGATATTATAGGTGATGGTAGTTCACGTCAAAGCTTTCACCTACAAAGAACCCAGTGTCCATCTTTCTATGGGGCACTGGGACTGGAATGATAGAAATAGCTTCTAAAAGCATGCCAATTATTTAAATTAAAGCTTATAAACAAAGGGCAGGAGAAAGGCACAGAACACGTCCTGCTGTTGTTATCATCTTTGGAGAGACTATCTGCTGACCTTGACTATAAGGTAGATTGTACGTCTGTGTGATAAATAAGGGTTCACCTCTAAGAATCTATATTGACTTCAAGTTCACTTGACTATTAACACTTCCAATTAGTAGAGGGGGAAAAAAGTTTGTTTTTTTTTTAAAGTTGTGGACAAGTTTATATTCCTGATAGATTTTTATTCCCATGGTTTGGTAGAGCGTATAATAATGATGGAACATACCAAATTTTTTTCCACCCCCATTAGAATTTATACCTGAGAAGCCAAGCTTGTCATCTGCAGTTAGAAATACAGCGCTTTTCTTGAGAGATGTGTGGAAAAATACAAAACTTTGGAAAAGACACCCAAATAGAACTCTAAAAAAAAAAAAAAAAGGAATAGTCTATACTCTTCATCCAAATGAACAGGACCTAATACAAGGTATGACAAACTCCTACCTTTGCTTTCCACATCAACCATAGCTTAAAGACATCAACATGTCGGCCACGCTGAATAGTTTTATCCCCAGTGTCAAAGTCAACATTGTAGAGTTTATCTGGCTGGAAAAGATAAGCAGCGTGCATCTTGTTGCATGCTTCCAGAAGACCCTAAAAAAGGAGTAATATGTCTACATGTAGGTTATATACCTCTCAGTAAGAAACCACCATTATTTATTTCAATTACATGCACTTTGTGTTACCTTCGTTTTTTTAATTTTATTTTTTAAATTGTATAAAGTTTTTGTGTCTTGACTCCAGTATACTTAACATACAGTGTTCTATTGGTTTCAGGTGTAGAAGACAGTGACCCAACAATTCTATACATTACTCAGTTTGTGCACTTTTAAATAGGATTTTGTCTATTTTATATAAAAAAAATATGTTACTGTTCTAGGATTTTGGTATATCCTGTTGTTCTTTGGGTTTATCTGGAACAAGTGGTATAATTGGATTAACACAAAATTTATCCATTTTTCTTTAACTTTTCTCAAAGACCTCAATGTTTTGCTCTTTTGAGATTATTTCCTATTATTACGTCTTAATGAGAATTGAGGGCCTCGTTCACTTGAACGAAACTATCCCATGAATCAGCCGATAGGTGCCAGTCAGCACACTGCCCTGTTAGTCTCGGTAGGTAGAGAATAAAGTAATCCACTCACTTAATTTTGTGCTTCTCACATAAAAGATGTTGAAAATGTTCCTCTTTGGTGTTGAAGGATGGAGAAACATTTGCTGCGGATGGCTAAGAAGTAATCACTAGAGCAAAGAAATGTTTCCCGTCACCCAGCAAAGAGAGGCTTTGCTCAAAGGGTATGTGTTGGAACAGCACAAGCGAGGCTAAACCTGTGTGCACTGACAGGGGACCGTTTAAAGGTACATCAAGCGTAACTTCTGTGCAAGAAGCAAATAACAATAGATTTATTATGTGTTTGTTACATACTGGGCACTTCACAAATATCACATCATTTGAGCCTCACAGAAAACTCATAGCATGGGTCCTATTGTTGTATCAATTTTATAGATCGAGGAAACTGATACTTTAACATATTAAGCAATTTTTAAGGTCATATATCCAAATAGTGATGAATCTGGGATCTGACAAAAGGGCAATTTCTCTGGAAGTTGGTGGAAACCCAACTTCAAAGGAGAACTCTCACACTTTTTTTGTTTTTTTTTTTCTTTCCTTAGAATAGGCTTGTGGATCTAGGGAAAGGAGCACAATGTGACGGTAAAAATTGAAGTATTTGGGGGAAAAGGAATAGAAATGATACCTTAAAAAAGAGTACATTGTGTTTTTATATCCTAAGTGTCCTACTTACGCATGTAAATATTTTCTCTCTAGTCTACTTCAAACTCCCCTTTCAATGTTATGTTTGGCAAGAGTTGGAAACTATTTAAAATACTTTATAGATTTATATGAACAATATGGGAAAAAATTTTAAAAAAACTTTAAAACCGTATAATCAATATTTAAGTTTTATCTATTCTGATGTGACGATTAAGCTATAGTTAGTCATATTTACCTACAATCTGACACGCGCTGCCAGGTCAGTGGGTGTGAGGTAAGCAAGGGTGAAAATCCTCTACCCCGCTGACTTTGCAATCTGGGTTGCAGGAGGTTGGGTGGGGTAAGGGCAGAGTTAGGTACTAAACACAATGGGGCATATGTGAATGTGAAGTTGTACCCAGGATAAATGCTATGGAGGAGTTTCAGGGTGTTACAAGAGAATATTCTAATATTCTACGGATCAAGGATTTCACTTAGTCTGAAGGTCTAGGAAGTGAAGTCTTTAGGGTAAAAGTCATTTTTGAGTTCAGTAAGAGCTAAACAAGAAAGATGTTGGGGGAGGGTGTGGGAGACATAAGCAGAGCCAGACCCTGATAGACAGAAGGAAAAACTCATGCCAAGGTCATATGTGAGAAGCTGCATGGCTGCATGACTCCTTCTTGGAAGTAAGGGCAAGTCAAAGGATCTCAAGGGCAAAAAGCAGAGGAAAGCAGAAGGTGAATGGGAGAGCAGAGAAGGGTATGTACCACCCAGGCCTTGGGGATCATGTCAGGGATTTTAATCCCATCCAAAAAGCAATGAGAAGCCACTGAATGAGTTTCAATTTTGCACCATGAAAATGTCCTTATGAATGAAAGAGACTGACATGATTAGCACTTCATTTCTAAACAAATGGCATTGCCTTCCCCTTCAACAATGAAGTAAAAGATATTGGAAATTAGTTTTAATTGTATTTTATGTACAATTACAGCAAAATATATATACTTATAGTGTCTGTAGGTGCCTTTTCAGCATCAGAAAATGTATTCATTAATATTGAATATACTTGGTTTACACTGCTCACTAAGGCATGAGTCAAAATGGCGTTACGTACAACCTGAGACACTCAAATGGTTTAAAAGATAAAAATCAAATGTCCCTCTTAATTTAAAGCTACACTAAAATAGGCTTATTTTCCAGCAGTGACCTTAAAAACAGTAAAAGCTGAGTAGTTTGGGGGTTCTGCTCTACCTCTAGCGACCATCTATCTATCTTCAGGAAAAGACAAAAAAGAAGTATAAAACAAGAAAACAACAACTTAACTTCTCTGAGGAACACACAACATGTAATAATAGAATAAAATGGATTATTTCAACATACTCACTATGGGTGGAGAAATCGGGGAAGACTGAAAAATATTGGTATTTGAGTCCTAAACATAAAGGTATCAGAAATCTGAACGTTGAAAACATACCTGTTAGCGGTAGGAAGGGGGAGCAAACTCAGACACGTCTTAAAGAAGACATATGCAAGGCAAACTAGAATTTCCAGGTACTGGACACTCAGGAGTGGACAGGAAGGAGTAGCCTGTTAATCTGCAGGCTTCAAACATGGGTGAGCTGCCATTTTATTGATGGGATATTGAAGGAATATTCTTGCCATGTGGCCAGCTGAACAGAATCTAAAGCAGAGCTAAAAGTTCCAGTCTGCGTTGCTGAGAACCTTCTAGGCTAGGAGACAGTGAAGATTCTCTCCGAAGAGACAAAGTGGGCGCTGAGTACTCAAGGGTGAGTGAGTTTCTTAAATTCCACTTATGAGTGAAATTTGTCTTTCTCTGACTGACTTCTTTGCTTAGCATAATACTCTCTAGTTCCGTCTCTGTCGTTGCAAATGGCAAGATTTCATCCTTTTTTATGCTTGAGAGAGAGGCAAACCAAGAAACAGACTTAACTATAGAGAAAAACTGACGGTTACCAGAGAGGAAGTGGGGGGGAGGGACGGGTTAAATAGGTGATGGGCCACATTTGTGATAAGCGCCGGCTGTTGTATGAAGTGTTGAATCACTATATTGCACACTAATTGAAACTAATATTACACTGTATGTTAACTCACTGGAATTTAAATACTTTTTAAAACCAAATAAAAATAAATTAAAAAAAATAAAAAGTGAAGCGTGCTAGTGAAGGCGGTTTGTAATAGGAACACAGACATTTTTTTTGTTTTTTAATCCAAACTCTTTGAATTGCTTGTGAGTCAGGGCGAAAGAAAACAAAGTTATAAATGAAACTACATAAAATGCATTTGCATTTCTGACAACTACATGGAGATAAGGATTCCCAGGTTGAATTTTATAATTGTATCTCTCCTTGGAGGAGATCATGGGCTTATCTCTTTGTGTAGCCTTGCATTTACTATTGATGGAGATAAAATGCAAAAACATATAAGCAGAAAATCATGTGATGCAACCCATAAATTTGTGCTTTCTATGCTGAAAATGTATTGCCGTTACTCATCGTTCTCTACATTTAAAATGAGCCATATTTCTGGCCCTGTAATCCGAGACGCCAAATGGGCCAGTGGGCCAAATTTGATCCCTAAGAGATATTTTGTTTGTTCAAGGCATTTTTAATAAGCGGGGCATGAATGATCAAGTCTTCTGTAGACCTCATCACTGTCCATTGTGTCGGCCCGGATCTTATCCACACACTGGGTTACCACCTGTGTTTACAACTCTTTGGTTTTGTGGCACCTCCATTACCTGCTGGCTGCTACTTAAAGATTAAGGGGGAAGGATCCGTTTTCTGTAGTAGGGCAAATTGTGCTGCACTGTGTTAATTCGGTGAGGCCATAATTATTTTGGTTTTAAACATTCACAGCGAAGCTAGTCATTACCAAGATATCCATGATAGCTCTACTTAAAAATAGAAAGCATTTACTTTTTCCCCGGATCAGGATAGCAGAGCGCTGAAGGGGGACGCCCATGAGTTTATGCGGATTCCAGGTCACAGAGTTGGCCCTAGGTGATAAAACAGCTCCAATTAGTGCTTAGAGTCTAATGAAAGAGAACAGAATCCTGCATATGTTATTTTGATTTTCACAAAAAATGGTGCGGGTCTCACCTTTCAATGCCACTGAGTTTATGGGAGTGGTTTCTGGACAACAGCAATCCACCCCACCCCCCCCCCCAAGCTGCCTACAGATACAAAGGATATGTGTTCTTATATTAATTATTTCTCTTTAAATAGCATCAGTGGCTTTTTCCCATGTTAAATTTATTTCAAAGGTTGATGAAGCTCTAATTGCTATGTTAGATAATTATAAACTTGGCTATCATTATGTTACTTATAAGAACAATGCACTTTAAAATTTCCTCTTATGAATTATCGTTGTCTATTCGTGACATAGGAAAGTTTGAGGTTTCTAATGAGTTCCAACACCTTCTGTATAATTTCCAGAGACAGATAAGAAAAGTTGGCATCGAATTTGGCAAGACCACAGAAAAATGAACAAATCTACCATACTGTGTCACTTTAAATTTGTCCACCTCTCATCAAAGCCAAAGAAAGGTTTGCCCCAAATCATTGAACGAAGTCAATAGCATCAAAAATTGTGATTTCCTTAGGATGCCTAGGTGGGTCAGTTGTTTAAGAATCCAAATCTTGATTTTTGCTCAGGTCATGATCTCACAGTTGATGAGTTGGAGCCCTGTGTCAGGTTCTTTGCTGACAGTGGGGAGCCTGCTTGGGATTCTCTGTCTCCCTCTCTCTCTCTCTCTCTGCCCCTCCCCCACTTGTTCTCTCAAAAATAAATAAATAAGTAAACTTTTAAAAAATTGTGATTTCCTTAGTAGGTATTAATTTAAAAATGTTTATTCAGAGTAATGGGCTAAACCTTCTTTTGATTTGAAGTCAGCTTTAGGGGTGCCTGGGTGGCTCACTCGGTTGAGCAACTGACTTCGTCTCAGGTCGTGATCTCACAGTTCGTGAGTTCGAGCCCCATGTCGGGCTCTGTGCTGACAGCTCAGAGCCTAGAGCCGACCTCAGATTCTGTGTCTCTCCCTCTCTCTACCCCTCCCCTGCTCACGCTCTGTGTCTCTCTGTCTGTCAATGATAAATAAACGTTAAAAACAAATTTTTAATCAGGTTTAACTATTTCTTCAAAACGATGTTTTAAATTGTAGGTTGAATATTGATAGGGGTCTGGACTCTTTTCAAACACTTGATACATTTGTGGTCTTTCCATACTTAGGTATTAAGTCTCTTTGAATCATTATAAAAATTAGTTTCCAGAGAAGTTTTCATCTTACCTGCAATGCTAATTAAACGATTTTAAGGATTGTTCATAGGATACATTTTCTCAAGGGGAAATTATGGGCCAGACGGAAGGGACTTACATCCATGTGCATCCAGAGTCTGTGCGCCTCGCAAATATCCGTGGAGAGGGTCAAAGGCCCCGAACACTGTGCTGCCAGCGGAGGCGGTGACACAAAAGGGAATGTGGCCCTGGTGATGACAGAAGCTGAATCCTTGGTCTCAGGAGGTCCACAGAAATCCTACCATTACATCACCATCAGGGCATCAGGAAGCGGGATGGCTTGGACCGAAACACTAAGTATCTAATCATTTCAAACACCCCGAGGTACTTCCAGTACTGTGAAAGTAGTGAAACTGTGAGATGAACTCAGATCACTGCCTCTGAGTGTCATTTACTATTATTTCTCTCCAAATTTGTTTTCACAAAATAATACCACAAAAATAGACGTGACCCAATTCCTTTACTTAGTCCTGATAACTTTTCATTTGATATTTGACAGAAAACTATTAGAGAAATATTGCCATGTTACTTGTTTCACTTTAATTTTATAAAGAATTCCCTAGGGTGTCTGGGTGGCTCAGTCAGTTAAGCCTCTGACTCTTGATTTTGACTCAGGTCATGGTCCCTTTGTTTGTGGGATTGAGCCCCTCATTGGGCTCTGTGCTGACAGCACAGAGCCTGCTTTGGATTCTCTCCCACCCTCTCTCTCTGCCTCCTCCTCTGCTCATGTTCTCGCTCTCAAAATAAATAAACATTAAAAAAAAAAAAAAAAAAGAATTTCCTGGGCACCTGGGTGGCTCAGTCAGTCAAGCGTCTGACCCTGGCTCAGCTCATGATCTCATGGTTCGGTCGGGCCCAGTGCTGACAGCTCAGAGCCTGGCACCTGCTTCAGATTCTGTGTCTCCCAATCTCTCTCTGCCCCTCTACCACTCATGCTCTATCTCTCTCAAAAATAAATAAACATTAAAAAAATTTTTTTTTAATTTCCTTCATTTAGGGATTATTTACTTCTTTCAGCGATTACCTTACCAGTTGTTTTCTGCTAATGAAAATAGGTAAAGAAAATAAAAATGCATTTGCACGTTAAGTATGGAGCTGTAGATAGAACCTACCTTTTTCTTAGCTTGTAATATATTTTTCTCTAACTCAGCTGGAATCATCTTTCCCCTTAAACATACAAATATATGTCGATTTATTATGAGCAAATAAACCAATTCTACCAATGAGAAGAATAAATGATATGCAAGGCTAAAATAATTAGTTTTTAGTGAGGTATTTATATGTGAGTAAACAGATATTCGGTAAATGTTCAGTCCCAAAAAACCAATGTTAAATATCATGTTGAATTAAAGAATGCTTGGCGGGGCACCCGGGTGACTCAGTTGGTTGGGCATCTGACTTCAGCTCATGTCATGATCTCATGCTTGTGGGTTCAAGCCCTACATTGGGCTCTCTGCTGTTAGCACAGGGCCTGATTTGGATCCTCTGCCCTCCCCTCTCTCTCTGCCCCTCCCCTGCTTGCACTCTGTCTCTGTCTCTCTCAAAAAATAAATAAACATTAAATTAAAAAAAAAAATAGCCATTGTTCCAAACAACAAAACATTTTTGTCTATCAGAATTTTCAATTATAAAGGTATTGATAATATTCACATTGATAATATGCAGATAAGAGTATCAATTGACTCTAAAATGTTTGAAAAGCAAATGAAAAATTTTATGAAATTGTAAATGCAGATGTTCTTTGAACCAATAATTCAGTTTCTAGGAATTCATGTGAGATATTCAAACACAGACTCTCAAATATATTTATATAATCATATTAATTTAATCATTGTTCTTACATATTAAAATCTAGGGGGAAACCCTTAAATTTCTTTAAAAATAAGATTTATAAAATTATTTTACATACATAAAATGGAAAACTCCAAAGTTATTGAAAAGAGAATAAGGAAAGGGATTAGATTTCTAAGACAGGGGCACCTGGGTGGCTCAGTTATTTAAGTGTCCGACTTCAGTTCAGGTCATGGTCTCATGGTTTGTGAGCTCGAGCCCCGCATCGGGCTCTGTGCTGACAGCTGAGAGCCTGAAGCCTGCTTCGGATTCTGTGTCTCCTTCTCTCTGTGTCCCTCCCCACTTGTGCTCGCTCGCTCGCTCTCTCTTTCTCTCTCTCTCTCTCAAAAATATATAAACATTAAAAAAAATTTTTTTAAGATTTATAACACATTCCCAAACCAAAAAAAAAAATAAATAAATAAAGCAAGTTACAGAACACAACATAGAATTGATGTATGAATAAGTTTGACATCCATAAAAATGATCTTCCAGAATATATGCAATATTTGTAATATTATTTATGTTTTAAGGTGGTATTCAAAGAAAATGTAAATGTATTTTTGCTTTGTAGATTGCTAAGGCAGTTGAATTTTTATCTACAAACATTACTATATTTTTATGTTTATTTATAGTACACATAATTCAATATACTTAAAACAGGGAAGATATGTGACAGTCCCACTTGTATAGGCTATATTTAGTAAAGAAATTTTAAGAGTAGGATAAGATGACTTTGGTGCTTCTTTCATAATTGCTGCAGTTAAAATTTATTAAAACTAACCTGGGGGGGGGGGGAAACTAACCTGGGGGAGTATTCTTGCTAAAAATTGGAATAGGAAACCTATAGATTATTCTTTAATCTGTGAAGCATAATGACAATAATAAATTTTTGAGAACGTGTTAGAAACATACCTTTCATCACATTTTACTTCAATTACGTTGTCAGTTCCAATACCAAGAATAGCTGCAGCTTTTTTTACTGAATAATGACCCTTGGGCAAAAATGGAAATAGGAAAGGTATTAACTTCTCTGCATTAAATGATCATTTACACTAGAGCATTTGGGGGCTTATACACATAGCTTTGAATGAGTTTGTGCATATATACACGTATATACACACGTACAGGTCTCAAGGCGTATTTCCAGACCCTGGTTGTGACAGTTTTTCAGGTGAAGAAGGTTGTGACGCCTCTTTGAGAAGGCACGAGCACAGAACACACTTTACAGGCAGTGGGAGTTTGAATATGCTAGTTCTCCATATACATAAAAAATCATGTCCGATATAGATCTAGTGTTAATATTCTCCAGTAATAAAAACCTTACGTGTTCCAGATAGCTGTACCTGTTGCATTGCAGACCTTTTTTTAAGGCGTGAGGCTTGGAGAAATGCCTTGATTCTTCTGATGCCTGGAACTCTTGATTTTGACTTTGCCACCAACTTTATAATTTCTTGCCTTCTAGGTAACTGCTATTTCCCTGCATCATTCTGCCTGATGTAAGGTATCAGCGGCTCAGATACAAACTTGGACCTGGTTGTTTTTAGCTGCCAGGAAAAGACTAGATATATGAAAGGAAAAAAATGCACAAACGTAAAACCCTAACTCAGTTTCATTTCAACAGAGAATGCACCAATTAAATAGGAAATGATTTTTTTTTTTAATCTACATTATGGAGTTTCAGCATATTTACTCATTATATATAAAAATTATATGTCAAATGATGAAAAAGACATTTGCAAACAAGCATCTTAAGTTACATTAAGTTTTATAGTAATATCATTAAATATGCATCAGTGGTCTCCAACTTGATAATATGCATATATACAATGCCAGTTTGAATTTGGTCATAGAAGCATATTGCAAACACAGAAACATTTCAAAGACAACCCTGTGTTTCCAGGTACTTTTAGGTAGAATTGTCAAAGTGGGACTACTATTACATTTTAATCTCACAACTGTTGCTAGGCAGAAAAGAAAAAAGCAACCAGATTTATTAAAGGGATGAATCAATTTGTTTTTAAAGGAGCACAAGATTGGAACATTAAAACCAAAGGAGACATCAGTGGATACATTGTCAATATCTGAAACATTTGGCTGAGGTCCTGGTCTACAAAAATGAGCCTTTCTTTTTTACTAATTCCTTTGACCCTCACTGGAAAAATAAGATATCAATCACATTCTTGTTCTCTTCATTCAATGATAAAGGGAATCACTAAATCAAGTCTTTAAAATTTTCATAGTTTGATTTTTTTCTTGGTAAAGATAGCAGAATGCTTTATATTTATAATCACATTTTTGTTAGTTTCTCATATTTTGAAATTAAATTTTAATCTTGAATTATCTGCACCATTATAGGCTAGAGCCCATGTTGACAGAAAGTTGTTTTTTAGTCTTTCCAATATCAATAGGCAGACACAGATACAGAGATTACTGAATCTCTCTAATGTTAGAGCGAAGCTAATATTCTCCATCTTTCAATAACTTTACAGTTTACCTCAGAAGATTCTTAAAAGATGGAAGAATCTAGACTTGATACTTACTTGTTCAGAAACAAATAACACACAACACGGAAGTGCGGTCATGCCTTGTCTTTTTATCTCTGGATATTGCTTATAACGAGCTACTAATATACCATAGAGGTTAGAGATACTTCCTCCTAGAAGAGAAATAGTGATTGTTAACCCAATTTCAAAAATCAGAAATGGTCACTAAAATCATGACAACTTGAGTGCTTTCTGAAACTAAAGTGTTGCCAAATCACTGACGTGATTTCAAGAATATCTTTCCTTAAACGTGTTGAGAGAAGTATCACACAATTCATAACTTTTAGATTTGTGGAAATTTTGCTGGCAACTGTAGCTAACACAATGACTTATGAATCTCTTAAAAATAATAGCATTAGTTCAAATATACTTTGAGCGTCTCTGAATATATGTTTCATTTAGCTCAGAAAAATGATGTCTTGCTTTTTCTTACCAGGTGCAAATATTCCGTCTGCTTCTGTTTCTCCCCAGCCGATAATTCCATACATTTTCTTAAGAAGAATCGTCTCCATGATAGTAAATACCGGAGCTATTTCATATGTAAACCTATATTACATATATAGAAATTCGACTGTGAATTATATAAAATGGAAAAGGATAAATAAAGTCATGTGCTAGATAAGGTTATATACAATTTTTTTGTATTCTATAGCAGACTGTACAAGAAATAGTTACAATTTGTATGCTTCAAATCGCCCCTTCCAGATTAAGAGTATATTAGTGCTACAAAGAAAGGATCATGGATTCCATTGTATTGTGCAGTAGCTGGGAATTTCTCTCCCACTAAAAGGAATTTTGAATATACACATTACTGTTAGAGCCAGAAAATTCCCACTTATAGATAGATAGATAGATAGATAGATATCTAGATATAGATAGATAGATAGATAGATAGATAGATAGATAGATAGATAGATAGATATGGCAAGTTAAAAAGAGATCTAGAGCTACAGTGTTTTGCAGAACATGAAATAGGTAGAAAAAAGCCTTTTCTCAAAAAGATTTTCTGGGGAAATCTTTTCTGGGAAAATATTTTCTACCTAAGAATTGTACTTTGGGCAAGCACACCAAAAAAAAAGGGGGGGGGGCTAAAAACTATTCTGTTTTCAGTAACAGCTCGAAGCAAGTAGATAGTTCAAGGCAAGAACAATATGGCCCCATGAACAAGAAGTCAGAGAGCATGACGATGGGGACCCCCCTCTGAGTCATACTGATATTAGAGTCCCTTCCACAAAAAGCAGCAGCTAAGATCAAAAAGAAAGCTGTAAGTTTTTCTCTATACATACCATATACAGTAAGCAATGAGGTACTTATGTTGGTTCTGAAATCAAAGAGTAGCTTCAGTTATTTTCAAGGAATTCTTTTCTTTGTCCTCAAACACCTTTTAAAGACCCTTGTAGGTGTTCTTATATAGAGCTACCAGTCTCAGACTCCATTTATGTGCCATTTCAGATGGTCTCAGCTTGCTCTGTCTCTAAAGCCTTTGGAGAATATTCAGGCCCAGCCATTGCTGTGACCACTTTCACTCAGATACACCCACAGCCCAACAGAGAATCGCCTCCCACCTGCAAGGCAGGCACTGACTTCCAGCCCCAGGGTCTCTTTTTGCATCCAGGCATGCATGACAAGTCATGGAATCTTCTGGGAGTCCCAAGAATGCCCAACCATGGGGAAGTTAACATCCCACAGTGCAGTCCTTTGGCCATAAGAGACCTGGATGACAATCTTTTCTTTCCTCTGTTCCCTACAGATGGACTGCCCTTTGAAGCAGTCATTTATAAGGGCACTACCCCCCAGGAGATGAAGCATTCGCTTCTGCTGATACTTAAGGGGTAGCCAGGTCTATAATTTCCCTCATGTTGCTCTTCAGTCCCGTGCTGACTCCCTTCATCTTCCCTCAACCCCTCTTCTCAGATGGCCCGGCCTAAAAAAAAAGTAGTAACACACAAGCTCTTGCCCAGGGGCTGTGCACAGAGACCCAGGAAGGAAACCCATTGCCTATGGGAATTAAGATTCTAGTTCCAAAAGAAACAAGAAGCAAATCTCACACACTGGTATTTCAACAAGGCTTCATTTCTGCCAGCATTTGCTATGCCAATCTCAACACACACGCACATTGCCTTTCTGATCCTACCTCAGCTCAATGGAGTAGGGCATTATTATTTTCAGACAACAGAGATGCACTAAACCTCCCAGCACTGTAGGTGGTAGAATTAGGGACTGGAATCAGGTTCTCCTTATTTCCACCTCACAGGCTTTATGCTATCCCAGATTAGGGTAAGAGATCTTCATTCATTAAAAATGAAGACACCCTGAAGGTAAAGAAGGCTATCTGAAATCCTTTCTCTCCCTTTATTATTAACCTCTCTCCTTCCACCTCTCATGTGTTCTTTCTACTCTTTTTCTGCTTCCATCAAGAATGTCTATTTTCTTCACTTAGAGAATGATTAAGTCTCACAACAATGGGATTCTAAACAATGGAGGAAAATGTATAAACTGAGTTTATGTAATAATCTATATAACAAAGAAAGTTGCTGTTTTTAAAGTTTATTTATTCTGAGAGAGTGTGTGCACACATACGAGTGGGGGAGGAGCAGAGAGAGAGAGAGAGAGAGAGAATCCCAAGCAGGCTCAGTGCTGTCAGCACAGAGCCTGATGTGGGGCTCGAACTCACAAATGGTGAAATCATGACCTAAGTCAAAATCAAGAGTCAGATGCTTAACCAACTGAGCCACCCAGGCGCCCCAAGCAATAAATTTTTTTTAAGTAGCATATTACCCTATGCATGTTTTAAGGACCATAATCAAGCAATGAAAATTAAAAATAGCAGTCATTTGTGTAAGCCATTTATGTTTGCATTTCATATCTACAAAATTCTGACTACTACCATGAACTATGCACCATTAAGACCCAAATGATAACTAAACAGTTAAAGCAAGCCTTAGTTGTTCCACATTCTGAAGCAGTCTCTCCTCATAAACATTTAGTTCTTGGTTTTAAAGTTTAAATTCCTACCAGCTCTCCCTTTTGATTGCTAGTTAAATTATATTAACATTTGACACAGACTATTCCTTTCAATTTCATACCCAATCATTTCCCTGTCCTTTTAACCTTGAAAAATATTCCCCTAAAATTAACTTTCCTTCAGAACACATTAGCAGTAGATCTAATTTTTGTATGGACAATAGTTTTGTTGTGGCAAAGGTCCAATTATTTTTAACGCTTATCTTTGAGAGAAAGAGAGACAGTGCCAGTGGGGGAGGGACAGAGAGAGAGGGAGACACAGAATGCAATGCAGACTCCAGGCTCTGAGCTGTCAGCACAGAGCCAGATGTGGTGCGCGAACCCATGGACTGTGACACTATGACCTGAACCGAAGCCGGACGCCTAACCAACTGAGCCACCCAGGTCCCCCAAAGATCGAATTTTTAATGAATCACGTTGGAGCTGGATTTAGATTTCCTTTAAAAGTTTACTTTCTTCAGGCTTTGATCAGATTCAGGTTCTAATTTATATTCAGGCAACTTCCCAAATACTTGGGTATGTATCTGGCTACGTGTGCTATGGGCTGTTTGGGGTAGCGTTTCAATGATTCCAACCCCAGAACTGGACTCACTCATGGTCTGCACACTAGTAACCCAGGCTGACCAACTGACCTGTACTACTTACCAGGGAACTCAGATCCTGAGAGTTTCTAGAGGCTGTCCAGAGGACTGAGCAAGTCTCAAACACGTTACCCGGGGAACAGGCAGCGGCTTCTTTGCGTTTCCCTCAGGGTACCAACTATTTGTATTTGTTACGGCAAGCATCGTATCCAGCAAAATGTACAACCTCGATCTTCACTCTTCCTTACGCACGTCTCCGGCTCTCACACTCCTTAGGCCCTGGAGAATACTCACGTGTTGGTATTGGCAGTGGCTGTCAACCATGCCCCGGCAAGTCCGACCACATCTAGCCCACTGGACAGCTGGTTAAAAAAGCGAGGATGTCCTAGATAAAAGACAAAATTACAAATGAGCCAAAATAAAAACATAGGGCTAAAGAGTGGTTCAATTTCAGAGCAGTTTCTCAGTTAACAAGTATTCATCGATCGAGCACACATAGACGGATTATTTCATTCAGTAAATATTGCTGAGAACTATCACGTGCAGGGACAGTGCTCAGCTTTGGGGACACAGTAGTAAACAAGGCACTACCGTGTGGATCTTACTGACCAGTGGAAGAAAAAGGTATTCATCAAATAAATAATGACACAAATGTGTTTAACTGCGATTGTAGAAAGCACAGAAGAAAAGATCAGGATGTTTTAAGACCATTCCCAGGGAGCCTAAGACAATCAGGAGAGCCGGCGAGCTAATCTCTAGGGCAGGCTTCTTGGAGGAAGTGATCTTTCAGGTCAGATCAAAAGTTTGCTTCCAGACAAAGAGTGAAGGAGACCCAATATGGGTATGAAGAGCAGCTTGGGAGAAGTCAAGTCGCTGAGTTGAGAACGAGCTCGTAAGCTTGAGGGTGAGGAACCCATCCTGTGTCTGAAGTAGAAAGACCAAGGGCGGGATGCATAAAACTACCCCAGTGAGTGGGGAAGTCACCACCCGAAAGATTAAATAATTTTTTTCTCAAAAGCTGCTTCAGTGTTTTTGGACAAAATATCAGGTCCTTTTTACAAAGAATTTTTGAAGATTTGTATTAATGAAGAACATCAAGGGGCGCCTGGGTGCCTGAGGCGGTTAAGCAAGCACCTGACTCTTGTTTTCAGCTCAGGTCATGGTCTCACAGTTTCGTGAGTTCGAGCCCCACGTTGGGCTCTGTGCTGACAGGGCGGAGCCTGCTTGGGATTCTCTCTCTCCCTCTCTCCCTGACCTCCCCCGACTCACTCTTTCTCTTTTTCTCTCCCGCAAAATAAATACACATTAAAACAAATTAATCTCCTCCTGAGCTCCAAAATAGATTGTTCTTTGCACTTCTTTGGCAATGTGTCTTAACAATGACCAGCATCACAACTCTTTGTGAGTCACCTTCCCCTCCAGTCACTTACCCCTACTTGCGGAGCCCCTATGCCCCCATAGTTAATTCTAAAAGTAGGGCCTTAATAAATGTTCATTAAATTGGAAGGAATGGAAGGTTTGGAAGTTGGGGCTGTGTTATGAAATGTTTCTTTTTACTATTGACTTTTCCCTTTCTCAGTATCTTTGCTTTTCCCTCTGTGCTTGATACTGGGAAATGCAAACATGGGGAGAATGGGTCCCTGGAGATTCCTCTGCCTTTGCCTTGCTGGGTAAGGGAAGGATGAAGAACTTGATTTAAAGCTGTCACGGTGCTTCAATTGCCCTGCTATTTTTCAGAACTTCTTTTTGCTATGTTTATTTCTAACTAAAAATTATTTCAACTTCACATTTACACAGTTGAACTCAGTCTTGACACATGCCTTTTATTTCACGATCCTAGGAAGCTTTCTTTTTGTCTTATTTAATAATATTTTTCCAGTTGTAAATATACTACATGTTACAGAAATGCATAGACCAGAAAACATTACATACAGGACAGTAATTTTTATGCATATATGCAGAGAAAATATCTACTTAGCTATCCAAACACTTACAATATTTATAACACTTGGAAGATATAAGTTAAGAACGTATTTATTATGAACAGGTAGTTTTATACATGTGCATGTATATATGTTCAGTTTCACACAGTTTAAAATACAATTAAATATAATTGAAATCATATTGAGCATATTATTTTGTGTTATGTCTTTTTATTGTTTTTGCATTTTTTAAAATGTTTTTATTTAATTTTGAGAGAGAGAGAGAGAGAGAGAGAGAGACAGAGCGCAAGCAGGGGAGGGCAGGGAGAGAAGCAGACACAGAATCCGAAGCAGGCTCCAGGCTCTGTGCTGACAGTTCAGAGCCCCATGTGGGGCTTGAACTTGTAAACCACAAGATCATGGCCTGAGCCAAAGTCAACCGCTTAACTGACTGAGCCACCAAGGCTCCCCATGTGGTATGTCTTTTTGTAATAACTAAAATTCTGTGAGAAATCATCCATGACTTTCTTAGGATTTTTTTTTGTATAGGTTTTAAAATTGTTAATTAATTTTTTTGAGAGAGAGAGAGCACATGTATGCGCACGAGTCAGGGAGGGGCGAGGAAGAGAGAGAGAGAGAATCTTATGCAGGTTCCATGCCCAGCACAGAACCAGATGCAGGGCTTGATCTAACAACCATGAGATCATGACCTGAGCCAAGATCAAGAGCCAGAAACTTAACCAACTGACACCAAGGTGCCCCTCCCAGGACTTTAAATGGCAATATTGCATAGTGTCCTGTCAAAGAAAATCCAGGTTATACAAGATAAATGTGAAAATGAGGCACTTTTTTATTTTTGTTATTAAAATTAATGCAGAAATGAGCATTCTCAAATAGAAATTATTTTTGTTTCTTGGCATGCTTGATCAGTTTGGTCTGAAGATAAAATATGTGTGATGCTTAAAGTTTCTGTGATGTCAAAAATACATTATTTTAAGTGTCTGTTTAATGTCTATCAAATACAAGGCAAGTCGGCATACACAAATAAGTTTCAATTATTAGCACATGAAGTATTTTCAAAGATCACATAATAAGAAATGAGTAATAAACCCAGGGATACAGGTTGTATTTGGACACTTTTTTGTGTGTGCCTCTTTCCAAAGATTATGTTGTTTCAAATACATTATTTAGTATACATTTAAGATTTTAGAAAAAGGGGCCCATAGAGCCTAGTCAAACATTGTTAGCCCCGGGACATATCATTGCTTTAAGTGGTTAAGAATAAAGTTACAATAAATTAATCAGAAAACATAATTTCTAACATATAGGATACAGATATATATATCTACATATATATCTAACATATAGGATGTAGATATATATATATAATTTTATTGCTATATATTTTATTGATGTAGAAGGATAGTCAATTGAGCATTAATAATGAATATGGGCAAATGAAAAGAAGTAAGTTAAAATTGTATGTTTAATTGCCATTGGAATATAATGCTTCAAGCCCAAAGCACTGTATTTACTTTTCTTTGTTAACTACTAAACAGTTTATATGTGATAACACCAATTTGAAAACAAACTAGACGAATGTTTTAAGTAAAAATGAATAAAATGGGACCGTTTTCCAACACACACAAAAACTCAAGGCCATTCATTCAGTCTGCAGTTCAGGTGCATTGATTTGAAAATTACCCGTTTTAACACCATATTTTAAGGTATCCGTGCAGTCAACAAGTAACTGCTCCAAAGATTCAGGGTGGTCAGACAGCTCTAGGTTAAACCCATCCAAACCTTCAAGAAGTTGGTGAGGATGATGAAAGTCTAGTATTTTACTCTTAACATCAAACATTTTTTTGATGTAATGCAGAAGAATATTTACCACTTGCAGCAGAAAACATTTAGTTAAATCTTTACCATCCTTGGATGGCAACAAATCTAGAGCAAAAAAAGAGATAAAAAGCTAGGTCAGTAACTAGAATGGCAAGGAAAATCCCCATGGGCGTAGAGTTTTGATCATTGGACATTAAAGATATTAAAAGGCCATGTGAAGTAACAAGTAGCATGTGTTCAAATCTTACTCAGAATCTTCATTCAAAGTTTCACTGGATAACAATTTTCACCAAAAAAAAAAAAAAAAAAAAAAAAAGCCATTTTAGATGCACACCATTGGAGTAATTGAACCTTCAAGATCCCCTAGATGGACCTTATCGTTGCCTTGTCAAACAAATGAACTGGTAATTGCACTTTTTGAATTTTGTTTAATGTTAATTTATTTTTGAGAGGGAGAGAGCAGGGGAGGGGCAGAGAGAGATGCGGACACAGAATCTGAAGCAGGCTCCAGGCTCGGAGCAGCCCCTCGCGGGGCTTGAACTTAGGAGCCTCAGGATCATGACCTGAGCCAAAGTCGGTCACTCAACTGACTGAGCCACCCAGGTGCCCCAGGTAGTTGCACTTTTAAAAGTAAGTTAAAGCATCAAATCTTAAGGACCTTACAATGGCTTCAATAAATATGTAAATGACATAACATTTTTATTAAAAAATGAAACGTTTGTTAATGACATCCATACCTGAAGCATAAGCATTTGATAAATTAATCATTACTTCCTCAGTGTGAGCCCCTTCTGTCACATTTTTCTCAGTTGATTGAAAAGCATGACCAGATTTTTTTCTCAGCTGTTCTTTATCTAAGTTAAAAAATTAAATAGTTTTTGATTATTAAAACATGCTGAAAATATGTATTTACTGCTTTTATCTGTAGCCACACAGACGCTTCCAAGAAATGCTTAACGATTGAAATTCTTATTTATATTCACACATGATCTCTGGTGGGTAGCTATAAACTGGGGAGAAGCAGAAATACTACTGAAATCATGTAAGGCTCTTTTATAACCATATAGAGAACCAATGATACAATTTGTGATTGTTAGTTTCATATCAATTTAGTGTACAGGATTAGGAATTTAGTAATTAAGACGTCTCATGGTTTAGTTGTAAGTAATGATTCTTATTTCATAATAAGATCCTGCTATTAGCATTTTTAAAAATTTTTTTTTGGGGCGCCTGGGTGGCTCAGTCGGTTAAGCGGCCGACTTCGGCTCAGGTCATGATCTCGCGGTCCGTGAGTTCGAGCCCCGCGTCGGGCTCTGTGCTGACAGCTCAGAGCCTGGAGCCTGTTTCAGATTCTGTGTCTCCCTCTCTCTGACCCTCCCCCGTTCATGCTCTGTCTCTCTCTGTCTCAAAAATAAATAAATGTTAAAAAAAAAAAAAGCTGTCTTAAAAAATTTTTTTAACGTTTATTTATGAGACAGAGAGAGAGCATGAACAGGGGAGGGTCAGAGAGAGGGAGACACAGAATCTGAAACAGGCTCCAGGCTCTGAGCTGTCAGCACAGAGCCCGACGCGGGGCTCGAACTCACGGACCGCGAGATCATGACCTGAGCCGAAGTTGGATGCTTAACCCACTGAGCCACCCAGGGGCCCCACAGATAAACAGATTTAAAGAAGTTAAGTAATAGTAATAATTGATACTTTTTGAACTCATATGATGGCCCAGAAATCTCACATATATTATTCTCTTCAATCCTCATAACATAGTTATGATAGAAATGCTATTATGATTAACAACAAAAAAAAGAGCTTATCTGGTGGGACTAGAATTGATAGACAGATGTTTGAATCCAAAGACCATTAAGTTATCCTTTAAAAATTAAATTTAAAAACAGTATGTCCTGAGGTCCTCTTCAATAAAAATATTGAACCAAACATCCAATCAAGCAAACAAGCCATTCTTAGGTATCTTTTAATGTTCTGGACAATTGGAAGAGAAAAGAAAGTATAGACTAGAATTCATAATATCAAGCTGTTTACTTGTAGCTAGACATGGAGAAAACATGAAGTAATCAGAAAATGGTTTCTAGCTAAATTTTATAGTTTTGCTTTTATAAGCTTAGTAGTATTAATTTCTTCCAGTTCTAATGGATTTTTCTTAAAATAAAATAAGCTCTCCCCAAATATTTCAGACTGAATTTTTGAATACTGCAGCAAAAATAATTCAGTTTAGTTTTTAAGCATTGATATAATGTTTAAACATTTTTATGTGTTTATGTATGATAGATAAAAATGTTCTATTATAGCTTTTTCCATAAAGAATAAAATCCTGATCATGAAAAAACTGTATGAGACAGCAATGACAGAAACGTGAGACAATTTGCAAAGCATGCAGTGTACCTAAAAACAAATTTCATTTTACATGTTGGCCCGGTAGACATATATTAGGTTAATTGTTTGTAAAATATTTTTTCTAGAGGAAAATTGCTTTTCGAAAGGTTCACTGCTATACACAGTGAATAATACATATTAATATAAATAAATTCTAAAGTAATTAAAGTTTTAGAAACATAACTCCTTTCAAATAATTAGAGGAAACATAAACCACAAGAAAAAGTGAAGTTAAAAAGATTCTACACATGGGATAGTATTACAAATGTTTATAAAGAAACTATGTAAAAACCAAAAGATTTGACAGAAGAATTAGACTCCATTATAGCTCAACACACATTGAATCTACAACCTAAAACTAGGTTAAATTTATATTTAATAACAAAAATAACAAAATTTCAACAAAACAGAATGTTTTAAATATTTAAGTAAGACAAAGATTGCTAATGTATTTTTGTCAAAATACGTGTATATGATTAATATGCATGATTAATAGTCATATAAGATAAGTAAGACTTGTTTGACAATCTGCACTTTTTGGTAAGTAACACCCCAATCCTACTCTTTCAGTTAATAATAATTCCCATTGAATCCCCATTTCTTCTCACAAAATTTTAACTTACTTGCCAGGGTATCTCCACACTCCATGTTGTTTGAAAAAAAATAGTATCTGCTTTAAAAGAATATGTGGAGCCAGAGGGTGCTTTTAGCTGATGGAAAAGAACTTGACCATTAAAGTTGTGTAGCTGCTGTAATTTATAATATAGACTCTTTTAAAGTCTTTTTATTGATGGCACAGAAATCTGAGGCAATTTCATTATTTGTAAAAAGGGCAGGGATACAATGCTCTTTTTTGTTTAGAGAATTAAATGAAAGATGATGGTAGTGTATTTGTGTTTAAACATTATGGCTTTTTTAAAGTATGATTTCATGTCAAAGAAGGAATGGGTTTCAACTTCCCTTTTGACAATTACAACTTTTATCTTCAGGGTGAAGTATTAGGTACTCAACATTACAGGGTAGAAAATGAAAAATATGCATGGTCATATTAATGATATAATTCACACCCTTTTAACACAGGTGTTACTTTTTGCCTTTGGATTGAAAATGTTAACATTGTATTTCATTAAAAAAACTTTTTTAATGTTTATTTTTCAGAGAGAGAGAGAGAGAGAGAGAGAGAGAGAGAGAGAGACAGAGTGAGCAAGGGAGGGGCAGAGAGAGAGGGAGACACAGAATCTGAAACAGGCTCCAGGCTCTGAGCTGTCAGCACAGAGCCTGTTGTGGGGCTTGAACTCATGAACCACGAGATCATGACCTGAGCTGAAGTCGGCACTTAACTGACTGAGCCACCAGGTCCCCCCAAAACTTTTAACATTTTAAACAATCCAAAAATACATAATGATCATCACTTCTGAGCCCCATTTCCAAGGACACATTTCCTCCAGAATTTATCAAATGTTCAATTATCCCGTGGGATTTACAGCTCTTGAATAATGTGCTGGTCAACATTATTTTTCATTGTTAAGCACGTTTGAGCATGTTAAGGAAAAAGCAGGAAAACGCTGATGATTCACATAAGAAAATCACCTGGGATACCTTGGTTTCTATCCTAGGCATTTGGGTGCAATTTATAAAAAGAGTAGTAACACTTAATTTATTCTAATAATAGAAACAAACACTGTGGCTTATCAAAAGCCATTTACAACTTCCAATCCAACTTGAACCAGTTATTGTAACCTTTCCCTCATTAAGACGTTCACTTAGAGGCTGTAACAAACAAGAATATAGACGTGTGATGATTTGAAAACCATTTCCTCCTTTCATTGCTTTCCTGAGGAATCAACTGATGATTGTAGAGGTGGCATAGAAGTGGGAAAAAAAAATAAATAAATAAATCCCAAGGAGCTGCTCTTCCATTTCTTTCAACCATCTGCAGAGTTTCTTGGCTCTGATGGGGTTGCGGCATCCACTAAGGAAGATTGTCGCATCATCTTGTAAAGACGAACCCTTCTCATGACTCCTGAACTCGCACTCATCTCTGTCAATAAACCCACCCACGCTCGCCCCAGTGGTCGCACCGTGGGACTGCCCTCATAGTCCAAGGTCACCCGCCGAAATTCGCCACCTTGTCCGTCCTCTCTCGCACATAATAACCACCAGTACGCTATGTTCAAAAAGACTCAAACAATCCCTGTTCTGAGGAAATGGGTTTCGAGCCATGAAGTGCTCTCTAGCTATCACTCATTTTTTTCCCTTTCATGTCCTCGCTGTTGGCAATTAGGTCTTCGTTTATAGATCTGCTGAGCATAGGAGGATAGAACTGGCCCTCCCCAACATGGGAAATTCATGTTGTTGTTTGTTTCACCTCCCCCTAATTTTATATGTCTGTACAACACAGGCACATTGAAATTAAAACTCACAATTTTTCTTGACAAAGCATGTGAAAGCTTTCTTATATTACACGACAGGATACAGGACTAAAAAGAGGAAAAGGAGGGCGATACTCCCCTCTTCTGACAGCAATCCTAATATTAAAGCCTATAGATTTCTTTCACCAGACCCTTGCCGTATTTTGTATGGAGCTAAATATTTTTCATACGTTGAATCCTCATAGAAGTCCTGTGATTTTGACGTTATTATTGTCTTGCTCTGTTTCACGCCTCTCCTTGCTTCCATTTCACCGTCAATAAAGTGGGCATTGTACTAATACCTACTCATGGCTTTAAGATATCAAAAGAGATAAGGCCTCTTAAGTGCTTCCAACAATTATTTATGTCTCTCTTCTCTGGCAATGCTGACAGGCAAAAACAAACAGGAAACAATTTTAAGAATGCCACTGCTCTGATCAGAAATGTGCACTGACCTCCCAACCATTATATTATCAAGTCCTTCACTGACCCTTTCTTTGCCTTACCTCCTACTACTCATTTACAGAAATTGTCTGCACCTCAAAAGGAAGGTCAGTCTCTTTTCTTAATCCCCTGCATTATAGTTTGTGAAATTTCACGTTTTAAATGGCTTCCTTCTCCCTTTCTTCTAATCCAAAGGTCACATTTAACACATATTTATCAAGTACTTAGTATGTACTTGATACTCTCTTCTAAGCTAAGTTTGTATTGACTCATCTAATTCTTCCTGAAACCTTATAAGATACCGCTGCTGTTTCCTTTCTCCATTTTACAGATGAAGAACCTAAAGCACCGATAAGTCACATTATTTGCCAAGAATCACACAGCTAACTGGCAGAGCTGGGATTCAATCCCAGTCATTCTTGTTCTAAATATACTCTCTTAACCCCTATCCTGAATTCTACCTTAGCAAGTCCCACTCACATCTTAGTAGCTCCATAAATATTTTCTTGGGGCACCTGGTGGCTCAGTTGGTTAAACATCTGACTCTTGATTTCGGCTCAGGTCATGATCTCATGGTTCATGGGATCGAGCCCTGCCTCTAACTCCATGGACAGCACAGAGCCTGCTTGGGATTCTCTCCCTTTCTCTCTGCCCCTCCCCTGCTTGTGCATATGCTCCCTCCCTCCCTCTCTCTCTCTCTCTCTCTCTCTCAATAAACAAATAAACACTAAAAAAATATATTTTCTTATCTCCACCATTGAGCTGAAGTGATCTTTATTTTCATCTGAATCATCACACCAAATATTGGTCAACTTTGTATAGTTTATCTGGCAGTTTAATGTGTTTATTAGGAGTTTTATCTTGGGGAACCTGGCTGACTCAGTGGGTGGAGCATGCGACTCTTGATCTCAGAGTCGTGCGTTCAAGCCCTACATTGGGCATAGAGCTTATATTTAAAATAATAATAATAATAATAATTAAAAAGTTCTGTCTTGATGTGGGAGGGGAAGTACAAAATGTACATTCAGTATTGCCCTTAAGGAAGTTACAACTTAAGAGAAAAGTGGGTAATGGACAGAAAACAGTATCATATTTTAATAATGGGAAAAGTGCTACATTTATGGTAAAGATTATAATCATAGATTCTAGAAGAGGCATGGGACAGTGTGGTACAGGAAGGTGCCACCAAGGTGCTCTGTGCACATTTAGCAGAAGACTAACCCAGTCTAGAAGGCCATCTAAGACTCTCTAAAGAGGATGATATGTGAGCTGAAATATGAAGGGAAAGAATCATGTAACTAGGTGATGAGGGAAGAGAACACATTCAAGGAAGCGTCAAACAAATGCAAAAGATGTTGAGATGCCAACTGAAGAAATAAGGCAAAACCAGAGTATGGGACGGCCCAAAAAATGGACAGGGAGAAGTAATCCTGGGGGAGGTGGGAAGGGCACATGAATGTGTTTAGTGCTTATCCTTAGAGCAATAGAAAACCAGAGAATGGTTTGAGATGTACCGTGACATGACTGTGACTTCCTTATGGTTGTAGAAACAATGGTGACGGGTTGGTGGTTGAACTATTAAGTATATTAGTAAAACTTTGAGTAAGAGCTATTTATCATCTTTGAGATGAACAGATTATAGAGCAGAGGCATAGGCCTTCTGACAAATTTTTCAATATGAATTCTAATTTAAATGCATGAATTTGAATGATGATGGCACTATATTGTATAAATACATAAAATGATATAGAGTTATAAGGGGGTGGAAAATTTCATTGAAATTGAGAGATATAATAACGGTAATAATTTATAGGCATTGAACCTTTAATATGTGGCATGATCTGTTCTAAGCCTCTAATGAGGATTAGCTCATTTAATCCTCCCCAAACTCTATGAAGTAGTTTATTAATTAAAACAGTATATGGCTGCTTTCATAGAAACCAAAATAGTAGTGACTTAAGCCAATTAGAAGATTTATTGCTAGAAGTCCAAATGGGTAAATGGCTCAGAGCTATTGTTTTACTCTGTCCATGAAGTTGTCCAAAGGCCTGACTTCCTTCTATCTTGCGGTTTTTCCATTGCCTAGATCAGTGCTCTCTCATAGAAACATATGTGAGGCACATGTATAATTTTTAATTTTCTGTTAATCATAGTTTTAAAAAATAAAAAGAAACAGGTGAAATTAACTTTAAAAATTCATTCAGCTTAACCTACTATATCCAAATTACTATAATTCAAACATGCATCGAATCTCAATCAGATGTTAAATGGGTGTTTTAATTACATGTTAATTGGGAAATACTTGGTCTATTCTTAGATTTCATGAAAGTTTCAGTTGAAAACGGTAGATTAATTTACATATGTTTTCAAACATACTTAAAAGTTCTTCAATAACTAGAGTATCAATTTTTCAATTTAATTAAGGCCAAACAAAATTAAAAATTCATTTCTTCCATCACATTTTAAGTGCTGAACAGCCACCTGTGGCTGGTTGCCACTTAACTGGACAGCACAGGGGAAAATTATTGCTTTTGCCCACTTTTCATCCACAAAGTTAGCTTGCTAGCACTGTATCTGAATTCTACACCAAGGGATTGGAGAAGGGGAGTAAGAGAAATTAGACTGTCACTTGAGGTGTAATGTAGAACTTGTGTAGGTCCTATTGGTCAGAACTTAGTCATGTGACCAGAGAGCTGACATGGCCATATAAAGATGGAAGTTAGGGTAGAAATTATAGTCTCCTGCTGGATGGACATCTTCCTTGTTAACACTTTGTACATAAGGCAGGAAAGAGGTGAGCAGAGAATAGGACGTTGACCATTACGAAAACAAAGATGAGATGGATGTTGGGGAGAATTAACAATCTAGGTCATGTGCAGATACTGTAGCACTATTTTTCAGATAAGGAAACGGAAGCACAAAAAAGCTACATGCCTTGCCCACATTTATGCATTTATTAACTACTAAAATTAAAAAAAATATATTTGGATGATGATATAAAAAAATGTTTGGAATTTCAACATGTAAAACCTAGAAGATTGTGACAATTGTTATCTAGTGTTTTATTATTTTTTTAACTTTACCTATGTGGATACTCTAGTTCTTAGACTGTGTAAACTTTGAAGATGAGAAAAAGTAGCATTCAATTCCTTATATGCCTCCACAGTGCTTAATATCATTCAATTATTTACACATTTATAAAAATCCAAAGAAGGGTTAATTTGTTACTTTCACCTAGATCATATGTATTAGCCTTTCTTTCCACACAATTTCTGGTTTATATGGGTTCAAAAGTAGAGATAAATTTGAAGATACAGTAAACAGCTAAAGCCACGGAACACAAAGACATGATAACTCGATAAACACCCGGAGACATATTGATATGTGTTTACTTTGTCAGGTTTAACTTCATGTGTTTTCATAAGTCACTGCTCTCTTCTGGGAAAATTTCTTTTCATCTTTGGGAAATTGTTTCTGACAATACTATGAAGCATGATATTCTAAATACACAAAGTATAGAGAGAAAATCACTCATGCATTATCTGGTCTTTACATTCATGTGATTCTTTGATCTCCCATTTCAGCTTAATTTTCCCACAAGCACTTGCAAACTTCTTGTTTGTACACATCGAAAGGAGAAACGATAAAAATCACAGAACATACTTGAAACCATACATTTTCCTTTGTAGTTATTGTGTCTAGACTACAGGATGGCTTTCCTTTATTAGCGTATCTTTAAAGTTGAAAAAAAGAGTTTTGTTTCGTTTTTGCAAATCACCATTTGCTTTATACAGATGTATAATTCTAGCAAAATATCCACAGCATAGAAACCTATGGAAAACTTAAAAGGGTTTGCCCAACAAAGTACAACCAACAACCGTCATGGCAGAGTTTTGGCCCTAGGCCAAAACTAGATCTTCCAGCCTTAATGTCTTCATTTCTCTAAAACAACATAACGTACTATTCCTTTCCACCTGGTGGCTTTCTAAATAGACCGTGTGTTGTTATCAGAATCTGAAATTGTTTTCAGGTAATGTATGTTTTTCCCTGAATGTAAAATATTAATATGTAAAGCAGTATTCATTCTTTGCTTTCAACGTTAATTCTTTCAATTATCTGCCTTAGTTGAGGCATTTCTAAATGTCTCTCTACATTGAGGGAATGAATTGCCATTTGTATCTCTACATTCTATTTGTCGATACATGTAATTTGTATTTTTTTCCTCAAAATTTCCCACATTTTCTCAAAGCCTGCATTATGAAGAATGCCGTTAGGATATGGACTTAATAGGGACAAATAATTCCAAGTTGAATTTCACAGGTTTTAGTACAACCTAGCTTGAACCAGATCTATAAATAACATCTGTGCTAATTGACTCACAGGAGTCTTGGAAAATCAAGGCAAATCTCAAGTTATCCCAATGATGTAAACCAAAAAACAGCTAAATAGTATCTACTTCATTACAAATAATTGTGATTTAGAGACAACTTAATCCAGTAACTGAATGAAAAATATATAGAACAATTGATAATTAAAGCAATTAATTTTTCGGTATTTTTAGGAACTGAGGGTTATCAGTATTTATCAGGTTATATGACCTGGAATCAATCTGTCCCTCCCAGCCAGGTCAAATCACCAAAGTTGGAAATGAAGATGTGAGGAAGATTGCAAACAAGAAACAAAAGGAAAAAATAAAAAATGGACATTAGGCAAATGAAAAAAAAATTGTCAATCTCAAAAGAAATCAAGGAATGGCACATAAATGTGCCTTTAATACATTCTTTAAATTTTAATAATTGACAAATTAATTGATAATACATTATCAGTATTTTAATAATTAAAATTATAAAATTGTTGCCTATTAGATTGGACAGAGTGTGACTTACTTACTTTAAAAAATAGCCCCAGAATAAGAGGCTACTCGAGACCTAACAATGCTTAAAAACAAGACCTGAAAGTAACTCTGACCCACAGGTAGGTTAACTACTTACCAAAACTTGACACTCTTTGAAGGATGACATCTATATTCAAACTAAAAAATTCACAATGTCCAGCATTCAATAAAAATGACAAAATATACAAAGAAGTATTAAAAAAATGTGACTTGCAACCTAGAAAAAAAATCAACAAGTAGAACCAGAAATGACAGAGATAATGAAATTAGCAGGTAAGGACTTTAAAACGTATCTGCTACAGATACATTCAAGAATTTAAAGAAGACATGCACATAACAAAAAGCTAAATGGAAATAATAAAACTAAGTTAAACAGAACTTCTAGGGCTGAAAAACGAAAATATCTGGAATAAAAAGTTCACTAGCTCAGCCTAATAGAAGATTAGAGCTTATAGGGAAAAAAAGACGAGACTAATGAATTTGAAGAAAGGGCAATCAAAACTATCCAAGCTGAATCAAAAGGATAAAAAATGCTGAAGAAAAGATGACCTAAATTCTAATGATATGTGCAGCAAAATAATGCAATTTAACATATCCTTAACTGGAGTTCCAGAAAGAAGAGATACAGGAAAATATTTGAAGAGATAATGGCTATAAAAATTCCAAATTCGATGAACATTATAAACCCACAGATCCCAGAATGCTCAACAAACCCCAAGGTGAACAAACAGAAAGAAAACCATGCCAGAAAACATATATCGAATTGTTAAAAGCAGTTATTTAAAAAATTTACAACAGCCAAGTAAAGATTCGTTATGTACAGGGGACTGATGTTAATCACGACTAGACTTCTCATCAGAAAATCGTGTAAGTCAGAAAGCAATGAAAAGACTTCTTATTTATTTATTTATTTATTTATTTATTTAATTTTATTTATTTTTTTTTTTAAAAGGTTTCTTTAAAGTACGGAAAGAAAACAAGCAGGCACTAAAACCTAGAATTGTATGTCACATTCTCCATCACAGAGGAATTTGTTGATAGTCCTGCAAGATACATTAAGGATGTTCTTCAGGTTATATATACATGATAAAAAGATTTTTTTAAAAAAACTTGGCTCTATGCAAAAGAATGAAGAGTGTTAGAAATGATAAACATGTGAGTAAAGGTAGTTTTCTTCTTTTTAAGTTTTTTTTTTTTCTAAAAAATAATTCATTGTTTAAAGCAAATATAGAGAAAACCAAAACCAATCATATAAGACTGTAAGGGCAAGGACTTGGATTTGGCAGTAGAGAGAATATTGGTTGTCCTTGCCAAAACAAGTTGCAATGAAATATAAGACCAGAGGGGCACCTGGGTGGCTTAGTTGGTTCAGCTCAGGTCATGATCTCACCGTCCATGAGTTCGAGCCCCGTGTCGGGCTCTGTGCTGACAGCTTGGAGCCTGAAGCCTGCTTTCTGTGTCTCCCTCTCTCTGCCCCTCCCCCCGCTCAAAAATAAATAAACACTAAAAAAATTAAAGAAGAAAAAAAGAAATATGAGACCAGAAGCCAGTCTGGTGGTTGACAAGTGAATGGTGGCACTATTTTTATTTTGGTTTTGGAAAACAGGATTATTTTTATAAAATGATGTTATTAATGTTAATATATGTGATTGTTAATATAATATATGACTATATATTATACAATTTTATTTTATTTTTGAAGTTTATTTATTTATTTGAGGAAGGTGGGCAGAGAGAGGGAGAGAGAGCGAATCCAAGCAGGCTCTGCACCATGAGTGTGGAGCTCAATGCAGGACTCGGCTCACAGAACTGTGAGATCTTGAGCCAAAACCAGGAGTCAGACACTTAACCAACTGAGCCACCCAGACATCCCAATATAACTGTTATTTTAAAATAAATTGATAAATATTTAAAAATTTACCCATTTTAATTTATAATATTTATAATACAGCTAAAATTATTGGTTAGACCCCAGATAACACAAATTCTTTGAGGTTTCTTTGAGGTTTTCAATAATTCTTAGGCATATAAAGAGATTCTCAGACCAAAAAGTTTTAGAGCTACTGCATTATAAAATGCTGACCTCATGAGCTTTAATGTTGTAGAGACAAAATTATTCTGAAATAGAAAATAAGATTCCTAATGGTTTGGTCTTATTTAAAAGGAAGCAATAAGTTTAATGCTTTCACATATGGCACCTTATTATTCATTTTTAATGATGTCTAGGTGTGACGACGGCACCTAGGGTTTGCATTTGGATCTCAAGTGATCATTACTGAATACAGAGAAGGAAAAAAATAACATCTGGATATCACAAAATAAACCAATAACACAGATTGGCTCATGAATATTTAATTTGCATATTAATTCACCTACTGAGAAGCAAGGCTTGCAAAACAAAGGAATAAACTCATAAACATTACCTGAATTATTGATCTATTTGATCCTTTGTAGAAGGTTCATTATGCAAAATTTTTGCTCTTTAAATAAATGACATTTGAATAGTTGAAAAAAAGTGCTCTCTCATTATAATCACTGGGCCCTGCTATGCTAATGAAAGCAAAGATGGAAGGTAGAGATTTGCATAATTGAACACCATTTGAAAAGGAGGTATTAGTTGGAGTCTTATTTATACATTAGAAAACTTGAAAACTGTCAGAGATGATGATTAACTAGGAAAGAGCAGAGGATAGTACATTTATCTCTCATCTCTCTAGTTTTTAGGGTGCGAGGTAGATTTCTATCCACCCATTAACACTCATTCACTTAGTCTCCTGGGTGATCTATATATCCAAGATGATAGGGTCCAAAGTATATTTATTTCCTTGTGAAAGTATCCTCGCATGAATTAGAGATTAAGCTTTGTTAAATTGTTAACTCAGCTTTGCATGTCTTCCCAAAATGTCCTTTATTATTTGAGTCCAACTTATTCCGACGGGACTCCCTTAAGTCCTTCTTACTATCTTGAGATGAAATAATCTTTTGCTTCCTCAGTATTAACACAGAGTATTTTAAGTTTTATTCTGTGTTTTTACCTTAGAGTGCTTATAAAATATCTTGCACTATAATTATTGATATACATTTTACATCACTGACTACATTATCAGCTCCTTGAGGTAAACTAGCATTGTGTCTTTATTTATTTACTTTTTTTAATTTTAGAGAGACAGAGAGAGTGGGGAAGAGGGACAGAGGGAGAAAGACTCTTAAGCAGGCTCCACACTCAGTGTGGAGCCCGAAGCAGGGCTCAATCCCACCCCCTGGGATCATGACCTGAGCAGAAATCAAGAGTACACTCAACCAATTGAGGCACCCAGGGGTCCCACCCTAGCACTGTGTCTTCTTCAGCTTTGTGTCTGACTGGGCTTTGTCTGTCTTGATCTGGTGCACAGCTGAGAATGTAGTAGATGGTTATTTTGTATTAACTACAGTGAGTTAAACTTCAGCAAGTTCTATCAGCTCAGTTCAAATGTCCTGGTGTGAGGACCAAAGAAATAAACTTTACCCAGGGAAAGTCAAGTATCAAGAGTACCATCTTCATATTTTGTATTATTATTGAATAAGAATTAAAGAATATTTCCTGCTGTAAAAGAAAAAATATAAAATCTATGTTCTTAAATCTTGAGATAAATGCTACATATATAGCCTTTTGTTTTTTCCCTCTGAATTATATTTAAGCCGTAATTACTAAATATTAGGTTATACAGAGACACGAACTATTAGAGAGGTGAGATATCGACAGCAGCTGCCACATCAAGGTTCCACTTTGAAGAGTCAACTTTTAATCACATCTTTGCCTCATTCGTCTTCTAAGCTGCCAACAATATCTCAATAGCTTCCTAACTGAATTTCTTCTCTGTACTCATGTTTTCTTCTAATCCTACAAACCATAGCTGAGTGAGTGTTTCTTACATTTCTACCTTGGTTTAGTCAAAGGACATTTATTGATGTGTCTGTCAAGGAGGGAAAATAATTTCCCCTCCACTCTTCTAGGTTCTTGGCTGAGACCCCCATACCAAAAGACAGATTAGTAGGAGAAAAATGAACACCTCCTATATATAGCACCTCCTATATAGCATGCACACCTCCTATATACAATGGAAGATATCCAGATGGCCCAACCCAGCTAAAGACAAAAGAAAATGTCGGGGGTGCAGGGAGCAGAGACCAGTTATGGGAAGTCATCAGGAAGGCACAACACACAAAGGTATGGTGGTTATGTAGTGTAAGCCATTGCCTTCTCTATCGATAAGAGTTTCAAAAGATTTAGTCACCTTCCTCTTTCTGGTAGAGAGATGGAGACACCTTCATAAATGGAGATATCCAATAAATGTGTAAATGTTTCATAGAAAAATAATTTCCACACATTTTTCAGAGCTTCTTTTGGATCTGCCCTTTCTTAAAAATACTCATCCTCAAAAGGTCAGTATACTAGAGAGGCATATTTTGGGGTGGTATATTTTGTTCCACTTCATGTCAAACACACAGGTCCTGGAGGACCAAACATACCTCCGAAGACCTGATCAATCACATACCCTATGACTATTGTCCTTCATCCAGGGTTGAGCATATAACCCGAGCTAGAACAGTCAGAGCCCTTCCCCAAGAATTTTTTAATTGAAATAGGTGCTAAAGACCTCTTTACTTCACTAAAATATCAGTGTCTGACCCCAGACGGCTGGTAATTGTGTTCTCTGCCACATGAATCAGCCAGAGTGAATGAAGCTGATTATCAGAGAACAACATTAAAAAAAAAAAAAAAAAAAGAGGCAGAGAAAGCGAATTCTGTATCCAACCAACCTCTGGTTCCGTTTCTTGAAGGAATCTAGAGTTGTTAGAGGAGGCAGGTAGTTAGGTTCTAATAAGACCTGGAGGTCAGCAATGAGGAAATCATGGCCAGCTATTGGGGAAAATCCAAGGCCTATCTTGGTTACGCTGCATAATAAGCCAGATCAAACCTGACAGGTCCAGGATGGCAGGTGCCATGACAGGAAATCCCTGACCAAATTGGGAAGAAATAGCATGAAACTCTGTCATTATGTCACCCCAAGTAATGAATATTCCACTGCCTAGTTGACAACTGTCAATAAAAGATAGAAATCCAACTCCCAGGGTGTGCATCTCTCTCTCTCTCTCTCTCTCTCGGGTTTACTTACTGTCAAACTTCGAGAGTATTCTTTTTGCTTTAATAAACTTCCCCTGCTCCTGTTATTCAACTGCATGTCTTCCCTTGAATTCCTTCTCATGACAAGACCAACAACCTTTGGCAACTCCTTTGCATCTGGCTGGGTCGAGGCCCCAGGGCCCTGGTATCTCCCCACTTCACCCAGCAAGAGAGTGGCCCTGTTTTCTGGAATGCTTCCTTCTGTGAACCATTCCAATATTCTTCCAACACCCCTTCCTTCTTTGTATTTTTATTACAAAGGTAGTTCAAACAACTGCTATGCTAAAGAATTATAAATTATCTTGAAGGTCTTTTTTCTAACAGCTGCAAAGCTAAAAAGAGGATAAAGTAAAATCTTGGTATTTGGAAGGAGCATTATGTCACATATACATTCCTGTGTCATGAATGTTACCCAATTTTGGTAATAAAGATTAATGCAACATTGCAATATGAAATCTGAGAATCAAAATTTAAACTGAAATGAAAATAAAATGTCAATTCTCAATTCAATTTTCTAAAACTAATAGGCAAAATGCACCAGGACTGCGCTGATAATTAAAGAAATGACAGTAGGTTTTCTCCTTATAATACATAATTATAAATAAAATATTACTTTAAAGTAAGCATATTATGTGTAGGGTGCAAATCTGCTGGTATATTTATATCAAAACACAACATTTAAGTACTTTCACAATCTGAGACAATCATTTGAGCTTTGGTCATCATACCCTTTATTGTATCTTTTACTCTCACTGAGGTACTCTGGTACCTGTGCAAAAGCTTTGGTTCCTTTGGTACAAGTGGAAAAGCTTGAGAAAAGTGTTATAGGATACAAGAAGCCATTGCGAAGTTTATCATGGAAATGACATTATCAGATTTGTGTTTCAGAGTTCACAGAGTTGCACTTGTGTATAGTAATAAGAAAAAGCACTTGATAATTGCTGTTAATAGAGAGGGTACTGGACTCCTTTGCAGCTTCTCTTAAGAGTGATAAACCGGGGCGCCTGGGTGGCTCAGTCGGTTGAGTGTCCGACTTCAGCTCAGGTCATGATCCCACAGTTCAGGAGTTCGAGCCCCACGTTGGGCTCTATGCTGACAGCACAGAGCCTGGAGCCTGCTTCGGATTCTGTGTCTCCCTCTCCCTCTCTCAAAAATAAACATTAAAAAAAAATTTTAAAAGGACTGATAAACCAATATGCTGGCAGCAATGTTGCATAAACTTGAAAATTTATCTAAATTCCTATTATTTTTAAATTGCAGCACAGCAGTAATTCCCTCCTGTTTGTTACCACTGCAGAGCATTTTACCTAAGATATTAAATATTTAATTGTATCTCTCTTCTCCACAGAAGTATAAGTTCTTTGAAAGCTGAGACTTTCCTTTATGTATTGCTATAGACTTATCACTCAAAATCTCTGCTTGGCATATTCTAGATAATATGTATATGTAATGCAGATAATATATGCAGATAATACATATATATAATTATATATAATATATATATTGTATATAATTATATATAATATACATATTATATATAATTATATATATAATATATATAATGCAGATAATATATATATATATAAAATGCATAAAATAGAAGATATAGATAAAGAATCAATGAGCACCAAAAAAATTCCTGATAAAACTATAAAGAAAATAATTTTGAACATTTATAACAATAATATAGAGGTCAAAGCATACTTAACATTTTACTTACTTCAATCGGTTGTGGGCAAGCTTTCTTTAAAAAGCTGACTTAGAAAATAATTCTTTATTATTTTCTTTTATTTTCCAGATAAAAGGTAATCAAGTTAATAATGATTTCCCCTCAGGGAAAATTCCATTTCCCCAATAATAAGAAAGACCCTTGAAAATGCTGTAGTAATTTAAAAGCTTAGTCATGTATAGAAAGTTATAATGAACTTAACTAAATAGAATAAAAATGAGGAAAAAAGATATAAAAGAAAACTAAAGAGTGGAAGAGTGGACAAACGCAGTTTGTTTTTTTTTTTAATTTTTTTTTTTTTTTAACGTTTATTTATTTTGGGGACAGAGAGAGACAGAGCATGAACGGGGGAGGGGCAGAGAGAGAGGGAGACACAGAATCGGAAGCAAGCTCCAGGCTCTGAGCCATCAGCCCAGAGCCCGACGCGGGGCTCGAACTCACGGACCGCGAGATCGTGACCTGAGCTGAAGTCGGACACTTAACCGACTGAGCCACCCAGGCGCCCCCCAAACGCAGTATTTTGACAATCTTACATCCCTGTGTGCTACTTTGATAAGAAAAAAATAAATTCCAACTTACTATTTAAAAAGCAAGGTAGGAAGGAAGGAAGTTTGGTTGGAAGGGAGGAAGGAAGTGAGAGGAGTCATAACACTCCATCAGCTGACTGCATGTTCTTGAGCAAGTCACTTCAACTTTTTGGGGTCTTTGCAGTCTGTGAAATGGGTCTATTTCCTCCTTTACTCAGTAATCGTGAGGCTCATGCATAATAATGAAATGTATGAAAAAATATTTCCATTCATTCCCTCCTCTGATCTTTAGGTGCACAGTGCCATGTGTAACCATCAGTTTCTTGGGAAGATAAAAAAAGTTTTATTATTCTTTGGGAGAAGGTCAATTAAGTAAACAAATAGCTCCCTCAATTCGCAAGTGTACTTTGTACCTGCTTTGCTATATAAATTGTGTAGAATTTTATCCTGGCTCTATAGTCTTTATCCTACATGCATGTTCCATATTTATGTGGAGGGATCTCTCTTTGTTAGTATAATTTTCAATTCCCAGCAAGATAAATGACTGAAGAAAAACATTTGTTTCATACAGGAAAAAATGTAGATCGAAGTATGCTTTTTGCTTCTGTTGAAACTTTAATTTTTAAACTCGCTGTTCTAATGTATGCTCAATCAATCAAATATCAGCAGCGGTGATCTATGAAAGCAAGAGGCTTCTGAGGCCAAGAGGTAGCATGAGGGAGCTGTCCTAGTTACAAGGACTGAAAAAAAAAAAAAAAAGAAAAAGAAAAAAAAAGAGGAAACAAGCATAACTGAGACCAAGTTCTAATAACAGGAAGTTGAGTAAAATGGCAAACGGTTCTTTTATACAGCAATCCAGCCAGTGGCCTGAAGTATAAGAAACAGGACCTAGTAACCTTGGAGAGAAGATCAGACACACAATAAAGAGTGCAGTTTAGGGACACCTGGCTTGGCTGGCTCAGTCAGTCAAAGCATATGATTCCTGATCTCGGGGTTGTGAGTTCAAGCCCCACGTTGGGTGTAGAGATTACTTAAAAATAAAATCTTGAAACAAAAAAGTGTGCAGACCCAGGAAAGGGTTCTAGCCCACTGGGACATAGTAAACCCAATGAATTATGTCACTCCCATCGTTAAAAATAATGAAGGACTACTGATTTAAGTAACACTGAGACAACTTGGAAAGTCCCCTATGAAAAATCACCTACAAATTCTCAATAAAATACAACAATCATACATTTAATTGTATGACTGAGCTCACATGAAAGTAAGAGAAACTTCCAGGAACCAACAAAAGAGAGATAAAGTTGATTTTCAGATGGAATGGAAACGCTTTGTCCCTTACCTCGAGAGAAGTGTGCACGTCTGGCTTTTACTCTGAGCAAAGATCAAGGCAGCAGAATTTAAGATTCACTGCTTAGGATATCCTGTTTTAAGTTCCCTGGTGGCTCCCAGGGTCAGCTTCTTTATCTAAATTTTGCAATCGGCCTACCTGCTTTGATAAGCTTGACTCGATTACTTGAAGGGCCTCCTTGGAAGCTTCTCTTTGAGCTTTCACAAAGTCATGATTTCTCCCACTGACCCTGAGGTTCAGCTTGGAGACACAGCGCAGTCCATGTTGGAGTGAACAGGACCCTTGGACATCTTGCCCTTGAGATGTCTATCACTTCAAAATGTTTGCTACATTCTCTTTCTTTTATCCTACCACATTCTCTGCCTTTAAGTAAAGGACTTGCACAAGTATGCTCTTTGGAGTCTCATGAGCCCTTTCAAAGAACTGGGGAAATCTTTGCAGGTCTGGGAAGAATTGTGACAAGCACATGAGTGGACACTGTTGTATCACTAGGAAGGAAGTTTAAAGGAAGTGGCCTTTGCTCATCTCAGGAACCAAGAGTTTGGATGTCAATACACTGGGAGGGATAGAATCTTCTTAAGGCTGCAAGTTAAAACTGAGACCCCGGGAAGCTTTCACCCTCAGTAAAAGACGAACTAGAGACTATTTGTCCACCAGCTTCAGAAGAAGAAATGTTTTTTTTTTTTTCATCCTGGGCTCTTTTTTGGGGGGGTGGGGGGTGGGGGGAGTCTCCTTTGAGAATTCAGAACCACAGGCCTGACTAGGTTTTAGTTTAGGATTTGAATTCACTTGATAGCAATAACAATGAAAACGCTTTATGCAATAGTAAACCCTGGACACGGATGTAACTGGAGACGATTTGGCTGAAGCCAATGCAAAACTCCTCAAGATGGAAATTGGAGATGGGCTCACTTAGAGCCACACAGTCTCCTCACTCCAGCCACGCAGCATTCCCAAGTTAAATCCCAGAGACGATGAGCCCCAGTCTCAACCTGCAACAAATATGAGGGAAGAGCCCACCATGAGTGGAAACCCATAGACAGAATATTCGAGAAGATTATATTCTGAGAATTGTAACAATTAAGTTATTAAAGTTTATTTTAAAGGGATCACATTCACTAAATAGAAGATTTTTTTGATGGGCAAAAAAGAACTACCAAAACAACCAGTTTTTCATAAGAACCAAATATTATTTCTAAAAATGAATCCCCAGTCATTAAATATCAAGTGGAAAAATTAAAGAGTATATTTGATAAAGCTCAGCTAATGATGAATTCTTCTCCCCACACACACAAAAAAGGTAAGTATTCGGGGTAATGGATGAATTAGCTAGATTGTGGTCATTATTTCACAATGTATGTGTATATCAAACCATCCTGCATACACCGTAAATGTACACATTTTAAAATTGTCAATTACATCTCGACGAAGATAGAAAATATTAAAATAAAACAAATGATGAATTAACAAACTTCAAAATAGTGTGAAGAATCACTGTGGATACATTACAGAGACACAGAAATGAAACTACAATAGAGATAGAGAAGACAGCACACTGAGGGTTTAAGTATGTCTAGTAAAGGGGCACCTGGGTGGCTCAGTCGGTTAAGCATCCAACTCTTGGTTTTGGCTCAGGTCATGATCTCACCATTGGTGAGATTGAGCCCTGTGTCCAGCTCTGTGCTGACAGCGTGGAGCCTGCCTGGGATTGTCTCTCTCCCTCTCTCTCTGCTCCTCCCCTGCACACATGCATGTGTGGACCTCTCTCTCTCTCTCTCTCTCTCTCGATAAATAAATAAATAAACTTAAAAATAAGTTAAGTCCAGTAAATAAGCCAGAAGACTAGAATAAAGAGAAAGGCAAAGACTCTGCTAGAAGAGATCATGGCTGATGTTTCAGAAATGAAAGAAAGCTCTGGGCCCTCACAAGCAAAGAACATGCAGTCCTGAGCAGGACTCAAACAAATAAACACACAAACAAAGCCCACAGTGCACTGAACATGATGCAGTGTGGCAATTCTCAAACACTTTGGTCTCAGTACCCCCTCCAGTGTGATAATTCACTGGAAAAAATAAAACATATTAACATAAATATTTACATGAAAAATAACTACGTTTTCCAAAACTACTAAGAAGAGTGCCATTGTTTCACATTTTTGCAAATCTCCTTAATTACAACTTAAGAGAAGATAACCTCTGCCTTCTACCTGTCTCAATATCCGTCATGTGGCCTCTGAAAAACCTAAGCACCCACTGTGACAGAATGAAAGGCATCTCTTATATTATTACAAATATCCTTTCAACTCATGAACCCTCTCACTGTTGACAAGTGACACTAAAGAATGAAAAAAAAAATAAAAGATAGATCTAAAAACTACTCTGACAGGAAAAAAACAAAAACAGATGGACTGAAGTCATCAGCCAAAGAGAGAGATTAGAAAACATAGGACCTTCCGGGATCTGCTGTGTAAACTTCAGTTACGCAAAGGGCTCTTGAATATATAACATTAAAAGTATAATAGTCTTCAAAAGGCACCATTAAGATGAAAAAAAAATCCACCTTCTCTGAGAAAAGACTTGCAAATCATATAATTTACAAAGGACTTATTTAAAAGCATAGAAAGAACACTAACAATTCAGTAAGAAGACAACAACCCAATTTTGTAAATGGGGAACATATTTGAATAGACATTTCACCAGAGGTATATGAATGGTGAATAAACACATGAAAAGATGTTTGGTATCATGAGTCATTTGAGAAATTCCAGTTAAAACCACAATGACATATTATTCCCCAAGTACTTGACTGGCTGTATTCCAAAAGACAGATGGAGACAAAAAGACAAATGGAGGGTGTGAAGAAACAAGGCGCCTGCCATATCGCTGGTGGGAATGTAACAGTGCAGTCACCTTGCAAAACAACTTGAAGTTTCTCGAAAAGTTAAACATCCACTTGCCATCAGCCCCAGCAACCGTACTGCTTGGCATTTTCCTAAAGGAATAAAAGCTATGTCCACACAAGATCTGTCTGTGAATGTGCATTGCAGCACTACCCATAGTAGCCGAAAGTGATCTTCTAGGGGAAAAGAACTCGATTTTGGTGATGGCTACACAATTCTATAATTTCACTACAAGAAATGAAGAGCACACCTAAATAGGCTCATTTTGTGGTTCTATAAATTATATCTCAATGAAACCCTTTTTTAAAAAAGACAGTGGTTAATCAAATTGGATAATAAACATAATCCAGATATGTATTATTAACAAAAAACACATGTAAGGATACAAGGACACCAAAGATTAAAAGTAAAAGAACAAAACAAAACTAGGGCAGAACATTTAAAAGTAAGCTGTGTAGTTAAATTAATATCACACAAAATAAGCTGTAGAGTAGGGTAAATGTAATCAAGGATGTTTCTAGGATGAATTTTATCACTCTTGTGTTCAAAATTTTCTTCAAGTCCTAGATCACATAGTCAAACAGAATAAATAAGTTATAAAGATTAAAACCTCCACTGGTTACAAACAACATCATTGTCAATACAGAAAATCCAATCAAATATATATAGGTAAACTGTTAGAGCTAATAAGAGAGTTCAAGTTTATTGGATTTGAAATCAATCTACAGGAATCAGTTATGTTCCTATAGACTACTAAAAATTATGTTTTTTAAGAAAACATTTATAATAGCAACAAAATTACATGCTACCTAAGAAGAAATCCAATGGGGGCGCCAGGTTTGCTCAGTAGGTTGAGCGTCTGACTCCTGATTTTGGCTCTGGTCATGATCTCATAGTTCATGGGTTCGAGCCCTGCATCGGGCTCTGTGCTGACAGCTCAGAGCCTGGAGTCTGCTTCTGATTGTGTCTCCCTCTCTCTCTGCCCCTCCCCCTGCTTGCGCTCTCTCTCTCTCAAAAATAAGTAAAAACATTTAAAAAAATTTAAGAACAAAAGAAGAAATCCAATGAAATGATGCAATTAGTCTAGAGAGAGTACAATAAAAATTTAGTGGAAGCCATAAGAAAAGATCTAAATTTATAGAATTATTTGCCCCATCTTAAGATGACCCAGTCCCATGATGATGGCAAGTCTTCTCAAATTTATCTACACATTCATGGGAATTACCATCAAAAGCTTAACTTGACCAGCTAATTCTAAAATTAGTAAGGAAGAAAAAAAAAATCAAACATGGACAAGGCAATGTTAAAGACCCCCATCAACCCTCAGTTTGTTCTCAGTATTTAAGCGTCTTTTATGGTTTGCCTCCTTCCCTCTCTGTAACTTTCCCCCCCCCTTCTGCTCCCCTCTGGTCTTCTGTTGAGTTTCTCAGAATCCACATATGAGTGAAAACATATGGTATCTGTCTTTCTCTGCCTGACTTATTTCACTTAGCATAACACTCTCCAGTTCCATCCACGTTGCTACAAAGGGCCATATTTCATTCTTTCTTGTTGCAAGTAGTATTCCATTGTATATATAAACCACAACTTTTTTATCCACTCATCAGAATATTCACACACTTTTGCTGGAAGTGTAAAATGGTACCCCCCACCCAGAGGCACAGTGTATTAATATATGGTGAAGTTGAAGATATTTATACACATTTCCTACAACCTCGTAATTCTTCTAGATAGGTAAATCTGTGTCAAATCGGTTCACCATGAGGAGCTTGAATATAATCGTGATACCCAAAACACTCTGCAGATCCATTAAGCTACAATTTCTGGGGGTGGGATTTAGGCATCAGAGTTTTTGACTACTCCCCAGCTGATTTCAACGTGCATCAAAGTTAAGACCCTCCACCTTAGAAGAATGTCAACATTTGTGTACAACTTGCATAAGAATGTTCACCAAAGCATTGACACATACAGGAAAAAAATATATCCATATCTATATATCACTATCCAAACACTATCCATGGAAAAGGGGATAAATAATATTGGTATCTTAATTTAATATATAGATAAAATTAACTGGAGCTCCAAGTATCAAATTAATAAATCTTTTGCAAAATAAGTACACATTGCTTAGTTTTCATACATTTGTTATAAAAGGGTTAAAGAAAGAGTCGGCATGAGAATTATACACAACAAATTCAAGGCAGTGCAGAATGACAGATTGGGAATGGAGAGAAACATATGGGGGGTAGCAACAAACTTGGAAACACTTTAGTTTTCAGGATGAAAGAGCGGAGGCAGGGAAATGAGCCAGTGAAGGAGAAAACAGGTTAACAGGTGTTAACAGGTGTTTGTTTAATCATTTTGTTTCTTAGCTTACATTTGTGTTACACATATCCCCTTAGTGTATCAGATATTGTATGTCAAACTTGTGAAAAGACATTAAACAAACAGGATCGATGTTAAGACTAGCAGTGGATACATGGATGTTTCTTATAGTCTGTATTTTTCCATACATTTGAAGCAGTCTGTAATTTTAAAATTACTTTCCTCAAGTGAATATACATGAATATGAGGCCACAAAATTTAGACAGAGCCTCTTTCCCAGAATTTAAACACTAATGGTGGAAATCCTGTGGATTTATGGTGAAAATGTCAATCCCGTATGCCCTGAGATTTTAAGTTATACTGCAAAGGAGGAAAAAACAAACCAACAAACCAAAAGTATATACCACTCAGTTATTAGAACCACTATGTAAATATACATAGTGTACTCAATACAAGTTTATTGTAAGAAGAGAATTAAATATTCAGAACAATCCCTCCATTTCCTCAACAGTCTTTGGATGTTGACTTTCCAGGTCATACTATATTTCTGTAGACACTTGTAGGAGGTTTTAATTCAAAATAGCCTCCATATTAATATTAACCATAAAGTGGGTCATGGTCAGTTTGGCTTAGGAGGGGAACAATCAACCTTCCACAGTTCCCTGCAAACCAAGAATATTAAAGCTTCTGGAGACTGATCTTGTCAGACATGTGAGTCAGAAGGAAACAAACTGAGGACACTGTGGAAGGATGGAAAATTATGAACCAATTCCATATTCAGTTCTAGAATTCTTATTCTATATTCTCCCAAGTTCTGAAGATGCTAATCCTAAACAAATTGATTCATGAGAGTCAGGATTAAACTTATAGATAGGATTTTAAAAGTTGTGATGGAACATTCTCCTGATTACTGTGAATGGCACCAAATGAAACTGAGCTGGAATCTGCAATGAGATCATTAAATGGAAACATGTCTTCAATTTATCAGATGTATTACAGAACAAGATGAAAAGAAATTGATAGGGAAAACACTCTGTTCTCAAAAATGGTTAAAGGAAATAGTCTGTTATTACAATGCGAAATCAATGAATTCTCTTCCTCTTTACTTTTGTCATTATCTTTTAAAAAAATAAAGGTGGGGGCACCTGGGTGGCTCAGTCAGTTAAGTGTCCGACTTCAGCTCAGGTCATGATCTCATGTTCATGAGTTCAAGCCCTGAGCCTGCTTTGGATTCTGTGTCTCCCTCTCTCTCTGCCCCTCCCCTATTCTCTCTCTCTCTCTCTCTCTCTCTCTCTCAAAAATAAACAGTAAAAACTTTTTTTTTTTAATTTAGGTGGACTTGTCTTCCTGTTTAATTTCACATTGGAACTCTTGGGATCTGAGAGCACTGATTGTAAAATTGCTTCCAATCTACTATTACGACCATTCTTTTGCAACCAAAAAATATGGAATTTTTGTTTGTTTTTACTTTTGTCATCCTGCAATTATTGTTCTGTCTTATCGTCCACATCCTCCCACTGGAAAGCTTTCCTACTCTGGTACTATCCTGTTGACAAACTTCCTGAGCAAATTTCTCACTTTGACAGAAAGCAGTGATCAGCACTTCAGATGAGAAACTGACCTGGAGTTTATGCAAAGTGGAGCAGTTATTTTCCTCCCAACAAGCTATAGATTTGCAAAAAACAGTGATTTGCTTTTTGATTTCCCAAAATCTTCAAGTAAATAACATAAAATATATAGAATTCTTTGCTGCTACTGTAAACCAGAGGCACTGTAATCAGTGAAATGGTGAAAGTTACATTTACACTGATTTTCTTTGATTACCTCCCTCACGCAATCATGGAATCTGGACTTTCCCACCCATATTACTTTTAGATTAATTGTGGCTTTTATTGACAGCCAAGTTTTATTATAAAACATACAAAATAATTGTAATAAATATTATTTAAGTGATTGTGCTGTACTTTTTCCCTTATATTTTGGAGAGATAAATTTCTATATATGGATAGTATTTTATGTACACATGGGATAAAGTTGTAATTTATTCTAGAAGAGCACTCATCAGCGTGAGTTTATTCTAGCTTAGTTTTCACCAGTCTGGCATAGTGTCCCCATCAGTTTGCCCTCCCTGCTATGTTTAAAACTGAATCATCTTGAAGTTTTTTTTTTTTTTTTTTTTAATGTATTTAAACAGTCACATAAGGATTAGTGATTTCTCTCTGGAGAAAAACCATTGGGGGGAAAATCTTCTCTATTTAGAGCAGATGTGAATTATGTCTAAGCAGTTAAACACTTCCCTGTGTTTTTATTCATATTATTCCATTGGCCTGGAATACTCTCTCCCTTTTACATATTGAGCCAACTTACTCATATCCAAAAGCATAATCGTGTCACGTTTGTGAAGATTCCCGACCTCTCTCACAGTTAACTTGTATCTTCCCCACTTCTCCCAAGAGACTTTTGAACCACTACGATCGCATAACTGATTGAGTCAAGCCAAACAAAAAGCATAAACCAAGTAATATCTCTAACCAGACTATGATCTTTCCAGGGTTAGGAATGGTGCTTATTTTATTCTGTATTTCTGGCCTCTAGTGTATGCCTTGCACATAGTAAGTGTTCAACTAAGAGTCTTTCAAAATGAATAAAAAAATGATCTTAGCCTCAGAACTGAATCTCTGACAGTGAGAATCTCGTCCCTTCAAAGAAGCTGTTAGGAGGATCCCTATGTCATCCTATTTTTATTGAGATGAGTCTTACCTGGCTTTCTCCATCTATCCCAAGGCAAACTTCCCCTCTGCTCAAACTGGCCACCGTAATGCAAATGTGGATGTGTCCAGACTGATCTGGCCCTAAATCCTAAACCCATGTTTTAAAACTAACATTGGCCCTCAAAAGCTACTTAACTCTGAGGCTCAGATTCCACCTGTGTCTATCTCCACAGTCAGATCTGCAGTACCCTTGTGCCTAAGGAAGGCAGAAGAAAAGTGTCCAAGAAAAGGCAAGGAGGAGTGCCTGGGTGGCTCAGTTGGTTAAGCATCCGACTTAGTCTCAGGTCATGATCTCATGGTTCATGAGTCTGAGCCCCGCGGTGCGCTCTGCGCTGACAGCTCAGAGCCTGGAGCCTGCTTCGGATTCTGGGTCTCCCTCTCTCTCTGCCCCTCCCCCACTCATGCTCTGTCTCTCTCCATCTCTCAAAAAAAAAAAATAAATAAACAAACATTAAAAGAAAAGACAAAGAGGAAGGGATTTGAAAGAAGGTGGAAAATATGATGCTCTTTGAGAATGATCAGAGTTACAAGCTGCTTGGTTTTTCCTGTGTAAATTCAATACAGTGTAGCTCACTTTCTATTTAAAAAAAAAAAGAATGACACTCTTTGAGATAGAAAGACTGGAATGAGCATGAACGTGTACAATTTATTTATTCCATTTCAAATCATCAAAATAATTTATTTCCTCTTTTTCACTGTAGAGTAGCTGAAGCAGGAGGGGAGCTGCTGAAGCAATAGATTGAGGAAGGATCCATAATTCATTCCAGAGTTTTGTGGATTTATATCACATGTAAAGCAGTGGTGAGTAATAGGTGAAGATAGTAGGAGTGATGAATAATCAGGGTGAGTTGTTTTTTTTTTTTATCTCAGGACATTTTAGCTATACTTTTGGAAAATAAAGGCTTTTCTTTTTTTACAGAATGCATCATTTGACATTTGAATATTTAATAAATTCACCTGTTACTTCTCTTGCTTTAAAGGATATGAACTTTAGCAGACTTTAATAATAGTGCAGTACTAATTTATGGCAGAGGGAACTGATAAACATTTTAAACCGCATGAACTTAAAACAGACCTTTATAACCCAGACATAATTGTGATCACTCTTCAGTTCTCATTTGATATACTTTGGAGCCCTTGTCGGTGAGGTTCACCCCCACACACCATTCTTTTCTTTTCCAGACATTTCTCCCAAAATTATTTTTCTGCCCTCCACTTCTAGCTGCAATCTATTTTTAGCAACAATTTCGTTTTATTATGGACGTTTTAACCCTTGGTTCTATTCCTTCAAAATAAGTATTATATTCTTTTACCCAAGGGCAACATCTTTCAAAGCATCCTAACATACTGAGAAAACACGCTTCATATCATAAATGAACCATACCTGGTATAAAAGCGTGTCCTGGGTGATTGTATTGACCTCTATGAAAGAACAAGCAACTTTTTAATATAGAAAGTTTAGTGATGTCTGGAGAAGACAAAAAACTGATATATTTAGCTAACAATAAAAGTTAGAAGAAATATCATCCTTCAGTTTTTATTTTTCAAATTAATCCTAAATCCTGAGATCTCTCGGCCCTCAACACTTTTGTCACTACCTTTCATTAACTTCTTTCCATCTTCTGTCCCTTCCCCAGTCAGCATAGGCCCCAGGGGCTCATGACTTCATTTCTTGTCTATGGTCTCAACTTCTTGTTATTGTTTTCTAGCCTCTCCCACTCAGCAAATCTTCCTCAAAAGTTTACCTCAACCGCTACCATACTTCCTCTCCCAAAAATGATACAAGCCTTCAGGCTCCAATTTCTCTAGAAGCATAAATTCATCTTCATTTATCTACTTTTCAATCATTATTATCTAAAGCGATATCTCTCCCCTATGGCTCATCGTCCTCTGCATCATGTTCCAGCCGATGTTCTTTAGGGACCTCATTCCCTCATGAGTCCCCTCTTTGTCTTATGACTTCAACTTCTTCCCCTTTACTGGAAACAGAGTTCCAACGGAAAGTGTTGTGGGTTGAATTGTGTCCCCATAAAACTCATGTTGAAGTTCTAACCCCTGTTAGAATTGAATTTGGAAGTAGGTCTTTAAAGAGGTGATTAAGTTAAAATAGGATCACTAGGGTGGATCTTAATCCAGTATGATTGGTGTCCTTATAAGAAGATTAGGACACAAAAACACATAGAGAAACAGCAAAGACCCAGAAAAACACTGTCATTTATAAGTCAAGGAGAGGGGTCTCAGAAGAAACAAATTTTATCCATATCTTGATCTCAGACTTCTAGCGTCTAGAACTGATAGAAAATAAATTTCTACTCTTTAGGCTATTCAGTCTATGATAATAGACTAATATAGATTTCACTGGGCTTTATAGAAATGCAAAGGTTTTCCAACTTCAAAAACTCCTCTATTTTGAACCACTTTTATCACACAATGTCTTTCTTCTCCTTAAGAGTGATTCTCCTTGACTTGTAGATCATTCTACTTATATTTTCAAATAATTTGAATCCAATATTCAAAGTGGAATATAGGCATACCTCATTATTTTGCATTTAGCTTTACTGCACTTTGCAGATAATGCATTATTCTTTTTTTTACAAATTGAGGGTTCAAGACTTCAGTGCAGGTAGCACCACAGATGTGGTGGGAATAGCAAGAGAACTAGAATTGGAACTAGAGCCTGAGGATGGGACTGAACTGTTGCCATCTCATGATAAAACTTGGACAGAGGAGGAGTTGCTTCTTATGGATGAGGCAAAAAAGTGGTTTCTGGAAATGGCACCTACTCCTGGTGAAGACTGCTGAAACAACAACAAAGATTTAGAATCTTACATAATCTTAGTTGATAAAGCAGCCGCAGGGGTTGAGATTGACTCCGATTTTGAAAGAAGGCAGCTGTGAGTCAAATGCTATCAACAGCATCACATGCAATAGAGAAATCATTCATGAAAGGAAGAGTCAATCAATGTAGCAAACTTCACTGTTGCCTTATTTTAAGAAATTGCCACGGTCACTCCAACCTTCAGCAACTACCACCCTGATCAGTCAGCAGCCCTCCGCCACCACCAGCAGAAACATTATGACTTGCTGAAATCTCGGATGATGCTTAGCATTTTTTAGCAATAAAGTATTTTGTAATTAAGGTATGCACATTGTTTTTTAGACATAATACTACTGCACGTGTAATTGACTGTAGTATAGTGGAAACAGATTTTCTATCTGCATTGGGAAACCAACAAATTCATGTGACACACTTTCTTGTTGTATGTGCTTTATTGTGATGCTCTAAACAAAACCCACAATATCTCTGAGGGAAGCCTGTAGTTAGAAAAGCAATAAATATTAAGTAGTATGGGAACGGGGAGAGAGAATGGCCTACCCTGCTTGCGAGAGCTGGAAAAGCTTTCACAGGGATGGGTAACAACTAGATTCTGAAGTTAACTTGTAAAGAAGAACAGAAGAGTATTTCAAGCAAAGGAGACTGGATCAAAACATACGGAGGTTTGAAGGCCCTAGTTACGAAGAAATCATGGAGACACCAGTGTGATAAGTGCACTTGTTTGGAGATGGGAATGTGGATTGAGCTATTTGCATGCTTTTGGCTCTAAGACATACCTTGCCCCGTGTATTCAGTTACAGAAGCTTGTCTGCATGGGGAGCGGGCACATGTAATACCCCCTTGTCATTTAAACTCTTCTATCTACAGGACCCAGCCTGCAAATTTCAGTTAGTGGTCTCTAATTCCTCTGATTCAAGAGCCTTCATTTCCCTTTGACTTTGACTCGCTCCCTCCCTGCTGTACAGTGGGATGTCCAGCAGGCTGTTTGTTAGAGCCAAAGTAATCATTTTTCTTACCATGAGAACAGAGAAGAAGACCAAAGCTGAAAGGACCTCTAACACACACACACACACACACACACACACACACAGCAGAGAGAAAGCCAGTGAGTGCCTGGAAGGCCAGAGAGTTAGAACTTAACTATTTTATCTTCAAATTATGGCCAACGCTAAAAATACACAGGTATTTATCTTAAGTTTTTCCTCATCAAAAGGATGAATGTTGAGATGGAGTTTAATTCTCAGAGTGGCTACTGTTAGATGAAAGGTCAGAAGACTTGCTTTATTCTAAAAGGCAATTGTCCTTAGGCAGTCTCTCAGAACTCAGAAGGTTAGCAGCCCTAAAGGACATTGTTCTATGTTGAATATAATGAGATCCATGCTTTGTGCTCTGGGATAATAATAGGGAATATTCTTAAATTTGACTGGCTGATGGGGCATGAAATTCAATTATTGTTCATTCAAGTATTGTTTGAACTATACAAGTTTGTTCTTTTGTAAAATTTAACAAATGGAAAGGAAATAAAGTGTCTTCCAGTTGAGAGATATAATTGACATTATTATCCTGTGATTATAATTAGCCTTATATTCCATTACTTTCTGAAGCCCAATCTCAGAAAAAAAGAGAGAGAGAGAGAGAGAATAATAGAACAGAATAAACTTGAAACACTTTGACGAGATCATCTACATCAACTTCATCAAGTTTTTCGCTTAAAATTTTATAGCAAATATCTTTAGTATAAATATGTTAGAAATACATTTGGTCATGAGATCAAGTCTCATTGAATTATTCTGTCAAAGTTAGAGTATCTCTTCTGAAATACTGACGTCAAATAATGCATGATTTTCTCTTACACCAGAAGCTGCCTTCTTGTTAGTTTCTCTAGTATCCAAATCACTTCATCCTCTGTGCAGAAGTGAAAATGCTGAATCAATCTTCCCTTGGAAACTTTCAATTTCCACATGATGGATTACAGCTATTTTGGAGAACAGCTACAATGTTTTTTATCAGCCTAGAAAAATATAGACTAAATTATTGGTTTTCATGAGGGATTGTAGTTTGATTTTTATAAACCTTCAGTTTCAACATGTATTAAAAATGTAAGTGCCTTTGGCTTTATGAGGTAAACCGTGGATCGTTTTACAACGAAAGTTGCAAATTTGCACTTGTAAATCGCCATTTGTTTTACTTAGAAACTTTGCTGACATCAAGCACAATGTCTACAGGTGAGCAGTAGAACCTTCCTTACAACCTTATCAGTGGGCAGGTGTGGTTAACATCAAATAATGTCAATTTGGTTTTTACACTCAAACATTCTTTTAAAAAATAACAGACTATTTTGAAACTAAATACGAGATAATTAAAGCAAGAATGAATAGTAGATATTTGATTATTTACTTAGATTATCTAAATTTACCAACTTTACCTATGGTATGTTATCAGACTTTAGTTAAAACACACTAATTTTGGGGTGCCTGGGTGGCTCAGTCAGTTAGGCGTCCGACTTCAGCTCAGGTCGTGATCTCATGGTTTGTGAGTTCAAGCCCCACATCTGGCTCCGTGCTGACAGCTCAGAGCCTGGAGCCTGCTTCAGATTCTGTGTCTCCCTCTCTCTGCCCCTCCCCTACTAGCACTCTATCTCTCTCTCTCTCTCTCTCTCTCTCTCTCAAAAATAAATAAACATTAAAAAATTTTAAAAAACACACTAATTTAATACAAATCAAAGACCTGAGGTAAACCATTTATATGTGGTTCTAATAATCCAGTTAAGAATTATTTCACACCCCCAAAAAGGATAATTGAAAGATTGCTAAAATATTTGAATTCCAAACTTTTATAAAATCCATGGGAGATATCAAATTCTTTATGCATTATCTCCTCCTACCCCCACTTGGGCCTTTCAGATCAATCACAATTAGAAATTTTATCTCGAAACCAGTCGCTATGCAAATAAAACTTGACCAAATGGTATTTTAGCAGTTCAGAACCTTCACTGTATAGATCCAACTGCTCTGATGATCATGCATTAAGCCTCACACAAAACATCTTGCTGAAATAAGCCAGTGTCCTTGCTACTATCAGTCAAGATCAAGTTGTTACAACTGGAAGATAGTTTTGCAAACTGCACCTTCTACATCGCCTTTCAACTCCTTCCACCCAACAACATGGATACTTATCAACTGAAAAGCTAAAAACAGGTTGTTGTGGGTTTTTTTTTTTTTTTTAATGAGTGAACTATCAGATCGAAAATTAAAATCACTTTCCCTCAATCTACCAGAGATTAGAACTAAATAGTAAGTTGAAATGCCACATCCAAAAAAAGAGTCTGATTGTTATTGTTTGTTTGTTTGTTTACATCCTCATTTCAAATTTACGAACTTCTGAAAATCCAGCTCCATTAGTTCTTAGCAGTGACAAACTTAATAATCTTTTTTATTTGGGTACAGTTGACACAGCATGTAACATTAGTTTCAGGTAACATGAGTACAAGTAGTGATTCAACTTCTCTATCCTGTGCTGCGCTCACAAGTGTTGCTAACATCTGTCATCATACAATGTTACTGCGATATCATTGACTGCATTCCTTACGCTGTGCCTTTTATTCCCGAGACATTCATTCCACAGCAGTGACATATTTTAGAGATCATATCGTTAAAGAAAGAAATTCCAAGATCTCTCATAGTTCAGATACGCCTTTGGAAAAACCTTAAGTAATATGCAAATATGTCCGGCTATGCCGGACATCTGTCCTTTCTTAGAAAACCGCTGAAGATACTGCTATTTTAAAAGAAAATATTGAGAATATGTATTTTGGATTAAAGCCTACATAACTGAAATTTTCTTATTATTCTTCGTATAGAGGACAGAAATCATAAATCCAAGACTAGAGTTTTGTTCCCTTGATCATTAGGTGTTGTTTTCGAACTCTAGAATTCTGTACAGAGAACGGGGCATAGAGGGCACTGTTGTACTTACAATCAGACCTGGGAAGCCCATGCAGGATGAAATTCAAGGAATTAATTGAGCAGGAGCGGCTCCTTTCACTTTGTTTACCAGAACAAAAAACAAAAGTATTTTTAACTACTTGGTAGTCAAATTATGCTTTTACTTCTTCCAGTGTATTCAGAAAACCAGATTGCTGTATTACTTATACAGGAATTTTCTGACAACACAGCGAAATCGTTGGCAACATTATTAATTAAATGAGGTGGTGAGATTTATCCTGAGGCAGTTGGTACTGGATTTCAATTCTGGGGAAGATACGTACTGGCTCAGAGAAGTCAAATTGAGGGAGAAGCAAATATGATTGGTCCAGGATTCCCACAGTGAGATAAATCCTTTTTTTATCCATACCCAGTAAAATCTTCAGTTTGTTCATAACATTCATTTTGTGATGTAGGTGCTAGAAATGTAATCTCCCCCCAACCCCGCTTTGATGGAGATGAATGTGCTTTATCCCATTCCCCTTTTTTTTTTTAATTTTTTTTTAACATTTATTTATTATTGAGAGACAGAGACAGAGAGAGACAGAGCATGAGCATGGGAGGGGCAGAGAGGAGGAGACACAGAATCTGAAGCAGGCTCCAGGCTCTGAGCTGTCACACAGAGCCCAATGCGGGGCTTGAACTCACAAACTGGGAGGTTATGACCTGAGTCGAAGTTGGATGCTCAACTGACTGAACCCCCCATTCCCTTTCCTTACTTCAAAATCCTGCCAAACCATTAATATTCACCAAATATTTCATCTTAATTCCCAAGTTTTTTGGTACCTGTGGTGTACAAATTCTCTTTTTGCACACATTCTCTTTATTTCTCTCTCACAAAGCATGTCTATTGTGGTTTACAGTTATTTGTGAATGTATCACCCTCTCACTAGGCTCCTGAGAGCCACCCTTGCACGGCCTCAGTCTAGAGACTCCAGAACCAAAATCTGCAATTGGTCCTTCTTGGGCTTAGGTAAGAGCCCTTCTCAACCGAAGGCCCAGGCAGGGCCCGTGTTTGCTGAAGGGGAACAGAATTTGACCATCTTCCATTTTCAGCACCCCTGACTCTCCCCTTGTGATCGCAGCCAGAGGCTTCTCTTTCCTCTCCCATTAGGTGAGTGCTCTCACTTTGGGATTTTACCTGGGGTGGTCCTCCTTATGTAAAGCAAATAGATCATTTTTCATTTCAACACTCTGAGAATGGAAAGGATATTATTAAACATTACCATAGGAATAAATCAGAACTGCCCTGGGCAATGGGATGTAAGTTCATCCCATCTTAATGTGAAACTATAAATCTTAAATACAACCTTATCGGCCTTCACAAATGATGTCTTAGAATCGGTGGAAGAGGAAGGCTCAGGAGGCAGACAGAACTGGGTTCCTACCTTACCTCTACTACTCACAGCCCGTGTGATAACTGGAAACTGTGCTCGGGGGGGTTTTCCCGTCTCCCAAATATGGATGAGGCCACCCTGTCTAGGTCGCTGTGAAGTCTAACTTCACATGGGAATGTGTCTGGTGCATAAATAGCAGTCATAAAATAAGATTTTGTGCCCTTTCCTGTTTTCCTTTTCCTGCCACAATTTTTACCTCCAATTAAACAGATTTTTCTTTCTCGGTGTTATCCATATTTACGATTTTAGGAAAACAGGCTAGTACCTGGCCCTGTGCACTCAAATGTATATAATTACTATGGTTATATTTCTATTCTGCAGATACTTTTAGATTGTCAAAGGAGAGATTGTTCTTGTTCATGTTTATTCTGGTATTAATAGTCAAAACGAAGCTTCTCTGTTCTTTCACTCTTTGTACTAAGGAGTATTTGTAGGTAAGAATGTCTACAGACTCAATGCCTTTTCACTTTACACAATCTATAAAGGTGTTTATTATGAATTTTTCTAGTGGCAGGAAATGAGACACAGCCCAAGTTTCCATCAGTTTGGAATTGGTTAAATAATTAGTAGTAGTTTCATATTACTGAATATTATGTAGTTTTTTAAAAGGCATGACTTAAAAAATACATCATGTGCAGCACTCTGATTATTACATATACATGTCTGAAAGGACAAAATAAAGTTCACAGAAACAGTTAAACAGAAAAGTTTAACAGAAAAGTTAAACAGAAAGAAAAAGAAAATAAGTACATGTTCATGAAAATAGAGAAAATCTTGCAGATATTAATTAAACAGTTAACTCCAATGAGATAGAATTAGAGATTACTATTTTTGTATATTTCCATATTTGCTGAATATGGAATTTCAAGTTACAGAAACAAGCATGTGTTACTTGTATAATTTTAAAAATTAAATGAACAAAAAGTCCATACGTAAAAACTGTATTTTATTTATAAAGTTTAATTTTCAATATAAAATCTTATAAATGCACTATTATCTGATTTTTACGTTTTCAAGTATTTTTTTCAATGTTTATTTACTTGTTTTTGAGAGAGAGAGAGTGTGTGAGTGGGGGAGAGGCAGAGAGAGAGGGAAACAGAGAATCTGAAGCAGGCTAATGCTGTTAGCTCAGCACAGAGCCCGATGCGGGGCTTGAACCCACAAACCATGGCATCATGCCCTGTCTGACACTTAACTGACTGAGCCACCCAGGCACCCCATTTTCAAGTATGTGTATTTAATTTCATCCATGTTGCATTAAACAATAAATTAAAAATATGGCAATTTAGCTTGCCTATTCAAAATTTGCCATTGAAAATTAAATTTATGTATTCTAAAAATTATAATATACATAACCTTAAAGCACTTATTTGGTATTATTTGAGATCCTATGTTTCATTTTTCCTCAATACTTTCTGCTTCAATATATTATTTAATTAAGCATTTTTAACACCTTATTCTAACAGATATTATAAATCAATTTTTATATGTATTTTTAAGTTTTCATTTAAATTCCAGTTGGTTAACATTCAGTGTAATATTAGTTCCAGGTATACAATATAGCGATTCAACACATCCATGCAACACCCCTGCTCATCACTAGAACTACCTTATGATGTAACAATTGCACTACTAGGTTATTTACAGAAACGATACAAAAATACTAGTTCAAAGGGATACATGCACCCTGATGTTGGTGGCAGCCTTTTCTACAATGGCCATATTATGAAAACAGCCCAAGTGTCGATCGACTGATGAATGGATAGATCGATTTTTTAAGAACACAAAAATGTACACATCTCATTGAACATAAGAAACTGAAAAAAAAAAAAAAGATGATTTCTATTTTTTTTGTTTTGTTTTGTTCTTGGTCTTTCTCTTTCTTGTTTGTTAAATTTGCTTTATGTATTTCTTAAAATTTCTGGATATATAATTCTCCTTTTCTGAGGTGGATACTCATGATAACATATTGCACTCAGCACCTACAACTACTATAGAATCTTAAAAATTCCAGTTCAGACCAAAACATTAGAAAACAAAATCTTAAGTTCAAAATTAAATTAAAAAAATTATTTTCTCAACACAGAATATGATCCTGGGCCAAAAGTAAATTTCTACTTCAGTAGGTTGACTTTCTTGGCCCCTTCTCATTACCAGCTTCCCTCAAATCATATTTCCAACCTTAAGAATGCATTATTTTCAATTTGGGGAACAATAATTTGATATCACTTTTGTTAGTGAATCTAGTTAATACTAGGAATTTGTTAGTGGAATGTATTGCAGAAATAGCCAAGAAAATGGAGGCTGTTTGTATTGGCTTCAGCTACGTGCCTGGCACTAATTTAAGTATGTTTACATTCTAGAACCTTTAGTACTGATGGATTCCCAAAGTCAGGTATGAAAATGTAAGAGACTTAATTTTCCCAGCATAAATGTTCATTCCATCAAGAGTACTGACCAATTAAATTTCCCATCTCATAAACCTCTACTTTTCTCAATCTTCAAACCCAAGTGATAATTTCTTCCTTACATGAACTTCGTTCACCAGTCACAATGTCTTACAGTTTTTAATTTTCATGACTACTCCTTTATTATATTCCCAGAACTTTTAGAGATTTAAAAAAATCTTTTCATGGGGAGCCTGGGTGGCGCAGTCGGCTGAGCCTCCGACTTCGGCTCAGGTCATGATCTCACAGCTCTTGAGTTCAAGCCTCACATCGGGCTCTGTGCTGACAGCTCAGAGCCTGGAGCCTGCTTCAGATTCTGTATCTCTGTCTCTCTTCCCCTTCCCCACTCATGCTCGCTCTCTCTCTCTCTCTCTCTCTCTCTCAAAACCAAATAAACATTTAAAAAATTTAAAAAAAAAGTCTCTTTATGGCAAGTAGATCAGTTTGGACCTCCTTCCAACCTCAAAGGGGCAGTGACTTATTTTGTTTCGGAGAGATATAGCGTTTTCCTTTCCTGATCACAGGGATTCAATCAGCACTACTGGTCCAGGTGTCTTCTCTATCGTCGTGGGATTCCATAAAACATCTCAGCAGACCAAAGAACCCACTTTATGTAGCAAAGGAGGGGCAGCAGGAGCATACAACCAGGAGATCCCCCACTCTTATCACACACTACATCAGCCATCAGCTTCTAGCCTCTGAAAGCAAAGCAACAGCTTGTTGAAGGTCCGCCTGATGGGTAGCTAGGAGATTATACCCTGTGAGGATAAGGTGCTCTCCTTTGGGAAAACGTGTCCAACATAAATCAACACCCCTCTTATGATATTGTGTCACCAATAATTAGAATACACAAGTTCTGAAACACAGGTAGAAGCAGAAGGGCCAGATTATCATCCCTTCCAGTGAGCCATTTGGGGATGTCATACTTCCTACCCTGCAACTCTTTGCAGGTTCAGAAGTTCTACCTCCCAGACCGAGAATGCTTCAACCAAGGAACAACACAGCAAGATGCCATTCAACTACAGCTGCCCCCTGGTTCCTTCAGGCTTCTTGTGCCATGAAACCTGCAGGCAAAGAAAGGAGTCACTGCCCTGGCCGTGGTGGCCGTGGTAATTGACCTTGATCATCACGTTCAGCTAAGTCTGTTGTGGCACAGTCGGGGGAGGGAATAGGTTTAACGCCTAGGTAATCCACTGTCCTCTCTAACCGGGCTCGATTTTGAGGGTTAAGAGAACAAACGCAGCATCTGGAGTCTGCTAAGAGCATTGTGGTCAGTGTCAGAGCCTTCAGCTGTGAGCACTTGGGCCACCGTATCAGGGAGGAAGACGTGCCCACTGTGGGTGAAAGGCACGTAGAATGGGAGAAGGGGGTAAGTGGCAGTTGCAGTCCCCAGACCAGTTTCAGTGCTTAGAGTAGCAGAACATTCTACCATCACTCTTGAGAGATTCCCAGCCACGAGACCAACCAGAATTCTAAAGAAGCTATTTCTGGATGGTGCAAACTTATTTTACAAAACACCCTGAGTGCAAGAGATGAACTGGAATGGACACTGTGGCACACCACCCCCATCGGAAACACTAACTACCCCAGCTGCCGGGAGCCTTGGCAGCCGATGGCTTAGAGCTGAGTCACTTGCCTTTGGCCAGAGAAAACTTCCTCGCTTCGTGTTACAGACTTCCCAAGAAAACGGGCACAGGAAGCCCATCTCTAATGACTGATGGGTGCAGGGTTACGAAGTCCTAGCCCCGTTGCCTCAATTGGAGCAACCCGGAGTCCTCTTTGGCATTTGCTAAAGTCTTTGTTGTTATTGCACTACAATTAATCTTCTCCGTCCACCCAGTTCTCTTCCTTCGCTCCACAGAGGTTCCCTACTGTGCTCCCCAATAAACCTCCCACACTCAGATTTCTGTCTCATAACCAGTTTCCCAGGGAACTCATCCTCAGACAGTGTCTTCCTCTGATTAGTTAATTTTATGAAGTAACCGATGTGCATATATTACACACTCTGCCATATGGGTAATATACAAGAAATATGTGTTTTTTCTTCTCAAGGATGTATAAACTTTCTGGGTAGACAAACAGTATAATTGCAGCGTCCTGTTAATAATCTCATGTGTTTATGTGCAAAGTGGGGTGGCGGGGGGGGGGGAGGCACACAGATCATACTAACATTACAGTCCTGAATAAGGCATTCTCGTTAGGTGGCTTGAATTCAAATTTCAAGTCCACCATTTAGTAGATGTATAAAACTATTGACTTCTTTGTGGCTCAGATTCTTCGCTTATAAGTTAGAGGATGATAATACAACCTGCCTCTTAGGACTCTTGTGAAGAATAAACAAGTTAAAATATCTGAAGCAGTTAGAATGGTGCCTGGCATAGCATTAGTCAGGGATGTAGTAAGTGATTCAGAAGCGTTCATTATTACTGTTGTCAGTGTGACCTAAAGCAAACAGAGAAACCACCCACAAGGAAGGTTTGTGCTGTGATGTGAGTAACAGCCAGTAAATGTAACTTACAGTTCAAGAGGGCTTTATTACTTATAAAGTGCTTGCCTCCACGCTGCCTCATTGGATCTTATTAACAACTTGGAAAGGTTAATTTCAACTTCATTTTGCAAACTGTGAAACTAAAATTGAAAGGCATCAAGACTTCGAGCCCAATGTTATTTTTAATGATGTAGTAGGAGGGGAACAAAAGTGAAAGAATCAAGGAGAATAGCATTTAGGAAGGCAAAGCTATGCAAAGTGTGGGGGAAACAAACAAGCCAGAAATTGCTTAGTGGGACATTAGTTTTATCACAAAAGTCGTGGTCAGACTGTAGACAGCCTTGGTGTGAGCGCTTAAAAAAACAACAACAACAACAAAGTAGAGCATCAGATGTTGTTCAGCAGGAGAGATAATAAAATTTGTATTTTAGGATAAACGTGTCAGAGTCAGAGATAACAGAAAGTTTAAAAGTGAAATAATTTGATGAGAATCCCAATTGGAATAAAAGAGTACAACATTTTAGTTTAGATTTCTCCCTTAAATTCTTCGGATACCTATTTGGACTTGCTGAATATACGTTTCTTCCTCTGCCAAGTGCAAACAATAATGATGCGTATAAATCATCTGGAGCTCTCTCATGAATGGTGGATGAGACAAAGCCTTGCATTGCTGCTCAGCCCATCCTTATCTTGGTTAAAATGATGGAATATGGCAAAGCTATTTTCATGAGCTTGTAGAAATTCTTATCTTCTCTTTACAAGAATTCCAATTTATGTCTCTTGGCATAGCATGAAATCATCTTCCATTTGCAAATTTAAAACAACTCTGTGTAATGAGATTAAATGGCTTCACAAATTTGTTCTTTCCCCTTTAGGTGAACCACAAATGAAAAAAGTAAAATCTGGGGCGCCTGGATGGCTCAGTCGGTTAAGCGGCCGACTTCGGCTCAGGTCATGATCTCGCGGTCGGTGAGTTCGAGCCCCGCATCGGGCTCTGTGCTGACAGCTCAGAGCCTGGAGCCTGTTTCAGATTCTGTGTCTCCCTCTCTCTGACCCTCCCCCGTTCACGCTCTGTCTCTCTCTGTCTCAAAAATAAATAAATAAACGTTAAAAAAAAAATTAAAAAAAAAAAAAAAGTAAAATCTATGACTGATACTTTTACTTTAGACACGACAGGAAATACGGACAGGAAGAACGATTGCCCAACCTAACTGCATAAACATGCTTGAAAGTTGCGTTAAGAAACTGAATCTCATTTAACAGAATCAGTTAACCTGACATCCAGAAGTGAGCTTGAGAGAGGTCCTTGGCTCAAATTACAGGGCCTCACTTGCCCCCCATGTGAGTTCCTGAGGGATGTATATTCCTGTGAAACAATGGCAAATAGAAGCAAAGTAACTTTGTGTTGTGTTCTCTGTTAACTGAGAAGAAAACCAGACATGAGTACAGACTGTGTTCAAAGACAAAGTCTTTAAAGACGGCCAATAATTCACAGGGATGTGGGAGAACCTACTTCCAGTACCCTGTAGAGTGCATGTCTCTACCTTAGAGAAACAGCCCCAAATCAGGGATTCTACTGCAGACCCATCGACAGCAACCCTCTTCCTCAGGGAAGGGAACCCTTGTTTGAGAATGGTTCAATAGGCAACTGCAAAAAAAAACAAAAAACAAACAAACAAACAAAAAAAAACCCGGTGACTTACAGTGTGAATTTGGGTCACTTAGAAAACTTCATTAACATCGCAGATTAATGTACTCCTTAAACATCATTCTGGAGATCTAATGAAATAATATGCCCATATTCACTCATTCACTCCTTCATTTGATAGAAAATTAGTGAATAATTATTTTGTGCTATTCACTATTCTAATTGTTGTGGGTATTGTTGTTTAAAAAAATTCCTTAGCGTTAGTTTATCAGCTATTGAATTACTAATAAATAGTACTCATTCTATAAATAGCAATGCTAATCACGAAGCTATTTATAATTGCCAGTTTATTTCCCTATAATGTTTATCCATGCATCCTAAAGACATAGACATTTTCTAGTAGATACAAAGTATAAAATGATGATCTTGACTTCATAAATTGAAAGCCACAGATGTAGAAAAGGGGTAAATTTGAAATTAAACCATACATACATTAATAACAGATAAATATTATTTTACACATTGCTATTTAATTTTTTTAAGTAAGCTCCTTGCCCAAAGTGGGGTTCGAACTTACAACCCTGAGACTGAGAATCCCATGTTCTACTGACAGAGCCAGCCAGGCATCCCCTAGAGATTGCTATTTTAATGTTTATTTATTTTTGAGAGAGAGTGAGCACACGTGAGTGAGGGGCAGAGAGAGAAGGAGACACAGAATCTGAAACAGGCTCCAGGCTCTGAGCTGTTAGCACAGAGCCCGATGTGGGGCTCGAACCCACAAACTGCAAGATCATGACCTGAGCTAAAGTCAGACGCTTAACCAATTGAGCCACCCAGGCGCCCCTAGGCATTGCTATTTTAAAGACATTTTGTTTTTCAGTATTTTAGGCGAATTTTAAGACAATAAGAACTTCTTTTAGTCAATTCATTTAGATTTTAAACTGATTCCTCAGAGCTGCAAAAAAACAAAACAAAACAAAAAAAACCCACCACCCTTCTTCCAATTACATGTTTATTCTCCACTTTAAACTTTTTTTAAATTAACTTGTTTAATTTGAGAGAGAGGGAGGGAGAGAGAGAGATCACGAGCAGGGGAGGGGCAGAGAGAGAAGGAGAAAGAGAATTCCAAACAGGATTTGCACTGTCAGCACAGAGCCTGACATGGGGCTCAAACCCATGAGCCGCAAGATCATGACTTGAGCCAAAACCAAGAGTCGGCCACTCAACCAATAGCCACCCAGAGGCCCCTATTTTCTCCACTTTAAAGACGAGGTCCCGGGATGTAGCTATTTATGTAAATAAGTGATGGAACTTGGATTAAAATCCCAGTGCTTCATTCCAAAGCATTATAATGTCCGCATTTTTAAGGGGGAACATATATCAATATTCTTGTCCCATGGAAGTGTCATGAGAGAGAAAAGTTTACATACATAGGAATGAGTGGTCAGAATTTTTTTTTCCCTTAAAAAAAAATCTATGTTTATTTATTTTTGAGAGAGAGAGTCCAGGGGAGGGGCAGAGAGCAGAATCCAAAGCAGGCTCCAGGCTCCCAACTGTCAGCACAGAGCCCTATATGGGGCTCGAACTCACAAACCGCCAGATCATGACCTGAGCTGAAGTCGGACAGTTAACCTACTGAGCCACACAGGCGCCTGAGGGGTCAGAGCTGGGACTCATGAAGTCAGCCATTCACTCTTTTAAGCCACTCTGAACGCCTCAGTTGTTTACCCTTAAGGTAGGAGCACCCTGGAAGTTTAAAGAAATTGACAACTCCGTGAAAGTGTCCGTGATAACAAAAAGGCTTGCCTCTATAAACTTTACAATTATTTTTATAAGGAAAACATTCTGATGTTTGCGGGGACCTAAAAATCCATGAAGCGAACGAATGGGGCTACACTCAGATTCTAACCATTTTTTCTCCACGGCTAATGGTTGGTGTGAGTGGGTATATTTGCAAATGGGGCACATCACCCTTTGGTGATACGCTTGGATAAAGCAGGGGGAGAAGTCACAGGAACGATTTCATCACTCTAATGTGGTGAAACTGATGGCGGGCTCTAAGACTGACTTTCAGGGTACACCATGAGATGACACCTCACAAAGCCACATCCACAAAGCAGCAAATATATAGCATTTACACCGTTCTGAGAAATAGTGTGTCTGAGTGAATAGTGCAGTGCGTGAGGGTAATATTCTATTCTGAACACATCCCCTTTTGCTGACTGCCTGCTGACATTTTCATCCGCTGCTATGAATCCTGACTTCCGACACAATGTATGTGATAGATAGCATTATTTGAAATGTCCCCTGTATTTCTGGGTACATGATTTATTGGTAGCTTTATGTCAGTGACAAAATGGACTTTAGCTCACCCCCACTGAAGTATATAGTGGAGACCTCATAGATAAGTTGCTTATTTTTTATTGACTTACAAGAATCTTCGGTTGTGTCAAAGGGCAGTATCTGAATATTAGAAGCAGGGAGGGGCACCTGGGTAGCTCAGTCGGTTGAGTGTCTGACTTCCGCTCAGGTCATGATCTCACGGTTGGTGGGTTCAGGCCCCACAGTTCGTGGGTTTGAGCCCCGCGTGGGGCTCTGTGCTGATAGCTCAGAGCCTGGAGTCTGCTTCAGATTCTGTGTCTCCCTTTTCCTCTGCCCCTCTCCCGCTCACACTGTGTCTCTCTCTCTCTCCCAAAAATAAATAAACATTAAAAAAAAGCAGGGAGACTGATGGTTTTCACTGTTAGAGAGGTGTCATTTATGGGTTACTTTCGTATGAATCAGCTTTCTGAGTCTCAGCAATCTGATCTGACGGTATAAAAATGGGCAATTGTAAATCTTATTCTTGATAATGCCATCCATTATTTTCCACTTCATGACTTTTTCTACTCTTCTTTCTGACTTCTTAAAGTTGCTTCTAACTTTCAAAAGAAAAATGTCTGAATTAATGATGGCAAATCAAGAGTAACTTCTTTTATGAGCACCACCTTTTTTTACTGGACTCTCCAGCTTTTCCTTCCTTTAGTTGCCTGAGTTCTGTATGCTAAGCACTTGGTCAGTTTGGGTTCCAGACAGATAAAGAGCACGACTGCATAGGTCAGGGTTTTCTGTGTTCTTGTGCAATAAATAAAAACCTTCTACTGAAAAACATGTGTTGGCTTCTCAGAAAGTTTATAAAAACCAAACTTTAGAAAATATAACTATGTCTTGTAGGTTCCAAATGGCAATCAGAGAAGATGTTGTTCATCAGGATAGATATTTTATTTTCCCTCATTTGCTGCTCATTTAGCTTTCTTGTATATTATTTTACCATGTCTTTGAGGGTTTTTTGAACAAATTTTAACCTCACTGTCTTTCCTGCTGCTTATTCCAAATTCATATAGTTCCCTAAGGGACAGGACTGGTAATAATCAGGGCTTGTATTCAACTAGCTCTGAAATATTATACAGGTTATGAAAATATTGAAATAATACACTACTAGAAAATAGTAGAAGCCATATAAGATCCCTCACTACACAGCTCCATCCATCTCCTAGGGACCCGCAATACAATATTTGGGGTTGGAAATATTGGGATGTTGAGATTGACATTCCTGTCACCTGAGAAGGTGTGGAATTGGAGCCGATTGAAATTTGAGGGGTAGAAGAAAATAAACTTCGTTAATCATTCAAAATTTCCCTTGTGACAATATATGTTCTACTGGGGTCATATCTATATTTAACCTCATATCTATATTTAACGGCATTTGTCTATTAAGACAAATAAATACTGCATGATCTCACTTAGATATGAAATCTAAAATAGTCAAACTTACAGAGGCAAGAGAATGGAACAATGGTTGCCAGGAACCTGGAGGAAGGAGAAATAGGGTGATGTCGGTCAAAGGGTACAAAGTTTCTATCATGGAAGGTAAGTTCTTGAGATCTGATGCACAGCATGGGGGCGATGGTTAACAATACTGTATTGCAGGGGCACCTGAGTGGCTCAGTTGGGTTAAGCATCCGACTTCGGCTCAGGTCATGCTGTCACAGTTCGTGGGTTCAAGCCCCAAGTTGGGCTCTGTGCTGACAGCTCAGAGTCTGGAACCTGCTTCGGATTCTGTGTCTCCCTCTCTCTCTGCCCCTCCCCCACTTGCACTCCGTCTCTCGAAAATGAATAAATGTTAAAAAAAAATTAAAAAACCTTCTGAACCCATTTATAAATAAACAATATGAATTACATATGGGATAGGAAAACAGTTAAAGTGCTATTATTGATGTGTCTAAGTTTGGCCTTTATGATTTCAGCTTTTCGAGTTTTTATAAGTGTTTTATATATATGGTTTCATATGTCATCAAATGTAACGAATGTTCTTAGCACTTGAAAGAACGATGTCAGTGTGTATTTATTAAATCAATGATATGAAATACATTTTGCAGCCTTTTCAGGTAGTTATGGCTTGCCAAGCCCACTACATGGAGGCCCACAGAGTTAATTGACACATAATGATTGACAGGTATAGGTCACCTTCCTCATAGTGTTTATTTAATACATTTGGTGCAATGTTCTATGAGACTCAAGCACTTGCCTATTTTACTTTTTCAACATAAATATAACCACTTTTATTATATATTTCACCTCCTAACCAAAACAACTCACATGTATGTATGTTTGTAAAAAAGAATTTATCATGTACTCTTTTGATGGTAAAAAAATAATACACAAAAATTGAGAAACTACACGAAATTACAAACATGAAAATAAGCACTACTTTCACTTTTCCATCCTTTGGTAGCTGCTTATGACATTTTGATGTGCGTCGTTTCAAACTACCAGAGCAGAAAATGCTTGTGCCAGATATTTCCTCACAACGCTGTTGCAGAGGCACAAGATTCAAGAAAGGTTTTTTTTTTTTTTTTTTTTTTTTAACGTTTATTTATTTTTGAGACAGAGAGAGACAGAGCATGAACGGGGGAGGGTCAGAGAGAGAGGGAGACACAGAATCGGAAGCAGGCTCCAGGCTCCGAGCCATCAACCCAGAGCCCGACGCGGGGCTCGAACTCACGGACCGCGAGATCGTGACCTGAGCCGAAGTCGGACGCCTAACCGACTGAGCCACCCAGGCGCCTCAAGAAAGGGTTTTTAATAAGTGTAGCTACGTCACATAAGGAATTACGGCAAGTGTTACAAATGATCGTGTAACTCTGTAAGTGTTAATACCGGAAAACATTCTACGGCATGTTGATATACAAAACAATAGCAAATTGCAATGGAGTATATAGAATTCTATTTTTTTAACAAACTTATAATTTTAGACCCATTTTGGATGTATAGAAAAATTACAAGCATAATACAAGGAGCTCCTCTCCACCAAACGCCAGCTTCTTCTATTATCAACATCTTACATTCCAAAGACATGTTTCATGTTAACTTTCTGTAGTGTTTCATTTAAGGAAATGGCAAACATTCAAATATCTGGGTTTTGTTATTTGACACTAATAACATTTATCTTTTAACAGGAAATTTTTATCTTTTTTACACTTAAGTTTGTTTTGTTTTTTTTTTTAAGTTTGAAAGTAATACATTTGGTCTTTCTCATCTCATTTCATTGTCTTATGCTTTGTTCTATGTTTTGGTATTTCATGCTTCCTTATTTTCTATTCTTCCTGCCTTTACTGTGTGAGCTGTATGCATGTGTGTGCACATGTGTGTTTTAACTCTTGGACAGCAGTAAGCTTTTCATGTCGCAGACAGCTATTGTACATAGCTTTGTACAATGTTGTACTTGACCTTTACATAGTCCTGTACTGTTGGCCTGTGCCAATGTCTATGCCTCCATCTTGCTTACCTCTATGTCTCTGTCTGTGTCTGCATTTTCTATGTGTCTGTCTTTACCCAATCCATGAGTGTTGTGTTTACTGTTGTGGCTGCTGTTGTTTTCATGAAGTCAATAAGAGTAATACATTATCTAAATCTTTTAATAACTGAAAATGTCTTTATGTTACATTGCACAATAATCCCAACTTGATGAGCTAGAGATGTTTTGAGTCACATTATGTCCTATAAAAACTGTCGATTGCATCTTTATATGTATCCATTAGTTTTGTAATTTAATAGTCTGATATTTCTTCCTTTGCAACCGGTCTGTGTTCGTGTGTACTTAGGTGTTTCTGTCTGTTTTCCTTCTGGCAGTTCCTTTTTATGCTCAAAACAAACAAAAAAACAACCAACCTCCCAGATACATCTATGAGTAGGCCTCTGAATCTTCCATACAGGCAAATGTATTAATTTTAGAATGTTTGCTTCTGTTTCATTTGCTGTTTTTGTTGTCAAAGTGTTGGTTTTTACAGGGTGGTCATCTGCACAAATTGGGCAATATGTTCCAGGCCTTTCTGAGAAGCTGCCGCAGCTACCTCAGAAGGGCCTAGCCTTGTGGGGAGCGGCTCGGAAGGCAGCTCGCTGCTCATGATCAAGACCCTACAAGAAGCTGTGTTCGTGTCTGCCCTCCCCTGAGCTTAACGTGTAAAACACCAAAGGAGACTCTGAGAGGAAATGTGAAATTTCCCATTGAAGTGGATGAACAAGCCACTAATGGAATCCATCTTGCTGGTGAGGAGAGGAGCATGGGAGCTGCTGAGAGCAGAGCGGATAAATCTGCAAATCTCAGAACAAGTCAGCACTCCTGCTTTGCAATAAAGTGGGCATAAGGAGAGCTGATCTCACCGTCTATGCTGAGGCGACTGGGTATGACAAACTGTCACCGATCTTGTTTCATCCATAACGCCTGCTGAGAACTCTACACTGCCATGATTCAGTTGTGAAATAATAGAAGTGAATGGTGGGGTAGTCTATACTGAGACGGTGAGGAACTTCAAAGTACTGGCAGTGATGTTATGCAGGCAGAAGACCACACCTGGCAGGAGAAATACTTTCGTTGTTTTGACTGTGGCTGTTACGGCTAAGAAACCGCAAGTGAGAGTCAATGACAAGTCCATTTGCCAGCCCTGCCATTAAAAAGTCCCCTGTAAGGTGTTAAAGGTGCCATATTGTTCCTGATCCAGAAGGACAGTGAGTGATCTATATAGTAAGAGCAACTGTTTCATAACCAATGGGCTCTCTGTGATGCCACGGCACCGAGGGTCCTCCTGGCCAAAGTCCATGGTCATATATGGATAGATTCTCTCTCTCAGAGGATTGTAAGAAATTGTAATAACCTAAAGGAGGGCAATACTGAGCCATGCTGTCCATCGTCATTGGTATTTTCACTGTTAAACTGAATCATTGTTAACATATAAAACAAAAGAGAGAAGAAAAAGAAAAAAAAACTAAGAAAACCAAGAAAATCTTAGTCAATGCATTTCTTTGCACTTTTTTCCCTTTGGAATCTTTCACTCTATCAAAATTTACTTTAAGCCTTTCATTTAAAAATGTAGAAATTTATTCAATGTTAGCCTAGAAGGCTAAAATTAAAAAAAAATTTTTTTTAATGCTTATTCATTTTTCAGACAGAGAGACAGCATGAATGGGGGAGGGCCAGAGAGAGAGGGAGACACAGAATCCAAAGCAGGCTCCAGGCTCCAAGCCGTCAGCACAGAGCCCGACGCAGGGCTCGAACTCACAAACCAGGAGATCATGACCTGAGCTGAAGTCAGACGCTTAAACCGACTGAGCCACCAAGGCGCCCCTAAAATTGTTTTATATGAAATTTATATGGGGGCTAATAAATATTAGGGTTGCCCATTAGTTAAATAAAGTGCACAGAGGAAGCACTGAAGAGTGTTAGTATAGTATATGAGGAACCGAAAGTTCAGTTCTGAACACTTCCATTTGTAAAAGGAAAACAAAATAAAATTTATACTTGATTGAATCTTCTCATTTGCTGAAGTTTGTAGTGAACTACAGTGAACTCTCTTTAGCAGCAAAGTATAAAACTAGGATATGTTATCATTTTATGTGTATTCATTCATCTGATTTAAATAGAGGTGATGGGTTGTTTTAATCTCTTTTCTTGATACAATGTGCTGCATTTTTTTTGATCTCTTAAGCCCTCTTATTGTAGATTTTTATCTTCTCTAAGAACTTTGGATATGCTTCATTTTATGTGTCACAAAAATATTTACATGATTTCCATAGATAGTTTTGAGCTTGGATATAAGTTTTGGGCTTGTCATTCCTAACAGTAAATGGGGTCAATTCAGAAAACCCATCTACCAACAGTTCTCAAAAGTTTTGGTATCTACAACTTTTATAATCTTAAAAATCTTGAGGATCCCCGAAAGTTTTTGTTCATATAAGTTTTATGTTCCTATGAGTTTCATCTGTTGCTATTAGAAGGTAAAGCTGAGCATTTAATATTGTTAAAATGTCCATGCTCACCAAAGCAATCTACAGATTTAATGTAATTCCTATCAAAACACCAATAGTATTTTTCACAGAACTAGAACAAATAATTCTAAAATTTGTATAGAACTACCACAAAAGAACCTGAATAGTCAGAGCGATCTTGAGAAAGAAGAACAAAGCTGGAGGTATCACGATCCAGATTTGAAGTATATATGAAGCTCTAGTGATCAAAACAGTATGGTACCAGGGTAGTGGGTAAGGGGGGATGGGTGATGTAGGTGATGGGAATTAAGAGGGGGCATTTGTCATGATGAGCACTGAGTGATGTATAGAATAGTTGAATCACTATATTGTACATGTAAAACTAATATAACACTGTATGTCAACTATACTTTAATTAAAATTAAATTAAAAATTTTTAAATGGTACGGTATGGGCACAAAAATAGACACGTAGATCAATGGAACACAATAAAGAGCCTAGAAATAAACCTACAATTATATGATCAACTAATCTATGACAAAAGAATCAATATTATACAATGGGCAAAAGACGGTGTCTTCAGTAAATGGTGCTGGGAAAACTGAACAGCTATGTGCGAAAGAATGAAACTGGACCACTTTTTCACACCATACAAAAACAAAAACAAAAACAAAAAACCTCAAAACTGATTCAAGACCTAAATGTAAGACCTGAAACCATAAAACTCCTAAAAGAAAGCATAAGCAGTAATCGGCCTTAGCAAGATTTTTCTGGATATGTCTTCCCAGGCAAGGGAAACAAAAGCAAAAATGAACAATTGAGACTGCATTAAGATAAAAACCTTTTGCACAGTGAAGGAAACCATCAACAAAACAAAAATGCAATCTACTGAATGGGAGAAGATATTTGTAAAGGACACCTCAATAAAGGATTAGTATCCAAAATATATAAAGAACTCATACAACTAAACACCAACAAAACAAATGATAGAGTCAAAAAATGGACAGAGGATCTGAATAGGCATTTTCCCAAAGACATACAGATGGCCAACAGATACATGAAAAGATGTTCAACATCATTCATCATTAGGGAAATACAGATCAAAACCACAAGATATCACCATATACCAGTCAGAATCACTAGTAATAAAACACAAAAACAAAAAACAAAAAACAAAATGAACCACCACCACAACAACAAAACAGCCACACACTCCACCAAACAAACAAGACACAAGAAATAACAAGTGTTGGTGAGGATGTAAAGAAAAAGGAATTCTCATGCACTGTTGATGGGAATGCATATTGGTACAGCCAGTGTGGAAAAGAGTATAGAGATTCCTCAAAAAAAAAACACAAAAAACAAAAAACTGAAATACCATGGGATCTAATAATTCCACTGCTAGGCCTTTACCCAACAAAAATAAAACCACTGATTCAAAAAGATATATACACCCCTATATTTATTACAACATTATTTATAATAGCCAAGGTAGAGAAGCAACGTAAATGTCCTTTCATAGATGAATGGATAAAGAAGATGTGGTATACATGCACACCCCCCACACACACCCACACCCACACCCACACACACACACACACACACACACACACAGGGATATAACTCAGCCATAAAAAAGATGAAATCCTGCCACTTGCAGGATGGATTCAGAGAGTAGAATGCTAAGTGAAATAAATCCGGCAGAGAAAGACAAAAAATACCATAGGATTTCACTTATATGTGGACTATAAAAAAACAAAACAAATGAGCAACCAAACAAAACCGTAGACAGACTCATAAATACAGAGAGCAAACTGGTGGTTGCCAGAGCAGAAGGGGGAGGAGGGTGGGTGGAATGGGGAAAGAGGACTAAGAAGTACAAACCTATAGTTATAAAACAAATACATCACGGGGATGAAAAGAACAGCATAGGGAATATAGTCAATAATTCTATGATAATTTTATAGGGTGCCACATGGTGGCTACATTTATCATGGTGAGCAACCGTATAAAGCGTAGAATTGTCAGATCACTATGTTGCACACCCGAAAGTAATACAACATTGTTGCCAACAATATTTCAATAGTAAAACATTTTTTTAATAATAATTTACAAAATCCTTCCCAGACTGCTTTTAACTTAGAAGTCCCTTAGTCCCTGAGGAATATGTAAAATGAGTAGTCGGGATATAGCTGACACTACATAGGCTCTCTCCCTATTTCACTATCTTACATGAATTTTAACCGACAATGATGAATACAATTTTCCACGCAATTGTATCTTCTCAACAAATATACTTTTACATTTAAGTTGCCATGGTTTACATACTCCTCCAAGTACTTTCGGCTTTTCAAATTGATGTATTGCGGCAACAGTGGTTTTTATTTATGCTTAAAAGTTTGTATTTCCACCCAAACAAAAGTATCAATCATCGGACAATCAACCTGGATCATAAACCCTTCACATTCTTCCTAGTTCAATGCTAAACACGTCCACAAATGTATGATTTAGTGAGGCAGCATTTACTTACTAAAAGCTTTTTGATGAAGGCATTATGTTGATTCTGTGGCCAAAATTACCATAAATAGTTTCAAAATGACAACAGTGAGTTACACAGAAAAATGAAAAAAAAAACTTTGTTTTTTCATATTAAAGTATATAAATTTATGACTTTATGATCCAAACTTCTTCCAAGGAATCATTGAATTTACAAACCTCAGCTCCCCAGAAAGATGGAGAATCTAGGGTCTTCTAAGACCCACATCTAGGGTCTTCTAAGCGTGATCCCTGCTCAAAATACACCATGCAACTTAACAGTTATTTCCCAATTTTGTCTTCTGGACAGTTCCAAGACCACTTGTTATCACAGCTCTTTAGCTTTGATAGTGTAATTTAATATGATTTTTTCCAAATGTTTAGTTAAAGGCATTATTCAATTTTGCTTAAAAATCATCACTGAGCACCTACCAAATTTCTACTCACGTTCTGGGCACATTTAAAATCATAATTACTCAGAAACTTTAATTCAGCCAAGGTCTGTGGATGAGGATTGGGGAGAGGATACCCTGTAGACTAGATGTGGGCCCCTAAAAATCAGGGGACTTTTAGGCTGGTGGCCCAGCCTAACAGGGACCAGACTCAGGGTCAGTTTTGGCCGAGAGGCCCTGCTAGTGGGCTCAGGCAGAGCTTGTCTATGCAGAGCTCTTGATTCAGAGCAAGTTCCAGGTGATCTGGCCCCAAGGATGGAGAAGCAAGATTGGAACTTTGCAATGGGGCAGAGAGCAATAACCAAATATGCCAAGTTCCTGCCATCATGTAGCCTTCATGCTAGCTGGAAAAGATAGATAAATAAACAAATTAAATAAGTAAGTAAATAAATAAATAAACAAACAAACTATAGCAGGTGATGGCAGGCTATGAAGCTGTGAAGTTTTAGTGAGATAAGGAAGACTGTGATGGGGGAGAGTACTGCCAGCTTACAGAGGATGGTCAAGAGCGTCTTTTCTAATAAGATGTTATTAGAGCTGAGACCAGAATGAAGTGAGGAAGTAAGTGGTGCGGCTGTCGGGAAAAGAGTGGGGTGAGAGATCTCTAGGGGAGCAAACACCCAAAGCCCTGATGTCCAGGCTTGTTTGATGTGCTCAAGGAACTGCAAGGAGGCCGGCATGAGGTGACCGGAGAGAGCCGGGGGGAGAGTAGGAGATGAGGTTGGGGTTGATGAGCCAATGAGGTTAACAGGAAGCTAGACAGTATAGAACCCTATGGGCCACTTGAAGGCTTTTGGCTTTTACCTTGAGTAAGATAGATGGAGCCATGGGAGGCATCCAGGTGGAGAAGTGAGATGAATGGCTGATGTCTTAAAAGGATCAACTGATTGCCATGTTAAGAGAAGATTATAGGCAAAGGCAGAAACAAAATGCCAGGTAGGCTTCTTTTGCAGTGATTCAGCAGAAATGGTGGCACTTAGACTCAACAGCGGTAGTAGTAGGAAGACGTCAGATCCGGGAAGCATTTTTAGTGTACAGCCAGCAGAAATTCCTCCAGGAGTTGATGTGAGATATAAGAGAAGGTGAAGAGTCAGATACGATTGCTTTTGTTTGTCTGGTTTTTAGCTAGGACCACAGATGAGTCGGAATTTCCACTTATCAGATTGCATGAGGACAAGGTGTGGAATGTGTGCGGGGGGTGGGGTGAGGTGACGAAAATTCAAACAAGGGTTCAGTGCGAGACGTGTCAAATTTGACACGTCTACAGATATTCCAATGGAAAGTAAGACCTATTAGTCTGGCATTAAGTGAGAAATGGAGGAGGAGGGAGCTACTTTGAGTATACACATATTCACACAAAATGAAATTTATACCTGGAATTAAATTTCATGGGAGTGAGATCACCTAAGAATAAGTGTGGCCAGAGACAAGAAGAAAAAATGAGTGCTGACCCTACAAAAAATTGTAGAATTACAAAATGTCAAGGGTAAGAAGATGAGAAGGATCCAATAGTAAGTGACAAAGAAAGGGCAGTCCATGGAATAGGAGGGAACCCAAAAAGAGAGCAGTATCCAGGACATCAAATGAAGAAAGTATTTCAAGATAAAGGTAATGATCTATATATCAAATACTGCTAAGAGAAAAAGTAAGATGAAGCCTGAGAAATGGGGCCAGAACAGCCATTGGTGACCTTGGTGAGAATGGCTATGGAGATAAAAGCCTGATTAAAGAGGGCTCCAGAGAGTAGAGGAGGAGGAGAAGAGGGGACAGTGAGTAGAGATGATGTTTGAAAACTTTCACTGTAAAGAGTGATGAGAGAAGTGAATGGTAGCTACGAAGTGATGTGTGATCAATGAACTATTACAGCATGTTGAAATCCCAAAGGAAAATTCGATGTTGGAGAGAACGAGAGAAGACTTTCTCACAACTACAAAACAGACCCTCAAAAAGTTGCTTTGGACAGCAACACACGCAGCTTAGCCACTGAAATAGGAGGCAAGGCAGAGTGTGCAGGTACAGATGTAGAAAGGATGGTGAACTTGGAGGAGGGAGTAAGGGTTCTTATCCAGTTGCTTACATTTTCCAGCAAACTAAGAAAGGCTATCCGCAGACAATGGTGGAAAGGAAAGAGGAGCTATTGAAGGTTCAGTGGGAAAGAGGCAGTATGCATAGTCCATAGGGAAGTTGGAGAGTGAATTGACTGAGAAACTCAAGTAGGATTGCAGAGCATATTTAGGGGAGGTTATGAATGTTAAGTGAGATCAGTCATGAGTGATAGAGACGTATGTCATCCAATATAGGGATTAGAGTGTTTCTCACTATACATAACTCTTACCATCTTCCATGGCCAACCTCACCACAAAGAGATATGTTGTCACTCCATGTATTACCACAGTAGTGTGATAATATTTTTAATGGGATCGTGTTACGCACTATCTTACAACCTATTTTTTAACATGAAAATACACAGTGAGCATTTTTATGTCAATAATGTATGGCTACTTCATACTTCAAATGACCAATAGTGTTTCTTTGAATTATTCTGTTATACTTTATTTAGCATTCCAGTATGTTTGTGTCTTTTCTAAATTTTGGTGAATGGGATACTGGGGTGAACAACCTGGGTCATTACCTTAATATTTTTATGGGAAGTCAATTGTAGATGCTTTAACCTATGGATATCATTTAATTTAAAGAGGTTTCCAACTTTCCAGAAACGATTTTATTCTATAAAATACTAACTTAAGAAGTGGCCTAATGAGGCAATGGCTCTTATCATGGTGTGCTTAAATTGATACGAATATTTATTTTTTCTTATGGCTTTCTCCACCTCCTAATATTACACTAATCATAGTACTACTTAAAAAAAAAATAAAAGTAATTTAACAAGCACCCTATATGAAAGCAGCGTTTGTTTTGTTGTTAATGGCATGGTTTGTTGAATTATAATAAAAAAATGTTTAAAGGCCAAGGGAGTAAACATAGTTGTGCTGTAAAACTTGTTTAGTTTCCTGGTCTTTACAAATTCGTAAAGTTATAATTTATAACCTGACCATTTTCAAAATCAAACTAACTTTTAAGTCTCTAACTCCAGGTTTTGTTTCAGATGTCTCCCAGGCGATCCTGGGGATTGAATTTCTAATAAGGGAGAAAACAGAGTAGCAGTGATGATTAACTCTGCTGGGTTTCATGCTCAGATTACTGTTGCACAGCAGGCCAGGATCATCCTCATAATATAAGATAATTAGACTGAGTTTTCCATGTAGAGGAGTACCATAGTCAGAATGTCTATGAATAAAATAATATAAAGTACCATTTGTATCAGCCCAAAAAGATTCTAGACACTGCATTTTATCTTCTTATCACACATGGCAGGTCTTATGGTACAGTGATGTGTTATTATCCCTGTTTTTTTTTCTCGAGATAGCTAGAACTCAAAGAGGTCAAGTGGTGTTCCCAAAGGCATGTGGGAGATAGAGAAGGCAGAATTCCCACCCATGTGTTCAACTGCTAAGCCCATACATTATGTTATTGTGCTGGTGCCTTGGAATGGAGGTGTTGATATTCAGAGTCAGGAGCCTGGGAAAAACAGCACACAGGAAGGCCCCAAGCTTCTGAGACAAGCTCAGCAGGGATGCAGACCCACAATGGAACTCTGAAGTATGCGCAGAGTCAAGCCCTTCCCTTGAAAAGCATGTCTTATTATTCCCAACTGTTCTGAAATTAGAATATGTACATTTTCCACAATCCAGTCCAAAGTCAGAGAGGCAAACTGGAGTCTAATGGGAAACCCCTGAATGACTTTAATACTTGTAATGCCACCTGCTGGAAAGTCCTAACAAATCCTCAAACTACGCAAGTCATGCTGCTTTGGGATTCCTCCCAGAACAGGAAATTGTGAGTTACACTGGATCAGGATAATAATCTGTATTTCCTAAGCTGTTCACTGCCCTTGCAAAGCCAAAACTTAGCTCTTTTCCTTAGCTTTAAATTTTACAGAAAGCCCTTACAAAAATTTAAGGTAAAGGATTAATTTTTCTATTGGGGGCTTAAATAATTATGAAAGTGATTATGAAATCATTATGTTATTTCATTAATTTTATGAAAATGTTATTAAATTACTCAATAATGATGAAAAATAATGGAGATAAATCTTAAAGTAAATAATTTACACTCCATTGACAATCCCAATGTACCATTAAAAATGGGCTAATATTAAAATAAACATCCATTATATCTCAATAGTTTATCAAGAATGGTTGGCTTAAAAAATTGCTTCCTATGAGAATTTATTTAATCACATCAAGTTTTTCCCTTGTTGGGCCTTCTGTTTCAATAAATGAAATATAAAAGGAATATTAGACAAGACCAGTTCCTTGTACAAACCCCTTTAAAGCCATCTACTCTGAAGCCAAGGCTGAGAAACGCTCAGCTACCAAGATAGCAGTTACCAAAGTTGATTGTCGCTAAGTCCAAGAAGGATATTTAGTGGAATCATTCAGGAATGGTAATTGTGCAGAAAAAGAAAGAAAATTGGTTCCCCACAATGATTACCAGTACAAATGAATTTATTAGCGTGCAAAGCAGGCAATCACCTGTGTAATGTTACTCCAAATTTTATCCAATTCATGGTCTATTAATCCCGCCAAGGTTTAATTAGATCCTTTCTTCCTGAAACCAGTTGATACAGTCACCCTTCCTAAGGTGGGCTCCAATTAAACTCCAGAATTAGAAATCTGAGCCAAGAGGCAAGAAAAAAAAATTAATGGACAGGAGTCGGGGAGAAGAACAATTGCAGAACAAAACCCAAAGCCAGGTGTCTGTCAAAGGCAGAATGGAACATCAGAAATGAAACCCAAGATGAGGGCCAGGTAGTCAGCAGAGGCCCATCTATCCCCAGCCACATGGACTTGAAAGCTGGAGTAAGCCTCTTCTCAGCAGGAAAGCTTCTGATACTCACTCTAATAGAAAAAGAGCCAACTTTATTTTTCTATTCATTCATTCATTCATTCATTCACTTTAAACCAAGCCTAAGGTCCAGACTTGTGACAGGCAGATTCAGAGGCACGAATCAAAAGAACTAAAGGTAACTTAGAGATCACCGTCAGTGTAACTAGTTCAACAAATAACAGCACTCATAGCTAGAGAAGGAAGTTGCTTACAGTCACACACTTCATAGCAGAGACGGTACCTGAGTCCAGATGCATTTGTTCAAAACCCAACTCTCCTTACACCATGGCACATAAATCGAAAATACTGACCCTGAGAAAATGCAAGTTCTGACGGGCACAGAGATCATTTGGAGGAAGGACAATCATCTGATGAAAGCTAGCCCTTCTAGAGTGTCAAAGTAAACCAGAAAGACAGCATAAAAAGTGTTCAAGAAGATAGCCAAGGGTCAAAGGGGCCCAGAGACAGAACATGGAAGAAAGGTAACGATTACTTCCTCCTCCTTCTCTGTTTTGCTGAGATTGGACCTACAGATAATGTCTAAACCTCGAGACGAAACAAAGCTGGACTCTTGTTGCCGGCCACGCTTCCAGTTGGGATCGCTTATGTGTGAGAACAGAGGGGATGACATAGCAGTCAAGGACAACACTAGGAGAAATTTCTTGCCCGTTCGGTCCACTAACATACTTCTGCAAGTCCCATGCATGTCAGCTGTGTCCATCAGGTACAATGTGCCAAAAGGAAAGGCTTTCCGGGGGGGGGGGGGGATTTTATTTCCCTCCACCTCACCTTTGCTTGAAGGAAAAAGTACCGTTTCCCATTCAAGTGAAGGTCACTTTGCAGTTTATCTTCATTTGCAAACATGTAAAATAAATGCCCAACATATCCAACTGCTTTAAAGTCCCTCTTTTCTATCCTCTTATTTTTTTTTTCAATTGTCCTACATATAAAATGCTCACTCTTTGATAATATTTTATATCATCATGTGATGTAAAGTTCAATATTAAGTGCTGCCTTGTAATATTTGGCGAAATTGGGAGGGCCTCAGATGGCCTTAAACTCAAGTTCCCCTCCCCACTCTGCTCCAGAGGACGAGGTCCCCTGGCTAACGCCCCTCTTTATCCAAGGGACATGGGGCAGTTCCTGCTGAATCCCGGAGTAGCGGGTTTCAGTTCTCAACCAGGGGTAGAATTATTCAAACAAGCCAGTCACATCCTCCTCTTCCCTCCTCCTCAGTCAATTCTTGGGCCCTGCAGAAAACCAGGGTGCATAGAATACGAGTGTCAGTTCGTAACCCACAATTCCTTGGGCATAGACTCTGTCACCTACGAATTAGTGGAAACTACCAGAAGCTTACATGTGTGCAGTTCCTAGAGTGCTCCCTGTAAGAACGCTGCTATGAGGGGTGCTATAATACTAAAACTTGAAATTATATCAGATTTCACCACAGGAAACGGACATTTGGATTCACTATAAAACATGTTGAGAACAGTGGCTGAGGTATCACCCAATGGACCCTTCAGAAGATCCCAAGCAAGAAATTCCCCTTCAGATTTAGTAAATGGAAAACCTGTATTGCTGCAAGAACTTGGATTATTTCTGTCTTTCTGGACAATGAGTCCCAGTTTCGCAGGGTGGTGGGCGGGAGGGAATTTAGGGTGTTTTGAGAAACTATTTTACGGAAGCAGAGTCTGACTTCAAGGAACACGGTCCAGTGGGAGACAGACTCTAAGAAAGTTAATTTCAAAACAATGCATAAGTTCAATGTTAGAGATATATATATAGTTGCTATGGGAACAAGAAGATAAGTTCTATAAGTAATTACATTTTCATTTTTTTTTGCCTTAGCTACAGGAGATAAGAGCTGAACTGTATGCTCGTTTACAGCAATAACATTAACATTTACCAGAGCAATACTTGTTCCTTCCTTCCCACACCAATATTACTTTATCTGTTTTATACTTTTTAATTCCTCATATTAGACAAAGCATTGCACTAATAAATACAATTTATAGAATTTCACATCAGTTGTTACTTGATTTTTAAAACTTGTTTTAAAATTAGAGGATGAAAAAGACAAAATCAGGAGTGTTTAGTAGGGATATTATATTCCATAAACACATGCATATTCTAAATACGAGAGTATTCAAAGACAAAAAAAGAGAAAGTTGACTAAGTGTGGGGCATTATGTATAATTTATATCATCTGTTTAGTGGCAGAGTAGTAAGGAAAGTGACCCACGACCTCATTTCTCTAAGGGCAAATCTATTGACTTAATGAAACAGAAATCTTAATGCTCTTTATTATAGATCTCACTTCATTTTAAAGAGCCACCTGGTCAGAGTGGCTAAAATGAACAAATCAGGAGACTATGGATGCTGGAGAGGATGTGGAGAAGTGGGAACCCTCTTGCACTGTTGGTGGGAATGCAAGCTGGTACAGCCGTTCTGGAAAACAGTGTGGAGGTTCCTCAAATAATTAAAAATAGATCTACCCTATGACCCAGCAATAGCACTGCTAGGAATTCATCCAAGGGATACAGGAGTGCTGATACATAGGGGCACTTGTACCCCAATGTTTATAGCAGCACTCTCAACAATAGCCAAATTACAGAAAGAGCCTAAATGGCCATCAACTGATGAATGGATAAAGAAATTGTGGCTTATATACACAATGGAATACTACTTGGCAATCAGAAAGAATGAAATCTGGCCTTTTGTAGCAACGTGGATGGAACTGGAGAGTGTGATGCTAAGTGAAATAAGTCACATAGAGAAAGACAGATACCATAGGTTTTCACTCTTATGTGGATCCTGAGAAACTTAACAGAAGACCATGGGGGAGGGGAAGGGGAAAATAAAAGCGAGAGAGAGGGAGCCAAAGCATAAGAGACTCTTAAAAACTGAGAACAAACTGAGGGTTGATGGGGAGTGGGAGGAGGGGAGGGGAGGGGATGGGCATTGAGGAGGGCACCTGTTGGAAGGAGCACTGGGTGTTGTATGGAAACCAATTTGACAATAAATTTCATATTAAAAAAATTAAAAAAAAAAATAAAGAGCCACCTGGAAGCTAGTTAACAGAAGGACCCTCAATATTCTATTAAAAACACACCTTCTTGTCCCATTACAATTTTCATATAGCCCATTGTCTCAGCACTGTTGTAATGGATCTGATGCTCACCTGTGGATGAAAGACTGGGCACGACCGGGCACTACTACACTAAGGACAGTCATTGATAGGATGCACTGCCTTGTCCTTGGGGAATATGCCGCGTACTTACAGAAAGGCGTGTGGTTGAGTTACTTTTCCTTTGCTGGGGATGGTTCTATCCACACCGGTATTTACTAACTCTGTACAATCCTCTTCCTGGGCAGTTTGGAAAGTAAAACAAAGCTGACTGGTCCAAACAAATATAAATGCTACAACCTCGACCTTCATTTTCAAGGTGTGGCTTTAACCAGCTGTGCCCCCTGGTGTCGATACCGAACAACAGATACTGACTTTCCTTTCTTCCCTCAGACTTTGTTTTACAAAGTAGTGAGAAATAGTGTAAACGATAATATGCATTTTCATCTTCTCTTTCATCTCCACTCTGTAAAAGTCAAACATCTTTTGTAGATTATGGACATAATAAATACTATCTGAGATCTCCGCTCTGTCACTTACTGCATGATCTCTCCTGCAGGATATTCAACTTCTCTGTGCCTCCATTTTCTTCTATAAAATGGGAACTCTAACAATACTTACATCATAGAGTTACTAGAGAATTTAATGCATTTTAAAAATATAAAGTGCAGGGTGCCTGGGTGGCTCAGTCGGTTCAGCGTCTGACTGTGGCTCAGGTCATGATCTCATGGTTTGTGAGTCTGAGCCCCACGTCGGGCTCTGTGCTGATGGCTCAGAGCCTGGAGCCTGCTTCAGATTCTGTGTCTCCCTCTCTCTCTCTGCCCCTCCCCCACTCATAGTCTGTCTCTCTCTCTCAAAATAAACATTAAAAAAAAAAAATATATATATATATATAGTGCTTAGAAAAATGTATTAGTATATATATATAGTGTATATATATATATAGTGCTTAATATATATATATATATATATATATATATATATATATATATATATATATATATAGTGCTTAGAAAAATGTATTAGAATACTAATTGCTACAAAGAGCCTATTGGTGGTGATGGTGTTATTGCCCATGTTCATTAAAGACCAAGACCAAAATGCGTCAGTGATATTTGTGAAAAATTTGCCCTGGCTTTTGTACCAGCCTAATGACAAAACCCTCGAGTTGTTAATTCCCACATGTTCCTGTACTGTGCATGCCGTTATCTTGTGAATCCAACATTCTGCCAGAGGCTTAATGTTTTTTTGGTTGGTTTGTTTATTTTTTCAGTGACTCAGAGTTACTCTTACAATAATTTGTAGCATCCGAAGATTGGTAAGTTCCTTCCTCTAAGCTAATGAGAATTATTTAAATAAAAATGTCTCCATTTCTTCAAAAATAAGTGTGAAGTTCACTGCACTAGCCATATGAAATTTGTGGCTGGTATGTTTTTAGCATGTGTGTTCTTGTGTATGCTGCCTCAAATACTTTGTGGAAGAAAGAAGTTATTAATAAATAATATAAAATAACTTTCTTTTTGTACTTTGCTAAAACATCCCTTGTTGCCTATGGGAAGAAACTAAATCCATGGATGCTCATCCCTGTCAATCTCTCTGAATTACTCCTTTCTCTCAGTCTTGGTGGCACCTGTGATCTCCATTTTAACCAAACGTCCAATGAATGGAGAAGTAAATGATAAGGACAGAGATAACAGAAACAAAAGCAGGAATCATTTACCTGCTGCAAAATCACTTTCTGATTGTATGAGTTGATGGTTACTGCTATTCCAGATTGATATAAATGAAGTGTGAAGTCACGGAAAGAATTTCGAAATAAGAAAACAAAGACCTTTTTTATTATCTCAAAAAAAAAAAAAAAAAAAAGACTACAGCACATTTCAATTCTAGTTGCAAAAGCCAAACTGTGTGTACCCTCCACCTTTACCATTCCCAAGTATCCGTGCTTGTAAAAAAGACATGATTTCATGGTTCCCTGGGAACCCATCCCTTTATTGGGCACCAATGATTGCTTTCTCAGGGGGGAGGACCCGGCCGAGGAGATAGCTGCCACGTGTTCAGACTGACCATATACCCTGACATGACAAGTGTCAAACTCCCAAATAAAATTCCTACCCAGCGCAGCAGTGTGTTACAGGAGACATTATGTGAAACCGTGTACCTCCAAAGCCTGTTTCTATATTCAAATCCTAGTCTCACAACAAGTCTAGTTTTGTTACCCTGCCTTTCATCTCCCTGCAAAATTATCCAGATGTAAACAGCAGCAAAGCAGCCTAAGTCTCCAAGGGAAAGCGCACATTCAAATACATGCAGCCTCGTAGAAAATGTTCCCTGGTGCTCAGACTCAGAAACAATTTCCAAGTCCACGGCTTCAACTTGCAAAGAGAGGCAGCAGCTCTATCCTGAAAGTGGAACTGAACATCAGATTATTGGTTGGTTTGCGTATGAAAGGCATGCTCTGGGTTTAGCCCTTTGCCCTCTCTTAGAAATGCCTCGCCCTGGGCGGAGCAGTCTGTTCCCTGTCAGGGAGGCCACAAATGCCAGATCACAAAGAACACAGAAAAGAAGAAAACACATTTAATAGAATTGGCCCTGTGATGAATGAATGCCAAATAGACAAATACAAAAATCCAAAGAAACAGTTGTAACAATCTCTCACTATATCTATATTTGTATTTAAAGCTAGAATACTCTAGCCCCACATAGTAACAGTGCCTGGTTATTAATGTGGAATTGGGGTGATTTTTATACATTCATTGGATACTATGGTTTTGTAGGTAAACTAATTATAATCTAATGACAATGTCTCAATTGATCTTTCCAATGACCATATTTGATAGGTTCTGTTATTATTTGCATTTAAATGAGGAAATTAAGGCTCAGAGAGGTTAAGTGACTTACTCAAGGTCACACAGTGGTGAAGATCAGAGCTGGACTCTACCTGAGGTCAGCCAGATTCCAAAGAGGATTTTGTCGACTAGCAAATTATGTTGTTTTCTGAATTGCACATTTGAACATGTGTTATTTTTATGAATAAAAGAAGTACTTTTATTCACCCATTTGAAAACTTAGGTACATATACCACATACATGTGTATATAAACCATATATAAACATACCCACATATGCACAAATGTGTATATATGTGTATGTGTATGTAAGTTATGTGTATGTGTGTGCACAAACATTAAATTAACGTCTTAAGACCAAAGTTGTCAGAAATCAAAGGTCATATAATGTATATTTGTGGGCAGTTGTATAGGCTGTGATGGTAAAAATGGATGCTGTCTACATTTTTCCTTACTTGCTTTCATTGTGTGTGCATATATATGTGTGTGACTATATGAACTGGTTTATTTTAAACAGCTGAATGTATATTTAGAAGGTATTTAATGATATTTTTAAACCCATTTCATGTACAATGTTTTTTGAATAATAGACAAGGAAGCAGAAGTGTGTTGGATCAATGATAACCCCCTTCTTTTAACGATCAGACAGAAGGCAAAGAGAGTGCCATTCAACAGCAGCTGAATTTCAACTATCTCCCACATTACAGAATCAAAGAAAGGGCAATTGAATTATTGAAGTAGTTTGTAAATGTAAAAAAAAAAAAAAAAAAAAGAATCAAATTTATATTCAGTTCCTAAACAAATGAAAAGAAAACTTTGAGGAAAAAAATTTTATGTAGTGTTGTTCTAATGTAATATTCGTGTTATTTGAAGTAACATTGTTCCATTTCCTTCAGAAAAGCACTGTCAAGTCCCTCAGGTATCCAAATTTTCCAACAGAAGCTAACTTCAAACCCCACAATGGGGAATGCAATGGTATCAGAAGGGGGTGCCTTCATGGATTAATGAGGGCAGTTTTTCTTTTGCATTCAGGTAGACAGGCATCACGGGTGTGGTGATGAGGCCATTGCATTTTGTCCCCTTCCGGAGTGCGTCTGACTTTCAATCCCAGTCTCCCCCCTGCAACTTCTCAGCCTTCATCTGACCTCCATTAGCTGTCTCTCATCTACCTCTTCAGAAAAAGAAAAGTTTCTTCAAATATTCCCAGGTCCCTTGTCCAGTTTTCTACACGCTCGCTAACCCAAATATTAAAAGGACTTTGTGTATTTGGTATGGTAAAGCCCACTCTGGTTAATTAGGAATCGGGTGAATAGTAACGTACCAGTCAGTGTATAGTTCTTGGAACTGTAATGTCTTAAGGGACATCAAAGCACTTTGGAATAGTCAGAATAACCCAAACTCCTTAAAAGCTAAACGCCACCATTGATGTTGATTTTGGTTGATTACTGTGCTGAAGGGTTAATGCGTGAACTCCTCTAACAAAAGCCTGTATGGCATTTCTTGAGTACATTCAGAGATGAAGAAACCGGGTCTGTGAGGGTTAACCATCTCCCAAGGTAAGAGTGAGTGTGAAATTTCAGTGGTTCTCTGTAAGAGCACTGGATATAGAAAGATCTTGGTGGATGAGAAAAGACCATTTTCTAACTAAATAATTCTAAGCAAGTTATTTACTTCCTATTATCCAACTTTATATCACCTGTAATATAAGAGAAATGATAGTATCTATTTCACATGGTTTTGTGAGAATACACTTTGTTAATTATGTAAGGTGCTTAGTACTCAACCAGCACAGAAATAGTCCCAAATTTATGGCCACTTTTTAAAAAATTGTTTTTTAATGTTGATTTATTTTTGAGAGAGAGAGAGAAAGAGCACAAGTGGGGGAGGAGCAGAGAGAGAGGGAGACACAGAATCGGAAGCAGGCTCCAGGCTCTGAGCTGTCAGCACAGAACCTGACACGGGGCTCGAACCCACGAACTGCGAGATCATGCCCTGAGCCGAAGCCGGACGCTCAACCGACTGAGCCACCCAGGCACCCCAATGGCCACTTTTATATCGCCATCTATAATCTACAGCAGCAACCACAGGATCATTACACCATGCTCTCCAATTTTTAGGAAGACTATTTGGGATTTAGAAAGTTAAGAATATAAAAACCTATGCTAAGACGGGCAGCACAAACAGCCAATGAGTATTACACAGGGTCGCAGTTGATGACTTTTTTTAAACTCTATCTGGCTTTAGAAAAAACAAGGGAAATTCAGAGACTAGACCATTTGATGGAACTTAAACCTTTGACTCTTTTGCTAATCATATCCCCTATCTTTTATAGACACCTGTTTAGTAAATCTGCAACTAAAATTTTAAAAGCTGGTGACAAATAAGTCCTAGAAGTCAAGATGCACTATACATGAGCCAATGGATTTGCTGATGTTCCGTGAATTCCTCATTTGGATGACAGAAGCGAGCAGAAGACTTTAATCCATATTTTGTTCTGTCTTCTCTAGCAAAAAAGAAGACTCTTCAATTATCAAGGAAAACTTTACCAGATGATATTAAACAGTCAAGGAAGACTTTATCCAAGACAATTATAATGAGACAAGACTATCCCAACACGGGGGAGAGATTGAACTCAACTCAGCTCAAACGAAAGGCAGATGGATTTTTAGAAGCTGAGGTGAACTAATGGGAAAGTACTGGGGGATATTATTCAATGAGGAGGCCATCTGTGTTTGCTCATTGTCCCTTATCAAAGTTAGGCTCCTACCCTCCCAAAGACCAGGAGACAGGGACTCTATCTTTCTTGATGGTTACTTTTCAAAGAGATGACTCCCAGGTCTCTGAAAAAAGCATCCCTGGATTGTTCGTGGGTAAGAATCTGGGAGATTTTCAAAAATATATACCTGCATTCTATTGCCCTTCCATGCAGGAAAACAAATGTACAGACTTATACAACTACATTTCTAAAAACATGTATCTATGAAACTGTAACTCTATCCATTAGCTTCATCCCATGTTTATTACTTTATCCCAAGTAATAAAATCAAAGTTTGAATATGTGGTCTCCGACAAGAACAGGAAATGAATTTAAATAATAGCTTTACCACTTATTAGCTGTGTGATCTTAGACAAGCTATTTAACCAATCTGTGCTCCATTTATTTAATCTATAATTAATGGATAATACTAGGACCTAGCCACAGAGTTACTATGACAACACTTGGCACATGAGGAACACTAAATGAATCCTAGAGACCATTAACTTAAAAAGTTCAAAAATCACAAGAATTGAGCTAATAGAATAAATGGCTAAATGATTTTGTAAGGGATTGCCATCACATTTCTGAAAAACCATCTGCTTTAATGGTTAAGGGCAGAAAGTGTGTTGTAAATCAGAAAACGTACCGCAATCTTATTCTTCAGAGTGTTTACACTGCCAGTAATAGAAGCAATCGTATACTTGTAAGGGTTAAGGAGAGGGGGAGAATGGGGAGGCAGGGAGAGAGGCTGAGAGGGCATGAGCCCTCGAAAGAAAAAGGTAATAAAAAGGGCACTTGTGACATTACTTTTTTCTGTAATGATGTGTAAGTGAAATATAACATCGTATTAGTTTCAGGTGGGCAACATGACTCAATATTTGTAGATACACTGCAAAATTATCACCACGTAAGTCTGGTTACCATCCATCACCACGCAAAGCTACAGGTTTTTTTTCTTGCGATAAGAAATTTTAAGGTTCATTCTCTTGGCAACTTTCAAGTATGCACTACAATACTATTGACTCTAGTCACCGTGTGTGCAGTATGTTCCCTTGACATTTATTTTATAACTGGAAGTTTGTACATCTTGACCCCCTTCACCCATTTCACTCACACCCCCAACCGCCCTACTCTCTGGCAACCACCAATCTGTTCTCTGTAGCTATGAGTTTCATTTGGTTTTATTTGTCCATTTGAATGAATAAAGAAAATGTGATCTCTATATATGTATACACACATACGTACATACATACACAATGGTGATATGTGTATGTGTGTGTGTGTGTGTGTGTGTATACACACATACAGAAGATGTGGTATATGCGCACACACACACACACACACACAAATGGAATGCAACTCAGCCAAAAAAAAAAAATCTTTATATTTGCAACAACATGGATAGACCTTGATGGTATTATGCTAAGTGAAATAGGTCAGACAGAGACCGGCAAATACTGTATGATTTCCTTTGATGTTACTTTTCATAGATGAACAGTACTGGGACAGCTTTGGAGGCCACTCTGGTCCCCTGTGAAGATGAAATTACACAAAATAACAGGCAACCCCATAACTCTCTGTGTTTATGTGTAATTCTAGTTGGTCTCCTTGCAAAGGGCCACTTTAGTTGTACTCTCGGAAGATTGGACTTTGATATAGAGAAGTAAACTTTTAGTGGTTATAGAGAAACTATTCCTGCTTTTTCTTAAGTAGCAACAGCATAGACTTTAAGGCCCTAAAAGCTTTGCTGCTTTTGCTCTAGAGAAAAGTTAACTCCCACCCCAGATCACTAATTATTGGCAATACTTTTCTTCTGTTTTGCCAAATATACTGTCTACAAAGATAAAGAATGGCTTACTGTTGACTTGTCAACTACAGACTTGAAAGAAGAGAAAAATCAATATTCTGAGTTAAGTGACTTTTTTCTTTTTTTAATTTTTTAAATGTTTATTTATTTTTGAGAGACGCAGAGACAAAGCATGAGCAGGGGAGGGGCAGAGAGCAAGGGAGACCCAGGATCCGAAGCAGGCTCCAGGCTCTGAGCTGTCAGCACAGAGCCTGACTAGGGGCTCCATCCCAGGAACTGCGAGATCATGACCTGAGCCAAAGTCGGTTATGACAAAGTCCGACGCTTAACCGACTGAGCCAACCAGGTGCCCCAACTTTTTTCTTAAAATATATAGTTCTCTAAATTGTCACCAGTAGCTACATATGCTTTAAAGGATCTAAAAAGAAGAGTAAAGTTTTCACTTTTAGCATTTCCATATCATAGAATATTTAAAAATGGGTTAATTCTATAGACAGCAACTTGGAGAGAGAGCACTAAGATATTTTTCAGGAAAAAACAAAAAAGCAAGTTGCTGAGTAGTACCTAAAATATAATATCATTTATGTAAAGCATACAAAAAAATATTTCTGTGTATAAATTCATATGTATATAAATGCAAAACAAACAAACAAACAAACCCAGATCTAGAATGCCATACATGAAGACAGAAGGTATCTCTAAGAAAAAAAAGTAGCTTTAGCTGTAACTGCTGTTTGTATATTATGCTTTTTATTAAAAAAATAATTTCACAGAACTTTAGTAATTTATACGTTAATCAAAAATTTTCAGTAAATGGTTTCATCTTCATGTGTCCTTAACTCATTAAAACTGGCATCTCTGGTAAATAGAATTTTGCAAAATGACCTATACGAAATAAAGAGTGTTAAAAGTATCTTTTCTATGTGCGTTCAAATGAATTTTTTCCAGAAACTATAAGTATCTGTTTGTAAGAAAATTATTTTAAGAATGTAAGCATGGTTGGGGCGCCTGGGTGGCTCCATCAGTTGCTTAACCGTCCGGAGCGGCCAACTTCGGCTCAGGTCGTGATCTCATGGTTGGTGGGTTCGAGCCCCACATCGGGCTCTGTGCTGACAGCTCAGAGCCTGGAGCCCATTTCCGATTCTGTGACTCCCTCTCTCTCTGCCCCTCCCCCGCTCACACTCTGTCTCTGTCTCTCTCAAAAATAAATAAAAACTGCTAAAAATTAAAAAAAAAAAATGTAAGCATGGTTGGTACTTCTATCTTTCATCAGTGTTTTCCCTCTTGGATTTACAATCATCGAAGGACATTCAGTTAAAGTAAAACACAGATTGCTTTTGTAAGGCTAAAAAAATTTTTAAAGGGTATACTAAAATAGTTTCCTGACATTACCTAATAGGTAATACATACACCATGAATGTATTAAAATCCTTCTAAACATACTGATACGTTCAGGTTTTTAATAGCTTTTGGTATTAAAATTTCTTCTACCTCTGCAAAGTTATATTTCCTTTTATTTTCCCTGATTTTTCCTATAAAAAGGAAGGTGTTCCACAGAAACAGGAGTCATATCTTTCTTATTACTTTTTAAAGATTTTATTTTTAAGTAATCTCTACACCCAACATGGGATTTGAACTCACAACCTTGAGATCAAGAGTCACGCTCTACCAACTGAGCCAGCCAGGGGCCCAAATTATGTCTTTCCATGAATGAAATACTACTATACTTATATTTGTATTTAATATAACTTATAAGTCTTGAGAATTCACTTTTAGTGGGCCAAAAATATGTCCAGTGAAGAAATTAATTCCTGTTGTAATGTGTTAGAATAACAAAGAGAAAAATACGTTTCTGAATGTTACTTACCAGTTTGACTGTCAGCGGCCAGAGAATTAAACACTATTTAACACACACTAGATACTCAGTAAGTACAACTCCTTTTATCAGTCTGCCTCAGATTTTCCCCCCAGATCTTTAATCTCTGTGCTATTCAAAAATCTCTACCCTCGATTCAGTCTTATTTTGTTTAAAAAGATTCAGATCTGATCTGCAAAAGGTGTAGTAAACTGTACATTTGATACTGATAACTACTGCTCGGATCATTGGGCGTAATAATAATTGTTAACAAGATGTCCTTTATTTAGAGCTTTTTTCCTGCACCATGTTCTGCACTTTAAGATAGTTCTACTATCTGAACGCAAACAAGACAAAACATACTTTTTAGCAATTTACATGTAATCATCTCACTTAATCCTCCTAAAACCTTGTGTATTAGGTAGTACTATCTTCATCTTACAGATGGGGGAATTAAGATGCCAAGACACATAACTTAGCTAAGTAGAAGTATTCACAGAGAAGCAAGAGAAAAATAGAATGCATTCTATTGCCATTACTATGTGGCATTTTATTGGACATTTTGGCCAGTGCCAAAGAAAGTGAAATTTAAAAATTGATACAAACATGGGAAAGAGACAACACTTTTATCCTTTATGTATATTATTTTCTGTGTAGGAAATACAAGAAAATCAACTGAAGCATTATTAGTATGGGCAAGATAGTTCATTAATGGGAAGTGGTACAATTAAGCAACAATAATACCTATTTATATACAAGTCAGAAAAGCTCAAAATATAACATAAAAATCATTGCATTGTATGAGCAATAAAATATATAAAATGCCTAGAAATCAATTTAACTAGAAATGGTTGGGACCCACATGATGCATACTACCAAACTTTCCCAAAGGCACAAAACGCTCATCTAAATAAATGGAAAACTAAATCATGTTGTTTGATGGGAAGACGTGGCAAGATAAAAATTTTCTACAAAGTTTTTTATAAATTCATTATGATTCCAATCAATATCCTCAATGTTATTTTCTCTTAGGCTTGGCCAAACTATTTTATTTGTTTGCTTATTATTTAAATCCAAGTTAGTTGATATACAGTGTAACGATGGTTTCAGGACTAGAATTTAGTGATTCATCACTTACATATAACACCCAGTGCTCATCCCAACAAGTGCCCTCCTGAATGCCCATCACCCATTTAGCCCACTCCCAAGACCTCTCGGGCAACCCTCAGTTTGTTCTCTGTACTTAAGAGTTTCTTATGGTTTGCCTTCCTCTCTGTTTTTATCTTATTTTTCCTTCCCCTTCCCATTCCCCTATGTTTCATATCTTTTGTTTCTTAAATTCCACATATGAGTGAAAGCATATGATATTTGACTTTCTCTGACTGACTTATTTTGCTTAGCATAACACATTCTAGTTCCACCCATGTTGTTGCAAATGGCAAGATTTCATTCTTTTTGATTGCCAAGTAATATTCCTGTGTATGTGCGTGCGTGTGTGTGTCTGTGTGTGTGTATCACATTCACATTATCCATTCATTAATTGTCACATTAATCCATTCATTATCATTATCACTTAATCCATTCATTACTCGATGGACATTTGGGCTCTTTCCATAATTCAGCTATTGCTGATAGTGCTGCTATAAACATTGGGGTGCATGTGCCCTTTCAAATTGGCAATTTTGTATCCTTTGTATAAACACCTAGTAGTGCGATTGCTGGGTCTATTTTTAATTTTTTGAGGAACCTCCATACTGTTTTCCAGAGTGGCTGCACCAGTTTGCATCGCCACGAACATTTCAAAAGTGTTCCCCTTTCTCTGCATTCTTGCCAACATCTGTTGTTGCCTGAGTTGTTAATTAATGGTAGCCATTGTGACAGGTGTGAGGTGGTATCTCATTGTGGTTTTGATTTCTATTTTCCTGATGATAAGCGATGTTGAGCATCTTTTCATGTGTCTGTTTGCCATTTGGATGTCTTCTTTGGAAAATTGTCTGTTCATGTCTTTTGTCCATTTCTTCACTGGATTATTTGTTTTTGGGGGTGTTGAGTTTGAAAGTTCTTTAGATTTGGATACTAACCCTTTGTCTGATGTGTCATTTGCAAATATCTTCTCCCATTCCATAGGTTGCCTTTAAGTTTTGTTGATTTGTTCCCTCACTGTGCGAAAGCTTTTTATTTTATGAGGTCCCAGTAGTTCATTTTTGCTTTTGTTTTCCTTGCCTCCAGAGACATGTCTAGTGAGAAGCTGCCACAGCCAAGGGCAAAACCATTTTAAAGATCACGGGGAAGAACCAGCTTAGCCGGAAGTGCTGTGAAGAGTAATGACAGAAAGTCATTTGCACTACTCCATGAGCCTATAGAAGCCAAAAGAGTATAACACTGGCACACGCACAAAACTGAATGGCACAAAAGATAAATATACAAACTGTTGTGCTTGTTCATAATTTAGCATACATCTGTGTGCAGAGATTGCCACGACTGGGATAAATGGTACCCCGGTCCCAGGTCTAGTGACATTGCTTTTCTGAAGGCACCGGGGTCAAGACTAGGGTGAGAAAAGAGAAGAGCCCAGAGCATAACATTTAAGGAGGCACTCACTTTCAGAGCAGTGCAGGTGCCAACTGTGTGCGTGCATGACCCCGACAGTGAGTGCCTCCTTAAAGTTTGTACCTCAGTTCATCTTTTACCCGATGCTAGCCCAGGGCTGAGGCTCAACTCTCCTTAATGGGATAGTTGAAACTACTACCCGTAGCCCCGCTAATTCTATCCATTAACACCTAAATTATAACCCTCAAGGCCATCCAATCTTAGCCACACCTTTGTCCTCTGTAAACTCAGTATATTCTTGCTCCTGACTCAACTACGCCTTCAGGAGGATTTTTCACTGTGCCGTGGCAAATACAGCTCCATTTCAGCAAACTCCCAAAACATCCTGTCTTTCAGAGAGTACTTCCTATACTTGTTTGTCTTAACTGAATCTGAGGACACGGTATCCCTTGAAATTTGATCAGGTGTTAACACTTGTGTCTCAAGATCAGAAGATGGGATTTATGTTCTTTCTTTTCTTTGAATCGCCAGAAAAATCACAACAACCCCCTTACAAAAAAAAAAAAAAATGAAAACAAAAACCAAAAACCTGCTCAATTTGTCTTTTCCACCATATCCTTTGCTGGTGTCATCCTCTACTCTCATGGTCACCTGCCCTTATTCATTTATGAAGTGACTGGTGGCTCGAGATTTTCCTCTGTGTTCCAAGTTCCGTTATCCCTTAAGTGACTCACCGCCAATGCAGAGGCCCACACAACACTCTGCCCACGCAGAGGTTTTTATTTTTCCCATGTCTGATGATCTGCTCCCCTTTCTCTTGGCCTACGATGATGACACAGCCTGAGAAAACTGCTTCCCCAAATCGCTCTCCATTCAGTCTCACTAATCCAAACATCCCAGACTCTCACCACAATGTCCTCTCTGCCTAGCTTGCTTCTTCAGCTACACTCTGGTTAACTTCAGTGTCTCCATTATTGACTCATTCCTTCTGTTCCTTAGCCCTTCACTTCCTCCTCTCCGTGCAGTTCCGTGATCCATCATTGTATGGAAATCCTTGAAGTCAAGACCCTTGTACCCTTCTGTTTTTAATTATTTCCATATTACAAAACTCCATCCATCGATGATGGATTCTCCAAGTTTGCAACTGAGAAGTTGGGTAATATTTGAAATAGTCATAGAACAAAGCATTCATAATTACCTACCCAAACAGACTCTCAAAACTGGCTCATTTTCCAGAACAATACTTTTTTCTAGTCAGTGTTCCCTTCATTTAAATACCTATTTAAACTCAACACCCATTTTTTGCACCCCAGAAGACAGAGGAAACAAAGGATGATATCTTTCTTAACTTCCCAAACCCATATGTAAACCTAGATAAGTCGTAATACATTCCATCCTTGCTTTCTGTTACATCAAAAGGAGTCTCCTCTGAATTAGATCCTATCCTTCTGTAAGTTTTCTAGATCTCCCTCCTGCTCATCACCTTAGGAATCTTATCTCAAATACAACCTGTTCACTTTCTTGGCTGTTCAACCACCTTTTGTCAACTGAATCATTACCATAAGTTTTAAACATGCACAAGTCTCTCTCACATGAATGTTTTTGAAGACAATTTCTAACAGCTTCATTGAGGCATAATTTACATATAATGAAAGAGAAGGTGATAACTTTTAGTAGCACATTGTATTCAGTTTTAAAAGCAAAATTAAAATAGTTTAAATCATATCTTTTTTCTGTATTGTGACATAGAGAACAATTTTTAAAACCTTAAAAGAAAGATGAGGGAAAAACAGAGATAGGGGATACTAAATACCTAGACATATAAAATGATGGGAAATTTTCAATGAACTTTATCTTGCAATAAAGACCTCCAAAATTTTCCCCGTTTCAACTACCAATAGGTACACTTGTAAATGCCACTTCTTGGTGTGGGTCCCAGACCAGTATTCTTTTGGGTCCCAGCGTTATTTTCTGAATTTAAAATTATTTACTGCGCACTGCTATTTATATACATATTTGTTTGTAGTTCTTACAGCTTGTGACATAGAATTATGAATAATTATCTGCAGTTTAAGGGTCCTTTGGAGCCCACTAACTGATTTCAAACAAAAGCAAAAACAAGGTCCACCTGGAGTTTGAGACCCTCAGCCATGTGGTATAACTGATGATGCGACTTTTCCACTCCTCATAATTAGCTTCTTCATTCTTCTTCAGTACCAACTTGATGACGTCTGCTTTGCCAGAGAATGTGAAATTTGCTGGGATCAGAGATGAGATGAGGACCAGTCTGTGTCACTGAGGATGATGGAAGCGAAAACATGAAGATTCTCTTCCATACATGGATATGTACTAGTGCATGTGGAAATGGAAACCCTGTTCAAGAATGAGAGTTCAGTTTGATCTAAAATAATTCCTTACACACTATCGTACATCTGAAACCAGTATAACACTGTAGATTAACTTTACTGGAATTAAAATAAAAAAAACAACAAATAACAGAAAATAATTCCTTAAGTCCAAACTACCTATATGTTTTCATTAATTATTATAGTGATTTTTATAGCAAACATAAATTCTAACTCCTCATCATGGACCATCAGTAGAATGCAGTATTGAGGATATATATGTATATATATATAAATTTTTTTTAAATCCCAAATAATACATCCATTAATATGCTTATCTTTGACATCTCAAAAATCAAAGTTTTCATCACATGCAAGATTTTTAGCATAGATTACAGGATAGTTATATCAATATCATAGAATTATCATGAATTATGCATAATATATAGGAAATGTATAAAATAACATCTAAGTAATAATATATTTTTAGAGAACTCTCTAGCTGTCTTAGAGAATCAAGGTTGGAGATGTTGCATAACTATGTACTTTCAGAAAAATTAAAGTTTTGATTAATCTTTACATTATAGGAGATAGCTAAAGGCAATGTTTGTACCTAGGTACTTGCAACTTAAGAAATAGGAAACGAAAAAATTGTGTATTTGTCTTTCAGGGAAATATCCTACAAAAGTATTCTTGGAGAAGTAGCACATGTAAATCCTTTTAACTGGTCTGTGAGCTTCTGGGAAAAGCCTACCCATTTTCTGAATCCTGTACATCTGGTGTTCTGAAGAGTTAGATGCATTCACGGTAAGAATACGAGTCATCTTCCAATTACATCAGTATCTAATCTGTGCTCTGAAAATATATGTGCCTCAGGAAATTAGTGCCAGCTTTTCCCAACTCTTAAGTAGAACTTCAGTGATAATAAGTTTTGCCCTTGGACAAAATACTTGGAAAAAAACGCAATGCTAGGACTCTGCTCTGTACTTTTCATTCTTATAATAATTTTAATTTCTTTGAAAACTATTTTCTCTCAGTCACTAGTACTTAAAATGCCTATAATAGAATTACACTGATACCCCACTTATAAATCCAATAAAATAGTTCTATGCTGTAGATAGTATCTCTATACTTCTATTTGAAGAGAATAATTCATCTAAATAACAAAATGGAACACAGTTGACTCATCATACCAAGGACATGGGGAATGTATCAAAGATAGGCATTTTAGGAATTCTACTTTGAGTTTCCAGATAGCAGATAAGTGTGAGTTTTATAGCCTGGCATTATAAAGAAGATAAAATGATATAATTCCTTTGCCCTCCAATCTGAGACTACTTAGAGAAAATGTCTCAGGGCATAAAAAAGTATAACTTGAATGACATTGAAAAATGTACAATTGATGTAATATACAGTTGCAACTTCCATAACCATCTTCACATCCTTACTCTAAAAGAGGGATATTCCAACCCAAGACAAGCCAGAGAGTAAACTGCTATTACAGTTAATATCACCAGCAGGATCTTAGAGGTATCGAAATGTTATTTCTCTGTCACTCATTTTATGCCTACAGAAAACTTCTATTGTCAAATCAAAGCCAAGAGAGATTTCCACATTCTACATTGTTCTTTCCCAAAATAAAAGAAAAAGAAGGAAATGGGGAGGGGGGGGGAGGAAGTTTCATACAAAGTAACATTTTTTGTTCTTCCAAAAATTAAAAATAGAAATCCCGTATGATCCAGTAATACTACTACTGGGTTTTTACCCCAAGAAAATGAAAACCCTGTTTCAAAAAGACAGATGTATGCCTACCTTTACCGCAGCATGATTTACAATTGCCAAATTATGGAAGGAGTACAAGTGTCCACAGAGAGATGAATGAATAAAGATGTGGTGTGTGTGTGTGTATGTATATGTACATACACACATATAATGGAATATTACTCAGCCATAAAAAAGAATAAAATCTTTCCACTTGTGACAATATAGTTGAACCTAGAGGGTATTATGCTCAGTGGAGTAAGTCAGATAAAGACAAATACCACATGATTTCTCTTAATATGTGGAATTTAAAAAACAAAAAACAAGCAGAAATAGACCCATAAACACAGAGAACAAACTGGTGGTTTCCAGAGAGGACAGGGACGGGGGGATTGGCAAAATGGGTGAAGGGGAGTGGGAGGTACAGGCTTCCAGTTATGGAATAAATAAATCACAGGGATGAAAGGCACAACATAGGGAATTAATCAATGGTATTGTAATTGCGTTGAATGGTGATGGTTGGTTGCTACACTTGTGAACATAGCATAACTTATAGAGTTGTGTAATCACTACGTTGTACACCCAAAACTACTGTAACATTATGTGTCACCTAAACCTCAATTAAAAAAATAAGGTAGATACAACCACACACACACACACACACACACACACACACACACACACACACACATACACACACACACAAGTAACCTGTATTCTATGTACAGAATAAGTTGGTCTTTGAACAGAAAGAAAACTCAAATTCTGATTTTATTTTCTGTATACTATTTATGTAATAATTTCCAGTAAGAAATTCATAATATCTGAAACACATTTAAGTAAATGTGTTTAAGCATATATACATGTATAGTTGTATGATAATATATAAATGTTAAATGTATAGTTGTATATAAATGTATACTTGTATGATAATGTAAAGCTTTCCATTTTGTTTTAAAAATATAATTAACTTTATAAGCATTTAAAATAAAACAATGTATACATTATATTATTTAAAAATGATTTTTATGGAATAAAGAGACAATTGCTATTTTACGTGGAAAAAGTTTAGGAAGAAAGTGACAGTGATTCCTTTTATAGATGAGTCTCTTAGTATATTCAAATCATCCATTCTGAATGCATTATCAGCTACTGGACTGAAATATCAGGACACTTTTTAAGAAAAAAAAAAGCAAGTATTTTTTTTAATTACACCACTAATAAATTTGGCGACTAATTATTGATCAATTAGCTTTAGTAGAGGACTTAAGTCTGGTTCTCTAAAATACTTCAAATCTGCACTGCCTATCCCTGGGGATGGTAGCAAAGTAGACGATGGGTGCTCCCTGAGATTACAGAGTTTCACTACCCAGAGTGTTCCAGGGGCCTGGAGCACAACAGTTCCGGGAATGGTTGGTCATTTTGAGATGATTCCTTGTAAATTACAGGTAAGTATTCAGGTGAGTTGATCAGTAAGAAGATAGGGCATAGGAAGAAACATAAAAATTAAAAACAGGACCTTGCAGATTAAATTAAAAGTACCACAGAAGGAGCTGGTATTGTCCTGGGTGCTACTTAGTCCAGCTACAGACCAACAAACAGCTTCAGAGATTCCCTTGAGCTGTCTTGCAGCTCAATTTTTTAAAGGATTAAAAATTAAAGGCAAAAACCCTCTTTGTTTTAATTTTTAAAAAATGTTTATTTATTTTTGAGAGAGAGAGAGAGAGAGAGAGAGAGACAGAGTGTGAGCGGAAGAGGGGCAGAGAGAGAGGGAGAATCTGAAGCAGCCTCCAGGCTCTGAGCTGTCAGCACAGAGCCCAAGGTGGGGCTTGAATTCACAGACTGTGAGATCATGTCCTGAGCCGAAGTGGGATGCTTAACCGTCTGAGCTCTCCAGGCACCCCTAAATGCAAAACCTTTATATTGTACTCTGTCATTACAGTGTGAAACAGTCACAGATAATAAAGAGTGGACATGACTTTGTATCCATAAAATTTTATTTAGGGACACTAAAATGTAAGTTCCATATCATTTTCACTTGCCCTAAACTATTCTTTTTGAACAATTAAAATGTAAAAACCATTCTTACCTCTCAGCTCATGGGCAGTACAAAAATAGGTGACAGGCCCAATTTGCCAACAGGAAGTAATTTGTGGACCCCTGATTTTATATATATATATTTTTAAGTTTATTTATTTATTTTGAGCAAGAGAGAGTGTACAAGCTGGGTAGGAGCAGAGAGAGAGCGCGAGAGAGAAAGAGAGAGAGAATCCCAAGAAGGCTCTGTGCTGTCAGCACAGAGCCTGATGTGGGGCTCGATCCTAGGAACCATGAAATCATAACCTGAGCCAAAATCCAGTCGGACACTTAACTGAGTGAAGCACCCAGACACCCCTAGGTATTCTTATATTATGACCTTTATGACATTGATACACAACTGTTTATAGGATTTTGTATTCAACAGACTGAATTTCCTGAAAGCAAGAATTTTTGCCTTAGCATATTTATATCTCTAAATTTGGCATGGTGTTAGCATATAATAGACTTTCAATAAATGTTTAAAAATTTTTTTTTACATGTATTTATTTTTCAGAGACAGAGTACAGTGGGGGAGGGGCAGAGAGAGAAGGAGACACGGAATCTAAAGCAGGCTCCAGTTTCTGAGCTGTCAGCACAGAGCCCGATGTGGGCCTCGAACTCACAAAATGTGAGATCATGACCCAAGCCGAAGTCAGATGCTTAACCGACTGAGCCACCCAGGTACCCCAATGAATGTATTTTTTTAAACATTACTGCTAATCTACATTAAACACTTCACATTTTCCATAACATAGTATTCAAATGAATCTATAGAACACATTCAAATTCTAAGCTCTAAGAAAAATAATGATATATATAATACCTATCACTGAATTCTAATTATATTAAGAAATTAGGGGTGCTTGAGTGGCTCGGTTAAGTGTCTGACTCTGGATTTCAGCTCAGGTCATGATCTCAGGGTTTTGAGGTTGAGCCCCCAACCGGCTCCACATTGACAGCATGGAGCTTGGGATTCTCCCTCTCCTTCTCTCTCTGCTCCTCCCCTGCTCTCTCTCTCTCTCTCTCTCTTTCTCTTTCTTCTTCTCTTTCTCTCTCAAAAGAAATAACTAAATTTTAAATAAAAGAAATGAAAACACAGATCAGTTTGATGGTGATCTAAGAGACATTTCAATTCATTGTTCTTGGGAGTAAATTCTAGAAGAATCAATATAGAAAATGAAGGTGTTCAGGGTTTAAGATGAATAAGCATGGTATCTAAAGAATTGGTTATGTTTCCAAGAGTCCTACCAAAATCGTTTCTACCAAAAAGTGCTTTGGATTTGAAGACTGGAGAAAAATGAAGTGAGATACCCTACAATGGGTGGAGGTAAGCACCTACCTAGCACGATGTCTGGAACACTGTAGGCACTCAATGAATCTTTAATCTAGTTTAAGTAGGGAAGACTTACTAAAGGCAATGATACCTGAATTTGGATTTGATCACTGAGAAGGACTTAGATAAATGAAGTTTTGAATCCAGCGGAAAGGGCAAGAGTAAATATGCCAAGGCAAGAAAACATGGACATTTCTGGTTTAAGAAGCATGAAGACGTTTAAATTCACCCAACTGAAGGTGAGAACTAATGTCAGAAATTGAGATCAAAGCCAGAGCACTGAGGCCTTGAAGTACGAGACCTGTGATCAGAAAGTAAAGTCGAGTCACTGAAATTTTCAGGAAGCGTCTTTTGGGAGGCATACAAGCGAATGCCCACATAAATCATACACTTATAAATTATTTTATAGAATAAATGCATACCCTTGTGCAAGTTTTCTCCCTCTCCTGCTTGCCCGTACCCTACCCCTCACCTGCCTGGTCCACCCACATAGATCCCCGCCCCTCCACTCAATTCTGTTGCGTCTAACACTCATTTGCCCAAATTTTTCTTCGTGCTCAGAAAGTCAGAGACATTCATATATGTTTCCATATACACACAGTAATTTTGCCACAGTCTATATTTTTATAAAAGATCGCATCACAGTTATACCCACTATGGGGCATGCTGTTTTTGTCATTTAACAAGAGCTCCTGAAAATCTCTCCAGAACCACTCACCTGCTATGGTTCCATGTTTATCTTTTCAAGGTCTGCATTTAACATTCATCATGTGTATGTAACCCAGTCTTCTCAACCATTCTCACGCTGATGGACATTTACTGTTTTCAACTCGAAGCACCAGAAATAATGCCACAACAAACATCCTTGTAATTACATCTTTACCAATTTGCATTTTTTTTTTACACATTTGTGGAATACGTTTCCAGAAGTAGAATCGCAGGTATAATGGCTATTTTCATTGTAATGGATGTTGTCAAATGTCTCCGTAAAAGGTCATAACAATTTACTTTTTTGCTCAGCAATTACAAGAGTGCCCTTTCTCTGGCCTCATAGCAGCAACAAGTGTTAGAGCTGGCCATTAGTCAAGGGCCTGACAGGAAGCAGATGGGGTTCTCAAATCTGTAAACTTGAAGAGAGTATAATAAAGAGATATTTTCTTCTTTTGATAAAAAAAAATTTTTTTTAATGTTTATTCATTTTTGAGAGAGACAGAGACAGAGCAGGTGAGGGAGAGGCAGAGAGAGAGAGAGGGAGACACAGGATCCGAAGCAGGCTCCAGGCTCTGAGCTGTCAGCACACAGCCCAACCCGGGGCTCAAACTCACAAACCATGAGATCGTGACCTGAGCCAAAGTAGGATGCCTAACTGCCTGAGCCACCCAGGCGCCCCCTGATATTTCCAAAGATGTTGGCAGGAGGAAGGGGAACCCACAAGGGATCACTGCCGGAACTGGTTACAGATGGGAAGTCTTGCCACCTCTCAGCCTAAAGAAGCAAGGGAGGGAACAGAGAAGGCCACATGATAAGTACCTGAGTTTGATGGAAGGAGCAGGAAAATAAATACCCAACCTCGTTTCCATCTCCCTATAGCTGCCACTACTGCTTTCCGCCCAACAAACCCAACTGGAGGCCAGAGGACAACGGAGTTAAAGAAGCCACCAGTTCATAGGAGGCTGCGGGGGCACAGAGCGGCTGGACAAGGATGGAAAGGGGATCTGGAGGGGCAGACAGAAGACATTCCACACAAGCTCCTTCAGATTTTCTCAGTATAATTGGTTTAAAGGACTAGCTCACTGTTACGTTAATTAGTCCTGCCCTGACTGCTAAAGCATTTGTGCATCATAGCGTTTATCTGCTGGGCTTGTATACTTGACCTTCTGTGAATTGTCTCCTCACATTCCTCACACATTTTTAATTGGGTATTTCAGTTTGTTTCTTCCCATTTTACAACAGCTGCTAGTACAGTTTCTGTTACATTAATTTTCTAAGTCTCTGTTCTCTCTTGATTTAGGTTATGTGTTCCTTGGCCATATCTAAAAATTTTTTAAAAACGTATGAAGTTCAAATAGATTGAATTTTAGATTCTAGATTTCCAGTTTGGAGAAAGAAAATGTCCTTCACCTACAGATGGTATCCTTTATCTCTTATATTTTTAATATTTTTAACAAGTATGATTCATCCAGAATTCTTTTTTATATGTGATATAACCAGATGTGTTCTTTTATTCTTCCAGAAGGCTAGCCAGCTGTGTCAGTACCATTTAATTGATAAAGCATTCTATCGTTAATAAATTGAGCCATCATTTTTACATGTATTAAATTTTCATCTATGCTAAAATTAATTTCTGGATACTCTTTATTTCTTCCTATAATCACTGTGTCTATTCAAAGACCAAGACCAGAGAGATTTAATTGCATCGGTTTTTTTTTTTTTTTTTCAACGTTTTTTTATTTATTTTTGGGACAGAGAGAGACAGAGCATGAACGGGGGAGGGGCAGAGAGAGAGGGAGACACAGAATCGGAAACAGGCTCCAGGCTCCGAGCCATCAGCCCAGAGCCTGACGCGGGGCTCGAACTCACAGACCGCGAGATCGTGACCTGAGCTGAAGTCGGATGCTTAACCGACTGCGCCACCCAGGCGCCCCTGCATCGCTTTTATAAAGGGTGATCTAACATCTAAAATGGAAGTCACCCACCAGTGTTTTTTGTCATACTTTTCTTGGATACTATAAATCATTTATTAATGAAATGTAATATCATTTTTTGAGTAAAATAAATACATTGGGTTTCTAATTGGAATTGCATGATTTAATATATTAATTTTGGAGTATTGGTATTTTAATGACCATAAAACCTTCCATTAGCAACATGGCATGTCCCGACATTTTTTTCAAATAATATTTTATATCTATCTAACAGTTTTCTTCATAAGGGCCCTGGGTTTTTCATTAAATCTTTTTTTAAGCTTTTTTAGTTTTTATTGCTGTTGGGGATGGAAGTTCTTTTCATTTCCTTTTCCAGTAATCTATTCCTAGAATTGAATCAAGTTTATCTGGTTCCCAGACAATTTTTTCAAATTATGTAATTACAATAGGTTTATCCTAGTTTCTTGAGTTTTACAGGTACAGAATCATACTATTAGAAAAGAGATAATCTGAGCAGTACTTTTCCAATTGTTGTTAGCAGTATTTCACATATGCGAATGTCTAAAGAATAATAAAATGAACACTTTCCCCTAGCCCAGCCTAACTAGGAAAACTCTACAGATGCGACTGCACGCTACATGTCTACTCCCCCATCATCCCTTTGAACCCCCTCCCCTACTGATACCTGCTATCCTAAGTCATTCCCAGGAATATAAGTACTGCTAAAAAAAATACAGTGGATTATTTTGTACATCAGAAATAATATCACACTGTATCTATCTCTCTGCAATTCTTTTGCATTCAACATTAGGTTTCTGAGATTTATTCATGATTAATACATGTAGTTCTAATTTCTTTGTGTTCATTGATATCTACTATTTCATTGAAAGAACACATGATATCTTTGTTCATTCTCCTGTTAGTGTTGCAGGGTGATTTTTGTTTCTATTATAAAACCTGCTGTTATGAGGTCTTTTTTTTTTTTTTTAATGTTTATTTACTTTTGAGACAGAGAGAGACACAGCATGAGCAGGGAAGGGACAGAGAGAGAGGGAGACACAGAATGTGAAGCAGGCTCCAGGCTCCAAGCTGCCAGCACAGAGCCCGACGCGGGGCTTGAACTCACGAACCGCGAGATCATGACCTGAGCTGAAGTCGGACGCTTAACCGACTGAGCCACCCAGGCGCCCCTGTTATGAGGCCTTTTTATGCACATGAGTCAGAATATGTATCTAAAAGTGGAATTCCTTGAATGAAGTCTATCTTTATCTTGAAAGGCCATTGACAAACTGCCCTCAAGAGTATTTGGTGTCCTTTTGCTATCTTATACTTCCATCAGCAACCCCCATCCCTCCTCTTTCTAGCCAGCACTTACAATATGCATTTAAAAAATTGTTGCCAATACAACGGGTAGAAAATAGTACCTCATTATAGTTTTGATTTGCAACTCTTCAATTTTTGTGAACATATTTAAAAAATATATTTATTGGCCATTAAGAATTCCACTTCGGTGAATTATCTCTTCGTGTCTTTTATCCATTTTTCTCATGAGTTGTTCACTGCCTTTTATTGGTTTGTCTGACATCTTTATGAGTTCTTGAAAATAACCTCTGGCCACTGTATGCTCCGCAAAATCTTCCCCCGTGGGCACCTGGGTGGCTCAGTCGGTTAAGCATCCTACTTCAGCTCAGGTCATGATCTTATGGTCCATGAGTTTGAGCCCCGCATCGGAACCTGGAGCCTGCTTCGGATTCTGTGGCTCCCTCTCTCTCTCTGCCCCTCTCGCCTTCATGTTCTGTCTCTCTCTGTCTCTGGAAAATGAATAAACCTTTAAAAAAAAAAATCTTCTCCCAGTCTGTGGCCTTCTTTTGGTGGTTGTGGTGGTGATGCAAATAATTTATTTCTCCTAAATAAAGTCTAAAAACAAATTTCCATATTTCAGTGCTAGAACACTTACTGGCAGATAGCTGGTGCTCAATAAATAATTTTTGGATGAAACCTTTGAGTTCTCTAGGTCTGCCCTAACTCTGGTTTTTAAATAGCTACCGTCACTGAGTTTAGTGTCCTAGGATCCCAGTGAATACCATATTGATTTTAAACGTTGAGATTCCCTCATACACTAAAATTTGGAAGGAAAAGAAATTTGAATCTTTTTAGCTACAGCCCCACACATTACCAAGTGAAAATCAGCATAGGGAAAGTACCGGAGGACCGGCTGCTTGAAAAGTATAATTCATGCCTTGCTCTCACACAACATGAGAAACTAAAATTTATTTAAGGTTTTCCAAGTGTCTGAAAGAAAACTGAACCAAGCGTGAGAAGACGAGACATATCTGCCAATAAAATTTTAAAGACTAAATATAGGAAATTATGTATGTTTATGACTTCTCTGATTTTGACCCCAGGAAAGGCCTACAAATAAAATTGTAATAGCCTTCACACCAAAAAGCATAAAACTAACATGCTAATTCTCTGATTTCCTAAAATTTAAAGCAAAGCATTGTGGGAGACGTGATTCTAAAGTCAAATAAGACTTGGATTTGAGTTTTGATTTTATTTTTTTGCAATGTATTTAATTCTCAGACCCTCATTTCTTCATCTGAAAAATAATAATCTTATCTGATAGGACTGCAGTGAAAAGAGATAATATATATAAAGCATTATCGTGGCCTGGTTCACACTGGATGCTTGATGCTCATATGATAGATCACTCCCCTGATACAACTAATACAAGGCCCAAAGAGAACAAATGTCTTTAATTCTCAGACTTTTGGAACTACTGTAGCCCAGAAGCAGTCAAAAACACACTTCAAAATGCATCTAAAGGCAGACGATACAAGCAAGATGAAACATAGAAACAAGAAGATAAAAAAGGGGGGAAATCAAAAGTAATAGAGACTCCTCAAGCAGCAGACACTCAGAGCAGAGAAGAGTAATTGACAGGCAAACAATCACACAACAACAGCCAACATAAGGCAGAACAGAGTGAGAGAATCAACCGTTACATGCACCTTAATACAGGACTGACAAGCACCCTTCAAAGGCGCTTGTCCAAAGCAAAACCACAAAGTACTCTATTACATCCTGTGCATCGGCCAACAGAGCTGTTCATGTTGTGAAATCAGCTCACGACAGACAACATTTCAGCCTTTGGGTGGAATACGAAGCCCAGAGCATTGTAAGTTTCTTGCCACGGAGAATAATTTGCACATCGAGCACATAATAGGGGCTCGAGATAATCTGTTGAATGAATAAATGAATAACTAAAACAACCAAGAGATAAAACGAGTGGAGGCAAGAAAATGTGGAATTCTGCTCTGCAGTTTTATCTCATCTGCATCAGGGTTCCAAGAGTGCAGTTTTAGGGCTAACTATACATCACAAGTGGCTCAGGATTGTGTCAGTTTATACCTGTTGTCACATTTTTATTTTTATTTTATTTATAAATTTTTTTAATGTTTATTTATTTTTGAGAGAGAGAGACAGAGACAGAGTGCAAGTAGGGGAGGGGCAGAGAGAGGGAGACACAGAATCCGAAGCAGGCTCCAGGCTCTGAGTTGTCAGCACAGAGCTCGACGCGGGGCCCACACCCACGAACTGTGAGATCATGACCTGAGCTGAAGCCCAGTGCTTAACTGACTGAGCCAGCCAGGCGCCCCATTGTCACAGTTTTGTTAAGAGCATCCCTTTTCATGCTCAAAGGTGTCCTGATCTGGATGATAAGTCACATGGCCATTTTACATAGACTGATACATAGTACAGACTATAAATCTTCAGAAGAGTTAGATCTGCAGTTCTAAAATAGCCCTTGACAAGAAACTTTCCTCAAAACAGTTGTTATATCACTTGAGACAGCACACCGAAGGATAGAGGACAATTATTCAAATTTAATAATATTAGGGCACAAAGACGCCTTTTATTTTTCCCTTTTTATTGGATATTTAGTCACTATCATTCTAATACCATTTCTATTCATCAGCCAATCAAAATTTATTCTGTATAAATAGACTAAACACATAAATGCTGACAATCTAGAACTCTGAATATCCAAGTTTCCAAATTTCCGCTAATGTCAAATCTTCATATATAACCAGAAGCTTAATATATAGCAGCTTTGGAAATGGAAAAATCCCAGCACGGACCTTGCATTTCCTGCATTCTCAGATGTGTCTAAAGATAATTGGATTTTTCTTTAAAAATTATAACATTCAGACAATGCTTTTCATAATTTGTTCTAAATAAAAAGTAAAATAAATAAATAATAAATAAATAAATAAATAAATAAATAAATGCCTTTATATCATCGGATACTTACAAGAAAAAAGTAAAAGATTTTCAGTGACCAAACATAATACACTGCCCAGGAGATCGGCTGAGTCTTAAGAGTGTTGTTTTAATAAGGGAAGGGAAGCAAAAATAATACAAAAACAGGGAGGGGGACAAAACATAAGAGACTCTTAAATACAGAGAACAAACAGAGTGTTGCTGGAGAGGGTGTGGGAGGGGGGATGGGCTAAATGGGGAAGGGGCTTAAGGAATCTACTCCTGAAATCATTGTTGCACCGGGTGCTAACTTGGATGTAAATTATAAAAAATAAATAAATTTTAGAAAGAAAAGAAAAACATAAAAAAGAGTATTGTTTTAGTCATATGGAAAATCTAAAATATAACTGCAGAAAAATAATAAGCAAAGGATTTGGCTGCCAAGTAACTGGGTTTGTTTCTCCGAGATCTCATTCTGAGCCATATGTGTCTTCTTATCTGTGTTCTATACATGTAATTTTCATGTCATGGAACTATAGAAAATTAACAATCAAGGAAATCTTTTAAATTATCAGTTGTATTATTGCCATTTTACAAAATAAGAAAGAAGACTTACAGAAATTATTGCTAGCGCTTTTTTTTTTTACCTGAAATAGACACTTTTGATTTCTATTCAATGTTTATTTATGACATTAAGATTACCATTTCTATTAGTTTATTTTAACAGCGATTTGTTAACCTTTTCCTGATTGTTTCTAGAGGTTCAAGGTCCCTGATTTTAAGTAGAGGCTTTTTTTTTTTTTAAATGGACGTGCTTAGTTGATTTGATCATCTTTTTATACTCCTTTAGAAAATGATTATTTCAAAACTTTGGTGTTCCATGCACAAGGATAACAAACCAATTCTACTAACTGTTTCGTATAGAAGTCGTTGAGAAATTGAGGTTAGCGTTTAGAAATTTTTAAATTATTTTCCTTCCTGCCAATGTTATATTACTGATTGAGCTTGTGAATAGCAAAAATTACCTGAGATGAAAAATAGTACTTCAGAAGAAACTGCATCAGATTTGTAACCACGAATTAGATAATATAAAAAACAGTGATAGCTTTAACACTTTTTTTGTTTATTTATTTTGAAAGAGAGTGTGCAGGGGAGGGGCAGAGAGAGAGGGAGAGAGAGAGAATCTCAAGCAGGCTCCACGCTGCCAGTTCAGAGCCCAATGTGGGGCTCTATCCCACCAACCAGAAGATCATGACCTGAGCCAAAATCAAGAATTGGAGGCTTAAATGACTGAGCCACCCAGGTTCATAGTCTTAATTGAGCCCTTCATATCGGCTTTTATATTCTTTATGTGTCCTATCTCCTCTAAGAATTTGAGAAATATTGACTACAACCTTGATTATTTATTAGTTATATCCTCCATTGACTATCATGATACAACAATGATTATCCATATTTATGTACTAGGAATCTGAGTCACACAGTGGCTAAGGAACCTGTCCATAGCTAATTAAGTGGTAGCGTTGAATGTGTTATTTACTGCTGTGTAACAAATTACCACAAATTTAGTGGCTCCAAACAACACATAATTATTACCTCACGTTGCAGTGATACAGGGGTCAGGGCAGGGCTTAACTGAGTCCCCTTCTTACTGTCTCACAATGCATCCTATTTGCTACATTTTATTGGTTACAAACAAATTACAAATTCTGCCAACATTCAGAAAGAAGAGAGTCATTGGGAGTCACTTTTGTGTGAGCTGTCCACGTGGGAATACGAACTCAGTATATGGCCAGAGCCATGTGACGGACACCTTCATCTCAGCATATGACACCTCCTCCAGGTGAACAGGTAAGGTGTCATGATTGGTTTTTCAAATTTGTATTCTTTATTGAGGTAAAATTCACATAGCTTAAAACTCACCATTCTAACCATTTTGTGCATTCAAAACGTTGCATCATTACTTTCTAATTTAAGAACATTTTTATCATGCCAAAAAAAGAAAACCCATACCCACTAAGCAGTCACTCCCTGTTCCCTTCTCCCCATAATCTCTGGCAACCACTAATCTGCTGTCGGTATTTATGGATTTTCCCACATTTTACAAATGGGATCATACAATATGTGGCCTTTTGTGTCTGGCTGATTTCACTTAGCATAATGTTTTCCAAGTTTACTCAGGCTATAGCATGTATCAGTACTTCCTTCTTGTGGCCAAATAATATTTTTTTGTATGGGTGTACCACATTTTATTTAGCCAATTACCAGTTCATAAGCACTTGGGCTGTTTCTACGATTTTTCAGGGTTTTTTCTGGTGATGAACATTCATATGCAGATCTCTGATTGAACATGTTTACAATTTTCCTGGGTATAAACCTAAACTTTTCTGGGTCATATGGAATTCTGTTTCCCTTTCAAAAAAAAAAAATGGGTGAACTATTTTCCAGAGCAGGTGAACCATTTTATATTCCCACCAGCAGTGAATGAAGGTTCCAGTTTTTCCACATACTTGCCAACACTTTTTATTTCTAGGGTTTTGAAAATAATTATTGTAGCCATCGTAGTGGGGGTAAAGTGGTTACCTCACTGGGGTTTTGATTTTCATTTCCCTAATGACTAACGATGCTGAGCATTTTTCATGTGCTTATTGGAATTTGTATAACTTCTTTGGAGAAACATCTATTCAATTCCTCTGCCGATTTTTCAATTGCATTGTTCGTCTTCTTGTCGTTGTGTTGTTAGAGTTCTTTATATACTCTGGAAACTAAGCCATTAGCTCTGGAATTCCTACACCTCTTATAGCTGTGATGTCATATAGCCTCTTCAAGAAAATATGAACCCCCTGTAGCTATGTTACCTCAATTATAGGTTACTCATCAATTATAGATTGAGTACATAGTATATTTAATTCATTGGACTTAGATTTTGGAATGAACTCCAATGGCTGTTTTAAATGCACTGTAGCAGGCTAGTAGGGAATAATTATGCCAAAGAGAGTTTTTTATGTATTCCTCAATCATATCAAGTTTTTTGATCCCATGTTAAAGAAGGAATTATGTATGAAATGATGAAAAACATTCTAAAATTCTGATTTCTCCTTCTCCTAATGCCACTTGCCATTCATGTGGATAGAATGCATTAGGCTAAAACCTCCTTATGGACAGGAAACCCCTGACCCTTTGTACATAGGAGATGTACAATAGAATTTAGTAAGTTTAAACATCAACATTGCTGCCATGGAACATAGGACAAACATCTATATAAAGTCATAAATTCCCAACTAAGAAATTTCAACATTATCTGGCAAGTAAATGCGATGTTTTGGGAGAGGTTATAAAGGGTAGTTACATTTTAAAAATCATATTATTCTTTACTTAATTTAAACATACATTTTTGATAAGTTAATTTATTCACTAATGGCTAAAAACATATTAACAATAACACATTGACTTGAGTTCCTTAGACTTAAAAATTGAAGTCCAGCAAGATCATTAAAACTGTCTAAAGTAAAAGAAATATGAAAACAATTTTTAACACATAAACATCTAATAATTCAAGCGAAGTAGACTTGTTTTGACAGTGCACTCAGGAAATAATGGTCAAATTTTCAAGAAAATGTTTGCTTCAAATGGAAATTGGATAAAAATAAGTATGCGATAAATTTTGTTGAGTGAACCAAGATTTGTTTTCCCAAAAGAAACATCAAGAGGTATAAAGAAAACTAAATTATGATATAGTTCATTGAAGTCTAATGCCTACTCCAGTGACCTCATCGAGATATGTCCAAGTCTTTTCAGGCCACAAATTTTAAAAGGAAAGCTCAGTTTCTAGTTACATAGGTATGTTGGGCTGAAGGATATTCCAGGCATTACCTTTGTTAATGTAAGTGTTCTAAAGATTTTGTAATATCTTATTTACTGGAATTTCAATTTGTCATGTGCTATAAAGCACAGGCAACTTCAGCTTAAGGCTCTGCGAGTTGTATGTATTTTGTGCTTCTATTTTTCATTCAAAATTAGTCCGTCTTCAGCCTGCGATACTGTCATGAAGACCAAGTCAACAGGCATTAAGTGGTGAAAAAAATAGTTAACTATAGTTAGGTGTAATTGATTATAAGAACAATTGAGTTTTAAAAGTAAATAAATAAAGTAAGTCCCTCTTCATCGCAACACTAGCAAAATTGCTTCTCTTAAAGAAGAGCATAAGCACTGTGTCCGTGCCTCGTGCTCTCCAGGAACCCTGTTTCTCCACCTCTGTGACAATCTTCTTTTACCTGGTATATAAATAATCAAGGTATAACTTTAAAGTCTATTTCAAATGTACAGACTCTTGAATCATACTTTACGATTCACAGCAACCCGTTACTTAATTAATCACAACTTATTTGTACTAAGTTATTCTAGACATCCTGGTGTGGGGAATACAGACAAACAAAGATATTCTTTCTATCTTTAACTCCATTTTGGACCCGTAGGGGAAAGATACCTACATAGAAATCACCAGAGTAAAACACAGAGTGGGGAAACTCCACAGTAGAGCTGTCATCACATTCCTTAGGTCACACGAATCTAAAGAGCACACTAGGAACACATCACTAGTAATAAAGCATTCGCTGCTGCCTCTGCCCCAACCCTCAACTGTAGGAAACCTAGCTGCTCAACCCCAATTGTGCACAAACAACACTGGGCGTCATATCACTTCATCACTTATCTATTTTCTTGGCTAGCCTCTAATCTGGGGGATGGGACCCATACCTATCTGGTTTATCATCGTATTCCTGTTAACTGATACTACTCTGGAGTCATAAACGTGGGTTGGATAAGTAAGGGTACCATGAGTCAAGAGTCCTACATAGCAGGGCGCCTGGGTGGCTCAGTCAGTTAAGTGTCTAACTTCAGCTCAGGTCATGATCTCACAGTTCGTGAGTTCGAGCCCTGCGTGGGGCTCAGAGGCTGGAGCCTGCTTCGGATTCTGGGTCTCCCTCTCTCTCTGCCGCTCCCCTGCTCATGCTCTGTCTGTCTCTGTCTCAAAAAGAAAAACATTAAAAAAAAATTTTTAATAAAAAAAAAAGAGTCCTACCTAGCTAAGCCTCCTGTGAATTTGTGCTCTCCACTTCCTGTGGCATCCACTTTTTTCCACCCTTGCCACTATGGCTGGTGTGTGAGGCCCCATTTCCTTGCTGGTGTTGGTGATCTGGAAGAGCTTCCCTGTTCTTGCTGACACCTTCAACCACGGCTTGAGGCTTGATGTTCTCTCCCACTTTATTTTCTTTCCATATGGACCTCCTTATACTGCTGTAGGGGTATCCACTCCTATCCAGAGTCGATACCTTATCTGTATCATAGACGGGACAGAAAAACTTTTAAGTGACGCTAGCTTTAATGAACTCACAGTGCCCCCCCCCCCCCTTTACCATGGGATCTGGACATGGGTGTAAGAAGGCTGGAATAGAGGAGAATCCTCAGTGGTACATTGAATCCACATTTCCCTCAAACACGGACTCATCTTCTTTGGACCAGGTTTGTGGACCTAGACTTTCCAGGCTCTTTGAATAAGTTATTTTCCAGGAAAGTCCATAAGTCTCATTATACAGTCCATGTAGCTTAAGTCACCTGGAGTTCCCAATAAATCTAAACTCTGGTGTGAATTCCTGAGAGAGGACTAATATTGAAATGTTTAAATCAAATTAATCATTCTGAATCACTATAGACTAACTCAGAGATCATGAAAAATTATAATAAATGGGACCACTTGACAATGTAATTACTTAGCAGAATAATGGACAGAATAAATCTTGAAATCTAAAGACAATAATTATGTATTGAATAATCAAATGATCTTAATTTCAAGTTCAGGTAAGTCATTTCTGAGCTCTAAATACGTTAAAGATGAGTTTGGGCAAGGTATAACCCCTGAGTTCTAGTTTTCTCATACATTAAGATCAGATAACATGATTTATTTATAGGTTAGTTTTGAAAATCAAATTTGGTGGGATTGAAAGCAACTTGTAAGTTAACACAGTACAAATACTAATTGTTGATTTCCTCCTTTACCCTCACACACTTATAATTTCCTGTCTGCCTACTTTCAAAGCTTTCATGCTAGGGAAAAACTGACCGTGCTGCATGAAATCTTAGCACACCATTTTTTTTCAAAGCACACAATCTAAGACTTCAATTTGGCTCATAACATAACCTTGATCTTTGTTCTCTGATAACATCAAACTTCTGGGACTCGTTCAAAAGTTACTAATTTTCTATCCATATTGTCGCGAGGCCATGAATTCCTTAATCTGCCATGGCTGGAAAAAAAGATAACCAGAATATTGTAATATTCTCTAGAATAATGTCTTTCAAATTTATTTGACCATTTCCCATGTAAAAAATTGATTTTGCATTGAGTTAAGTACATTTATACAGTCACACACGCACACATACACAAACCCCCAAAGTTCTCATGTAACAGCACATAATTCTGTATACATAATTTTCATAGAACTGATACATTTATTTTCTCATCTATTGTATTCTAATTTTTAAAGTATTGGGTAAACTATTATTACCAATTGCTGTTATTATTCTAAATATTGGTAAACTATTATTACACAACCCATTACTGGTTGTGACCTGCAGTTTGAAAACTCATTCTTGTATTGTGAGGGTTTATTCCTGTAGGAGTTCTTGTTGTAAATAACAGAAACCTAATCTTGCTAGGTAGAAAACGAATTTACGCTTTTCAAAGCACAAAGGCTGTGTGCCTTGGAAAAAATGGTGTGCTAAGATTTCAGGGAGCACGGTCAGTTTTTCTCTAGCATGAAAGCTTTGAAAGTAGGCAGAGAGGAAATTAGAAGAGCGTGTGAGAGTAAAGGAGAAAATCAGCAAAGTAACAGGAATTAAGGCAGTCTTCTGGGTAGCAGGGATGAAAGCCAAGGTCAAGCCGTAGTAACCGTCCAGTTAAGTACAGCCACTGTACTGCCATCACCGGCTGTTTCCTAGGGATGCCACCAGCAGGGAATGTCCTTTCACATCCATGGCTACTGGTGCTTGACTCCTGGCTCCACTGCTGTGGCTGCAAGTAATTTCTCTTGTCCCTTCCTGTGTGTACGTATCCTCCATTCTGGGTAGAAGCATGTATGTGGCTTGTTACACTTCATGTGTATGGCAAGGATACCTGGATGCTAAGCTGCCAAAAAATAGCAAATGTATAGGACAAGGTTCTTTTCAATCTCTGATTACTTAGTGTTACTTAGAACTCAGTGGAATCTTCAGAAACCAACAGTTTACTCCTCTTCTACCAATAGCAATGTAGTATAGACTGGAGAAGAAAAGGACAGGAAAAGAGACTTTCTGAATCATCACTTAACCTTTGATGGTCAATAGGACAAGATTTCTGCTGTGAAAACAGAAGGAGTACCTGTTGGTCAAATGGACTTGGAGGTCCCAGAGCAGATGCCCTGCCCCTCCACCCTTCTCTGCCCCACCCTCAGACTGACTTACATGAACCATATAAAAGTTTCCCTTGGCTTTTGGTTGGGTTTGGTGAAAGAAGACCCTAGCAGGAGATCAAAAAGAAGGAGAAGAGTGAAGTCTGTGCATTCATTTCTCATCACCTTCCCTGTGATTTGGCCTTGAGGTTGCTGACCCTCCTTTGAAGGTCATTGATTCTCTTAAGGCAGCTGACTCCCCAGGAATCTCTCCTTCCAGGGTCGAGTGACTATTCCCTTCTCTGATCCCTTCAGGTAACTTCCTGCCCCTGAACTATCTACATACATGTCTTAAGAAATATCCTCCTTAGTAAATAAACTCTCTGTGAATTACCTAATTTCAAGTATGTCACCTGCTTATTCTTGGGAGTCTGGCTAATACAGATCACATCTGGACCTTGCCAAAATTACAAAGGCTTGGTTAAGTAAAAAATTATTTGACCTCAGCTCTTTATCTATAAAATGTATAAAATAAGAATATGACGATACAGGTTATGATAAATATAAAAAACGCTGAAAAGTTTTCTACATATTATCATTAGGAATAGTATCAAATTAATATTGTGATACAGCCAAATTTTGATTATAAAGATCAAATGTGGTAACAGGTAATAAAACAGATATTATCTGAGGAATAAAATGGACATAATAAAATTCTCCCACCCCACTTCATCAAAAAGACTCTCAATACTATTAATTTTTATTAAATCATTTTAATTCCAAGTCAAAACAATAAAATTCTGGACATGTTCCAATGATATCACCACACTATATTAACTGAGCAGCCTAATTTGATTAAAACCATTAATTGTCTGATGGGAGGCCAATCTGACTGGAACATCTGTCACCCCATTGATCGCCAGGGTTGATCTGGTTGAACCGGCTGGCCAGACATGTGTCCCCTTCCTCTCACCCCGCTTCATGTGCATCCCTCCCCAAGCTGCATGCTAGGCTTGGTCAAAGAGGATCACCTTCCCTGATGGAGAAGGACAGTTCTTTGGTCAAGGGTATACAGGTAAGCTGCACTCCCCTGCCAGAACCTCCAAATAAGCTCTCAAGGTTCATTTATAGGACAACATAGGATAATTAAGCTTCCAAGATTCCAGACACATCCCAAAGAGGCACCGCATGTGGCAATCTGCCTTTCTTTCATAAAAGAGAGGGGGGAAAAAAACCAACAAAACAATTCTTTCAAAGGCAAAAATATTTCTTTCAACGTTTCAGTGCACCAAAGAGGACACCATCTTTGAAACCATAAACAATGTTTTTGTTTATTTGCAGGGCCGAGACTGAGAGAATAAAATGGAAATGTTGAATATGGTTTCAGGTTTTCTCACTCTGTTGTACCTCAGAGACACCCCAAGAGAGATGAAGGTACCTGGTAGCCATGGCAACGCGCTTCTGGAACATTCTCAGAGCTCTGGAAAGGGTCTACATGGAAGAGGCTACTATAGCTAAAGCAGCATCTTCAATGCACAACACATAGAGGGCAACTCCTGGAGACTTCAAACAACACATGAGCGGCATCCTACTTTCCAGAAGCCAAAATGGAAAGAGGCCATGGGAATTATGTCATTGCTTTTAAGGTTACCTGCTCCTCTGTGCCCTCGCTAAGTTTTAGGGAAAGCTGTGCCTCCTAAAAAAAAGCAAAGCCTAAGTCTGTAATACCCACCCTCAATCTTCTGATGTACATCCTATTTCCTACCAGTATCTTTTTCCTTCTCGCTGTTTCCACATACTACATTCACTACAGAGGGGTAATGCTAGGTAGCTGCTCTAAAAAATTGATATCCCAAACTTTTCAGTGGCTTGAATGTGGTAGAGTCCTTTGTAACAGCACATGTGTGTGTTTTAGAGCTGGGAGGGATGCTCATTCAGGAACAAGTTTCTCCAACATCAATCTGTTGGCCCCAAAGTGACCAGGGTCATCTCTCTCTACTCACTGGAAAGGTAACACACACAGATCATCTTTCTTTTTTTTTCTTTCTTAATTTTTTTTTAACGTTTTTATTTATTTTTGAGACAGGGAGAGACAGAGCATGAACAGGGGGAGGGTCAGAGAGAGGGAGACACAGAATCTGAAACAGGCTCCAGGCTCCGAGCTCTCAGCACAGAGCCTGACGTGGGGCTCGAACTCACGGACCGCGAGATCATGACCTGAGCTGAAGTCGGCCGCTCAACCGACTGAGCCACCCAGGCACCCCTCATCTTTCTTGAGAATATTTTGGGACCAGGACAGGAAAATAATTTCTGCAAATGTTTCATTAGTGCTCAGTCACCTGACCCTACCTAACTACAAACACATTCTAGCTGTGTTTCCAGAAAAGAGAGGAAACAGGTTTTGATTAATACTTAGCAGATGCTATCATATCAAATTTATCCTGTTTTTTTTCATTTGATTTACATGATCTTTAGCAACTTTTGAGGAAATCAGATTCAACAGCCTCACAATATCCTATCATATGGATGTATAGTAATAAGTTATTTCCTTAATCAGAAATTTATCAAGCTTGAGAGCATTATAAATCACAATTGTATGAACATTTTTTATACATTAACTCTGATTTATCATAAGCTCGCTTCCTCAGTTTGTAGAAAAAAGGAAAACAAAGGCTCAGAACATTTCAAAGTGTCTTGATAATCTTGCAAACTGCTTTCCAGAAAGATGGATGGATTCACATTTCCATGGGAAAACAACTTAAATCACCATACCCTTGCTGGTACTAATTAAAATCATCTTCTTCATACTCGCCATTTTGATAACCAAAACAGCAACAATACTGGTTGAAAGCATATTTCATTAAATATTAGAGTGGTTAGATACATTTTCACAAATGTCTTTGCATTCATGTTTTCTCTTTTGTATGTTTCATATGCTCTATATATTATCTATTAAGGTAATTTTGAACAAGAAAATTTTATATGTGTCATCTACATATTGAGTCTATAAACGTGCCTCACTGCTGGAGCTAAAATATCTCACCTCATCTTCTCTTACCCTTGGGCTTGTCTTTGCCTCACTGGCTCCCTTCATTCTCAGGCTTTGGGAATTGGACTCAATTACACAGTTGGCTTTTCTGGGTCTTCAGATGGCAAATGGCAGACCGTAGGACTTCACAGTCTCCATAATCACACGAGCCAATTCCCCATTTCATATGTATGTACACACATACATACACACACAGACATACACACATCCCACTGGCTCTGTTGACCTCTGACTGATAAACAGTCACACATGTAGAAACAAATACACACATGCAAGGGAACAAAGCCTAAAGGAAATAATCTAGGCAATAGCATCCTTTCTCAAAATAAGATAAAGACCCATCTTTAAGAGTATTTTTGCTTTTTCTTTCTTCCTTTTTTTTTAACATTTAATTTTTAATCCATCTTGATCTGATTGTGAAATAGAATGTGGACCAAATAAATAAATAAATAAATAAAGAGAGGAAAAATTAAACTCTTTACTCACAGCTAGCTGGCCCCTTTTCTCAACACACTTAATTACATAATCATTGAATCATCCATGGAATTATTGAAAAATCATTAAACCATGATTTTGTTTATTTTGCCACAGATGAGATTAATCTGGTGAATTCATGTGATCGTTGAGGGTGTGCTTGTTAGCAATATTGATCATCACTTTATCATCAGCATTTAATACTTGCCAAGAAAAATAAATAGCCCAATGTAGCATTTGTCACTGAATTTCAAGTGTTACACATTTTGTCTCAAAATGTGTTATTGAAGTGATCATCGTAACTAAGAAAGTCCTCAAATAGGAAGTGAAAATGAAGTGCCTGGACTAAATCGGATGCTCATTATAACAGAAGAAAAGAAAATGATTTTTCTTTTTCTCTCTTTTTTTTTAAGTTTATTTATTTTGAAAGACAGAGCTCATGCAAGTGGGGGAGGGGCAGAGAGCCTGAGACTGAGAATCCCAAGTGGGCTTCCTGCTGTCGGCACAGAGCCCCATTCAGGGTTTGATCTCACAAACCCCGAGATCATGACCTGAGCAGAAATCAAGAGTCAGACACTTGACCAACTGAGCCACGCAGGCGCCCCTGATTTTGCTTTCTCTAAAGGACCATTTTCTAATATAAATGATCTCCAATATATGCAAGTAAAGAAGCCTGGCTGAAGGACCGACATAACATAAGAAGTCTCTGTTCTGAGAGGTACGAGGGTTAGTTGGGTCCCCCATCCCCTTCTCAACCCTTCAATGGAACCATTCCAATTACAGGTTTAAACTCTTCTGTAAAAATAACGCCATACAGAAATAATTAGAATGCCATTGAGAAACTGTTACAGCACTCCAAAGACTTTCTATCAGTTCGTACTTTTTATCTGGATAACAAAGAAGTCTAAACTTTGAATCTTATCAACACTAAAATAATTCAGGATACTTGCATGTATATAAAATACTCATCCATGGCCTTAAATGTAAGAGGAAGGTTGATTCTGTTTAGAAGTATAGATCATAAGTCAAAAACACCTGCTATAGCTATCAGTTGGCATAGCCTGTTTGGAGAACCGTTTGTCCATTTCTATTACAGCCCAGAGACACCCAACAATCCAGTAATCCCACTCCTAGGTAAGTATCTAATAGAAAAGTGCAACAAAAAATGTGGACAGGAATGCTGATAAAAGCACTGTTCGTAACAGCACAGAACTGGATTAATCGTGGGACATTCATTGGAATAGTATAGAGCAATGAAAGTGAACTATTCCAGAATGATAGTATTAATAAAGCTCACAAACAAAATGTTAAATACCAGCAAGAATACATACCATATAATTCTACGTACACTAATTTTAAAACAGCCCAAACTAATCTGTGGTGTTAATAGTCAAAAGAGTGGGTACCTTATATGTGGCTGCTGATACGGAATGGGGGAAAGAGGAAGGGAAGTATAGAACGTTTTCTATACACACAAATAACTATACTAGGGGAAAAAATGTATATGATCACTCTTCTTTTGGTACCTAGCAACCCCTGCTGGAGACTGGGCAGCACCCATTTCCCCTCCCTGCCCCCTGAGGAAATTTATAGATGTCCAGCCAAACGACACACATGCACCCTTGCATGTGAAATAGTGTATTATTCACATAACAAACAGCAGAAGGATTCCCTAGGAAGGGCTCACTTTCCATGAGGAGTGAAACAAGAATGAAGGGAGGCAGTGGTAAGTGGGTGGAGCTGGGATGAAGGGACCCACAAGGCAGGATTAGCCTGGTGTGAAATTTCCACCAGCACCAAGGAAAGGCAGATGCTGGGCTTTGTAACCAGATTGCACAGAAGTCTAGCAAAGGAAAAAAGGGAAAGGTGGGAAGGTAGAAGCTGTCAGAGGTCAAACATCAAAAATGCAGTCTCTTTATTACAAATACAGTTGTGCATTTATGGGGCACCTGGGTGGCTCGGTCGGTTAAGTGCCTGACTCTTGGTTTCAGCTCAGGTCATGGTCTCATGGATCTCAGCGTTCATGAGATGGAGTCCTGCATTGGGCTCTGTGCTGACAGCGCTGAGCATGCTTGGGATTCTCTCTCTCCTTCTCTCTGCTTCTCTCTTTCTCTCTCTCTCAAAATAAACATAAAAATATTTTTAAAAAAACAAATGCATTTATATAAAAGTTATGCCTTTGTGAAATTATATATTTATATATAACAGTTAAAATTATATATATAATTAATATTCTATTTATATAAATAACAGTTAAAATAATTTTACAAAGCATTTTAAATAAAAGGAGAAAAATCTATATCCTTTTAATAAACAAACAAACAAACAAACAAACACCTGCCTGCTCTAGGCCCAAATTATGGCTGGCTCAGTGACGGATAAATCACAAGGATCTTACAAAATAAGTTACGACAGGTTCATCACATGCTTTTGCCAAACAAGGGGAAAATGTATGTTAACTTCTCTATATATGTTCAAGCCTAACAACGGATTTTGAAATTGCACAGTTATATTCCATCTTCCTTAGCTATTCAGTCAGCATAAATATTTTAGGTAACCAAAAGACCTTATATTACTTGTTTTATTCATACATGGTGTATGATTTATGGCTGGAACAAGATAGCAATGTTTGATCGACACAAAGGACAAAGGGTGTTAGCAAAAGGCAATGTTTCTTAAAATTAAATTATTGACTTGTCTTTGCCCAAACCTTCCCCAGAATAAAATTTCTCCTGTTAAAAGCAGAAAAACCGGTGGAGGATTTTTGTTGTTTCAGAACACCTTGACATAATCCATTTCCTCTAAACGTGACAAAGAATAACTACACTTTTTTCTCCTCTTATTTCATAATAGACTTTCAGAGAATGATTGTCTCAATACTTTCATAACCTCCATTCCTTGTCTCTGTGTAATGAACTTTTTAGGAATGAATAGAGGAGAGTCCCCAGGTCTGGCACTGCATGAAGACAGGGTAAGTTCACAAATGTACAGCATCTGTTTATCCTTCTCTCTCTTTTTTCTATCTGGGACTGCCAAATACTCCACGGGACATACTTAAGCTAAAAATTACTCATTACGTACCTGAAATTCAGATTTGACAGGGTCGCCTATGTTTTTATTTGGTAAGTCTGGCAACTCGATGTCCCAACCTTAGGAAGTTCTAAGCGTGGATTCCCCTTTCTTCCCTCTGTCTACCTTCTCCCACTGAGACTGCACGGACCCGTTACATGTTTGCGCTGGGTAGTGATCGCCAGTCCTGCGTGTCGGAAGCTGAACATTTATCACCATACTCCTAACAGAGTAAAATCACTGTCCTCACTCACCACACCCAAACACACCAGATCCTGTATTCCTTCGTTCCACAAGTATTTGTTGAGTGCCTATTGTTGAGCGAACAAAACAGACAAACATCCTGTCCCCGTGGACTCTTTCTCCTTTTTCAAGACCTTCTACACTCTGGGCCAAGCCCATTTGGGTTTCCAAACAGACTCCACATGAATTGCTGTTATTTCTCATTCTTGCCTCTGCTTTTCTTCCCTTAAATCTCTACAGATCCATACACTTGGTGAATATTTTTTTAATGTTTTTATTTATTTTTGAGAGAGAGACAGACAGAGCATGAGCGGGGCAAGGGCAGAGAGAGAGAAGGGGAGACACGGAATCCGAAGCAGGCTCCAGGCTCTGAGCTGTCAGCACAGAGCCCGATGCAGGGCTCGAACCCACGAGCTATGAAATTGTGACCTGAGCCAAAGTCGGACACTTATCCGACAGAGCCACCCAGGCAACTTTCCTCAACTCAGACTAAAAGCAAAAGGGGGAAATTATTTGTTTAGATTACTAAGTCATCACGAATTAGGACTCATCTTTCTGAAAGGCTAGATGCAATGGCCCAGAGATTATTTACCAAAACCTCTGTTTCTCCCTTGTCTCTGCAGTCACAACTGAACTTCTTAAAGGTGTGGTCTTTCGGCCTCTACATCTTTGTTCCCACTCACTCAGGCCCCTGCAGTTGGCTTCCGCCTTCACAGCGCTCTTCCTGCTGAAGTCACAGGGGCATCTACGGGCACAGTACAAGTGAAACGTCGCTATCTTCATCTAATTTGACTTCTCTGAGGCAGCTGACCTTTGGTCCACTCTGGCATCTGATATCTCGCGATGCCATCTGCTCTGGATTCCCTTCCTACCCCTCTGCCTTCTCACGGATCCTCCTACGTACTTGCCACACTTAGAAAAACTAAGTGCCGGCTTTCCACAGGGTTTTGTTCTGGATTCTAAGCCCTTGCCACTTTCCGTGGACACCGTTGTCCAAACACGCGCCTTCACCGCCTATCTATATTTTTTTGAATATTCAAGCTTGACCTCTCTTCTGAACCCCAACCTTCGATCGAGGATCTTCCACCAGCAGTTCAACTCAGCCAAACTCACCTTGTTACCATCCAACTTCCATGTCAAGTTTACCTTCTTTGGCTTAGATTTCATTTGTAGCTGTTGACGCCTGCATCCACTCAGTGTTACCTGAGCCGGAAATCTCGGAATCGTCCAAGAGCCCTCCTGATGTTTTACTTGCCTTGTTGAATCCTGTCCATTCTAGCATCTGAATCCCTCAGCGAGAGCAAAATAACCCCTCAATTCCACCTCTTCTCTGGCTGCCCTCACTGAAACCTACCTGACTAGGGGGTCAGACAATTCCATTACACTCTGAGCAGACATACTTTCAGGAGCCCTGAATATATTTCAATCTAATGTCTACTCTGCAGACACAGTGAGCTTTCTAAAAATGTCTCTAGATGTTCAAGTCTTGCAGCGTCTTACTAAGACAGGGGTCAAAGTTTTCAGTACGGGTCACAAAGCTGTTCAGAGTCTACTGGCTTTCCACTTCCAAGATTTATGATGTATTCTTTTCTACACTGAAATGTGTTCCATTCAAAACACTCCTGTACCCTGGCACACCAGTAAAATTCCACACGTTTTTTTAACACTCTACGAAACTGTCACTCCTTCTTTGAATCATTTCCTGACTTTCTCTACCACCTTCAGGCACCTGCCGTCCCCATTGTGATCTTCGTCGCCTGGTCCATACCTGTACTATGTCAAAGGTTACTTTGAATTGTGCTTGTTTACTTTTGACCTCTCCTATTGCACTGTGCCCCCACGGGCGGGGATTATGTACTCTTTACATCTCCAGAACATGTTATAGGCTCAGGCATATAAACAATAGTTACAGCGAGCTACTGGCCATTCACTCATTCAGTAATTATTTGTTGAAGTTATAGTGCATTCCAAGGACTATGCCAAGTGGTGAAAACATAGCGGTTAAAAATGCAGAGAAATCACTGTTCTTATGGAGCTTACATTCTAATGACGTCACAGAAATAATCCACCCTTGCTCTCATAGAGTGACTTATTACTAAGCCCAGAACATAAGTTATTGTTTAATGAACACTTTTATCAATTAAATGAAATTTCTTTAAAGCTTACACCTAAATAATATCGCAAGTTTAAAAATTTAAATATACAAGATGAGTGTAATATTTTGTCCCGCAAGTCAGTATTTCAAAACTATCCTTTCTATTTCATTTCGGTGATAAGTCTCTTAGGAAAATTAAATGAAGCCAGGAAAAATTACATAGATAATTTCCCCCTATGGACGATTATGACTGTTTTGATCTAGTGTTTTGATCTACTGTTTGATCTGGTTGGACAATTCTGAACTTTTAGCTGTATTAGGAAATATACGGTTGCTTGTTTGGCTCTGGGACAGCATATCCTAAAAGTGACACAGACAAACTACAAAGCCTCCAAAAGTGAGTGAGCAGAACACTGAGGGGGGCCTTATTCACATCAAATGAGAAATGGCAAAGAAACGGGGAAAGTTGGCCTACGGAAATTGATAAGCGTAATAGTAATGATATTCGATGCTAATGCCTGTAGAATATTTACTATGTATTGCTCAAATCCCCGGACTTAATATTGACTCACCTAATGTTTCACTTCAGCTGAGGTCACATAGCTCTCAAGTGACAAGGCTAGGATTCTGATAGAATTCCCTTCATTCTACATATGCTATTCTGCTTCGCTGTACCAGGCTACAGTAGCCCAGGAGCAGATATAACTATTGTTTGTTGTTTCCTAGAAAATCATTAAGAGTCATTGAAAATCCTGATGTAAAACTCTTAAGTTGAGCTGAGCACGGTATGATCAAATGCGTGCCTACTCTCAGCCTGTGATGCCATGAGTGTCACAGACTGACAGGTGGTCCCCCCTCCCTGAATTCATATGTTGAAACCCTCACCCCCAATGTGACTATATTTGGAAACAGAGCTTTCAAGAACTCATTAAAGTTAGATAAAGTCATAAGGGTGGAGTCTAAATCTGACAGGATTGGCAGATCATAAGAAAAGGAAAAGAGAAATCTGTCTCCATGCTCATACACCATGGAAAGGCCATGTGAAGACACGATGAGAAGATAAGCATATGGAGGCACAGGAGGGAGCTGTCAACAGAACCCTGATCTCAGACTTCCATTCTCCAGAACGCGGAGAAAATAAATTTTGGTTGTTTAAGCCATCTAGTCTGCTGTATTTTGTTGTGGCCCCTTCAGCTGACTAAGGCACATGAGCTAGGAAAATATTTAGCAAGTCTTTAAGTGCTTTCACGGTACTTTAGGAAGAAAAATGAAATCTTGGGAAAATGATACCAACACCAAAATACACAATGTAAAATGTAAGAATACGAAGAAAAATAGCATTAATTGCAAGAAAATAATTACAATACATGGAAAATTGGTTAAAAAAATAAACATGCTCGGGATGCCTGGGTGGCTCAGTCAGTTGGGTAACTGACATAGGCTCAGGTCATGATCTCGAGGTCCCTGGGTTCGAGCCCCACGTCAGGCTCTGTGCTGACAGCTCAGAGCCTGGAGCCCGTTTCAGATTCTGGGTCTCCCTCTCTCTCTCTGCCCCTTCCCCACTCACACTCTGTCTCTCTCTCTTCCTCAAAAATAAATAAACATTACAAAAAATTTAAAAAGAAACATGCTCAAGTTCGAGCCCCACGTCAGGCTCTGTGCTGACAGCTGGGAGCCTGGAGCCTGCTTCGGATTAGGTGTCTCCCTCTCTCTCCACCCCTCCCCCACTCACGCTCTGTCTCTCTCTGTCTCAGAAACAAATAAAAAAAACATTAAAAATAAAAATTAAAAAAATAAATAAAAGCCAAATCATGTTAACATATCTTGATGATTCAGATAAATTGATACATAGAGAGCTCATTAAGCTACATTTCATTGCAGCAACTCTCTCCTTTGTTTTCTTTAGCTGATTATTGAAATATTAATATTTTCAGGAAATTAAAGCCATTTTTCTTCGTTTCATTCGAGTCTAAACTTGAAGACCCCGAAATGTGCCCTAGCTGGTGCCTCAAAAATATATTTACTCTGAAACTTGTACATGAAGAATTGTAATCTGCAGAAAGCTTGTAGGGAAACCAAAGAGTCATCTTTGTCACCCAAAAAGCGGAATAATGCCACTCTTACGCTCACGTGGCGAGGCTCTTCTGAGCGCTTAAGAACCTGGCATCTAATAAGTTGCTTTTAAGTGTCTGCCTCCCTCACTAGGCTTCAAAAAGAGAAATCACCTGTTATCTTTGTTATCCACATGGCAGTGGCAGACATAAAAAAATGTTCAAAGAATGAGTAATTACAACAAAACAAAAGAAAGAGCAATGACCTAAAATAGTCCGAAGAGTTTAAAACAATGCGCTGAATTTAATATGGTGAATTTTCAAATGTCGTGTACAGAAAATCAGGACGGCAGCGGCACATATTATGGGTTTATCTCTATAGGCAGAAACAGTGATGGTGCTGATGAAGTTGCTAATGCAATCTTCAGTGTCTACCCACAGAATTACAGGGTCTATTGTCAAGCAGCGCCATATCAGAGCGTCTAAAATAATTAAGGGATCTAATCCCTCTCAGATTAGGAAAGGCTAAAGAACTCAGGAGATCTTCCCCTGGGAGGAGAGAACAAAGACTTAACAGTTAATATAACTATTTTCTATATCGGAAGCATAATTATGTGGCAATGAGATTATATGTATTCTGCATCGCATAAGAAATAAAACTAGAGGGGAACCTGGGTGACGTGGTGGTTAAGCGTCCAACTTCGGCTCAGGTCATGATCTCACGGTTCATGGGTTCGGGCCCCACGTTGGGCTCTGTGCTGACAGCTCGGAGCCTGGAGCCTGCTTCAGATTGTCTGTCTTCATCTCTCTCCCTCTCTCTCTCTGCCCCTCCCTCGCTCACACTCTGTCTCTCTCTCTCTCTCTCTCTCTCAAAAATAGATAAGCATTAAAAAATAAAGAAATAAAACTAGAACCAACAGTTAGAAATTGCATGTAGATTTTAGCTTGATGTAAGAAAATACTTTTCAATAGCCAAAGCTGTCTTTAAAAAATATCTCATAACTGGGGCGCCTGGGTGGCTCAGTCGGTTAAGTGTCTGACTTCAGGTCGGGTCATGATCTCACAGTTTGTGGGTTCGAGCCCTGCATCAGGATCTGTGCTGACAGCTTGGAGACTGGAGCCTGCTTCTGATTCTGTGTCTCCCTCTCTCTCTGCCCCTCTCATTCTGTCATTCTGTCTTTGTCCACTCTCATTCTGTCTTTGTCTGTCTCAAAAATAAATAAGCATTAAAAAAAATTTTTTTTTAATCTCATAACTGACATCTCAGTGTTCATTAGCTATCCAGATGACTATGGAAGTACATACAATCACCAATCACACTGAATAAATGTTCAGTTCCATTTTTAAAAATTTTCTATAAAATAAATTCCGAAAGGGGGTGTGAGACAAGGAGTTACTAAGTGCCTGTCAATATGACTTGCACTGAATTGTTTTTGTATTTTGTGTCAAAGGGAAATTTTCAAATAAAGACAAAATCATGACTTTAGTGCTAATATAAAACATAAAATATTAAAAAAAGACCTTATAAACTCATTACTAATAAGGGAATCAGGCAGATGTTAAAATCGTGGAGCTCCACAGAGGATCCAAACACAGACACATGCATAGACAGGAGTACTATAGTGAATTTGTAAATGGACTCTGCACCAGGGAAGTATATTGAACCTCCACCTGACAGAATTCATTCGCATGCTTATAAATGAGAATTATTCGCATTACTATCATTTATTGCAACTTACAGAGCTGTAAATCGCAAAAAAGGCAATAGAAGGTTCAGAGCGCCCACAGAATTAGATTCAGATACTGCAGAAGGCTGTGCTCTAAATCATGCTTTTTTCTACCACGACACTAAGTAATATTTTTTGTTCATTCCAAATTTCCTTGCCCTTACAGCTTGCCCTAAAACTATGTCACACAATTACAAGTGAGGGAACATTCAGAGAATTTGTTTCTCTGTGAACTAATGCAATGCCATGTGAAACAAATTCTTAATTAGTGCCCTTTGTTGGTGTTGGATGATGGCACACTCTTAAGAATATGGTATTTTCCTTAAAAAGAAATCCATGCTCTAAAAAATAAAGCCTATTTAAAATAAGAAAGTCATGAACTTGAAATGCTTGTATCCTGAATTCTATCTCCTTACAATGTCAAATATTTTCACAGTTAAAACAAAAAGCTTGACATGTATTGAGATCATTTCCTTCCTCTGATGTTTGTCTAAAAGATTATTCTCGTACTATTCCTATTTTCCCCTACTTAAATATTTCATTTGATAGCTCTAACTATAGTCATTTATTATTTTTAAAAATAAAATGTTGGTAAAAGATACAATAGCATGCTCAACTTATTAAAATTATGAAAAACAAGATGTTGCACATAGTAAGACTGATTTTTACAGAGCTGAAGTATGGTTTATCTTCTTTCCTTAATTTGGCAATTAATAAGTATAATGATGGAGATAGCAATATGAAACAAATGTGGTCATTTCTGCCATGGTCTAATGAGGGGCACTGCTCAACACAAGTTTATTAACAGCAACAATGGAGATTCATTAGGGCAGACTCCTCAAATGATCTTAACTAATGAAATCCAGAGAGATAAATGAATTGGTCAACATATTTAATGGGAAACAAATAATATTGGTGATTCAAGTCCTATTACTATAATTAGATGCTTTCTAAAAAGCAGTGATAAAAATAAGCTATGCATTATCAACTACGGCATTCCATAAGTAGTTAGCAATTCCAGGGCATTTTTGTGAACAAACATTTTAACTGGCTAATTCATTTACATTTGTAGTGCATATTGGAGGTAGGATAATCCTTGATTTCAGTACCTCTCCACAGAATAAGATCAAAAGGCAAAAAAAGAATGCTTGAGTTTTTTTAGCTATATATTTTATTTCTCTTGTAAGTGCTTTCATTGGAAAGTTAGGCAAACAACATCCCTAGCTATCTCTGTAGTGGTTATAAAGTATATTTATCTTCAATTTGCAGTAAATTTTTAGACTATGCTTTTCTAGCAAAATCATTTTTGCCGTCTTCATAATACACTGGGAATATGAATTCCTTTGAGCAATGAAGATCTATGAGATTCTTGGGGTAAATGTTATTAGGCTATAATTTTATAGACTTAAAATGAGTCGCTGAAAAGCAAGCCCTGGAGAACTTCCTATATGTCATTTTTCTGACCAAAGGACAGCATAATGTTCTGACCAAATAAGATAAAGTCATCGTCCATCAGTTAAAGAAACTTTTCCTTAAAATCTATTCAGTAATAAATTTTCTTTCAAAATTAATGGAAATGCTTCTTTTTCAATTATTGTATAATCCATCATTTCTAATCTCCATACCACTTGACCCTCTGCCAATAAATACCTGAAGCCTTTACAAGAGCCAGATCAGGAAATTGACATATTCATTTAAGTCGGGTTGCATACCAGAGATAGGATCAAAGATTTAAACCTTAAACTATCCCTCCAAAGCTTAAGCCTCTCACTCTGATAAAGACAACATTATGTTTCTACTGATAGAACATTTGTTCCAGAGCAGATACAAATACACAAATTCTGGTACATTTTGTAATATGTCAAACGATGCCCCTTGAGGGAAATCCAATAACAAAGAAATGGCCAAGAACAAAAAACTGAGTGGAACTTTTCCTGTTTCTCTGGAACCTGGGCCAAATGCTGAGGACACAAAATGGTCAAGTATTCCACTTTCTAAAGAAAACTTCAGGCAACTGGAAGCCACCCAACCCTTCCGATGCTTTTTAATAGGCCAACAGTTTGAGCTTCCCTTTACCTAATCATCGTCTGCCATTTCCAAGCTATATGAACAGACGACCAGTGATAAGGAAGAGAAATGGCATCGCTGGAATGAAAACAGAAAGAATTCAAAAATTGGTCACTTAGGCAAAGTGATTAATTAGCTCTAAATGACTATGGACTTATCTATCAGAAGGCTGCACGGTAAAGGCAAGGAGGGTCCACATCGAAAGCTTGGCCTGATCTGCCCAATGAGCAGTGCAATGTCAGAGGGCCACCAGGAGCATAATGGATGCCTGTAGTCTACCTGGTCACTGCTGGCCTGAGCATCAAGTATCAGTCCTGCTCAGAAATAGATGGAACCAGGATACCAGCTGCCAGGGTCAATATAAACCTCAGGCCAGATGAGGCTTACAACAGGGTGGGGCTTTGCGCCCTGGTACCACAGTGGGACAACTTAACAAGCACAGGAAACTTAAAGCCAAACTAGACCAATAAGAACCCTGAGAAGGAAAGAAAGCCCTTAAATAGGGCTGAATTCTTCAATGAAAATAACTAACAAATCCCTGGTTTGTATTTATTTATACAAAACTTCTCAATTTTATCAATGAGGGGATATGAGAGATCATGACAAAAAAGATAAAATTCAGTTACAGAAATATAGATATACACTCCAACATTTATAGCAGTGCTATCAACAATAGCCAAATTATGGAAAGAGCCCAAATGTCCATCAACTGATGAATGGATAAAGAAGAGGTGGTTTATATACACAATGGAGTATTACGTAGCGACCGAAAATAAGGAAATCTTGCGATTTGCAACAACGTGGACAGAGCTAGAGTATGTTATGCTAAGCGAAATAAGTTAGAGAAGGACAAATACCACATGATTTCACTCATATGTGGAATTTAAGGGAAAAAAAGCATATGAACATAGGGGAAGAGAAGGAAAAATGAAATAAGATAAAAACAGAGAGAGAGAAACCATAAGAGACTCATAAATATAGAGAATAAGCTGAGGGTTACTGGATGGGGGGGTGCGGATGGGATAAATGGGTGATGGGCATTAAGGAGGGCACATGTTGGAATGAGCACTGGGTGTTACATCTAAGTGATGAATCACTGAGTTCTACTCCTAAAGCCAATACTACAATGTATGTTAACTTACATGAAATTAAATTTTAAAATGCCAAAAAATACATAGAGACATGCATAAACACCTGAGCTTTTGTTTGAAACTTACACATTGCATTAGTAGTGTATGTTAAATATATAAATGATTTTCATTCAAAGACCAAAGGAAAAGAAAAAACCAACAAACAAAAATGCAGAAATGTTGGCTCTATGACAACAGCAGATTTGCATTGGATATCTCAAGCTTGTCACCAGTAACAAAATACACTTTTATAAATGAAATGCAATTTTAACAAAACTGTAGCTTAAATTTTCACGTTCTGTCAAATACCTGGAACCTCACACTTGTGCAAAAGAAAAATCAGGGTATCCTTTGTAATATTCAATATTATTTTACATTGATTCAAAGCTAACTTTGCCATCGTTTATACTACCAGAAAACAATGAGGAATTTAGAAGGTCCCAGGAGACCAGTAATGGCTATGCACGTTGGAACCAAACATTGATTTGCTTACAAATTCTCACAAAATCTTTCCATATTAATTTATATGCCTTTGGAATTTAATACAAATTACATTTACATGAAACCAATTCTGAGCATCACTGATTCATTTAGCCTCTATGTGTTGTCCACTAGAACATGGCTTCTGTTGTTTTTGGTCTCTACCACATCCCCAGCACCTAGAATAGTCCCTGGCCTCCTAAACATATTTTGAATTAAAAAGAAAATATTTGGGGCTCCTGGGAGGCTTAGTCAGTTGAGCATCCACCTCTTGATTTTGGCTCAGGTCATGATCACACGGTTCATGGGATCGAGCCCCATGGCAGGCTCTATTTTGACAGCACAGAGCCTGCCTGAGATTCTCTCTCTCTCTCTTCCTTTCTCTCTGCCCCTCCCCCATTTACACTCGCATGCTCTCTCTCTCAAAATAAATAAATAGACTTTAAAAACGTAAATATTTGGCTATTAACAGATAGTCCTATGCCAAATACAGAGGAGGTACTGTTAGAAGCTGAATTGCATCCTCCCTCCCAAAATTCAAACGTTGAAGTCATACCCCCAGTACTCTGAATGTGACTGTGCTTGAACATAGGGCCTTTCAAGAGAGAATTAAGTTAAAATGCGGTCATTAGGGTAGGCCCTAATTGCATATTACAGGTACCCTCATAAGAAGAGGAAATTCGGATACCGACACACACAGAGGAAAAAATCATGTGAAGACAGGGGGACATGATGGCCATCTGCAAGTCAAGGAGAGAGGCCTCAGAAGAAAGCAATCCTGTCTACACCATGATCTCAGACTTCTCGCCCCCAGAGCTGTGAGAAAATGAATTTCTGTTTTTTAAGCTCCCCAGTCTTTGGCACTTTGATACAATGGCAGCGCTAGGAAATTAACAAAGGTATTTAATGAGCTTTCTTGACTGACAGAATGAATAAATAAATGCATAGAATTTTGGAAAAAAAAGTAATTTGTAATTAGTGTTAAATTTCATCGTGCAGCAATGATCAAGCTATGATCACGAAATATGGCGTAGCCCCCCAATGGTGAATTAAAAGCACTGGGTTGGTCCCTCTTGTGAAGTCAAAATGACATTTGTGAAACTGAGTCAAACCCTATCATCCTGATAGATTCTGTCAACGATCATGTTCATAGAGCTCCACCTTGTCAATTGTAGTTGCTTGATCCAAGACCAGTGTTTATTAGATCCCAAATAGAGGCAAAGGTTATACCATGGAGAAAAAGATTCCAAACCAGGATCATGAGGGTAACAAGGCTACTTAGACTGCTGAGAAGTGATCGATGTGCTGTGTGTGACTACGTTTAATTTTTATAGGAAATTCAGTCTTTTCCAATTATACATACATAAGTAAAAATGTGATGTTGAGAAAAAATAGAAGGCTAGTGCTATTGAGCTATGATAGAAAAATGGCTCAGTCCTTAACCATGCATTTTTTTTGTCCTTGTTAAAAATCCTTCAGTGCTTTAATATCCAATGAGTGTGCAGAGCTTAAAATATTAATGGCTACATAAACCTTCACTATATCCTTTATTTTGAAAGAGGCAAAACTCGTTTAGTATTATAATCTCAGGTTTGGAAGCTTCTCCAAGATAAACAGCCACAAATCCCAGTTACAGAGTAATAGTATTCTAAAGTTCTAAAACTTTAAAGGTAAATGAGAGTCATATCCTAGAGCAACAGAATTCAGATGGAACAGCATTGTTTACTGGAGAAGCATGAGGGTCAACTGGAGCCAAAAGCTATTATTTAATTGCCAGAGCACTAAATCTTATTAATTTAAGCACTATGTTATTAATCTTGTTAAAGGGTCTTGAGTCTAGTGTTAGAATCATTTAGGTTAGACTATATTCCACTGATTGAACTAGACAGAAGATCTATAAATAGAGTGACACAGTTGCTTTGGAAAACCGTTGATTTATCACATTTGAAAAGAATAATTAAATTTGAAGCACAAATCTAAAAAAAAAAGTTAGGATGTCTTTTGTTCAGTACCAAAGGGGCTGCTGGTAAACCAGAGGAGAGGAAGGCAAAGAATGACAAGAAAACAGTATATTTCCTCTCTTACATACAGTTTAGGAAAAGAAAAGCTGTCTTCTATTAACTAGAATCCAAAGGTCCAACATTTATTCAAATATCTTACATAATGGTAAAATCTGAAATAATTCAATGACATTCTTTTGTATGAAAACTTCACACAGTTGACTATCATTGGATTGTTGAGAAATAATTTCTTAGTTTTTCCTCAGTTCATTAGCTAATAATCAAAATCAACATGCAAGTAATTACATTAATATGCAAAATGCATATGTAATGAAAAAACTCAAGCTATCAAGGCTGTAAATGCAATACATATATAATATGAAATAAATATGTTATACTAATAGATGTAGAAGAATGAACAACCTGATAAAAATGACTATTCAAGATCATCCTTGAGTTTGCGAGCTGGGGTGCCACCTTGAAGTCTAATTTGAATTCCATTAATTTAATATTTATATGAAGTGTCCTCTTATCTCCAATCCCATTACCAATGCCCTAGTTCTGTTTACGTACCTAGCATTCAACAACTGCACCTTAAATTATAACTTTACAGAATAAGGTTCAACATCTTCAGACCGTACAGGTCTTCATTATCAGATTTCTGCTAATCTACCTCCCCTGTTTCCTTACCCTTCCTGATCTTATTGTATATGCCAATAATCCTCATATGACTCGTATCCCTTTCACTTCATGAGGTTTCTTAACTCTATACCATTGCTGAAGTTGTCCCCTGGATCTGAAATCCTCGTTTGTCTTTTTTTCCACATGATTAATTTCTGCCTAAAGGTTAAGATTTGATGAAGGTATTGTTTCCGAAGGGAGTTATAGACACCCTTCTATATATCCATACACAGTACTCTCTTAATATCCTGTATAAACCTCTTTCTGTGCATTTCTGCATTATTTTTTGTCTCTGTTTACTTTCTTCTTCGCTTGTAAAAGAGAAGCTTAAACGAAGGGACTATATTTTAATTACTTAAGACTCTCTTGAAGCTATTAGCACAATGCTTAGCCTATCATAGTAGATAGTGGATGAGTGAGTGAATGAATGAATGAGTAAAGCTTAAGGAGAGACAGATCATTGTAATGGATGAGATTATATTTCTTCCCCTTGATTCTCTATAAAAGGCTTACATTTTTCTGTAAATTTTATGGATCTTTGTCTAAATTCACCATTTGGGCCTATCTAGACCTAACTAAAAATACCAGGAGATATTGTATTATGTCTTAACTTTCAACTAGGTGAAAATTATTAGTGTAATTGGCAACCTATATATCTTCTAGTAAGCTGGACAGAATAACCATTCTAATTAATTTCAGAGTCTCATTTTTTTTTTCTAAAAACACAGAATCTCTATTTACCTATTTTTAAAAGATTCAAATACCCTTTAACTATATTTGGTTTTTAATTTTTTTGTTTTAGTTCTTCTCTTTGAAGATGGCTAACATTAACTGAAAAAAAATAAATATTTTTATTCAAAATTCACCAAAATAAGTATAAAATGCATATAAATAATTAATCTTTCTAATGATTTTTTTGTATATCTGTAGTTTTCCTGCTTCTGGTGTTATAGTCTGAGTTTGTACTAAATTTTGAGGACACTATGAAGCTGGAAATCTCTTCAGATGTGCTATCATTATTATTTTTTCAGTAATCAGGTCAGTTTCAGCACCCTAAATATATTAAACAGAAAGATGTGTGGGCACTGGGTGAAACGTTTACAAAAAGCATTAAGGTGGTTATCCTGGGCATGGAAAAAAGCCAAATCTACCCCTTATCTGAAATGTTTCAAGTGGGTTTTTAAAATATTCTCCCAATATCCAATGCTGCCCACATATGTGGGGCCCTAGTTAATCTTTCCAGATAATTACTAGTTTCTTTTCTATCTTTCCAAACAAGTAACACAGCAACAAAAGACACCTTACTTGAGTCTGCAGAGAAAAGACTTCATCTATATAAAAGGCTTTTTGCATGTATCCCTTTGAATTAATATTTTTGTATTATTTGGGTAAATAGCTAGAAGTGTAATTGCTGGGTCATAGGGCAGTTCTATTTTGAACTTGTTGAGGAAGCTCCATACTGTTCTCCAGAGTGGCTGCATCAGTTTGCGTTCCCACCAACAGTGCAAAAGGGTTCCCCTTTCTCCACATCCTCAACACCTGTTGTTTCTTGCATTGTTGATTTTAGCCACTCTGACAGTTGTAAGGTGATAGCGCTTCCTAGTTTTGATCTGTTATCTTCCTGATGATTGGCGATGTTGAGCATCTATCTTTTCATGTGTCTGTTCCCCATTTCTATGGCTTCTTCGGAAAAATGCCTATTCATGTCTTCTGTCCATTTTTTAATGGGATTATTCGTTTTTTGTGGTGTTGACTTTTAGAAGTCCTTTACGTATTTTGGATACTAACCCTTTGTCCCATATGTCATTTGCAAATACCTTCTCCCATTCCATTGGATGCCTTTTAGTTTAGTCGATTGTTTCCTTTGCTGTACAGAAGCTTTTTATTTTAATGAAGCCCGAATAGTTTATTTTTTTCGCTTTTGTTTCCCTCCCCTCGGCCATAAAAATGGAATGGAATGGAATATTACTCAGCCATAAAATAATGAAGTCTTGCCATTTTCAATGTGGTGGTTGGAGCTGGAGAGTGTTCTGCTAAGCAAAATAAGTCAAAACAAATATCATATGATTGCACTCATATGTGGAATTTAAGAAACAAAACAAACAAGCAAAAGGGGGAAAAGGAGAGGAAGACAAACCAAGAAACAGACTCTTAACTATAGAGAACAGGAGGTTACCAGCAGGTAGGTGGGCGGGGGGAATGGGTTAAATAGGTGATGAGGATTAAGGAGTGCACTTATGAGTACCAGGTGTATAAGGAAGTGTTGAATCACTATATTGCACATCTGAAACTAATACTACGCTGTAGGCTAATTCATTGGAATTTAAATAAAATCTTTAAAAAGCCCCTTATTTTAAAACAGCAGCTCAAAGAGAGGCAAAACTCCCTTCCTGTGGCTCTGTGACAAATTGTGAAACTAGGGAGAGAGGGCCTAGCAAAGGCTGTGTCCAGGACGTCTGTACTGGGCATCATCCACGGTGCCTCACTGGCAACCACCCCTTCAAAGGAGGTCATCCAGGCCACCATCCTTACTGCCCACGGAAACCCACCCTGTATCACATTGCCCTGCACCCATCACTGGACCTGGGGATGGCAGCTGGCACAAGATGGGCTACCCTTGCTGGCTTGTGGCCTGTGACACGTTATGGCATCCAATGCCCTCCCAGGAATCCAGCAGACTGAAGTTAGGTTATACAGAAGGCACAAGCACAGGATTAGAAATCCCAGATATATAGGGGCTCCTGGGTGGTGCAGTCGGGTAAGCATCTGACTCTTGATCTCAGCTCAGGTCTTGATCTCAGGGTTGTGAGTTCAAGCCCAGGGGGGAGCCTACTTAAAAAAAAAAAAGAAAGAAATCCAGATATAGGTACAGATAGATATAGATAAAGATATAGATGGAAAGATGGAAAAGGGGAATACAGAGAAAGAAGCTATGTAGGCCCTTGGAACAGATTGAAGAGGCAATGGTCGTTATAACAGCAATTCAATCCTTGACACAGTCTCACAATTAAACCCCCTCATTTGAAGTAACTTGGGTAAAATTCTTTCCGCTTTGCTACTAAATCCCTGCCTGAAAAAAAAAATGTGGGTGACAATAAGCAGCCAATGCTCAGTGTTAAGTTGCCTTATACACAAGGACACAGGAAATGGTCATTTCTGACATCTCGTGCCTCACTACAACATCAGACTCTGCCACTATTTTTCTCCCTCCATCCAGGCAAAAGTCTGACGTAAGGGGTGTGCGAGCAGTATCACCTTCTGAATCTAGCAAGAGGTACACAGACACATAGACACATGCTGAGCTCAAAGGAGAGAAGATACTTTATATATCTTCAAAGTTACTTATGAAATTTTAACAAAGTGAAGACTTCCTAGCCAAAAGCAAAAGCAACTTGAGTAAACATAATTCAGGAAAGAAATTCCAAGATGTGTTTGTTAGATGTTGCAGGACATCTCAGGGAGTCTAAAATCTCTCACTTACACAAAATGACAAAATTCACCACTTACAGGATTTGACTTTACAAAACATTCCACAGGCATTTATGGACATGTTCTTGTAGCATCACTTTGAGTAACATCACTGCTTCTGTATCTTACAACGTAAACTCATATACAAAGAGCTTAGTTGTTTTGCAATATCGTATCTTACAAGTCACTGGAAAAGCCAAGATTCTGGTTATATACTATTGTACAAAACTATCTATTTTACCAGATGTGATCAAATGCAGAAAAATAGCAACGCCCAGGCATGCTATTCAAGAAAATTCAAATTTAAAAAACCAGAAATGGAGGAATTCCGAGCTTGATTTCAAATTTGTTATATCTCTTAAAGTAGAAGCTCACCTATAATATCTAAACAGATTATTAATAGAAGAGTTGGGGCAGAGAAAGGTGCAAGCATCTTTCAATTTAAAAACATTTAAAATTCAGAATCAATTCAGAAGCAATTAAAATTTAATGAGAAGATGAAATTTACATGAAATTTTCTGAGACCATATCCACTATGCATAGAACACTATAACTCTAAATAAATATTAGGTTTTTAGAATATTTATTGGTGAAGGCTTAACGAAGTAAGTCATACTCTCTTTCCCTACCAAGGCAAAAAAAGATTTTAAATAACCTCCTATTCCCCTCCCACACCCCAATTTAAGGAAAATCCATTGAAGAGCAAGAATGAGATTTTTCCCAAATGACCCATTGGTCCAAAGACCACATCAGGTTTCTTGTAAAAGAGGATTCATCTGCAGATTTTGATTACTGCCGTGTAGCAAACCTCCAGGTCTCCATTTATGTATAAGCAAATGAGCCCACTTGGGTGTATAACCGTAACCTACATGTTATTGAGCATGAAAAGATTAAGCAATGCCACTCCCAACTACTGCTGTGCCAAAAATAGAAGTTCAATGATACATAAAGTATCATGGAGTGTTTGCATACAAGGAGGAATTGTTTTCAGTGCCCACACAAATAACAAATCAAATTTCATAACTAAAAGTATCTTTAAAAACGGAAACCATAGTTAGTGTGCAAAAATGGTGGATTCTGCAGAGTATACAATCCCCAGATAGCCCACAGAGCCATGAAAATCTTGCTAGAAACATGTAAAAGTAAATGTAACTAATGCTTTTACAGCATTTACTCTGTGCGAGACACTCGTCATACGTGTTAACTCTCTTCTTATAGGAACCTTTGAAATTATTATGACAACCTTACACAGAGGAAATGGACGCGTACGCTTAACAATTTTTACACAAACACACAAATATAAAGTTATTATGATAGACCTAACTAGCAGTAGATTATTTTATTTTAAAGTGTTATGAGAATTACTGAGAATTTGCTGATCTGAGAAGAGTTACTTGTTTGTATTTTTACGTCAAATGTTTTGATCAGTACAGATATGTGAACAAAACAGACTCCAAAAAGGACCACGCTGATTCAGACAAAAAGAACAAATTCTGATCTCACTGGATGGCTCTGCTGGATTTGCACCTTCAGCCACTTTATCTCCTTTAAACCCATTATTCTCTGATAGCCCAGTGACTCTCTCCTGATCATCTTTCTGCCACTCTTCAGCCACTGTGACCACTCTCCAGCCTCCATAGCAGCCATGAAAATATGCCTGTAGACCTCCAGCTATAGGGAGCCTAACTGACCACGGGCCCCAGCGATTGCCCTCTGAAATCCATTGCCACATTTGCTCCAAGATCACGCTTTCCACAGGCTGCTTCCTGCCAATAACTGTGCAGCAGGGGTACTAAATTAGGCCCATCACTGGGAGACCCGGGACACTTCTGAAGGACAGCTTTAGCACGAGGGCTCCCCAGTAGGTCTTACCAACCTTCTTCAGACTTCGTGGCAGGTCTGTGATGCTTCCATCCAGCCCTCCTTCCCTCTTTCCTTACTCAAGATCAGGCTCACATTGTGATTTGACAGCTTTTTCTGGCTCTCTCCCCATTTTTTTTTTTTCTCTCAGTCATTTCCTCAGTAAAATCTTAATCCTACCGTGGAATCCTCCTCCCAGGAGACCCAGACTAACCAGTCTCCTCTGCCTACATTTCTTACATTTGCCTCATAAGCACACGGGCTTCTGAGGATTCTGTTCACGGTTCTCCTTTTCCCCCTTTCTAGTAGAAGCCTGCAGATTCCAGGACAGCCTGTATCTTCTGCAACCAAAATATGTGTCTCTATACCAAATTACTCTTCTGGGCCCCGTACCCATCTTTGCTAAGTAGGTATCTTCATTTAGATGTCTCAAAAGTACTTCAAATTCAGAATTTTAAAAACTAAATGTATCCGGCCTCATAAGAGGATTCCTTTTCCAATATTCCTTAATCAGGTGTAGCAATCATAATTCAGTGCAGAAAGCAGACATAAGTGTATCAACTAGAGAGGGGCTTAATACAGGAAATAGGTGCTTATAAAAATTTTGCAATGGCTATGGACCTTCAACTGTTCTCCTGCATTCAAATTTCGCACCACTTGATCTGGCTCCTGCCAAAATTCACCTCTGTCAGATCCTGCTAGGGCTCTGAGAAGGTGACTTCTGTCTCACTTATGCTTTCCAAAATTTTTACGAATGTATCTAATCGGGAAAAAACTAATTCTCACACAGAATGCAGACAACAAGGGGACTGAGCAATGTAGATTTTAGCTTTCTGAACTCTAAATTGAAGCAGGTTGAGATGGAAATGGAGAGAGCCAATCCATGTACCTACCAGATTAATGGCACCAACATTCACCTGTTCACTCAAACCAAAAAATGGAGGGCATCAAAGATTTCTTTCTCAGGAGCACCTGGGTGCCTCAGTCGGTTAAGCGTCCAACTCTTGGTTTTGGCTTAGGTTGTGGGATCTCACGGTTCATGAGTTCGAGCCCTGTGTCAGCTCTGTGCTGACAGCATGAAGCCTGCTTGGGCTTCTCTCTCTCCTTCTGTCTCTGCCCCTCCCCTGCTCTCTCTCTTTCTCTCTGTCTCTCAAAATAAATAATAAAATAAAAAACTTAAAACACATTTTTAATTAAAAATATTTCTTTATTTTCCTCATTCCATTCATAACTGATTAGTAGTCGTATCTGCAGCAAAACTGACACTGGCTTATCTCAGATCTTCACAGACTCTTACCTAGGCTTCTGTAATAGCATCTTAGTGGTTATCTAATTAATTATCTCAACTCCTCGTCTTTACCCTCCATAATTCCACTCTGCTATTCCCAAATTTTATTATATTACTCTTTCAGTCTTGGAGCTCTCTATCCTACAGGCAATGTGGGATTCATTCAACATTTTTAAGTATTGTCATAGAGGCCAAAGAGCCCCCAACGACCTGTCCCATGCTAATATCTCCAGACTCATTTCTGTGCCTCGTCTTAGCGTGCTCCAGCCATGCCAAAGTATTTTCCATTCCTCAAAATTTGCAATATTGTTTCACACAACCTGATTTTGCAGAAGTCAGTCCATCTACCCTGAAATCTAGGCCTCGCCACCTCTTTTACCCAGCTAAATCCTGTTTTCCTCCAATTCTCATCTCAATAAAACACCTCCAAATGAAGAGACTGTCTTTTTTTTTCCCATTGGATACTCTTTCCTGCTCTGTCAAAGATTAGTTGCCCACATTGATGGGTCCATTTCTGGGTTCTCTATTCTGTTCTGTTGATCTGAGTGTCTGTTTTTGTGTCAGTACCATACCGTCTTGATGATTACAACGTTGTCATACAGGTTAAAGTCTGGAATTGTAAAAGCTTTGCACTGTTGGTGGGAATGCAGGCTAGTGCAGCCACTCTGGAGAACAGTATGGAGGTTCCTCAAAAAATTAAATAGAGAACTACCTTACAACCCAGCAATCGCACTACTAGGTATTTATCCAAAGGATACAAAAATGCTGATTCAAAGGGGCACATGCACCCCAATGTTTATAGCAGCACTATCAACAATAGCCAAATTATGGAAAGAGCCCAAATGTGCATATACTGATGAATGGATAAAGAAGATGTGGTTTATATATACAATGGAATACTACTTGGCAATCAAAAAGAATGAAATCTTGCCATTTGCAACAACGTGGATGGAACTACAGTGTATTGTGCTAAGCGAAATAAGTCAGTCAGAGAAAGACAAATATCATATGATTTCACTCATACATGGAATTTAAGAAACACAACAGATGGACACAGGAGAAGAGAAGGAAAAAATAAGATAAAAACAGAGGGAGAAGAGGGGAAAACCATAAGAAACTCTTAAATACAGAGAACAAACTGAGGGTTGCTGGAGGGGAGGTGGCTGGGGGGAAGGGGTAGATGGGGGGTGGGCACTAAGGAGGGCACTTGTTGGGATGAGCACTGGGTGATGAATCATTGAGTTCTACTCCTGAAACCAATACTACATTGTATGTTAACTTACTTGAATATAAATAAGTAAGTAAACAAACAAATAAATAAACAAACTGCCTTAAAAAGAAAATCACCTCCGGGGCATCTGGGTGGCTCAGTCGGTTAAGCATCCAACTCTTGGTCTCAGCTCAGGTCATGATCTCACAGTTTGTGAGTTCGAGCCCCACCTCGGGCTCTGCGCTTACAGCATGGAGACTGCTTGGATTTCTCTCTCCCTCTCTCTGCCCCTACCCCACTAGTGTGCTCTCTCTCTCTCTCTTTCTCAAAATAAATAAATAAACTTTTAAAAAAATAAAAGAAAAACAAAACAAACAAAAAAACCACTTCCAATGAAGAAGTTAAGACCAACCCAAGCAGATTATTTCCATTAATTACTTAATATACCACTGGTCACAATATCTAGGAATTATTAGCTTACAATTAAGTCCACCCATTTAGATGATATCTATACTGAAGTTCCCTGATGGCAGATCCCATGCCTTATTTTCCCTCTATCGTTCGAATATAGTAAGTGCTCAGTCAAATACTGGTTGATAGAAGGAAGGAAAATTAAGCAAACTAGATATAGGTGTTTAAATTAAGCAAACTAGATATAAAAAAGTTAAATTAAGCAAACTAGATATAGGCAGGAAAACTACACAGAGGCTATTGCTATAAGTCAAATGAGAGTGATTTTTTTAAAAAGAAATATTTCTAATATTTTGAGATAAATTTATGTTTCATGGTTATCAATTTTATAAAGCATAACATTTTAATAATATTTTATTAGGAGTAAAAGTATTTTGGGGCACCTAGGTGGCTAAATCAGTTAAGCGTCTGACTTTGGCTCAGGTCACGATCTCACAGTTGATGAGATCGAGCCCCGTGTCGGGCTCTGTGCTGACAGCTCAGAGTCTGGAGCTTGCTTTGGATTCTGTGACTCCCCCTCTCTCTGTCCCTTCCCCCTTCACGTTCTGTGTGTGTGTGTGTGTGTGTGTGTGTGTGTGTGTGTGTGTGTCTCAAAAATAAACATTAAAAAAAAGTTTTGAAAAAAAATTTGATGTGGCTTCATCCAGTAACTTCTTAAACTTATTTGTACATAGAACCTACCTTCCCACACTATTATTTTTCAAGTGCCTATTATACTCAGTTCAGATGTAATGCTCATTTTGAAAATGCATGTCTGCCCCACACTCAATTGCTGTATCATGGAACATTTCGAGCACAAATTCTAAGTTTGTTTTTGCACTGTTTATACAGGGGAAACCCTAGGTGAATGTGGCAAACTACCTAGATGAATCGAGACACTGGGGACGTAAAACACACACACTCAAACATTTACCAGCTGCCTCAGCTCGCTGCGTATGTCGTGAAGCACTGCCCTCCTCATGCAGTATTACAGCTTCTTGTGAGATTTCAGATAATCCCTCTACCACTTTGTAATAACTCACAAGCTGTAACCCTTTTGAAATTCACTTCCTCAAGGGAACTGCAGGTCTCTTTCTAGGGAAAGCTCAATATTTCTTATAGATTTATGTATATTTAATACGTGTATAACTGTTCCACTCTTTTGGTAGGTTCCTTTCTTTTTTGTTTAATGTATCACTGATGAAGTTTATGAGTGTTGTGTACCTAACCCCATTTTTTCCGATAAACCCTAGTTATTGTTGTTTTGTATAATTTTGCATAGCACTCTGGGTTTTAGAATACCTATGTCGCATCACAGCAGAGCTAAATGTAACCTGAATTCTGAGCACCAGGTGACGTGGGGAAGTGTTGAATTTTACACCTGAAACTAACATTGCACTGTATGTTAACTAATTGGAATTTGAATAAGAACTGAAAAAATAAATGTAACATGTATTGGAATATACAGTTTGGGAAACATTCATATAGAACAAATTATTCTGACTCTAAAATTCTTATTTAAAAGTGTTTGTTACCATATCCAACATGAAATAGAATCCTTATTTATAAAAATATATCTCTTGGGGCACCTGGGTGGCTCAGAAAGTTAGGAGAGTGACTTCGGCTTAGGTCATGATCTCACAGTTTGGGAGTTCAAGTCCAACGTCAGACTCTGTGATGACAGCTCATATCCTGGAGCCTGTTTCAGATTCTGTGTCTCCCTCGCTCTCTGCTCCTCCCCCGCTTGTGCTCTGTCTCTGTCTCTCTGTCTCTCTGTCTCTCAAAAATAAACAAACATTTAAAACAATTTAAGAAAATAAATAAAAATAAATAAAAATCTCTTATGTCTATTGGCTGATGTTTACATGTCTTCCAGATTATGTAATTGCCGTCTACATAGAATGTCCTAGTAAAATCAATATACAATTCATATGCCACATATATGTTATTATTTTAGGGAATAGAGTGTACAAACATTAACTAAATAGTTAACATGAACATTTTATTGCCTGTTATAAAATGAAGAATAAATTTTTTAAAATTATGATATTTATTGTATAATGTAAGGGTTCTATAAATATATGGCCTGTAATACATTTTTTGGTTGAAATCTGTTTATTATTACCTTTAATAGAAACCAAACATGGTTCTACTATGGCAATTTAAATATATCATTTGTAAAATAAAAATAAAAATATAATTTGTCTTCAAATCTTTCAAAATTAGACAACACTAAGATAATATAATAACTTTCATCAAAATACTTTTACTCTGGTTTTCACAAAATTTTTTTAATGTTTATTTATTTTGAGGGAGAGAGACAGTGTGAGTGGACAGTGTGAGAGAGACAGCACAGAGCCTGATGCAGGGCTCAAACCCACGAGCTGTGAGATCATGACCTGAGAGAAAGTCGGACGCTTAAACGAATGAGCCACCCAGGCGCCCCTCAAATTTTTTTCTGATAAAAAATTTCATAAACTTTATTTATATGCTACTGTAAACTCTGAAACTTGAAGAAGGCGGTGAGTTTGCAATATCTTCCAGAATTATTTGACCTTGGAATCTTCCCTTTTATTTTGCAATGGAATAACATTAACAACACCTAAAACTGGTAATCCATCTAGCTCAGTTTGATAAATACTTCTCTTTAGTAATGTCTCATATTTATTGTTATTAAATATAAAACAAGAACTTTGCTCATAAGAGAGATCTATTCTGATCTAACTCAATTTTGTGTCTATTAAAAAAAGGAAATCTGCAATAAATTTTCAAAAACACCATTAATGTGTCTTACATTGCTGACTGTGTTTCTTCTGGCTCATAGAGAACTAAACCATGACAGGCAATTAACATGGATCATTGGAGGTGACAAAATGTCATCTTTCAGCATGATTAACCATATGATCAACGTTTTATAAATCTGCACCAAATAATTAAATTTGAGATATTAAATGTATATGGCTTGCTGAGATTTCAGTGTGATCATGTTTCTAAATAAAATCCTTTTTTTGCAAAAAGCTAAAAGAAAGTGTTTTCAATCACTAATTTTAGCTATAATTATATAATTCTGTATGAATTACACAGTACATATAAATAAGTTTAAAAATTGTTTTTAATGTTTATTTATTTTTGAGAAAGAGAAAGAGAGACAGAGCACGAGTGGGGAGGGGCAGAGAGAGAGGGAGACACAGAATCTGAAGCAGGCTCCAGGCTTTGAGCTGTCAGCACAGAGCCCGACGTGGGGCTCAAACCCACGAACCTAAGATCATGACCTGAGCTGAAGTCGGATGCCCAACGAACTGAGCCACTCAGGTGCCCCAATAAGTTTTAGAAAGTAAGGATGACTGTGCATTCACAGGTATGGGGGGAAAGCATTTCACGTAGAGGGTGTAAACTCATGGGAAAATCCCTAGTGTTCGTGTCATCTAGAATATGATTGTGACTACAATCAAGTTTCTGTGAAGAATAGTGAGAAATGAGTTTGGTAAAGAGAAAAAGAGGAATCAGACACACTGGTAGAGCAGAAGATATTTTACAAGTGATTGCATATAGGGAGTTCTGAGAAAGACGGAGAAATCAAAGATACTCTCAATGTTAAGCCTAAGCCACCAACAGAAGTAAGTAGCACAAAGTCAAGAGCTGACTCAGGACAAAGATTAGACAGAGTTGACTATCTGGTGCTTCAGCAATTCAAAAGATTTCCTCCCTGTTGCTTAGTAGGCAATGCACTATTCACATAAATCCAAAACAAAAGAAAGAAAGGATTTTCATGTAATTTGGGTTTGTTGCTTCTAAATAGCTCCGATAACAAGTTTTAAATCAAGGTAATTAATGACAGCTGTTGTAATAGATAACACCAATATTTCAGTAGTTTAACAACAGTGATAACTATTGCTTGCTTAAATCACAGTTCCCTATAGTTGGTGGGCGAGGGTGTTGGGGAGGGGAGCGGAGGAGTGAGCTCTGCTCTTTCCAGTTCTTCAGAGCTCTAGGCTCCTTCCATGATATGATTCTGCCATCTAGAACAGGAGACTCCAAAGACATTCTGCAGCTGGCTACCAATGAGAGAAAAAGAGTGTAGAATCGTAAGGGAGATAACTTAATGTGCATCACTTCTATCCACACTGCATGAAGTAGAATTCAGTCATGGAGCCCCACTGAATTCCAGGGATGGCTGGAAGGGACTAATTTAACCCAATGCTCAGGAAGCATCGTCTATACCTACATCGACGATACCTATACATCGACGATACCTAGCATCGTCTCAGTGGCAAAGCGTAAAGAAGATACAGCGCTTACCTAAATGATTGAGAACTTCAAATTAGCCCTGGAACAATTCTTTCTTAGTGCCCCTGTTAGCAGTAGCCGTGAATCATAAAGAGATAAAACCAAAAATACAGCAAAAGAAGAACATTAAATAAAATTTTATAACCTGAAGCTTAATTAATTTGTGACTTTGCCACAATCTTTCAAACTTAGCTTCAGCAAAACATTCAGAAGCTCTAATAACTAGCACTTGGCTGGTATTCGAATATGCAAAGTTGCTAAGGTATGTGTGCATTTAATTGACAAAACTTTGAATTATGGAGGTAGGTTGACCACTATAAAAACAACAACAACAACAACAACAACAACAAAGCAAAACAAAAAAAACCCAGTTCCAATTTCTTCACATCCTCACCAACACTTGTTACCTCCTGAGGTTTTTTTTTGGTAGTAGCCATCCTAACAAGTGTGAAATGATTAGTCAGCGTGGTTTTGACCTGCATTTTCCTGATAATTAAGTTGCTGAGCACCTTTTCATAAATCAGGTAGCCATTTGTATGTCTCCTTGGGTAAATGTCTATTCAAGTACTTTGTCTATTTTTATCTTATCTTATCTTATTTTATCTTATTTTTTTTTGCTGTATTTTTTAAATCATTTGAGTATAGTTGACACACCATGTTATATTCATTTCAGATATACAGCACAGTGATTCAGCATCTCTATACATTATGCTGTGTTCGCAAGTGTGGCTACCAACTGTCACCATTCAACACTATCACAAAATTATTGACTATAGTTCCCTTGCTGTGCCTTTCATCCCCATGACTTACTCATTCCATAACTGGAAGGCCTGTGTCTCCCACTCCCCTTTCCGCCCCCTCTGGCAATCACCAGTTTGTTTTCTCGATTTATAAGCATGATTCTCCCTTTGCCATTTTTAAATAGAGCTGCCCATTTTGGTTGGTTAGTTGGTTTTTGTTTTCGTTTTTATTACGATTCAGTTGTAGGAGATCCTTATATATGTTGAATATGAACTTCTATCAGATAGATGGCTTGCAAACATTTTCTCCCATTCTGTAGGTGGCCTTTTCATTCTGTTGATGGTTTTCTTTGTTCTTCAGAAGCTTTTCAGTTTGATGTAATCCCACTCATCCCTTTTTCCTAAGCCTATTTTGAGAGACAGAGAGAGAGAGAGACACACACACGGGAGGGGCAAAGAGAGAGGGAGAGAGAGAGAGAATCCCAAGCAGGCTCCACACTGTCAGCCTTGGGCCCAATGCGGGGTTCAAACCCACGAACTGTGACATCATGACCTGAGCCAAAAACAAGAGTTAGATGCTTAACAGACGGAGCCACCCAGACGCCCACTCATCTGTTTTTGACTTTGCCGCCTGCAGTTTGGGTGTTTAATCCAAGAAATCATTGCCAAGACCACTGTCAAGGAATTGTTGCCCAATGGGTATACAGTTTCAATTTTGCAAGACGAGTAAGTTTTAGATGTCTACTGCACAACACAATGCCTATAGTTAATAATATGGTATCATGCATTTTAAATATAAGAGGATAGATCTTACCACAAAACAAATACACACACACACACACACACACACACACACACTTACAAGAACATAAGCAAAATTTTGGAGTGGTGAATATGTTTAGGACCTTGATTGTGATGATGGCATCATGGGTATATGCATATGTCCAAACTAATGAAAATGTATACATTAAATATGTATTTTTATATCAATTAGACCTCACTAAAGCTTAAAAACTGAGTTTTGCTTAATTATAGATCTTTTTCCTGTTGAGTTCAAATATAGTTTATATTAACACTATATGGTTATTAAATATCATGAGTGAAAATAAAACTTTTCCAGCTATGACAACAGAAACTCTGTAATAGAGAAATGTCAGATATTAGTTCACAAAAAATGAACCCCTTCTTGAACCCTTTGATGAACTGCAACTACCTTCCTAAGTTCTCCCACTGAGAGCATAATCTACTTGTATTATCAAATATTCTCCCTGTGTTTCAGGTATTTTATTTTTTTAACAGGTTTTGGTTCTTTTTTTTTTAAATGTTTATGTACTTTTTGAGAGAAAGAGCAGAAGCAGGGGAGGGGCAGAAAGAGAGACACACACAGAATCCGAGGCAGGCTCCAGGCTCTGAGCGTTCAGCACAGAGCCCGATGCGGGGCTTGAACTCACAGACTGTGAGATCATGACCTGAGCTGAAGTCGGTCGCTCAACCGACTGGGCCACCCAGGTGCCCCTTAGGTGTTTTAAATTGAACCATTATTGCCTGGGTTCTTAAATCAAAGAAATTGAGAGTAAACAAATTCAATATCTTGACCAAAAAGACTGTGTATCTATTTCAGGAACACACACACACACACACACACACACACACACACACACACACACAGGTCTCTCTTTGAAGCAGTAATCAACCTGGGGTGCCTGGCTGGTGATATCAAAGAATGGCCTCTAGGGACGAAGTTGTTTTCCTTGAAAACTTGACAAGGAAAATTCAGTCTCTCTCATCCTGCTTGCTTCCCAATTCTACAAGCTTCTGCATCTGAATCGGTATTGCCCTGCAATTTGTATCTCCGGATTATCACCCGTGTCTCACAGACTTCCAGTGCATTTGGATTGGTCAGAAGGAAGCAGAGGAGGAGCCACTGTGAACATTTTTTTCCCTTCGCACACCATAAAATCAGCAGCAGCTACTAACACTCAAAGCAATGCTTCAGGTTGGGAACTAATACCTCCGAGGCAGCTGGTGTGACCATGCACACACAGATTCAGCTCCCAGTGGCACAGCAGCTACCAGGAAAATTATTTTGAAAAGACCTGACTGAATGCCTCAGGCTAAAGTTAAGGTGGAAGGGAGGACAGAAAAGCAAAGAGCAGACTCTTTCAACTGAGAATGAGTATTTCAGAAGCCTAAGATTTTACAATGAAGGTGATCAGAGCCGTTCCTGGGAGGCAGTAAAAACTCCATTTCCAGCCTTGGAGCATGTGACATTTACTCACAACAGGCATGCCAATTTCAGCCTCAGAACTTTCGGGCAGACAAAGGCGTGGAGAAAAGCACTGAGGCTACCTGACCCGAGAGATCGAATCAATTCCGAGGGGATCTGAATCCACTTGGTGCAGGATGAACTCCACTCATCACCATGGAATGCACACTTCTCTCCACTTCTGGAACCGCAGCACCTACGGACCGCACAGCAATGCCAGTGAGTCCCTTGGAAAAGGCTACTCTGATGGAGGGTGTTATGAGCAACTCTTTGTCTCCCCTGAGGTGTTCGTGACTCTGGGTGTCATAAGCTTGTTGGAGAATATTCTGGTGATTGTGGCAATAGCCAAGAACAAAAACCTGCATTCGCCCATGTACTTTTTCATCTGCAGCCTGGCCGTGGCTGATATGTTGGTGAGCGTGTCAAACGGATCCGAAACCATTGTCATCACCCTATTAAACAGTACAGATACGGACGCGCAGAGTTTCACCGTGAATATTGATAATGTCATTGACTCGGTGATCTGTAGCTCCTTGCTTGCATCGATTTGCAGTCTGCTCTCAATTGCAGTGGACAGGTACTTTACTATCTTTTATGCTCTCCAGTACCATAACATCATGACGGTCAGGCGGGTTGGGATCATCATAAGTTGTATCTGGGCAGCTTGCACGGTTTCGGGCGTTTTGTTCATCATCTACTCAGACAGCAGTGCTGTCATCATCTGCCTCATCACCATGTTCTTCACCATGCTGGCTCTCATGGCCTCTCTCTATGTCCACATGTTCCTCATGGCCAGACTGCACATTAAGAGAATTGCTGTCCTCCCGGGCACTGGCACCATCCGCCAAGGGGCCAACATGAAGGGTGCAATTACCCTGACCATACTGATTGGGGTCTTTGTTGTCTGCTGGGCCCCGTTCTTCCTCCACTTAATATTCTACATCTCTTGTCCCCAGAATCCTTACTGTGTGTGCTTCATGTCTCACTTTAACCTGTATCTCATACTGATCATGTGTAATTCCATCATCGACCCTCTAATTTATGCACTCCGGAGCCAAGAACTAAGGAAAACCTTCAAAGAGATCATCTGTTGCTATCCTCTAGGCGGCCTCTGTGATTTGTCTAGCAGATACTAACTGTGCAGATAGAAACGTGCATAAGAGACTTCTTCATTCTTACAGAACCGGAACGTTGTGCTTTGATGACCCTTTTTTCCTCTGTGTAAGGCATGGGTTGAGACTATCTGTTGTATAAATTTAAGTTTATGACTTTTTTTGGAATGGAAACAATGCCCAGTCTCTGTACATTTCTAATGTCTTGCTACTTTTTGGCTGTACAATGTTAATCCATATTATAGGTTGTAGGCACTATGAATGTATAAAGAAAAAAAACTCTTATTAAAAGCATAAGAATGTTTCTTGTTACTCACAAGGATTTGACACTTAGCTTGTTTTAGTAACACAGAAATCACAGAATCATTAAATATACTCTAACAAATGGCTTCTTACATTACACTATCTAACACTGAAATGTAGAGATTTGATTGTAGCATTTGGGGGTAAATATTGAAGGATAGATGCTTAGTCAATAAAAAAAAAAAAACCTGAAATTTCAAATAATAAGACGTGTTCATTCTCCTTGTACAGAGCAGAAACGAAGTTCCTATTGAGAGAAAAACAGCTTAAAAAACAAAAAACAAACAAACAAACAAAAACCCTGAGATCTTGAGCCAGAAAACTAGGTCTGTTTCTCAAAGACAAAGAGATTAATCAATTTGCCCAAGCAAACAGTCTGATATTCCACAAAGGCAATTCAGTCTGGGGTAGAGGGAGACAGCAGTTATAGGGATTAAAGTAGTCTAGAAAATCTAAGTGAACATGTCAAGCTACACTTCCTGATACCAGACCATTTTCAACCATCATTAGGAAAAACAGAGAATAAGGTCTTTCTATCCCTTTAACCAGGGACCCAGCGTCTGCTGAAATGTCCAGAAAACAGTGGTGCTGCACTGAGGGATCTGGCTTCCAATCTCTAAAGAACTACATGCTCAGTATTGAGTTCTTCTACTTTTCACCTGGAAGGGACTGGCTGTTTACTTATTGCTTATTTTCTGTACTGGAGTTTAAGTACTCATTATCAAGGATTTTAACTTGAAAAAACCAAACCTATAGCACAAATATATCCATATAATATTTGTAAAGATCTAGAATAAGGGAATCACTAATGCTGATGGGTGATGAGCAGGAAAGAAGGCACTACCTGAATCCCAGAGGACGTTGTAACATAAACCAGAACCTGTACTTTCCAATCCACGAACGCTTTAAAAGTAAGAGAGAGAAAATACATTAGGCTGAGGATTACCAGTAAATTATCCTTTGCTTTCATTTAAAGTGTCTTCAAATGCTCACAGGCAGAGAGCACATGCAAAGGTGTTTCTGAATTCAAATATAAAGGTTTTACATATTGACAAGTCCCGAGAAACTTTCAGCATTCACGTGGAAACATTAGAATGGTGAGGTTCAAGTTTACACCTGAAAGGTGGCAAGGAAGCTTGACTGACTATGGCTCCTCTACTTGGATGCAAAAATACATGTGAGGACTTAAACAGACTGATCCGACAGTCAGAACCCAAAGCTGTAGCAGAACACAGATAGTGTTTTTGTCTTTGCTGCTATTCCTGTCCATTCTTTCACATAGTGAGTTTGAAAGATCCCAGGGACTGGAGACACGGAACGGAGAGCTCTAAGTACGCCCATCCCGCGCGGTGGCTGTCCTTCCAGTCAATTCTCTCCCTTCAAGTGTCATCTCAAATGCTGCTTTGTCCACTGAGAACCACCCCCCCTTCTTCCACTGGCAGGAAATCTGGCTCCTTTGTCTCCACTTCTGTATCTCCTCTTGGGGCAGTTGGGATGAGGGTTAGTCATGAACCTGCCCCTCCAGACTTCTCTACACACCCAGGGCACGGTAGGCTTCCATTTCTTCAAGTGCTAAGACAGAGTCTTACTCATTTTTCCTGTTTTCCAAACATGCCTCTATCGTTTTACTCCCTCTTTCTCCAGTAAAACCAAGATTTTCCCAGAGGGACATATCGTCACCACCCAAAGTCCAGAGTTCACATTAGAGTCCCCTCATGGTGTGGTATATTTTATGCGTTTTGACAAATGTATAATGAAATGCATCCACCATTACATTACAGAATACAGCATTACTACAGAATAGTGTCACTGGGCATTGAGGAGGGCACCTGTTGGGATGAGCACTGGGTGTTGTATGGAAACCCATTTGACAATAAATTACGTATAAAAAAATCCTCTAATGCTCTGTCTATTCACCCCTCCTTTCCCTTAACCCCTGGCAACCAATGATCCTCGTACTGCCTCCATAGATTTGTCTTTTCCAGAATGCCTTATATTTGGAATCATACGGTATGTAACCTTCTCAGATTGTCTTCTTTCACTTGGTAATATGCATTTAAGATTCATTCCTTCATGTCTTCATGGTCTGATTGCTCATTTCTTTCTGTGCTGATTAATATTCAATTGTATGGATGTAATACAGTTTATTTATCCATTTATCTACTGAAGAACATCTTGGTTGCTTCCAAATTTTGGCAATTATGAATAAAGCTGCTATAAACATTTTTGTGTGGACAGAAGTTTTTAATTCCATGCCAGGAAGTAGGAATTTACTTTTAAAAACTTTATTATAAATACTTTGATACATGTTCCCATCGTTAAATATTTTGTTAAGGGTGGTTAGTCAGTATTTGAATTATGCTGGGAAGAAATATACATCTGAAGCATAACTCAAATACTGGTAAGGAGTATATACTCCAGATGTGAAAGCAGCCTCAGATACCTTTATTGAAATTTTCACCAGAAAGTTCAATTGATAAGTATGAGGTATATTTGAACTTATTTTTTCACTGGTGAAATGAGTGGTTTTTAAGACTTGTTGTTGACTTAAAAAGTTATATGGTGGGGTGCCTGGGTGGCTTAGTCGGTTAAGCATCTGACTCCCGATTTCAGCTCAGGTCATGATCTCATGGCTTGTGAGTCTGAGTCCCACATTGAGCCCCACATCAGGGGGCAGGGACTGCTTAGGATTCTCTCTCTCTCTCTCTCTCTCTCTCTCTCTCTCTCTCTCTGCCCCTCCCCCACTTGCACATGTATGTGCTCTCTCTCTCTCTCCCTCCCATTCACCCTCTCTCAAATACAAATAAATAAACTTAAAAAGAGTTATATAGCAATCACCTAAACTTGCATGAACAAGGTACAGGGTTCCTGCCCACTTAGCAGCTAGCCTAACACCTAGACTCTATGTCCAAAGCTCGTAATAGTCCTGTCCCCCCACCTGCTTCAAAAGTCTCTGCTGCCCAAACTGAATATTTTGAAATTACTAAAAAGCATTTTTGATGCTTTTGATGTTATAATAGCAAGTGAATAAATATTGACTTCTGTTTCATGTTACAAGGAACACACAGAACAGAACATTTAGTAAGATATCAACTGTCTAAAGAAAGTACCGCCAATCTACTTACATAGCTCCTTCCCACATAGCACTTTCCATAACTCATGAACAATCTAGTAGTCATCAGCCCTGGGTGATACTATTAAGGGAAAAGTTTAGTTTCTTTACTGAGTGTGTTTGTACTATGTAAATTTACAACAATGAATGTATTTTAATGTTCTAATTTTTTTAAAGCACACATAAACATTACAACAGAAAAGTAGTTGATGGAAATGCAATTGCCAAATTACCAATGATACTCGGAGAAAGAATACATGTAAAAGAAGTTAGTTTTGAATGAGAACAGATTTTAGAGAGCATCTCATCCAACCCTCTAAGCGGACTCAGAGACATTGTTTAATGTGACATGTATAAGTGATAGCACGGAAACCTGAGACCCAGTTCCCGACTCCCCATCCAGAGGTCCCTGAACAGAATTTCAAGAACCTTCTACAGAAAAGTGGTTTTCCAAGTCATAAAGAAATTCTAGGATTGAATCCTGGTTACACCACTTTTCAGCTCTGAGATTTTGATGAAGTTATTTTTCTCATTGTTAAAGGTGCATAATAATACCTGTCTGATGGAAATCTTAGAAAGATAAAAGACAATTATAAGATCAAGGATGTAAAGTT